>NC_090847.1:145000-1345000 GCF_024217435.2 Syngnathus scovelli | reverse complement strand
GAATAACAAGGAATACCTTAACAATAAACAAAATAAACCCAAACCACAATCAAAACCAAATAAACTAGGCCCATGACCTATGTAGACCAACAACGTGCAGAGAGGGGGTCAGTACTCCAAATATTTCCCCATTAAAATGTAAGCCTTTTTGTGTAGAGCACCATTGATTTCTAATCATTGACCTAATTTTATCCTTAATTCAATCCCAATCACGAATGCCCACTACTTAATACTTGGTGTTCTTTTGATAAAAAGTGCCCCCCTTGCAATGTTGTTTTTCACTCTAAGTGATCCAAATCTTTGACTTGTCCTTACATGTGTCCTTGTATAGTCTTATGTCATAACGAATCAATAATTTAATTTTATCCAATACTACAATGTATGTTCTCTCCTACTCTCACATTTTTATGAGGGCTGGGCACTCTCCTCGTTGGACGAGTTTCTGACCACAACCCTCAGATTATTCTATCATTTCTAATTTTTACATTTAACAATGCAAATCTGATAAACCATTGTCTAGCACACCGCTTTCGTGCACCAATTTAACGCAATTCCATCCTTTATAACGAACTGCTACACAAAGACAAACATACTCAGAAACGAACACACGGGCCCACAACATAGACATGACAATCTTCCCAGCTGATAACAAGGGTGGGGGGAGCAACTGAAGTGCGGAGAGCCTCGCCACCGCCACGTCACATAATGCAATCCCCTCTGTCCAAAATATGCATTTGTCAAGATATTTTATATTGTCGGTGCCGACCCCTTGCATTTCAATTCATGTCGGGGTAGCGGCTTTTGTTTGCTATTTGATTTTCCCATGGTTTATTTCTCTAAATTTTGGAGTTGGCAATTCGAATGGCACCTACAGTGTCCTAAAGCCAACTTTATTCACCGGACAGTGGTAAAATATTCAATGAGTGGTAAGTCTCCTTTCCTCTGCTTTTACACAAAACCACTGTTTACATAAAGGAGAGCTCAAATGAGATCACTCTCAGTCAAACCATACACACACACACACACACAATGCGCATCCTTATCGTCTCACAGGCAAGCAGGGGAGTCCGCCCTCCCGTGGATCTTTACAAAATCTAAACTCTTTAACCTTCCTATTGTGTAAGAAAAAACTTATTTTTGCCTTTTTCTCAAAGTAGATATAAAACCTATCTTTTCATGGATAAAGAAGCCAAACCAGCTAAACAAGAGTTAAAAAAAAAAAAAAAACACCCTAGATGGCAGCAGAAAGCTAACACATTAGGAAGGTTAACTAAGAGGCCCCACGACACCTCAGCGGAATTTAACTGCTCCAAATTACCTGTACTTCTTTAGAAAACAGATGGGTCCGCTCTCCCATGGAATTTAACTGACTCATCAGTCAGGGGACTCCATCATCCCAGCGGAATTTAACTGTTTCTAATTGCACTTGATAGGGTCTAGAATTGTCAAGGTTTTAAGTGACCTCTTGTCACTGCACTTTCATTACTTTCAACAGAATCAAGATTCGTACTCACAGTCTGCTGGGCCTTCTCCTCAGATGATCTCGTCAACCACTCCGGCGTCCAACCGACTGATCGAGACAGCCCCGTGAAAAGGGTTTCTCTATCTATATGCCTTGGCCAAGGACTTGTCCTGCGTCGAAAAGTCGGCCGGAACCCCGAAATAGGTCTTTTGAGATCCCGGACGAGCCCCCAAAAATCTGTTAGGTTCAGAATCAGCAAAAGGATCAGCAGACAAAACCAGTGAGGCAGAATGTTGAGTCTTTTCTCGCGAGGAGTGCATTCAGACTTACATCAATCCAACTACACTAAAGGTCTTGTTTACACTCCTCTCTTTTTATTCAGGAATGCCCTACCTACAATGTGAGACTAGCCCCTGATAGGTGGAGGGAAAGCGTGGGCTTTGTCTCATGAGAGAAGAAACGAGATTCTATGTGAAACTAGAAGTCGCAGACAGGATCCCATGAGAAACGAAAAGTGTGCAAGGATAAAATGTTATGGGAAACAAAGTAGTCATGTGAAAAGAGTGCATAGACAAAATGACATGTGCAGACATCAACAACTTTCTTGGATTCCCAGATGTGTAGAAGGTCAAGAAGCTCCAGACAGCATCGTTTGACTTGTTGTGGACTGGGTGATGTCTGCAAGAAGAAACAGCAAGCATTCTGCGCAATAACTTTATTAATAAGTACTCATTAGGGAACGTATGATAACATATATACACAATTTATCTAACACAGAATATTGAGTCTTTTCTCACGAGGAGTGCATTCAGACTTACAGCAATCCGACTACACTAAAATATGTTTTACACTCCTCGCTCTTTTTATTTGGAATGCCCTACCCACAGTGTGAGACGATTAGCCCTTAAGGGGGGGGGGGAAGAGATTGTGGCTTCGTCTCGTAAGAAAAGAAACAAAAAGTAACGCACAAAGTGTTGCGTGCAGATATGGCTATATCAGCAAAACAGTTTAAGCGATATTCCGAGAGATAAAAAGAGAAAGTGACGTTCTTTAAGGAAGATCAGAAGGTTCATGACGCATTGTTTGACGTGTTGTTTTCACGATCTGTTCTGGTGGACGCTGAGCTGTCAGCAGCATCTTGTTTGACACAACCGTCATCTCGCCCCTGACCCAGCCGTAATCCTTCTGTTCTGTTGTACAAGATAAGAATAAGCAAGGCAAAGCAGCAAGCATACTGAACACTAATATTGTGAATAAGTACTCATTAGAGAACGCATGATAACATATATATACAATTTTTTCTAACAGGCAGGGCCAGCTCATCGCGTTCAAAGACTGTTGCGGCTCTGGCGTAATACGAAAGCGCCTGGGCGTCTGTGACATATCTGAAACACTGACCGACCCTGGCCGCCGCTTTGCGCAGCAGCTCACCGTACTGGGCACATGTCACCCTCACGCCGGTGCGGTTGTGCTGTGCCAGATACGTTTTGGCCACGATGTAAATGCGTTGTTCCAGGGCCAGCTGATCTTTGCGGGCGCGCACTGTCCGACAGTACGCCACCTTTTCGCAAGACCCCCGGCCACTGTACTGCATGTACTCACCCTGGGTCTTGGCCGTGTAAAAAGAGCTGCGCAGGGCGATATCCAGAGCGGTGCGCACTGTGGCCCTGGGCCTCACTCGGGCAGTCTCGTATGCTATGCTGAGAATGTTCCACGGGAACAAGTGGCCGCATATATCCACCTCCATTTTTTCGAACCGGTTTACGATGTTATTATGAACATCCATAGTAACACCACAGGTTTTGATTGAGGGCGTTGAATGTGGGATTGCATGGGTGTGTAACATGGAGGAGGACTTAGGCAAACTACCTGTGGTGAGACTTAAGGAGATGTGCAGGGCCCGCAACCTCACCGTATCGGGCAATAAGGACACGCTGGTGCAGCGTCTTAAGGGCAACCATAATCAGACCAAACTGCACATTCTCAATAACACTCTGATGCCTCGGGTCGTGAGGCCCGCAGTGAGGATGCAGGCCCAGGATATCGCACCCAATGTGCCTGGCATGCCCGGAGTCACTTACGATCCAGCCACGGGTCTGTGCACCATGGTAAACCCGCACCCAGACAAGACACTGCTTGCTCATAGGCTTATAGTGATCGGTGTGTATTCTAATGGGGAAGTGCTGCCCCTAGACCGTGGGGCAGTGGAGATGTGCAAGGAGCTGGGCATGCCTTACGACTGGACCATGGTCGTCTAGGACCTGACAGACCGGTGCACAAAGCCATCCTCGGCCAACTGGGTCAGCACCTTGCCAGCCACAATCTTCTCCAGGTCCCTCTTGGACACGCCCTTTGTGTTAACCTCTGAGTGGCTGTACTTGGTACCCACCGTGAGGGTCATGGTGTTGTTGCTGTACGTAAAGGCAAATGGGCCCAGCTTGTCATGGTGCATGTCCACCAGCTCCTTGAGCATGCTCTTGTTGTCAATGAGACCGTCCAGTCTCATGGGCACCAAGCCATACGCATACTTGAGAAATCGGTAGCAGGCTATATGGCCTGAACACTTGATGCCCGTAACACTGTCCATGGCCACCGAAATGGCACCCACCACAGCCTCAAACGTGTCTTCAAGCAAACGACGCTGCTCCTGATATGTGAGCGGGCCCGTGCCCGTGTGAGTTACGATCCACTTGAGGAAGCCCATCTTGTGCGCCACAGTGCTCATGGTGGTACCGGATTGATACGTGATGGCTAGGTGGGACACGGTGCGCGCGATAGTTACAGGTGGCTCACGTGCCAGCTTGGGGAACCTCTCAAGGTAGTACTGGGTCATGACGCTGGCGATGATGGTGTCGCCCAGTTTCTCGTACCACTCGTAGTTGTAGACCGGGTCCACCTTGGAGTGGGTGAAGGCGCTTTTGAATGTCCGGGCATTGGATTTGTACATGGACAGGGCAAAGCTCTTGTCCATCTGGCAACAGTGCACCAGTATAAAGTCTACAACGAAATCCTTAAACATGTCTCCTGAGGTAGCTCTCTATGTCACCCACTGCTACCGTGTAGGGCACTACAATTAGTTTTATGCCCTGCTCCTTACACAGTCGCGTCTTGAGCTCGTCTCTGTACCTCTGCTCTACAAACTTGTGCTTGTCGGGTCCGTGGAAGTGGCGCACGTGGCTGTAGTGCTGTCGGCCGTTGTACTCTACGGCCAGTTTGAGCGCCCCGTTGTAGCAGTCGAGTTCCAATTAGTGACCCGTTACCGGGTTTTTAATGCATCTGCTTTTTGCAAATCTTTTGCCTGTGATGGCTTCTATAGCCCGATGGCACTCCTCCTCCCCGCGGGAACTACGGCCGACAACCTCCTTGTGCAATAGTGTATTGTACATGCATTTGGCCAACTCTAGCCAGCTAAAGACATCCATTTTAATAGCAATACACCATGTCACACAGTGTAAACATCGTAACCACATCCAGCCTCACCCATATCATAACAGTGTCCATCCTGTGCAGGCCCCATAGGCTCACGTGATAAACAATGTATTTCAGTAAGAGACAACGGTGTACATATTTTATTGACTGCGCCCATTCAATATCTCACCGATACATTGTATAGCCATACTCAAGACAGTCTCTGTGTCCGTCCTGTGCACGTGATAGCCGTATCTTTTCACGAGCATGGCCAGCTCGGTCACAGACCTCTTGATGCGGTCGCGACGCGCTCTCTCATTGTAATTGTGTTTAACCCGCTCTCGTGGGTTTCTGGGACGCATCCTGTGTGGCTCCGCTACAGGCTCTTCGCAAGCCGTCGGCTGTTGTTTAGAAGATGGGTCCATGAGGCGCTTGGTTACATAATCCTCGCTCCACATGATCTTGTGGGTGGCACAACGGGTGTGCTCTTCTGAGGTGGTACACACACAGTTCAACACCCCGGAGTATTTCTTACATTGTTTGCAATCGCAGCTATCCATGGTTGCTGTGTGTTTGGATGCTGTAAAGTCCCTTCAGGAAAAACAAATTTGTCTTTTTGAATGGCCCACTCTGCCCTAGTTTCATGATCATCATAGCAGTTATGTCTTGGATGGGTTTGAATGCCACATGGTGCCAGTTTGTAGAATGCATGGAGCGATATTGGTGGGGCCAGTGGCCATACGGCCTGCACTCCCAAGTGGGCCGAGCGGTGGTGTCCCCCCCATCCACCCATTGCACCGGCCGGGGCATTGTGTTCTCTGTATCAGTGGGCGACAGTTCCGGTAACTGGATGGAGCACCCCGTGCTATACACCGGTGGCCACTACTGCAACGACAAAGACATGCACAGGACACCCCTGGACTGCGTGCAGGACATCCTGGGGGTGTGTGACATGTCGTCCGTGTGTCTACCGTGCCCACCGGGGCCAGGCTACGCCTTTTCCCCCATGTCCCTAGTTGTCACACATAAGGGGCTTCTTGATGTTACTGTGCCCACTAAGGATCCCCCGGCCGTCTTTGGTGGGGTTGGCCAGGGCTGTATCATGGTGCACGACCTCATGTGCCAGGATCACGGCTACATACTAGACGTGGCATCGGATAGCGGTGTGCTGTACAGGGTGCTGTACACATCCCAGGCCTTTACTACGGCCGATGGCAACTTTCAACACACCAACCTGCACACCCTCATTATGTACCTGGTCGCCATGACTGGCAAATCACTGATCTATCCCACGGTGGCTGTCCTCACAGTGGGCGATCACTGCATTCTAATGGATACGTGGCACATGCTTGTGAACAGGATGGGCCGTCGCTGGTGGGGACTGGCCGACCGGGAAAGGATCCTAGGCATCTTGAGGTCGCGACCCATAAAGAGTGCGCTCGTGGGAGAGTATTGCGGCCACATGGATGGGGGTGTATTTAGCGTGCACACCCTCGATGGGGACGCCCTGTACAGTATGCACATTCATGTGGTGGGAAACCGCTATTGCTTCAGAGGCGGCACAGTCTTTCAGGATCCCGTGCAGGCCGTAACCGAGCTCACGGCCGGACGCCGGCTCGTACAGCGTCGCTTGCGCCGTGGCGCGCGTCATGGCAGGTACGCCAGGAACCGCGTCAGCGACATGCTCGAGGCCGTGCAAGACACGATAGCGCACCTGGGTGTTTACTGGAGCTCCACGCGGCCCTCGTCCGGACGCGTGGTGTTTTGGGACCGGTCCGACTACAACACCCGAGGATATCTGATGACCACGATGAGCGCCGCAGGCACGCAGCACAAGATTGTCTTTACAAGTGAGTGCCACTTTAAGCTGGTGACGGCCGCTTCCCTTAAGGTGGTGATGCGCAGCCGTAGCCTGGAGAAGATCATGGGCTGGTTGGACATCAGTCTAAATCGATGAAGGCCCTAGCGTAACGAAGCACATCCAGCTTCGTGTAGCCAGGCGGGAGCTCTATGTCACCGAGGGCGGCCACGTCGAACCGCCCTCCCTTGGTGACGTAATAGCCCCATAATGCGCACAGCATATTCCTGTACCTGACATGCGTGAAGGCTGCGTCTATGGCCCGGATGGCCTCGTTTTTGTTGATAAGACTCTCATCGGGCAGCGCCAGCACCATTTCATCAAAGGCTGCGTGGAAGGCTGCCATGTGTGCTACTGACTCGGCGCCCGTCCTGGGCTGCTCGTGAAAAACGGCGGTACGTGCATAGATGTCGAACTCGGAACGGTAATCCTGGTCGGTCATTTTTTCGCACTCTGCAAAAGAAAGATTTGAACGGCCCGCGTCCGAAGAACCGAAGCCCCGTCAGACACCATGTTCGGAAAGTTTACCGTAGTGACTGACCGCAATACGGCCGACCTGGTCCTAGAGACCAAGGTGACACCCGAGTTTGTAAGCGCTATCGTCTCTATGATACCCAAAACCAAAGTCAAATTGTATTGCAGTGATGTGAACCTACTGTGCTTTGTCATGTGCTGGTACGCCCTCAAGGGCAACGTCAACCTGTGTCCGTGGCGTGCCCTAACCATGGCTCGTCTGCAGCATCCGCCTGGAATAACTGATGCAAAGTCTGTTGAGACTGTGTTTGCTGCTTTTGGCCACAGGCCTACGGTCCAACCCAAGGTGCTGGGCGCAGGTTGGCTACCGTCGGACACATGCGCGTGGAACGCACCGGTACTCATGGCTCAGGCACCCCTCATGCGCTTGAGCCTCCACAATGTCGGCACACTCTTCAGCACCTACAATGTAGCCATGAAGCGTTGGGGTGCCACCTGCACGCTGGTTATCAGCAAAGAGGTGGCGCACATTCACAACACCAACGTGGGCTGTGCGTTTGTGGTGACTGGCCTTACCAACGGCGCTGAGGGCACCACGGTGCTGTTTGGAGAACTACTAGACGACAACAGATTCGAAGTGTCGGACTGTGTCATAGTCGACAGCTACATGTGGCTCAATGGACGTACGTCTCATTTTGATCGCACTAAGGTGCTGCAGCTCAAGCTGCAGACCCTGTGCTTTAACGGCGCATGCCAACTATCGGTCGCTGCCGTACCCATATACACGGTGGCCAGCTTTCACGGCATGTGGTCGAACGAGCAGAACACATGCAGTGGCGTGGTGTTCATACCCTCACGAACCACCGCACCGGTCATGCTGTGGGAGCCCAAGCCCCTGCTGCACCTGCTGTGTGCCAATGGCACTCTGTATGCCACAGGCAGCACTAGGACAATAGGGCCCCTGCTGGGCGTAACGCCCGGTCTGCGCGGCGTGGCGCTGTGCGCCCTGTGCACCGAGGGGTGGAGGTTTGTGCGGGCCACACCCCTCAAACTGTATCCGGACTCAGTTTCTGATGTGAATCTAGTGGCCGGCACACCGCATGTGTCGGCGGACCAGCTGCGCACCATCATAGAGGCAAAGTAGACTGGCGACGCTTAGGGCGCTACTACCACAGGCCTGTGGGTCTGCAGATAGTGGTCCATGTCGTACCGTTTGCTGTGTATCACGGTTACGTAGCTGGAGGCGGAGGGAGCCAGGGTGAGCCCGGCGTTGACGGCCTCGTCGATCCTGTAGGCGAGCTGCATGTTTGTGCTGTCGCAGTTGCCTGGCCGTATAGGCTGGGTGCCCTTGAACCACACCTTGTTGCCATTGATGTAAACGGGCCTGTGCACCGTTACATCGGCCGGGGGCGTTGGGTGGGTAGCCGTGACTACCAGCCCGATCTTGCTCTTGTCGGCCAGCTTTACCTCGGGCAGAAAGATTGAAAAGTCCAACATATATGCGTCGACAGCTGTACACCGGCCCAGCTCGATCTTGCTACAGTCTTTGTATCCTCTATACTTCAGATGGATGTCTTCACCAACCTCTATCACATCCTTGGTTGCAACCCGGGGTGTTAGAACGGTGATGTCGAACTGAGAGTACATGTTTTTGAAGTGTGCAAAAAAATCTGAATCTAAGCGTATGGCTGCGAGACAGCATATGTAGCCATGGCTACAGCAAGTGATTCCTGGGTCAGGAGACCCACCAGGCCAGTGGCTATCATCCCGCTCATGTGCCATTACACCGGGAAGCCCTTAAAAGAGTGCACGTGTTCACAGTGCTGCGATGACTGGCTGGAAGCCCGACGGCCCTCGAGACGCCGGAGACGGGGGCCAATGCCACGCGGAGTGGTGTACGAGACGGACACAGAGGACCTGTTCTCAGACTCTTAGCTGTCTCACGATGAGCACACTGTACGGCGTTTGCAACTCAGGACCGTGTCCCGGAGGACAGCCACCTGTTGCATATAAACCGATTAATGGCAATGTAATGTACATGTGGCTATGACAATAAAGATTTATTCAACACCCATCGGCATCCATCCATATGTTTATATCAGTTGGGCATTGCATGCATTTGGGTATATATTGTGACATGACGTTGCTGTAACACATTATGTCTAAACCTTTTTAAGGACACTGCTGTCATGCGGTTGCGTTTATTTTTCCGGTTTTCTGTCTCGTCGGTGTCGTGACTTTACTTCCTGTTTTATTTTGTCATCCCTTCCGTTTCAGTTCGTGTTTCCTTCCTCTGTGTTTGGTTGTCTTGTCTTCCCCGATCCCGATTGTGGCACCGGCGTGATTGGCGCTAATTGTCAGCACCTGCCTCCCAGCCCTTTTGTGTGTATTTAGTCCGCGTCTTCCCCTTGTCTTGTGCCAGTGTGTCTTGCCTCGTCCCGACCACCAGCGATTCTTTGACGTCCGAGCTCTCAGTAAGATTCCTCCTTTTTGTCTCGCCACAGAGCGACGCTTTTTGTTAGTGCCTTGATCCCCATAGCCTTTTTGTCTCGCCACAGAGCGACGCTTTTTGTTAGTGCCTTGATCCCCATAGCCTTTTTGTCTCGCCCCAGTGCGACGCTTTTGTTTGAACTTTTTGCCACGCGTTCCCCTCGCAAGAGGCGTTTTGAGTTGTACTTTTGATCAGTGTGTGTGCTGGAATAAATCAGAGAAAGAAACGACTCTGCATCCGAGTCCTCCGCCTTGTTCCCTGCCTAACAACTGCGTAACATCAGTCTACTCCTATACTCGGGTTATCTGATGGCAAACCGAGACACCCGGGCCCTGTGCTGCCGAGTGACCTCTTTTGCCAGTGTGTCCCTGAAGGTATCTGCCAGTATGGGGCTCACATTATGTAGGTACTTAAAGTCCATAGCGACACCAGCTGCACCCAGTGTGTTGAGGCATTCTACCATTGCATTTTGCAATCGTGCTACTGAAGACAGGAAGGCATGGTAGGTTAGCCTGTGCTGGCTGCGCAAGGTAAGAGGGATCTGGTCCACTCTGCCAATAAGCTGTTGTTCCAAGTTGCTCAGGATTGTGGACACCCCGGGCATGTCTACCTCTTCAAAGTGGGCGGCCAACGCGACAGCGTCTTCGTTGGGATCCGGGTGCACAGGAGGCATGGGTACGGCGTGTGTGTTGACTCTGAAGGACAAAAACGTCAACAGGCCTGTGACGGCATCCACCACGTACACCCCACTGGCCTCTTGCTCCACCAGGTCGAAGGCTTCTCGGCAAATGACATTCAGTACGTTGACCAGGTTGGTCATGGTGTCTATTTCATAGAGGCTGCTGGCCTGAATCAGGTTGTACATGAGTGTCACTAGTAGACTTTGGCCATGCGCATCCACAACCTCCCAGTACGTCTTTGGCACATAGCGCTTAAACACAAAGACGGGCACCTGGCCCGAGGCTACCACATTAACCATGTATGTACCCCGGCCGCTATTGACCGTGTTGAGCGTATGCAGGTCGACCGCATCAAAGATTGTCGTGTAAGTAGGGTCCCAGTGTGTGGCCATTACGTGCATCAGTGAGAGATCCTTGTACACATCTCTGAGAAGGTTGAACCGTCCCACCCATGTAACCACGGCCAACGGCACGTCTTTCCTCTCCAGCATGTGGCCAAACATATCTACGGACATGGCGACGGCTGTGCTCGCCAGGTATACCAGGGCTTGGTCCGGCCAGCGGCGCGCCGCCTGCTCCACCGTGGTGATGCCCAGGCCGGGCACCACCGCATACATGTCTACATACCTGAGGAAAAAAGGCACAACAGTGGAAGGGCGTCCGTCGGCCAGCAGAGTGGCATCCATAAGGGTGAGGTCGTCTGGGTCCAGAGCGTACCAGTCTATCCCATGCACCGTCTCAAGAGTAGCCAGCATCTGCCTGGTGGCCAGGTGCCACAGGATGTTATATCCCTGCTCGTCTACAGTACCATTGAACGCTGTCTATGCTATTCTCGCAAATACACGTGTCGAAAGCGCCCGGACGCTCCCTAATCATGTCAAACAGGTTAGATGCACGACAGCCCAGGCGCACGGCCTGCACCACTAAGTGATCAGGTACATCCAGGGGCACATCAATCTCGGCAAGCGCCAGGTCCGGTGTGGTGTTGAAACGTACGCACCAGTCCTGTAGCTGCTCCTCGCCGTAGGGTGACACCACTATAGCGTTGAGGAGCTCATTGGCGTGCGACTCCATCCAGGGCTGCGGTACGAAGCGGCCCGCCACTATGTCTGCTAAGGCCTTCTCCATTTTTTTCCTAGCAATGTTGTAAATACACGGCCTCGGCGCTGACTAACGGTAGCTACAAGGCCCCGGTCGCCCGGCGAGATAAAGGTTCCAATGACCGTGATAGCCTATACGATCGTGTTGGTGCGGTACCGTGCCCTCGAGTGCGGCTTCCGCGACATCTCACTGGGGGAGGGGGCATATCACACCTCCAGGAGAGCCAGATATTGGTTTCCCGCTATATCTGAGACTACAGCCACCCCGGTAGAGAAGGTACCCTGGAACACGCCGCGCGTGTCCATCTGCAGCAGCTGTCTGTTACTCCACATGTAATCCGGCTGGGCCTGCATGGCCACGGTGTCCGCGGGGTTGTCGGTTGCGGCCACGTTGCGGTGTGTTGCCCACCACTCTGCACACACACGGGCGCACGTGGCCATGTTGGTGCCACAGTTCTGCACCAGGCACATGGTGTCGTCGCTCAACATGAACATGAAGGGGGGGGTGTCCCGGGTGGTGTTGTCCAGGCTGTTATGTATTTCTAGTTTGCTGTGGTCGTAATCTGACCCTTTGAAGGTGTGTGTGGAGAACACAGTGGACTCGACAAAATCATTGGGCTGTTCGTACACGTGCGGCTCGGGCCCGGGATCCCGAAACGTGCCGTTTGTCACCTCCACCCTGAGTTTTGCTATAAAGGTGTCCAGGTGCGGGCTGTAGAACCTACCGTTCCTAATCATGGTTTCTGGGCCACGCCGCGTATACTGTGACATGAATGTGTTCAGGTCGGCCGGCGCACCTGCTTTAGCGTACATGTGCCTAAGGATGTTGAGGTGCTTGCGGGCCTCACGGTGCTCGTTATCAAAGGTACGCACCCGGTGCTCCGTGGCCATAGTGGCGTCGATGTACACGGCGTATGGCGGACACGGCTTAACATACTGGTCGCGCCCCTGCGCCAGCCTCACGTGCCTGCACTTGCCGTACCGGTCCACAATTTGGCCTATCACCCCCGTAAGCCGTTTCATAGGCGCGGCGCGCTTGCCGTTTGCAAACACGTTACACGTGTCCATGAACATGGCATGGATGGACGCTGCCATCTCTGAAGTGCGCTCTAGCAAACTGTATGTGTCATTGTCGTGGGCAAACAATAGCGTGATGCGGTCGTTTTCGGGCATGTACTTGAGATGCCCACGTTTGTTGGGCGGCACGACAAACCCACCTTTGTCTAACACGTACACCAACGTGTTCTTGAGGTACTCGACGACCCTGTAAAACACCTCGGCCTTAAACACACCCTCGTAGCCGATGGTTCTCTGCAGGAATTGTGCCGGCTCCTCCATGTACGAATCGTCCGGGCATATGGCGCTGAACTCCTGGTAGCACATAGCGCGCAGTCTGTCATCCAGCAGCACCCGCCGCACATCAGACAGGGGTAGGCTCAGTAGCTGGAACAGCGGGGCCCTGTGTTCACCCAGTTTGACGTCGTCACCCAGCAGCCTCTTGACGTTGTCGGGCACATCCGTGGCGAAGGGCGGCCCGGCCACCGCTGCGGGCTGAGGGCGGGACTGGGCGTACCGCTTCCAGCCACCACCCGTCTTATTCATCTGGTCTACAGCGTAGCAACATGGTACGAACGGGAACCTGGCCTTGTTGGCTTCGATCTTATTCTCGTGAACGCCCGGCAATGGGTTCCTGGCATTGTGCGTGCACGCGTACTTACGCTTTGTCGTCTCGCCGTACAGGGGCCATTCCATAACATGCGCGGGCGTGTTGTCCTGGACTATATTCTGGGCTTCCTGGTCGTCCACGATACGCGGTAGGTTCACGCAGTGTCTGCTGTACGTGTTGACAAAGACTTCGGGCTCGGCACTCCTCAGTGATCCGATGCGGCCGGTAGCGCGCCTAGGCGCCGCGGTCGTCGCGGCCATGGGACAAGGCTCCCCACTGCACTGTACCGTCCCCATACAGCGTGTAGAAGGCCAGGCACTCGTGCCGGTAACTCTCATAGCGCTGCCACATGATGTCAAAACAGTCCCTGAGGAACATCATGATCGCATTGTCCCGCACCCTGAACTTGAGCACGGCCCCGTCGCCCGAGATAAGAGACAGGCTCATGACCCGACTCGAGCCCACTAGGTGCATATAGATGATAGGCCTAGCCCTGTGAGGCACGTTGGACTCGTCCACGGCAAAAGTAGCCCTGGTTACACGGTCGTTGAGCACAAAGTCCACAAACGTGCTAACCTCTGCTGGCTGTCCGAGCTCCACCGGGATGCGCGCAATCAGGTCAGTAGGGCTGGCCATGTCAACCGACATGTAAGCCCTCAGACAGCCGTACGCCCTCCATATGCACTCATCCTTGTCCACGTGCCTCTGACTCTCTTTAGGTATGTCTATGCTAGACACAAGCCTGGTGCCATCGTACTGTATGGCCGCCTCGTAATAGCTGTTGTACGGGTTGGCCAGCCCGCGTAGGCCCTCGCGCTCCGGGTTGTACTTGTTGACCAGCATGTCGGGGGGATACTTGTCGGCCGCCGTGGTGATCCATTGTTCACTGGGCCTAAAGCCCGGCATAGATTTGAAAAAGTCTTTACACTGCAGGTGAGGGGTGTGTTGGCTCGCTGTGGCCAGGTCCAACAGTCTGGTTACGCGCTTGTCCTGGAGCTGGGTTACTAGCTCCACACCCATCTGCACGTGCAGCTCTTCCGTGTCCCCGTAGCGCACCGTGGTAACGGCCTCGGGCACGGGCACCCACGGCGCTATGTACAGCAACCGCTGGAGCCTGCCCGTGATCTCTGCCGTCCTCCTTAACACATCATCAACGTTAGTCACCAGGCCCTGGGGCACCGTGATGGCATAGAACCTGTTGGGCATGCCTAACCACATCTGGTTAGTTACAACGAGTAGTTCCTTCAGCAGGAGACGCGTATCCTCGGCCTGTATGCGCGTAAAGTCCGGCAGCGGTTCGAAGCCGTTAACCCGCCACGCATACGGCAGGGTGTCATATACTGTTATCGACCCCCTGTTGACCAGCAGCTCCTGCATGTTGCGGACCCCCTCCATAACCATAAAACGGGGGTGGGTGTTGTTCCGCCGCGCCGTCTCTAGGACAAACTCATCGTACGTCTGCATAGCGTGCAAGTGGGCCTGCTGTGGTGTGCCGTTCCACACCAAATCTATGGCCAGCATTTTATGTTGGCTGTATAATGGATTATAGCGCCCTGTTGTACTGAGACCGCGATGAGAAACAGTACATAGAAAGCCTGATAAATGTTAGAAAAATGATGGACTCACTGCTTGACCTCATTGAAGAGGGTGGTGTGCCTGACAGTTCGTACACTGACCTGGTGAACGAGTTTGGGCCCGATGGTGTAACGCCCCTGCAGGTGGCTGTGGACACGGGCAATACCGCAGCAGTGGCAGCTCTGTTAGACATGGGTGCTGATCCCAACACTGGACATGTGCACGGGCATCACCTGCCCCTGCTCTCGGCTGCCGAAGAGTCCTGGGACGTGTTGGAACATCTTCTCAGGACCGCAGACATCAGAGTGAATGCCATCAACACCAGCGGTGAAACGGCTCTGCACTGCGCGCGTGATGTTCAGGCCGTGCACGCCCTATTGGCCGCCGGCGCTGACGTGACGGCTGAAGACCGCACCGGCAGAACGCCACTGTTCTCGGCCGTGCGTGATGTGGAGATGGCACGGGTCTTGCTGCGGGCCGGCTCGGACGTCAATCACGTCGACCGCGCGGACCACACATTTATGGTAGATGTGTTTGACAATGTGCTAACGGCCGAGGACAAGGAATTTGTGGCCATGCCCATCTTTCAGGCGGCCACCGAGCACACTCTGTCCATGACCAGCCAGGCCTTCCAGGCCCTCATGGCTAAGGAGCATGTGGGGCACCCTGTCGCGGTGCATGTGGTGTCGACCCTGGACAGAGTCGACCTGGGCTTTTCTCCGACCACAGGTCTGGACGCGGTGGCCTTGGCGGTGGCGCTGAACCTGTTGCCCCTGGCCTCACATCTCATCAGGCTGATGGACTATGATGTCAACAGGCTGGCCCGTGTAGCCGTCGCAACCGACGACGCGGTCATGCTGACGGCCTTGGTGGAGGAGCATGGCATGGATATTGATGTCGACCTGATCTGGCTAGCGGCCGACGTGGGTAACAGAGCGGCGGTACGCTACCTGACTATGGTACGCGATGTCGAATTGACCGGGGGTGTGCGTGGCGCCGTGGTTATGGCCCTCATGAGTCTGCAGGACATGGAGCTCCTCAAGGCAGTGGTCCGCAAGTACAACTTGAACATGGTGAGCCCCGTGAACGGGCGCTCTCCCCTGGACTGGCTGGTGTCGACCTTGTCAGACGTGAACGAGGACTTTGTCGTAAACTTTATCTACCACTTCACTCCGCGGCAGGGCGTGTCACAGATGTCGGATGTAACCCCGTCCATCATGTACAAGGGGCGCATGGGGCAGGCGTATCAGCACATGCTCACACTACGCAACCTAGCTGTGGGAGCCCTTAGGCCTGAAGTGGCCACATCGGTGGGCAAACGGCATATTGACTTTGGGGTATATAAAACATCATGATCAGTCAGTGGCGCATGCACACGTTTGCGCCCGCGTTCACCAATGACACACTATCCATAGACAATAACATGTTTACCACGGTGCTGCTTGAGGGTGAGCATAGCACAGTTGCGATGGGCCCCATGTACACCACGGACCAGGTCTTGGTGTCGTACATGCTCGTTGTGAAGACGTCTGATGTGGCTAATGAACACAAGCTGGTTATCATGGCTCTGGAGAATGGCCTGTCGAGAAACACGTTGCTCTCCCCGGTCGTCACCTTGGGGCCCGTGTGCATATTTAACGGCTTCCACATCCTCAGAGTGAACCAGGACCTACCTGCCAGCTACAACATACAATTTGTCCTCACGTCCAACGGGGATGGCACCGTGACCATGCTCGGCGGGAACATAACCCTATACGTGTCAATGATACATGACAGAACTAAGCCCACTGGCGTGATGCAACTGGTGGCCTAAAACGGGTCTCCACATACACCACGGATATGGATATAACAGACGGCTGTCATGTCCCAATGTATGCAATACCCGTAGTATGGTGTTTCGATAGATACAATGGCTATGTCCCAAGACAATAAAGATCTTTATTGTTATTGTCACACATGTACATTAAATCACCATTCATCAGCTGTGCCCTTAGTAATAACTGGCTGTTGATAGTGGGCACGATGTGGGCCCCTCTCTTGAACCACCTGTTGCCTCACACCGATGCCAGAAACACATTCAGACATAGGTATGCAGACCCCTAGACTATAAAGACCATTACACCAAGCACGACGATCGCAATAGGAATGTTTCCTGTTCTGGGTGGTGTTCCTCCTGCTTTGAAGAAGAAGAACAATAACGTTTACTCATCTACCAAACACTGCATTGTGTACTATAAATTCAAACATGAGATGTGATATGAAGCCTATACTAAGTCGGATGCCCGTACTATGCCCATGGTGTGACTAGGCAGAGTAGCTACTACAACCATACTATTATGGTCTAGTCACACAATGATCACAATAGGAATGACTCCTGTATTGGGCGGTCCTTACCCTGGAAAAAAAGAAAAGCATCTACCAAACACAGCACAGGCTACTTCAAATCGACACATGAGATGTAATATGTTTACAATTAAACATAACAACCCAGACTCAGGCATTCATAAGTCAGTGTGAGCCATAACATTATGCCCATTGTGTTGATGTTCATAATATGCCCATAGTGTGACTAGGCTGACAGTAACCACAACCATACCGTCAAGGCTCAGTCACGCTATGATTGTAATAGAAATGGCTCTTGTTCCGGGCAACCTGTATTTAGAGGGTTGGTTTAACCCATACTTATATCTTGACTTTAGTGTAATGGGCAGACATGCCTGTACTAAGAAAGTGGAATGTTTAATTACCATTTCAATGAAACGTCGTGACTGTAATGTGTACATACCTGTGTCTTCCTCCTCTTGGTTGCTGACATCCCAGGGGATGGGGACCCTCACTGTCCTCCTTTGATTGCTGCTTCGCGCCGCACACCCTACATAGTTGTGTTTTCCCCTCTCCACCAGTATGGTGACATTCTTAGCTATGCTGACAGTGCTGTCCTTGTTATATACTGTGGTGGACATACTCCTGTTTAGCAAAGTGGCCTTGTATAATAACATGGTGATGGCGGGTGCCGGTTTCCCGGTGGCGGAGCAGCTGAACACAACCGTTGTGGTTTCATTGGGCCCGCTGGCTGGTTGATATGTCATTGCGTCCACGTCAGAGATTCCTACGGGATGCAACAGCCATTAACAAACTGCACAGGTCATTAGAGCGTTAGTCTTACCTTCCACATTGATGCAGCAGGTCTCTTTGCGTTTGGAGGCCATCGGAAACATGTTAAAGATGCAGGTATAACAACCTGCATCTGTCCATGTGACGTTTCGTAGGGTTAGAGATGTTGAGTTGAGGGACGTGTCGCTGAGGATCGCCTTGCCTTGGTAAGGCTCGTTGATGTGCTGTCCATGGTCCCGGCTGTATGACCCTATATTAACATATGATTCCTTCCACATACGCTTTTGCCATGACACCTGCACCACATTCGACATCGCCGCATTCTCGTCCAGCTCGCACTTGCAGAAAGCGTCCATGCCATAATCCACCTTTGTTTGTCCCATATTGGCTCCCTCCGATGGCTGCACTCCACAGGCCACTGACCACAAAACAACACACTGCAGTATAGTTCCGCTATTCATTGTTACACTTTTCCTGTTGGTACCCATGTACCCGGATAATTCTACAACCACGTCTAGCTCTTTTCCACCCCCATGTTCAGTGTGTTCACACATCTAGGTTCGCTGTGGGGGAATTCAAATACCTTTGTGGTTCTTAAAAGTGATGATAGACATAGAGGAGGTCTACGACAGCCTGATGTCCGGCCTGGCCGAGGACCTGGTGCCGCAGCTGTGCGCACAGCACGGTATGAGCACCGTTGAGTGTCTGCAACTACTGCTGCCTCTTCTGCCAGACGACATGGCAGCCGTTAGGGCCATCGAAATGGGCGCTGTGCCCGGGGACGTATTTACCCTGTTGAGGACTAAACCCGACACGTTCCAATACTGCGTGCAGCACGGCATACTCGATACGTCATCGCTCAGTACCACGTTTGACCCTCACGGATTCAACGTGGTGCAGGCCGCAGCACAAGCCAACATGTTAGAGGCCCTCACACACATGGCGCCGTTCGACTGGTACATGGTAACGGGAAACGGCATGACCCTGGCCAACCTCGCCCTGGCGCCCAGGGGCTACGATCCTGAGGTGGTAAACTTTTTCCTAATGCACATGGACACGGGTGCACAAGTGGGCGCCAGCACCCTGTCGCGGCACATGGTTAACACGTGGCCTGAACACGCCCTGGTGCACGTGGCATCCCACGAAATGCCTCTTATCAGCGCAGAGGACATGATGTTTCTGATTCACGCTGGCATGAGCCTGGCCGTAGTGGCGTTCGCGAGACACTACGACGTGACAACCACCCAAGTGGACAACCAGTACCTGCTACATTACATTATCATGTCGTGGTCACCGGACTACCACGCCGTGCTCGGTAACTACAGTCTGGAGACACTGAACACTGTCTTGAGCTACGACAGTATGTCCATGGCTGACTTTGTAAACACTGGTTGGGTACCCTTAGAGGTGCTCCAGGTGTACATCCCGCAGACCTACTGGAACACGGAATCCATGGTTACGGCCATGGCTAACCTAGTGGCCCGGTTCAACGTAACGGATGGCTTGTACACCACCTATAATTGCGTAAGCTGCCTGTGGTACGTAATCATGGCAGCGGACTATAAGCCACCAGGATCGCTGGCTGTGGATCTGGCGTACCTGCTCACGTACTTGTCGTACAGGGTGAACACGCTCAGGGTGCCCATGCCTGCCCGGGATCAGGACCTAGAGGCGCACTTTAGGGCTAACGACTTTGAGGGATTGTCTGACATCTTGGCCACCCTTTACGCCCGGGCTCCCCACCTGCCCAACGTCGTGCACGAGGTCAGGACCTTACCGTGGGACTATTCGCTCTATCTCTCATACGTGTCAGAGACACAGCACGAGATCAAGAAGTGTCTGCACGTTATGGCCGGGCTGGGCGTCAGACCGGGTCCTGAGTACTTTTCTGTGGTGCGGTCCGAGTCACTGCTAGCCGAGATCTTTGAAAACAGTTTGAAGCAAATTGTCATGAGGCAGTATCTAAGAGAGCTGCAGGAGCACATGGTCAAACATCCTGAGTACACCCAGCTATTGAACGACTAGTATGCCCATCCATAATGCGACCGATGTATACAATATGCCCATGGTGTGACTAGCAGGACAGTCATTACACCTATATTGTCAGGCTTAGTCACAACATGATACCCATGCCCGATATGCGGTCACAGAGACGACATTCTGCCCATGGTGTGGCCATAACACTGTTATTATATGGTATGGGCGTGATGAACACTATGCATAGTCTGTGTGCACACCATATGGTGTGCACACATCAGGACCATGTCCTGGGCCACTGCCATATATTGTATCTATTGAAACGTCTACCGTTATTGTATTGGCGATATACAGTGGGGTGGCCATACACCGATACAAGAAAGCTATCCCACATAATGTTGCTTGAAATAAAATATGAATATATACTACCGGTGTACCGTAGGACTACAGGTAAAATGTCTGTCACAAAGGATGTAGTGTATGGCTATGCGGATCATGTGCTCAGGACCCGTGGCCTGGCGCCTCTTATCCACGGGGTGACTCGGGAGGACTACAGACCGTCGCTAGTCAGCCCTACACTTAAGGCCGCTCTGATACACAGCTGCGAAGAGGTGGCCAAAATGCTCAACGGGACACACATGTTCTCTGGGGTAGTGAGTGATGTGTTGAACACAGGCAACGTCAGTGTCGTAGCCAGCATCATCGACTTTGTGCTGGCCGATGATCCCAACATAGGACGTGTGGTGGCTTTGGTTTACGCCAGTGTGGAGATATATGTGCAGTGTCTGTCTGCGCAACCTGAATGTTGCCCTGATATAATAACCATGCTCGTGGACAAGCTACCAGCGGACCTGGACTGGACACAGTTGGAGCGTGGTCGTAGACCACCCATGTCTATGACCACGGTAGCCCGAGTCTTTGTCGCGGGATTGGTGTCTGGTGTGGGCGGTGTCTGTATACTCTCTCTCGTTAGTTGCAGACCGGTTATATCTGTGACCGCAATATCCCGTATGTTTGTCGTGGGATTGGTGTGTGGCGTGGGCAGCTATATACTCTCTCTGATTATTTGAATAACATGAATGTACTGACTGTTTTGGGAATAAAACACCCTAGCTACAATGAAGGTGGTTGTGTTATTTCTGACTATCCTCTCAGGAACAAGTGCTCTCCCCGCGGTCCATGTCCTGCAGGGCACACGTAATGTGATGATACCATGCATGGCGGACAAGGTGGCTAATGTCAAGTACTTGTTCTTAACCTGGTACAGAGGGCTGCATAACGGGGCCGCCGTTATTCTGAAGCGTTGCGGCTCCGGCAGAGTGAATTGCTACGGTAGATGGGCCAACACTACTGCACTACGTGAGGATGACAGCCTGCTTTTCCGGGATCCCATAACATGCTCTGACAACGGGACTTACACATGCAGTCGCACTGCACCTGTGGGGCATCGTGGCCAAGATGAAGAGGTGGACCTTTTTGTCATCCCAT
The DNA here is from genome assembly GCF_024217435.2 of Syngnathus scovelli. Taxonomy (NCBI): domain Eukaryota; kingdom Metazoa; phylum Chordata; class Actinopteri; order Syngnathiformes; family Syngnathidae; genus Syngnathus; species Syngnathus scovelli. The sequence continues at coordinate 1,323,707 of NC_090847.1, read as the reverse complement.
GTAAGGACCCTCCAGTCAGTCGCACTACACCCGTGGGGCAGCGTAACCAAGAGGAAGAGGTGGATCGTTCTGTCATCACATGTAAGGACCCCCCGGAAAGTAGGTCCCTACAGTACCTGATCCCTTACATGTTAGCGGCCGAGGTGTTCCTCTTAATCATGGCGGTGTTAGCCTACTGCCGGCACAGGCACATGCCTTGTTTCACAATACTTTGAATAACTACTGAAACATTTGCTGCTGCTGCTTTAAACAATAAACATGGAAAATGATTCTGATGTACGTCTGCTTTGAGTGCGAGTACAAATGTCGATTAACACTACATATTAACTCGGGGTGTAAATAATGTCTGGAGCGTTAGGGTAAACAATAACACAACAACAATTGAATGTTGATCAACATCCAATTGTGGGGTAACAATATTTGAATATTGCCAATCGGCTGGTTGTGGAGTGAATACATGGGTAGGGGAAACATTCCTTTCACCATGGAGTCTACGCCTTTTCCCTGCAGCATTTGTTTGGAGACCATGACATCTATTGTTGTTACTCCGTGCAGCCATCTATTTTGCCAGCAGTGCATTGAAACCGACGTTGCTATCTGCAACACCGACTACCGTTGTCCGGTGTGCCGGACCACAATGTACCTCGGGGACGTACAGAAGGTGTATGATCCGGATCGCATGGTGAAGGAGTGCCTCGCCGAGTCTGAGCGACGGGTAGCCGATGCCATCTGTGAAACCGAGGAGCGATGCGCGCTGCGTCACAGTCGGGACCTGTGTAACCTGGAGCAACGGCTGCAGGCCGAACACTACAAGGGGAAACAGCAGCTAATGTTGCAGTTGCACGGCACCGGTAACCAGATGGCCAAGGTATGTGCGGAGAAACTGGTTCTTGAGCGGCGACATGCCCTGGCTTGCGCTGAGGCCGAAACAGCCATCAAGCAGCGGGACGAGCTTCAGGTTGAGTTGGCATACGAGCATTTGACCAAAGAGAGCCTTCGTATCAAGCTGAAGCGGCATCGGACGGCGGACAACAGCTCCACCAAACTTCGCCGGGTCCAGGCCCAGCTTGCCGAGCTACAGGCAAAACACAATCTCCTGAAAACGTCTGCCGCGGCTTTCTGCGACAATCTGACCGATACCCACTTTTTCGCTGACTTGTCCGATGTGCGGGCCCGGATGACCGACATAATGGAGAAAGACTGCCGCATGAAAAGGAATGTGTCCTTGTTTCGCGATACTTTGAATGACTGCTGAAACATTTGCTACTGATTTGAACAATAAATAAAGATACTTCTGATGTGCACCCTCTTTGAGTCTGGGCACATATTTTGATTAAGCGAAATGCAACACTGGATGTCTGAAGGGTTGTGTTTAGAGGTGCAAGACAAAAGTGGTAACTACTAGGGTATGAACAATGTCTGGTATGTTGCCTCCACATGGCTGGGCCAAGTGTCCAGCCCAAGGTTTCACAATCTGCGGGTTCATAACCCCAGGTAAAACATTTCTTGACAGTCGCTACGACAAGCACATTCCCCTCGCGAACCACTACAAGGCCTTACACATATGGGGCCGTGATAGACCTAACCAACACCACACGCTATTACAATGGCAAAGCCCTGGGCTCGTGCTATCACAAGATACGCTGCAAGGGACACAACCAGTGCCCCAGCCCCAGAGCGGAGCGCACTTTCTTGGGCCTGTGTCAGGCCGCTCAAGGCCCGGTGTATGTGCACTGCACATACGGCTTCAATCGCACTGGTTACCTGGTGTGCTGCTACCTGGTGGAGTGCCGCAAGATGTCGGTGCATGACGCCATCCGCCTCTTTGCAGAGGCCAGACCTCCGGGCATCTACAGGGAGGAGTATGTTAAGACACTGTGCATCAAGTACAACGCCCGCACACTGTTAGTGGCGGCCGACTTGCCGGCATGGCTGCCTGAGCTGCCTGTGACATGCGTACCGGCCCACTGTGAGACGTCCACACACAAGCTGGGCCTAGGGGCCGTGCACGACGTGGAGCTGTGCGCTGAGATAACACGCGTCATCACAGGAGCCGTGGGCTATCGCTACCGTGACCAGTTTCCCGGCTGCATGCCCGTATCGATGAGCAGACATAATTATTCCGAGGTGGTGAGGCTGGGCGCTGACGGGCGCGCCACATGGAAGGCTGACGGCACCCGGTATATGCTGTACATAGATGGGCGTGACCACGTGTACGTCATGGACCGTTGCGCGACCATATGGCAACTGACCGAGGAGCGGTTTGAGAGGCCCTGCGGCCTGCACCTGACGGACACCCTGGTAGATTGTGAGCACTGCGGCCAGGACCTGTACATCTTTGATGCGGTGTATGTGTGCGGTACCCACGTGGCTGACTACACTTTGGACAGCGGGCTTGAGGCTGCACGTGTGGTGGCGCGTTGTCACCACGGGCCCCTGCGTGTCACGGTTAAAGTGTTTGTGCCATTGTCGGAGTTTGAAGCACTCTACGAGGCGTATGCCGACCGGTCTGACTGCGACGGCTTTCTGTTCCAGTCCAACGAGGAGCCCTACTACGGTGGGCGTGACGTGTCCGTGGTAAAGTACAAGCCTCCCGAAAAGAACACGGTGGACTTCAAGCTGGTGCCCATCGACGCCCAGTGCGCGGGGCTGTACCTGCACGCAGCCACGGAGCCTTTTGCTCAGGTGTTGGCGTGGGACCCGGGCATGGCCGGCTGCGTGGTCGAGTGCGCCTTTGCGGACGGCGCGTGGCGTGTGCTGCGTGTGCGTTCCGACAAGACCCAAACTAACACGTACTTCACGGCACTGCGCATCTACGACAGCATTCGGGAGCCGGTGGACTTTGGCCGGTTCAGGGATCTCATCTGCGAATGATCAAAACAAAATGGAGGTTTTCCTGTCGCTGTACCCGGATATCGAGGAGCGGCGCTTTGGGGTCCATGGGGACATTAGGCTAGAGGGCGGCCTGGACCCCGAGGATGACTTTGTGCAGCAGGAGTACCTGGCGCGCTTCCTGAGTCCCGAGACGCCCTATAACGAGCTGCTGCTCTTTCACGAAATGGGCACCGGTAAGACGTGCACAGCCGTGGCCATAGCCCAGTGCGCCGCCAAGTACCTCAGAGGGGTGCTGGTGATCACGCGCGGCGAGGGCCTAATGCGCAACTTCCGGTCCGAGCTGCTCGATAAGTGCAACAGCTCGTGGCGTCGGGAGCGGCGGTCTGTGGAGCAGTTCTTCCGCTTCACCACATACGACCGCTTCGCCGCGTGGTGTAACCGCGTGTCGCGGGGCCTACTGGCCACCACGTACGAGCGGTACCTCATCATCGTGGACGAGGTGCACAACCTGAGGGAGGACAATGCGGCGTACCGCTCGCTGCTGATGTTCATGAGGTCGGTGCGTGGGGCCAAGAAGGTGCCTCTGTCGGGCACGCCCATGGCGGACCGCGCCGACGAGATCGTGGATGTCATGAACCTGATTTTGCCAGAGCCCGTGGACAAGTCGCGATTCTTTACGGGCGCGGGCAACTTTGTCCGGGGTGCAGAGAAGGACTTTATGAGGACGGCCAAGGGGCGTGTGTCATATGTGCTAGGCAAGAGCAGTGGCGTCAGGGTGCGCTACCGCGGCCGACGTATAGACGGTCTGCCCTTCAAGGTGGTCAAGCTGAAGATGTCGGCGTACCAGCGGGGCGTATACCTGAGCGCGGTGGCCGAAGACCAGCGCACCAACACCATCTTCACCAGCACGCGCAAAGCGTCACTGGCGGCTCTTTTGGGGGGAAAAGCCCTGAAGCTGCTCCTGCAGGACCTTTTATAGACCTCTCCGTCCCCCCCCCTCCCCGTTCTTTTCTCCGGTACTTTCCCTATAGGGTAAGACTGCCCAGTTTTCCCACGCCTATAGAAGGGACTGGCCAGCTTTCTCACGCCTATAGAGGGAACTGGCCAGTTTTCCCACGCCCATAGAGGGAACTGGCCAGCCTCCCCACGCTTTGTTATCTGTGGCCTTCAGCCGCTGTTTCCGCCCTGACCACGCAGTACTTTCCACCAAATGCACAGCTAGGGGTAAAACCTTTCACTTCCCCTTTTCACCCTTGACCTACTTTCTTAAACAATTTATGTCACGCCACTATTCTCATAGTGACGGGTTTCTTGATCGAATTGACAAATAATATTGCTTAAAGCGGTTACAGAATACATTTTTAGCCAAGCAAAGAAATAAAAATAAAAATCACATTTGTGCTTCTCCAAACAATTTATGTCACGCCACTATTCTCAGTGACGGGTCTCTTGATCGAATTGACAAATAATATTGCTTAAAGCGGTTACAGAATACATTTTTAGCCAAGCAAAGAAATAAAAATAAAAATCACATTTGTGCTTCTCCAAACAATTTATGTCACGCCACTATTCTCAGTGACGGGTCTCTTGATCGAATTGACAAATAATATTGCTTAAAGCGGTTACAGAATACATTTTTAGCCAAGCAAAGAAATAAAAATAAAAATCACATTTGTGCTTCCATGCGTGACTCACACTCTGACACCGTGTTCCTTTTTTATATCCATTTTAACCGGTTTAGCTTATTCCGGCCCCTCTATTGGTCTCCCGTTTTGGTCTGGCGCCATCTTTTGGACAAATTTGGAATTTCAGCTCTGCCAATTTATTCCTGTGAACAATCCATATTCTACCATTTGGACCATCTCTACCCCCATGTTACACGACATCTGGTCACACCAGATTCATTTTTCTTAGAAGACCCATCAACAAAAAACACATGACCATCTGGCAGAGGCGTATCTTCCAAATCAGGCCGAGCCTTTGCAATTTGTTGGGCAGCATCGACACAATCATGGAATTCGCCGTCGTCAGGAAGGGGAATGAGAGTGGGAGGATTGAGTGTCTCGCATCTTTCAACGGTCAGGTGCGGCTGAGACAGAGATGACGTGCAGGCGACAGAAAAGTCACTCACTCACTCACTCACTCACTCACTCACTCACTCACTCACTCACTCACTCACTCACTCACTCACTCACTCACTCACTCACTCACTCACTCACTCAATCAACCACACAGGTGTTAACTAATTCGCAATTGCATTGCAAGCAATTTAAACTCTAATGGAATATGTGGATGTCAATATCCGTTTCATCAAATTCCAATCCAACTTTACTTTCGTATAAAGCACAGGTGTCAAATTGTGCTTCATATTCATGTGCCATTACTCGAATTGCAAATTATCTTCACTTTTAGTAATATGTTACATTTCAAATATTAGACCCGTTTTTACTTGTCTGATTTGAAAGCGAGGTACTCGTCAGCTTGTTCTGCAGCTCGCACAATATGAGGCGCTCACACATCTACTCGGGTATGACAGTCATACCGGGCCTCCAAAAGAAGCCATGACTAAACCGCGGCCCGCGAACAAATAAGTTTGACACCCCTGGCACAAGGGATAGCCTTCTCATTGATCAATCGCGTATCTTAAATCATGCTTTTCCTCCTTTGAAGCGACTATGTACTTCAAACCCAAACGGCACCATTTTATAGGGAAAAAAATTGTCGAATTTATTCGTTGTCGTCATAATACTGGTCGCAAATTTGCATGTAGAGCATTTTTGAGTTGTTGATCATAGACATCAGTTGAACACTCTTTCTGGTCTGTGTCTAAAGTCTTCAAACAACTTATCTTGTTTTTGTTTAGTCCGGCCAATGTCTGTGTAACTTGCTCTACGTTGAAATTTTATTTTTATCCTGCAATAGTTGGTCAATTTGTATTTGTAATGGCACCCCGTTATATTCCAATGGACGGCCCTGGAGATCAAAAGGACTCCAGGTGCCTTTAACGCTTGCCCAATGTTTGGTTAAGGATGCCATGAAAACCTGTTGTACTTCATCACCTCTCAAATTATAGGAAGCAATGAGTTGTTTAATTTGGGGTACAAAGACGGAAAGGATGGTTCGCTTTGCCGTGCCACAACATCTGCCTTTGTAATTTGATCATTTTTCTCATCTTCACTCATCACATTCTCAGCTGCGGTTCTTAAGCGAGCTCGCGCTGACACTGTGTCATCATCTTCCTGTCTGTGCAACAGCAAGTTCTTTTTTATCTTTTCTTCGTCTTCCTTATCTTTCAATTTCCCTCACATCTGGGAAAATGAGAATGTAATTTTGCTTTTTAATTTTTAATTTTAAGTCTTGCAAAATTTCTATATCCTTACTGCACCGAGATAAACTGTTAAACATATCTTAAAAAATAAACAAACAAAAACAATCTATGCTCTTCAAAATGGGACCCAAATGTCAGATTACAAATCAAACCTCCTCCTTCACTCTCACATTTTTTGATAGAACAGTCTACTTAGCTAGACACCGTCATATCATACTAAATAATGGCCTGGAAATTAAATATAATGTTGTTGCTGTGGTCCCTCAAAACATGTGACTAGAATTTGGACAATTACTAACCCCCATCAATCGACAAATTATCTCCTCACTAAAGTCCCAGCCTGTTAACCTATCTGCATCAAGAAGACATTTGCAATGCAGGGGATAAGAGAATAACAAGGAATACCTTAACAATAAACAAAATAAACCCAAACCACAATCAAAACCAAATAAACTAGGCCCATGACCTATGTAGACCAACAACGTGCAGAGAGGGGGTCAGTACTCCAAATATTTCCCCATTAAAATGTAAGCCTTTTTGTGTAGAGCACCATTGATTTCTAATCATTGACCTAATTTTATCCTTAATTCAATCCCAATCACGAATGCCCACTACTTAATACTTGGTGTTCTTTTGATAAAAAGTGCCCCCCTTGCAATGTTGTTTTTCACTCTAAGTGATCCAAATCTTTGACTTGTCCTTACATGTGTCCTTGTATAGTCTTATGTCATAACGAATCAATAATTTAATTTTATCCAATACTACAATGTATGTTCTCTCCTACTCTCACATTTTTATGAGGGCTGGGCACTCTCCTCGTTGGACGAGTTTCTGACCACAACCCTCAGATTATTCTATCATTTCTAATTTTTACATTTAACAATGCAAATCTGATAAACCATTGTCTAGCACACCGCTTTCGTGCACCAATTTAACGCAATTCCATCCTTTATAACGAACTGCTACACAAAGACAAACATACTCAGAAACGAACACACGGGCCCACAACATAGACATGACAATCTTCCCAGCTGATAACAAGGGTGGGGGGAGCAACTGAAGTGCGGAGAGCCTCGCCACCGCCACGTCACATAATGCAATCCCCTCTGTCCAAAATATGCATTTGTCAAGATATTTTATATTGTCGGTGCCGACCCCTTGCATTTCAATTCATGTCGGGGTAGCGGCTTTTGTTTGCTATTTGATTTTCCCATGGTTTATTTCTCTAAATTTTGGAGTTGGCAATTCGAATGGCACCTACAGTGTCCTAAAGCCAACTTTATTCACCGGACAGTGGTAAAATATTCAATGAGTGGTAAGTCTCCTTTCCTCTGCTTTTACACAAAACCACTGTTTACATAAAGGAGAGCTCAAATGAGATCACTCTCAGTCAAACCATACACACACACACACACACAATGCGCATCCTTATCGTCTCACAGGCAAGCAGGGGAGTCCGCCCTCCCGTGGATCTTTACAAAATCTAAACTCTTTAACCTTCCTATTGTGTAAGAAAAAACTTATTTTTGCCTTTTTCTCAAAGTAGATATAAAACCTATCTTTTCATGGATAAAGAAGCCAAACCAGCTAAACAAGAGTTAAAAAAAAAAAAAAAAACACCCTAGATGGCAGCAGAAAGCTAACACATTAGGAAGGTTAACTAAGAGGCCCCACGACACCTCAGCGGAATTTAACTGCTCCAAATTACCTGTACTTCTTTAGAAAACAGATGGGTCCGCTCTCCCATGGAATTTAACTGACTCATCAGTCAGGGGACTCCATCATCCCAGCGGAATTTAACTGTTTCTAATTGCACTTGATAGGGTCTAGAATTGTCAAGGTTTTAAGTGACCTCTTGTCACTGCACTTTCATTACTTTCAACAGAATCAAGATTCGTACTCACAGTCTGCTGGGCCTTCTCCTCAGATGATCTCGTCAACCACTCCGGCGTCCAACCGACTGATCGAGACAGCCCCGTGAAAAGGGTTTCTCTATCTATATGCCTTGGCCAAGGACTTGTCCTGCGTCGAAAAGTCGGCCGGAACCCCGAAATAGGTCTTTTGAGATCCCGGACGAGCCCCCAAAAATCTGTTAGGTTCAGAATCAGCAAAAGGATCAGCAGACAAAACCAGTGAGGCAGAATGTTGAGTCTTTTCTCGCGAGGAGTGCATTCAGACTTACATCAATCCAACTACACTAAAGGTCTTGTTTACACTCCTCTCTTTTTATTCAGGAATGCCCTACCTACAATGTGAGACTAGCCCCTGATAGGTGGAGGGAAAGCGTGGGCTTTGTCTCATGAGAGAAGAAACGAGATTCTATGTGAAACTAGAAGTCGCAGACAGGATCCCATGAGAAACGAAAAGTGTGCAAGGATAAAATGTTATGGGAAACAAAGTAGTCATGTGAAAAGAGTGCATAGACAAAATGACATGTGCAGACATCAACAACTTTCTTGGATTCCCAGATGTGTAGAAGGTCAAGAAGCTCCAGACAGCATCGTTTGACTTGTTGTGGACTGGGTGATGTCTGCAAGAAGAAACAGCAAGCATTCTGCGCAATAACTTTATTAATAAGTACTCATTAGGGAACGTATGATAACATATATACACAATTTATCTAACACAGAATATTGAGTCTTTTCTCACGAGGAGTGCATTCAGACTTACAGCAATCCGACTACACTAAAATATGTTTTACACTCCTCGCTCTTTTTATTTGGAATGCCCTACCCACAGTGTGAGACGATTAGCCCTTAAGGGGGGGGGGGGAAGAGATTGTGGCTTCGTCTCGTAAGAAAAGAAACAAAAAGTAACGCACAAAGTGTTGCGTGCAGATATGGCTATATCAGCAAAACAGTTTAAGCGATATTCCGAGAGATAAAAAGAGAAAGTGACGTTCTTTAAGGAAGATCAGAAGGTTCATGACGCATTGTTTGACGTGTTGTTTTCACGATCTGTTCTGGTGGACGCTGAGCTGTCAGCAGCATCTTGTTTGACACAACCGTCATCTCGCCCCTGACCCAGCCGTAATCCTTCTGTTCTGTTGTACAAGATAAGAATAAGCAAGGCAAAGCAGCAAGCATACTGAACACTAATATTGTGAATAAGTACTCATTAGAGAACGCATGATAACATATATATACAATTTTTTCTAACAGGCAGGGCCAGCTCATCGCGTTCAAAGACTGTTGCGGCTCTGGCGTAATACGAAAGCGCCTGGGCGTCTGTGACATATCTGAAACACTGACCGACCCTGGCCGCCGCTTTGCGCAGCAGCTCACCGTACTGGGCACATGTCACCCTCACGCCGGTGCGGTTGTGCTGTGCCAGATACGTTTTGGCCACGATGTAAATGCGTTGTTCCAGGGCCAGCTGATCTTTGCGGGCGCGCACTGTCCGACAGTACGCCACCTTTTCGCAAGACCCCCGGCCACTGTACTGCATGTACTCACCCTGGGTCTTGGCCGTGTAAAAAGAGCTGCGCAGGGCGATATCCAGAGCGGTGCGCACTGTGGCCCTGGGCCTCACTCGGGCAGTCTCGTATGCTATGCTGAGAATGTTCCACGGGAACAAGTGGCCGCATATATCCACCTCCATTTTTTCGAACCGGTTTACGATGTTATTATGAACATCCATAGTAACACCACAGGTTTTGATTGAGGGCGTTGAATGTGGGATTGCATGGGTGTGTAACATGGAGGAGGACTTAGGCAAACTACCTGTGGTGAGACTTAAGGAGATGTGCAGGGCCCGCAACCTCACCGTATCGGGCAATAAGGACACGCTGGTGCAGCGTCTTAAGGGCAACCATAATCAGACCAAACTGCACATTCTCAATAACACTCTGATGCCTCGGGTCGTGAGGCCCGCAGTGAGGATGCAGGCCCAGGATATCGCACCCAATGTGCCTGGCATGCCCGGAGTCACTTACGATCCAGCCACGGGTCTGTGCACCATGGTAAACCCGCACCCAGACAAGACACTGCTTGCTCATAGGCTTATAGTGATCGGTGTGTATTCTAATGGGGAAGTGCTGCCCCTAGACCGTGGGGCAGTGGAGATGTGCAAGGAGCTGGGCATGCCTTACGACTGGACCATGGTCGTCTAGGACCTGACAGACCGGTGCACAAAGCCATCCTCGGCCAACTGGGTCAGCACCTTGCCAGCCACAATCTTCTCCAGGTCCCTCTTGGACACGCCCTTTGTGTTAACCTCTGAGTGGCTGTACTTGGTACCCACCGTGAGGGTCATGGTGTTGTTGCTGTACGTAAAGGCAAATGGGCCCAGCTTGTCATGGTGCATGTCCACCAGCTCCTTGAGCATGCTCTTGTTGTCAATGAGACCGTCCAGTCTCATGGGCACCAAGCCATACGCATACTTGAGAAATCGGTAGCAGGCTATATGGCCTGAACACTTGATGCCCGTAACACTGTCCATGGCCACCGAAATGGCACCCACCACAGCCTCAAACGTGTCTTCAAGCAAACGACGCTGCTCCTGATATGTGAGCGGGCCCGTGCCCGTGTGAGTTACGATCCACTTGAGGAAGCCCATCTTGTGCGCCACAGTGCTCATGGTGGTACCGGATTGATACGTGATGGCTAGGTGGGACACGGTGCGCGCGATAGTTACAGGTGGCTCACGTGCCAGCTTGGGGAACCTCTCAAGGTAGTACTGGGTCATGACGCTGGCGATGATGGTGTCGCCCAGTTTCTCGTACCACTCGTAGTTGTAGACCGGGTCCACCTTGGAGTGGGTGAAGGCGCTTTTGAATGTCCGGGCATTGGATTTGTACATGGACAGGGCAAAGCTCTTGTCCATCTGGCAACAGTGCACCAGTATAAAGTCTACAACGAAATCCTTAAACATGTCTCCTGAGGTAGCTCTCTATGTCACCCACTGCTACCGTGTAGGGCACTACAATTAGTTTTATGCCCTGCTCCTTACACAGTCGCGTCTTGAGCTCGTCTCTGTACCTCTGCTCTACAAACTTGTGCTTGTCGGGTCCGTGGAAGTGGCGCACGTGGCTGTAGTGCTGTCGGCCGTTGTACTCTACGGCCAGTTTGAGCGCCCCGTTGTAGCAGTCGAGTTCCAATTAGTGACCCGTTACCGGGTTTTTAATGCATCTGCTTTTTGCAAATCTTTTGCCTGTGATGGCTTCTATAGCCCGATGGCACTCCTCCTCCCCGCGGGAACTACGGCCGACAACCTCCTTGTGCAATAGTGTATTGTACATGCATTTGGCCAACTCTAGCCAGCTAAAGACATCCATTTTAATAGCAATACACCATGTCACACAGTGTAAACATCGTAACCACATCCAGCCTCACCCATATCATAACAGTGTCCATCCTGTGCAGGCCCCATAGGCTCACGTGATAAACAATGTATTTCAGTAAGAGACAACGGTGTACATATTTTATTGACTGCGCCCATTCAATATCTCACCGATACATTGTATAGCCATACTCAAGACAGTCTCTGTGTCCGTCCTGTGCACGTGATAGCCGTATCTTTTCACGAGCATGGCCAGCTCGGTCACAGACCTCTTGATGCGGTCGCGACGCGCTCTCTCATTGTAATTGTGTTTAACCCGCTCTCGTGGGTTTCTGGGACGCATCCTGTGTGGCTCCGCTACAGGCTCTTCGCAAGCCGTCGGCTGTTGTTTAGAAGATGGGTCCATGAGGCGCTTGGTTACATAATCCTCGCTCCACATGATCTTGTGGGTGGCACAACGGGTGTGCTCTTCTGAGGTGGTACACACACAGTTCAACACCCCGGAGTATTTCTTACATTGTTTGCAATCGCAGCTATCCATGGTTGCTGTGTGTTTGGATGCTGTAAAGTCCCTTCAGGAAAAACAAATTTGTCTTTTTGAATGGCCCACTCTGCCCTAGTTTCATGATCATCATAGCAGTTATGTCTTGGATGGGTTTGAATGCCACATGGTGCCAGTTTGTAGAATGCATGGAGCGATATTGGTGGGGCCAGTGGCCATACGGCCTGCACTCCCAAGTGGGCCGAGCGGTGGTGTCCCCCCCATCCACCCATTGCACCGGCCGGGGCATTGTGTTCTCTGTATCAGTGGGCGACAGTTCCGGTAACTGGATGGAGCACCCCGTGCTATACACCGGTGGCCACTACTGCAACGACAAAGACATGCACAGGACACCCCTGGACTGCGTGCAGGACATCCTGGGGGTGTGTGACATGTCGTCCGTGTGTCTACCGTGCCCACCGGGGCCAGGCTACGCCTTTTCCCCCATGTCCCTAGTTGTCACACATAAGGGGCTTCTTGATGTTACTGTGCCCACTAAGGATCCCCCGGCCGTCTTTGGTGGGGTTGGCCAGGGCTGTATCATGGTGCACGACCTCATGTGCCAGGATCACGGCTACATACTAGACGTGGCATCGGATAGCGGTGTGCTGTACAGGGTGCTGTACACATCCCAGGCCTTTACTACGGCCGATGGCAACTTTCAACACACCAACCTGCACACCCTCATTATGTACCTGGTCGCCATGACTGGCAAATCACTGATCTATCCCACGGTGGCTGTCCTCACAGTGGGCGATCACTGCATTCTAATGGATACGTGGCACATGCTTGTGAACAGGATGGGCCGTCGCTGGTGGGGACTGGCCGACCGGGAAAGGATCCTAGGCATCTTGAGGTCGCGACCCATAAAGAGTGCGCTCGTGGGAGAGTATTGCGGCCACATGGATGGGGGTGTATTTAGCGTGCACACCCTCGATGGGGACGCCCTGTACAGTATGCACATTCATGTGGTGGGAAACCGCTATTGCTTCAGAGGCGGCACAGTCTTTCAGGATCCCGTGCAGGCCGTAACCGAGCTCACGGCCGGACGCCGGCTCGTACAGCGTCGCTTGCGCCGTGGCGCGCGTCATGGCAGGTACGCCAGGAACCGCGTCAGCGACATGCTCGAGGCCGTGCAAGACACGATAGCGCACCTGGGTGTTTACTGGAGCTCCACGCGGCCCTCGTCCGGACGCGTGGTGTTTTGGGACCGGTCCGACTACAACACCCGAGGATATCTGATGACCACGATGAGCGCCGCAGGCACGCAGCACAAGATTGTCTTTACAAGTGAGTGCCACTTTAAGCTGGTGACGGCCGCTTCCCTTAAGGTGGTGATGCGCAGCCGTAGCCTGGAGAAGATCATGGGCTGGTTGGACATCAGTCTAAATCGATGAAGGCCCTAGCGTAACGAAGCACATCCAGCTTCGTGTAGCCAGGCGGGAGCTCTATGTCACCGAGGGCGGCCACGTCGAACCGCCCTCCCTTGGTGACGTAATAGCCCCATAATGCGCACAGCATATTCCTGTACCTGACATGCGTGAAGGCTGCGTCTATGGCCCGGATGGCCTCGTTTTTGTTGATAAGACTCTCATCGGGCAGCGCCAGCACCATTTCATCAAAGGCTGCGTGGAAGGCTGCCATGTGTGCTACTGACTCGGCGCCCGTCCTGGGCTGCTCGTGAAAAACGGCGGTACGTGCATAGATGTCGAACTCGGAACGGTAATCCTGGTCGGTCATTTTTTCGCACTCTGCAAAAGAAAGATTTGAACGGCCCGCGTCCGAAGAACCGAAGCCCCGTCAGACACCATGTTCGGAAAGTTTACCGTAGTGACTGACCGCAATACGGCCGACCTGGTCCTAGAGACCAAGGTGACACCCGAGTTTGTAAGCGCTATCGTCTCTATGATACCCAAAACCAAAGTCAAATTGTATTGCAGTGATGTGAACCTACTGTGCTTTGTCATGTGCTGGTACGCCCTCAAGGGCAACGTCAACCTGTGTCCGTGGCGTGCCCTAACCATGGCTCGTCTGCAGCATCCGCCTGGAATAACTGATGCAAAGTCTGTTGAGACTGTGTTTGCTGCTTTTGGCCACAGGCCTACGGTCCAACCCAAGGTGCTGGGCGCAGGTTGGCTACCGTCGGACACATGCGCGTGGAACGCACCGGTACTCATGGCTCAGGCACCCCTCATGCGCTTGAGCCTCCACAATGTCGGCACACTCTTCAGCACCTACAATGTAGCCATGAAGCGTTGGGGTGCCACCTGCACGCTGGTTATCAGCAAAGAGGTGGCGCACATTCACAACACCAACGTGGGCTGTGCGTTTGTGGTGACTGGCCTTACCAACGGCGCTGAGGGCACCACGGTGCTGTTTGGAGAACTACTAGACGACAACAGATTCGAAGTGTCGGACTGTGTCATAGTCGACAGCTACATGTGGCTCAATGGACGTACGTCTCATTTTGATCGCACTAAGGTGCTGCAGCTCAAGCTGCAGACCCTGTGCTTTAACGGCGCATGCCAACTATCGGTCGCTGCCGTACCCATATACACGGTGGCCAGCTTTCACGGCATGTGGTCGAACGAGCAGAACACATGCAGTGGCGTGGTGTTCATACCCTCACGAACCACCGCACCGGTCATGCTGTGGGAGCCCAAGCCCCTGCTGCACCTGCTGTGTGCCAATGGCACTCTGTATGCCACAGGCAGCACTAGGACAATAGGGCCCCTGCTGGGCGTAACGCCCGGTCTGCGCGGCGTGGCGCTGTGCGCCCTGTGCACCGAGGGGTGGAGGTTTGTGCGGGCCACACCCCTCAAACTGTATCCGGACTCAGTTTCTGATGTGAATCTAGTGGCCGGCACACCGCATGTGTCGGCGGACCAGCTGCGCACCATCATAGAGGCAAAGTAGACTGGCGACGCTTAGGGCGCTACTACCACAGGCCTGTGGGTCTGCAGATAGTGGTCCATGTCGTACCGTTTGCTGTGTATCACGGTTACGTAGCTGGAGGCGGAGGGAGCCAGGGTGAGCCCGGCGTTGACGGCCTCGTCGATCCTGTAGGCGAGCTGCATGTTTGTGCTGTCGCAGTTGCCTGGCCGTATAGGCTGGGTGCCCTTGAACCACACCTTGTTGCCATTGATGTAAACGGGCCTGTGCACCGTTACATCGGCCGGGGGCGTTGGGTGGGTAGCCGTGACTACCAGCCCGATCTTGCTCTTGTCGGCCAGCTTTACCTCGGGCAGAAAGATTGAAAAGTCCAACATATATGCGTCGACAGCTGTTCACCGGCCCAGCTCGATCTTGCTACAGTCTTTGTATCCTCTATACTTCAGATAGATGTCTTCACCAACCTCTATCACATCCTTGGTTGCAACCCGGGGTGTTAGAACGGTGATGTCGAACTGAGAGTACATGTTTTTGAAGTGTGCAAAAAAATCTGAATCTAAGCGTATGGCTGCGAGACAGCATATGTAGCCATGGCTACAGCAAGTGATTCCTGGGTCAGGAGACCCACCAGGCCAGTGGCTATCATCCCGCTCATGTGCCATTACACCGGGAAGCCCTTAAAAGAGTGCACGTGTTCACAGTGCTGCGATGACTGGCTGGAAGCCCGACGGCCCTCGAGACGCCGGAGACGGGGGCCAATGCCACGCGGAGTGGTGTACGAGACGGACACAGAGGACCTGTTCTCAGACTCTTAGCTGTCTCACGATGAGCACACTGTACGGCGTTTGCAACTCAGGACCGTGTCCCGGAGGACAGCCACCTGTTGCATATAAACCGATTAATGGCAATGTAATGTACATGTGGCTATGACAATAAAGATTTATTCAACACCCATCGGCATCCATCCATATGTTTATATCAGTTGGGCATTGCATGCATTTGGGTATATATTGTGACATGACGTTGCTGTAACACATTATGTCTAAACCTTTTTAAGGACACTGCTGTCATGCGGTTGCGTTTATTTTTCCGGTTTTCTGTCTCGTCGGTGTCGTGACTTTACTTCCTGTTTTATTTTGTCATCCCTTCCGTTTCAGTTCGTGTTTCCTTCCTCTGTGTTTGGTTGTCTTGTCTTCCCCGATCCCGATTGTGGCACCGGCGTGATTGGCGCTAATTGTCAGCACCTGCCTCCCAGCCCTTTTGTGTGTATTTAGTCCGCGTCTTCCCCTTGTCTTGTGCCAGTGTGTCTTGCCTCGTCCCGACCACCAGCGATTCTTTGACGTCCGAGCTCTCAGTAAGATTCCTCCTTTTTGTCTCGCCACAGAGCGACGCTTTTTGTTAGTGCCTTGATCCCCATAGCCTTTTTGTCTCGCCACAGAGCGACGCTTTTTGTTAGTGCCTTGATCCCCATAGCCTTTTTGTCTCGCCCCAGTGCGACGCTTTTGTTTGAACTTTTTGCCACGCGTTCCCCTCGCAAGAGGCGTTTTGAGTTGTACTTTTGATCAGTGTGTGTGCTGGAATAAATCAGAGAAAGAAACGACTCTGCATCCGAGTCCTCCGCCTTGTTCCCTGCCTAACAACTGCGTAACATCAGTCTACTCCTATACTCGGGTTATCTGATGGCAAACCGAGACACCCGGGCCCTGTGCTGCCGAGTGACCTCTTTTGCCAGTGTGTCCCTGAAGGTATCTGCCAGTATGGGGCTCACATTATGTAGGTACTTAAAGTCCATAGCGACACCAGCTGCACCCAGTGTGTTGAGGCATTCTACCATTGCATTTTGCAATCGTGCTACTGAAGACAGGAAGGCATGGTAGGTTAGCCTGTGCTGGCTGCGCAAGGTAAGAGGGATCTGGTCCACTCTGCCAATAAGCTGTTGTTCCAAGTTGCTCAGGATTGTGGACACCCCGGGCATGTCTACCTCTTCAAAGTGGGCGGCCAACGCGACAGCGTCTTCGTTGGGATCCGGGTGCACAGGAGGCATGGGTACGGCGTGTGTGTTGACTCTGAAGGACAAAAACGTCAACAGGCCTGTGACGGCATCCACCACGTACACCCCACTGGCCTCTTGCTCCACCAGGTCGAAGGCTTCTCGGCAAATGACATTCAGTACGTTGACCAGGTTGGTCATGGTGTCTATTTCATAGAGGCTGCTGGCCTGAATCAGGTTGTACATGAGTGTCACTAGTAGACTTTGGCCATGCGCATCCACAACCTCCCAGTACGTCTTTGGCACATAGCGCTTAAACACAAAGACGGGCACCTGGCCCGAGGCTACCACATTAACCATGTATGTACCCCGGCCGCTATTGACCGTGTTGAGCGTATGCAGGTCGACCGCATCAAAGATTGTCGTGTAAGTAGGGTCCCAGTGTGTGGCCATTACGTGCATCAGTGAGAGATCCTTGTACACATCTCTGAGAAGGTTGAACCGTCCCACCCATGTAACCACGGCCAACGGCACGTCTTTCCTCTCCAGCATGTGGCCAAACATATCTACGGACATGGCGACGGCTGTGCTCGCCAGGTATACCAGGGCTTGGTCCGGCCAGCGGCGCGCCGCCTGCTCCACCGTGGTGATGCCCAGGCCGGGCACCACCGCATACATGTCTACATACCTGAGGAAAAAAGGCACAACAGTGGAAGGGCGTCCGTCGGCCAGCAGAGTGGCATCCATAAGGGTGAGGTCGTCTGGGTCCAGAGCGTACCAGTCTATCCCATGCACCGTCTCAAGAGTAGCCAGCATCTGCCTGGTGGCCAGGTGCCACAGGATGTTATATCCCTGCTCGTCTACAGTACCATTGAACGCTGTCTATGCTATTCTCGCAAATACACGTGTCGAAAGCGCCCGGACGCTCCCTAATCATGTCAAACAGGTTAGATGCACGACAGCCCAGGCGCACGGCCTGCACCACTAAGTGATCAGGTACATCCAGGGGCACATCAATCTCGGCAAGCGCCAGGTCCGGTGTGGTGTTGAAACGTACGCACCAGTCCTGTAGCTGCTCCTCGCCGTAGGGTGACACCACTATAGCGTTGAGGAGCTCATTGGCGTGCGACTCCATCCAGGGCTGCGGTACGAAGCGGCCCGCCACTATGTCTGCTAAGGCCTTCTCCATTTTTTTCCTAGCAATGTTGTAAATACACGGCCTCGGCGCTGACTAACGGTAGCTACAAGGCCCCGGTCGCCCGGCGAGATAAAGGTTCCAATGACCGTGATAGCCTATACGATCGTGTTGGTGCGGTACCGTGCCCTCGAGTGCGGCTTCCGCGACATCTCACTGGGGGAGGGGGCATATCACACCTCCAGGAGAGCCAGATATTGGTTTCCCGCTATATCTGAGACTACAGCCACCCCGGTAGAGAAGGTACCCTGGAACACGCCGCGCGTGTCCATCTGCAGCAGCTGTCTGTTACTCCACATGTAATCCGGCTGGGCCTGCATGGCCACGGTGTCCGCGGGGTTGTCGGTTGCGGCCACGTTGCGGTGTGTTGCCCACCACTCTGCACACACACGGGCGCACGTGGCCATGTTGGTGCCACAGTTCTGCACCAGGCACATGGTGTCGTCGCTCAACATGAACATGAAGGGGGGGGTGTCCCGGGTGGTGTTGTCCAGGCTGTTATGTATTTCTAGTTTGCTGTGGTCGTAATCTGACCCTTTGAAGGTGTGTGTGGAGAACACAGTGGACTCGACAAAATCATTGGGCTGTTCGTACACGTGCGGCTCGGGCCCGGGATCCCGAAACGTGCCGTTTGTCACCTCCACCCTGAGTTTTGCTATAAAGGTGTCCAGGTGCGGGCTGTAGAACCTACCGTTCCTAATCATGGTTTCTGGGCCACGCCGCGTATACTGTGACATGAATGTGTTCAGGTCGGCCGGCGCACCTGCTTTAGCGTACATGTGCCTAAGGATGTTGAGGTGCTTGCGGGCCTCACGGTGCTCGTTATCAAAGGTACGCACCCGGTGCTCCGTGGCCATAGTGGCGTCGATGTACACGGCGTATGGCGGACACGGCTTAACATACTGGTCGCGCCCCTGCGCCAGCCTCACGTGCCTGCACTTGCCGTACCGGTCCACAATTTGGCCTATCACCCCCGTAAGCCGTTTCATAGGCGCGGCGCGCTTGCCGTTTGCAAACACGTTACACGTGTCCATGAACATGGCATGGATGGACGCTGCCATCTCTGAAGTGCGCTCTAGCAAACTGTATGTGTCATTGTCGTGGGCAAACAATAGCGTGATGCGGTCGTTTTCGGGCATGTACTTGAGATGCCCACGTTTGTTGGGCGGCACGACAAACCCACCTTTGTCTAACACGTACACCAACGTGTTCTTGAGGTACTCGACGACCCTGTAAAACACCTCGGCCTTAAACACACCCTCGTAGCCGATGGTTCTCTGCAGGAATTGTGCCGGCTCCTCCATGTACGAATCGTCCGGGCATATGGCGCTGAACTCCTGGTAGCACATAGCGCGCAGTCTGTCATCCAGCAGCACCCGCCGCACATCAGACAGGGGTAGGCTCAGTAGCTGGAACAGCGGGGCCCTGTGTTCACCCAGTTTGACGTCGTCACCCAGCAGCCTCTTGACGTTGTCGGGCACATCCGTGGCGAAGGGCGGCCCGGCCACCGCTGCGGGCTGAGGGCGGGACTGGGCGTACCGCTTCCAGCCACCACCCGTCTTATTCATCTGGTCTACAGCGTAGCAACATGGTACGAACGGGAACCTGGCCTTGTTGGCTTCGATCTTATTCTCGTGAACGCCCGGCAATGGGTTCCTGGCATTGTGCGTGCACGCGTACTTACGCTTTGTCGTCTCGCCGTACAGGGGCCATTCCATAACATGCGCGGGCGTGTTGTCCTGGACTATATTCTGGGCTTCCTGGTCGTCCACGATACGCGGTAGGTTCACGCAGTGTCTGCTGTACGTGTTGACAAAGACTTCGGGCTCGGCACTCCTCAGTGATCCGATGCGGCCGGTAGCGCGCCTAGGCGCCGCGGTCGTCGCGGCCATGGGACAAGGCTCCCCACTGCACTGTACCGTCCCCATACAGCGTGTAGAAGGCCAGGCACTCGTGCCGGTAACTCTCATAGCGCTGCCACATGATGTCAAAACAGTCCCTGAGGAACATCATGATCGCATTGTCCCGCACCCTGAACTTGAGCACGGCCCCGTCGCCCGAGATAAGAGACAGGCTCATGACCCGACTCGAGCCCACTAGGTGCATATAGATGATAGGCCTAGCCCTGTGAGGCACGTTGGACTCGTCCACGGCAAAAGTAGCCCTGGTTACACGGTCGTTGAGCACAAAGTCCACAAACGTGCTAACCTCTGCTGGCTGTCCGAGCTCCACCGGGATGCGCGCAATCAGGTCAGTAGGGCTGGCCATGTCAACCGACATGTAAGCCCTCAGACAGCCGTACGCCCTCCATATGCACTCATCCTTGTCCACGTGCCTCTGACTCTCTTTAGGTATGTCTATGCTAGACACAAGCCTGGTGCCATCGTACTGTATGGCCGCCTCGTAATAGCTGTTGTACGGGTTGGCCAGCCCGCGTAGGCCCTCGCGCTCCGGGTTGTACTTGTTGACCAGCATGTCGGGGGGATACTTGTCGGCCGCCGTGGTGATCCATTGTTCACTGGGCCTAAAGCCCGGCATAGATTTGAAAAAGTCTTTACACTGCAGGTGAGGGGTGTGTTGGCTCGCTGTGGCCAGGTCCAACAGTCTGGTTACGCGCTTGTCCTGGAGCTGGGTTACTAGCTCCACACCCATCTGCACGTGCAGCTCTTCCGTGTCCCCGTAGCGCACCGTGGTAACGGCCTCGGGCACGGGCACCCACGGCGCTATGTACAGCAACCGCTGGAGCCTGCCCGTGATCTCTGCCGTCCTCCTTAACACATCATCAACGTTAGTCACCAGGCCCTGGGGCACCGTGATGGCATAGAACCTGTTGGGCATGCCTAACCACATCTGGTTAGTTACAACGAGTAGTTCCTTCAGCAGGAGACGCGTATCCTCGGCCTGTATGCGCGTAAAGTCCGGCAGCGGTTCGAAGCCGTTAACCCGCCACGCATACGGCAGGGTGTCATATACTGTTATCGACCCCCTGTTGACCAGCAGCTCCTGCATGTTGCGGACCCCCTCCATAACCATAAAACGGGGGTGGGTGTTGTTCCGCCGCGCCGTCTCTAGGACAAACTCATCGTACGTCTGCATAGCGTGCAAGTGGGCCTGCTGTGGTGTGCCGTTCCACACCAAATCTATGGCCAGCATTTTATGTTGGCTGTATAATGGATTATAGCGCCCTGTTGTACTGAGACCGCGATGAGAAACAGTACATAGAAAGCCTGATAAATGTTAGAAAAATGATGGACTCACTGCTTGACCTCATTGAAGAGGGTGGTGTGCCTGACAGTTCGTACACTGACCTGGTGAACGAGTTTGGGCCCGATGGTGTAACGCCCCTGCAGGTGGCTGTGGACACGGGCAATACCGCAGCAGTGGCAGCTCTGTTAGACATGGGTGCTGATCCCAACACTGGACATGTGCACGGGCATCACCTGCCCCTGCTCTCGGCTGCCGAAGAGTCCTGGGACGTGTTGGAACATCTTCTCAGGACCGCAGACATCAGAGTGAATGCCATCAACACCAGCGGTGAAACGGCTCTGCACTGCGCGCGTGATGTTCAGGCCGTGCACGCCCTATTGGCCGCCGGCGCTGACGTGACGGCTGAAGACCGCACCGGCAGAACGCCACTGTTCTCGGCCGTGCGTGATGTGGAGATGGCACGGGTCTTGCTGCGGGCCGGCTCGGACGTCAATCACGTCGACCGCGCGGACCACACATTTATGGTAGATGTGTTTGACAATGTGCTAACGGCCGAGGACAAGGAATTTGTGGCCATGCCCATCTTTCAGGCGGCCACCGAGCACACTCTGTCCATGACCAGCCAGGCCTTCCAGGCCCTCATGGCTAAGGAGCATGTGGGGCACCCTGTCGCGGTGCATGTGGTGTCGACCCTGGACAGAGTCGACCTGGGCTTTTCTCCGACCACAGGTCTGGACGCGGTGGCCTTGGCGGTGGCGCTGAACCTGTTGCCCCTGGCCTCACATCTCATCAGGCTGATGGACTATGATGTCAACAGGCTGGCCCGTGTAGCCGTCGCAACCGACGACGCGGTCATGCTGACGGCCTTGGTGGAGGAGCATGGCATGGATATTGATGTCGACCTGATCTGGCTAGCGGCCGACGTGGGTAACAGAGCGGCGGTACGCTACCTGACTATGGTACGCGATGTCGAATTGACCGGGGGTGTGCGTGGCGCCGTGGTTATGGCCCTCATGAGTCTGCAGGACATGGAGCTCCTCAAGGCAGTGGTCCGCAAGTACAACTTGAACATGGTGAGCCCCGTGAACGGGCGCTCTCCCCTGGACTGGCTGGTGTCGACCTTGTCAGACGTGAACGAGGACTTTGTCGTAAACTTTATCTACCACTTCACTCCGCGGCAGGGCGTGTCACAGATGTCGGATGTAACCCCGTCCATCATGTACAAGGGGCGCATGGGGCAGGCGTATCAGCACATGCTCACACTACGCAACCTAGCTGTGGGAGCCCTTAGGCCTGAAGTGGCCACATCGGTGGGCAAACGGCATATTGACTTTGGGGTATATAAAACATCATGATCAGTCAGTGGCGCATGCACACGTTTGCGCCCGCGTTCACCAATGACACACTATCCATAGACAATAACATGTTTACCACGGTGCTGCTTGAGGGTGAGCATAGCACAGTTGCGATGGGCCCCATGTACACCACGGACCAGGTCTTGGTGTCGTACATGCTCGTTGTGAAGACGTCTGATGTGGCTAATGAACACAAGCTGGTTATCATGGCTCTGGAGAATGGCCTGTCGAGAAACACGTTGCTCTCCCCGGTCGTCACCTTGGGGCCCGTGTGCATATTTAACGGCTTCCACATCCTCAGAGTGAACCAGGACCTACCTGCCAGCTACAACATACAATTTGTCCTCACGTCCAACGGGGATGGCACCGTGACCATGCTCGGCGGGAACATAACCCTATACGTGTCAATGATACATGACAGAACTAAGCCCACTGGCGTGATGCAACTGGTGGCCTAAAACGGGTCTCCACATACACCACGGATATGGATATAACAGACGGCTGTCATGTCCCAATGTATGCAATACCCGTAGTATGGTGTTTCGATAGATACAATGGCTATGTCCCAAGACAATAAAGATCTTTATTGTTATTGTCACACATGTACATTAAATCACCATTCATCAGCTGTGCCCTTAGTAATAACTGGCTGTTGATAGTGGGCACGATGTGGGCCCCTCTCTTGAACCACCTGTTGCCTCACACCGATGCCAGAAACACATTCAGACATAGGTATGCAGACCCCTAGACTATAAAGACCATTACACCAAGCACGACGATCGCAATAGGAATGTTTCCTGTTCTGGGTGGTGTTCCTCCTGCTTTGAAGAAGAAGAACAATAACGTTTACTCATCTACCAAACACTGCATTGTGTACTATAAATTCAAACATGAGATGTGATATGAAGCCTATACTAAGTCGGATGCCCGTACTATGCCCATGGTGTGACTAGGCAGAGTAGCTACTACAACCATACTATTATGGTCTAGTCACACAATGATCACAATAGGAATGACTCCTGTATTGGGCGGTCCTTACCCTGGAAAAAAAGAAAAGCATCTACCAAACACAGCACAGGCTACTTCAAATCGACACATGAGATGTAATATGTTTACAATTAAACATAACAACCCAGACTCAGGCATTCATAAGTCAGTGTGAGCCATAACATTATGCCCATTGTGTTGATGTTCATAATATGCCCATAGTGTGACTAGGCTGACAGTAACCACAACCATACCGTCAAGGCTCAGTCACGCTATGATTGTAATAGAAATGGCTCTTGTTCCGGGCAACCTGTATTTAGAGGGTTGGTTTAACCCATACTTATATCTTGACTTTAGTGTAATGGGCAGACATGCCTGTACTAAGAAAGTGGAATGTTTAATTACCATTTCAATGAAACGTCGTGACTGTAATGTGTACATACCTGTGTCTTCCTCCTCTTGGTTGCTGACATCCCAGGGGATGGGGACCCTCACTGTCCTCCTTTGATTGCTGCTTCGCGCCGCACACCCTACATAGTTGTGTTTTCCCCTCTCCACCAGTATGGTGACATTCTTAGCTATGCTGACAGTGCTGTCCTTGTTATATACTGTGGTGGACATACTCCTGTTTAGCAAAGTGGCCTTGTATAATAACATGGTGATGGCGGGTGCCGGTTTCCCGGTGGCGGAGCAGCTGAACACAACCGTTGTGGTTTCATTGGGCCCGCTGGCTGGTTGATATGTCATTGCGTCCACGTCAGAGATTCCTACGGGATGCAACAGCCATTAACAAACTGCACAGGTCATTAGAGCGTTAGTCTTACCTTCCACATTGATGCAGCAGGTCTCTTTGCGTTTGGAGGCCATCGGAAACATGTTAAAGATGCAGGTATAACAACCTGCATCTGTCCATGTGACGTTTCGTAGGGTTAGAGATGTTGAGTTGAGGGACGTGTCGCTGAGGATCGCCTTGCCTTGGTAAGGCTCGTTGATGTGCTGTCCATGGTCCCGGCTGTATGACCCTATATTAACATATGATTCCTTCCACATACGCTTTTGCCATGACACCTGCACCACATTCGACATCGCCGCATTCTCGTCCAGCTCGCACTTGCAGAAAGCGTCCATGCCATAATCCACCTTTGTTTGTCCCATATTGGCTCCCTCCGATGGCTGCACTCCACAGGCCACTGACCACAAAACAACACACTGCAGTATAGTTCCGCTATTCATTGTTACACTTTTCCTGTTGGTACCCATGTACCCGGATAATTCTACAACCACGTCTAGCTCTTTTCCACCCCCATGTTCAGTGTGTTCACACATCTAGGTTCGCTGTGGGGGAATTCAAATACCTTTGTGGTTCTTAAAAGTGATGATAGACATAGAGGAGGTCTACGACAGCCTGATGTCCGGCCTGGCCGAGGACCTGGTGCCGCAGCTGTGCGCACAGCACGGTATGAGCACCGTTGAGTGTCTGCAACTACTGCTGCCTCTTCTGCCAGACGACATGGCAGCCGTTAGGGCCATCGAAATGGGCGCTGTGCCCGGGGACGTATTTACCCTGTTGAGGACTAAACCCGACACGTTCCAATACTGCGTGCAGCACGGCATACTCGATACGTCATCGCTCAGTACCACGTTTGACCCTCACGGATTCAACGTGGTGCAGGCCGCAGCACAAGCCAACATGTTAGAGGCCCTCACGCACATGGCGCCGTTCGACTGGT
The DNA here is from genome assembly GCF_024217435.2 of Syngnathus scovelli. Classification (NCBI taxonomy): domain Eukaryota; kingdom Metazoa; phylum Chordata; class Actinopteri; order Syngnathiformes; family Syngnathidae; genus Syngnathus; species Syngnathus scovelli. Next base: position 1,298,367 of record NC_090847.1, on the reverse strand, counting down.
ACATGGTAACGGGAAACGGCATGACCCTGGCCAACCTCGCCCTGGCGCCCAGGGGCTACGATCCTGAGGTGGTAAACTTTTTCCTAATGCACATGGACACGGGTGCACAAGTGGGCGCCAGCACCCTGTCGCGGCACATGGTTAACACGTGGCCTGAACACGCCCTGGTGCACGTGGCATCCCACGAAATGCCTCTTATCAGCGCAGAGGACATGATGTTTCTGATTCACGCTGGCATGAGCCTGGCCGTAGTGGCGTTCGCGAGACACTACGACGTGACAACCACCCAAGTGGACAACCAGTACCTGCTACATTACATTATCATGTCGTGGTCACCGGACTACCACGCCGTGCTCGGTAACTACAGTCTGGAGACACTGAACACTGTCTTGAGCTACGACAGTATGTCCATGGCTGACTTTGTAAACACTGGTTGGGTACCCTTAGAGGTGCTCCAGGTGTACATCCCGCAGACCTACTGGAACACGGAATCCATGGTTACGGCCATGGCTAACCTAGTGGCCCGGTTCAACGTAACGGATGGCTTGTACACCACCTATAATTGCGTAAGCTGCCTGTGGTACGTAATCATGGCAGCGGACTATAAGCCACCAGGATCGCTGGCTGTGGATCTGGCGTACCTGCTCACGTACTTGTCGTACAGGGTGAACACGCTCAGGGTGCCCATGCCTGCCCGGGATCAGGACCTAGAGGCGCACTTTAGGGCTAACGACTTTGAGGGATTGTCTGACATCTTGGCCACCCTTTACGCCCGGGCTCCCCACCTGCCCAACGTCGTGCACGAGGTCAGGACCTTACCGTGGGACTATTCGCTCTATCTCTCATACGTGTCAGAGACACAGCACGAGATCAAGAAGTGTCTGCACGTTATGGCCGGGCTGGGCGTCAGACCGGGTCCTGAGTACTTTTCTGTGGTGCGGTCCGAGTCACTGCTAGCCGAGATCTTTGAAAACAGTTTGAAGCAAATTGTCATGAGGCAGTATCTAAGAGAGCTGCAGGAGCACATGGTCAAACATCCTGAGTACACCCAGCTATTGAACGACTAGTATGCCCATCCATAATGCGACCGATGTATACAATATGCCCATGGTGTGACTAGCAGGACAGTCATTACACCTATATTGTCAGGCTTAGTCACAACATGATACCCATGCCCGATATGCGGTCACAGAGACGACATTCTGCCCATGGTGTGGCCATAACACTGTTATTATATGGTATGGGCGTGATGAACACTATGCATAGTCTGTGTGCACACCATATGGTGTGCACACATCAGGACCATGTCCTGGGCCACTGCCATATATTGTATCTATTGAAACGTCTACCGTTATTGTATTGGCGATATACAGTGGGGTGGCCATACACCGATACAAGAAAGCTATCCCACATAATGTTGCTTGAAATAAAATATGAATATATACTACCGGTGTACCGTAGGACTACAGGTAAAATGTCTGTCACAAAGGATGTAGTGTATGGCTATGCGGATCATGTGCTCAGGACCCGTGGCCTGGCGCCTCTTATCCACGGGGTGACTCGGGAGGACTACAGACCGTCGCTAGTCAGCCCTACACTTAAGGCCGCTCTGATACACAGCTGCGAAGAGGTGGCCAAAATGCTCAACGGGACACACATGTTCTCTGGGGTAGTGAGTGATGTGTTGAACACAGGCAACGTCAGTGTCGTAGCCAGCATCATCGACTTTGTGCTGGCCGATGATCCCAACATAGGACGTGTGGTGGCTTTGGTTTACGCCAGTGTGGAGATATATGTGCAGTGTCTGTCTGCGCAACCTGAATGTTGCCCTGATATAATAACCATGCTCGTGGACAAGCTACCAGCGGACCTGGACTGGACACAGTTGGAGCGTGGTCGTAGACCACCCATGTCTATGACCACGGTAGCCCGAGTCTTTGTCGCGGGATTGGTGTCTGGTGTGGGCGGTGTCTGTATACTCTCTCTCGTTAGTTGCAGACCGGTTATATCTGTGACCGCAATATCCCGTATGTTTGTCGTGGGATTGGTGTGTGGCGTGGGCAGCTATATACTCTCTCTGATTATTTGAATAACATGAATGTACTGACTGTTTTGGGAATAAAACACCCTAGCTACAATGAAGGTGGTTGTGTTATTTCTGACTATCCTCTCAGGAACAAGTGCTCTCCCCGCGGTCCATGTCCTGCAGGGCACACGTAATGTGATGATACCATGCATGGCGGACAAGGTGGCTAATGTCAAGTACTTGTTCTTAACCTGGTACAGAGGGCTGCATAACGGGGCCGCCGTTATTCTGAAGCGTTGCGGCTCCGGCAGAGTGAATTGCTACGGTAGATGGGCCAACACTACTGCACTACGTGAGGATGACAGCCTGCTTTTCCGGGATCCCATAACATGCTCTGACAACGGGACTTACACATGCAGTCGCACTGCACCTGTGGGGCATCGTGGCCAAGATGAAGAGGTGGACCTTTTTGTCATCCCATGTAAGGACCCTCCAGTCAGTCGCACTACACCCGTGGGGCAGCGTAACCAAGAGGAAGAGGTGGATCGTTCTGTCATCACATGTAAGGACCCCCCGGAAAGTAGGTCCCTACAGTACCTGATCCCTTACATGTTAGCGGCCGAGGTGTTCCTCTTAATCATGGCGGTGTTAGCCTACTGCCGGCACAGGCACATGCCTTGTTTCACAATACTTTGAATAACTACTGAAACATTTGCTGCTGCTGCTTTAAACAATAAACATGGAAAATGATTCTGATGTACGTCTGCTTTGAGTGCGAGTACAAATGTCGATTAACACTACATATTAACTCGGGGTGTAAATAATGTCTGGAGCGTTAGGGTAAACAATAACACAACAACAATTGAATGTTGATCAACATCCAATTGTGGGGTAACAATATTTGAATATTGCCAATCGGCTGGTTGTGGAGTGAATACATGGGTAGGGGAAACATTCCTTTCACCATGGAGTCTACGCCTTTTCCCTGCAGCATTTGTTTGGAGACCATGACATCTATTGTTGTTACTCCGTGCAGCCATCTATTTTGCCAGCAGTGCATTGAAACCGACGTTGCTATCTGCAACACCGACTACCGTTGTCCGGTGTGCCGGACCACAATGTACCTCGGGGACGTACAGAAGGTGTATGATCCGGATCGCATGGTGAAGGAGTGCCTCGCCGAGTCTGAGCGACGGGTAGCCGATGCCATCTGTGAAACCGAGGAACGATGCGCGCTGCGTCACAGTCGGGACCTGTGTAACCTGGAGCAACGGCTGCAGGCCGAACACTACAAGGGGAAACAGCAGCTAATGTTGCAGTTGCACGGCACCGGTAACCAGATGGCCAAGGTATGTGCGGAGAAACTGGTTCTTGAGCGGCGACATGCCCTGGCTTGCGCTGAGGCCGAAACAGCCATCAAGCAGCGGGACGAGCTTCAGGTTGAGTTGGCATACGAGCATTTGACCAAAGAGAGCCTTCGTATCAAGCTGAAGCGGCATCGGACGGCGGACAACAGCTCCACCAAACTTCGCCGGGTCCAGGCCCAGCTTGCCGAGCTACAGGCAAAACACAATCTCCTGAAAACGTCTGCCGCGGCTTTCTGCGACAATCTGACCGATACCCACTTTTTCGCTGACTTGTCCGATGTGCGGGCCCGGATGACCGACATAATGGAGAAAGACTGCCGCATGAAAAGGAATGTGTCCTTGTTTCGCGATACTTTGAATGACTGCTGAAACATTTGCTACTGATTTGAACAATAAATAAAGATACTTCTGATGTGCACCCTCTTTGAGTCTGGGCACATATTTTGATTAAGCGAAATGCAACACTGGATGTCTGAAGGGTTGTGTTTAGAGGTGCAAGACAAAAGTGGTAACTACTAGGGTATGAACAATGTCTGGTATGTTGCCTCCACATGGCTGGGCCAAGTGTCCAGCCCAAGGTTTCACAATCTGCGGGTTCATAACCCCAGGTAAAACATTTCTTGACAGTCGCTACGACAAGCACATTCCCCTCGCGAACCACTACAAGGCCTTACACATATGGGGCCGTGATAGACCTAACCAACACCACACGCTATTACAATGGCAAAGCCCTGGGCTCGTGCTATCACAAGATACGCTGCAAGGGACACAACCAGTGCCCCAGCCCCAGAGCGGAGCGCACTTTCTTGGGCCTGTGTCAGGCCGCTCAAGGCCCGGTGTATGTGCACTGCACATACGGCTTCAATCGCACTGGTTACCTGGTGTGCTGCTACCTGGTGGAGTGCCGCAAGATGTCGGTGCATGACGCCATCCGCCTCTTTGCAGAGGCCAGACCTCCGGGCATCTACAGGGAGGAGTATGTTAAGACACTGTGCATCAAGTACAACGCCCGCACACTGTTAGTGGCGGCCGACTTGCCGGCATGGCTGCCTGAGCTGCCTGTGACATGCGTACCGGCCCACTGTGAGACGTCCACACACAAGCTGGGCCTAGGGGCCGTGCACGACGTGGAGCTGTGCGCTGAGATAACACGCGTCATCACAGGAGCCGTGGGCTATCGCTACCGTGACCAGTTTCCCGGCTGCATGCCCGTATCGATGAGCAGACATAATTATTCCGAGGTGGTGAGGCTGGGCGCTGACGGGCGCGCCACATGGAAGGCTGACGGCACCCGGTATATGCTGTACATAGATGGGCGTGACCACGTGTACGTCATGGACCGTTGCGCGACCATATGGCAACTGACCGAGGAGCGGTTTGAGAGGCCCTGCGGCCTGCACCTGACGGACACCCTGGTAGATTGTGAGCACTGCGGCCAGGACCTGTACATCTTTGATGCGGTGTATGTGTGCGGTACCCACGTGGCTGACTACACTTTGGACAGCGGGCTTGAGGCTGCACGTGTGGTGGCGCGTTGTCACCACGGGCCCCTGCGTGTCACGGTTAAAGTGTTTGTGCCATTGTCGGAGTTTGAAGCACTCTACGAGGCGTATGCCGACCGGTCTGACTGCGACGGCTTTCTGTTCCAGTCCAACGAGGAGCCCTACTACGGTGGGCGTGACGTGTCCGTGGTAAAGTACAAGCCTCCCGAAAAGAACACGGTGGACTTCAAGCTGGTGCCCATCGACGCCCAGTGCGCGGGGCTGTACCTGCACGCAGCCACGGAGCCTTTTGCTCAGGTGTTGGCGTGGGACCCGGGCATGGCCGGCTGCGTGGTCGAGTGCGCCTTTGCGGACGGCGCGTGGCGTGTGCTGCGTGTGCGTTCCGACAAGACCCAAACTAACACGTACTTCACGGCACTGCGCATCTACGACAGCATTCGGGAGCCGGTGGACTTTGGCCGGTTCAGGGATCTCATCTGCGAATGATCAAAACAAAATGGAGGTTTTCCTGTCGCTGTACCCGGATATCGAGGAGCGGCGCTTTGGGGTCCATGGGGACATTAGGCTAGAGGGCGGCCTGGACCCCGAGGATGACTTTGTGCAGCAGGAGTACCTGGCGCGCTTCCTGAGTCCCGAGACGCCCTATAACGAGCTGCTGCTCTTTCACGAAATGGGCACCGGTAAGACGTGCACAGCCGTGGCCATAGCCCAGTGCGCCGCCAAGTACCTCAGAGGGGTGCTGGTGATCACGCGCGGCGAGGGCCTAATGCGCAACTTCCGGTCCGAGCTGCTCGATAAGTGCAACAGCTCGTGGCGTCGGGAGCGGCGGTCTGTGGAGCAGTTCTTCCGCTTCACCACATACGACCGCTTCGCCGCGTGGTGTAACCGCGTGTCGCGGGGCCTACTGGCCACCACGTACGAGCGGTACCTCATCATCGTGGACGAGGTGCACAACCTGAGGGAGGACAATGCGGCGTACCGCTCGCTGCTGATGTTCATGAGGTCGGTGCGTGGGGCCAAGAAGGTGCCTCTGTCGGGCACGCCCATGGCGGACCGCGCCGACGAGATCGTGGATGTCATGAACCTGATTTTGCCAGAGCCCGTGGACAAGTCGCGATTCTTTACGGGCGCGGGCAACTTTGTCCGGGGTGCAGAGAAGGACTTTATGAGGACGGCCAAGGGGCGTGTGTCATATGTGCTAGGCAAGAGCAGTGGCGTCAGGGTGCGCTACCGCGGCCGACGTATAGACGGTCTGCCCTTCAAGGTGGTCAAGCTGAAGATGTCGGCGTACCAGCGGGGCGTATACCTGAGCGCGGTGGCCGAAGACCAGCGCACCAACACCATCTTCACCAGCACGCGCAAAGCGTCACTGGCGGCCCTGCCCACCCAGGGCAACCTGGCCAACTACAGCGTCAAGTTCGACTATGTGATGTCGCAACTGGGGGTTGCTAGGAAGAGCTTTGTGTACTGTGACGTGGTGCGCGGCACGGGCGTGGCGCTGTTTTCTCAGTTGCTGCGGAACGGCGGTTGGACTATGGTGACAGGCGCCACGTACGGTGGCGTCAAACGGCCCACGCGCTTCATGGTGCTAATGGGCGCCGACTCGGCGCGCGCCCAGAAGATGCTAGATCGGTTCAACCACGAGCGTAACGTGGACGGCTCTGACGTAGCGCTGGTGCTGGGCAGCCGGGCCGTGGCCGAGGGCTTCACCATGCGCGATGTCACGGACCTGTTCATACTCACACCCCACTGGAACTTTACCGAAACCTTCCAGGCCATCTACCGGGCCGTGCGCGCCCGGTCCCATGACTACACACGCCTGATACTGGGTGAGGCACGGCTTGTGGTCCACGTGCACATGGTGGTGGCCGTGGGCCGCACAGACGATGAGTCTCTGGACCTGGACATGCTGCGCACGGCCATGGACAAAGACGTGGAGATCAAACATGTGGAGTACCTGCTCAAGGTGGCCGCTGTGTCTTTATGAAGGCCCGCAATCGCCGCCAGGTGGACGGCTCCCGTAAGTGCCAGTATACCGACTGTGAGTACACGTGCAGGGGCGAGTGGCCGGTGGTACAGCGCCGCCAGTACGTAGCACCGTCGGCCAAGGTGAAGGCCAAAGCGCTTATGGGCTCCAACCTGGTGGGGTGGGGCGTCGACGTGGTACCCGAGCTCTGGTACATGTGGGCGCACCGAGTGCCCGTGCGCAATTTTTCGGACCACGTTGCCTACGTGGTCCCCTCGGATATCGGGAACAGCATGCTGGTAACCACGGATCCCCACGCCACGGGCAAGCTGGTGGACGACGAGTATTACTCTAACAACTTGGTGTGTGCCAAAGAACATTACCTGAGCGTGGCCGCCATATGCACCCGGCGAGATACTAGGGCCGCGCCAGCGCTACTGAATGACATCCTGTCGGGTCACCGGGAAGCCACGGAGATGGTGCGCATGCCGCGTCCTGTGCAGCTGAAGGTATTGAAGCGTCTTATCCAGATGTATGCCGAGGGTGCTACCTTGAGCGATCACCAGGCTGGGGTGCTGGACCTTTATGAGGGCTTCTGGGACCGCGACACGTACCAGGTGTGGCTGTATGACGCCAACCTGATTGTACAGCGCAGCAACGCCACACACATGCTGCAGTGGGGCAGTGATCCGGCCGACCGCGGGGCCGAGCGTAAGCGGCGGTTTATGGCGTCGCCGGTGGGCTACTACGGCATGTATAACCCGGCGCGCGGTGACTTCTGTCTCAGGGATGTGAGTTTGGGCCCGGCCGGGGACTTGAGGAGGCTCAAGGTGGGCCAGCGTTGCGTGGATATGGAAGAGTGGGTGCTCATCAAGTTGCTGGTGACTCGGCTCAAGCCACACGTGCCGGATTCCACACGTACTACGGAGAGCCTGATGAGGCAGTGCGCCAAGTGGGTCAGCAGCATGCGCCCTTTGAACCCCATGGCTAACTTTGTCACAACCACCCGCGAAGACGCCATACGGTTCCTGCACTTCCTAGACATGTCCAGAGAGCAACTGTGTGCGGTCATCAAACGGTGGATGATAGCTAACAACCTCATGGAGGCCAATTTTGACTGTGGACACTCTTTCAAGCAGAGGGTGTGAGTAAGAAAACAACATGCTGTTAGCTTTGGTCGGCACATCAGACAGAGCAACCATGCACCTACCACAAATGATGCAGGGGCACAGCTGCATCGCAATTGTGTTCAAGGGACTGGTGGTGGACCCGGCGCCCGAAAACAGTCTAGTGTACATTAAGATGCCCCACACTATGCTGCATAACACAGTTCACGCAGCCCACGGTGTCACGTACAGCTTTGTGGCCGTGCAAGACTCTGTTCCGGGCACTTACAAGCCTGTGGATCCGGAGCACTATGTCGTCTGTTACACCCCTCCGAAGGACATTGCAGTGCAGCTGTCGCCCATCGACGGTTGGGGCCCGGACATCAAGTGGACACTGTTTGTGTCGCTGTCCGCGTACAGCACCACAAACACACCGGTGTTTAGCTCATGACGAGAGACTGTATTCGAATCTCCCCGATCGACAGTGCGCATACGAGATGTACAAAGGCCTCGGGGCATCGCCTGTACAAGTTGAATCTCCCCAATCGACAGTGCGCATATGCGATGTACAAAGGCCTCGGGGCATCGCCTGTACAAGTTGAATCTCCCCAATCGACAGTGCGCATGTGTGATGTACAAAGGCCTCGGTACATCGTATAGGCACTACCATGGCAACACCCAAGAGGAACCGATCCAACCTCTATACGACATACACCACGTGCATGCGGAATACGCGGCACGACATACCCGAGTATGCCCGAAGAACAGGATTGGAGACCACTATTAACGGTCGGGATATGACAAAGTCCGAGATGTGCGCCATGCTGTTTACGGATCGGGTACCGCAACAACGGGTGAGCATAGACAATGCCGTTAGGACTCACAGTCTGGGGCAATTGCAGAGCATGTGCCACAAAGCTGTACGTGACACCGTGGGCTGCGCGAACTGTGTTATGCAGCATAGTGTGGGGCATCTTAATGTACACTAGACTGTTTGCGGGCGCCGGGTCCACCACCAGTCCCGTTTCGTGTACCGTGATGGTGGGAGAACTGCCCGTTAGCTTCTTGCACAGCTCTGTGTGGGTGTACGGGCGCCCGGTATCTTCATGCTGTTTACGGATCGGGTACCGCAACAACGGGTGAGCATAGACAATGCCGTTAGGACTCACAGTCTGGGGCAATTGCAGAACATGTGCACGGAAAAGGGCATCCCTTACCTGAATGAGCGAGGCATGCCCCTGACTAAGCACGCATTGTGTGAGATGTTGTTTCACCCGGCCGAACGCACGCTCCAAGAGACAGTTCAGCCTAATGAAAACGACTGCACCATGAGTCACCCACTCCACGATGAGGCTGTGGATCGCGTCCTGGTAAAATACAACACTACTCAACTCCAGTTTATGTGCAGCGATCCGGATATTGTGATCATGGACAGGGGCAGAGCCGTTGACAAAGCGGCCATAGTGGCCAGACTCTCGGGCTCACCGCAGACCAGTACCGTTACATCAGCCTCGCATCGGCCCGCGGTGGCCAGCAACAGCAGCAGCAGCAGCAGCAGCAGCAGCAGCAGCAGCGTCCAACGTATTCCAAGTATGCGTGAGTGCATGAGAACGATGGCTATGAGACAAGTGGTCGCCATGTGCAAAGAACGTGGCATCGATGTGAGAAATGAAGATACCGGGCGCCCGTACACCCACGCAGAGCTGTGCAAGAAGCTAACGGGCAGTTCTCCCACCATCACGGTACCCGAAACGGGACTGGTGGTGGACCCGGCGCCCGCAAACAGTCTAGTGTACATTAAGATGCCCCACACTATGCTGCATAACACAGTTCGCGCAGCCCACGGTGTCACGTACAGCTTTGTGGCCGTGCAAGACTCTGTTCCGGGCACTTACAAGCCTGTGGATCCGGAGCACTATGTCGTCTGTCACACCCCTCCGAAGGACATTGCAGTGCAGCTGTCGCCCATCGACGGTTGGGGCCCGGACATCAAGTGGACACTGTTTGATCATGGACAGGGGCAGAGCCGTTGACAAAGCGGCCATAGTGGCCAGACTCTCGGGCTCACCGCAGACCAGTATCGTTACATCAGCCTCGCATCGGCCCGCGGTGGCCAGCACCAGCAGCAGCAGCAGCAGCAGCAGCAGCAGCAGCAGCAGCAGCAGCAGCAGCAGCAGCAGCAGCAGCAGCAGCAGCAGCAGCAGCAGCAGCAGCAGCAGCAGCAGCAGCAGCAGCAGCAGCAGCAGCAGCAGCAGCAGCAGCAGCGTCCAACGTATTCCAAGTATGCGTGAGTGCATGAGTTCAAGTTCAAGTTCAAGTTCAAGTTTACTTTATTGTCAAAAATCCTATGTAACAGGGTTACCACAGAAGTTTGAAATTGCGTTTGACCAGTCTCCAATGTGCAGTTTAACTAAAAACATTTAAATAAGACATTGACATAAATCTCTTTCTTTCTCACACACACATACACACAACACACACACACACACACAGCTAACTTACTCATACTGAATTTACAATTTCTTTCTCTGACATATTCATTCACAACATAAACATAGACAATGCACACTTACACATTGCAGTCATTCAAACACTAACATGCTGATAAACATGTGCAGTACTATACAATAAAATACTCTCTCACACATTCACACACACGCACACACACACACACGGTGTGTAATAAGAGTATTGACAATACAGACCCACACACACACACATACATACACAGCAGCAGAAGTACAATCAGTGGTCATAGAAGTAAAGTGAAAAAGTGTATAACTGTATATAAGGTGCAAGAGTAAAGTGCCAAGTGGCATGGTGACTTTGGAATGTTCAAGTGGTTTTCCTCAGTGTGTTCATGAGTCTGATGGCTTGAGGAAAGAAGCTGTTACTCAGTCTGCTTGTGCGGGACCGCAGGTTGCGGTACCGCTTCCCTGATGGTAGAAGGGAGAACAGTCTGTGTGCAGGATGAGTAGTGTCTTTGATGATGTTCATTGCCCTCTTGGTACAGTGTGAAGTGTACAGTTCCTGAATGGCTGGAAGGGGTGACCTGATGATCTTTTCTGCTGTCCTCACCACCCTCTGCACCGCCTTTTTGTCTGCAGCTAGGCAGCTGCCATGCCAAAGAGAGACGCTGCTGGTCAGGATGCTCTCAATAGCACCTCTGTAGAAGGTGGTGAGAGCAGAGGTGGGGAGGTCGGCTCTTCTCATCCTTCTCAGGAAGCGGAGTCGTGTCTGTGCCTTCTTGACCAGCGCAGTGATGTTGGTAGTCCATGAGAGGTCATCAGTGATGTGCACTCCCAGGAACTTTGTGCTTTTCACAGACTCTACTGCACTGCCGTTGATGATGAGTGGGATGTGTGTTGGTTGTTTCTTTCTGAAGTCCACAGTGATTTCTTTCGTTTTGTTTACGTTAAGAAGCAGATTGTTCCTATCACACCAGGTGATGAGTTGCTGTACCTCCTCTCTGTATGCTGAGTCATCGTTGTCTTTGATGAGGCCCACCACTGTTGTGTCATCTGCAAATTTGATGATGTGATTCGTTTCAAATCTGGCAGAGCAGTCGTGGGTCATCAGCGTGAACAGCAGGGGGGATAGCACACATCCTTGCGGCACCCCGGTGTTTATGACGGTGGTCGCTGAGGAGTTGTTTCCGACTCTGACTGTCTGTGGTCTGTTCGTTAGAAAGTCCAGCAGCCAGTTGCACAGTGAAGTGCTGACGCCTATTGTACTCAGCTTATTCACCAGATGTTGGGGGATGACTGTGTTGAACGCAGAGCTGAAGTCAATGAACAGCATCCGCGCGTGACTGTTTTTGTTCTCCAGATGAGCCAGGCAGAGGTGGAGTGCTGTTGCTATGGCGTCATCAGTGGAGCGCTTGGGGCGGTAGGCAAATTGGTATGGGTCCAGAGTAGTGGGGAGGGTGGATGTTAAGTGGGCCTTCACCAGTCTCTCAAAGCACTTCATCATGATGGAAGTGAGTGCTATGGGTCTGTAGTCATTCAGTGATGATGCTGGTGACTTCTTGGGTAGTGGTACGATGGTGGTAGCTTTGAAAATTGCTGGTATGATGGCTTGGTTCAGAGAGGTGTTGTAGATGTCTGTGAGGACGTCAGTGAGTGAGTCTGCACAGTCTCTGAGCACGCGCCCGGGTATGTTGTCTGGATCTGCAGCTTTCCTGGGGTTCACCTTGAGTAGGGTCCTCTTCACGTCCGCTGGGTCCAGTTGAAGTGTTGTGCTGTCTGGGTGTACTGGGGTTTTTGTGGGTGTTGTGGTGTTGTTTTCTTCAAACCGGCTGAAGAAGGTGTTGAGAGAGTTGAGGAAGTCTATGTTGTCCTCACACGGTGGGGGGGATGGTTTGTAGTCTGTGACTGACTGGATGCCTTGCCACAGGCGTCTTGGGTTTTTTGTGTCTGTGAAGTGTGAGTTGATTTTTTGAACATATGCACGCTTGGCTACTCTCACACCCCGGTGCAAGTTGGCCCTAGCAGTCTTGAGGGCCTCCTTGTCCCCAGACTTGAAAGCAGCATTGCGTGCCCTCAGGAGCTCACGTACCTCCCTGGTGAACCAGGGTTTTTCATTTGCTCTCACTGTAATGTCTTTGGTGACGGTTACATCTTCCATGCACTTCGTTATGTATCCAGTTACAGAGTCTGTGTATTCGGTGAGGTTGACGTCCTGGTTGGTGGTGGCCGCCTCCCTGAAGACAGACCAGTCTGTGCGTTCAAAACAGTCCTGTAGAGCTGCTGTGGAGCCCTCTGGCCAGGCCCTGATCTGCTTCACAGTTGGTTTGCTTCTCGTCAACAGAGGTCTGTAGGCTGGAATTAGCATAACAGAGAGATGGTCTGATGAACCCAGGTGGGGGTGGGGAACCGCTCTGAAGGCCTGTCTGATGTTTGTGTAGACCTGGTCAAGTGTGTTTTCTCCCCTTGTTGCAAAGTTCACACACTTGTGGAAGTGTGGCATTACTGTTTTCAATTTGGCCTGGTTGAAATCGCCAGCGATTATGCAGACCAAATCCGGGTGTGTGTTCTGTAGTGTACTCACAGACTTGTACAGTATGGAGAGTGCGTCCTTTGTGTTAGCGCTGGGGGGGACGTAAACAGCTGTGATGTTGACGGTATTGAATTCACGCGGTAGGTAGAATGGACGGCAGTTGAGGGTTAAAAACTCAATGTTCTCTGAGCAGTGACTTGTAGTAACTACAGCGTTTGTACACCAGTTGTTGTTAATGTAAATGCACACACCACCTCCTCGAGATTTACCCGTGCTGGCGTGGTTTCTGTCCGCGCGGAAAGTTGTAAACCCATCCAATTTAATGGCGCTGTCCGGAACGTTGTTGTGAAGCCACGTCTCTGTGAGGATGATCGCGTTGCATTCTCTCACCTTTCGTTCTGTAGTTAAGTCCAGCTTGAGATAGTCCATTTTATTTTCCAACGACCGCACGTTTGAAAGGAGAATAGATGGAAGTGCTGTTTTGTGAGGGTTTCTCTTCAGTCGGTGTGTGATGCCGGCTCGGGAACCTCGCCTTCTCCTCCGGCGTGTGCTCAGACTCCACCGCCGCTTCAGCTGCTTCCAGTGTCGGCTGGTGGGGGAGGGGGAGCCCGCTGCCTCGGAGGTTCCTTTGTCTCGGGACGTTATTCCAAGAACGCGAAGAGTTTCGCGATCCATGGCAAAGTTAACTCCGGATATATCCTTTGTGCAGTTGTTGCTTCTAAGTCCCAATAGTGTACTTCTGTCGTATGCGATTCTCGGAGACGATTTGGACGGTACATTTAACACAAAACACACATTTTTTCTCACATGAGAACGATGTCTATGAGACAAGTGGTCGCCATGTGCAAAGAACGTAACATCGATGTGAGAAATGAAGATACCGGGCGCCCGTACACCCACGCAGAGCTGTGCAAGAAGCTAACGGGCAGTTCTCCCACCATCACGGTACCCGAAACGGGACTGGTGGTGGACCCGGCGCCCGCAAACAGTCTAGTGTACATTAAGATGCCCCACACTATGCTGCATAACACAGTTTGCGCAGCCCACGGTGTCACGTACAGCTTTGTGGCCGTGCAAGACTCTGTTCCGGGCACTTACAAGCCTGTGGATCCGGAGCGTTATGTCGTCTGTCACACCCCTCCGAAGGACATTGCAGTGCAGCTGTCGCCCATCGACGGTTGGGGCCCGGACATCAAGTGGACACTGTTTGTGTCGCTGTCCGCGTACAGCACCACAAACACACCGGTGTTTTGCTCATGACGAGAGACTGTATTCGAATCTCCCCGATCGACAGTGCGCATACGAGATGTACAAAGGCCTCGGGGCATCGCCTGTACAAGTTGAGTCTCCCCAATCGACAGTGCGCATATGCGATGTACAAAGGCCTCGGGGCATCGCCTGTACAAGTTGAATCTCCCCAATCGACAGTGCGCATGTGTGATGTACAAAGGCCTCGGTACATCGTATAGGCACTACCATGGCAACACCCAAGAGGAACCGATCCAACCTCTATACGACATACACCACGTGCATGCGGAATACGCGGCACGACATACCCGAGTATGCCCGAAGAACAGGATTGGAGACCACTATTAACGGTCGGGATATGACAAAGTCCGAGATGTGCGCCATGCTGTTTACGGATCGGGTACCGCAACAACGGGTGAGCATAGACAATGCCGTTAGGACTCACAGTCTGGGGCGATTGCAGAGCATGTGCCACAAAACTGTACGTGACACCGTGGGCTGCGCGAACTGTGTTATGCAGCATAGTGTGGGGCATCTTAATGTACACTAGACTGTTTGCGGGCGCCGGGTCCACCACCAGTCCCGTTTCGTGTACCGTGATGGTGGGAGAACTGCCCGTTAGCTTCTTGCACAGCTCTGTGTGGGTGTACGGGCGCCCGGTATCTTCATTTCTCACATCGATGTTACGTTCTTTGCACATGGCGACCACTTGTCTCATAGACATCGTTCTCATGCACTCACGCATACTTGGAATACGTTGGACGCTGCTGCTGCTGCTGCTGCTGCTGCTGCTGCTGCTGCTGCTGCTGCTGCTGCTGCTGCTGCTGCTGCTGCTGCTGCTGCTGCTGCTGCTGCTGCTGCTGCTGCTGCTGCTGCTGCTGCTGCTGCTGCTGCTGCTGCTGCTGCTGGTGCTGGCCACCGCGGGCCGATGCGAGGCTGATGTAACGGTACTGGTCTGCGGTGAGCCCGAGAGTCTGGCCACCATGGCAGCTTTGTCAACGGCTCTGCCCCTGTCCATGATCACAATATCCGTATCGCTGCACATAAACTGGAGTTGAGTAGTGTTGTATTTTACCAGGACGCGATCCACAGCCTCATCGTGGAGTGGGTGACTCATGGTGCAGCCGTTTTCATTAGGCTGAACTGTCTCTTGGAGCGTGCGTTCGGCCGGGTGAAACAACATCTCACACAACGCGTGCTTAGTCAGGGGCATGCCTCGCTCATTCAGGTAAGGGATGCCCTTTTCCGTGCACATGTTCTGCAACATGTTCCCCTCCGCGAGTCGTCACCTTATCGTGGTGGAGGGGTTTGCGTGCTCCTATGATCCTAGGAGCCATGTTATCGGGGGCTTCATGCCCCTGGTAGGGTCACCCATGGCAAACGGGTCCTAGGTGAGGGGTCAGACAAAGCACGGCTCACCCAAGCCCCTTATGATGAAAAACATAAATGGACTTTGTTTTCCCTCGCCCGGACGCGGGTCACCGGGGCCTCCCTCTGGAGCCAGGCCTGGAGGCGGGGCTCGAAGGCGAGCGTCTGGTGGCCGGGCCTTCGCCCATGGGGCCCGGCCGGGCATAGCCCGAAATGGAAACGTGGGTCCCCCTTCCCATGGGCTCACCACCTGTGGGAGGGGCCGAAGGGGTCGGGTGCAATGTGAGCTGGGCGGCAGCCAAAGGCAGGGACCTTGGCGGTCTGATCCCCGGCTGCAGAAGCTGGCTCTTGGGACATGGAGTGTCACCCCTCTGGCTGGAAAGGAGCCCGAGCTGGTGTGCGAGGCAGAAAGATTCCGACTAGATATAGTCGGACTAGCCTCCACGCACAGTTTGGGTTCCGGTACAAGCCCTCTCGAGAGGGGCTGGACTCTCTTCCACTCTGGAGTTGCTCACGGTGAGAGGCGTCGAGCAGGTGTGGGTATACTTATTGCCCCCCGGCTGGGCGCCTGCACATTGGGGTTCACCCCGGTGAACGAGAGGGTAGCCTCCCTCCGCCTTTGGGTGGGGGGACGGGTCCTGACTGTTGTTTGTGTCTATGCACCAAACGGCAGCTCAGAGTACCCACCCTTCTTGGGGTCCCTGGAGGAAGTGCTGGAGAGCGCTCCTTCTGGGGACTCTATCGTTCTACTGGGTGACTTCAATGCTCACGTGGGCAATGACAGTGAGACCTGGAAGGGCGTGACTGGGAGGAACGGCCCCCCTGATCTGAACCCGAGCGGTGTTCTATTGTTGGACTTCTGTGCTCGACACGGATTTTCAATAATGAACACCATGTTCAAACATAAGGGTGTCCATGTGTGCACTTGGCACCAGGACACCCTAGGCCGCAGTTCGATGATCGATTTTGTAGTCGTGTCATCGGATTTGCGGCCGCATGTTTTGGACACTCGGGTGAAGAGAGGGGCGGAGCTGTCAACTGATCACCACCTGGTGGTGGGTTGGCTCCGATGGTGGGAAAAGATGCCGGTCAGACCTGGCAGACCCAAATGCTCTGTGAGGGTCTGCTGGGAACGTCTGGCAGAATCTCCTGTCAGGAAGAGCTTCAACTCCCACCTCCGGCAGAGCTTTTCCTACGTCCCGGGGGAGGCGGGGGACATTGAGTCTGAGTGGACCATGTTCCGCGCCTCCATTGTTGAGGCGGCCGTCCGGAGCTGTGGCCGTAAGGTCGTTGGTGCCTGTCGTGGCGGCAATCCCCGATCCCGCTGGTGGACACCGGCGGTAAGGGATGCCGTCAAGCTGAAGAAGGAGACCTATCGGGCCGTTTTGGCCTGCGGGACTCCGGAGGCAGCTGACAGGTACCGGATGGCCAAGCGGAACGCGGCTTCGGCGGTTGCTGAGGCAAAAACCCGGGCGTGGGAGGAGTTCGGTGAGGCCATGGAGAATGACTTTCGGACGGCTTCGAGGAAATTCTGGTCCACCATCCGGCGACTCAGGAGGGGGAAGCAGTGCAACGTCAACACTGTTTACAGTGGGGATGGCGTGCTGCTGACCTCGACTCGGGACGTCGTGAGTCGGTGGGGAGAATACTTCGAAGACCTCCTCAATTCCACCTACACGCCTTCCATTGAGGAAGCAGGGCCTGGAGACTCTGAGGCGGATTCTCCAATCTCTGGGGTCGAAGTCACTGAGGTAGTTAAAAAACTCCTCGGTGGCAAGGCCCCGGGGGTGGATGAGATCCGCCCAGAGTTCTTAAAGGCTCTGGATGTTGTGGGGCTGTCATGGCTGACACGCCTCTACAACGTTGCGTGGACATCGGGGACAGTGCCTCTGGATTGGCAGACTGGGGTGGTGGTTCCCCTCTTTAAGAAGGGGGACCGGAGGGTGTGTTCCAATTACAGGGGAATCACACTCCTCAGCCTCCCTGGTAAGGTCTATTCAGGGGTGCTTTAGAGGAGGGTCCGTCGGGAGGTCGAACCTCGGATTCAGGAGGAGCAGTGTGGCTTTCGTCCTGGCCGTGGAACAGTGGACCAGCTCTACACCCTCGGCAGGATCCTCGAGGGTGCATGGGAGTTCGCCCAACCAGTCCACATGTGTTTTGTGGACTTGGAGAAGGCGTTCGACCGTGTCCCTCGGGAGCTTCTGTGGAGGGTGCTTCGGGAGTACGGGGTGCCGAGCCAACTGATAAGGGCGGTTCGGTCCCTGTATCACCGATGCCAGAGTCTGGTCCGCATTTCCGGCAGTAAGTCGGATTCGTTCCCAGTGAGGGTTGGACTCCGCCAAGGCTGCCCTTTGTCACCGATTCTGTTCATAATTTTTATGGACAGAATTTCTAGGCGCAGCCGAGGCGTTGAGGGGGTCCGGTTTGGGGACCTCAGCATCGCATCTCTGCTTTTTGCAGATGACGTGGTGCTGTTGGCTTCGTCAGGCCGTGATCTCCAGCTCTCGCTGGAACGGTTCGCAGCCGAGTGTGAAGCGGTCGGGATGAGGGTCAGCACCTCCAAATCCGAGTCCATGGTCCTCGATTGGAAAAGGGTGGAATGCCCTCTCCGGATCGGGGATGAGATCCTGACCCAAGTGGAGGAGTTCAAGTATCTTGGAGTCTTGTTCACGAGTGAGGGGAGGATGGAGCGTGAGATCGACAGGCGGATCGGTGCACCGTCGGCAGTAATGCGGACCCTGTACCGGTCCGTTGTGGTGAAGAGAGAGCTGAGCCAAAAGGCAAAGCTCTCAATTTACCGGTCGATTTACGCTCCTACCCTCACCTATGGTCACGAGCTATGGGTCGTGACCGAAAGAACGAGATCTCGGATACAAGCGGCCGAAATGAGTTTTCTCCGCAGGATGTCCGGGCTCTCCCTTAGAGATAGGGTGAGAAGCTCGGTCATCCGGGAGAGACTCGGAGTAGAGTCGCTACTCCTCCACGTTGAGAGGAGCCAGATGAGGTGGCTCGGTCATCTTATCAGGATGCCTCCTGGACGCCTCCCTGGGGAGGTGTTCCGGGCATGTCCCACCGGTAGGAGACCCCGGGGACGACCCAGGACGCGCTGGAGAGACTATGTCTCTCAGCTGGCCTGGGAACGCCTTGGGATCCCCCGGGATGAGCTGGATGAAATCGCTGGGGAGAGGGAAGTCTGGGAGTCCCTCCTAAAGCTGCTGCCCCCGCGACCCGACCCCGGATAAGCGGAAGAAGATGGATGGATGGATGGATGGATGTTCTGCAATTGCCCCAGACTGTGAGTCCTAACGGCATTGTCTATGCTCACCCGTTGTTGCGGTACCCGATCCGTAAACAGCATGGCGCACATCTCGGACTTTGTCATATCCCGACCGTTAATAGTGGTCTCCAATCCTTTTCTTCGGGCATACTCCGCTATGTCGTGCCGCGTATTCCGCATGCACGTGGTGTATGTCTTATAGAGGTTGGATCGGTTCCTCTTGGGTGTTGCCATGGTAGTGCCTATACGATGTAGCGAGGCCTTTGTACATCACACATGCGCACTGTCGATTGGGGAGATTCAACTTGTACAGGCGATGCCCCAAGGCCTTTGTACATCGCATATGCGCACTGTCGATTGGGGAGACTCAACTTGTACAGGCGATGCCCCGAGGCCTTTGTACATCTCGTATGCGCACTGTCGATCGGGGAGATTCGAATACAGTCTCTCGTCATGAGCAAAACACCGGTGTGTTTGTGGTGCTGTACGCGGACAGCGACACAAACAGTGTCCACTTGATGTCCGGGCCCCAACCGTCGATGGGCGACAGCTGCACTGCAATGTCCTTCGGAGGGGTGTGACAGACGACATAGTGCTCCGGATCCACAGGCTTGTAAGTGCCCGGAACAGAGTCTTGCACGGCCACAAAGCTGTACGTGACACCGTGGGCTGCGCGAACTGTGTTATGCAGCATAGGCATCTTAATGTACACTAGACTGTTTGCGGGCGCCGGGTCCACCACCAGTCCCGTTTCGGGTACCGTGATGGTGGGAGAACTGCCCGTTAGCTTTTTGCACAGCTCTGCGTGGGTGTACGGGCGCCCGGTATCTTCATTTCTCACATCGATGTTACGTTCTTTGCACATGGCGACCACTTGTCTCATAGACATCGTTCTCATGCACTCACGCATACTTGGAATACGTTGGACGCTGCTGCTGCTGCTGCTGCTGCTGCTGCTGCTGCTGCTGCTGCTGCTGCTGCTGCTGCTGCTGCTGCTGCTGCTGCTGCTGCTGCTGCTGCTGCTGCTGCTGCTGCTGCTGCTGCTGCTGCTGCTGCTGCTGCTGCTGGTGCTGGCCACCGCGGGCCGATGCGAGGCTGATGTAACGGTAGTGGTCTGCGGTGAGCCCGAGAGTCTGGCCACTATGGCCGCTTTGTCAACGGCTCTGCCCCTGTCCATGATCACAATATCCGGATCGCTGCACATAAACTGGAGTTGAGTAGTGTTGTATTTTACCAGGACGCGATCCACAGCCTCACCGTGGAGTGGGTGACTCATGGTGCAGCCGTTTTCATTAGGCTGAACTGTCTCTTGGAGCGTGCGTTCGGCCGGGTGAAACAACATCTCACACAACGCGTGATTAGTCAGGGTGGTGGGCCCCAGGCCGCTCACAGTCTACGAGGAGTATGTTCTCGCGAGCGAGGGCTGCCGCTGTGATATCTTTGGCGCCATTATGGCCGTGTGGATACACATGGGTCCCGCGTCAGACACCTTGCTCTCTTTTGCTCAGTACCTATGTGATCGCTATCTCACGAGAAAGCTACCAGTACCAGCACAATAGTCACGGTCCCAATTATCAAGGGTATCAGCATGGACATGGGCTGAATTGGAGGCGCAGGCGCAGGCACAGGCGCCGGCACTGGTGCTGGCGCCGGAGGTGGAGGTGGGGGTGGGGACGGGGGTGTTGGTGGAGGTGGGGGCAGCGGCTTGGGCCCGTGGCCGTCAAAGTTGCAGTTGATAATGTTCTTTACGTCTTCGATGGTTACAGCACCAGTATCCACCATCTGATGGGCAACTTCACATACATTTGCCGGGCACGTGGGCTTGCGCACCGCACTAGGCAGCAGCTGGTTGACGGAGTCTGCGCATGGGGCATACCAACAACCGTCGTTAAACACCTTCATGCCTTTGACTTTTGCGTAGGCGGGATCGCGTGTCCGCATGGCGCACTTGCAGTCCGCCGAGGTCGGGTTGCGCACGCAGTAGCCCTGGATGTTGTTGGGCGGGTGTAGGTTGTTGTACCATTTGCTGCACCAGTTTGAACCGGGACCAGTTATCTTAGATGTGATGGTACCATCAGCGGTGCGTGTGGCGACGCTACAGTAGTTTGTGTTGAGTGTGAGCATTGAAGTGGCATTGTCACTACGAGAGCCAAACAGGTCAGTGGAGCGACTCAATTGATTCTCTGTGTCTACATACTCCATCTTGTACGTGAGTGCAAGCTGGGGGGCCCTTCCATGGAACTGTGCACCTATCACAGGGTTGATGCCCTTTGAGCTCAGGCCAATCTGGCCGTCCCTGGTGCTGGCTGCCATGCACGTGGGCTGGGAAGTGCAGAAGCCGCTGCAGCACGAGGCTTGCCCCAATTCCCAGTCGCGCACCCGGTTGTGCATGGGACACTCCCTACGTCCTGTAAATGCGCTGCACCAGCCGCATGCGCACGGCGCGTCGGTGGGCACGGCTGCACCATCGCGGTCTATCTGAGTGCGAAACAGGGTTACAGTTGACGCCATCTTTTAAAGACCCGACACGCTTTAAAATAGCAGTCATGAAAACAGTTTTAGTTACACTGGGTTTTATTATGCTGATTGTATGGTGTTACATCATGTGGTCCAACCAGCGTACGCTCATAAGGTACGTAGAGAACAGCAAAAACAAAGCTAGAGAGGACGACATAGAGGGGTGTGATGACTGCACCGCCTAGGACATCACACCCCTGTCAAGGAACGACTGGCCATGGGTCATCGTTTGTTTATTGACTCTGCATGCCGCCAGCATGGGAGGCTCCTTGTAAATGTGCACAGCGGCTGTAGCGGGGTTGGCATTGGCCGAAGCGTGGACCTGTGCCTCCACAGTGAAGGTGTGCGCCATGACATGTGAATACGCCCTCTGCGCCACCACGTCGGTGGGTGTGGCAGTGCGACTCACACTAACGCTCTCCAACTGGCTAATGGCCTTCTGCACGGTGGTAGGCCTATACAACTGCCTCTTGGCTACGATGCCCGGGGGCGCATAGGCGCCATCAACCGACACACGCTCCTGTATGTAGTGTCCTACGCCCAGTGTGGGCCTGTGGAATCTGCGACTCGCCATGTCAGGCACCCCGTACACGTGAGTGTCGGCCAACGGTACAATACGACTGCCGGGCCCCACCGACTCTGGCACTAGAGGCATGCCCCCGGTGATAGCCTGACGTGAGTACAGCTGCTTGTCGCTTGCCTCGTGTCCTTCCGTCTGCTGGTGAGAGATGTCTGTGAACTTGACACCGTCGATAAAGGGCTTGTTGCCGTGGGACGTGACATTAATGGAGCCGCGTACCGGGGAACGGCCCAGCACTACAGCGTGGGCACCGCCTGGGTCTATGGGACTCCTTGCCACGAGCGCCAAGGTCACATCGGGCATAGCCACAGTGTGCACCGACGATGCGGCATAGTTGGGGTGTTTGAGAGAGACGTAATCATTGTTGGCTACGCGCCAGGCTTCTTTGGCCACATCCACAAAAACCCGCTGCGTCTTTAGAGTTGAGGTGGGCCTGGGCCGGGGGCCCCTTGTCACCTTGGGGATCCTGGGTGTTTCGTGCCTGAAGCTCGTTTTGGTGGCGAGCAGGGCGCCAGATATCATCATCTTGTTTTCATGTGACGGCTCTCACATATGCGTACATATGCGAGCCCCGTTCAAAGATTATACATCTAAAGCACAGCCTCCTCAGTTCCACCACACAGCGGGCCGCTCCCACACGGTGATGCAGCGGCACATGGGCCCCGAGTAAACACACGCGGCCACGTTGATGTCGGCGGTCCATGACCCTGGCGGAATAGCCGGGTCGCCGTTGACAAGGGCCACGGCCTAGCTAAACCTGAGCACAACACAATACTGCGTGTCTTGTTTACGTCGGTCATTGTCCATTTCGAATTAGGTGGGCGGTGTGCGCCTCACGCAGCAGTCCACCGAACAGTAGCTACGTCCGGCCGAAATCACGGGCCGCCCCTCTGTGATGGCAGCGCGACACCCAACGTAGACTACGCCATTACCGAGGTACAGCCTGGTAAATATGATCCTCCTTAGAGACTCTATAACCTCCTCGGGACCGTCCATCTGCCGCTCAGTGGGCTCCTCGGCGCGGTACGGCATGGGGCTGGTTGTACCTGGTACGCTTGGCAGCGGACCCGGCCATGGCACACTACGTGCCATTGTGAGTGGTATTCGCTTGGGTATGCGGCCATTGGCTACATCATCCTCTATGGCCGGGTAGAGCTGCCGAGCCATTTCCCGAAGGCTAGCCAACTTCTGCTCTAACTGGGCCTGCGCTGAGGCGTCGGTCAGCGCAGCGTACTCTCCATGAGCCCCCGATGTTATAAATGCGTCCTGCGGTCCAGCGTATTCCTGACGTATGAACCCAGCCCTATGAGTGTGGTCGGCTTCCAGTAGAGGATATAGATTGGCCCAGGCCGCGGGCAGGTTGCGCACCCCGCAGCCCTGGTCCACTAGGCGCGATACGTACGCGCTCAGGTCTACGTCAACAAACAAGGCGTTGAACATGAGCTTGGCTGCCGCTAGGGCCGAGACGCGCGGACGATGCACTGGGTAGCCCAGGTACCTGGCAGCTGCCTTGTACATGGCCTCGGTCTCCAAAACCACTCTTTTGTCTCTCAGGATGTAGTACACGGGATTTTCCGGGTCATAGCGTCGTTGCGTTGTGGGCTGCAGCAAGTAGTACGTTCCACCTGCGTGCCCGCTACGCTCGCCGCATGTCTCGTGGTCGCGCGTGGACAGCACACCCATGTCGCCAGCCTCCGGGTACCAGGGAACGGCCGTGACCAGAGCGGCCGCCGCAGTGCGTGTTACGCGTGCCTGCCACTTTAGTTTAGCGGCTGCCAGCTTCTCCGCGTTGGCCGTTTCCAGCTCCCTGAACACCACGGCCAGAGGCTGGTCCGTGGCGTCGGAGCGTTGCAAGACCTTGAGCGTAAAGGACGCCGGGTACTCTTCGATCAACCTGTTTAGCGTGGGGTCGTTCCTTGCCCTGAGCGTGGCTACGGACACGTCCATCTTTTTACAAATCCATGCCCAGATACCTGAACATGGGGTCCACGTCCACGTGGGCTGCCAGTTTCTCATTAAACTCGGCCATGAACCCAGACTTGTGAGGCGAATCGCCCAGGGCCTTAATGTCAGCCAGGATGTTTGTGTGTATGACCTTCATTTCATCGGCCTTGCGCTGGTACGTGTCCTCCTGCTGCCTGTAATAAGCATATGAGTACCTGAGGCTCACGTAATGTTCTTTGGTACCAGGCACCTTCTCGGGAGGCGGATCTGTAGACGCTGCGCTGGCCCTGAGCTCTTCCTCGCGCTCAGCGATCTCACGCTTCTCCCTCCTCTGCGTCTCCTCCACGCGGCGCCGGGCCGCCTCTAACGTCTCGGAACACTCCTTGTCCATGGACACCTTCGCCACTTCGGTGGGCATTCCGGCCTTTGTGGTGATGGGGAACGGGTGTCCCATCCTTACGGTGTACACGGGCAGACTGTTGTCTGTGTTACGTACAATATCCCTGGCGATGGCCGCGGCCGCGTCTGCTGACTCAGCCACACCCCGTACTTTGCACACCGCAAAAACGCTCTGCGACCTGAGGCGCGCAGCCATGGCCGCCAGCCTGTCCGCCGCGGCCGGGACCTCAGCAGACAGGGCGTCCAGCTCGAGAGACATGCTCTCATTAAAACCCGCGGCCAAGAAAGAGACCAGGGCATAGGCCGGTTGGCCGGCGATAGCTGGGTTAGCGTAGGAGGAACCAACCTGAGGTAACATCTTTTAAATACACCTGTGTTTGGACACTATGAGGAAAACGAAATCCTGGTTGTCGCGGCCCAGTTTCCAGTGTATCGGACTGTAGTCTATGGGCTGGCCGACACGGCACGGGATTCCGCAGCACCCGAGCTTGCCGTCCTCGGTCGCCTCGTGCACCACCAGGATATGCTTGAGCTGGGACACGGCGTACACGCCCGTGTCAAAGATGTAGGCCACCGTGGCCGTTGTCATGCAGGGAACAAGGTGGAGGACTCGGATGCAGAGTCGTTTCTTTCTCTGATTTATTCCAGCACACACACTGATCAAAAGTACAACTCAAAACGCCTCTTGCGAGGGAAACACGTGGCAAAAAGTTCAAACAAAAGCGTCGCACTGGGGCGAGACAAAAAGGCTATGGGGATCAAGGCACTAACAAAAGGCGTCGCTCTGTGGCGAGACAAAAAGGCTATGGGGATCAAGGCACTAACAAAAAACGTCGCTCTGTGGCGAGACAAAAAGGAGGAATCTTACTGAGAGCTCGGACGTCAAAGAATCGCTGGTGGTCGGGACGAGGCAAGACACACTGGCACAAGACAAGGGGAAGACGCGGACTAAATACACACAAAAGGGCTGGGAGGCAGGTGCTGACAATTAGCGCCAATCACGCCGGTGCCACAATCGGGATCGGGGAAGACAAGACAACCAAACACCGAGGAAGGAAACACGAACTGAAACGGAAGGGATGACAAAATAAAACAGGAAGTAAAGTTACGACACCGACGAGACAGAAAACCGGAAAAATAAACGCGACCGCATGACAGCCGTGCCATCCTCCATGGGCACCTGGACGTCCACGGTGTACTCGACCGGCACCTGGACACCCCGGCCATTTATAGCACAGCCCGTGACGCTGACTATGTTAATGTCCCGGATGGTTGACACTATGCTATGAGGCACACCCTCGCAGTATTTGTTGTACTGCGTGACCATTATGTGCTTGGTAATCAGAGACCTGGACATGTGGTCGTCACCATACCGCCGGGACAATACGCTCAAGGGCACGTTAATCGTTCGTCGAACCAATGGCATTTTTTTTCACATATACGTCATGGGGGCACCAGGTATAATAAATGACAGACAAGAGTATAGGGAATATGCTTTTATTACGATATGCCATCAACATGTGATGGACCTCACTATACAGACCGTATGGTCACAGCACTACATAATAGCAAATACTGTAACCGGGCAGATACAGCAATCCAACATGGCAGTTGCTGGGCCTGTATCTACAAGGGCACCACTGCCCGGTGAACCGGGGCGTCACGGAGGCACATGCGCGCCTCCAAAACGTGTGGTTGCACATCCCATGTGATGGACCCCACCTGGCTGAAGTTCTGGCTAGAGTGGGCGCCCAGGCCCGTACCACCACAGCCATCGCTCACAAGGGCGTCGCTCTCAGAGTCGTCCCTCTCAAGGCACGTGCCGTATTTGCGCTCCTGGTGCACCACCACCTTCACCCTTCCCACGTGAGTCGTGCTGAGCCCAGCCGCCATCGCCTCGGCGCTGCCGGTCTGGTAGAAGGTCAACATGCGTTGCTTATACACAGGACGTGTAACCGTAATCATGTTTGCTGCCTTGATCCGAAAGCAACCTATGTGCTTGTCGTCTATATATATGTCTGCATTTGCTTGGAGTGTTAGGTGTCCATTGGTTACAACGACACTGTAACTCTCCCTATGCTGTAGTCCGAAAGCCCCATCTCGGTAAGGCACCAAGTGTCCATCAGCTGACATCAGACCGAGGGTGTAGAAAGACTTTGTGACAGACATCATTTTAATATTGAGTCGAGTAGGCGACATAGTGCACATTCAAATATTACCCATATCATACAATCATGTTACGGGATACAATGTACGAATGCTCCAGGGAGTGGACCTGGTAGGTGTGGGTAGTGTCATTCCCACCAACCAGCATCACATCGAACACGGCGCCGTCGGTAGTGGCGCTCTCAACCCTCCACAGGTTGGTTCCATCGACAAATACATAGTCGTTGCTGATGCGTGTGGTGCCAAACTCTGTTATAATTACCTCAGTGGCCCTGTCGTTGTCCCTGAGCAGAATTTTGATTTTCATATCGTCCGAATTGGTCTTGATCACAGCTTTGATCATGTTCAGAACGTTGTCACCTTTTTCCAGTGGATTATAAATGCGGAAATCATCCATATCATCCAGTATTATCTCCTGGCCAACACTTGTGAGGCGTTGGTCCTCACTGTGTGGCGTTGCGAACCTGTTAGCGTTGACTGCGGTGTAGCTGGTGGGTGAGTGGTCGGGCATCTGCGCAGTATTAATTGTGACAGGTGTGTACGTACATGAGAATAACTCGTTGCGGTACATGACTTTTTATCTATAGCCTTGTTGTTTTAATTAGATGCCTGGGTTGTTTGTGTCACTGGGCCACGCCAACGACCTGCTGCAGCAAATGATTCCCTTAGAGAGGAATCGGATCTGCTGGTACTGCGCTACCATGTTCATAGTACTCAACAACATTGCCCGATTGCACCGAGCCCCGCGGCTGTAGCCTTGCCAAGAGGGTGTTGTATTTTATCTCGTGTCTACCATGGCTATGAGGATACCTCAGGGGTAGACAGAATGTCATCTTACGTGCCTCTGTTAACATGGGGTGTATTGCAACAAGAACCCAACCCCTGCACATGACATTGTGACGTTTCCATTTTCGTACAGCATGTGGCGACAACTTGTGACGACTGTGGTAAATGCGACTGCCCCGGGTGTGCCGGGTGATCCAAACTTTATACTGGTGGACCTAACTGATCACCTCCTGGACCATCTACAGGAAGAACCAAACATTGGCGCACTTGGACGGGTCCTCGGACTGATCGTGTGGTATCACACGCATTACCCTGATCAACGTCAACAGCTCATCGACTCTACTGTGAGACTTATGGATACCCCAGCCATGTACACTTGGCTTGACTGGCTGAATAAACATGACATCACCATAGATGAGTCCCTGTGTGGCATGCCCCAGATTGTTCTCACACCCAAAAACCGTAACAAATATTGTTGCAATGTTCAATAAATACATGTCCCACCGGTAGGAGACCCCGGGGACGACCCAGGACGCGCTGGAGAGACTATGTCTCTCAGCTGGCCTGGGAACGCCTTGGGATCCCCCGGGATGAGCTGGATGAAGTGGCTGAGGAGAGGGAAGTCTGGGAGTCCCTCCTGAAGCTGTTGCCCCCGCGACCCGACCCCGGATAAGCGGAAGAAGATGGATGGATGGATGGATGTTCAATAAATATATTACAGTGACTATGTTGTGTCCTTGTTCTAGCATGTGGGAAAAGATGTCACAGTGTCAAACATGTGGTTTACATATTTATTCATACAGGATAACATAACATATTTTTCTCATTAAGGATGTTAACCAAGAGACTCGTCAGACTCATAATCAAACTCGTAATCACGCAACGCACCCGGTAACGGTGGACGGCAGCAGTAGACGTACGCCAGGATCCCGGCCGCACAGGCAGTCACTCCTAGAACACAGCCCACCATCACAGGCCACATGGCGTACACCTGATATGAGTGAACGATACCGGACTGCATGCATGTGTGGTGGCCCAGAGGCCACCACACAGTCGCTCCACACATTTCAATGTAGACGCACATGCACACGACATGGCCGTGGACAATTGGCATCCCCTCTGTGTGGTTGTAACACACCGAGCTGGGCACAAGCAGCATCAGTGTAGTCAGCAAGGTGATCTTGTCCATAATGCGCATGATTGTACAAGGCATGTTGTTAAACATTGTAATTCGAATCTTTAGCCTCTGGCCATGTCTCGTATGGTCACGTCCAGGAGCCGACCACTCCTTTTATCGTACCGGCACTTCAGGTACAAGGTAATGTCTTTGATGACTTTAACTATGGAGTAGCCCGCAGTCATGGCCATGCCGTATGTGGTCATGTAGGTCTTAAACTCTCGGTACAGGTCTAAGTCAGTCACGGACGCCCCGGGCTCCCTGATTATCATGGTGTCGGCAAACGTGCGTACGTAGTTATTGGATTCCTCGTAGTCCTTGGTCACCTGCAACACCTTGCAGGGCGTTTTATACGCATCGACAGGCTCGCCCTGTAGCACACCCCAGATCTGTACCAGCAGCCACGCCATGGGCGCAGTCAGCAGGGGGATCTTGTCCACAAAATGCTTGTCCATAACCTGGACATAGTCACGCTGCTCTATGGGCACCTCGCGGCGCACCTCTTCCAGCCGTTCGCCACTCACAAACACGGCCTCAAATGGAACCACGCGCACTCTGTTCCATGTGGCCATATCGGCCATCTTAATGTCAGGCAGTGTGTTGCAGATGCAGTGCAGCTTGAACATGGGCACGATTTCGGTCGTCTCTTTGCCTGAGCACCACAGGTCGCGGGCGAAGAACGTGTCATTGCCTGTCATGCTCTTGAGGGGGCCCGGGTGTATGGTCTCGTCGTTGTTGGGCTCCTCCATGACGGCCCAACGCACACCGCTCCTTAGTCGCGCCAGTTCAGGGCTTGTGCTCGTGACGCATGGCTTGCGGCCCGTGAGCACTGTGGTGCTCAACTTGACTGCAAAACTTCCTAGCATTTTCTCGAATAGCGTCTGCGTGACTGTTTTGCCGTTGTTTCCGCTGCCCGTCCAGAATAGGCACACTTTGTCATGGTTGCCACCAACAAACACTTGGCACACCTGTCTGAGGAAATATTCACGCACCTTCATATCAGGGAACGTGGTGTTGTAGAACCTTATGACCTCATACAGTGGCTGCTTAACTGTTAGAAAAATTGTATATATATGTTATCATGCGTTCTCTAATGAGTACTTATTCACAATATTACTGTTCAGTATGCTTGCTGCTTTGCCTTGCTTATTCTTATCTTGTACAACAGAACAGAAGGATTACGGCTGGGTCAGGGGCGAGATGACGGTTGTGTCAAACAAGATGCTGCTGACAGCTCAGCGTCCACCAGAACAGATCGTGAAAACAACACGTCAAACAATGCGTCATGAACCTTCTGATCTTCCTTAAAGAACGTCACTTTCTCTTTTTATCTCTCGGAATATCGCTTAAACTGTTTTGCTGTTATAGCCATATCTGCACGCAACAATTTGTGCGTTACTTTTTGTTTCTTTTCTTACGAGACGAAGCCACAATCTCTTTCCCCCCCCCTTAAGGGCTAATCGTCTCACACTGTGGGTAGGGCATTCCAAATAAAAAGAGCGAGGAGTGTAAAACAGATTTTTTGTGTAGTCGGATTGCTGTAAGTCTGAATGCACTCCTCGCGAGAAAAGACTCAATATTCTGCCTCACTGGTTTTGTCTGCTGATCCTTTTGCTGATTTTGAACCTAACAGATTTTTGGGGGCTCGTTCCGGTGTCTCAATAGACCTATTTCGGGATTCCAGCTGACTTTTCGACCCAGGACAAGTCCTTGGCCAAGGCATATAGAGGAAACCCTTTTCACGGGGCTGACTCGTCAGCTGGATGCCGGAGTGGTTGACGAGATCATCCGAGGAGAAGGCCCAGCAGACTGTGAGTACGAATCTTGATTCTGTTGAAAGTAATGAAAGTGCAGTGACAAGAGGTCACTTAAAACCTTGACAATTCTAGACCCTATCAAATGCAATTAGAAACAGTAAATTCCGCTGGGATGACGGAGTCCCCTGACTGATAAGTCAGTTAAATTCCATGGGAGAGCGGACCCATCTGTTTTCTAAAGAAGTACAGGTAATTTGGAGCAGTTAAATTCCGCTGAGGTGTCGTGGGGCCTCCTAACTTAACCTTCCTAATGTGTTAGCTTTCTGCTGCCATCTGTGGTGTTTTTCTTAACTCTTGTTTAGCTGGTTTGGCTTCTTTATCCATGACAGATAGGTTTTATATCTACTTTAAGAATAAGGCAAAAATAAGTTTTTTATTACACAATAGGAAGGTTAAAGAGTTTGTTAAAATCCACGGGAGGGCGGACTCCCCTGCTTGCCTGTGAGACGATAAGAGTGTGCATTGTGTGTGTGTGTGTATGGTTTGACTGAGAGTGATCTCATTTGAGCTCTCCTTTATATAAAACAGGATTGTAGACAGTGGCTTTGTGTGGAAGCAGAGGAAAGGAGACTTACCACTGAATATTTTACCACTGTCCTGTGAATTAAATTGGCTTTCGGACACTGTAGGTGCCATTCGAATTGCCAACTCCGAAATTTAGAGAAATAAACCATGGGAAAATCAACGAGCAAACAAAAGCCGCTACCCCGACATGAATTAAAATGCAAGGGGTCGACACCGAAAATATAAAATATCTTGACAAATGCATATTTTGGACAGAGGTGGTTGCATTATGCGACGTGGCGGTGGCGAGGCTCTCCGCACTTCAGTTGCTCCCCCCACCCTTGTTATCAGCTGGGAAGATTGTCATGTCTATGTTGTGGGCCCGTGTGTTTGTTTCTGTGTATGTTTGTCTTTGTGTATCAGTTCGTTATAAAGGTTGGAATTGCGCTAAATTGGTGCACGAAAACGGTGTGCTAGACAATGGTTTATCAGATTTGCATTGTTAAATGTAAAAATTAGAAATTATAGAATAATATGACGGTTGTGGGCAGAAACTCATCCGACGAGGAGAGTGCCCAACCCTTATAAAAATGTGAGAGTAAGAGAAAACATACATTGTAGAACTGGATAAAATTAGATTAATGATTAGAAATCAATGGTGTTATTATTATTCTCTAATCCCCTACATTGCAAATGTCTTCTTGATGCAGATAGGTTAACAGGCTAGGACTTTAGTGAGGAGATAATTTATCAATTGATGGGGGTTAGTAATTGTCCAAATTCTAGTCACATGTTTTGAGGGACCACAGCAACAACATTATATTTAATTTGCAGGCCATTATTTAGTACGATATGACAGTGTCTAGCTAATTAGACTGTTCTATCAAAAAATGTGAGAGTGAAGGAGGAGGTTTGATTTGTAATCTGACATTTGGGTCCCATTTTGAAGAGTCTCTGCAGGAGCGTAGATTGTTTTTGTTTAAAGATATGTTTAACAGTTTATCTCGGTGCAGTAAGGATATAGCAATTTTGCAAGACTTAAAATTAAAAATTAAAAAGCAAAATTACATTCTCATTTTCCCAGATGAGAGGAAAATTGAAAGATAAGGAAGACGAAGAAAAGATAAAAAAGAACTTGCTGTTGCACAGACAGGAAGATGATGACACAGTGTCAGCGTGAGCTCGCTTAAGAATCGCAGCTAAGAATGTGATGAATGAAGATGAGAAAAATTATCAAATTACAAAGACAGATGTTGTGGCACGGCAAAGCGAACCATCCTTTCCGTCTTTGTACTCCAAATTAAACAACTCATTGCTTCCTATAATTTGAGAGGTCATGAAGTACAACAGGTTTTCATGGTATCCTTAACCAAACATTGGGCAAGCGTTAAAGGCGCCTGGAGTCCTTTTGATCTCCAGGGCCGTCCATTGGAATATAACAGGGTGCCATTACAAATACAAATTGACCAACTATTGGGCAGGATAAAAATAAAATTCCAACGTAGAGCAAATTACACAGACATTGGCCGAACTAAACAAAAACAAGATAAGTTGTTTGAAGACTTTAGACACAGACCAGAAAGAGTGTTCAACTGATGTCTATGATCAACAACTGAAAAATGCTCTACATGCAAATTTGCGACCAGTATTATGTCGACAACGAATAAATTCGACAAATTTTTCCCTATAAAATGGTGCCGTTTGGGTTTGAAGTACATGAAAATTTGCGACCAGTATTATGTCGACAACGAATAAATTCGACAAATTTTTCCCTATAAAATGGTGCCGTTTGGGTTTGAAGTACATAGTCGCTTCAAAGGAGGAAAAGCATGATTTAAGATACGCGATTGATCAATGAGAAGGCTATCCCTTGTGCCAGGGGTGTCAAACTCATTTGTTCAAGGGCCGCGGTGTAGTCATGGCTTCTTTTGGAGGGCCGGTATGACTGTCATACCCGAGTAGATGTGTGAGCGCCTCATATTGTGGGAGTTGCAAAACAAGCTGACGAGTAACTCGCTTTCAAATCAGACAAATACAAACTGGTCTAATATTTAAACTTACAACATTATTAAGAGGGAAGATAATTTGCAATTCGAGTAATGACATGAATATGAAGCACAATTTGA
Organism: Syngnathus scovelli; assembly: GCF_024217435.2. Lineage (NCBI taxonomy): Eukaryota > Metazoa > Chordata > Actinopteri > Syngnathiformes > Syngnathidae > Syngnathus > Syngnathus scovelli. Next base: position 1,265,493 of record NC_090847.1, on the reverse strand, counting down.
CACCTGTGCCTTATACAAAGGTAAAGTAGGATTAGGAATTGCTTGCAATATAATTACAAATTAGTTAACACCTGTGTGATTGATTGATTGATTGATTAATTGATTGTCAGATTGAGTGAGTGAGTGAGTGAGTGAGTGAGTGAGTGAGTGAGTGAGTGAGTGAGTGAGTGAGTGAGTGAGTGAGTGAGTGAGTGAGTGACTTTTCTGTCGCCTGCATGTCATCTTTCTTGCATGGCTACGTTGCTGTCTCAGCTGCTCTCAATCCTGCCACTCTCATTCCCCTTCCTGACGACGGCGGATTCCATGATTGTGTCGATGCTGCCCAACAGATTGCAAAGGCTCGGCCTGATTTGGAAGATACGCCTCTGCCAGATGGTCATGTGGGTTTTGTTGATGGGTCTTCTAAGAAAATGAATCTGGTGTGACCCTTACTGGGTATGCCATTGTTACTGCCGACGAAGTCTTGGAGGCTGCTAAACTGCCATCCTATATGTCAGCACAGGCCGCTGAGCTCATTGCTTTGACTGGGGCCTGCAAATTGTTTGCAAACAAGTCCGTCACTATCTGGACTGATAGTCAGTATGGTTTTGCTACAGTGCACGTTTTTGCTCAGCAGTGGAGCAACCGTGGCATGATAACTTCTACAGGGAAGCCCGTCACCCATTCCACATTACTAACTCAACTTTTGGACGCTGTCCAGCTACCTTTAAAGGTGGCGGTTTGCAAATGTGCTGCTCACACTGCAAGATCTGATCCTGTTTCTCTTGGTAATGCTTTTGCTGACAAATCCGCTAAGGCCGCTGCAGAAGGCCTGCTCCATGTCCTCTCGTCTCTCACTGATCATGATTCGATGTCACACATCTCCCCTGATGTGTTGCTTGACATGCAGTCTCAGAGCCCCTCCCAGGAACGACTCTCTTGGAAAAAACGGGGTGCAACTAAAAACACTGATGGTCTTTTTGTGTGACCTTTGGGCAAACCTGTCTTGCCTCGTATCAAATGGGCTGCTATTTCGAGTCATGGGGTCACCCATGTCTCGACGGGGGGTATGGTGAAACAAGTTGAAGCTATTTATACGACATACGGTTTTGCAGCTTTTTCACGAGGCAATTTAAGACCTCAGAGAGGAAAGTTCCCGACTCCATTGTATCCGCTTCAGACAATACATATTGTTTATATCCAATTACATAAATGTGAAGGGAAAAATATTGTTTTTTTTCTGCATTTATTTGTTTTCTGCATTTATCTTATTGTAAAAAGGTGATCTCCGCAGACCCAACCTAAGTACGGAAGGTGAGCAAAGTCTGGTAATAGTGCCTGATCCTGGTGCCAAGATCCAGGGTTGACACGAAAGCTAGCAGAAGCCAATTTCCAAGACACCAACCCGAAGCTCAGGGTGTTGACTCTGAGGAGATCCAAAAACATGAGCATTAGAGAGCCATTTGGTGAGTACTTTAATCCGGCTGTGGCCTGTGCAAAGTCTGCCATGTGTTTTTGGTTGCTTTTGCTGGTTTGTGTTACCATTGTATTTTTTTTCGGGGGTTATTTTATTTGGAGGGATGGAGTACCATGAGCCTCGAACATTCTTCTCTCGGGCAACTACCAACGCTGATTCTAATCAATATGGCTCATGGGGAAAAATTGCTAGACATAAGGGCAACACAAAATCCCCTTTTGATCATGTTGTTTGTACACCAGAAACCGTCCGCGTTCCAACTTGCGCACCATGGCTTTTGTCTTGGACTTACAATAACTCATTAATGTTTACTGTGGCTCCTAATACATCTTCTTCTATTATTTTACCTATGAAAAGGCTATTTTGTAGCTTCCACAGGAATAAGCGGTCAAATCAACAACTGGCTTCTTATGGCTGAGCAAGCCGCAAAAATGGCTAACACCAGTTGCATTGCATGTATGGGTCCAAGACCTCTTTTGAAAATACTTGCAAATATAGTTCCTAAGTGTGCTGTTGTTTTAATGTTAAACTCATCCATTTCACCCACTCATGATTGTTTTAAATGGGATAAGGTTTACCCTGTTGCCTCTATGACAAAATATAAACCCCTTTTTTCGTCCGATGTAGATAAGGGTAATTTTACATGCATTAGATTACCTGGTACCGGTGAGAAGCTCGGCGCCCTACCTACTCCACAGTGTGGGTCCATGACCAATGTCACTGCCCCTTTTTGCCCATTGCTCGTAGTGATATTTGGTTTTGGTGTAATAGTAAAAAACTTTATGATAGGTTGCCTTTAAACAGCTCTGGAATTTGCGCTTTGGTAGGCCTATTGTTTCCTGTTCATTTGATACCAATGTCTTATGATCTAACATCTTTTGCTAAGTCCGTAGTGCCCGAATACTGGCCGAGAACGAAGCGAAACGCCGAATGGCAGGGCGCAGTTAATCCAACTTACATAGACGCCATTGGTGTTCCTAGAGGAGTACCGGATGAGTATAAGCTGGTGAATCAGATAGCAGCTGGTTTTGAATCCGCCCTGTGTTGGTGGTGTACTCTTAACAAAAATGTTGACAGGATTAACTACATCCACTACAACGTGCAGAGGCTTGGAAACTGGACCGAGGCGAGTTTCAAGGCGGTCCACTCCCAACTGGCCGCTACTTCCCTCATGGCTTTCCAGAATCGAATGGCCCTTGACATGCTACTCTCAAAAGAGGGCGGTGTCTGCGCCATGTTTGGTGAGCAATGTTGCACATTTATTCCAAATAATACTGCAGCCGACGGAAGCCTGTCCCGGGCCTTTGAGGGTCTGAGGACCTTGAATGGGAGGATGAAGGAACACAGTGGGGTGAACACAGAGGTTTGGACCGACTGGTTGAATGTGTTCGGAAAGTACCGCACCCTGGTTTCCTCGGTCCTGGTCTCCATTGCCGTTTTCTCTGCCATTTTGACCCTGTGTGGATGTTGCTGCATTCCTTGTCTCCGATCCTTAATTATTAAGCTAATTACAACTGCTATCTCTCCACCAGCTGAGACTTTTCCGTTACTCCAAAGGGATGACCTTTCGATCGACGGGAGTTCTTTCTCTAGTGACGACTCTGTCAGCGAATCCATTGTGGTAAACCTGTCCGATTTGTTTCGTGACTCTGGCTTTGATGATTAAGACTCAATTTCCTCCCAAGTGTAAGTTAGTTCTTGCGAAATGTGATCTCTTGGCTGAAAATCTTTTGAAGTGGCCATATGGGTGATAAGTTAGTCCCCGAGAACTTATGATAAACAGGGGGGAATTGTTAGAAAAATTGTATATATATATGTTATCATGCGTTCTCTAATGAGTACTTATTCACAATATTACTGTTCAGTATGCTTGCTGCTTTGCCTTTCTTATTCTTATCTTGTACAACAGAACAGAAGGATTACGGCTGGGTCAGGGGCGAGATGACGGTTGTGTCAAACAAGATGCTGCTGACAGCTCAGCGTCCACCAGAACAGATCGTGAAAACAACACGTCAAACAATGCGTCATGAACCTTCTGATCTTCCTTAAAGAATGTCACTTTCTCTTTTTATCTCTCGGAATATCGCTTAAACTGTTTTGCTGATATAGCCATATCTGCACGCAACAATTTGTGCGTTACTTTTTGTTTCTTTTCTTACGAGACGAAGCCCCCCCTTAAGGGCTAATCGTCTCACACTGTGGGTAGGGCATTCCAAATAAAAAGAGCGAGGAGTGTAAAACAGATTTTTAGTGTAGTCGGATTGCTGTAAGTCTGAATGCACTCCCCGCGAGAAAAGACTCAATATTCTGCCTCACTGGTTTTGTCTGCTGATCCTTTTGCTGATTTTGAACCTAACATTAACTGTCATGGTATTGGCCACATCGACTATAGCATCCAGTAGCTCGCACACGTTGTACGTGTTGGTGGTGGGGTCCAGGGTGGCCGCGGCCAGGATCTCGTCCACGTACCGACCGTATCCCACTTGAGTGTAAGGCACGGGCAGGGTGTGCGACAGCATGTCCTCGGGTTCACCCTGCCTGAACACCCTGTTCTTGAAGTCAAACACGCCGTTACAGAAGGCTATGATGTTGGGATTTGTGTTGAGGCGCTTCGACGTAAAACAGTTCAGCGCACTCGCGCATCACGCTCGACTTGAACGGTGACGAACCCAGCTGTGCAGTGGTGCGGTGAAGCGCTTTGAGGTACCCCTCGTCGGGCTGCGGCACCAACTCAGCCGCCACCATGGACAGGTACTTGTTAAGCACCGTGTGTATGGGGCCTGTCTCAGACGATATTAGGCTACGCACCACGTTCATACCCTTTTCGTTCCACACAGAGCCCTGGAACTTGTACCACACTTCGGTTTTGATGTTGGCACACACATAGTGTGTGGCCAGAGCACTGTACATGATATTTGCCAGCCCCACGTGTGTCAGCTTGAGCCTGTCGGTGGCCATCCATCTCTGGTGCGTCCACTCGTCGTACTCCTGGGAACTGTACTGCTTGGCCAGGTACCGCAGTGTGCCTATTGTGTACATATTGGGCCTCATCTGACGCTCCCACATGTCATGGCACGTACCCGCATCAAACTTTCGAGCACATCTAGCGCTGAAGGACATCCACAGCCGCAGGCCGTCCTGGCTGCCCTCAGTGAGCTGGTGGAGGCAGAAGCCTACCTTGAGCCACACGTTACGGTCTTCAGCCGCGCGCTCGGGCAGCATATTCACCAAACGCTCGATGTCCGTAAACCTCGTTCTGTCCTGAGGGGCGGGCGTCTCTATTTCCATGGGCTGCTGCAAGAGCCGCTGTTGCTGCTGCGGGGCTTGGGACACGGTGCACACGAGCCTACGCTTGTACCTGAAGCGACCGTACGGCACGACCGACAGCATCTTGCCCAACAGCGTAACGGGCGCCTCGTCAGGGCCGACGGCCAGGTTGCCCGAGCTCGGGAAGCGGTAGCCATCCCATGGCGCTCCCTCGACGGGTCACCCGTTGGCCTCATACTGGCCTGTAACGGTGTACGCCGTGCCGTTGGGCTTGCACGCACCGTACAGCAACCAAGCATTGCTACAGCTGAGGGTGTCTACGTCAGGAAACTTTGTAGCCAGGGGCTTTATTATGTATTCGGTTAGAGCGTGTGTGTCGGCAAATATCTTTGTGTACTGCATGTGGAACCCCTGCTTCACGTTGCCCTGTGAGTCACACCGGATCGGTCGGGCCACCTCCCCGGCGTGGTCCAGTTTCTCCAGCAGCACAAACGAGCAGTCCTCGGACCTGATGCCCCCCATCACGCATTGCCCGAGCAAGTGCACAACCTCTCTATGCACAGGCATAACATGGGAGTCTAGCGTGTATAGGTGTTCTTCTGTTTCGGACGCTCTGAGGTCCACATCTATAGTGAGCATTGTATCGTGGGGCCTGCATTCTGCCCAGTGTATGGGTTCGCTAGTGCGCTCTAGAAAGTGCCACAGCTCCGACACCTTGTGGTCATCTATTATGTATGCCCCACCGGTGAGGAGTACATGGGTACTGCCCCCGGAGTCACCAAACTGCTGTCTATCGGGAGCCAGAAACACACTCAAAGACATTGTTTTATGACACATAACCAACCAAACAGGTGCCTTTTATTAGGAATCAAACGTTATTCGGTGGTCACCCTGATGTACAGGCGGCCTCCGACGAGGTACCGGGAATTAAGGGGGCACATACGTGCGCATCCGATGGGTGTGTTGGAGTGGCCCGTGGGCCTCTGGACCGCCTGGTCATTGGGGCTGGGTGTAAATGAGGTCGCTCCGAGAAGCACCCCTCCGTTGCCCAGTACTTCAAACCAGACCCTCAATCGGCATGGCCATATCAGCAGCGTGTCATAGGGCCCCTGGAGCATGACGAGAAAGAGGGATATGTGCGTGCCGTTGCCAGGCCCTTCGCCGTTCGGGTACAAGCGCAGGCACATCTTGTAGCCCATGCGACTGGAGTAGAACGGGTGCAACGTTATGTGCTCAGGCCCCAGCCTCCTGCGCGTGTCAAGGTCTTCCACGATCCACACCATGGTGCCTGAGTACACAGTGGCCTGAAGTTCGCACAGGTGTGTGGCCAGGGATCTGTTAACGGCCATCTGGTCTTCGAGCAGGCCCTTTAGCTTCTGCACTTCTTCGGACAGGAAGGGCAACAACAGGCCTGTCAGCCTCTGAGCCTCCACCATAGACTCCCGGTTAACGCACCAGTGCGCTCTCTTGACCGCGGCGGCGTTGCAGTGCGAGCACGATATGAGTTCGTGATTGCACCGGTTCTCATGGTCCCGGTGGTAGTCGTCCACTGTGCCGACCCAGTCACACCCGCTGTGCTTGCATTTAGCCGGCATGGCTGTGACCTCCATGCCCATAGCTATGTTGGGAAACTGCTCCTCCACTGCACAACCGCACGTAGGACACATGGCCTCGTCCATGCACTCTTCACACACGCGATGTCCGCATCCCAGTTGTATGGGCCGCTGGAGTACGTTGCGGCACTTGGCACACATGTGCCTTGCCTTGGGTATAACGCACAACTCCATGCCTTTAAAAAATGCTGTTTTATGCAGAGAGCACTCACCCCAACAGAATCAAATCCCTGATCGAACTGTTGTACGCCAACGCCGACACAGTGTACTTTCGTATCTCGGAAACGGGTATGCGGTTTGTGCACGTCATGAACGACGTCCGGGCCAGGCTGGCGGCCAACCCAGCGCGACCGGCGGTGCCCTCCATTCTTCTGGCGAATGTTTGATCGCTGGACAACAAAATGGATTACGTTCGCCTGCTGAGGTCTACGAACCGGACGGTGCGGAACTGCTGTGTGCTCGTGTTCACCGAGACCTGGTTGAGTGACAACATTCCGGACTCTGCAGTGCATCTGGAGCGGCTAGCGTGCTATCGGGCGGACCGTGCCATTGTACGAGGGGGAAAGTTGCGTGGAGGTGGAATATGCGTCTACATCCGAGAAGAATGGTGCCGGGACTCTGTGGTGGTATGTAAGCACTGCTCGCCGCTTGTGGAGTTTGTGATCATTAAGTGCCGTCCTTTTTATCTGCCGAGGGAATTTACCGCGATTCTGCTAGTCGCGGTATACATCCCGCCTTCCAACATCGAAGGAGACAGGATCGCGGCGCTTGGTGAACTGTACCAGGCTGTCAGTGAACAGCAAACAGCGCACCCTGACGGTTTCACCATCTTCGCTGGAGACTTCAATCATGCCAACCTGAAGTCTGTTTTCCCGAGGCTTCACCAGCATGTTCCCTTTCCGACACGTGGAGACAGCTTCCTGGACCTAGTCTACTCGGCGCAAAAGGGAGCTTTCAAAGCCACCCCCCTTCCCCATCTGGGGCTTTCTGAATATCTCACCGTTTTGCTTTTGCCCGCATACAGACAATTGGTAAAGGCATCCAGGCCGATTCGGAGGCAGGTTCGAGTGTGGCCAGAGGGTGCCTCCGATGCACTTCGTGACTGCTTCGACACCACTGACTGGGACTTGTTTAAGCAGGCAGCCACCTACAACGATTGGACGGACATAGAGGAGTATACTGACTCTATTACCTCTTACATCACGAAGTGCATCGATGATGTGACTTGCTCGAAATCCGTCGTCACTCGTGCGAACTGGAAGCCGTGGCTGACGGGGGCTGTCCTCAGACTGTTGAGGGCCAGGGACAAGGCTTTCAGCGCGGGGGATGAGGCTGGCTTGAGGACAGCGAGGGCCGACCTGTCCCGAGGCATCAAAGAAGCGAAGAAGGCGTTCTCGTGCAAGGTCTCCACCCACTTCAAGGACAGCAAGGACACACGTAGCCTTTGGCGGGGCATTCAGACCATCACGGACTACAAGCCCGCGCCGAGGAGCTGTGAGGGCGACGTCCGTCTGCTGAACGATCTGAACCGCTTCTTTGCTCGCTTCGACGCCCAGAACAGCACTTGCCCGCTGAAGTCCACTCCCCCCCCACTCGCTACCCCCTTCTGCGTAGCGTGCGGCACTGTTGCGCTATTTTCGGGAATGTCTGCTGTACGCGCACTTGCTCCTTTTTTTCTGCTCCTCTTATTTATTTATTTATTTATTGTTGTGTTATTTATTCATTATTTATTCAGCACACTTTTGTTATACTTGTTTACTTGTTTGTCTGTTGTGAGCCATGTCTTGTCACCGTGGGATAGGGGGGAACGAAATTTCGGTTTCTTTGTGTGTCTTTGGCATGTGGAGAAATTGACAATAAAGCTGACTTTGACTTTGACTTTGACATCTCGGCCAATCTACACGCCGAGGGCTTCGATACGTACAAGTACGACGCGCCCACTGACGCGCTCTACGTGGGCCTGGGGCAGCACACAGCACGTGACTTTAAGACAGTGCGTAAGGGTTCACGCGTTTGTTTCAAGCTTCATGGAGCGGAGCCCATGCAATTTGAGGTGCAGGTGGGCGCGCAGGGTGGTAGCAGTGTCACCTTTATCACGGCCGTGGAGACGTATGCCCCGGAGTTTGAGCGCCCTCGTGACGTTCGGTACCACGGCTGCTTCATTCTACCCACTGCCGACTTTTCCGCCATGTGCCGGGGTTTCAAGCCGGGCACTATGACTATTGACGCTGTGCTGGAGAAGCAGGTTAGCATGTCCATGTGTATTGAGGGCTTCAAGACAAAGACGTACCGCTTTGGTACGGCCACAAGCGCCCCGAGTACCACGCTGAGGTATCCTCCGACCGCATCCTAAAATTGGCCAAGAGGGTGTGCGAATGTACGTAGGTGACCTAATCAAGTTCGTGGCAACGTACAAGCTGGGTACTGTTGAGGTGCACATAGACGTTACTCGTTAGTGAGCATGTACTTAATGTCCCTGTCTATGATACGGATAGCCAGCTGGGCTGAGTACGTCTGGTTGTTCATCAGTGTGATTGTGCATTTGTACAGTCCGGTGTCAAACCGGTTGGGTCGGGCTCACCGCAGACCAGTACCGTTACATCAGCCTCGCATCGGCCCGCGGTGGCCAGCAGCAGCAGCAGCAGCAGCAGCAGCAAGAGCAGCAGCAGCAGCAGCAGCAGCAGCAGCAGCAGCAGCAGCAGCAGCAGCAGCAGCAGCAGCAGCAGCAGCAGCAGCAGCAGCGTCCAAAGTATTCCAAGTATGCGTGAGTGTCTATGAGACAAGTGGTCGCCATGTGCAAAGAACGTAACATCGATGTGAGAAATGAAGATACCGGGCGCCCGTACACCCACGCAGAGCTGTGCAAGAAGCTAACGGGCAGTTCTCCCACCATCACGGCACCCGAAACCGTTACAAAGTGCATGAAGATCCCCATAGAGGACATTCGCAACAAGTGTGATGAATTGGAAATATCCCCCATGTCGCCTACCACGGGCATGAAGCGTAACAAGAACAGATTGTGTCAGCTGTTGGTGAGGGCTGTACATAGTCCCACACAGCGTAGCCCGTCGCCTCAGCGGCCCTTGGAGGAAAGTCTCTTGGCGATTGAGGAGAGCGCTGAGATGGAGATCCAAAGACGATCCAACACGGACAACAGCGCCCCGGTGCAACAGCCCCTGTGTGAAAGTCCGAGAAGACCACTAAATGACGACAGCCCTCCGGTGGCGAGCCCCAGCATGGACGGCAGCTCGAGAGGGCCACTGGATGAAGACAGCCCTCTAATGGCAAGCCCCAACACGGACGGCAGCTCCCCGGTGCGACGGCCACTGACCAAAGGTCCAATGACGCCCGTCAGCCCAGACAGTCCTATGGTGCGAGCCAGGCAAAGCCCGTCGAGATCCCCGACCAGGACTCTGATGATACCCGACGGCCCAGACAGCCCTCTGGTGCGAGCCAGGCAAAGCCCGACGAGGCCCCTGACCGAGACTCTGATGACATCTGACAGTCCGCTGGCGGACTACAGCTACAGTACACGGCCCCGGTCTAACAGCCCCGTTGCGGGCTCTCCGGTGCAGCGGCCCCTGACTGAAAGTCCAACGAGGCCCGTTAGGCCATTGGTGGACTACGATAACAGCCCGTCTAGCAGTCCCTACTCCATAGGCACCGGTCCGTCATGTTCCATCGTTACTAGTCCGGTGTCTACCAAGCGACCCCTTGATAACGAAGCTTCACCTCTGGCGAAGCGTGTGCGGTTCGAACCCACACACACGCCTGTTCCTCTACGCAGCCTCCGGGAGTGGACCGATATGGTCGCCATCATGTCGGAGCGCGAGTTGTTTGGAAGGCGGTGTGCCGGTCAATGATCCCAGGACGGGGCAGCGCCATAGCGTCGCACAACTGCGTGACGAGCTGCTCGAACAGGTAGCCGAGGAGCTACGCGTCTCACAGAGGTCATTTGAGGAACCCCTGTACGGCACCGAGACTCTGGAGGACCTGAAGAGAATGTGCGCAGCCGCACATATTTCCTTGCGGGACTGTAACATGGAGTATCGTTCTGCCGACAAGCTCAACGACTTGTACGTTAAACACCTGGGTGATGCGTGGCTTTGGCCCAGCATGGATGAGATAGAACGGTTGATGTCCTCCGAGAGCCCCGTGACCATTAAGATGCGGGCGCGTGTTTACAAGCTGCCGCTCGTCTACAACTATGATGGTGGATCCCGGCCCCTCCAGGAGATTGCCCGTGATGTGCTGTACGAGCAAAAGAGCGCCGAGCGGCGCGCCCTATACGACTCTTGCGACGAGCAGCGGAGCCGGTGCAACATCGATAGCTTCAACGAACACTCTGTGCGCCGGGGGGAGCCCTGCGCGACTCCCCCTTGGGAACGACCAGTGCCCCAGCCCATGATCAACACATCTCCCATCTTTTCTACACTACGTGACAACACACCCGTAGTGGGACCTTACAACACGGTAGTGAGTTGCGCCATCCCGTACCCAGAGCTGTGCCAGGAGATCCGCCCGCAGCCCGAGAATACGACAGCGCGCCTGTTGTACGGGGCCCTGGTGAGACCGCTGAATCTACCAGTGGACATCTTGCCGGGCGGCTTTGACAATGTCATCGCTTACACCAGCATCGAGGATATGCCCCTGCAGTGTGTTAACGAGGATAACGTTCAGAAGACATACACACCCTATGTGCCCGTGTGTGCCTGTGTTAAGCAGTATGCCTTGGACGCAGTCCACGATGTGATCAGGCCCCCCACGACTCAAGAGGAACAGCTCTTGTCTGTGTACGAGCCCATGAGCCCCGAGCAGCTGGACTATTACAGAAGCGTGACACCCAAGCTCAAGCTCTCTGATAGGTACTACGCCCCATACACGCAGAACGGTGTGCAGGTGCCCTGCATCATGCATGTCGAACACTACAAGAAATACATAAACGATGTGCTGTACACTTACGATAAGCGTTGTGGTGCAGACTGGCGAGTGCTACTGGCCCACGGCAGTGTGGGGCAAAATCAGGACTGTGTGCCCGCATCCCCCGTGCCCCCACCCCTGACGCCACGCGGCTCTCCCAGACCAATGTCTCTCGAGTCCTCGCCATTATCCCCTGTGCCAATGTCCCCTCCTATATCCACGGTGCCCATGACTCCGGGCCATTCTCCCAACTACTCGCTGCCGATCGACGGGCTCATAGACGTCGCCCACTCGCCATCGATCGACGATCTGACGCCGCTACCGCCCTTGCTGTCGCCCCTGCGGGAGCCGGACATCGACGTCACCGTTGCGGACTTCTTTAACTGGACTGAACGGGACTACGATGTCCACACCGAGTGGCTGGCCGACGGGCAAAAGGCACACACGGCTCATGCCCTGCTAACGGCGCTGGGCTATGATGTGCCAGCGGGTATCTCGGTCAAGGATTACTTGCGCCGGTTCACCATCAGAGACTTTAACGAGTTGTTTCTCTCGCTGGAACACGCGGCTGTTGGATCTCAAAGTGTACGACAGTTACTTCTTTATGTTGGAGACCATGCTGGATTATATGGATACTGAGACGGGCACTGTGCGGACCACGGAGCAGTTTCAGGCGTACGTGCGCCTCAACCCCCGCCGTAACATCAGGATGCGTGCCTGCCCAGAGTTCAGTGCCGTTATGGACATGTTGGAACGCGACCTGGAGGAGCGCATCTTCCAGCCGCGAATGGCCTCCCTGGACTGTTATGAAAATGGCGACACCGCCCAGGCGGTGTCTGTTGACCTCAGCGTGAACCTGAGTGACCTGTTTACCCCTGCGCAGCACGCGCTCAACGAGGCAGACTTTCTGGCTGACTACCGGGCCCCGACCCTAACGCAGTGGGATTAGAAAAAATGCGTCCCTCGCTGTTGTCATGTCACAATTACGTCATATCAAAACTCAAACGTGTATCTGATGCCCAGGTGTACATGTTTATCCTAGAGACAGCCGCTGTGATAATTGAGTTCACGACCGCTGGGCACACTACTCATCTCGAAAAGTATAAAAGCATTGTACATTGTGTTTATGAAACTAATAAATGGACATATGAAGAGGAATTCCGTGTGGCTCTCTTTAATGACGAGGTGTGGTACAGTAGGCAGGATGTTCAGCCGCAGCTGCAGCAAAAGCAACCGGGTGATGCAAGACGCATAGTCCGGTTTGTGGATCAGCTGCACGGCTATGTGTACCTGTATCAGGGCATAGGTGACAGCAGGTTCCCGGTGCACATCCCCAACACAGTGTTATCGGGCATAAAGGGCCACCTCGAACGATACCGCATAGCGCATGATGCAGTTACGTTACAGCAGGTACTGTCCGTCCTCAAGATGCAGAATCACGTCAAGTATTACAACTGCGCCGCGGTTATCTACCGGATGTTGACGGGTCGCTCAGAGACGCTGCCCCAGTCCGTGGTCGAGGGCGTGCAGGCGGACATCGGCAGCCTGGCCGCTGAGCTCTCGTGCCGCGCGGACGTATGGCAGCTATGCTCCCAGGCCGGTGCCACATATGTATTTTTCCAGCTGTTGCGGCACAACGGCCACGAGTACAACAGCCACACGTTTGTGCCGGCCAAGACGCTGTCCAAGAAGCAGAAGCAGGACGCAGCATGCCATGCTCTGTGCAAGCACATGTCGTGGACCTTCTGGCCGTTGTGACAACTCTGCGTGTAATAGTGTACGTCCGGTAAGGATGACACTGCGTACATGATTGTTGCCACCCATTGGCCAAGACAAACCGCCAGTATTCCTTTCAGCTACACATCGGTATTCCACAGCCACCCCGATGACACTCTGGATAGTGTTCTGAATGTGTCGACTGTGGAAAACAATGTACCTCTAAATAAAAAGGATGTTGTGTGTGTCATTATTATCAGTGCCTACATTATGCCAAATAGACGCCATACAGGAGTGAAATATATATATATACTAGTACACACTGAGTCAATACAATAACCAATGAATATTGTGACAATATTACAACCGACAACAATAACCAGCTGGAATATGTGTTGCACAACTAGGGTAATTGATCCACGTTCGGCGGATATGCACAGCAAGTGGTACACACCACCTATAGCGATGCGCCCATCCGACGCTACCGTGGGCACAATCCCACCTTGGCCAACCGCAGGTGTGTCGCCAAAGCAAAAGCCATGAAGGTGTGGTAGTACTTTGGTGCTCATGGCGTATTAACCGGGAGTATATTAAAAGCGATGAAGACCCCGTTGTTGTTAATACTGTCCATATTGGTGGTCTGCAATGGGGTGCTAGTGTCTGGCATCACCGGGTGTGAAACTGTCCACAAAGATGTAACAGATGCTCTGATGTGCATGAAAAACGCATATGATGACGGCCTGGGGTTACATTATAAGAGTCTGACGCCAAACCCGTTTAATCCCTTTACTGAAGAATATGTCTACATGATTGCAGCCAATAATCCCTATTATTGCTATCTGTTGAGAGAAACGGTTAACAGACTGTTGGGCTATACCTACGGTTATGTGACTGCACCAGATGACAAGGACAAGTTGTCCATGGGTAAGATGTCTATGTGTACAGGACAGCTTTCTCTGCTCCTGGATGCATGCGCCGAAGAGCTGGGTTGCAAGCATGCACCCTATGATCTTGAGGAGCTGGTACACAACCACCCCGATGACACCATGGCCACTCTGGACAGAGCCCTGGATCTCGGTAACAGCTTTTAAAAGTGCAGTGTCCTGCTTGCGGGCTGAAATGTAAAAGGGTGCGATGTGGACGCACATGTCAGGTTGCGTTTCCTTCACATTGGCGTTATCGTCAACTATGACCACACGAGACATCCCTCCAAAGTGGTCTACCAGGGGCTTACCCCCAGTCTCGTCGTGGATGTCAAACATGAGATAGGAAAGGGGCATTCTGTCGAGTCCCAGCACCTTGACTACGTCTCGAGCGTAGGCTCCACATGCCGCGGTCCACACACCCGCGCGGTAGCCGCTGGCAAAAAGCCATGCTATGAATGTATGGGTGTGTGGACGAACGCACACCACAAAGCCTGGGATCTTATGCCACTCATATCGCGCTATATCGTGTGCCAGACGTGCGGCTGAGGCTGCGTGACTGGGCACATTATCAACATCTCTGGACACTCTCTTGACACCGAGATCTGGGATGGCCACACTCTCTATCAGAGTGTGGTCCAGATCTAGGATAACAATTGACATTCTTTTTAACAGGCCATTGCACTTGCAATCGTTTCTTAGTGAGTCACGTTATGATCCCAGTGGTGCGTGAGAGTGCACATAATGCATATGGACAGGCCATCGCACGTGGCACACACATAGTAATTGGGGATGGTGTGCACGGAGCACATAACATCGGGGGAACCCGTCTCCAGCAGAGACCGCAATGAGTAGTTGACTGACTTGCTGGTAATGGCACAACGGCACACGCAGCATTTGTCGTCCAGCATGGCCACACAGGGTTTGCACACGCTATGCCCGCAGTTGAGCACATACGGCTGGGTCATTGTTGGAAATAATATACTTTTTATCATTGGATTCTATGTAACTACTTTTGTGTGCAAGATTCTCCGCAGTATGTGACCAATCTGGCCTCGTGAAAATGACTTGGGGGCATATGGCAGTCATTAGCCGCGCTATACAATAAGCCCCACAGTTAGCTAGACATGTGCAGATCATGAGATTGTCATGGGACGGCTGAAGCGGACAAAGGTCATGAGTACGGCACAGCAATGTATTCCCAGAGGCACTAAAGACTACGTCTTTGTTGAGCTAATGGTCATGAGACGTCCATACTGCCCACTCCATAAGAGTACCCACTGTGTTCTGTGGTAATGGGATATAACTATGGAATGTTCTTCCTGTCTGGAAACCTACTCGACCATGTACACTTCCCCCTTTGTTTCTCTCTCAATAAAAGGCACGGCTAAATTCGAGCAGAGCGCGTATTCTCAGCCACACTTGCTGCGTGTGTTTGGGGTGCGCCCTTCTGCGCAGAAGAAAACGCTAAGCCAAAAAGACCTACCGCCTCTGAGATTGATTTCAGATAAATGTTGTAAACCCAACAGTCATAGTGGTGAGACACACAGGACAGTCCATGGCGATGACTGGGATGCACATACACGCACCGGGCGGTGCATTTCAAATCTTCCGGTGGCACGGGGCCGTGTCCACACCATGGAATGTGTGTACGTTCCATGATGTGGACACGACCCCGTGCCTATTTACGTACGTGCTACGGTGTTGTGGCCATTTACAGGATGGGGAAGCCTGCTGCGCCGTCGGCAATCTTCATAATGTTGTGGTTGACTGCGATAACTACAAGCTCAAACTTCTGTGCAACGCTGTAGCCGGAGGTGTTGGGTCCGTTACCCACAGCTGTGGTGCGGGCGTTATCCGACACTTTACAGGCCAGAGTGACGTTGGACAGGCGTCCGTAGTTAGTGGAGCCCATGGGATTGACGCTGCCCATATCAAGGGTGTAGCAGTAGACCATGACGCCGTCGATCTCGGGCATACTGGGTGCAAAGTAGTAGGGGTTCACCGAGGTAAAGTAGTCCACTCCCATTTGGTACAGCCTGGCGGCGTTCTCGTAGATGAGAGACACCTCGGACAAGGGGTTCGTGGCCAGGGCTGGTAGCACTACCCTGTTGTCTGCGATTATAGTGATAAAAGTGTCTTGACCGGGTGGCTGAATCTCAGGTCCAGGTGGACCAAGGAGTTGTCCTGGGGGTTCACCAGCACTCGGGGGGCCACCTGGCACTGCTCGATGAGCATGGTGCGGCTGGACCGGGCCACGCTCTCACGCTCCTCGCTAGTCAGAATGGCGTAGGTGCCCATTACGGACACTTCGGACAGGGATGGGGTGACGTTGCTCAGGTCGGCGGCTACTACGGGCCCGATGGCCATGGTGTTATTATCCTGGGCGATGAGCAGGTCCTCCCACTTCCCCAGCTTGAAGTGGATGTGCACCTCATTGTAGGGTAGTGCCACGGTTGGTAGCACAAGCCCAGTGTTCCTGGTGAAGAACAGAGGGATGGGTAGGTTCAGATAATGACCAGGTAGTATGGCATT
The DNA here is from genome assembly GCF_024217435.2 of Syngnathus scovelli. Classification (NCBI taxonomy): domain Eukaryota; kingdom Metazoa; phylum Chordata; class Actinopteri; order Syngnathiformes; family Syngnathidae; genus Syngnathus; species Syngnathus scovelli. The sequence goes on along the minus strand of NC_090847.1, from coordinate 1,249,063 downwards.
ATTTTGGATGCCTCCGACCAGGTCGCTCCTCATGCCAATCATCTTATAGTACCCAGACGACTTGGACCCGGGCATCATGCACGAGCTCCAAAAGTCCAGAAATTCACTGGTCAGTGTCTGGGCAACCAGGTCATTGAAGGAGACTGATACCTCCTCCACTAAGTTGTGCATCAGGTTGTCCGTCCAGCGGATCCTGCTGTTCTGCTTGCTAACTGTCAGGGCTGGTAGCTTAACGCGCAGCCACACGTTGAGCAGGTAGACCCCACCGCGGGCCACTGTCACGCTGAACTCCTGGCCAACGTTGGCCATACCGGTTTGCTTGGAAAGTGTAACAGGTAGTTTGCTGTACCACAGTCTCCCGGGCAAAATAGGTGACGGCGTTGTCGCCGCCATAGAGCAGAGTCTCCATGGCATCGTAGGCGGCGATGTCGATGAAACCGCTGGTCACATTTGCGCCCGAGATTGCTGACATTATATTTTTATATTACGGTGGTTCCGTTTTTCCTGCCTTGTCTTTCTGGAAGCTGGCGCTGAGCAACAACAACAGTCCCACCCCGGCCACCGCCGCGCCCGTACCCATGGTCGCTTGGGTGGGCATCACGTCACATGGCTTGCCCATGACCACGATAGTGTTGGGGTTGCTGGGTATGTACACAGTGTCCACGTTGAGCCTGCCAGGTAAACTCTGCCAGTTGCCGTCTGCATCTTTGACACGGATAGTGTGGTTAAGACGGGACCTATTAAGGTAGAACATGATCCAGACGTCGTAGCCGGCCATAGCCGCACCGTGGCCCCATCCGAACTTGGTGGCCTCGCGGAGCTTGTTGGGGTCAACGTCCTGCACTTTACCCCGCCTGTTCCAGTCCTGCTCGTCCAGCACGTAGTACGTGCCGCTAGTGCTGTGCAGGTAGGCGTCACCGGGCCTCATGCTGCTCGTGGTGTGGGACGCCTTAGGGTCCTCCTTGTCGTCGGTGGCCAAGTTCAGTTTGTAACGGATCATGGGCCTGACAGCGGCAGGCCCGCCCGCGGGCATCATGTACGCTTCGGCCTTGGGCATGAGCACGGGCTCACCGTTTACGTCGGCCGTGTAGCGTTGGTGGTACACCATCTGGCCCTTGTTGAGCATAGCCACGGCGGCGGGTAGGGTGATACCTGTGACCTTTTGCGCTTGGCCCAGGTTAGCAGGATCACTCCGCAGCGTCCCAGCACGGCTCCCGTGGCCACGGGCACACCCACTAGGAGGGCGGCCAAGGCGGCCGCCACCTGCCACAGGTCGAATCCCTCGGCTTTGGCGGTGGCCAGCTGCTCTAGTTTGTTGACCACGTCCTGAACACTGCTGCTTGTGGCTGTGGCGTCCTGTAGGCACGTGACCAGGGCATTGACAAAAATACTCAGCACAGAGTTTTCAATAACCACATTCCCAGTCACGTTGTTTACAGATATGGTCTGTGTACTGTTCACTTCTCCCTTGCATGTCTGGGTCATGGTGTTGAGGATGCGTGACGACACATCTACAAACTGCTTAACCGCGTTGGTAGCAGATGCGTACTGCCCGAAGTTGAGGCCACTGACAACGGCGGCCGCCTGCTGCGCCACATCGTTCAGAATCCTCTGCTGCGTCTGTTGGTCGGTTAGGGCGGTCATGACTGTGTTTAGATTCACAGTCACCGTCTGTTGCATGGTTAGGCCCTTGATGAGTACATCCCCCCTAACGTGCGAAATGTTGATCATCTGAGAAGCGTCCACGGACACGTTGCTAGTGTTTGCTATGTCGGACGCCGCAGTGGCCACGGCCTTCAGGATGGTGTCAACCCCATTAAAAGACTGCACCGCTCCCATTTTATGGTTGTGTTGTTTTGAATGTAAACACATCACAATACTACAGCTACAGAACAAGCATGCGGTCGCTAGTGCTTGCTGTTGTGCTGTCGGTAGCGGTGGCTACCGACAGCTACACCCCTAATGTAACCTTGTCTCTGATCAATAATACCCTGATGATGGCGTGTACTATGGATTACAGGTTATCAACGGAAGGGCTGTCCCTCATGTGGGTCGATACCAACACATTGGAGCCTACCCACAACGTCACGGGACCCAAGGAGCTCACAGAATCTGAGGCTGTCAACGGTACGGGCTGCTGCCTGGCGCTCAATGGGTCCTGTGCTGCTGGGGTGTCAACCGCGGAGACAGGGCCGGTGGAATACGTCGTACACGCGGGCATGTACATGTTGGGCAACACGTCCATATATGTGTCATGTCGACGTCGCGAGGGCTACACGTACAACTGGACCGTGTCGGAAACGCGCTGGAGCCACGGCGTTCTGCAGAACAACTTGAACCAGTATGACGATCCCAGCACCGAGACACCACCCGAAGACACAGAGTGCTACACCTATCACAGGGAGTACGTTTTACTGCAGACCAGTTGCCTGTTAGACCATGTGTTTATCATGCGTGGGTACGCGGGCACCGCTCTCCGATACATGTGCTTCCAATGGATGCATGGCTCAGAGCACCAATTGCCCGTGGGGTCTGTAACATGTGGCCACACGATGGAGGACTGCCACATACTGTGTAAAGAGTCCACGCACGCCAAGGTTCCTATGGTAAGAGTCGATGGACATTGGTCCGAGGGCCTGGAGGGTGTGGGCCCTTACAAGGAAGGCAACTATCTGGCGTGCGGTCACCGCAATACTAACGGCAGCATGTACATCACCACACACAGACGTACCATGTGCACGTACAATCAGATGTTGTCGTTGGCCAGGTCGCCCGGGTGCCAGGGAACATGTAAGTACACATGTAAGTACACATGCTCGGCCGACGGCTCTAATTGCCCTGGAGATTACACGGCCATGCTGAAAGTAACAGGGACAGCCAATGTCACGTACGAGAGAGACGATCAACACTCTACCAGCGCGTACATTGACCACCCCGTTGGTGAGGTATACGTTAACTGTACCTACGGTCCCTTTAGTACGCACCTGGTTATAGACGGCACCGAGGACCCGACTTCCGTCGTCACGACGGATGAGCCCGCGGCGCTGTCCTGTCCACACGAGAGCCTGCTGCATATGCTACTGAAGCAGTTCATGACTATGCTTGTGTGGTGTATGGCAGACTGTGTACAGTGTCAGTTGCCGTTTCTAGGAAAGACCCAGCATTGTACGTGCTCCTACGACATACAGCCCCTCACAAAGTGTTGTGTAGGAACGTGTGAGTGTACCGGCGATTACGTGACCCACGTAATAGGAGAGTACTGCCAGATGAAGGACCCACCGGAGCAAGCCGCATCTACATTGTGCCCGGTTTCTTTTGCCCATAGTAACCGTAAACCAGTTGGGCCAAGATCACCAAGGAAGCGCCAGACAGAGATAACCACAGCATGGGCTCCATGGCGCAGGGAGGCGCCCCCGAGCGGTACACCCTGACGACAGCCAGGGCAATAACGCCCAGGGCCACACCACCAACAAGCATAGACTTTTGTTTGCTAGCAATGATCTGATCCATGTTTTTAAAGAATTAAAGTTGTTAAAAAAATGTCTGCTCCGTCTCTGGGTATGTTGGCCGCCATCTAGGGCGCTCCTGTGTTTGACCCGCGCGACCGCAGCCCAGTGTGTTACATTCCCAGCAACAGGAACCTGTTAAATCAGTATGCATACAATATTGTGCGCAACGGTGGTTGTCACCCCGTGGTGGAGGTAGCGCGCAATGAAAACAAGTATTACAGGCCCAGGTCGCTCAACAAGTCCATTAGCCGCTGTCCGTTTGCGGCGTGCTACTAACAAAGTCGACCCGGTAACCTGGGGGCATAACCTGTTGCCACCTAAAGACTGGCTCATATTCGGGGGTGACGTCTCTGTCAGTGGCAATGTGCACAATGCACAGGGGTCGGGGGTCCCGCTTAAGTACCACCTTGCAGCGGGTGTAACGACCCACAGCGTCGACGTAGATCTGGTTACCAGAGTGCAGGGCGTAGACGACCATTTGCTTGTTGTAGTTGAGCCACATCATTTGGGCCTTGGTGGGTATCATGAAAAATGCAATGGTCATGCACATGCGAAGATTGCGCGTGATGGCACGGTAGTTGTAACATACGATGGCCCACACCAGCGAGCACATCACAAGATAAAACATTGCGTCTTTTATAATACTTTCGAAAGGGCAGCCTCGGCCAGCAACGCCACAACAAATACGCCGATGCGCAGCGACTGTTGTTCCAAGGGTACGAGCTCTGAGGCCATGTAGGCCAGGCACGGCACGACGATGAGCTGCACGACCACCGCACAGTCTCCGTGCGGACCCACCTTGGCCATGCTATCCAGAAATTTGAACACGCGCTTCTCGATATTACTCGGCTTAGCTGAGGTGTCAGGCAGCTGGCTGATGGGGTCCATGATGTTTTAATAAAATGGAGTGCGCCATTTGTTTTGAGTGTATTACAAGCAAGCCAGACAATCGTTTTTCAGTGGTGGCTACGTGCGCGCATTCCTTCTGCTACACGTGCCTGTGCAGGTGGGCCAGGTCCTCGAAGAAGGTGGGCAGTGAGCGGCACTGTCCCGTGTGCCGAGTACCGTTTGCACACGTGGTGCCCAGCTCTCAGTGGCCCAGGGACCCAGACCATCGCAGACGCATTATACAAAACTACTTTGCATGGTGTCGAGACAGGTCCTGCTACTTCTGGAATACCTGTCATAATCCCTACTGCCTGTACCGACACCCGGCGTAAGGAAAATGTTCTCCCAACTAGCATCCCAGGGCACCAGCTCGGTGGTGGGCGTAGTGCATGTTACGGGCGTAAAGAAAGTACTCAAGGTACTTGTCAACTGGGATTCCGAGAACCAGCAGTACGTACGCAGTGCCCTGGGCAACGAGGGCCGGCATGAACATCGGGTGGGCGAACTGGCTCACAGCAAGATGCCCTGGTGCTGCCCGGGCAGCACATACGTGCCTGACGTGACCGAACTCGGCGTGGGGATAGGTAAGGAGGGCATCTTGTTTGACTACATTGACTGTTAGGGTTTTCCAGGTTATCTTTATCGTAGGATTATGTTGGAATGTAGACTATAATGATTAACCAATCTTGTCTTGCTCTCACAACGTAGTAAAGTAAAGTGATTGCTTCCTCTGCTTGAGTGACCAGCTGCAGAGGAAGCAATCAAAGTTGTTCTGTTTCCCACAACATCGTAAAACACCCCCTGCTCTGATCTTACCAGAGGCCGGGGGTTCACCAAACCTGTCCACTCTCACCCCCACTCTGTTCCTCCTAATAAATATGCCCTTGCAGGAAGGAGACTTTTCAGACCTCCATTTCGATCATCGCTGCACGCACAGCGACGAATGGACTCTCCACCTGCAGGTGTCCAAAAGGACTTACTTGTCTCCCGTGTGGTTCTTGCAAAATAAGTTGGAGTGAGCAAATCTCTAACATTTTGGTGCCGAAACCCGGGATCCTCATACCCACCATCTGACCGGCGAAGGAGGATGTGCTGCATTGTCGACAAGCCAGCGTCCATTAAGAGGACCTGGAGGAGAAAGTCCTGGGAAGAGAATTCTTCGCTGGGCCAGCATCTTAGGTCTGCCTTCGTCTGACAGAGGTGGATTGACGGGACCCGGCAGTGCAACGAACCAGGGGACAAGTAAGTTAAAGGCCTGAAGTTGTGTGATTGTGTTGTTGCTTGTGAAACGCGTAAAAAGGAAGAAGTGCACAGGAATAAGTTTTGTGGAAGGAGGGGGTGTTGTAGAGTCCCCCTCTGGATGAGGTGTCTCTTTTGGAGCAGTGGGTCTCAAACTGTTTTAAAATCTCAGTACCTCCGTGAATCATTATTTGACGACCACTGTTCTAGGGAGTACAACCTCGCGTTGGCAGGGCTGGGGACAAGGACTTTTGTCTTTAGTTCCCAGGGAAGGTGAGGGGTGTTGTAGAGTCCCCTCACTGGATGAAGCAGCTCCTTTTTTTAAAAAAAGGAGGACTTCGCCGTTGGCAGGGCTGGGGACAAGGACTTTTGTCTTTAGTTCCCAGGGAAGGTGGGGGGTGTTGTAGAGTCCCCTCACTGGATGAAGCAGCTCCTTTTTTTTAAAAGGAGGACTTCGCGTAGGCAGGGATAACTTGTGTGATTGAGTGTGTGACTGGTAGGATAAATTGACTAAGAAGCAGTTCTAGCGTTGATCCACGGCAATAAAACAGGCTAGTAATCTGTCGAAAGGTCAATTTAAACCTGCATTGAGGATCCTCAAAGAAAAAAAATTGAAAAAAAAATTGTAAAACCTTAAGCTACTAAAATTAAGATGGGAAATAAGAACGGTAAATCTCTTGCTCTGCTCTTCTTTAAAACGAGAAGTTCATGGCAAGTAGATTTCTTAATTGTATGTAATACATGCTGAAGTGGTAGAAGTGCTAGAGTGTGGTTGAAATCTTCACAAAGAGATGAGAACGAATTCAAGAGACAAAAGCTAGAAAGATGAAAACTGATGCGGTCACAAGTGTTTGTCAGACCAGGAGACAATAAGGCCCCTGTGAGCAGGTGCAAGGCCGCAGCTCAAGCCGCGGCTCAAGCAAGGGGCAAGAGGAGTTTCCGGTCCTATGCAAATCATGTATCGAAATTTAAAAGATCTGAAACCTCTCCCATATGACAGCAAAACATGTCATTGTCAGGTTATCGCAAATCGTTTTAGATTGTTAGAGCCCCTGTCCACACAAGAAGTATGACAATGCTGTTTATAGGCCCAATTACAAATGAATAGGGATCAAATTGTGTTACACTGAAGTTAAATATGCAAATCAAGTGGTAAAGAAATGCATCTTGCTTCTAGAAGATGAATAAATAAAATTAGAATGTGCTGTCCTCGTGTGCATGGGAGGGACCAGCTCATGATCGACCACTGGAAATGGCCAGCCTGTGACGAATCATTGTTGCTGAGACCTACCTTCCGCACGCGAGAGCTGTGCATGTGTGTGCGTATATGTTAAAATGATGAACATTGGCTAAAGTTTTAGTAAAAAGAAAATTTGCTAGACTGTGGTCTATCCAATTTGCACCGCAGAACAGAAATGATTTTGAAAGATAAAAATGAGAGGAAAAAGAGAGAAATCTGTTTGCAAGCAGAAACTAATCCACACTAGTGCATGTTAGTGTCAAGCCCTCATGAGAAATTCGGAGTTAACAAAACAACAGAACATGCTTTCAGGAATTGGGAGAAGCTAAATTGTGAATTTAAGATTTTGCAATGCTACATTTAATAGGAATAATTGATTGGTTGTGTTATAAGATTATACAAAATTCTAAATGCAAGCTAAATCTGAGAGATTGAGTTCTTCAAATGTAAAAACAAAGAAAAAATTCAGATTAATTTGCCAATTGTTTGTTTTAGTTAAGTTTTTTTGAATTGGTGGATTATTCTACCAGGAAACCTGAGTTGAAAATGATATATGAATGTTGTGTGGTGAGCTTGGATGAATTGGGACCAATGTGATAGAAAGACTCCTTTTTGGAGACTGCGTGTGAGATGCAAATGAACATTGATGAATGATAGCCTGAATGAAAAGAAATTACAGGTTGAATGGTTGAAGTCGTTGGCGACTACTATGGAAAATTAGTAGAGCGACTTTGATGAAAGAATGATTTTGAGCAGGTTGAATGTTAGAAAGAAACACGTAGCTTTTGGATTGATAATTAACTGGAGAAAAAAACTGGAGAACCAGTAACACATGTAGAAGATGTGTGAACTGAGAAATTGAGAAGCGTTTTGGAAAGAAAGTCAAATTAAATGATGATGGAATCGTATGTAGTAAAGAACGCATTCTCCCAAAAAGTTTGTCAAGGTGTGAGGCATGGGCGTTGCCAAGCCTCATAAGGGGGGGAGTGAGTAGGACAGATAGTGGAAGATAGTAATAATACAACACTTTATGACAATGAATTTTCGAATACATTTGGTGTTATATTGTGGTAAATTTTTTGTTCTGGTGTAGATAGGTTAGCAACACGAGAGATTTAGAGGTTCAAAAGAAAGACAGTTAAAAGAAAACATTTTTGATTTGGACAATTGCAGGCTAACAGGAACATGAGAACGATAAGAACTACGAGGTGGGATACAATTTCATTGGGGAGATTGAGAATTCACAGCACCATACTCTAAGTCACATTTTTGAGCAAGCATGACAATAACACGTGAGAGGTCAAGACATACAGATCAGGGCTTGATGTGGAAAGCAGACCTCGATGAGTTGATTTTCAATAATGATACTGAAGACAACATACTGTCCGATTAAATTGGAACTATAGATAAAATGTAGCTCAAAAATAGGATGAGTTGCAGGATTTACGATATAAAAACGAGACCGCTGTTATTAGGAGAATTTGAAGTTTGGTAAATAAATGTTACCAGCAAATTGATGGAAGCAGCTACATTTGGAGATAGTCTTACAAGTTTGACGTCCCAGCCTGTCATTCTCAGTGTCAGGGCCCCTGAAACCCAATCCGAGTCTTCGCCTGCAGCCGTGAACAACTACAAAATGGTGTCTGGCTCTGAAGCACCTTTGACCTTTGGCGAAGGACAAGAAAAGACTGCTGTTGTGCTTGGAGGAGGACAAGTACACTCCGGAGGAAATACAACATCCTCGGGGACGGAAAAGACAGTGAAAAGCGGAGGAACTCACAATGATGAAAATTGACTCATTTGAACAATGGACTCATTCAAGAGTGATGGATGGGGTCGCTCTGAAGCAACAACGAAAGAACACCAACGTGAGAGGGTGAAGTGCGGCAAAAAGAAATGGACTTGGAGTGTCCGACGACCAAATCGCACTCCTTGCTACGGCGTTCCCAAATTTGGTGAAGCTTGGTTCAAAGTGGAAGGGAGGTTCATTGTGCACTGAGTTTGACAGAACTGAGGAGATTTGATAAATAAATAAATACAAATTTGAAAAATACGTAGGGCTACAGAGAAAAGCATTATAATCAGAGATTGAACAGATTTGGATAAAACAAATAGGCTAAAACGGTAGGAAACAAGAGCAAGATCTTATATTTTGGCTCATCAAGCTTAAGACGTAGAGGTCGAGTTATATAAATTTTAGAACAGGACATTTGGCAGTCAGGAGGAAGCTAGGTTGCTCAATGTACCTACTCAATACAATAGTAAGGGTTTTTATACCACAGTGGAGGTTGGATGGTCAGAAAGTTAGGTACGTTCAATTTTTGACATTCACACAATCATGCATAGGAGTCACAAGGCAACAGTTAACAAGACAATGACTGCAATAGGGGCCACCTACGACTGCACCGACATGGAAAAGTAGAAGTGAGAGAGCAGAGTATGGGATTATATGCTAAAACGTCTGCTATACAGTTACCAATAGGAGATTCTATCAAGAGAAGCTACATGAGAGATGGATTAGAATCTCTTTGTCTGCGTGGGTGCGTGGGTGCGTGTGTGTGTGTGTGTGTGTGTGTGTGTGTGTGTGTGTGTGTGTGTGTGTGTGTGTGTGTGTGTGTGTGTGTGTGTGTGTGTGTGTGTGTGTGTGTGTGTGTGTGTGTGTTCACACCCTGTGTGGGTGCGAGCGTGTGAGGAGAAAGAAGGCATGGGTAAGACAATCTCTTTTAAACCAGGAGGCAATAAATGGGAACGCCCCTGTCATAAATAGTTTTTGATTAAAGGGAATCATTAGGAAGTGTTCAAACTCTTCCCGCAAACATTCCTATTTGCCAGTTAAATGGGCACTACAATTGACTACGAGAGTTGCAAACAACAGATGAAGAGCAGTCCTTGGCAGATTATATGATCAGGACGCTCAAACTGTGTCAAAGACAAATTTACTGCCGCTTGATCTTTCCTCCTCACAGGTCGACAACCCCATCAATCCAGGAGACTGGGTCTACATCGAGGTCATCAACGGAAGGAACTAGGCCAGCCACGACGGGAGGGACCATTCCAAGTCTTGCTGACTACACATGTTGCACCCAAGGTTGCAGGACCCACAAATGCATTAACGACGACTGCTCTCCAGGAGGAAACTGGATGGGAGCTTTGGACATCACCGCTGTGTGCCAGGATGAGAGAGCCGTTTTCAAGGTGTAAGGGCTCTACTGCCAACATGGCTGCACCATCGGACGGGACCTACTTCATCCAGAAGTTCAGAGGCACTGCCTCACCTGCATCCTATGAGTGCACGTGCCTGTTCAGTACGGATCATGGTTTTGTGGTCACGAGAGTTGTCCGATGCTGCCTGCCAACTGGACACGAGTGTGTGCGCCAGTGTGCGTGACAGACCTCACCTACAGACTAGAACATCATCAGCTGACAAAAACGCGAGCACATATACAACTTCGACGGCCACAGCCGACCGGAGCTGTGGCCGTAAGGTCGTCGGTGCCTGTCGTGGCGGCAACCCCCGAACCCGCTGGTGGACACCGGCGGTAAGGGATGCCGTCAAGCTGAAGAAGGAGTCCTATCGGGCCGTTTTGGCCTGCGGGACTCCGGAGGCAGCTGACAGGTACCGGATGGCCAAGCGGAACGCGGCTTCGGCGGTTGCTGAGGCAAAAACCCGGGCGTGGGAGGAGTTCGGTGAGGCCATGGAGAATGACTTTCGGACGGCTTCGAGGAAATTCTGGTCCACCATCCGGCGTCTCAGGAGGGGGAAGCAGTGCAACGTCAACACTGTTTACAGTGGGGATGGCGTGCTGCTGACCTCGACTCGGGACGTCGTGAGTCGGTGGGGAGAATACTTCGAAGACCTCCTCAATTCCACCTACACGCCTTCCATTGAGGAAGCAGGGCCTGGAGACTCTGAGGCGGATTCTCCAATCTCTGGGGTCGAAGTCACTGAGGTAGTTAAAAAACTCCTCGGTGGCAAGGCCCCGGGGGTGGATGAGATCCGCTCAGAGTTCTTAAAGGCTCTGGATGTTGTGGGGCTGTCATGGCTGACACGCCTCTACAACGTTGCGTGGACATCGGGGACAGTGCCTCTGGATTGGCAGACTGGGGTGGTGGTTCCCCTCTTTAAGAAGGGGGACCGGAGGGTGTGTTCCAATTACAGGGGAATCACACTCCTCAGCCTCCCTGGTAAGGTCTATTCAGGGGTGCTGGAGAGGAGGGTCCGTCGGGAGGTCGAACCTCGGATTCAGGAGGAGCAGTGTGGCTTTCGTCCTGGCCGTGGAACAGTGGACCAGCTCTACACCCTCGGCAGGATCCTCGAGGGTGCATGGGAGTTCGCCCAACCAGTCCACATGTGTTTTGTGGACTTGGAGAAGGCGTTCGACCGTGTCCCTCGGGAGGTTCTGTGGAGGGTGCTTCGGGAGTACGGGGTGCCGAGCCAACTGATAAGGGCGGTTCGGTCCCTGTATCACCGATGCCAGAGTCTGGTCCGCATTTCCGGCAGTAAGTCGGATTCGTTCCCAGTGAGGGTTGGACTCCGCCAAGGCTGCCCTTTGTCACCGATTCTGTTCATAATTTTTATGGACAGAATTTCTAGGCGCAGCCGAGGCATTGAGGGGGTCCGGTTTGGGGACCTCAGCATCGCGTCTCTGCTTTTTGCAGATGACGTGGTGCTGTTGGCTTCTTCAGGCCGTGATCTCCAGCTCTTGCTGGAACGGTTCGCAGCCGAGTGTGAAGCGGTCGGGATGAGGGTCAGCACCTCCAAATCCGAGTCCATGGTCCTCGATCGGAAAAGGGTGGAATGCCCTCTCCGGATCGGGGATGAGATCCTGCCCCAAGTGGAGGAGTTCAAGTATCTTGGAGTCTTGTTCACGAGTGAGGGGAGGATGGAGCGTGAGATCGACAGGCGGATCGGTGCAGCGTCGGCAGTAATGCGGACCCTGTACCGGTCCGTTGTGGTGAAGAGAGAGCTGAGCCAAAAGGCAAAGCTCTCAATTTACCGGTCGATTTACGCTCCTACCCTCACCTATGGTCACGAGCTATGGGTCGTGACCGAAAGAACGAGATCTCGGATACAAGCGGCCGAAATGAGTTTTCTCCGCAGGATGTCCGGGCTCTCCCTTAGAGATAGGGTGAGAAGCTCGGTCATCCGGGAGAGACTCGGAGTAGAGTCGCTACTCCTCCACGTTGAGAGGAGCCAGATGAGGTGGCTCGGGCATCTTATCAGGATTCCTCCTGGACGCCTCCCTGGGGAGGTGTTCCGGGCATGCCCCACCGGTAGGAGACCCCGGGGACGACCCAGGACGCGCTGGAGAGACTATGTCTCTCAGCTGGCCTGGGAACGCCTTGGGATCCCCCGGGATGAGCTGGATGAAGTGGCTGGGGAGAGGGAAGTCTGGGAGTCCCTCCTAAAGCTGCTGCCCCCGCGACCCGACCCCGGATAAGCGGAAGAAGATGGATGGATGGATGGATATACAACTTCTTAGACGTGACAGATGTGATAATGATAATGAGACGTGGATTGCGTAGATGCTGTTCTGTTGAGCATGTATTACGGAAACTTGTTGATTTGACCATCAAAAATGCTTCACAAGTGATGAATACAATGATGTACTGTTTCTGTGTTTTTCTTTTTATTTTTTATTGATAGCATTCTGGTCGCCTGTGGCAACGGGGCCATGTAAGAATTTTCCTGCTAATAACATCTGGCCAGCAGGTTTTTCGCCTACACAATAAGTTTGATCTGGGGTGTTGAGGTAATGCCTCATCTTCACTGGAAAGTGTTGCTATCATTGTTTGTTGTTTTTATTTTTACTATTCTTCTTTCTTCATTATACATATATATATGTTTTTTTCTTGCTTGTCTTTGTTGTTTGGGGTGACATAATCATATGATAAAACAGGAGGGAGATGTTAGGGTTTTCCAGGTTATCTTTATCGTAGGATTATGTTGGAATGTAGACTATAATGATTAACCAATCTTGTCTTGCTCTCACAACGTAGTAAAGTGGTTGCTTCCTCTGCTTGAGTGACCAGCTGCAGAGGAAGCAATCAAAGTTGTTCTGTTTCCCACAACATCGTAAAACACCCCCTGCTCTGATCTTACCAGAGGCCGGGAGTTCACCAAACCTGTCCACTCTCACCCCCACTCTGTTCCTCCTAATAAATATGCCCTTGCAGGAAGGAGACTTTTCAGACCTCCATTTCGATCATCGCTGCACGCACAGCGACGAATGGACTCTCCACCTGCAGGTGTCCAAAAGGACTTACTTGTCTCCCGTGTGGTTCTTGCAAAATAAGTTGGACTGAGCAAATCTCTAACATTTACCCACCAAACACGCAGTACCACAGTATGTTCAAGTACGTCGCATGCGAAGATGTACCCAATGATCAGAATCAGAATCAGAAAACCTTTATTGTCATTCTACATAGTACAATGAAATTGGAGACCTCCATCCAGTGCATGAGGTAGACACAAGTAACAGTCAAGTAATCGACTAGTAGAAAAGTAGATGAAATAATCAGAAACAGTAGTGCGGACAAAGTGCAGTAATAGTGCAGGAGGAAAGTGTCATCAGTGTCGGCTGGAGTTGAGGGCGGCTATGGCTTGGGGAAAGAAACTGTTTCTGAGTCTGTTTGTCCTGGTCTTCATTTGCCTGTAGCGTCTTCCAGAGGGCAACAGGTCAAACAGGGCGGAGCCAGGGTGGGAGCTGTCCGCTGAGATGGCCTTAGCCCTGCTGAGGCAGCGGGTAGTGTAGATGTCCGTAAGGGAGGGGAGAGGGCGGCCGATGATCCTCTGGGCTGCCTTCACCACTCTCTGCAGCTTCTCCCTGTCAGCGGCGGTGGAGCTGCCGAACCATACTACGATGCAGTAGGTCAGTAGACTCTCGATGGAAGATCGGTAGAAGGTCAGCAACAGGTCGGTGTTGAGGTTGTACCTCCTGAGGACTCTCAGGAAGTGTAACCGCTGCTGAGCCTTCTTGACGATGGTGGTGATGTTCTCTGACCAGGAGATCCGGTCAGAGATGTGGACGCCCAGGTACTTGGTGCTGTGGACCCTCTCCACCTGCTCGCCGTTGATGAAGAGGGGAGTTGGCTCAGGGCTGTGTCTTCTGAAGTCTATGATGAGCTCGTTGGTCTTCTTGGTGTTCAGAGCGAGATTGTTCTCAGAGCACCAGTCGACCAGCTCCAGGACCTCCTCTCTGTAGGCTACCTCATCGCCATTGGAGATGAGACCGACCACAGTGGTATCGTCGGCGAACTTGACAATCCGGTTGTGTTTGTGAGCCGGTCTGCAATCATGAGTGTAGAGGCAGAAGAGGAGGGGGCTCAACACACAGCCCTGTGGGGAGCCGATGCTCAGCGTACGGGTGGAGGAGAGGCGGGAGCCAACTCTCACAGCCTGGAGTCGGTTGGTCAGAAAGTCATTAATCCAGGCACATGTGAGAGAGGGGAGTCCGAGAGTGTCCAGCTTTGTGGTGAGTCTGTCCGGGAGGATGGTGTTGAATGCCGAACTGTAATCCACAAAGAGCATCCGGACATAGCTCTGCTGCTGCTCCAGGTGGTTCACCGCACAATGGAGGGCTACGGCGATGGCGTCTTCTGTGGATCTGTTGGTCCGGTAAGCAAACTGGTGGGGGTCGAGGTGTGGGGGAAGATAGTCCTTGATGTGCTGAAGAACCAGCCTCTCAAAGCACTTCATGATCACCGGAGTGAGGGCCACTGGCCGGTAATCATTCAGGCTAGAGATGGCCGACTTCTTCGGCACTGGGATGATGGTTGAGGTTTTCAGGCAGGGCGGGACGGTTGCTAGGGCCAGGGAGCGGTTGAAGATCGTGGTGAAGGTGGGGGCGAGCTCCTCAGCGCATGCCCTCAGCACCTTGCCGGGGACCCCATCCGGGCCTGTGGCCTTTCTGGGATTCACTGTAAGGAGCACCTTTCTGACCTTGTGCTCCTGAACAGTGAGTGGAGTGATGTCAGAGCTGGGTGGGGGAGGGGGCAGGGCAGGGACAGGGGAGTGCTGCTGGGATGTTCCAAACCGAGCAAAGAAGCTGTTTAGCTCCTCTGCCAGCTGTGCGCCTTGGTCTTCGACTTGAGCGGCACTGCCCCTGAAGTTGGTGATCTCCTGGATGCCCTGCCACACCTTGCGGCCATTGTTGCTGGACAGGTGGGACTCGAAGCGTTTTCTGTGGTCCGCTTTCGCCCGTTTGACTCCTCTCCTCAGCTCAGCTCTGGCAGCGCTGTACAGAGCTCTGTCTCCTGACCTGAAGGCGGTGTCGCGGGCTCTGAGGAGAGAGCGGACCTGGCTGCACATCCAGGGTTTCTGGTTAGGGAAGACCCGGATGGTTTTGGTCACAGTCACATTGCTGGCGCAGAACTGGATGTAGCCCAGAACTGTGTCTGTGTGTGTCCCCAGCTCCTGGTGGTCGAACAGGTCCCAGTCTGTCCGTTGAAAACAGTCTTTGAGTTTGTGGAGTGCATCCTCAGGCCAGGAGGTGATGGTCCTTAAGGTGGGTCTGAGTTTGCGTCTGAGGGGGGTGTAGGCAGGGAAGAGCAGGAGGGACAGATGGTCTGATTGCCCGAGGTGGGGGAGGGGGATAGCTCTGTATGCATGTTTGATGTTGGTGTAGACATGGTCCAGGGTGTTCTCACCTCGTGAAGCACACTTTACGTGCTGGTGGAAATTCGGCAGAACAGTCTTTAAGTTGGCCTTGTTAAAATCCCCCGCTACAATGTGGAAGCCATCAGGGTGAGCCCGTTGTTGTTCACTCACAGCTCTCAGCAGGAGAGAGAGTGCCGTGCTTACGTCAGCGTCGGGTGGAATGTAAACAGCAATGACGATAACAACAGCTAGCTCCCTCGGGAGGAAAAAAGGCCGGCACCTGACTGCCATGTACTCGAGGTCCGGACAGCAGTGGCTGCCTACGATGGTCGCATTGTTGCACCAGTTTTCGTGCACATACATACAAAGCCCCCCACCTCTGCGTTTACCGGAGTCCAATGTTCTGTCCGCGCGTAGCAGGGAGCGGCTTGCTAGCTGCATGCTAGCATCGGGGATATCCGGGCGCAGCCAGGTTTCGGTTATAATAATCACACAACAGTCCCGGACGTAGTGGTTTCCCGTGAGCTGTAGATCCAGGTCGTCCATTTTATGCAGCAGGGATCTGGCGTTGGAGAGAAACAGGCTCGGGAGAGGCGGCTTGTGCGGTTGTTTACGTAGCCTTAGCATTAGGCCAGACCGACGGCCTCGCTTTTGCTTCCTCTCTCTTCTCCGCCTGCGTCGCCTCCCAGACCCGACAACAATCCACGGAGACCCCGGCGGTCTCGCAATCTCGTCTGGGATGTTGTGCTTGCGGTGAAAGTCACTTGAAATAGGTATCCGTGCTTGGTGACCAATGTCCGTGATCACATAAGCGCCATGATACTCCAGACGCTAGGATGCATGTGTGCGATGGATGCGCACGGCATAGGGCACAATGATCTACATGTGGCTAACATCCTTATCAGGCGCACGTCCCATGACTTTGTGGTGTACGTGAGCGGCCCTGATGTGCTGGCGTCCACCCCCACCCATGGCCTGGAACCTGTGATCATAGACTTTGGGTTGTCGCGTATGCCCTCCCACGACCGGCGGTACCTGGGCGCAGACTACTTCACGGAGATCGGCATATCGTCCACTACCCACCGCCCTGACCGGCGCTACGACGTGGCGGTATTTCTCATGGGCCTGGATTACGTGTTGCGCCAGATGCAATCCAGCAGCGGAGTGGTCGACTATCAACCGTTAATAAACAGTATCCCCACCACCAAGGACAGCAGACCTCATCACAGGAATCTCAGGAGTCTGTGCCATTTGCTAACCGAGATATTGCCCACAAGCAATGTCTGTGACACCGACACCATGCTCGCCATGCTGTTCATCATGCGCTCGGTAGTGTCCATAGGCCCACAGCCATTGGCGGGCGACGTCCGTGCGGCCTGGTGTACCGTTATCGAGCACTTTGGCTATAGTCTGGAGAGACTGCGGGTGGCCTGTGCGAATCTTGTGGCGTGCCCGTGCGCTGAGAGCATCCTAGTTCTGGCCAGGATAACGGCGCATATTACACACCGTGTCAATTCACACAACAGCCGTGTACTGGTTAGACACGTCTACAAGAGCACTGCTTGGAAGCGTCCCGCTGATGCGCTACTGCTGGTGGCGGCCCAAATGGAGTGTCAGCCCCCGCAGTCCTCCGAAGGTACTGTGCGTGTGGTGGACGTAGGCACAGGAGAACAGCGCGTTGAGCCATTGGTAGACTGGGCCACGGTCCTGGCTGTGCGTGGGGTTACCGGAGGCTCCATCAGGGCCATATTGGACAACATCGAGAGGACCAACGGCACCGTGGACAGGATGGTGGATGACATGCTGATGCGCTGTGCCTACATACACAGGAACAGGAGACACCGCTAAATGGTGTGCCCCTTGGCCTTCAGGGCCGTGGTGATGATACTCGGTATAGACCTGGCCACGGAAGTGCTGTCTGGCATCCTGTGGTCGGTGTCACGCCGTAGTGCCATCTGAGACTTGGCCTCGCGCACTGCGAGACGATTTAGGTATGCACAGGCGATGTTCTCGGAGCCCGTGAGCACGTAGGCATTCTCGATGGTAGCGGCTGTAAACACCCGGCCGTAGCGCTCGGTCAACCTGTCAAACACGGCCTTCGGAGGGTGGGGATCGGTGCGCTTAACGTATGCCTCCATTTTACATTAAAATATACAGTATATTGGAAATTGGGACTGTGTTGGTAGTGGGCCGCGAAAACAACCTGGTGACATTTATGCACGACCGCGATAATTCGGTGTTCCTAACGGTTAAAGTGACGCATGGTTGTGTAAAGGTTGTGGACGTGGGGAGCTCCGAGTTCAGCACTTATATGGCGGCCTGCCTCTATACAGCAGGACATATATATGGCTCCAGGCTCACGATCCCCAGAGACCTGGCTAGACCATACATGGCTCAAATGGGCTTTGTCAACTGTGGCAACGTCGGCCAAGTGGGCCTGTGCCCTGCGTATCTCAACTATAACCACCACAAGCTCGTCATACACATGGCCTATAACAGCCTCGAGACACAACACTCAATGGTGCTGCTTGTAGTGGGCATGTCCTACTTCCAAGTACAACACTTTAAGGAGATGGTGGACATGAAGATAGCGGGTGCGGGCGCCCTGCACACTGTGGAGTACATCGATAAGATCATACAGCTCGTGTCGATCATGTCCATGCCCGAGTACGGTTCCATGCCACCCTCTGAAAACACTATGTTTGAGTACATCGTATTACCGGGGAATAGCATGCAACACGTCAAAGATAGGTTGGTCAACTGGAACCTGTCATTCCTTGTCGTGGCACACCAGAAGGGACTTGACATGTACAGAACGTCTAATGAGGGACAACCAGAGGTCATGCATGCATCATGGGATGAGATCACCGGCCACGTGACAGTCAGAACATACATGCAATACGCACCCAGGCTCATGGGGTCCACGTGCGGGGACCTGGCCACATATGTTTCTCAACGGACCAAGACCGCGGCGCAGTTTAACCACATGCCCGTACCGGTGATGGGGGATGATATCGAGTGGGATGATGATTAAAGAAAATGTTCACACTGGAGCAGCGGAAGAAGCTGCAGGAGGTGGAGGAACAGGTGAAGTACTACACCAACGCTAAGACCCTGGATGGACTGCCCATGGCCACGAGTCAGCAGTCTGTGTACATCGACAAGATTGTAGGTATGCTGGGTCTGAATAGAGACCCGAGCAAGGGCACACGCCTGGTGGACGTGGCCATTGCCATGCTTTCGGGACCTGAGGCCCAGCCACCCCCTCCTCACGGCTGGGCTAGAGTGTCGAAGCTGTCGGAGGACCAGGCCCTCAAAATGCACGAAACTACCCTCGAGGAATATATGGCCCCGAGGCTAGACTATGCCCAGGAACAGCTGTGTGACCTGGTGTTTGACAACAGTACGGCTGGGTCGGTGTCCGCACGCATCAAGAGGTTCGTACGCACGTGTGACGCCACGGCCAAGTATGCTGACGATGACGACAAGGCCAAGATAGACCGGGTCTTGGATGAGCACATGCTTAGAGTTAATTACGAACTGTACGCTGAGGACTTCAACAGGTGCCGGTACGTCCGCAGGCTCAAGAGAGATGGTCGTATACGCCTCGCGGCCATCCCAGGCGTGGAGCCCATAATTAGGGTGCACGGTCGCTACTTTCTCCTCCGGAGCAGGGACACACACTACAGGTACTGGAAGGAATGCAGTTGCCTGAGGAGGCTGGGCCCATGTTATGGTGGCTGCAGTCCTGACAGTGGTCTTGGCCGTCGTGGTAGTCTGCCACGTTAGCGGCACCCTTGAGCTTGTGTAGAGTGTAGTACGAATGGGGTTTACTGGTAGGCATTTTTTAAGGTATGTTTTAGGAAAAAATGACATTTGTGTTTATCTACACCATCGTAGCTGCCGCACTCATAGCCAGCGGGTCGCCCGTGTTTGTCAGGTTGCTAGTGGCTGTCAGTGTGGTCGCCATGCTGCTCTCCGTCAACCGAGAAAGGCACGAGTGTGCCACACGGCTCGGGAAGAGCCCCTTTCAACGGCACCATGAGGTAACCCTATACCGCGACCACCTCAAACTGCTGAGGGATGTGCGCCTCAAGAATGTTGTTATTTAACGGCGTCCGGTGGAAGAGCGCCGTCTGGGGGATGATCGGCGTCTACTGGGGGAGCGGCGTCTAGCAGGAGAGCGTCGTGTGGCGGGGGACTTTCTCCTGCGGGGGGACATGCGTCTCTTGGGGCTGGCTATCCGGCGCAGGGACCGTGGGCTGGCAGTGCACCTGAAGACATTTGGCTGAGGCATTTTATATATAAAAAAATTGTATTTGTGAAACAGCACAAAGTGCATCAGATACTTAAGCATGCACAATGGACACAGTATACATTTACCAGTGGCTGTATTCAAATTATGAGATTAGATGGTACGGCCTAACGCGTACATCTAAGGTAGCGTGCGTTAGGATACCCAATTTCAGGCAGGTGGTGTACGTAGAGTGTCTGGGCGAGCCTGTCGAAGTCAAAAAGCTGTTTATCGACCACGGGTTCAAAGTGTACGAAACACCGCTGGCCTGCAACCTGCATGGCGGTAAGGGTAAAGGCACTTTCTTTGGGGCGCGGGTGTCTGGATACATGGCACTGCGTGCCATACAAGAGCACGTAGAGGCACACACATTTAAGTTGCACGAAACAAAGGTGAGTAAGACCCTAGAGTTAACTGCACGCGCAGGCCTACCCTCAGTGGGGTGGGTGGCCGTACAGCAGCGGTGCGCCGTAGCCAGAACAAAGACCATGGTCGACCACGAGTATCTTGTGGCAAACTGGCAGTCGGACTGTTAGGTTCAAAATCAGCAAAAGGATCAGCAGACAAAACCAGTGAGGCAGAATATTGAGTCTTTTCTCGCGAGGAGTGCATTTAGACTTACAGCAATCCGACTACACTAAAAATCTGTTTTACACTCCTCGCTCTTTTTATTTGGAATGCCCTACCCACAGTGTGAGACGATTAGCCCTTAAGGGGGGGGGGGGGGGGGGAAGAGATTGTGGCTTCGTCTCGTAAGAAAAGAAACAAAAAGTAACGCACAAAGTGTTGCGTGCAGATATGGCTATATCAGCAAAACAGTTTAAGCGATATTCCGAGAGATAAAAAGAGAAAGTGACGTTCTTTAAGGAAGATCAGAAGGTTCATGACGCATTGTTTGACGTGTTGTTTTCACGATCTGTTCTGGTGGACGCTGAGCTGTCAGCAGCATCTTGTTTGACACAACCGTCATCTCGCCCCTGACCCAGCCGTAATCCTTCTGTTCTATTGTACAAGATAAGAATAAGCAAGGCAAAGCAGCAAGCATACTGAACAGTAATATTGTGAATAAGTACTCATTAGAGAACGCATGATAACATATATATACAATTTTTCTAACACGGACATTGAGGCCGCCCCCCACATAGAGGGCGTGCCGCCGCCCACCATTTGCTACTTTGACATAGAGGTCAAGTCAGAGTTTGCCAATGTGTTCCCCAGTGACAAGGACGACGAGGTGGTCTTTCAGATAGGTATGGTGCTATGCAAGGGTAGTCAGGTACTCAAGACCGACCTGCTCTCGCTCAGGGGTAACAACTATGACAGCACAGTGTACCAGTATGACACAGAGGCCGACCTCCTGCAGGCGTTTGTTGCGTACCTCAAGGATCACCAGGTGGTTGCAGTGTGCGGCTACAACATAATGGGCTTCGATATACCCTACATGATCAAGAGGTACAGCCGGCTGTCGGCCCTGGGCACACTTAGGCGTGTGGGCTGGGATCCCACCAGACTGGCCCTGGAAAAGACCGTGGGTATGGGGCATGCGAGGATAGCCTACATACAGTGGGAAGGCGTGCTCACCATAGACCTGTTGCCCATAGTGACCATGGATCATAAGCTCGACTCGTATAGTCTCAACTTTGTGGCCAACCACTTTCTTAAGACGGGCAAAGACCCTGTCAAGCCCAAAGACATCTTCAACACGTACGTCACGGGCAACATGGCCACGGTTGGTAGGTACTGTGTCAAAGACACGTTGCTGTGCCACCAGCTCGCCTGCTACTTCAATACGTGGCTGGCCCTATGTGAGATGGCCTCGGTGTGCAACACGTCCATCATGCAATTATTCACCCAGGGTCAACAGGTGCGCGTGTACTCTCAGATATACAAGCACTGTACGCCGCGCTCGGTGACAGACAAGGTATACGTCATACCCGACGGCAACGAAGCCGAAGCGGTCGGCTCATACACGGGGGCCTACGTCTACGAGCCCGTGCCGGGTGTGTACAAGAACGTCATACCCCTAGACTTCTCTAGCCTGTATCCAAACATCATCATCAGCAAAAACATATGCTACACCACCATAGTAGAGCACGGCGGCGAGGAGTATGCCTGGGAGGAGCACGAGGGCTGCGAGCATGCCCCGCGGTACGCCGAGAAGGAGGCTTTGGGTCGGGAGATAGGGGCGCAGCAGTGCTCGCTCGCAGCGTTGCCGGCCAAAGCTAAGCAAGAGCGCGCCCGTCTCAGGGTTCGCATACAACAGCTCAAAGTACGGTACGCAGCCATGGTGCCCGGCAGCACAAAGTGCAACACGTTCAGCTACAGGTTCACTCGAGAGTTTGAGGGCGTGCTGCCCAAGGTGCTCAGGGGACTGTTGGACAGCAGAGCGACCATACGCCGTCGCATGAAGGACATCAAGGACAGGGACCTGTACATGGTGTTGGAGAAGAGACAGCTGGCGTACAAGATCAGCGCAAACTCCGTGTACGGCACCATGGGCACACAGAGGGGATATCTACCGTTCATGGCCGGGGCTATGACCGTCACGTATTGTGGGCGCAAGCTCATCGAGAGAGCCGCCGAGCTTCTCAGGACCGTGGTGGGGGCCACCATGGTTTACGGCGACACGGACTCGTGCTACGTACAGCCTCCCTCGAGGAGCTGTGGGACCTGGCCATCGACGCCAGCGACACGGTGTCGTCGTTCTTCGATAAGCCCGTGCGTCTCGAGTTCGAGCAGTGCATCTATACAAAGTTCATCATCTTCACAAAGAAGAGGTACGTGTATGTAGCCGCGGCCAGGGACGGCACGACCCGCACAGGCAGCAAGGGCGTCATGCTGTCCAGGCGGGACAGTGCCATGTGCGCCCGTAACATATATGCAGCCGTCATGACCGCCATCCTCCAAGAAGACCCCCGGGCCCACGTCACGGCCAGCGACATGATGACGGCCATCATGGTGCCCGGGGCGCTGCCCGACAATGACTTTGTGCTCACCAAGAGCGTACAGGGCATAGGCGGTGAGTGCAATGACCAGGGCTCGTACCGCATACGCAACCCCAAGAAGGCGCAGGAGGTGGCGCAGCAGAGGTGCCGTTATGGCACAGGGGATGCATACCGTGCCGCCCTCAGAGAGGAGCTTGTCAAACAGATGCCTGCCCAGGCCCAACTCGCTGAGCGCATGAGGCTTCAGGGGCGCGCGGTCGTGTGCGGGGCTCGCGTCGAGTACGTCGTGCTCAGGCACCAGCATGGGGTGCCTGAAGCGCCCCTCGGCGGCAGGATCCTAGACTATGACCACTGGAGCGACACCAAGGATGTGTACCCGTTGGACCGCCTGTACTACATGAAGAGCGTCATAAATGCGTGTGATCAGCTCTTTGTCACGGCCGGCTATGGCGCCGTGTGTAGCAAAGTGTACGCTGCGCATCTGCAGGCTGCGTATGTGCGTAAAGAGCTGCTCAGGCAACAGAGCGTTATATAATAAAATGGCAGACACCGAGCAGCCACTGCGCAAAGAGGCCACACTGTCGTGCAACTCAGTAAAAGAGCAACTACTCAGCGCCATGGGCACTGAGTATAGACTGTCCAACAGTGTGCTGCAAGAGGTCATCGCCCACATAAAGAACCAGTACATTGTGGACCTGTGCGCCCGTATCACCATGGGCCTCGACTATAACAACAGTAAAACTGTTACTGAGAAGCTGCTCAAAGTGATCGGCATCTCAGGGTGGCCAGAGGTCCAGCTACCCATGTACTACGTTAAGTCGGGCACTATCATCAGGCTCATGAAGGACAAGATGCCTGGAGTGCGCATCCAGCAGCAGCACATTTGTGTGTACCTGCATATTGTGGGAGTGCTGCTGAGTCAGCATACCAAGGCCTGCGGCACTATGCTCATCAAGCCCGAGCACATGGCATACGTGCTCAAGAACAACAGGATCGACCCGAGCGCTCTGGTGTAGGCCAACTATGGAAAGTACTGCGCGTACACCTCCTGGTACACCTGCAGGTCGGCCGCACTGTATGGGCAGAATGTGATCCAATCGAACGCGTGTGGGTGTTGCCTTACAAAGGCCCGCACACTGTTCATGGCCACTCGCACAGCGTCCCATATGGGATAGTTGTACACACCTGTAGAGATGGACGGGAACGCTATTGTGCGTAAGTGGTTGTTCATGGCCTCGTACAAAGACTGCACGTAGCAGCCCATCAGTTGCCGGGTTTGCTGCGTGGTTGGGACACTGCCGCGTTTCAGCACAGGGCCTACGGTGTGGATGACAAAATCGGCCGGAAGGTTATAGCCTCTGGTTATTTTTGCCTCCCCAACTCGAATATCATCCAGCTGCTGGCATTCTCTTAGCAGCCCAGAGCCCGCTGCACTATGTATGCACACAATGGCCGCTATGCGCAATGTGGATATGTCACACTGCCTAACTGTAACCCGTGTCGGTTCAATGGGCCAACTGGGGGCGTCGATGACGGTGCTCTCGTAACGTGTGGGCGTCTCGATCATGGTGGTATCTAGTTCAGTCGGGCAACCGTAATAGGGCTCTGGGCAATTGCAGAACATGTGCACGGAAAAGGGCATCCCTTACCTGAATGAGCGAGACATGCCCCTGACTAAGCACGCGTTGTGTAAGATGTTGTTTCACCCGGCCGAACGCACGCTCCAAGAGACAGTTCAGCCTAATGAAAACGACTGCACCATGAGTCACCCACTCCACGATGAGGCTGTGGATCGCGTCCTGGTAAAATACAACACTACTCATCTCCAGTTTATGTGCAGCGATCCGGATATTGTGATCATGGACAGGGGCAGAGCCGTTGACAAAGCGGCCATAGTGGCCAGACTCTCGGGCTCACCGCAGACCAGTACCGTTACATCAGCCTCGCATCGGCCCGCGGTGGCCAGCAGCAGCAGCAGCAGCAGCAGCAGCAGCAGCAGCAGCAGCAGCAGCAGCAGCAGCAGCAGCAGCAGCAGCAGCAGCAGCAGCGTCCAACGTATTCCAAGTATGCGTGAGTGCATGAGAACGATGTCTATGAGACAAGTGGTCGCCATGTGCAAAGAACGTAACATCGATGTGAGAAATGAAGATACCGGGCGCCCGTACACCCACGCAGAGCTGTGCAAGAAGCTAACGGGCAGTTCTCCCACCATCACGGTACCCGAAACGGGACTGGTGGTGGACCCGGCGCCCGCAAACAGTCTAGTGTACATTAAGATGCCCCACACTATGCTGCATAACACAGTTCGCGCAGCCCACGGTGTCACGTACAGCTTTGTGGCCGTGCAAGACTCTGTTCCGGGCACTTACAAGCCTGTGGATCCGGAGCACTATGTCGTCTGTCACACTCCTCCGAAGGACATAGCAGTGCAGCTGTCGCCCATCGACAGTTGGGGCCCGGACATCAAGTGGACCGTAAGGCGTCCCTCGCAACCCTAACCTTAACCCGAGGTCCCAGAACATGTCAGGCAGGGGACAAGGCGAAGGACTCGGATGCAGAGTCGTATCTATCTGGGATTTATTCCAGCAAGCACTCAGAGCAAAAGTACAAAACAAAGCGCCTCTTGCGAGGGAAAACACGGGGCAAAAAGTACAAACAAAAGGCGTCGCACTGTGGCGAGTCAAAAGGCTAAAAGTACAAATCAAAACGCCTCTTTCGAGGGAAAACGTGTAGCAAAAGGTACCAACAAAAGGAGTCGCACTGGAACGAGACAAAAAGGCGCTGGAGACCCAGGCACAACCAAAAGCGTCGCTCGGCGGCGAGACAAAAAGGAGAGTTCTTTCAGAGAGTTCGGACATCAAGGAATCGCTGGTGGTCGGGACGAGGCTAGACACACTGGCACAAGACAAGGGGAAGACACGGACTAAATACACACAAACGGGCGGGGACACAGGTGATGACAATTAGTATCGATTACGCGGGTGCACACAATCGGGATCAGGGAAGACAAGACAACCAACACCGAGGAAGGAAACACGAACTGAAACGGAAGGAATGACAAAATAAAACCGGAAGTAAAGTTACGACAATTGACGAGACAAAAACTGAAAAAATAAACGCGACCGCATGACAGAACCCCCCCCCCTAGGGCCGGATCCCAGACGGCCCAGGAGCCCCAGGGTGAGCCGCATAGAAGTCCTCAAAAAGTCCCGGGTCCAAAATATAACTAGGCGGCACCCATTGCCGCTCCTCCGGTCCATAACCCTCCCAGTCCACCAGGTACTGCCAGCCCCGGCCTCTTCTGCGCACATCCAATAGTTCTTTGACGGTGTAGGCCGTCCCACCGTCCACAGTCCGCGGAGGCGGAGGGGGCGCCGGATCCGGCACCAACGGGCTGTCCACCACCGGCTTGACCTTCCCAACGTGAAAGGTGGGGTGGACTGCAAGGGACCTGGGCAAGCGTAGACGCACCGCGGCCGGGTGCACGACCTTGGCGATGGGGAACGGACCCACGAAGCGAGGCGCCAGTTTCCTGGAGTCCCCCCGGTGGGGAAGATCCTTGGTGGATAGCCAGACACGTTGACCTCTCTGGTACACGGGCGCCGGACGTCTCCTCCGGTCAGCCATCCGCTTTACCCGGTCCCCCTGTCGGACCAGCGTGGCCCGAGCCGCCGACCAGACGCGATGACAGCGGCGCACCAAGGCGTGGGCCGAAGACACCGTCACCTCCGGCTCACTGTCAGGGAAGACAGGGGGCTGGTAGCCAAACACACACTTGAAGGGGGACATACCTGTAGCCGTGGTGGGCAGGGAGTTGTGGGCATACTCCACCCAGGAGAGGTTCTTGCTCCACGAGGAGGGGTTCTGGGAGACCAGGCAGCGGAGACTTGTCTCCAACTGTTGATTAATACGTTCTGTCTGTCCGTTTGCCTCCGGGTGATAGCCTGACGTGAGACTCACGGTTGCCCCTATGAGCTTGCAAAACTCCCGCCAAAACCTGGATACGAATTGGGGCCCTCTATCGGAAACTATGTCTTTCGGGAACCCATGAACCCGGAATATGTGGTCCATCATCACGGTGGCCGTTCGTTTAGCGGACGGGAGCTTGGGCAAGGCGATAAAATGAGCCATCTTTGAAAATCTATCCACCACTGTGAGTATGGTGGTTCGCCCATGCGAGGTCGGAAGCCCGGTGACGAAGTCCATAGATATCTCCGCCCACGGGCGCGAAGGAATGGGTAGGGGATGCAGCAACCCCATGCGGGCGCCGTGGGCGTTCTTATTCCGGGCGCAGACGGGACAGGCGGCAACGTATTCCTTGACGTCTGCCCTCATGGAGGACCACCAGAATCGCTGCTGGATTACGAACAGCGTTCGGCGCATGCCCGGATGGCAGGAGAGTCTGGAGGTGTGAGCCCAATGGATGACTTGGGATCGTAATTGAGCAGGGACAAATAGTCGGTTCTCAGGGCAACCGCTAGGGGGTGGTTCGTTACCATTGGCCTGCTGTACCCGGCCTTCGATAGGCCAGGTCACGGCTCTAACCAGGCAATGAGAAGGCAGGATAGTCTCAGGCTTCTTAATTTCTGGGTCCGAGTTGAAAACACGGGAGAGGGCGTCAGGCTTGGTGTTCTTGGTTCCCGGTCTGTAGGACAAAGTGAAGTTAAAACGATTGAAAAAAAGTGACCAGCGGGCTTGGCGTGAATTCAGTCTCTTAGCTGACTTAATGTATTCTAAATTTTTATGGTCTGTCCAGACCAAAAAAGGCTGCTGTGCTCCCTCTAACCAATGTCTCCATTCTTCTAATGCCAGCTTGACTGCCAACAGTTCGCGATCCCCCACGTCATAATTCTGTTCGGCAGGCGTCAGCCGTCGAGACAGGAACGCGCACGGATGAAGCTTGTTGTCGCTCTTGGCCCTCTGCGAAAGGATGGCCCCTACTCCTTGATTGGAGGCGTCCACCTCCACCACAAACTGCCGCGACGGATCAGGGAGCGTGAGGATGGGAGCGGTGCTGAAACGGTTCTTTAGCTCCTGGAAGGCCGCCTCCGCCTCTGCTGACCAGCGGAAGGGGACTTTAGGAGACGTGAGCGCGTGCAAGGGAGCCGCTGTGGCACTGAAGCCCTTAATGAATCGCCGATAAAAATTGGCAAAGCCCAGGAATTGTTGCACCTTCTTGCGTGAGTCAGGGGTAGGCCATTCCGTTACCGCGCTTACTTTCGCCGGGTCCATCTCTACTTTGCCCGGGGCTACGATGAAGCCGAGAAAAGAAACGGTGCTCTTGTGAAATTCACTTTTCTCGGCCTTTACGTATAGTTGGTGTTCCAGGAGTCGTTGCAACACCGTCTCGACGTGAACCCTATGGGTCTTCAGATCTGGGGAGTAAATCAAAATATCGTCCAAATATACGTACACAAACCGGTCCAAACAGTCTCTCAAAACATCGTTTATCATGGCCTGAAACACAGCGGGAGCATTGGTGAGGCCAAATGGCATGACGCGGTATTCAAAATGTCCTCGATGCGTGTTGAACCCTGTCTTCCATTCGTCCCCTTCCCGGATGCGCACCAGATGGTAGGCGTTGCGCAGATCTAACTTGGTGAACACCCGGGCTTGCTGTAATTGGTCGAACACGGTCGACATCAGTGGGAGCGGATACCGATTCTTGATGGTGATCTGATTGAGGGGACTATAATCAATGCAGGGACGTAGGGTGCCGTCCTTCTTGCCCACGAAAAAGAACCCCGCCCCCGCAGGCGACGACGACGGTCGAATCAGCCCTGCTTGCAAGGAGGAGTCTATATATTCATTCAAGGCTTGCTTCTCAGGTCCCGAGAGAGAATACAGCCTCCCCTTGGGTATCGTTGATCCCGGCAGCAGGTCAATGGCGCAATCATACGGACGGTGGGGAGGCAGAGAGGTAGCCTTGGCCTTGCTGAATACCTCGGCCCATTGGTGGTAACACGCAGGGACCCCGGTTAAGTCTGGGGTTGGCGCGTCTGGAGCGGAAGGCACAGGGCGCGGGTTAGACTTGATACAGGAATCATGACAGTCGGACCCCCATCCCGTTATTTCCCCTGATCCCCAGTCTATAGCGGGGTTGTGGCGTTGAAGCCATGGATACCCGAGAACGAGAGGGTTCATTGGTGAGGTCACGACATGTAGACGTATGTTCTCCTGGTGGAGGCCAATTGACAACGAGACTGGTTCGGTTATGTGAGTTATCTCAAAGAGTGCCTGTCCATTGAGTGCCTTAGCTTTCACGGGAGTGTTCAGTAGCTCAGTCTTTACCCCGCACCGGCGAGCAAATGTCCAGTCTATCAAGCTTTCGTCTGCTCCTGAGTCTATTAATACTTCGAGTTCTATCTCTCTTCCCGACTGGGTGATCCTGCCCTTGGGAAGCACTCGCCCCGGGGACAGAGCCGCCGAGAAGGCGCTTACCTTCAGGGTCCTCCTCACTGGACAGGAGAGAAGGAGGTGTCCGAGCTCGCCGCAGTAGTAGCATCTTCCCTCTCGGCGCCGCCGTAACTTCTCCTCCTCTGTTAACTTGGCTCTGCCCAACTGCATCGGTTCTGGCTCCTGGCGCTGCCGATCCCCGTACGGCCTGGAGTGGTGAGCGTCAGGGCCGGCTACTGGAACGAAGGCGGGAGCGTTGCTGCGTCGGTGCTTTCTCCACTCTTGCAGCCGGTTGTCAGTGCGGATAGCCAGAGCGATGAGGGCGTCGAGGTCGGTGGGAAGATCTAAGGGGATTAGCTGATCTTGGATGGGTTCTGACAGGCCCCGGAGGAAGATGTCATATAGTGCCGCCGCATTCCACCCGCTCGCCGCGGCCAGCGTGCGGAACCGGATGGCGTAGTCTCCGACGGTGTCTTGTCCCTGGTCTATCTGACAGAGTTGGCGAGCCTTGTCTCGGTCAGCGGAAATGGGATCGAACACCGTTCGCAGGGCCTGGATGAAAGCGGGGAGAGAGTGACAGGAGATGGAATCCCTGGCCCATTCCGCGGTGGCCCATGTGCGGGCCCTCCCCGTCAGGTAGGATACCATGTAGGCCACCTTGGAGCGCTCGGTGGGGAATTCTGCTGGGGAACTCTCAAAGTTCATCTCGCAT
This sequence comes from Syngnathus scovelli, assembly GCF_024217435.2. Taxonomy (NCBI): domain Eukaryota; kingdom Metazoa; phylum Chordata; class Actinopteri; order Syngnathiformes; family Syngnathidae; genus Syngnathus; species Syngnathus scovelli. The sequence goes on along the minus strand of NC_090847.1, from coordinate 1,219,241 downwards.
TCTGTAATAAAAGCCCGGCTAAGGCCGGGTTCTCCGGAGTAGCGCTCTGGAGGAGCCAGTCTGGCACTGCCAGTCATGGGACCTCTTGCAAGGGAAGGAACGGGGGAAGCGACGGGTGTACTGGAGGTCGCTGCTGGTCCCGCGTTCAAGAGCGAGAGCACTTCCTGCATTTGCTGACCCAGCTTTGCTACTTGGGTGGCGACCGCTCCTCTGAAATTTTCTTGATTCCTAGCGAGTCCTCGGATCTCTTCTCCCAAGTCGCCCACCTCCCTCTGGTGCTGGGCGAGCAGTGAGGCATGGGAGCGCACTGTGGCGCACAGGTGCTCCGACTCTGCCGAGTCCATGTCTGGCCAGTGTGTACTGTCAGGCAGGGGACAAGGCGAAGGACTCGGATGCAGAGTCGTATCTATCTGGGATTTATTCCAGCAAGCACTCAGAGCAAAAGTACAAAACAAAGCGCCTCTTGCGAGGGAAAACACGGGGCAAAAAGTACAAACAAAAGGCGTCGCACTGTGGCGAGTCAAAAGGCTAAAAGTACAAATCAAAACGCCTCTTTCGAGGGAAAACGTGTAGCAAAAGGTACCAACAAAAGGAGTCGCACTGGAACGAGACAAAAAGGCGCTGGAGACCCAGGCACAACCAAAAGCGTCGCTCGGCGGCGAGACAAAAAGGAGAGTTCTTTCAGAGAGTTCGGACATCAAGGAATCGCTGGTGGTCGGGACGAGGCTAGACACACTGGCACAAGACAAGGGGAAGACACGGACTAAATACACACAAACGGGCGGGGACACAGGTGATGACAATTAGTATCGATTACGCGGGTGCACACAATCGGGATCAGGGAAGACAAGACAACCAACACCGAGGAAGGAAACACGAACTGAAACGGAAGGAATGACAAAATAAAACCGGAAGTAAAGTTACGACAATTGACGAGACAAAAACTGAAAAAATAAACGCGACCGCATGACAGAACACTTTACATTGCTCCTTGCGCCTTTCCCCCGGACATCGTCATCAGTGATCTGATGAAGAAGCTGGACATCCTGGGCGATAACGCCGTAAGTGTATGCCGAACTCCTTATGTTCGCACTCCACGAGACTCGGCGGCTCAAATGTGACTTTTGGAAGGCTTTGCGCTGAAAGAAGCTTGTTGATTTGCTCACTCCAACTTATTTTGCAAGAACCACACGGGAGACAAGCAAGTTCTTTTAGACACCTGCAGGTGGAGAGATCACTCGCTACAGGAACGAAATCTAAAAGTCTCCTTCCTGCAAGGGCATATTTATTAGGAGGAACAGAGTGGGGGTGAGAGTGGACAGGTTTGGTGTACCCCCGGCCTCTGATAAGATCAGAGCAGGGGGTGTTTTACACTGTTGTGGGAAACAGAACAACTTTGATTGCTTCCCCTGCAGCTGGTCAATCAAGCAGAGGAAGCAACCACTTCATCTTACTCTGCATTGTGAGGGCAAGACAAGATTGATTTAATCATTATAGTTTACATTCCAACATAATCCTACGATAAAGATAACCTGGAAAACCCTAACATCTCCCTCCTGTTTTATCATATGATTATGTCACCCCAAACAACAAAGACAAGTAAGAAAAAACATATATATATATATATGTATAATGAAGAAAGAAGAATAGTAAAAATAAAAACAACAAACAATGATAGCAACACTTTCCAGTGAAGATGAGGCATTACCTCAATACCCCAGATCAAACTTATTGTGTAAGCGAAAAACCTGCTGGCCAGATGTTATTAGCAGGAAAATTCTTAAACGGCCCCTGTGCCACAGGCGACCAGAATGCTATCAATAAAAAATAAAAATAAAAACACAGAAACAGTACATCATTGTATCCATCACTTGCGAAGCATTTTCGATGGTTAAATCATCAAGTTTCTGTAAAACATGCCCAACAGAGCAGCATCTACGCAATCCACGTGTCATTATCGTAATCACATCCGTCATCTCTAAGAAGTTGTATATGAACTTGGGCTACAGTAGAGGACACAAACTTCGACACAGCAGACTTCAAACATGGGATAACGCAGGTCGTAAACGAGCACAACACCACCAGCACAACAAGCACAGGAGACAGCAATTTCAACAGCAGTTGCCACCAGTTGCCAGAGAATAGCCATGAAAAGAAATCAAACTGATGTGGGACCTTGTCTTTAGACATGGCCTGCTGTAAGTTCTTCAGCGAATTCATGGCGTCGTTTATGTGGGTGTCATTTTCTCCAGGTATGTATGTGCAACAGGAAGTCCCAATGATGTGGCACACACCACCTTGTGCTGCCGTCAACAAGTCCAGAACCATCCTGTTTTGCAAGACCATCAGTCTAATAGCCTGAATCTCTCTATTTTGTCCATCGTTGACTTGCAGCGAGAGATTCACAAAGGATTGAAAACGATAGTTCAGTGTCTCGATGAAGAGCGATAGTTTCCCAACCCCAATCTGAGGGAAGAGCGCAAGGACAACTTTGTCTCCGGCAGACCACAGTTTATGGTCCCCTGGAACGTTCGCACCCCAGACAGGGTCATGAGGGTCAAAGATTGCAACTGCTCTGCGTCGACGTCCAGATGAGTTGTGTGCTCCTGTCAGCAGATGATGTCGTATCCTGTAGGTGTGGTCTGTCACCCACACTGGTGCACACACTCCTGTCCAGTTGGCGGGCAGCATCGGATAAACCTTGTGACCACAAAACCACCAGCCCTTCTGTATGAAGTATGTTCCGTTCGATGGTGTAGCCATGTTGGTTGGAGAGCCCTCACCACCTGAAATGGCTCTCTTATCTTGACACTCATCGGTGATGTCCAAAGCTCCCATCCAGTTTCCTCCTGGAGAGCAGTCGTCGTTAATGCAGACGTGGGTCTTGTTACCTTGGATGTAACATGTGTAATTCACTCCAGCTGGTCTCTCTGTGTAGGCCACTTGTGGTATTGTCCGTCCTTTAACAGTCACATTGAGATTTGTCCAGAACAGCTGATCACAGGCACCGTCAGCAAGTCCAGGGCGGTAAGGGTCGGCATCTTTGACTGTGACGGCACGGTGCTGATATCCAACTCCTCCCATGGATGCCATACATTTTGCTTCAGTGACATTCATTGCTCTGGCCTCCAAGCGAACTTGCGTGGAGGAAGGGGGGAGTTTCGAACACACATAGCACGCCTCCCGTGTGTGAGCTCTCACAGTGAACCTGACATACCGGTACCAAGTGTTGGTTTCGTATGGGTTTCTGGGGTCCCATGACCAGTCTTCAAAGTTCTCATCATGTGACCATCGTTTACCACGGGCAACATTGTCATTTGGTCTGTTCAGATGAGTCAATAGACCATAGCACGCTCCAACCACAACGCAGCAGAGGATCCATCTGGCATATGGAGCCCCGTTGCTACTAGGATGGCAGAGACACCGGGACATCCCCTCGCCTAGCGGAGTGGGGATCGATGAATTCTTCACCAACATTGAGACGCCTCACCCTAAACGATGGGGCCCCTTTGTAGTCAGCCTTCCCCACCACTCCGAATTAGGGGTCCAGCACTCTCTGCAACTTGCAGTGGCTGTGGTGAATCCAGCTGGGCCGTTGAGAAATTTTCACCGCCGTGGGAGTAGCAAGCAAAACTTGGAACGGTCCCTCCCACCGCGGGCTGGCCCAGTTCTTTCTTTTGATGACCTTGATGTAGACCCAGTCTCCTGGATTGATGGGGTTGTCGACCTGTGAGGAGGAAAGATCAGGCGGCAGTAAATTTGTCTTTGACACAGTTTGAGCGTCCTGATCATATAATCTGCCAAGGACTGCTCTTCATCTGTTGTTTGCAACTCTCGTAATTCTTATCGTTCTTATGTTCCTGTTAGCCTGCAATTGTCCAAATCAAAAATGTTTTCTTTTGACTGTCTTTCTTTTGAACCTCTAAATCTCTCGTGTTGCTAACCTATCTACACCAGAATAAAAAAAATTACCACAGTATAACACCAAATGTATTCGAAAATTCATTGTCATAAAGTGTTGTATTATTACTATCTTCCACTATCTGTCCTACTAACTCCCTCCTTTTGAGGCTTGGCAACGCCCATACCTCACACCTTGACAATCTTTTTGGGAGAATGCGTTCTTTACTACATACGATTCCATCATCATTTAATTTGACTTTCTGTCCAAAACGCTTCTCAATTTCCCAGTTCACACATCTTCTACATGTGTTACTGGTTCTCCAGTTTTTTTCTGTAGTTAATTATCAATCCAAAAGCTACGTGTTTCTTTCTAACATTCAACCTTCTCAAAATCACTCTTTCATCAAAGTCGCTCTACTAATTTTCCATAGTAGTCGCTAACGGCTTCAACCATTCAACCTGTAATTTCTTTTCATTCAGGCTATCATTCATCAATGTTCATTTGCATCTCACACACAGTCTCCAAAAAGGAGTCTTTCTATCACATTGGTCCCAATTCATCCAAGCTCACCACACAACATTCATATATCATTTTCAACTCAGGTTTCCTGGTAGAACAATCCACCAACTCAAAAAAAAATTAACTAAAACAAACAATTGGCAAATTAATCTGAATTTTTTCTTTGTTTTTAAATTTGAAGAACTCAATCTCTCAGATTTAGCTTGCATTTAGAATTTTGTATAATCTTATAACACAACCAATCAATTATTCCTATTAAATGTAGCATTGCAAAATCTTAAATTCACAGTTTAGCTTCTTCCAATTCCTGAAAGCATGTTCTGTCATTTTTATTTTCTTCGAATTTCTCATGTGGGCTCGACACTTAACATGCACTAGTGTGGATTAGTTTCTGCTTGCAAACAGATTTCTCTCTTTTTCCTCTCATTTTTATCTTTCAAAATAATTTCTGTTCTGCGGTGCAAATTGGATAGACCACAGTCTAGCAAATTTTTTTTTTATACTAAAACTTTAGCCAATGTTCATCATTTTAACATATACACACACACATGCAGAGCTCTCGCACGCAAAAGGTAGTTCCCAGCACCAATGATTCGTCACAGGCTGGCCATTTCCTGTGGTCGATCATGAGCTGGTCCCTCCCATGCACACGAGGACAGCACATTCTTATTTTATTTATTTATCTTCTAGAAGCAAGTTGCATTTCTTTACCACTTGATTTCTCAACTTCCTTTCTACTCCATACTTTTTCTTCCACTTCGGCATATATTGCATACAATTAAGAAATCTACTCGCCATGTACTTCTCATCTCCGTCAAGAGGTAGAGATTTACCGTTTTTATTTCCCATCTTAATTCTAGTAATTTTAGGTTTTACAATCTCTTTGTCTCAAAAAATATTATTATTATTATTATTACTATTATTACTTATTTATTTCTTTGAGGATCCTCAATGCAGGTTTAAATTGACCTTTCAACAAATTACTAGCCTGTATTATTGCCGTGGATCAATGCTAGAACTGCTATTTAGTCAATTTATCCTACCAGTCACACTCTCAATTACAAAAAACTCCAGCGCTTTGTATTTTTCTCATGGCTCGGACAAACCAAAGCCGTATCTCATAGCTCGGACAAACCAAAGCCGAATCTCATAGCTCGGACAAACCAAAGCCGAATCTCATAGCTCGGACAATCCAAAGCCGAATCTCATAGCTCGGACAAACCAAAGCCGAATCTTATAGCTCGGACAAACCAAAGCCGTATCTCATAGCTCGGACAAACCAAAGCCGTATCTCATAGCTCGGACAAACCAAAGCCGAATCTCACTGTGTTTTTTTTGTTTTTTTTTTTTTATACGCGTTTCACAACAACACAATCACACAACTTCAGGCCTTTAACTTACTTGTCCCCTGGTTCGTTGCACTGCCGGGTCCCGTCAATCCACCTCTGTCAGACGAAGGCAGACCTAAGATGCTGGCCCAGCGAAGAATTTCCTTCCCAGGTCTTTCTTTACCAGGTCCGGCTAATGGACGCTGGCCCGTCGACGGTGTACAGCGCGTCGTCCTCCGTCAGCCAGATGATGGGTATGAGGGATCCTGGGTTTCGGCACCAAAACGTTAGAGATTTGCTCACTCCAACTTATTTTGCAAGAACCACACGGGAGACAAACAAGTTCTTTTAGACACCTGCAGGTGGAGAGATCACTCGCTACAGGAATGAAATCTAAAAGTCTCCTTCCTGCAAGGGCATATTTATTAGGAGGAACAGAGTGGGGGTGAGAGTGGACAGGTTTGGTGTACCCCCGGCCTCTGATAAGATCAGAGCAGGGGGTGTTTTACACTGTTGTGGGAAACAGAACAACTTTGATTGCTTCCCCTGCAGCTGGTCAATCAAGCAGAGGAAGCAACCACTTCATCTTACTCTGCATTGTGAGGGCAAGACAAGATTGATTTAATCATTATAGTTTACATTCCAACATAATCCTACGATAAAGATAACCTGGAAAACCCTAACAGTTGACGCTGTGCCTTTGGGCTCTTGCAGAATCTCACCAACGAGGAGCAGGTGGTCATGATTCACGCCAGGACCCTTCTCACCCTAGCCGAGAAGGTAACGCGCACGTCCACGCACGCTCTCGCATTCTGCTTATGTGACAGCAGCCTTTCCTCAGTGGTTAGAATACATCAAAGTGACCAAGTCAGCACTTCAACAGTAGATGTTGGACATTGAAAGTGAGAAGGTAGACAGACACGCGACATCAGCCAAGGGGAACTCCGGCAATGTGCCCCAACAGTTCTGACCTTGAGCTGTGCTAGGATATGTTCTGTAAGCAGAAGGGCTACCTGGATGAAGAGTTGGACTTCAGGAAGCGTTCCATGGACCAGGCTCATAAGGTAAGTCGCCCTCAAATCTCCCGCCGGACCACTGATGGACGAGGATTGCGGCCCAGAGGATCCTGGAGCTGGAGGCCATGTTGTACGAGGCGCTACCGCAGCGGGACTGCCCCGCCACGGACGGCGAAAAAGCCAGCCACGCTGGCGTGAATGACGTGCTGACGGCGGATCAGAGAGAAGAGCTTAGGAGCGCCGTGGACCAATGGAAGCGAGCCCTGATGTGCGAGTTGAGGGAGCGCGACGCTTGCATCCTCCAAGAGAGAATGGATCTGCTGCACAGCGCGCAACAGGTAAGGGCCCAAAGCCAGCCCGGCACTTACTTGCACGCTTACTGGCTTTTGAAGGCCACTTTCCATTTGTCCGTCCTAGAGGAACAAAGAGCTGAAAGAATTCATCGAAGCTCAGAAGAGACAAATCAAACAATTGGAGGAGAAGTTTCTGTTTCTCTTTCTATTCTTCTCCTTGGCCTTCATTCTGTGGCCCTAACACCAGCTGGTGAGTGAGCTCCAGCGGCACCGCACTCGACACCTCCGATAAACTGCCAGCCGGTCTCAGACGTTGGCAGACGCTCCGATGCCGACATATACCCCCCGCCACGGTGACAGAGGCACCGCGTCACACCGGCGCTCATCCAATCAGAAGGCAGGAAAGGCAAATTCACATGCAGGGCACTCTTGAACCAGAAGAGAGCGCCACAAAAAACGGTTGTTGCCCCAAACGCGCACTAAAAAGGGTCAGAATAACAAGAGTCCCACCGGCCAGCCGGGGCCACCCGTCCATCCATTTCTTCAGGGGGGAAAAAAATTGGAGTCACCGGTGAGTACATTTTGCATTTAGCTCTGCTTTTCTGCTTCTGTCTTCAAGTGTGTGGCATCCTGCGACCAAAGATTCAAGCAACCCCATAGCGGTTGACCTCAACGTCCCACCACCATGCCGACCAGAGCAGGTGACATGATGCTTTGGACATCCTTCCGTCTCAGATGCCCAAAAGTACTCTTTGCCACATCTGCGGCAATACGGTGTCTTTTCAAAGGTGCAAATAAATCCAGCGTGGGCGGAACACGCACGTCTTCGTTTTTCCCCGCTTTGTTTGTGTGACAGCTGTTGTGAAAATTTTATACAAATAAAGTTGTATAGTACAGGTTTGGCCAAGCCGCAATTCCTGAACCGCATGCGGCTCTTTGCTTGGATTCATGCGGCCCTTTTATGTTCATAGCAACATTTGTGTGTGTGTGTGTGGGGGGGGGGTGGTTGTGCGTGTTGGCTTCAGTTGAGTTCAATTTGGTATTTTGGTCAAAAGCGCATGTGGTGAAATTCCACAAAGTAGGATGGGCAAACACATTCCAGTAAACTATTAGTGTCAATTGGGCTCTCGAAATGGCAGAGAAAAGATGCACAGCAAAACGGAAATATGTAGATGAACACAGGACGTTTTTATCAGAGTGGGAAAGTTTATATTTTTTGTTGAACGTGATGGCAAACCATTCTGCCTGTTATCTCAGACCTCAGCGCATTTCAAAGATTCAAATCTTCAGCGCCATGCACTTCAGCTCACTCCATGGCTAACATTGATCAGGCGTCGAACCCGCAACATCATGCTTAAGAGGTGGACATGCTAACCAGTGCGCCATTAAAGTCAAAGTCAAAGTCAAAGTCAGCTTTATTGTCAATTTCTCCACATGCCAAAGACACACAAAGAAACCGAAATTTCGTTCCCCCCTATCCCACGGTGACAAGACATGGCTCACAACAGACAAACAAGTAAACAAGTATAACAAAAGCGTGCTGAATAAATAATGAATAAATAACACAACAATAAATAAATAAATAAATAAATAAATAAATAAATAAATAAATAAATAGGAGGAGCAGAAAAAAAAAGGAGCAAGTGCGCGTACAGCAGACATTCCCGAAAATAGCGCAACAGTGCCGCACGCTACGCAGAAGGGGGTAGCGAGTTCAGGGCCCTAACAGCCTGGAGAAAGAAGCTGTTGGCGAGTCTGGTGGTGCGGGAGCGCAGGCTTCTGTACCTCTTCCCAGAGGGCAGAAGGTCAAACAAAGAGTGAGCCGGGTGACTCACATCTTTGGCAATCGAGGTTGCCTTGCGGGCGACATGGGAGGTGTAAATGTCCTTTATTATGTCAACGCATAATAACTAAGTCTACTGATCAAAACAGCGGTTACTATATGACGTCGCTACGTCGTGGTCAAGTGACGCAGACAAGACATCAATGGACGGACCTTCCTCCGAAATTAGAATCCGTGGGCAGAGTTAACTTGTTTAAAAGGGAGTGGGCAGAAGAAATATTTAATTTATTTAAATCTATTTTGAGTGCACACCATTATGCCAATGCATAACAACTGTAAATCTACTAAACAAAACAGCGGTTGCTATATGACATCTGCCACGTTGTGGTCACGTGACAGACGTGACGTCGATGGGCGAAACTTCCACCGGAATTCAAATCCGCGGGGAGAGTTAACTTGTTTAAAAGGGAGTGGGCAGAAGAATTATTTAATTTATTCAAATCCATTTGGAGTGTGCGCCATTATGTCAATGCATAACAACTGTAAGTCTACTAAACAAAACAGCGGTTGCTATATGACGTCTGCCACGTCGTGGTCACGTGACGCGGACGTGACGTCGACGCCTACTTTACATCCCACCGATCACAGGACCCCTCGGCTGCATAACCGCGCCCCCTTCCCAACCAATCGGATTTGCTATACGCGAAAACGACGCCAATGGGCGGGCTCTTCCGCCAGAATTTAAATCCGTGGGCGTGGCTTGCAACAGGAAGTAGGAAAATGGCGATGTTGACAAAGACACAGCGGATGGTAACTTACGACTAACGAGAGAAATATTTTTATTTTCTGCTTGCAACTGGACCGTCCAGAGCGTACACGGTAAGTACAACTCATCGTTTTTAAAAAGAAGTACTTTTGTTGCCCTGAAAAGCGAGTGAGTGTGGCGTTTGGGGGGAACGTCGAATTTCGGCGATTATTTCGACTGGTCAACGGTTGTAAATGATTGCGTTGATTAAAAACTTTATTTAACTCTACTCTTAACTTTGCCGTTTCAGATATGCGAGTATTACACCGCGGAAATGACGTCAATAGGCTGAACTGTCGCCAAAATTCAAATCTGTGGGCGCAATGGCCTTGAGCGAGACAACGGATACATAAACGACGACTATCAACAGAAATATCTTTATTTTCTGCTTGCAAGTGGACCGTCTAGAGCGTACACGGTAAGTACAACTCATTGTGTTTAAAAATATTTACGTTTGTGTAGTTTGCGTTGCGTTACATCTGTGAATGTTGGTTGAGGCTAAATGTTAATGTTTAATTTCCTTCCTTTAGGTTCCACGGTGTTTGTTGGCTGTAAGTTTTCCACTGCAAGAAGAGGCTCGTATCATTGACCAGGAGCGAGCTACAAGTATCATTGACCAGGAGCGAGCTACAATGGTGAGTAGCCATAACATTTATGTTAAACACTTCCTATTTCATGTCTAACAGTACTTGATTTAACAAATAACCATAAATAAATACAGTGTGGGCACTGAAGTTAACATATGTGATTATACTGCCTAATCCGTCACCGAGTATATTGTTGCAAAGTAATATAAGATCCAAAGTTGTAATTCAGAATAGTTTTCAAAAGAAGGCCATTAGAATTATATACAAGTCTGATTACCCTGAACATAATAACAAGCTATTAATTAAATCACAAATTCTTCAATTCAAAGATTTGGTAGATTATCAGACAAATAATGTCTAACAGTAATTGATTTAACACATCACGATAAGTAGATTGAGTGTGGGCACTCTCAAGTTAACATATGTGATTATACTGCCTAATCTGTTACAGAGTATGTTGTTGCCAAGTAATGTAGAATAGATCCAAAGTAGTAATCCAGAATAGTTTTGAAAAGGCCATTAGAATAATAAACAAATCTGATTACCTTGAACATAGTAACAAGCTAAGTGTTTAATATGTCCTATGAAGTCAAAATTGGGCACCATCATGTGGTGAAATTTGGAATTGCATCACATCCAATTTTGCCTGGGAACAAACAGATTAAATAAATCTTAGTTTTGAATAAGCCACTCCTTCTCAAACAAGTAAACTCTGCCCATTTTGCGCAGTAGATGTTCTGTTAATATCTAGTATTTATACAAAGTCATAATTTAAATTGCTTTCAACCTTCATTCATCGGTTCAACCAACATTACTCGCTCTTATTACCAATTTGTATTGATTTAACTAAGCGTTTAATACTTCCTATCAGGTCTCAAGTCAAGATTTGGCAAAATACAATTTCAGCAAATCCAATTTTGCCAGGGAACAAAAATAGATTAAATAAACTAAATAAGTCTTCTTCCCATTAAATACATCAAAAAAGTTTGTCTTGTAACCAGTCCTCTTCAAACAAGTAAAGTCTGCCCATTTTGTGCCGTAGATTTTGTGTCTATGCCTAGTATTTATAAAAAATCATAATTTAAACGACTTCTTTCCTTCATTCACTTTGGAAATTTGGAATTGCAGCAAATCGAATTTTGCCAGGGACCAAAAATAGATCAATTAAACTAAATAAGTCTTCTTCCCATTAAATAAATTATAAAAGTATGTCTTGTAACCAGTCCTTTTCAAACAAGTAAAGTCTGCCCATTTTGTGCCGTAGATTTTGTGTTTATGCCTAGTATTTATACAAAATCATAATTTAAAGGACTTCATTCCTTCATTCACTTTGGAAATTTGGAATTGCAGCACATAAAATTTTGCCTGGGAAGAAAAGTAGATTAAATAAATTTAATAAGTCTTACTACTTCCCATTAAATAAATTAAATATGTCTTACTTGTTCCCACTCCTTTTCAAAAAAGTAGTTTAAAACGAGGGCCCTTCACTCAACCTTTAACCTCAACCCCGCACGTCACATTGTGTTGTATCTGTGAATGTTGGTTGTGGCCAAATGATAGTTTTCTTTCATTCGTTTAGGTTCCAAGAAAACTTGATGTAACTCTACTTTTAACTGCCGTTTCAGATAAGCGGGTATTACGTCGCAGTCATGTGCCGCGGATATGACGTAATTGGCGGAACTTCCGCCAAAATTCAAATCTGTTGGCGCGATGGCCGTGAGCCACTGAGCAACGATGATTATCAACAGAAATATCTTTATTTTCTGCTTGCAACTGGACCGTCTAGAGCGTACACGGTAAGTAACACTCATTGTGTTTAAGGAGATTTACGTTTGTGTAGTTTGACTAAAGTTGTCGATGTAGCTAGCGTTCACGGTAATAGCAACGTGTAGCTGAGGCGCTAACCCTAGCAGAAGTGTAGCCGCGTTGCGTTGTACGTGTGAATATTGGTCGAGGCGAAGTGTTAATGTTTAATTTCATTCCTTTAGGTTCCACGGTGTTTGTTGGCTGCAAGTTTTCCACTGCAAGAAGAGGCTCGTATCATTGACCAGGAGCAATCTACAATTGTGAGTAACCATAACATTTATCTTAAACACTTCCTATTTCATGTCTAACAGTACTTGATTTAACAAATAACCATAAATAAATACAGTGTGGGCACTGAAGTTAACATATGTGATTATACTGCCTAATCTGTCACCGAGTATATTGTTGCAAAGTAATATAAGATCCAAAGTTGTAATTCAGAATAGTTTTCAAAAGAAGGCCATTAGAATTATATACAAGTCTGATTACCCTGAACATAATAGCAAGCCATTAATTAAATCACAAATTCTTCAATTCAAAGATTTGGTAGATTATCAGACAAATAATGTCTAACAGTAATTGATTTAACACATCACGATAAGTAGATTGAGTGTGGGCACTCTCAAGTTAACATATGTGATTATACTGCCTAATCTGTTACAGAGTATGTTGTTGCCGAGTAATGTAGAATAGATCCAAAGTAGTAATCCAGAATAGTTTTGAAAAGGCCATTAGAATAATAAACAAATATGATTACCTTGAACATAATAAGTCAAAGTCAAAGTCAAAGTCTCCTTTATTGTCAATCCCTCCGCATGTCAAGACACACAAACAGATCGAAATTACGTTTCTCACTATCCCAGGGTGACAAGACAGAGTTCAGAACGCACATACAAGTAAACAACACAGGAAAAATAAAACAAGAAAATGAACAATAAGAGTGATAGCACGCTAGCCGCTCCCGATGCACAGCAGAGTCCGGAAAGATGACAGTCAACCAGGCCACTGTGAACACGAGCACGCAGCAGGCACGCACTGTCCGGTTCGTGGATCCCATCAGGCGAACGCAACCCATCTTGTCGTCCCGCGAACGAACGTACGCCAGGAGAATGGAAGGCACGGCTCCGCGAGCTGGGTTGGCCGCAAGCCTGGCCCGTCTCCGCGCTGGCCCCTCCTCCGTTGCCCCGCAGACCCGCTGCCGACGCATCCCAACAATGCTCCAGGACGGACGCAGTCCAACCGGGGGAGGAAGAGCAGGCCAGTCCGGCGTCGCTCCATGACGAAGCAGTCCGAGCGCCCCTAATCTCTCCGCACCAAAGTCCAGAACGCCATAAAACCCACTTCTGCCGATGTTGAGCAGAACATGCCCGCCGCACTAGTAGCACGACGTATCACACGAGACGAACACACACAAAACTGCCGGACAAACACTCAGTAAACACTCACAAAACAACGAACGGGACAGAGAGTGGCCGCTGCGTGTGCACGCGCCGCCATCTTGAAACATATAACAAGCTAAGTGTTTAATATGTCCTATGAAGTCAAAATTGGGCACCATCATGTGGTGAAATTTGGAATTGCATCACATCCAATTTTGCCTGGGAACACACAGATTAAATAAATCTTAGTTTTGAATAAGCCACTCCTTCTCAAACAAGTAAACTCTGCCACTGGAGGCAGGCAGTGTCTGTCTGTTGAGGTTTTCACCTTGTTCTTCTGCTGAAGTTCTAACTGGACGTCCATCAGTTTGGCTCTCAGCTCGTCATTGGCGGCCTGAAGGGCGCCCGTTCACTCCGCCTCGGCCCGTCCTGCCGGAGCTCGTTTGGACATCTCTTACTCGAGTCTCGCCCGGTCGTCAGTCAGAGATCACAACATTTGTACCTGGAGAGCACAAACGCAGTGCTGTTTTCCACTGGCTTCGGACTCAACTTCAATCGGTACCGTAACTTACAACATCGTAAACATAGATCTAGCTTGACTTATTCATTGAATAAATGCATTTAGTTCTTCAAAACTGCATCACGCAACATAGCGTGACCGAGACGGCCGTTATCCACCTGCGTGAAGTTATTTGGTGAAATGAATGAGATGTTTATGACACCATCGTTCTGTCTCTATGTAGATGAAGGGAAATAATTGATTGCTGAAGGTCCAAAGGTGTTGTGATAAACAAACATTTTAGTGATTAGTGACATATTTGTGATAAACATATTAGGCAGGATAATCACATATGTTAACTTGACTGCCCACACTGTATTTATTTATGGTTATTTGTTAAATCGAGTACTGTTAGACGTGAAATAGGAAGTGTTTCACATAAATGGACGACGAAAGGGGTACTCACCATTGTAGCTCCTGCTGGTCAATGATACGAGCCTCTTCTTGCAGTGGAAAACATACAGCCAACAAACACCATGGAACCTAAAGGAATGAAATTAAACATTAACATTTAGCCTCAACCAACATTCACAAACGTAAATATTTTTAAACACAATGAGTTGTACTTACCGTGTACGCTCTAGACGGTCCACTTGCAAGCAGAAAATAAAGATATTTCTGTTGATAATCGTCGTGTTTGTATCTGTTGTCTCGCTCAAGGCCATTGCGCCCACAGATTTGAATTTTGGCGAGAGTTCAGCCTATTGACGTCATTTCCGCGGTGTAATACCCGCATATCTGAAACGGCAAAGTTAAGAGTAGAGTTAACGTTTTTAATCAACGCAATCATTTACAACCGTTGACCAGTCGAAATAATCGTCGAAATTTGGCGTCTGTGGCTGGAAGCAGACGCCGAGTTCGACGTTCCTCCCAAACGCCACACTCCCTCGCTTTTCAGGGCTACACAAAAAAAACATATTTTTCAAAACAATGAGTTGTAATTACCTGTACGCTCTAGACGGTCAAGTTGCAAGCTGAAAACAAAAATATTTGTCTTGTTAGTCGTCGTGTTACTAACCGCTGTGTCTTGTTTGCCAGCATTGCCGCTTTCCTACTTCCTGTTGCAAGTCACGCCCACGGATTATACTTTTGCCGTGAGTTCCGCCTATTGACGTCATGTCCGCGTCACATGACTGCGACATAATATTATCTAAAACTGTTTGTGCGGTATTGTGTTGTTTTGTGCGGTATTGTGTTATTCTGTGCGGCGTCGTGTTGTTCTGTGCGGCGTCGTGTTGTTCAGTGCGGCGTCGTGTTGTTCAGTACGGCATGGTGTAGTTCAGTGCTGCATGGTGTTGTTCAGTGCGGCATGGTGTTGTTCAGTGCGGCATGGTGTTGTTCAGTGCGGCATGGTGTTGTTCAGTGCGGCATGGTGTAGTTCAGTGCGGCATGGTGTTGTTCAGTGCGGCATGGTGTTGTTCAGTGCGGCATGGTGCTGTTCAGTGCGGCATGGTGTTGTTCAGTGCAGCATGGTGTTGTTAAGTGCGGCATGGTGTTGTTAAGTGCGGCATGGTGTAGTTCAGTGCGGCATGGTGTAATTCAGTGCGGCATGGTGTTGTTCAGTGCGGCATGGTGTTGTTCAGTGCGGGATGGTGTTGTTCAGTGCGGTATCATGTTGTTCAGTGCGGTATCGTGTTGTTCAGTGCAGTATCGTTGTGTTGTCCGTATTGTGTTGTGTTGTTAGTAATGTGTTGTGTTGTTCGTATTGTGTTGTGTTGTTCGTATTGTGTTGTGTTGTTCGTATTGTGTTGTGTTGTTCGTATTGTGTTGTGTTGTTCATATTGTGTTGTTCGTATTGTGTTGAGTTGTTCGTATTGTGTTGTGTTGTTCGGATTGTGTTGCCTTTAACACTTAGCCTCTAACACTTAGCCTCTAACACTTAGCCTCTAGCACCTAGAAGGTAAATAAATAGGAAGCAAGTGTCACGTGCTGGTGCCACCTGCGACGGGACCACGCCCCCCCTGTCAGTGGAATCACCGTCACCTGCCACGGGTTCATGGACAGCGCTATATCAGCGCCGCAAGCGCAGAACCGAGTGCCAGTCTGTCCCTTGATGCTGCTTCGCTCATCAGTCCCGGAGAAACTTGACTCGCTTGACTATTCGAAACCCCCGCAGAACCGTTTGTCCTCTCCAGCCCGATCGCCGCTCCAGCGCCGGCTGTTCCCATCATCCCCTTCAAATAAAGTCCGTCGTCACGCACTTGGCTGTACTGTCCGATCCTTAACAGTACAGACTGGCCAACACTATGCAGTCAGCGAACGACGAGACGGCATTGAGCTGACTGGAGCGAGCCGAGACCGCCATCAGCAGCCTGTCCGCCGACATCCGGAACCTGATCGAGGTTGCTCAGCAACAACAGCTGCAGCAGCAGGAGATGGCCCAAGCCCTCCAGAGACTGTCGGTGGCTGCGTCCCCGGCTGTCACAGCACCCCAGCACCGCCCGTCTGCCGAGGCCAGGAGGCTCGTGGACGTCCCGGAGCCCCGCCTCGGCAACATCGAGAAGTTCAACGGCGATCCCAAGCACGTGAGGGCGTTTGTGACCAACTGTCGCATAATGTTCAGCCTCCGGCCCATCACGTTTGCGTCAGAATCAGCCAAGGTCGGGTTCGTTCTAACCCACCTCACGGGCGAGGCGCGGCTATGGGGTTTGGCAGAGTATGAAAGGATGGCCCCGGCATGCGATTCCTTCGACGCCTTCGCAGAGGAATTGCTCTGCCTGTTCGACCTGGGATCCGCCGCCGAAGACGCCGCCGAGGAACTGGCGACGCTGCGTCAAGGTAGCCGATCGGTCGCGGAGTACGCCCTTAAGTTCCAGACGTTGGCCGGCAGCAGCGGATGGAACGCGCCAGCGCTCGTTAGCACATTCCTAAACGGCCTCGCCGAGTATATGAAAGACGAACTGGTGTCTTACGATCGCCTGCGAACCCTGAAGGGCGCGATGGACTTGGCGGCCCGAGTAGACCGGCGGATCCGGACGCGGCGGCGCGATCGGGAGAGGAGGTCCCCGCGGAATCCGCGTGGCCACATTCCTCCGTCTGCTGGGGACCCGTCAACCACACCACCCGCCGAGCCCATGGATCTGGGAGGGGCTCGGGTTCCCTCGGAGGAGCACCGTCGACGCCTCTCGCTGGGCTTGTGTTTTTACTGTGGGGAGGGGGGCCATCGGGTGGCGGGGTGCCCGTTAAAAGGCCGGAGCTCACGCGGCGTCGGGGGATCCGCGTGAGCTCGACCAGCACCGGCTCTCCCAGTCCCAGCACGCTCACGCTACAGGCACGTGTCCAGCTTGCGGCGGGCGACCAGAACGTGGCGGCCTTGGTGGATTCCGGCGCGGAGGGGAACATCATGGACATTAGCCTGGCGCGTCAGTGGGGTGTCGGCTTCCTCCCGCTGAGCCCGTCCATTCCCGCGCGTGCCATTGATGGCCGTCTGATTGGCAAGGTGGCTTTCGTGACGGAACCGGTTAAGGTAATGCTCTCCGGCAATCACCACGAGATCATCCAGTTTTTTCTTCTTTCCCTCCTAGGACAGCAGCTCATCCTGGGGCACCCTTGGTTGCGGCAGCACAACCCGGTGCTGGACTGGGAGGTGGGGGTGGTACGGCAGTGGAGCGAACGCTGCCATCGAGTGTGCCTGAAGGCGGCCACCAGCCCACTCGGCAGAGCCCTGCCCAGGTACAGTCCCGACATCTCCAATGTCCCAGCAGTTTATCATGAACTCAAGGAGGTTTTAAGTAAAGCCAGGGCCGCTTCTCTTCCTCCACACCGGTCCTACGATTGCGCCATCGACCTGTTGCCCGGCACCTTCCCTCCCAAGGGACGCGTCTACTCCCTGTCCGCTCCTGAGCGCCGGGCTATGGAGGAATACATCCGGGAGTCCCTGGCAGCCGGTATCATACGGCCGTCCTCTTCACCTGCGGGAGCGGGGTTTTTCTTCGTGAAGAAGAAGGAGGGCACGCTCCGCCCGTGTATCGACTACCGGGGAATAAACGAGATCACCGTAAAGAACCGATACCCTCTGCCTCTTCTTTCTTCCGCCTTTGAGAGCCTTCAGGGTGCCACCATCTTCACAAAGCTGGATCTTCGCAACGCCTACCACCTGATCCGCATCCGGGAGGGAGACGAGTGGAAGACGGCTTTCAACACCCCGAGCGGACACTACGAGTACTTGGTGGTTCCGTTTGGGCTCACCAACGCCCCAGCAGTTTTCCAGTCCCTGATAAACGACGTGTTACGAGACATGCTGGACAAATTTGTGTTCGTTTATTTGGACGACATCCTCATCTTCTCCCGCTCGCTTCCTGAGCACATCAAGCATGTTTGGGCGGTGCTGCGACGCCTCCTAGAGAATTCGCTCTACGTGAAGGCAGAGAAGTGCGAGTTCCACGCCTCCTCTGTCAAATTCCTCGGCTACGTGGTGCGTGAGGGATCCATCGAAATGGACCCTGGGAAGGTGGAGGCGGTCACGTCATGGCCTGTTCCCGAGACACGCAAGCGGCTGCAACAATTCTTAGGTTTCGCGAACTTTTAGCGACGTTTTATCCGTGGATACAGCACGGTGGCCGCGCCACTCACCGCCCTTACCAGCCCCGCCTCCCCATACAAATGGACAGAACGGGGGGAACAGGCATTTCAGGAGCTTAAGAGGAGGTTCACATCCGCTCCCATCCTCAGAGTTCCCGATCCCGACAGACAGTTCGTGGTCGAAGTGGACGCCTCGGACGTGGGTGTCGAGGCGGTGTTGTCTCAACGTAGCCGCCAAGACGATCGTCTCCATCCGTGTGCCTTCTTTTCTCGCCGTTTGTCAGCCTCAGAAAGGAAGTATGACATCGGTAATCGTGAGCTGCTCGCCGCCAAGTTGGCTTTGGAGGAGTGGCGACATTGGCTGGAGGGCGCCACCACTCCGTTCATTGTCTGGACCGACCACCGCAACTTGGAGTATCTGAGATCGGCCAAGAGACTGAACGCGAGACAAGCACGGTGGGCTCTGTTCTTTGACCGGTTTGAGTTCTCTCTTTCCTACAGACCGGGTTCCCGTAACGCGAAGGCGGACGCCCTGTCGCGTTTGTTTCCTGGTGGGGAGGAGGGACAGGGTCCGCCTCCCACTATCCTCCCGAGCTCGGTTCGGGTGGCGGCTCTCACATGGGAGATCGAACGCCAAGTGGAAACCGCATCACGCGATCAACCCGGCCCCAGCAACTGCCCGGAGGGTCGCCTGTTCGTCCCTGAAGGCCTGCGATTGGCCGTGCTGCAATGGGCGCACGACTCACGCCTGGCCTGTCATCCCGGCGCTGCACGCACGAGGTACGTGGTGGCACAGCGTTTCTGGTGGCCCACCTGGCAAGTGGACACCAGCGATTACGTCAGAGCCTGCTCAATCTGTAACCGCTAAAAGACGTCTACTCGTCCTCCGGCCGGGCTGCTTCAACCCTTGCCGGTTCGCCAGCGTCCCTGGTCTCACCTGTCAATTGACTTTGTCACAGGCCTCCCCCCCTCAGAGGGAAACACGGTGGTCCTCACGGTGGTAGACCGTTTTAGCAAGATGACGCATTTCATCCCTCTGCCTAAGCTCCCATCTGCGAAGCAGACGGCGTCCATCATGGTGCGGGAGGTGTTTCGTCACCACGGTCTTCCACAAGACATCGTGTCAGACCGAGGACCTCAATTCGCGTCCACCTTCTGGATGGAGTTCTGCCGACTCCTCGACGCCACGGCCAGCCTCTCCTCGGGGTTTCACCCTCAGTCCAACGGTCAAGCGGAGCGCCTGAACCAGGAACTGGGCAGGGCTCTCCGATGCATGGCCGCCGGGGACCAGCGCGGGTGGGTTCAACAGCTTTCCTGGGTAGAGTATGCTCACAATTCCCTTCCCACCTCGGCCACGGGACTTTCGCCTTTCCACTGCGTCTTCGGGTACCAGCAACCCTTGTTCGCCCACCAGGAGCGTGGTGCGGCGTGCCCGTCGGCCCAGGCTTGTGTCCGCCGTTGTCATCGTGCCTGGGCGAGGGGCCGGGTCACTCTTCTCCGCTCTGTTTCAGGCTACGCCCGCCAGGCGAACAAGCACCGGACGCCGGCTCCGGAGTACAGAGTGGGGCAGCGTGTGTGGCTCTCGACGCGGGATTTGCCGCTGCGAGCGGGATCCCGCAAACTGGCGCCCCGCTTTGTTGGACCGTTCCCTATCCAGAAGGTGATTGGCCCGGCCGCAGTCCGTCTGCTCCTTCCAGACTCCATGAAGGTTCATCCCACGTTCCACGTGTCCCGTGTGCGGCCCATCCATGAGAGCGCGTTGGCGCCGGCGCCCGTTCCGCCGCCGCCGCCCCAGCTCGTCGATGGGGGCCCGGCTTACGCTGTCCGCTACCTGCTCCGATCGCGGCGGCGTGGTCGGGGCCTACAATATCTCGTGGACTGGGAGGGTTATGACGACGCGCACCGCTCCTGGGTTCCGAGCCGCTGGATACTCGACCGTTCGCTCATCACGGAGTTCCATCGCTGTCATCCGGACCAACCGGGTCCTCGGCGCGGGCGCCCGAGGAGGGACGAGGGGACCAGGGGTGAGGGTCCGGGGAGGTCTTGCCCACCGGTACCGGGTTCTTCTGCCCCCGCGCCCGTCGAGCCTGCGTCTGGCGAGATGTCGGACGTTTCAGCGGTGTGCTGACCCCTCCACCTGGCCGCCCGGGGTATTGCCTTCCTTTTTTTTTTTTTTGTTGTTGTTTTGTTGTTTTCGGTTCCTGGGGACGTCGGGAGCCGTCCCTTGTGGGGGGGGTTCTGTCACGTGCTGGTGCCACCTGCGACGGGACCACGCCCCCCCTGTCAGTGGAATCACCGTCACCTGCCACGGATTCATGGACAGCGCTATATCAGCGCCGCAAGCGCAGAACCGAGTGCCAGTCTGTCCCTTGATGCTGCTTCGCTCATCAGTCCCGGAGAAACTTGACTCGCTTGACTATTCGAAACCCCCGCAGAACCGTTTGTCCTCTCCAGCCCGATCGCCGCTCCAGCGCCGGCTGTTCCCCTCATCCCCTTCCAATAAAGTCCGTCGTCCCGCACTTGGCTGTACTGTCCGATCCTTAACAGGAAGGACTCACCGGTGACGTCTTTGCCCACGTCCAAGCGTTGTACTTCGTATTTTCATCCTTCTGACAGTGGAAAACATATAGCCAACAAACACCGTGGAACCTAAACGAATGAAAGAAAACTATCATTTGGCCACAACCAACATTCACAGATACAACACAATGTGTGTGACGTGCGGGGTTGAGGTTAAAGGTTGAGTGAAGGGCCCTCGTTTTAAACAACTTTTTTGAAAAGGATTGGGAACAAGTAAGACGTATTTAATTTATTTAATGGGAAGTAGTAAGAGCTATTGAATTTAATCTATGTATTATATTCTATTGTATTGTATTCTGTTGTATTCTTTTGGATTGTATTCACACTAACCCTACTAAAACTTCAGCCCACAAAAACTCGCCTCTGGCGCCTAGCCTCTGGCACTTAGCCTCTAACACTTAGCCTTTAACATTTAGCCTTTAACACTTAGCCTAGAAGGTGAATAAATAGGGTTAAAGGTTGAGTGAAGGGCCCTCGTTTTAAACTACTTTTTTGAAAAGGAGTGGGAACAAGTAAGACGTATTTAATTTATTTAATGGGAAGTAGTAAGACTTATTAAATTTATTTAATCTACTTTTCTTCCCAGGCAAAATTTGATGTGCTGCAATTCCAAATTTCCAAAGTGAATGAAGGAATGAAATCCTTTAAATTATGATTTTGTATAAATACTAGGCATAAACACAAAATCTACGGCACAAAATGGGCAGACTTTACTTGTTTGAAAATGACTGGTTACAAGACAGACTTCTTTAATTTATTCAATGGGAAGAAGACTTATTTAGTTTAATTGATCTATTTTTGGTCCCTGGCAAAATTCGATTTGCTGCAATTCCAAATTTCCAAAGTGAATGAAGGAAAGAAGTCGTTTAAATTATGATTTTTTATAAATACTAGGCATAGACACAAAATCTACGGCACAAAATGGGCAGACTTTACTTGTTTGAAGAGGACTGGTTACAAGACAAACTTTTCTGATGTATTTAATGGGAAGAAGACTTATTTAGTTTATTTAATCTATTTTTGTTCCCTGGCAAAATTGGATTTGCTGAAATTGTATTTTGCCAAATCTTGACTTGAGACCTGATAGGAAGTATTAAACGCTTAGTTAAATCGATACAAATTGGTAATAAGAGCGAGTAATGTTGGTTGAACCGATGAATGAAGGTTGAAAGCAATTTAAATTATGACTTTGTATAAATACTAGATATTAACAGAACATCTACTGCGCAAAATGGGCAGAGTTTACTTGTTTGAGAAGGAGTGGCTTATTCAAAACTAAGATTTATTTAATCTGTTTGTTCCCAGGCAAAATTGGATGTGATGCAATTCCAAATTTCACCACATGATGGTGCCCAATTTTGACTTCATAGGACATATTAAACACTTAGCTTGTTACTATGTTCAAGGTAATCAGATTTGTTTATTATTCTAATGGCCTTTTCAAAACTATTCTGGATTACTACTTTGGATCTATTCTACATTACTTGGCAACAACATACTCTGTAACAGATTAGGCAGTATAATCACATATGTTAACTTGAGAGTGCCCACACTCAATCTACTTATCGTGATGTGTTAAATCAATTACTGTTAGACATTATTTGTCTGATAATCTACCAAATCTTTGAATTGAAGAATTTGTGATTTAATTAATAGCTTGTTATTATGTTCAGGGTAATCAGACTTGTATATAATTCTAATGGCCTTCTTTTGAAAACTATTCTGAATTACAACTTTGGATCTTATATTACTTTGCAACAATATACTCGGTGACGGATTAGGCAGTATAATCACATATGTTAACTTCAGTGCCCACACTGTATTTATTTATGGTTATTTGTTAAATCAAGTACTGTTAGACATGAAATAGGAAGTGTTTAACATAAATGTTATGGCTACTCACCATTGTAGCTCGCTCCTGGTCAATGATACTTGTAGCTCGCTCCTGGTCAATGATACGAGCCTCTTCTTGCAGTGGAAAACTTACAGCCAACAAACACCGTGGAACCTAAAGGAAGGAAATTGAACATTAACATTTAGCCTCAACCAACATTCACAGATGTAACGCAACGCAAACTACACAAACGTAAATATTTTTAAACACAATGAGTTGTACTTACCGTGTACGCTCTAGACCAGGGGTGTCAAAGTCAAATGGACGGAGGGCCCAATAAAAAATTTAGCTACAAGCCGAGGGCCGGACTGATCGAATGTTCATTGAATTTTTTTTTTAAATGACGCATGCAGTCTAGTGAACCTAATTGAACCTACTGAAAACCTAACAAATATATTCCAATATGATCAGATAAATAAAGCAATATTTTCTTATGGCTTTGTCAATAATCTTTAATTTTCAACAGACAGAAAAGACAAATTTCCTTTATATAAAAATCCCCATAACATGAACATTAAATGAAAGAAACCTGTATTATTCAAGGCACCACCAGTAACCTATATTTTCTATTTTAGCAAAAGTGAGCTAAATTTACTTCAAAGAAAAAAATAATAGCAATTTTCTATTATCCACTCAACTGAAATATTTTAAAAATATAATTGGATTGAAATACAATAAAATAAAGTGCAGAAATCTGTTAATCAAAAACAACACTTTCCTCAAGGATAAGTAACATGCAGTGAAAAAAATATTAAACTTTAACTTTTAAACTTGAACTGAGTAAAAACACAAACTTTAATCAGACAGTTTTTGATGAAATCCCCCTCCTTAAATGGCCGGGCTAATTTAGCGATCTCTTCTGCCAAAATAAAACTGGCCTTGACAGCAGCCTAGCCTTGTGTTTTGGCTTTTTAGAACAGAGCCTGTCGAGATTTGAGGCCTCGTTTTAATTCCTCGGCCTTCTGTAGCCTTT
The DNA here is from genome assembly GCF_024217435.2 of Syngnathus scovelli. Classification (NCBI taxonomy): domain Eukaryota; kingdom Metazoa; phylum Chordata; class Actinopteri; order Syngnathiformes; family Syngnathidae; genus Syngnathus; species Syngnathus scovelli. The sequence continues at coordinate 1,195,294 of NC_090847.1, read as the reverse complement.
GTTCCATGTCTATATTCTTGTTTTTGTCCGCGTGTTTCGTTTCATAATGTCTCAGATAATACTCTTTCAGTACCGCCACACTTTCTCCACACAGAAGACACACAGATTTTCCAGCTACCTCCGCGAACATATACTCCGACTCCCACCTTGTTTGAAACCCCCGGTTCTCAGTGTCCACCTTCCTTTTTGCCATTTATGATGGGTATCTGAGGGTTAATTTTACAGTTATGCTGACGACTGCTTTGCTAATAAACACTGAAATCAAGCAGCCTACTGCTCGGTGCTTCAGCGTTGCATTGTGGGAAAATATAGTATTGGTGCGTGTGAAAGATCTGCGGGCTGCCGGCTTGCTGCGGTCTGCGGGCCGGTTCTAATAATAAATCAAGATCATCCCAGGGGCCGTACAAAACCTTCTCGCGGGCCGGATGTGGCCCGCGGGCCTTGACTCTGACATATGTGCTCTAGACGGTCCACTTGCAAGCAGAAAATAAAGATATTTCTGTTGATAGTCGTCGTGTTTGTATCCGTTGTCTCGCTCAAGGCCATTGCGCCCACAGATTTGAATTTTGGTGACAGTTCAGCCTATTGACGTCATTTCCGCGGTGTAATACCCGCATATCTGAAACGGCAAAGTTAAGAGTAGAGTTAAATAAAGTTTTTAATCAACGCAATCATTTACAACCGTTGACCAGTCGAAATAATCGTCGAAATTCGACGTTCCCCCCAAACGCCACACTCACTCGCTTTTCAGGGCAACAAAAGTACTTCTTTTTAAAAACGATGAGTTGTACTTACCGTGTACACTCTGGACGGTCCAGTTGCAAGCAGAAAATAAAAATATTTCTCTCGTTAGTCGTATGTTACCATCCGCTGTGTCTTTGTCAACATTTTCCTACTTCCTGTTGCGAGCCACGCCCACGGATTTAAATTCTGGCGGAAGAGCCCGCCCATTGGCGTCGTTTTCGCGTATAGCAAATCCGATTGGTTGGGAAGGGGGCGCGGTTATGCAGCCGAGGGGTCCTGTGATCGGTGGGATGTAAAGTAGGCGTCGACGTCACATCCGCGTCACGTGACCACGACGTGGCAGACGTCATATAGCAACCGCTGTTTTGTTTAGTAGACTTACAGTTGTTATGCATTGACATAATGGCGCACACTCCAAATGGATTTGAATAAATTAAATAATTCTTCTGCCCACTCCCTTTTAAACAAGTTAACTCTCCCCGCGGATTTGAATTCCGGCGGAAGTTTCGCCCATCGACGTCACGTCTGTCACGTGACCACAACGTGGCAGATGTCATATAGCAACCGCTGTTTTGTTTTCAAAGTCAAAGTCAAAGTCAGCTTTATTGTCAATTTCTCCACATGCCAAAGACACATAAAGAAACCGAAATTTCGTTCCCCCCTATCCCACGGTGACAAGACATGAAGAACAATGAACAGACAAACAAGTAAACAAGTATAACAAAAGCGTGCTGAATAAATAATGAATAAATAACACAACAATAAATAAATAAGAGGACCAGAAAAAAAAGGAGCAAGTGCGCGTACAGCAGACATTCCATTTAGTAGATTTACAGTTGTTATGCATTGGCATAATGGTGTGCACTCAAAATAGATTTAAATAAATTAAATATTTCTTCTGCCCACTCCCTTTTAAACAAGTTAACTCTGCCCACGGATTCTAATTTCGGAGGAAGGTCCGTCCATTGATGTCTTGTCTGCGTCACTTGACCACGACGTAGCGACGTCATATAGTAACCGCTGTTTTGATCAGTAGACTTAGTTATTATGCGTTGACATAATGGCGCACTGGTTAGCATGTCCACCTCTTAAGCATGATGTTGCGGGTTCGACGCCTGATCAATGTTAGCCATGGAGTGAGCTGAAGTGCATGGCGCTGAAGATTTGAATCTTTGAAATGCGCTGAGGTCTGACATATCAGGCAGAATGGTTTGCCATCACGTTCAACAAAAAATAGAAACTTTCCCACTCTGATAAAAACGTCCTGTGTTCATCTACATATTTCCGTTTTGCTGTGCATCTTTTCCCTGCCATTTCGAGAGCCCAATTGACACTAATAGTTTACTGGAATGTGTTTGCCCATCCTACTTTGTGGAATTTCACCACATGCGCTTTTGACCAAAATACCAAATTGAACTCAAGTGAAGCCAACACGCACAACCCCCCCCCCCCCCCCCCCCCACACACACAAACAAAGCGGGAAAAAACGAAGACGTGCGTGTTCCGCCCACGCTGGATTTATTTGCACCTTTGAAAAGACACCGTATTGCCGCAGATGTGGCAAAGAGTACTTTTGGGCATCTGAGACGGAAGGATGTCCAAAGCATCACGTCACCTGCTCTGGTCGGCATGGTGGTGGGACGTTGAGGTCAACCGCTTTGGGGTTGGCTGAATCTTTGGTCGCAGGATGCCACACACTTGAAGACAGAAGCAGAAAAGCAGAGCTAAATGCAAAATGTACTCACCGGTGACTCCAATTTTTTCCCCCCTGAAGAAATGGATGGACGGGTGGCCCCGGCTGGCCGGTGGGACTCTTGTTATTCTGACCCTTTTTAGTGCGCGTTTGGGGCAACAACCGTTTTTTGTGGTGCTCTCTTCTGGTTCAAGAGTGCCCTGCATGTGAATTTGCCTTTCCTGCCTTCTGATTGGATGAGCGCCGGTGTGACGCGGTGCCTCTGTCACTGTGGCGGGGGGTATACGTCGGCATCGGAGCGTCTGCCAACGTCTGAGACCGGCTGGCGGTGTATCGGAAGTGTCGAGTGCGGTGCCGCTGGAGCTCACTCACCAGCTGGTGTTAGGGCCACAGAATGAAGGCCAAGGAGAAGAATAGAAAGAGAAACAGAAACTTCTCCTCCAATTGTTTGATTTGTCTCTTCTGAGCTTCGATGAATTCTTTCAGCTCTTTGTTCCTCTAGGACGGAGAAATGGAAAGCGGCCTTCAAAAGCCAGTAAGCGTGCAAGTAAGTGCCGGGCTGGCTTTGGGCCCTTACCTGTTGCGCGCTGTGCAGCAGATCCATTCTCTCTTGGAGGATGCAAGCGTCGCGCTCCCTTAACTCGCACATCAGGGCTCGCTTCCATTGGTCCACGGCGCTCCTAAGCTCTTCTCTCTGATCCGCCGTCAGCACGTCATTCACGCCAGCGTGGCTGGCTTTTTCGCCGTCCGTGGCGGGCCAGTCCCGCTGCGGTAGCGCCTCGTACAATATGGCCTCCAGCTCCAGGATCCTCTGGGCCGCAATCCTCGTCCATCAGTGGTCCGGCGGGAGATTTGAGGGCGGCTTACCTTATGAGCCTGGTCCATGGAACGCTTCCTGAAGTCCAACTCTTCATCCAGGTAGCCCTTCTGCTTACAGAACATATCCTAGCACAGCTCAAGGTCAGAATTGTTGGGGCACATTGCCGGAGTTCCCCTTGGCTGATGTCGCGTGTCTGTCTACCTTCTCACTTTCAATGTCCAACATCTACTGTTGAAGTGCTGACTTGGTCACTTTGATGTATTCTAACCACTGAGGAAAGGCTGCTGTCACATAAGCAGAATGCGAGAGCGTGCGTGGACGTGCCCGTTACCTTCTCGGCTAGGGTGAGAAGGGTCCTGGCGTGAATCACGACCACCTGCTCCTCGTTGGTGAGATTCTGCAAGAGCCCAAAGGCACAGCGTCAACAAGCTTCTTTCAGCGCAAAGCCTTCCAAAAGTCACATTTGAGCCGCCGAGTCTCGTGGAGTGCGAACATAAGGAGTTCGACATACACTTACGGCGTTATCGCCCAGGATGTCCAGCTTCTTCATCAGATCACTGATGACGATGTCCGGGGGAAAGGCGCAAGGAGCAATGTAAGGTGTTCTGGGACCTCGGGTTAAGGTTAGGGTTGCGAGGGACGCCTTACGTACGCTCACGCCCTCGGCCTCGCAGTAGATCTGCAAAGGGCTGAGGCTGTCTGGGAAACGGACTTGCAGAAACTTCAAGACGGGGGAGCGCCATTCCCTCTCCTGAAAGGCAGAGGCATGCATCCGTCCGTCCGTCCGTCTGTCACATCTCTGGCCTCAACACGCTTGTGCGAGTCTTCCCACCTCCAGCTCCAGGATGCGGAACTCAAGCAGTTCGTTTTGGTCTCGGATATCCTGGATGTGCTCTTTCAGACGCGCTTCTTCCGCCTCCATCCGCCTGACCTGAAAAGACAGTCAGACCTCATCTGCTGGGCTTCCCGACGGGTGTGACGCCAAGCGACTCCGCCCAGCGCCTTTCTTTCCGTCACCTTTTCGGCCAACTGCTGATTGCTCTGACGCAGCAGCTGCTTCTCCTCCACCCACTTGACATTCTAGAAGAGACAAACGCGTGGACAGCTTTGGAATGTTGTGTCATTTTCATCCACAAATTCTTTGTTTGACTGGAAAATGACATTTGCTTTTCTCCGCATTTTCCCAGCCACGTTCAGGGGGGGGTTGGTCCAGTAATGCCAGACGAATGAGTGACTGAAGAATGTAGCTATTTTGTCTGAGAAAAAGGTGTGCTCATTGATGAGCTTACCTGTCCTTGTTGCTTCAGCGCTGACTCCAGATCTGCTACTCTGCTTTGATAGTGACCCATTTCTACCATCAGCTTTTCTCTGGTCTGAAAGGAGGAGGAGGGAGGCTCCTCCTCCTCCTTTCAGACCAGAGAACACCCGAGGCTGGGTGAGAACGGGGAGGCTGCGACCCGGCCGGGGGTTGCGGGAAGGGGCGCCACCTTGATCTCCTTCTCGGCGTCGTAGTCCCCTCCGCTGGTCTGGGCGAGAAGCGCGTAGGCTCGTTGCAGCGCTTGATATTCTTGCGTCAGCTGGCGGTAGCGAAGCTCCGCCTCCTCATGCACACACCAATGCAACACAGCACTAGTGTTAGGGTTTTCCAGGTTATCTTTATCGTAGGATTATGTTGGAATGCAACAGGTAATAAATACCTTACCTTGTCCTCCTTATCTCAAGGTCGTAAAACATCCCCTGACATGTTTAGACTAGAGGACAAGGGCTTTAGCCAGCCTACCCATACCCCCACTCTGTTTCTCTTAATAAATATCCACGTGCAGGAAGGAGGGCAGATTTCATTCCTGAAGCGAGTGATCTCTCCACCTGCAGGTGTCTAAAATAACTTGCCTTGTCTCCTGTGTGGTTCTTGCAAAATAAGTTGGAGTGAGCAAATCTCTAACATTTTGGTGCCGAAACCCGGGATCCTCATACCCACCATCTGACCGGCGAAGGAGGACGTGCTGCATTGTCGACAAGCCAGCGTCCATTAGGAGGACCTGGAAGAGAAAGTCCTGGGAAGAGAATTCTTAGCTGGGCCAGCATCTTAGGTCTGCCTTCGTCTGACAGAGGTGGATTGACGGGACCCGGCAGTGCAACGAACCAGGGGACAAGTAAGTTAAAGGCCTGAAGTTGTGTGATTGTGTTGTTGCTTGTGAAACGCGTAAAAAGGAAGAAGTGCACAGGAATAAGTTTTGTGGAAGGAGGGGGTGTTGTAGAGTCCCCCTCTGGATGAGGTGTCTCTTTTGGAGCAGTGGTTCTCAAACTGTTTTAAAATCTCAGTACCTCCGTGAATCATTATTTGACGACCACTGTTCTAGGGAGTACAACCTCGCGTTGGCAGGGCTGGGGACAAGGACTTTTGTCTTTAGTTCCCAGGGAAGGTGGGGGGTGTTGTAGAGTCCCCTCACTGGATGAAGCAGCTCCTTTTTTTAAAAAAAAAGGAGGACTTCGCGTTGGCAGGGCTGGGGACAAGGACTTTTGTCTTTAGTTCCCAGGGAAGGTGGGGGGTGTTGTAGAGTCCCCTCACTGGATGAAGCAGCTCCTTTTTTTTTTAAAAGGAGTACTTCGCGTAGGCAGGGATAACTTGCGTGATTGAGTGTGTGACTGGTAGGATAAATTGACTAAGAAGCAGTTCTAGCGTTGATCCACGGCAATAAAACAGGCTAGTAATCTGTCGAAAGGTCAATTTAAACCTGCATTGAGGATCCTCAAAGAAAAAAAATTGAAAAAAAAATGTAAAACCTTAAACTACTGAAATTAAGATGGGAAAAAAGAACGGTAAATCTCTTGCTCTGCTCTTCTTTAAAACGAGAAGTTCATGGCAAGTAGATTTCTTAATTGTATGGAATACATGCTGAAGTGGTAGAAGTGCTAGAGTGTGGTTGAAATCTTCACAAAGAGATGAGAACGAATTCAAGAGACAAAAGCTAGAAAGATGAAAACTGATGCGGTCACAAGTGTTTGTCAGACCAGGAGACAATAAGGCCCCTGTGAGCAGGTGCAAGGCCGCAGCTCAAGCCGGGGCTCAAGCAAGGGGCAAGAGGAGTTTCCGGTCCTATGCAAATCATGTATCGAAATTTAAAAGATCTGAAACCTCTCCCATATGACAGCAAAACATGTCATTGTCAGGTTATCAAAAATCGTTTTAGATTGTTAGAGCCCCTGTCCACACAAGAAGTATGACAATGCTGTTTGTAGGCCCAATTACAAATGAATAGGGATCAAATTGTGTTACACTGAAGTTAAAATATGCAAATCAAGTGGTAAAGAAATGCAACTTGCTTCTAGAAGATAAATAAATAAAAGTAGAATGTGCTGTCCTCGTGTGCATGGGAGGGACCAGCTCATGATCGACCACAGGAAATGGCCAGCCTGTGACGAATCATTGGTGCTGGGAACTACCTTTTGCATGCGAGAGCTGTGCATGTGTGTGCGTATATGTTAAAATGATGAACATTGGCTAAAGTTTTAGTATAAAAAAATTTGCTAGACTGTGGTCTATTCAATTTACACCGCAGAACAGAAACAATTTTGACAGATAAAAATGAAAGAAAAAGAGAGAAATCTGTTTGCGAACAGAAACTAATCCACACTAGTGCATGTTAGTGTCAAGCCCTCATGAGAAATTCGGAGTTAACAAAACAACAGAACATGCTTTCAGGAATTGGGAGAAGCTAAATTGTGAATTTAAGATTTTGCAATGCTACATTTAATAGGAATAATTGATTGGTTGTGTTATAAGATTATGCAAACTTTTAAATGCAAGCTAAATCTGAGAGATTGAGTTCTTCAAATTTAAAAACAAAGAAAAGAAATTCAGATTAATTTGCCAATTGTTTGTTTTAGTTAAGTTTTTTTGAATTGGTGGATTGTTCTACCAGGAAACCTGAGTTGAAAATGATATATGAATGTTGTGTGGTGAGCTTGGATGAATTGGGACCAATGTGATAGAAAGACTCCTTTTTGGAGACTGCGTGTGAGATGCAAATGAACATTGATGAATGATAGCCTGAATGAAAAGAAATTACAGGTTGAATGGTTGAAGTCGTTGGCGACTACTATAGAAAATTAGTAGAGCGACTTCGATGAAAGAGTGATTTTGAGCAGGTTGAATGTTAGAAAGAAACACATAGCTTTTGGATTGATAATTAACTAGAAGAAAAAAAAACTGGAGAACCAGTAACACATGCAGAAGATGTGTGAACTGAGAAATTGAGAAGCGTTTTGGAAAGAAAGTCAACTTAAATGATGATGGAATCGTATGTAGTAAAGAACGCATTCTCCCAAAAAGTTTGTCAAGGTGTGAGGCATGGGCGTTGCCAAGCCTCAAAAAGGGGGGAGTGAGTAGGACAGATAGTGGAAGATAGTAATAATACAACACGTTATGACAATGAATTTTCGAATACATTTGGTGTTATATTGTGGTAATTTTTTTGTTCTGGTGTAGATAGGTTAGCAACACGAGAGATTTAGAGGTTCAAAAGAAAGACAGTTAAAAGAAAACATTTTTGATTTGGACAATTGCAGGCTAACAGGAACATGAGAACGATAAGAACTACGAGGTGGGATCCAATTTCATTGGGGAGATTGAGAATTCACAGCACCATACTCTAAGTCACATTTTTGAGCAAGCATGACAATAACATGTGAGAGGTCAAGACATACAGACCAGGGCTTGATGTGGAAAGCAGACCTCGATGAGTTGATTTTCAATAATGATACTGAAGACAACATACTGTCCGATTAAATTGGAACTATAGATAAAATGTAGCGCAAAAATAGGATGAGTTGCAGGATTTACGATATAAAACCGAGACCGCTGTTATTAGGAGAATTTGAAGTTTGGTAAATAAACGTTACCAGCAAATTGATGGAAGCAGCTACATTTGGAAATAGTCTTACAAGTTTGATGTCCCAGCCTGTCATTCTCAGTGTCAGAGTCCCTGAAACCCAATCCGAGACTTCGCCTGCAGCCGTGAACAACTACAAAATGGTGCCTGGCTCTGAAGCACCTTTGACCTTTGGCGAAGGACAAGAAAAGACTGCTGTTGTGCTTGGAGGAGGACAAGTACACTCCGGAGGACAGACAACATCCTCGGGGACGAGAAAAGACAGTGAAAAGCGGAGGAACTCACAATGATGAAAATTGACTCATTTGAACAATGGACTCATTCAAGAGTGATGGATGGGGTCGCTCTGAAGCAACAACAAAAGAACACCAACTTGAGAGGGTGAAATGCGGCAAAAAGATATGGACTTGGAGTGTCCGACAACCAAATCGCACTCCTTGCTACGGCGTTCCCAAATTTGGTGAAGCTTGGTTCAAAGTGGAAGGGAGGTTCATTGTGCACTGAGTTTGACAGAACTGAGGAGATTTGATAAATAAATAAATAAAAATTTGAAAAATACGTAGGGCTACAGATTATAATCAGAGATTGAACAGATTTGGATAAAACAAATAGGCTAAAACGGTAGGAAACAAGAGCAAGATCTGATATTTTGGCTCATCAAGCTTAAAACGTAGAGGTCGAGTTATATAAATTCAATGACCCCCGCCTCCCCCGGGACGTGGGAAAAGCTCTGCCGGAGGTGGGAGTTGAAGCTCTTCCTGACAGGAGATTCTGCCAGACGTTCCCAGCAGACCCTCACAGAGTGTTTGGGTCTTCCAGGTCGGACCAGCATCTTCCCCCACCATCGGAGCCAACCCACCAACAGGTGGTGATCAGTTGACAGCTCCGCCCCTCTTTTCTCCCGAGTGTCCAAAACATGCGGCCGCAAATCTGATGACACAACTGGTGCCATTGCCCACGTGAGCAACTGGTGCCATTGCCCACGTGAGCATTGAAGTCACCCAGTAGAACGATGGAGTCCCCAGAAGGAGCGCTCTCCAGCACTTCCTCCAGGGACTCCAAGAAGGGTGGGCATAGACACAAACAACAGTCAGGACCCGTCCCCCCACCTGAAGGCGGAGGGAAGCTACCCTCTCGTTCACCGGGGTGAACCCCAATGTGCAGACGCCCAGCCGGGGGGGCAATAAGTATACCCACCACATCTGCTCGACACATCTCACCGTGGGCAACTCCAGAGTGGAAGAGAGTCTAGCCCCTCTCGAGAGGGCTTCTACCGGAACCCAAACTGTGCGTGGAGGCTAGTCCGACTATATCTAGTCAGAATTTTTCTGCCTCGCACACCAGCTCGGGCTCCTTTCCAGCCAGAGAGGTGATATTCCATGTCCCAAGAGCTAGCTTCTGCAGCCGGGGATCAGACCGCCAAGGTCCCTGCCTTTGGCCACCGCCCAGCTCACACTGCACTCGACCCCTTTGGCCCCTCGCACAGGTGGTGAGCCCATGGGAAGGGGGACCAACGTTTCCTTTTCGGGTTGTGCCCGGCCGGGCCCCATGGGCGAAGGCCCGGCCACCAGACGCTCGCCTTCGAGCCCTGCCTCCAGGTGCAGCACAACCAACGTGTGGAAAAGATAATGCGCACGACATTTTTTCTCAAAAGCATGACTTGAAAGAAGGTCCAAACCAGACAAACAGCAGAGGATGGTTTTGATCTATCCACCTCTGGGTTATGGGCCCAGCACGCTCCCGCTGCGCCACTCTGCTGCTCAGTGCTAGCAATTCATCAAGTCCTCTAATCGGCTAACAAGCATTCGGTTCCAACTCGTAACTGGATTCTGACTGTCACTCATTACATTATGAACAAAGCTCAGTCGGGCAGCACTAACCTGGATGCTGGTGGAGAAACCAACTTTTTATCCACTTTCACATTTTATTAGAAATGTCAACAAAATTCAATGTTGAAACTGCAGTTGGTAGGTAGTGTCGCTGAAGCGCTGGATTTAGGCTCTCAGTCTCTACTAAGGCGTGCGTTCAAATCTTGTGTTAGTTCCGCTCTATTCTTCTGGCCTGACTCCTTTTGGCGCAGCCGTTGTACATATGATGACCCTGGAAAGTTCTTGGCAAATTCTCATTTGCCTTTCATGTTCATCGGGTCTACCATTTTAATAGGTATCTACACTGTGTATTTGGATAGAGACTGGTCAAAGGGGACACATATATGCCTCGTGAACTACTACATGCATTACTGCGGATGAAGAAGAGTGAACAAATAAGTCATCAGACAAGTTTGCCGATTTTTTAGTGCCCATTAGAGCAGCACTCTGTTCCGTACTGTAACCTGTTAGGTTTGTTCCCAGTTCTTTATCTTTAATGCTCGATATGCTAACAGTAATTACCAAGAGAAAGCCTTCACAGTTTAACTATTTAATGTATGCCAAAATGATTGATGCACAGCTGTGGAGCCCTTTCTGCGAGATGCAGAAGAAGGTTCCTCTCCCAGCGCCAAGGTTCCTGCTCTTATACTACTCTGGCCGCCTTCCTGCAAGGAGGCGACTGCCTAGCCTGTGTGATAATGTGTGACCTTGTCATCTTAACCGAGAGCGACTTCTACATATGTGCAAAGGGTTTCATAGAGTAGAGAAAGCTAATAAAGCAAGAGAAGTGTTACAGCGATATAATGGCATAGCTCAAGCTCCCTAGCTAATCACATGTGCCAAAGAGGCCTATTCTAACAAACCGTTGGTGAGAATGGGTAGACGGGGAAGCCTGTAAGCGAGTCCCTCACTCGCATACTCCATCGCTTTTCTGCCTTTTGGCTAAGATAAAGTGTAGTATCTGTTCTTGGGTTTGGGGGATTAAGAGAGCTGACCGTAGAAGAGAGAATTTTAACCATAAAAGTGGTGATTTTACCCTTGCTTTTACTAATCAGTTCTGTTTTCATCCCAGCAAGTAAGTTGCTTTTAGAATTGGACCGAGCCATTTTTTACTTCACCTGGAAATCCAAGTCAGAGGGACTGAAGAGGGACACCATGAAGAAAAAGAAAAAAAAACAGAGGAGAAGGAGTCCCGAACTTAAAACTCTTCCTCGGAAGCAGATATGTTGCCCTGCACCTGCGAAGCGCGCTCGTTACACCAAATGCATCGAAAAGCCAAGCAATGACACGATTCTGGATGGGCTCATACTGTCACGGTCGGGTGGTGGAGCATGGAGCAGGACGACCAAGTGCAGCTCGGACCAGGGTTTATTGAAGCAACTCAAAATACAGACTCGGTAAACTGACATGACTTAAACAATAACTTGACTGACTGACCGGGACGTGGAACAAGAAGACAGCAGGACATGACGGCACCAAGACAGGACGACACACCGAACGACAGGAACCAAAACCAATGACCAAAACCAATGATCCGACAGGGAGAGAGGGGCAGACAGGACTTTTATACACGACAGGTAACGAGAGGCAGGTGGGACCAATCACACTGATCATGGGCACACAGGAGGGGAGGGGCGAGCACACAGACAGAAACCAAGACAGACACATAGTGGAGCAGGGCGAGACGTGACACATACCTCCGGAAACTAAAGCTAATACCCATCGACCAATGAATTCCTGTGTCTTTTAACGCGCCACCTTCTTATTTCTTCACCAAAAAGTTTTTGAAGAACTTTAAATTAGAGCAAGAAAATAGTGACATTTTAACAAGTCACAGATCTATGATCTCTGTCGTACAGCGGGAAGTGGTTTGTCCAGTGCTCGGACCCGCATTCGGCGAGCCCACAACAGTTTGGCACAACGTCAACCACCCCGCCCTCTCGAAACAAACTTGTTGGGACCTGTCGTGGATGGTGGCCCATGATGGCCTCCCAGTCAGGTCCGTTATGCACTCCCGGGGCATATCAGCGCTCTCAACGTGCCCCCGACCTGGCTGTGGCGCCCAGGAGTCAGTGTGGCACCTGCTCAGGTAGTTCATGGCTGCCGTATACCTGTGGGCGACCTGCAGTTCCCGGCAAGGGAAGTGTTGAATGCAGACATCAACATCTCAACAGACCCTTCGCACCCAGGTTGCAGCCTGTTTGAACTACTCCCCTCCGGACGCCGTTATAGAGCTCTGTACACTAAAACCAGCAGACACAGAGACAGCTTCTTCCCCCAGGCTGTCGCTCTGATGAACTCACACCACTCTTAGAGTCTCAGAGTCATTACTGTGCAATAACATCCCGCTTTCCACACCTTTTTTGTTTACACTGTTTGTACTATGTGTCCTCTCTGCATCCATTGCAGCCTGGTCATCCTCGAAGAGGGACCCTCCCATCTGTGGTCTCTTCTCAAGGTTTCTCATTTCCCCTAGCTGGAGTTATGAGTTTTTCCTTGCCCTCTTGGGAGTTTAAGATCAGTTTAAGATCAGGGGATGTTTGAGAATATCTTTCATTTTTCACATGTTGTTGTTAGTCACCTAAATGTTGAACAGAGGCTGTGATTTACCGAAGTCAAATTCCTTGTTTGGCACGCTCAAACATGGCGAATAAAAAACTCTTGAATCTTGAATCTTGAACCTTGTACTCTATGGGGTGAGCCCGTTGAAAATCAAGCAAGAAGACTTTACAAAGCAGTGGCTCACTTTTGCTGCCATCAAAGACGCCATGTGGACTTCCAGAAATTTGCTGGTAAGGAGGCACAGACAGACAAGGAAATGATGGAATTGGGCTAAAATGGTGCACGAAAACAGTGTGTATTCACCTTTATATTTTGCTTCATGTAGCCTTATCAAAATGAATAAAACTTCTCTCTGTATGTGCATTCACGTGTAACATTGAAGGAGGTAGATATTTTGTTTCAATATTTAAATAAATACCATCATTGTCTATTAAGACACTAAAAGTTGATGGAACATTTTTTGTAGGGCTGCTGTGTTTTAACAAGGAAAGACTCATGTGCTTATGGATGAAGACGACTTGTACTTGTGATTGTGCTTGTGAACAGTAAAGAGGAGTGCTTGTGCAATTGACAGGGTTGGTTATTGTTTTTTATTTAAAAACAATATTTTTTGCCAAATTACAATAGACTGGCATGTGCCAATTCAAATGGGTCCCACCAGAAGTTAAACTGCATTGATAAACGAAGCCCCTTCGTTAGTCATCACTTTACCGTGGAGGAGGGGTTTGCACGCCCCAATGATCCTAGCAGCCATCTTGTCTGGGGCTTCATGCCCCTGGTAGGGTCATCCATGGCAAACGGATCCTAGGTGAAGGGCCAGACAAAGCACGGCTCTCACAAGCCCCTTATGAAGAAAAACATAAATGGATTTTGTTTTCCCTCGCCCGGACGCGGGTCACCGGGCCCCACATCTGGAGCCAGGCGTGGAGGTGGGGCTCGAAGGCGAGCGTCTGGTGGCCAGGCCTTCGCCCACGGGGCCCGGCTGGGCACAGCCCGAAAAGGAAACATGGGTCCCCCTTCCCATGGGCTCACCACCTGCCGGAGGGGCCAAAGGGGTCGGGTGCAGTGCAAAATGGGCGGCGGAAAAAGGCAGGGACCTTGGCGGACCGATCCCTGGCTGCAGAAGCTGACTCTTGGGACATGGAATATCGCCTCTCTGACTGAAAAGGAGCCCGAGCTGGGCGTGGGAGGAGTTTGGCGAGGCCATGGAGAATGACTTCCGGATGGCTTCGAGGAAATTCTGGTCCACCATCCGGCGTCTCAGGAGGGGGAACCAGTGCACCGTCAACACTGTTTACACTGGAGATGACGTGCTGCTGACCTCGACACGGGACGTCGTGAGTCGGTGGGGAGAGTACTTTGAAGACCTCCTCAATTCCACCGACACGCCTTCCATTGTGGAAACAGGGCCTGGAGACTCTGAGGTGGACTCTCCAATCTCTGGGGTCGAACTCACTGAGGTAATCAAAAAAGTCCTCTGGGGCATGGCCCCGGGGGTGGATGAGATCCGCCCAGAGTTTTTAAAGGCTCTGGATGTTGTGGGACTATCATGGCTGACACGCCTCTACAGCATTGCGTGGACATCGGGGACGGTGCCTCTGGATTGGCAGACTGGGGTGGTGGTTCCCCTCTTTAAGACGGGAGACCGGAGGTTGTGTTCCAACTATAGGGGAATCACACTCCTCAGCCTCCCTGGTAAGGTCTATTCAGGGGTGCTGGAGATGATGGTCTGTCGGGAGGTCGAACCTCGGATTAAGGAGGAGCAGTGTGGCTTTTGTCCTGGCCATGGAACAGTGGACCAGCTCTACACCCTGGGCAGGATCCTCGAGGGGGCATGGGAGTTCGCCCAACCTGTCCACATGTGTTTTGTGGACTTGGAGAAGGGGTTCAATCGTGTCCTTCGGGAAGTTTTGTGGAGGGTGCTTCGGGAGTACGGGGTGCTGAGCCAACTGATAAGGGCGGTTTGGTCCCTGTATCACCAATACCAGAGTTTGGTCCGCATTTCTGGCAGTAAGTCAGATTCTTTCCCAGTGAGGGCTGGACTCTGCCAAGGCTGCCCTTTGTCACCGATTCTGTTCATAATGGTTATGGACAGAATTTCTACACGCAGCCAAGGCGTTGAGGGGGTCCAGTTCTGGGACCTCAGCATTGCGTCTCTGCTTTTTGCAGATGACGTGGTGCTGTTGGCTTCTTCAAGCCGTGATCTCCAGCTCTCACTGGGGTGGTTCGCAGCCGAGTGTGAAGTGGTCGGGATGAGGGTCAGCACCTCCAAATCCGAGGCCATGGTCCTCGGTCGGAAAAGGGTGGGATGCCCTCTCCGGATCGGGGATGAGATCCTGCCCCAAGTGGAGGAGTTCAAGTATCTTTGGGTCTTGTTCACGAGTGAGAGCAGGATGGAGCGCGAGATCGACAGGCGGTTTGGTGCAGCGTCGGCAGTAATGCGAACTCTGTACTAATCCGTCGTGGTGAAGAGAGAGCTGAGACAAAAGGCAAAGCTCTCAATTTACCGGTCGATCTACGCTCCTACCCTCAACTATGGTCACGAGCTTTGGGTCGTGACCGAAAGAACGAGATCCAGAATACAAGCGGCCGAAATGAGTTTCCTCTGCAGGGTGTCCGGGCTCTCCCTTGAGAAGCTTGGTCATCCGGGAGGGACTCGGAGTAGAGCCGCTGCTCTTCTACGGTGAGAGGAGCCAGATGAGGTGGCTCAGGCATCTCATCAGGATGCCTCCTGGACGCCTCCCTTTGGAAGTGTTCCGGACATGTCCCACCAGTAGGAGACCTCGCGGGCGATCCAGGACGTGCTGGAAAGACTATGTCTCTCGGCTGGCCTGGGAACGCCTTGGGATTCCCCGGGTTGAGTTGGATGAAGTGGCTGGGGAGAGGGAAGCCTGGGAGTCCCTCCTAAAGCTGTCTCCCCCTCGACCCAACCCGGATAAGCGGAATAGGATGGATAAATGGATGGATGATAAACGAGGTTTTAAACGTGATTGTCTGTCTGCACTCGGCATAATTTCTCTGTTTATGTGAACATGTTCACACGTGCCGGTATAAATTATGTGAACGTATGATTGTTGCACGGAGTATGATATAGGCGGCTATCCGTTGCAATATTGATATTCTTTCGCAGAGCATCAACAAATTGAGATATACTCTTATTGTTCCTCTCCACGGAAATGGTATACTCTTTATTGTTCCTCTCCACAGAAATCTTTAGTAAAAGGCGAAAGATTTATTCGATCTGAAGAGAAACGAGTGATCTGAAAATCTGAGTCAAAACGGGCCACCCCACTGCTGGTCTCACTAAATTCACAGGCGGTCTCACACTCAAATTGCAGCAACCATTCCTTCTAATACAAACAATAGAAGTTGATGGATTTACTATACTTACAAGGACTCAAGCAAACTAGAATGTTTAAACGAGTATTTTGTGTTCATTAATGTCTCACTTACTTTAAACATTGTTGGCGCACAGGATTGTAGGTATCTGATCGAACACTGATGGCGCTCGTTCTTTCAATTATATTGGGCGTCTATTTTGATTATTGATGGTAAAAACAGTTGTATGTCTTGGTACGTGTACTTTTGGTCTGAGAGAACGGGAAATGATCCCATCCCTGTGTTTTATTTGAAAATTTGTAATTTCATAACTTTATTCAACACAAATCGGGAAACAAAATACGATTGTAATTTCTCAAATGATTTTTCAAACTTCGGAAATGCTCTATGTCTCCCTTGTGTCGCAAATAATTGAGGCTTTTGACGTTGCTGGCATGGTTTGGAGTGTAATTCACCTCCACTGCGTTGGTGGCGTTTGATATTTGACATTAGAAAATATTTCTGTCATTTTACTTTAGAAAGTAAAAGTTGTTTTCTAGAAATCCATACTTGTGATGTATGAGGAACAACAATCGGGCGCATTCTTAAAAAGACAGACCTACAGCCGACAAAAAGGTTTTGATACGTTCATATCATATGACGAGTCAGGAACGTGGTAATTACATATTGAAATGAAAAGAGACTACCGTTCAAGATGGCGGCGCGTGCACACGCAGCGGCCACTCTCTGTCCCGTTCGGTGTTTTGTGAGTGTTTACTGAGTGTTTGTCTGGCAGTTTTGTGTGTATTCGTCTCGTGTGATACGTCGTGCTACTAGTGCGGCGGGCATGTTCTGCTCAACATCGGCGGACGTGGGTTTTATGGCGTTCTGGACTTTGGTGCGGAGAGATTTGCTGCTGGTGTTAGCGCTCGGACTGCTTCGTCATGGAGCGATGCCGGACTGGCCTGCTCTTCCTCCCCCGGTTGGACTGCGTCCTGAGCTCGGACTGCTCCGTCCTGGAGCATTGTTGGGATGCGTCGGCAGCGGGTCTGCGAGGCAGCGGAAGAGGGGCCAGCGCGGAGACGTCGGGCCAGGCTTGCGGCCAACCCAGCTCGCCCATCCGTGCCTTCCATTCTCCTGGCGTACGTTCGTTCGCGGGACGACAAGATGGGTTGCGTTCGCCTGATAGGATCCACGAACCGGACAGTGCGTGCCTGCTGTGTGCTCGTGTTCACAGTGGCCTGGTTGACTGTCATCTTACCGGACTCTGCTGTGCATCGGGAGCGGCTAGCGTGCTATCACGCTTATTGTTCATTGATGTTGACTTCTTATGTTATTTTTCCTGTGTTGTTTACTTGTATGTGCGTTGTGAACTCTGTCTTGTCACCCTGGGATAGTGAGAAACGTAATTTCGATCTCTTTGTGTGTCTTGACATGCGGAGGAATTGACAATAAAGGAGACTTTGACTTTGACTTTGAATTTTGCATTTGCTAATTTGGTGAATACAGTTTAACGAGCAAATGCACAGTGTTAGAGATTCGCTCAGTCCAACTTGTTTTGCAAGAACCACACGGGAGACGAGTAAGTCCCTTTAGACACCTGCAGGTGGAGAGTCCATTCGTCGCTGTGCGTACAGCGATGTTCGAATGGAGGTCTGACTCTCGCCTCCTGCAAGAGCATTTTTATTAAGAGAAACAGGGTGGGGGTAAGAGTGGACTGAATAGAGAAAGCCCTTGACCTCTAGTCAAAACATAGCAAGGGGTGTTTTACGACTTTGTGTAGGATGGGACACGCTAGGTGATTTATCACAGGTTGCATTCCAACATAAGCATAAAACTAATCTAGCTAGGTTATTTATTACAGGCTGCATTCCAACATAATCATACGATAAGAATAATCTGGAGAACCCTAATACACAGTTCCAGAGTACAGTTAATTACATAATCAAAAGCGTTCAGTGTGTCACAGCATCGCAGACTTAAACTCCATGTGCATACTACTGCGCTTAATTTTTGTTTTCATCAGAAAGACCAGAGGAGAGCGCGAACACAGTCCCCCACTACCAGAAATAATGCAGTCAAGATTCACACAGTAGGGGAATTTGCAGAGGTCAGCACAACCGTAGTGCAATGGCTGAGCCTCACATGGGGTGAACCACCTTCTTGATCATGGGCCGACGTCTTTACCGCACACGCCATTTTCAGTCACGGGCTTAATTGCTAAAAACGTGTGGCACACATACACACTCAGTGGGTGAAACAGGATTCGTAGAACTGTTTAAGTCAAAGTCAAAGTCAAAGTCAGCTTTATTGTCAATTTGTCCACATGCCGAAGACATACAAAGAAACCGAAATTTCGTTCCCCCCTATCCCATGGTGACAAGACATGGCCCACAACAGACAAACAAGTAAACAAGTATAACAAAAGCGTGCTGAATAAATAATGAATAAATAACACAACAAATAAATAAATAAGAGGAGCAAAAAAAGGAGCAAGTGTGCGTACAGCAGACATTCCAGAAAATAGCGCAACAGTGCCGCACGCTACGCAGAAGGGGGTAGCGAGTTCAGGGCCCTAACAGCCTGGAGAAAGAAGCTGTTGGCGAGTCTGGTGGTGCGGGAGCGCAGGCTCCTATACCTCTTCCCAGAGGGCAGAAGGTCAAACAAAGAGTGAGCCGGGTGACTCACATCTCTGGCAATCGAGGTTGCCTTGCGGGCGAGATGGGAGGTGTAAATGTCCTTCAGGGAGGGGAGCGAAGCACCAATAATCTTACCAGCCGTATTCACTATGCGCTGCAGGGCCTTCAAGTTCTGTTCAGTGCAGTTACCACCCCAGACAGCGATGCAACTGGTGAGGACGCTCTCAATGGTGCCACGGTAGAATGTAGACAGGACTGCCTGAGGAGCACATGCACGCCTGAGCTTCCGCAGGAAGTACAGGCGGCGCTGAGCTTTCTTTGCCAGTGACGAGGTGTTTGCGGACCAGGAGAGGTCCTCACTGATGTGCACCCCCAGGAACTTGGTGCAGCTCACCCACTCCACCACAGCACCGTCGATGATCAGCGGCAGGTGTGTTGTGTGACCCTTCCGGAAGTCAACAACGATTTCCTTGGTCTTATTGACGTTCAGCAGGAGGTTGTTGTCCCTGCACCACATGGTCAGAAGGTCAACTTCCGACCTGTACCGAGTCTCGTCGCCCTTCGTGATGAGACCCACCAGAGTCGTGTCGTCAGCAAACTTCACTATGCGGTTGTCGCTGTAGGTCGCAGTGCAGTCATGCGTCAGCAGGGTGAAGAGCAATGGACTAAGCACGCAGCCCTGGGGGCCCCCGTGCATGCATTGCCTTTTTTAACCTGAGAACCCTAAAACTGTATGAATTTGTATTTATTGAAAACGTCCAACATTACCACTGAATAATATTTTTTTTCCTGAACAAGTTTTGAAAATGACAAATATATCAAATAACAATAACATAAACAGTTCACCGCCACACAGCCCCAAGCACCGGCATCGACTTCCAGGCGTGTGGCAGCGTGGACTTCCATCCCTGGAGGTGGCACTTCCAGCCACAGAGGTCGAAGAGAGCTCCATAGAATAGGACCGGGTGTGCGTGAAACATATAATAGTTTTTCAAACCTTCTGTGTCACTCCAAATCATTAAATCCTTCAAACTAGTGGTAGAGTGTCCGCCCTGAGACTGGAAGGTTGTGGGTTCAAACCCCGGCCGGGTCATACCTATAAAAATGGGACCAATTGCCTCCCTGCTTGGCACTCAACATTAAGGGGTGGAATTGGGTGTTAGATCACCAAATGATTCCCGAGCGCGGCACCGCTGCTGCTCACTGCTCCCCTCTCCCCCAGGGGATGGATCAAAATCACACGGGGATGGGTTGAATGCAGAGGACAAATCTCACCACACCCAGATGTGTGTGTGATGATCATTGGGAAAAAAAAAACTCTCCGTCCTCTGTGTCACTTACAAGCAAAGCCACTAAAGATGCCGGTAGTACATGGGGCCCTTCGTCATCTTCGTCATCCCGTGATCGAATCCTTTGTCCTTTAAGTAAACAACCGCCGCGCCGCTGATGTCACTTGCAGTTCAAACTACAGTAATCCCTTGCTACATCACGGTTCGTTTATCCATTTTTCGTTTTTTTTTTTTATTTTGAAAATTTGTGACAAAAAATCACGTATAAGTTGCTCCTCAGTATAAGTCGCCCCCCCACCCAAACTATGAAAAGAAACGTGACTTATAGTCCAGAAAATACGGTAATGACAACACACAATACAACAAAACACAACACAACAATACTTACCGTAATTTCTGGACTATAAGCCGCACCGGACTATAAGCCGCACCAGCTAAAATTCAGGGATATTTTAGTTTTTTTCTTACATAAGCCGCACCGGACTATAAGCCGCACGTGCACATGAGTTTTTTTTACAAAGAAAGACAGTACACAGAAAGCCGTAAAAATCCATAAATACGCCTCGCCGCCATTTAAGCCTCAGGGTTCAAAGTAACCTTCTGAATAAAATGCATTAAAAGTTCACATTCATTACAACTTGTTTTTGGTGAGCAAAATGTCAGAAGAATTGAATTTAAATGCTAATTGATTGGGTTTTAATACAATGCAGATGGTCCAAACAGCGCCACTGCTTTGTGTAATCTCTAAGAGAAAGGGTTTGGAGCCCTTTGACGCAGGTCACCTAGCGTGCATTCCTACTAAAGCTCATAATAGTCACAAGCAACACAGCCAGAATAAGCAGCAGCCATAGTAGTGTTTCAAAATAGTATTTTTGTTGTTGTTTTTTTTTTTTTTTCAAGATACCGCACAACAGTGGTCCACAGCGTTTTTACGAGTGCATAAAAGTGATCAAGTCATCACAAAAATCACGAAAAAAATCTTATATAAGCCGCACCTGACTATAAGCCGCAGGGTTCAAAATTTTGGAAAAAGTCGCGGCTTATAGTCCAGAAATTACGGTACCTTTCCTTTAAAATCTTTTTCTCTACCTAACACAGACAGATAATGGGAGAATGTGTCACAATGTGAAGGAGATGTATTGGGTAATGCAGAAACAAAATAAAAACGATTATTTAATGTTAGACACATTATCCACTAGGCTACTTTCCTCTTGACATTCATTAAATTGACAACGAAGGGACTTGAACCCCTTAATCTTCTGATCCAGTCAGTTAACTCCACTTGAATCTAGGCTGTAGATTTACTGTATATGCTCAAAAATCATTGCACTGCTATCACTTGTCAGAATTTCCTGTATGGCTATCTGGCCTAATGGATAAGATTTCAAATCTAAACAGGTATTCATGTCTAGTGTATCATCAAATTGAAAGAGGAAAATATGTCACGGTCGGGTGTGGAGCATGGAGCAGGACGACCAAGTGCAGCCCGGACCAGGGTCCACCGAAGCAACTCAAAATACAGACTCGGTAAACTGACATGACCTAAACAATAACTTGACTGACCAGGACGTGAAACAAGAAGACAGCAGGACACGACGGCACCAAGACAGCACGCCAACACCGAACGACAGCAACCAAAACCAAAACCAATGATCCGACAGGGAGAGAGGGGCAGACAGGACTTTTATACACGACAGGTAACGAGAGGCAGGTGGGAACAATCACACTGATCATGGGCACACAGGAGGGGAGGGGCGAGCACACAGACAGAAACCAAGACAGACACATAGTGGAGCAGTTGGGGGCGAGACGTGACAGAACCCCCCCCACAAGGGACGTCTCCCGACGTCCCAAAAAAAAAAAAAACTAGGGGAACCGAACCGCGCCGCACTCGGGCGGCGACTTGGGGAACCGAACCGCGCCGCACTCGGGCGGCGACTTGGGGAACCGAACCGCGCCGCACTCGGGCGGCGACTTGGGGAACCGAACCGCGCCCCACTCGGGCGGCGACTTGGGGAACCGAACCGCACCGCACTCGGGCGGCGACTTGGGGAACCGAACCGCACCGCACTCGGGCGGCGACTTGGGGAACCGAACCGCACCGCACTCGGGCGGCGACTTGGGGAACCGAACCGCACCGCACTCGGGCGGCGACTTGGGGAACCGAACCGCACTCGGGCGGTGACTTGGGGGAACCGAACCGCACTCTGGCGGCGACTTCGGGGAACAGATCCGCACTCTGGCGGCGACTGCGGGGACAGATCCGCACTCTGGCGGCAACTGCGGGGACAGATCCGCACTCTGGCGGCGACTGCGGGGACAGATCCGCACTCTGGCGGCGACTGCGGGGACAGATCCGCACTCTGGCGGCGACTGCGGGGACAGATCCGCACTCTGGCGGCGACTGCGGGGACAGATCCGCACTCTGGCGGCGACTGCGGGGACAGAACCGCACTCGGGCGGTGACTGCGGGGACAGATCCGCACTCGGGCGGTGACTGCGGGGACAGATCCGCACTCTGGCGGTGACCTAGGGGACAGAGCCGCACTCTGGCGGTGACCTAGGGGACAGAGCCGCACTCTGGCGGTGACTTCGGGAACAGAACCGCGCTCGGGCGGCGACTTGGGGAACACAACAGCACACGGGCGGCGACTTGGGGAAACAGAACCGCACTCCGCGGAAACTCGGGGAAACACAACCGCACTGGGGCGGCGCCTTGGGAAGTCTGTACCGCGATCGGCGGCCACTCACAAAGTCCGTACAGTGATCGGCGACATTCGGAAGGCGGGGCTGTGCGCGGCGGCAAGAGCCATCACGCGCCGCAGCAGAGGGAGCGGAGCCAGGGACGATCGCGGGTCCGACGCAGCTGGCTTGGATGTCTGGCGATGTTCGCGGGTCCTGCGACGCTGGGGTGGAGCCCGATGGCGGCCGTGAGTCTGATGACGCCGGGGGGGCACTCCGATAGCGGCCGCGGGTCCGGCGTCGCGGCAGCGAAGTCCGACAACGGTCGCAGAGCTGATGGCGCCGGGGGGGAATTCCGATGGCGGCCGTGAGCCCGGCGTCGCTGGAGCAAGATCCGATGGCGGCTGCAAGCCCATGGCGCTGGAACATGCTCGGATGTGGATCGGGCGTCGCAGCGGGAGCTGGTGGTGAAGGGTGGTCCAAGCGCTGGCCGCTGTGATGGTCGGATCATTCTGTCACGGTCGGGTGTGGAGCATGGAGCAGGACGACCAAGTGCAGCCCGGACCAGGGTCCACCGAAGCAACTCAAAATACAGACTCGGTAAACTGACATGACCTAAACAATAACTTGACTGACCGGGACGTGAAACAAGAAGACAGCAGGACACGACGGCACCAAGACAGCACGCCAACACCGAACGACAGCAACCAAAACCAAAACCAATGATCCGACAGGGAGAGAGGGGCAGACAGGACTTTTATACACGACAGGTAACGAGAGGCAGGTGGGAACAATCACACTGATCATGGGCACACAGGAGGGGAGGGGCGAGCACACAGACAGAAACCAAGACAGACACATAGTGGAGCAGTTGGGGGCGAGACGTGACAAAATATAGGTAAACTGTTTTTGTGCTGTTTTGATCTTTGTTGTGGTGACCCCAAATGTCAGTGACAAAAGCCAAAAGAAAGAGGCACATTTTTCATCTGATGTACAATTTTTAATTTGTTTCTCTTGACTCCAGTTGAGCAACCTGTGCTTGCTGATATTCACAATCCCTGCTTACTTTGCTGCCCTACCCCTTAAAAGAAGAAAAAGTTATTTTAGTCTGAGCAACCTGCTCCCTACTGAAAATAGGGTTTTCAACTAAGGTTTCCAACTAGGACTAGGGTTTCCAACTAGGGCTAGAGTTAGGGTTAGGGCTAGTTTGGACTAGGTATATAAAAGGTCTGCCCCACCTGAGGACCGAACTCTTGACCTTTAGATTGTGAGACTGGCATGCTAGCACCTGCATTAATGAGGCTGTGCATTTACAGTTTTACAATTCTTTTTTACTGTAAAATTGATCCAACCACCGGCCATTTCAATCAAACTGAACTTCACAGAAAGATAAAGTGACTTTTAGTCTGAGCATTCTGAAACTAGGGTTTCCAACTCGGGTTAGGGAAGCCAACTAAGGTTTCAAATTGTGGCCAGGGTTTCCAACTGGGGCTTCCAACGAGGATGAGGGTTTCCAATTCGGGCTAGAGTTAGGACTATATAAAAGTGTGCCCTGTGTGAGGGTCGAATTTACGACCTCCAGATTATGAGACTGACACACTACCACTTCCGCAAACGAGGCTATGCATTTGCAATTTGTGCAATTGTTTTTTACTGTAAAATTGATTCAACCACCGCCCATTTTGATCAAACTTAACTAGGCTAGGGCTAGGATTTCCAACTAGGACTAGGGTTTACAGGTAGGGCTAGATTTAGGGTTGGAATATATATAAATCATGCACCGTGTGAGGATCAAACTCTCGACTTTCAGATTACGACACTGACGCGCTACCGCCTGCGCCAACGAGAATTTGTGGCACCTGTCTTAAAATTCTATTTTACTGTAAAATTGATTCAACCACCGGCCATTTCCATCAAACTGAACTTCATCAAAAGAAAAAGGTACTTCTGTCTGACCATTCTCAAAGTTGGGTTTCCAACTGGGGCTAGGGTTTCCAACAAGGGCTCGAGTTAGGGTTAGGACTAAATAAGACATAGCCCCGTGTGAGGGTTGAACTCACGACTTTCAGTTTACTAGACTGACGCGCTACCGCCTGCGCTACCGAGGCCATGAATAGTTGGTTTTACAGAGCTATTTTACTGTAAAATTGATTCAACTACTGGCCATTTCAATTAAACTCAACTTCACAGACAGTAAACCTTATTCTATGTATTATTTATTATTCTTTTCTATACTGTCAGAAAGGTTTTGGTTTCTGATTTCTTTTTTGTTGTGCTGACTCCCCCCCAATCTCCATTTTCAGTGCAACAAAGTGACAAAAACCAAAAGAAAAAATGCTTTCTCTATTGCACACTAGAGCCAGCATTTCCAACTAGGGCTAGGGTTTCCAACTAGGGTTCCAACTCCGGGTAGGGTTTCAAACTAGGAATTCCAACTGGGGCAAGGGTTTCCAATTAGGGTTTCCAACTCGGGCTGGGGTTTCCAACTAGAGACAACATTGGACAGCTGCCACTTGTTGGGAACCTTTAAATGTTTAGTCTTATCAACGAATGTGTTTCAGAGGCCAGATTTAAAACGTGGCTTCTGGTTTTCGTGAACCAAACCCATTAAAAAAAGTGAAAGAATGAAACAGTTCTTAATAGGAGAAGCCTGGTTAGCTCAGGTGGTAGAGCATGCAAGTCTTAATCTCAGGGTTGTGGGTTCTATCCCCATATTGGGCAGCCCACACTTGTCGGGAACCTTTGATTCTTTAGTCTTATCAATAGATGTGTTTCAGAGGCCACACTTAAAACATTTCTCTATTTCCCCTAACCCATTCAAAAAAAATGAAAAAATGAAACAATTCCAAGGTCGAAAAGCCTGGTTAGCTCAGTGGGGAGAACATGCGACTCTTAAACTCAGGGCCGTGGGTTCGGTTCCCACATTGGGCATCCTTGCTTGTTGGGAACCGTTAAACAGTCTTATCAAGGCCACACTGAAAACATGGAGTATTTCACATGGCGATGTGGCCTAATGGATAAGGCACCTGACTTCGGATCAGACGATCCCTTTCATAGTCAATTTAACGTGTCATGCTTTGAAATCAAAAACTTGACTTCAGTCTGAACCAACTCTTGACTGATTGATTGAACTTTATTCATCCCACAGCAGGGAAATTCACTTGTCACAGCAGCGCATATCAGTGCAATAATAATACGAGTGCAAGAATAAAACAAGTGCCAGAATTACAAAAAAGGGTAAATAACAGACAAGGATAAACACAAGTGCTGCTAGTAGAGACGAAACACATTCATTTTATCAGGCGGCATGCATGTTGTAAAGTCTGACAGCAGAGGGAATGAAGGACCTGAGGAACCGTTCCTTCCTACACCGAGGGTGCAAAAGTCTGCCGCTAAAGGAGCTGCTCAGGAACCGCACACTCTCATGGAGGTGGTGAGAGGTGTTGTCCATGATGGATTTAAGCTTAATCAACGTCCTCCTCTCACCCACAACCTCAATGGAGTCCAGGGGACAGCCCAGAACAGAGCTCGCTCTTCTGAGCATCTTATTCAGTCCCCCCCTGTCCCGGTCACTACTGCCCCCACCCCAGCAGACCACAGCGTAGATGATGGCCGAGGCCACCATAGAGTCATAGCAGGTCCGGAGGAGAGCCCTGCACACACCGAAGGACCTCAGTCTCCTCAGCAGATGGAGGCGACTCTGGCCCTTTTTGTACAGGATATGGGTGTGATCAGTCCAGTCCAGTCCAGTTTGTTGTTAAGGCGAACACCCAGGAATTTGTAGTTCTCCACTACCTCACTGTCCGATCCCTGGATGTTCATTGGAGTGAAGATGGGTGCTGTCCTCCCGAAGCTCACAATCAACCCCTTCGTCTTGCTGGTGTTGTTCACCTGATGCTGGTTGAGCTCACACCAGCTGACAAAGTCCTTGATGACCAACCTATATTCCAGATCGTTCCCCTCTGCGACATTTCAAACAATGGCCATGTCGTCGGAGAACTTCTGGATTTGGCAGTGTGCGGTGTCGTGGGTAAAGTCTGACGTGAACAGGGTGAAAAGGAAAGGAGCACCCTACCCTGGGGGACACCAGTGCTGCAGTGCACCACGTCGGACTCACTGCGATGTAACCTCACAAACTGCGGCCGGTCGGTGAGGAAGTCCGTTGTCCATGCAGTCAGGCACTGGTCCACACCCGCCTTCTCCATCTTCACCCTAAGCAGTGACGGCTGGATGGTGTTAAAAGCGCTGAAGAAAACAAAGAACATGATCTTCCCAGTGCTCCTGTTGTCCTCCAGGTGAAGCAGTGTTCTGTGCAGTAAATAAATCAATGCATTGTCCACCCCAACACCAGGCAGGTAAGCAAACTGCAGGGGGTCCAGCTGCGCTCCCACTAGTGAACGCAGGTGACCCAGGATGATCCTCTTCATAGTCTTCATCAGGTGGGAAGTCAAGGCAATAGGCCTGAAGTGGTTAGGCTCCTTGGGGCATGGCACCTTTGGTACAGGGACCACGCAGGAGGTCTTCCACAGCACTGGGACCTTGTTCAGGCTCAGGCTTAGGTTGAACAGGTACCTGACCACACCACTCAGCTGGTCCGCACAATCCCTGAGCAGTCTCGGCCAGATGCCGTCTGGGCCCGGGGTCTTCCCTGCTTTGATCTTTCTGAAGTGAACCTGAAGATCTGTAAAGAAGAGGGGGATGTCGGAAGACCGGGGTGATGGAGTGGAGACAGGAGACAGAAGAGTGACTCCGGGGGAGGGGGTTGGTGAGCTGGCGGGGGGGCTGGAGTGTCGAAGGTGGTAGAAAAAGATGCGGAGCGAGGTGAAGGGGTGGGGGGGAGGCGGAATCAAATCTGTTGAAGAACAGATTGAGTTCATGCACCTGTTGGATTTTGTCCACAATTTAGGGAGCGCACTATCTGCGCCTCACGGCAAAAGTCATTGCCAATCACCAGTTATCCAATTTACTCACTGTGTGCTCGTTTGATTTCTTCAGATTTAGGAAAATGCTAAGACACTGAAGCAGAAATTAGACTTACACAGGTTGGTTGAGTTCAATCACAATTCTTGTTCAGAAAGCTCTGTCTTCAGGAAAGTACAATACAGCGCTGGGCCTTTCAAGAGCGCAAAGTCTCCATTCAGAAAAGGCCACCTTCAAGGTTCTTTGGTCAGCTTATATTCAGTCGGCCAGTGTGGGCCGAGTTTGATGGGTGATGAGTCTTTGGGGTGGGGCAAGTTCACAGGAGAGTTTGATTCCATGGGAGTGGATGCTGGTTCGGTGAGAGCTGGTTCCGTGGGGTTGGGTGCTGATTATGGGAGATTCGATTTGTGGGGGCTGTTGTTGTCCTTTCCGTCTTTCAGCCTTGACGATCGTCTTTGGCTTGGCTGTCTCCCTCTGGCACCTGCTGGTTTTATCTCCAAGTGACCTTCCTGTAAACATTCTTGCACATATACTGTTCCACCTCATCCATTCATCATTCTTTCAATTTTGTCATTTTGTACGAAATTATGTGAGCTTTTGGCTGTGACATCATCTACCTATTTATTAATGTTCCCTGACCATGCAAAGTTTGTACTCACCACTTACCATGTTTTTGTTTGTTTGTTCTTTTGATCTCCATGTACTTGCTTACGTCATCATATTCTTAGTTTAATCATGCTTTCAACCATATCTTTTCTTTGTTAGGCAAAATATTTCCCTCTGTCCAGAACGTTCAGTAGTAATCGAAAACTGGTGTCTAGAATTAGTCAAAACATAAGATACAATCAAGTACTGAACATTTTTAGACGACTTTGGCAGTGTCCGTGATTTAGAAAATCATCAGGCATGCATTGAACAGTTCCTTAAGGGTCATTAAGCTATTCAGGCAATATATCAAAAAACATTTGTTATTTCAAAGTGCTCAGAAATATATATATCAGATCATAAAGTTATAAAAACCTTTCTCATTACCACTTATCAAAAATGTCTAGTTATGTCTTCTTTATTGATTTGGTGTGTAGGTATAATTATATGTTTAAAATGTTTCTTTTATTTATTTAATATGTGAATATACTTGTCTGCTTATGTACTTTATTCAATGAGGTTTGAGCCAGAGCTGTGGACTCGGTCGGATTTTTGCACCGAGTCCGGCCTCTTGACCACCGAGTCCGAGTCCGGGTCCCAGTCCGGCTGTCAATTTTTTCCGTTAATTCATGTGACTGCTTCGTCTTTAGTCAAGGCTAATTTAGATCAAAATCTATCAGAACGAACGCAACTGCTTTCACACTGGCTGGTTCGGCTTATATAGGATCCCTTGCTGAGAGGGCGGACGTAAAAGTGAGGCGACGTTCCAATCGGACGTCGGATCGATAACATTTTCCCTGCCCCACCGGAGTTGTGCTAGTTCATAACGTAGATCACTCGAGGCATAGTCATAAATGTACGGTTGACAATTTAACCGATAGAAGTGGATACATTGGAACATAACCTACACTCTAATATATTATTTGACATGGTATTAAATGCGTGGCTTTACAAAAATGGTCATTGAAGCCCACCCTTAGCCCTGAGTGCCATTGGCATGAGGCAAAACGCTTGAAAACACTCTTGCCCAATTAAATAACCATTCTGAAACACGGGACATGTAAGATAATATTTTTTAATCATTAATTACACCATTATAGCTCAGACATTTATCTAAACACAAATAATTAGTGACGACCCCACAACTATCGAAACACATCAATGATATAAGCTGGGTGACATAATCGTCCTTGACATTGGTACATAATGTAAACATTAGCCTAAGTGCAACTCAACGTGGCCGCATTGATCGTAAGCAGGGCTGTGGACAGTATTCCTACTCGCATTCTGAGCAGCATGATGAAAATAAAATTGAACGTGATTTTTTTATTGTCGGACTCGGTGGACTCGGTCAAAATCAGCACCGAGTCTGAGTCCGAGTCCGGCAAAAATGACAGAGTCCGACCGAGTCCGAGTCCCCGAGTCAGAGTCCAAGTCCAGGAATATAGGTACGTTTTGTGTGCGAAATCTTCATTACAGCCAATAGCAGATTTCTGATTAAAGGTACAAAAAGAAAAGCAATGACTATGTGTGTCCGCTGGTTCTTCTCTGCAACACAG
Organism: Syngnathus scovelli; assembly: GCF_024217435.2. Lineage (NCBI taxonomy): Eukaryota > Metazoa > Chordata > Actinopteri > Syngnathiformes > Syngnathidae > Syngnathus > Syngnathus scovelli. The sequence continues at coordinate 1,165,663 of NC_090847.1, read as the reverse complement.
GAAGTTTGCATTCACTACAGTTGTGCCCATCGGCAAAAGGCAGCCCCCTACCACATGAGTAGCCGACAGGCCTGTTCTAAAACAACTCACTGATGAGGACGTATTATTTTCAAGGAATGTTCTAGAAGTAATCGTTGTTAAAAAAAAAAACACATGATGGTGGTTCTTGGAGATCACTGTTTATATATACACACACAAATATATATATTGAGTCTAGGGAGACAAATACACCGCAAACTGTGGGTAGGTGTCAGGTGATGAGCCACAGAAAAAAATCACAGTTGCCACAGAAAGATGACAAGCCTCATTTTGAAGCAGATCTAAACATCAGGGATGAGAACGGCAAATGAAAAAAAACACTGATATATTGATCAAAACCAGAGCACATTTCTTGGCTTGCTTATCCGAGTCGACAGCATAGACATGGAGACTTTCAAGGCAAGTTACCCCAAGTTGCGCAGCGGTCTGGGTTAGCTACAACAAACATACACCATAAAGGTCAAGCCAGGTGCCGTGCCATATTCAGTAAAACCAGGAGGATTCCACTACCACTGGTGGGTGAAGTCAAGAGAGAGCTCCAGCGCATGGAAGCTCTGGGCGTCATTAGTCGGGTGAAGGAGCCAACTGATTGGTGTGCCGGCATGGTGGTCGTGCCCCAAAAGGACAAAAGCAGCATTTGAAGACCTAAAGAAAGCTCTGTCCTCTCCTCCGGTGCTGGCTATGTATGACCCGGGCAGAGACACCAAAGTATCTGCTGATGCATCATCATATGGGTTGGGGGGCGTAATTCTTCAGAAATGAGGGGAAGGATGGAAGCCTGTGTCTTACGCATCACGGTCACTCACTCCAACTGAGCAACGATACACACAGGTGGAGAAGGAAGCTCTGGGCCTCACATGGGCCTCACATGGGCCTGTGAACGGTTTCGGGATTTCCTCATTGGAAAGGAGTTTTGCCTGGAGACCGACCATAAACCCCTTCTCATCCTGCTTGGAGCCCAAGCACTGGATCTTTTGCCACAGAGAATCCAGGGTTTCAGGATGAGGGTGATGCGCTACTCATACTCCATCGTGCACGTACCAGGAAAGTCGCTTTGGACAGCAGACACACTTTCACGTGCAACCTGTAAAATGACGCATGTCCACTGATGACCAGGAGCTGATGGAGAGCACAAACATATTTGTGGACTGTGTCACTGAGAGTCTACCTGTCAGCTCATCATATACAGAAAACCTGAAAGAGCAGTTGAAAGCCGACAGTGTCTGCTCGCGTGTCATGACCATGTGCATGGAAGGATGGCCAGCACATGCAAAACAGGAACCAGCGCTAAAAAATGACTGGCCGGAGCGAGCCACATTAACAGTGAAAGATGCTAAAGGACACACGACTGGTAATACCTTCCGCAATGAGGAACGACGTGCTGTTCAAATTACACGAAGGACACTTAGGTGTCCTGGAATGTAAATCACGTGCACGTCAATCTGTGTGGTGGCCGGGACTCAGCCAGCAAGTGAACAAAATGGTACTGAACTGCAGGACATGCATACAAGAGCGACACAACCCAAAAGAGGCACTCGTGCCATCAGGGTGCCCTGAAAGACCTTGGCAAAAGTTAGGAACAGACCTTTCTACACAAGAGGCAGAATAATCCTCTAAGGCAGTGGTTCTTAACCTTTTTGGAGGTACCGAACCCCATCAGGTCCATATGTGCATTCAACAAACCCCTCTTTGGGGGGCGAGTTAAACGAACCCCATCAGTTTCATGTGCACATTCACCGAACCCCTCTATATAGGGGGGGATGACATACCAGCAAATCAGTGTGACTTCTGCTGTTGCCTTTGCAAGAACAGTTCAGATATGCGTTATCACGAATTTACACGATATTCAGGTGTGTTCAGCCATCCGTGGGCGGGGGGGGGGGGGGGGGGGGGTCGCGGGGCGGGGGCGGGGCAATGACATACCAGCTCTGCCGAACCCCTGAAGCCGACTCAGGTTAAGAACCACTGCTCTAAGGTCTGACGAGACAAAGGCAGTCTACCCTATGATCCCTGGAAAAAGGGAGATGTGGTATTATCGTATGTTGAAACTATAATATTATATAGTTTGTTATTGGAGGTCTCAAATAATGTTGACAGTTGGGGGCTCTGTGGTGCGCCAGGGGCATTGTACTGCTATGTAAGACATGAGTGGGGAGAAAATAAAAAGTTGCTGAATAAAGAAGTTGCATTCGCGTTCATCTCTACTCCGTATAAACACAACAGTCGTGGACTGCGTTCGCGCTCTCCCCTGGTCTTTCTGATTAAAACAAAAATCACACGCAGTCGTACGTACATGGAGTTTAGGTCTGCGGTGCTGTGACACACTGAATGCTTTTGAGCATGTTATTAACTGTACTATGGAACTGTGCATTTGCTTGCTAAACTGTATTAACCAAATTAGTCAATGCAAAATAATATGGAATTACCACGTTCCTGACTCGTCATATGATATGAACGTATCAAAACCTTTTTGTCGGCTGTAGGTCTGTCTTTTTAAGAATACGCCCGATTGTTGTTCCTCATACATCTCAGTATAGATTTCTAGAAAACAACATTTACTTTCTAAAGTAAATTGACAGATTTATATTCAAATGTCAAATATCGAACGCCACCATCACAGTGGAGGTAAATTACACTCCAAACCATGCCAGCAACGAGAAAAGCCTCAATTATTTGCGACACGAGAGATATAGAGCACTTCTGAAATTTGAGAAATCATTTGAGAAATTACGATCGTATTTTGTTTCCCGATTTGAATAAAGTTATGAAATCACACGTTTTCAAATAAAACACAGAGATGGGATCATTTCCCATTCTCTCATACCAAAAGTACACGTACCAAGACATACAACTGTTTTTACCTTCAATACTCATAATAGACGCCCAATCGATAGGTGACGCTGTTTGAAAGAAGGTTTGATCAGGTACCTACAATCCTGTGCGCCAAAGATGTTTAAAGTAAAAAAGACATTAATGAAAACAAAATACTTGTTTAAACCTTCTATTTAGGTTGAGTCCTTGTAAGTATAGTAAATCTATCAACGTCTATTGTTTGTATTAGAAGGACTGGTTGCTACAATTTGAGTGTGAGACCGCCTGTGAATTTGGTGAGACCAGCAGTGACGTGGCCCGTTTTGACCCAGATTATCAGATCTCTCTTTCTTTTCAGATGGAATAAATCTTTCGCCTTTTACTAAAGATTTCCGTGGGGAGGAACAATAAGAGTCTATCTCTACCCATTCTCACCAACGGTTTGTTAGAATAGGCCTCTTTGGCACCACTTTTATGGTTAAAATTCTCTCTTCTATGATCAGCTCTCTTAATCCCTCAAACCCAAGAACCGAGACTACACTTGATTTTAGCCAAAAGGCCGAGAAGCGATGGAGTATGCGAGTGACGGACTCACTTACAGGCTTCCCCGTCTACCCATTCTCAGCAACGGTTTGTTAGAATAGGCCTCTTTGGCACATGTGATTAGCTGGGTAGCTTGAGCTATGCCGTTATATCGCTGCAACCCTTCTCTTGCTTTATTAGCTTTCTCTTCTCTATGACACCCTTTGCACATATGTAGAAGTCGCTCTCAGTTAAGACTACAAGGTCACACGTCATCACACAGGCTAGGCAGAGTCGCCTCCTTGCAGAAAGGCGGCCCAGAGTAGTATAAGAGCAGGAACCTTGGCGCTGGGAGAGGGACCTTCTTTCGCATCTCGCAGAAAGGGCTCCACAGCTGTGCATCGATCATTCTGGCATACATCAAATAGTTAAACTGTGAAGGCTGCCTCTTGGTAATTACTGTTAGCATATCGAGCATTAAAGATAAAGAACTGGGATCAAACCTAACAGGTTACAGTACGGAACAGAGTGCTGCTCTTCTGGGCACTAATAAATCGGCAAACTTGTCTGATGACTCATTTGTTCACTCTTCTTCACCCGCAGTAATAAATATAGTTCACGAGGCATATATGCTTCCCCTTTCAGCAGTCTCTATCCAAATACACAGTGTAGATACCTATTAAAATGGTAGACCCGATGAACATGAAAGGCAAAGATGGATAATTCGCCAAGAACTTTCCAGGGTCATCATATGTACAACGGCTGCACCGAAAGAGTTGGGCCAGAATAGAGCGGAACTCATGCAGAAGTGCATGAACACCACCTTGCTGAAAGAATAAAACCAACACAATGCATGAATTCACGACAAATGACATACCACCAAATCGGTGTGACTTCTGCTATTGCCTTTGCGAGACCAGTTCAGATATGCTTTATCACGAATTTATAAATCTGGTGTGTTCGGACCTCCGCAGTGGAGGCTCTGCTGAACCCCTGAGACCGACTCACCGAACCCCTAGAGTTTGACCAAATCCAGGTTAAGAACCACTGGTTTAGAGGCAGTTATTTCTGCAAAAGGAGGATCTACTAAATATTGCTGTCATTTTTCTGTTGGAGTTTCCAAATGTATGCACCTGCCTACTTTTGTTTAAATAATGATTGCACCCTGTCTGCAAATCCTATAAACTTCATTTCACTTCTCAAATATCTGTGTTGATCACTGCCATCATCCGCCATGCATGGATTCGGGCCATCTGATTGGTTCCTTTGCCCCCCCATACACACAGGAATTGGTTAGGACTTGATTAGTAAATGCTAGGAATCGTTTTGCCTGTCTGTTCAGAGCAAGAAACAAGCCACTAGCCCCACGGGAAGTTGTCATTTTCTGTAAGCTTGTGTGTATGTAAATTTGTCATGGTCCAACGTAAGACTGTTTAGGGTGAATAAAAAATAACTGCAACAAGTTTATTCTGCTATTAACCAGATTCAAACTGGGGTTGCAGCCGCCTCATTGCTATATTATGGCCAATATGCAGTTGCATGTTTAGGGTCTTTTCTCTAGGAACTTCAGCCACGACACCCAGGCAGACCATGAAAGAATGTCGATGTTAAAATGTTGGTTGAACTATCCAATAACTACGCAGATCCGATGATTCCTAAGACTTGAGATCAGACAAAATTGGAAAGACTATTTTTTGATGGTGTCTGTGAGTTACTTCAACCCAAAAGTTCACATAAATTACACATAGCTAATGTTGACCACAAAATGGTATGTGAGCTGGCCAGGAGTCCTGGAATCTTTTGATTTGTAGACAGATGCGTTATCCATTGCTCCACGAGCCCCACGGGAATATGTGGCTTATAAACTTGTGTGTAACACTTTTGCAAAAATGAAAAACAAAAAAAAAAATGGGTGACATTATTTGAATATGCCATGATGCTTTATCCATTGCGCCATTCGCCCTACAAGTTAAGGCTATCGACCGCAAACGTGAGGAAAATCGTCATTGTCCAAAAGATGGCTGTTCAGCAATAGTGAGCAAGGGACAAATTCCACATAGTTATTTGAGTATGCCATGACCCTGATTCGAACCAGGGTTGCTGCAGCCACAACACCGAGTACTAACCACTATATGATCATGGCCAATATGCGCAACTTATTTAACGCTACTGCATACAGGCCATGATCGTGTAGTGGTTAATGGTTGTGTTCCATTCGAATCCGGGTTATGGTATAATCAAATTACTTTGATGAATTGGTCTGCTGGTCACTGTTGCTAAGCAGCCTTCCTTTGGACAATGACAGTTTTCCACACAAGTTTACAGTCGATACAGTCTTGTAGGGTGAGTGGCGCAATGGATGACACATGACGGCAGATTCAAGTGATGAGAATCGAAACAACAGATTCAAGAGACCCAAGGTAAATGAACACAACCCGTTTCGTTTCAATTGACAGCCCATGTGACATGCACCTCAGATGAAATGGGGCTAGTTGATCAACAGCAATGTTTTAACGAAGGGATCATCTGGGAGTTAAACCCCAGACCTCTCACACCCAAAGCAAGATTCATACCCCTAGACCACTGGTGTCAAACTCGAGGCCCGGGGGCCAGTTATGGCTCACCGTATCATTTTCTGTGGCCCGCAACGACAAATTGTGCATTAAATCTATGTCATACTAACATTGCAAATTGTCGGAACTTTTAAGAATCTTCTTAAAATTATTTTTGAAATATGTGAAAAGTTTCCACGAGTCTGATTTGAAAAAGCAATTATTTGTCAGTTTGTTTTGTAGCTTATACTGTATATAATATGAGGCGTTTATTTATTTGGGTTGACAGTCATAATGGCGCATCGAGGGAAACTTTGACTACAATGTGGCCCGCGACAAAAATGAGTTTGACACCCCTGCCCTAGACCAACGAGCCTCAAAGAAAGCTTGCAGACCATGGTACATTCTGTGTAACATTGGCCTGTCATATGAGAAAGGACTCATATGTGAGGTTGCTGTTTGTGGACTTCAGCTCTGCCTTCAACACCATTGTGCCGCAGCGACTCATCTGCAAACTCGATGAGCTGGGCCTCAGTACCTCCCTCTGCAACTGGATACTGGACTTCCTCTGTCAGAGGCCTCAGGTGGTGCGTGTTGGCGACAAAATCTCCGCCAGCATCACGCTGAGCACGGGGGCCCCCCAGGGCTGCGTGCTCAGTCCATTGCTCTTCACCCTGCTGACGCATGACTGCACTGCGACCTACAGCGACAACCACATAGTGAAGTTTGCTGACGACACGACTCTGGTGGGTCTCATCACGAAAGGCGACGAGACTCGGTACAGGTCGGAAGTTGACCTTCTGACCACGTGGTGCAGGGACAACAACCTCCTGCTGAACGTCAATAAGACCAAGGAAATCATTGTTGACTTCCGGAAGGGTCACACAACACACCTGCCGCTGATCATCGACGGTGCTGTGGTGGAGAGGGTGAGCTGCACCAAGTTCCTGGGGGTGCACATCAGTGAGGACCTCTCCTGGTCCGCAAACACCTCGTCACTGGCAAAGAAAGCTCAGCGCCGCCTGTACTTCCTGCGGAAGCTCAGGCGTGCATGTGCTCCTCAGGCAGTCCTGTCTACATTCTACCATGGCACCATTGAGAGCGTCCTCACCAGTTGCATCGCTGTCTGGGGTGGTAACTGCACTGAACAGAACTTGAAGGCCCTGCAGCGCATAGTGAATACGGCTGGTAAGACTATTGGTGCTTCGCTCCCCTCCCTGAAGGACATTTACACCTCCCATCTCGCCCGCAAGGCAACCTCGATTGCCAGAGATGTGAGTCACCCGGCTCACTCTTTGTTTGACCTTCTGCCCTCTGGGAAGAGGTACAGGAGCCTGCGCTCCCGCACCACCAGACTCGCCAACAGCTTCTTTCTCCAGGCTGTTAGGGCCCTGAACTCGCGACCCCCTTCTGCGTAGCGTGCGGCACTGTTGCGCTATTTTCGGGAATGTCTGCTGTACGCGCACTTGCTCCTTTTTTTTCTGCTCCTCTTATTTATTTATTTATTTATTTATTTATTTATTTATTTATTTATTTATTTATTTATTGTTGTGTTATTTATTCATTATTTATTCAGCACGCTTTTGTTATACTTGTTTACTTGTTTGTCTGTTGTGAGCCATGTCTTGTCACCGTGGGATAGGGGGGAACGAAATTTCGGTTTCTTTGTGTGTCTTTGGCATGTGGAGAAATTGACAATAAAGCTGACTTTGACTTTGACTTTGACTCCACACAACGATAGACAACAGTGTTTCAAAGAAGAGCTCGTCCGGGAGTTTAACCCGGGCAATCAAAGAACCCTAGGCGAGAATCATTCCCCTGCACCAATGAGCCCCATAGTAGACCAGCTGACCCCATTACATTCCAGCAGAATTTCAAAGATTCTCCCAGAAGGTAAACTTAAAAACACATGGAAGAACACACACAGGTGAAAAAAATGTTTCCTGCTCAGCTTGTGGCCAAAGATTCTCAGAGAAAGGAAGCTTGAAAAGACACACAACAACCCACACTGGTAAGAACCCTTTTTCCTGCTCAGTTTGTGGCCAAAGATTCTCTCAGAAGGTAAATTTAGAAACACATGCAAGAACACACACAGGTGAAAAGCCTTTTTCTTACTCAGTTTGTGGCCAAAGATTCTCAGAGATGGGAAACTTCAAAAGACACACAAGAACCCACACTGGTGAGAAAAACCTTTTGCCTGCTCAGTTTGTGGTCAAAGATTCTCAGAGAAGCGACAGTTCAAAACACATACACAGGTAAGAACCCTCTTTCCTGTTTAGTTTGCGGCAAATATTCTCTCAAAGCAAGCCTTCGACGAGGATGGGATTTGAACCCATGCGTGCAGAGAACAACGGATTAGCAATCCATCGCCTTAACCTCTCGGCCACCTCGTCTTGTGTTGATAAGTCATGTTACGTATGTTGTGCCAAGATACTTTGGATGTGAATGTGAAACCGACGAGGATGTGATATGAAATGATGAGTGGAGAGCACAATGGAGTAGCAACCCATCGCCTAAATATTTCAGCCATCGCATCTCATGCATGAGTTGAATAGGCGACGTGATATGGTATGTACGGTGTAGTATAAGCCGCAAGGTAAAATGATACGATACTTTAGATGTGTAACGAAGAAAAGGTAAGCCACAAAATAAGTGACACTGTAAACAAAGCAAAACGTTTTTTCAATGTTGTCTCAACCCCAAATCTTTGGGATCATCGGATCTGCACAGTTGGATAGTTCCACCGACATTTTAACATCAACATTCTTTCATGGGTGTCTTGGCTGAAGATCCTAAAGAAAAGACCCTAAACTTATTGTATGCGATTGCATATTGGTCATGATCGTATAGTGTTGTGGCCGTAGCATCACCGGAACGAATCTGGGTCATGGCGTCAGTAAATTACCTTGCTGAATTTGTCCGTTGTTCACTGTTGCCAAACAGCCTTCTGTTGAACGCAGGCTTCCAGACATTACGTCCACCTATGTTTTAACATCAACTTTATTTCATAAAGTTCTTCCAAATTCATCTTGGTGAAACTCCCTCCCTCAGGTGTTCCCATCTTTTTTTAGGCCTGGCTGCCACGAGGCAGCGGTAGAAACAAAATATGACCCTGAAAGGGCACGCCCAAACCGGCTATGATATTAATCAGAATTCGTTCATCACTAAAATGCAGTCCTCAGGTCCATGTCATATTCGCTACCAATCGGAATGTAACGGACAGATTTATATTCAAATGTCAAATCTCGAACGCCACCGTCGCAGTGGAGGTGAATTACACTCCAAATTCACCTCCACTGCAACGACAAAAGCCTCAATTATTTGCGACACGAGAGATATAGAGCACTTCTGAAATTTGAGAAATCATTTGAGAAATTACGATCGTATTTTCTTTCCCGATTTGTGTCGTTATGAAATCACATGTTTTCAAATAAAACACAGAGATGGGATCATTTCCCATTCTCTGATATCAAAAGTACACGTACCAAGACATACAACTGTTTTTACCTTCAATACTCAAAATAGACGCCCAATCGCTGTTTGAAAGAATGTGTTCGATCAGATACCTACAATCCTGTGCGCCAACAATGTTTTAAGTAAAAAAGACATTAATGAACACAAAATACTCGTTCGTTTAAACCTTCTATTTAGGTTGAGGCCTTCTAAGTATAGTAAATCTATGAACGTCTATTGTTTGTATTAGAAGGAATGGTTGCTGCAATTTGAGTGTGAGACCCCCTGTGAATTTGGTGAGACCAGCAGTGGGGTGGCCCGTTTTCACCCAGATTATCAGCTCATTCTTTTTTCTCTTCAGATCGAATAAATCGTTCGCCTTTTACTAAAGATTTCTGTGGGGAGGAACAATAAGAGTCTATCTCTAGCCATTCTCACCAACGGTTTGTTAGAATAGGCCTCTTTGGCACATGTGTTTAGCTGGGTAGCTTGAGCTATGCCGTTATATCGCTGCAACCCTTCTCTTGCTTTATTAGCTTTCTCTTCTCTATGACACCCTTTGCACATATGTAGAATTCGCTCTCAGTTAAGACGACAAGGTCACACGTTATCATACAGATTAGGCAGAGTCGCCTCCTTGCAGGAAGGCGGCCCAGAGTAGTATAAGAGCAGGAACCTTGGCGCTGAGAGAGGGACCTTCTTTCGCATCTGGCAGAAAGGGCTCCACAGCTGTGCATCGATCATTCTGGCATACATTAAAGAGTTAAACTGTGAAGGCTGCCTCTTGGTAATTGCTGTTAGCATATCGAGCATTAAAGATAAAGAACCGGGAACAAACCTAGCAGGTTACAGTACGGAACAGAGTGCTGCTCTTCTGGGCACTAATAAATCGGCAAGCTTGTCTGCTGACTTATTTGTTCACTCTTCTTCACCCGCAGTAATGCATGTAGTTCACGACGCATATATGTGTCCCCTTTCAGCAGTCTCTATCCAAATACACAGTGTAGGTACCTATTAAAAGGGTAGTCCCGATGAACATGAAAGGCAAAGATTGATCATTCGCAAAGAACTTTCCATGGTCATCATATGTACGAAAGAGTTGGGCCAGAAGACTAGAGCGGAACTTATGCAGAAGTGCATGGACACCACCTTGTTGAAAGAATAAAACCAACACAATGCATGAATTCACGACAAATGATATACCAGCAAATCAGTAGTACTTCTGCTGTTGCCTTTGCGAGACCAGTTCAGATATGCGTTATCACGAATTTATAAATCAGGTGTGTTCGGACCTCCGCAGTGGAGGGAGGCTCTGCTAAACCCCTGAGACCGACTCACCGAACCCCTAGAGTTTGACCGAATCCAGGTTAAGAACCACTGGTTCAGAGGCAGTTATTTCTGCAAAAGGAGGAACTACTAAATATTGATGTCATTTTTCTGTTGGGGTTTCCAAATGTATGCGCCTGCCTACTTTTGTTTAAATAATGATTGTACACTGTCTGCAAATCCTATAAACTTCATTTCAATTCTCAAATATCACTGTGTTGATCACTGCCGTCATCGGCCATGCATGGATTCGGGCCATCTGATTGGTTCCTTTGCCCCCCCCCCCCCCCCCCCTCCCCCATACACACACAGGAATTGGTTAGGACTTGATTAGTAAGTGTTAGGAATCGTTTTGGCTGTCCGTTCAGAGCAAGGAACGAGCCACTAGCCCCACGGGAAGTTGTCATTTTCTGTAAGCTTGCGTGTATGTAAATTTGTCATGGTCCAACGTAAGACTGTTGAGGGTGAATAAAAAATAACTGCAACAAGTTCATTCGGCTATTAACCAGATTCAAACTGGGGTTGCAGCCGCCTCAATGCTATATTATGGCCAACATGCAGTTGCATGTTTAGGGTCTTTTCTCTAGGATCTTCAGCCACGACACTCAAGCAGACCATGAAAGATTGTTGATGTTAAAATGTTGGTGGAACTATCCAATAACTACGCAGATCCGATGATCCCTAAGTCTCGAGATGAGACAAAATTGGAAAGACTATTGGTTGACAGTGTCTGTGAGTTACTTCAACCCAATAGTTCACAGAAATTACACATAGCTAATGTTGACCACAAAATGGCATGTGAGCTGGCCAGGAGTCCTGGAATCTTCTGATCTGTAGACAGATGCGTTCGTTATCCATTGCTCCACGAGCCCCACGGGAATATGTGGCTTGTAAGCTTTTGCAAAAATGAAAAAATAAAATAAAAAATGGGTGACATTATTTGAATACGCCATGATGCTTTATCCATTGCACCACTCGCCCTACAAGTTAAGGTTATCGACCGCAAACGTGTGGAAAATCGTCATTGTCCAAAGGATGGCTGTTTAGCAATATTAAGAAAGGGACAAATTCCACACAGTAATTGGAGTGTGCCATGACCCGGATTCGAACCGGGGTTGCTGCGGCCACAACGCAGAGTACTAACCACTATACGATCATGGCCAACATGTGCATCTTATTAACGCTACTGCATACAGGCCATGATCGTGTAGTGGTTAATGTTCGATTCGAATCCGGGTTATGGTATAATCAAATGACCTTGTTGAATTTGTCTGCTGGTCGCTGTTGCTAAACAGCCTTCCTTTGGACAATGACAGTTTTCCACACAAGTTTACAGTCGATAAAGTCTTGTAGGGTGAGTGGCGCAATGGATGACACATGACGGCAGATTCAAGTGATGAGAATCGAAACAACAGATTCAAGAGACCCAAGGTAAATGAACACAACCCGTTTCGTTTCAATTGACAGCCCATGTGACATGCACCTCAGATGAAATGGGGCTAGTTGATCAACAGCAATGTTTTAACGAAGGGATCATCTGGGAGTTAAACCCCAGACCTCTCACACCCAAAGCAAGATTCATACCCCTAGACCACTGGTGTCAAACTCGAGGCCCGGGGGCCAGTTATGGCCCACCGTATCATTTTCTGTGGCCCGCAATGACAAATTGTGCATTAAATCTATGTCATACTAACATTGCAAATTGTCGGAACTTTTAAGAATCTTCTTAAAATTATTTTTGAAATATGTGAAAAGTTTCCACGAGTCTGATTTGAAAAAGCAATTATTTGTCAGTTTGTTTTGTAGCTTATACTGTATATAATATGAGGCGTTTATTTATTTGGGTTGACAGTCATAATGGCCCGTCGAGGGAAACTTTGACTACAATGTGGCCCGCGACAAAAATGAGTTTGACACCCATGCCCTAGACCAACGAGCCTCAAAGAAAGCTTGCAGACCATGTTACATTCTGTGTAACATTGGCCTGTCAAACACTCCACACAACGATAGACAACAGTGTTTCAAAGAAGAGCCCGTCCGGGAGTTTTACCCGGGTAATCAAAGAACCCTAGGCAAGAATCATTCCCCTGCACCAATGAGCCCCATACTAGACCAGCTGACCCCATTATATTCCGATTGGTAGCCCATGTGACATGGACCTGAAGACTGAATGTCAGTGATTTAAGTCAAGTCAACAAGTCCGATGTCAGCGGCGCGTTGCAGTTCAAATTTTGCTACAGGCCCATATAACAATATATAAACTATGTATGAAATAACAAAAATATAAACAACTATTTTATCGAACCATGCATGTCACTCCAAATCAATAAATCCATCAGAATCTTCGTCTTCCGTGTCACTTGAGAAAAAAAAAAAAAGAAAAAAAAATTGACGCCGGAAAGAATACGTGTGCCACGGACGTCAGACTAGATATATCAAATAAATGTAATATAAACATCAATTTTAACAAACCATCCGTGTCACTCCAAATCATTAAATCCACCGGAATATTCATCCTATGTGTAAAAAAAACCCCAAAATAAACAGCTGTCGATTCCGGACCTACGTGTGGCGCTGATGTCAGCCTCATTTTCAGTTGGCGGCTCCAATTATTCCACAGATCTACATATATAACTATATCGTAGCGTTACAGAAGTACCAGGCAAGACGTGGGTTTGGTAACAGGCCGGCTCTTTATTTCACAAATCAAGAGCTCAACATGTGAGCCAACACACGCAAGCGCCCAGGATCGCTCTTTCCGCCCCCCCCACGCCCTGCTGCCTTCACGGCCTCCCTAAAAAATCGGAAACTACTGAAGTCTAACAACATACACGTTGCTACTCTAAATAAACTACATATCAAATAACTATAAAATAAATAACAAGTTTATCGAATAATCTGTATAACTCCAAATCACTAAATCTCCCGACTTCGGAAGTCAGTAAATGGAACTCATTGTCAGTGAGGCTCCAATTATTCCACAGCCATAGTGCCCCCTCATGCGGTTAAAAAGTGAAAATAACATGTGAAGTGATCAACTATACTAGTAAATAAGTAAAGTGTTAATGATAAAGTAAAAATTTGTGAAAAAATTCACATATAAGTCGCTCCTGAGTAAAAGTCGCCCTCCCACCCAAAGTATGAAAAAAAACCTCGACTTATAGTCTGAAACATACGGTGTATAAATGTGTTATTTATTTATATAAAGGCCGGTCCACGAAAATATTTCTGACACGTAACCGGTCCGGCGGCTTGGTGGCGCACTGGGTAGCACGTCCGCCTCACAGCTAGGAGGGTGCGGGTTCGATTCCACCTCCGGCCCTCCCTGTGTGGAGTTTGCATGTTCTCCCCGGGCCCGCGTGGGTTTTCTCCGGGCACTCCGGTTTCCTCCCACATTCCAAAAACATGCTTGGTAGGCCGATTGAAGACTCCAAATTGTCCCTACGTGTGAGTGTGAGTGCGATTGGTTGTCTGTCTCTGTGTGCCCTGCGATTGGCTGGCAACCAGTTCAGGGTGTCCCCCGCCTACTGCCCGATGACGGCTGGGATAGGCTCCAGCACGCCCGCGACCCCCGTGGGGACTAAGCGGTTCAGAAAATGGATGGATGGATGGACGTAACCGGTCCGTGGCACAAAAGAGGTTGGGGACCACTGATTTAGTAGAAGGTGGCTACAGATGAAAGTTTCAGTTCAATTTGAAAAACTTACAGGTCACTCAAGTTCAGACGCACGCACAACCAATGCAGCTATATAATAACTCTGCTGCAAACATAGGTTAACGCACTTGGGTTGAAAAGCGAACCCCGGTCTTTCACGCAACAAGCAGAGATACTATTCACGATACTAACGAGGAACATGCCCTGTGTTGGGGCAAGATGCACTGCTTGGCGGAAGAAAGGAAAGGGAGGGGACAGAAAGGAGAACGCTCACGGAACACATGCGCATATACCTATTATGTGGATTTTAACCATCTGTAAAGGTTTCTAAAACAGTACTGAAATGGGACAATCTGCTGGTCTGGTTCATATATGCCTGCCTTCAAGTTTAGAGGGCACTACCTTTAGGGGGAGCATTGAAGGTTAGGGTTAAATGTGAGGGGGTTACCGTTAGCGAGTTAGCAGGTTAGGGGTTAATTATTAGGGTTTGGTTATTATTAGGGTTTTAGAGTTAGCGTTAGGGCTTGAAGTTAGGGAATTAGGAGCATTAGGCCAACCAGATTCCATTTATTCCATTAATCACTGACATTCAGTCTTCAGGTCCATGTCACATGGGCTACCAATCGGAATGTAACGGGGTCAGCTGGTCGACTATGGGGCTCATTGGTACAGGGGAATGATTCTTGCATGATTCTTGCTTTGGGTGCATGATTGCCTGGGTTTAGCTCCCGGACAAGCTCCTCTTGCAAACACTGTTGTCTATCATTATGTGGAGCGTTTGACAGGCCAACGTTACACGGAATGTAACATGGTCCGCAAGCCCTCATTCTTGTTCGTTGGTCTAAGGGTATGATTCTCGCTTTGGGTGTGGGAGGTCCTGGGTTCAACTCCCAGACGAACCCTTCTTTAAAACATTGCTGTTGATCAACTAGCCCAATTTAATCTTGGGGGCTAGCCCGAATCCATACACGGTGGATGGCGACAGTGATATTTGAGAAGTGAAAAGAAGTTTATTGGATTTGCAGACAGTGTGCAATCATTATTTCAACAAAGGTAGGCAGGTACATAAATTTAGTAGATCCTCCTTTTGCAGAAATAACAGCCTCTAGACCAGTGGTTCTTAACCTGGGTTCGGTCAAACCCTGGGGGTTCGGTGAGTGGTTTTCAGGGGTTCGACAGAGCCTCCACTGCAGAGGTCCGAACACACTTGATTTATATATCCACATATCTGAACTGGTCTCGCAAAGGCAAAAGCAGAAGTCACACTGATTTGCTGGTATGTCATTTGTTGTGAATTCATGCATTGTGTTTGTTTTATTCTTTGAACAAGGTGATGTTTATGCACGGCTCATTTTGTGCACCAGTAAAAACATCTCTGTCTTGAAAAAAAAAAAAAATCACTAAAGAGGGGTTTGGTGAATGCGCATATGAAACTGCTGGGGTTTGGTACCGCCAACAAGGTTAAGAAACACTGCTCTAGATACTTCCTAAAGCTTCTATAGCTGCTTCTAATGTGAGTGTGG
Organism: Syngnathus scovelli; assembly: GCF_024217435.2. Lineage (NCBI taxonomy): Eukaryota > Metazoa > Chordata > Actinopteri > Syngnathiformes > Syngnathidae > Syngnathus > Syngnathus scovelli. The sequence continues at coordinate 1,149,782 of NC_090847.1, read as the reverse complement.
ATTCTGGTTGAAGGTATATTGGACCATTCTTCTTGACAAATCTGTAACTCCCATGAACTTCATTTCACTTTTCAAATATCTTTGTCTCTGTCCGTTATATGATATATTTAACTGATATTGCTGATCTGAACAGCCAATGATTTATAAAGGAAAATCTTGAAATTGATTTTGCATACGAATGAAACTTTTGCATATGACCGTGTATGACCAAAGGGTTGAGGTCCAACCGAGACTTGAGCTGGGATCACTGGTTTCAGAGTTGAGTGTTCAAGGAACCCTCAGGTGTATAGAAGCATAGGCTTTCATGGGGCAGCACACAAGCAACCATTTCACAATTTCTACCCAGCTATATGACAATATATTTGAGGTCCCACCAAGACTTGAACTCAGAATGCTGGATTCAGTGTCCAGAGTACTTACCATTACACTATGGAACCCTGGCAGTGACAGAAGGAGGGGCATCATTTTTCTAAGCACAATGCACTCTCTAAGGCGCTCATTTTACTAAACTGACAAAATTAGTGGAAGCAGTGATTACACACTCATAGTGCTGTACACAATGTACTGGATTGGAATTTCCAAATTTTTGTTCCAGACAAATGACTACAAATTGTAAGTTCCACCAAGACCTGAGCTTGTATTGCTAGATTCAGAGTGCTCACAATCACACCATGCCAACATTATACGGTAATCTAGAAGAGCATTAGCTTTCGAACCATCCAAGATCTAAAGTAAGTTCCACCAGTTGACATTGTAACTCGGAGAACATGTGATTACTTTATCAAATACTATTTGACCAATTATTTGAGGTACCACTGAAACTTAAAACTCGGATCACTGGATTCAGAGTCCAGAGTGCTAACCATTACACCATGGAATAGACACACACACACGTACTCACACTTACACACACGCGTGCACGCACGCGCGCGCGCGCACACGCACACACACACACACACACACACACACACACACACACACACACACACACACACACACACACACACACACACACAGGACAGTGACTCTCATAAACATAGATACAAAATAGTCAGGTGACGCTTTCCCGCCTTTTCCGGACAGTATAATAGCTTGACCTGGAGATGGGGGATGTTGTTACATCTGCTGAAGTGCCGTGTGCATTGACCGCCATTAAACAATTCCAAGATCTTGCCAATAAAGAACAAACCGTTACTCCACATCTTAGTTTTCCTGACCCAGCAACAGACATCATCAACAACATGCAACAGCTGTTGGTGGAATCGAACCCGCACTTTCCTAACTGTGAAGTGGACGTGCTAACCAGTGTACCACCAAGCCGCCAAAGAGCATATAAATATTACTATGTAGAGTCAAATACAAGCCAGATTCCAGATTCAAAACCACCCTTCGACGAGGATGGGAATCCATGCGTGCAGAGCACAGCGGATTATCAATCCATCACCTTAAACTCTCGGCCGCCTCTTCTTGGACAATTTGTGTTGACACATCACATTATGTACGTTGTGCCAAGATACTTTTGATGTGAAGATATTGAAAATCCGGCGAGGATGTGATATGAAATGATGAGTGGAGACCACAATCGGGTAGCAACACATCGCCTGAATATCTCAGCCACTGCATCTCATGCATGAGTTGTATGGGCGACATGATATGGTATGTACGGTGTGGTATAACCCGCAAGGTAATATGATACGATACTTTAGATGTGAAATGATGAAGAGGTAAGCCACAAAAGAAGTGACACTGTCAACAAAGAAAAACGTTTTTTCAATGTTGTCTCACCCCAAATCTTTGGGATTATCGGATCTGCGCAGTTGGATAATTCCACCAACATTTTGACATCAACATTCTTTCATGGTCTGCCTAGGTGTCCTGGTTGAAGATCCTAAAGGTTTTGAACTCATTTTATGCTTCCACATATAAGCCATGATCGTATAGTGATAAGTACTCTGCGTTGCGGCCCCAGCAACTCCGGTTGAATCATGTTTGCAAAAGTATTACACACAAGCTTGGAAGGTACAACCTATTCCTGGGCAATGGACACAATGGATAATGCATCTGACTACGGAACAGAAGATTCTAGTTTCAATTCCTCGCTACCTTATATGGCACATTTTGGTCAACATTAGCTATGTGCACTTGAAACTTATGCATTGAAGTGACTTAAGGACACTGTCAAGTTTTTCCAATGTTGTCTCATCTCAAGTCTTTGGAAGTCTGATAGTTCCACCAACATTTTAACATCAACATTCTTTCATTGTATGCCTGGGTGTCCTGGCTGCAGATCCTAAAAAAAAGACCCTAAACTCATTGTATGCTATTGCATGATCGTGTAGCGTTGTGGCCGCAGCATCCCCGGAACAAATCTGGGTCACGGCCTAATTAAATTACCTTGCTGAATTTGTCCATTGTTCATTGTTGCCAAACAGTCTTCTGTTAAACACAAGCTTCCAGACATTACGTCCACCTATGTTTTAATATCCACTTTATTTCATCTTTTTTTAGGCCTGGCTGCCACGAGGCAGCGGTAGACATACAATTATGACCCTGAAAGAATACGCGCAAACTGGCCATGATCCATCCATCCATTTTCTGAACCGCTTAGTCCCCACGGGGGTCGCGGGCGTGCTGGAGCCTATCCCAGCCGTCATCAGGCAGTAGGCGGGGGACACCCTGAACTGGTTGCCAGCCAATCGCAGGGCACACAGAGACAGACAACCAATCGCACTCACACTCACACCTAGGGACAATTTGGAGTCTTCAATCGGCCTACCAAGCATGTTTTTGGAATGTGGGAGGAAACCGGAGTGCCCGGAGAAAACCCACGCCATGATATTTATCAAAATTCGTTAATCACCGAAATGCAGTCCTCAGGTCAATGTCATATTCGCTACCAATCGGAATGTAACGGCGTCAGCTAATTTGATACAGGGCTCGTTGGTCGAGGGGCATGATTCTCGCTTAGGGTAGGAGAGGTCTCGGATTCAACTATCGAATGAGGCCTACTTTGAAACACAGCTGTCTCCCGTTCTCTGCCATTTTCGACAGGCCAATGTCACATGCGCATCATTTACAGGCTGCATTTGTGTGACACGTGATGTTTCGGGTGGTAGCTACACTGAATACAACATGAAGGCCCTGCAGCGCATAGTGAACACGGCTGGTAAGATTAATGGTGCTTCATTCCCCTCCCTGAAGGACATTTACACCTCCCATCTCACCCGCAAGGCAACCACGATTGTGAGTGGTGTGAGTCACCCCGTTCACTCATTGTTTGATCTTCTGCCCTCTGGGAAGAGGTACAGGAGCCTGCGCTCCCGCACCACCAGACTCACCAACAGCTTCATACTTCAGGCCGTTAGGATCCTGAACTCTCTCCCCCCTTCTGCGTAGCGTCCTGTATTTTTGCGCTATATTCTGACTGTCTGCTGTATGCACACTTGCTCCAATTTTGCTCCTCGTATTTATTATATTATTTGCTTATTTATTATTTATTCATCTGTCAGGCGCGGAGCAGGGAGAGGACTCGAATGCAGAGTTTCCAAAGTCCAAAGATGTGTTTATTTTCTCCAATGGCAGTAGTAACAAAAAGCGCCTCAATATGAGGGAAAAAAGGGGGAAACTAAGGCGCCTCGAACCGAGAGAGAAAAAGGGGAAATCAAAGCGCCTCGAACCGAGGGAAAGACTATAACGAAGATAACTATGTAACCAAGTTAACATAGGTGATCAAAGTCGTTCAAAGAAGGCTTCTACGTGGAACTCGAGGGTTTCGTGATCGCTAGTGTTCTGAGCAAGGCAAGACGCACTGGCACTGGACACAGGGAAAGGCGCGGGTTATATGGACACAGGAGGGGAACACAAGTGAAGACATTTGGTCATTGGCGCAGGTGCACACACTTGGAATCAGGGAGTCACGTGACCGGACGCACAGGGGAAGGACACACCGACTGGAACGAGAGGAAAATTACACAATAAAACAGGAAGTGACCAGGACGACACATGACAGCATGACATCATCACTCTTATTTATTCATTGTTTACTTGTATGTATATTGTGTACTATGTCTTGTCACCGTGGGATAGTGGGAACGTAATTTAGATCTCTTTGTGTGTCTTGACATGTGAAGAAATTGACAATAAAGCAGACTTTGACTTTTGACTTTGAATTTAGACACGGCTAAGAACTACCAAATGGAATGTATCAGACTCAGCATGGTTCCATCTGAATTAGTGAAAGAAGCCAATTTTCACCCAGTCTCAAATCAGGTACCACAACATAATTGCAGCACAAAATCGTTTTAATGTGTCATGGACTTTGCATAGGAACCAACAATGACAAGAAATAGTAGAAGAAGCTTTTTCCACCCAGTCTCAAACTGGGGATCGTTCACGTGTTAGGCCAGTGGTCGGCAACCCAAAATGTTCAAAAAGCCATGTTGACCCACCCCCCCCAAAAAAAACATACCTGTCTAGAGCGGCAAAAATCTAAAAACTTTTTATAAGGCAATATAGACTGTCAATACATGACCTGTATGCCTACTATTAAAATAATTAAGTAGGCTACAAATACAAAGCAACAAAGCGACGCAAGACGTTGCCTCTGGATACCCAGCAGACTTTGTTGAGCAGCAGGAGATCGGCATATTCGCTCTCAACTTCATCTAGCAATTCACGGAACTGGTGGTGGTTTAATGCTTTTGCGATTGTTTTCTTCACAATTTGGATGACAAGGTTCATTACCTCCATACAATCTGGTGGGAATGTTTACGCACACAGCGCCTCTTGGTGCACTATGCAATGGAATGCAAACAAATTTCGATCCAATGCTTTCTGTCGTAAGGTCACAAACTTTTGCGACCCTCTCAAACTTGGTGTGCCGTCTGTAGGGTCTGAAATCAGATGGCCAGTGTGTATCGCTGTCATTTAAACACTGCAGCACAGCCTCGCAGATGTCCTCCCCCCGTGTTTGGCCTTTTAGTGGTATCAATTTCTTCTTCAAGATTCAAGATTCAAGAGTTTTTTATTCGCCATGTTTGAGCGTGCCAAACAAGGAATTTGACTTCGGTAAATCACAGCCTCTGTTCAACATTTAGGTGACTAACAACAACACTCAGGACATGTGAAAAATGAAAGATATTCTCAAACATCCCCTGATCCTAAACTGATCTTAAACTCCCAAGAGGGCAAGGAAAAACTCAAAACTCCAGCTAGGGGAAATGAGAAACCTTGAGAAGAGACCACAGATGGGAGGGTCCCTCTTCTAGGATGACCAGGCTGCAATGGATGCAGAGAGGACACATAGTACAAACAGTGTAGACAAAAAGGTGTGGAAAGCGGGATGTTATTGCACAGTAATGACTCTGAGACTCTAAGAGTGGTGTGAGTTCATCAGAGCGACAGCCTGGGGGAAGAAGCTGTCTCTGTGTCTGCTGGTTTTAGTGTACAGAGCTCTATAACGGCATCCGGAGGGGAGTAGTTCAAACAGGCTGCAACCTGGGTGCGAAGGGTCTGTTGAGATGTTACTTGCACGTTTCCTGGTCCTGGACAGGTACAAGTCTCGGATAGATGGGAGGTTGATTCCAATTATCTTTTCTGCAGTCCTTATTGTCCGTTGCAGTCTGTGCTTGTCTTGTTTGTAGGCCGATCCAAACCAGACAGTGATGGAGGTGCAGAGGACAGACTGGATGATGGCAGTGTAGGCGTCACACTCGGGCAAGACAAAAAGAGCTAGGGAGAACAAGGCACTAACAAAAAGCGTCGCTCTGTGGCGAGACAGAAAAGAGGAATCTTACTAGGACTTAGGACGGCAAGGAATCGCTGGTGGTCGGGACGAGGCAAGACACACTGGCACAAGACAAGGGGAAGACACGGACTAAATACACACAAAAGGGCTGGGACACAGGTGCTGACAATTAGCGTCAACCACACAGGTGCACACAATTGGGATCAGGGAATACAAGACAACAGAAACAGAGGAAGGGACCACGAACAGAAACTGAAGGGATGACAAAATAAAACAGGAAGTGAAGTTACGACACCGACAAGACAGAAATCCGGAAAATAAACGTGACCGCATGACATTCCGCGCTTTATTATCTACCGGGCTGCAACAAAACTTGCAGCAGTAGTAGAGTTTGGAGATGCAATCCTCTTCTTGAAACAGTTTTTTCGTTCCTCAAATTGCACCTTTCCTCTCAGTTCCAACTGGGTGATCAGAAGCAAATTTAGCATGCTTTAGCTGAAAATGTCACTCCAAATTGCTCTTTTTGTCATATTTTACAACTTCTCATTGCAAATCAAATATTCAGGCAATCCTTCAGCATTGGCAATGAAAGCAAATGGTTGAGTCCATTCTTTCTTAAACCCTCTGTTCTTATCAGCAATCTTTCTCTTTTTGCCTTTAGAATCCATGGCCCGTCACTCAAACACCTGTTTGTTTACAACTCGCCTGTGCTGTGTCGCTTGGTATGACGCAATTTTGCGCCATTCTGATATTCAGTATTTTTAATATATTCACAACTACATACATTTTCTACAGAATAAGAATGTTTGTGTCATGATTACCATCTAAAAACCATATTTAAAAAACACAAAAAACAAAAAAAACCCATATTTTTCCATTTTCATGCATTTTTGCAAAAGCTCCAGGTAGCAGCTAGGATTGTGCTAAAGCGCTGCATGAGGCTCTGATAAGATGCACTCACTGAATGTCTTCTTGGTTGGATTAACTGGAGGCAGCTCTGGAGTGGGTCTGCAATCAGCTAGCCAAGCCAAGAAGTAAAGAGTTGGCTTGACAGTTGAAGGAAAAAAAAAATGCAAACACAGATTAGAGGCTGGTTCGTCCGACATGTGGTCAGGTGACCATTGTAGCGGAGTGTCGCACACCTGGCTGTTGCTGACTCAGAGACCTTCTGGCTCCTGCTTGCCGAAGTGTCCCTGGCACACTTTGCAAAGCAGACAGCACTGACAAATATATTTAGAAAATGTTGTTTCCACTCAGTCTCAAAGAGGGGGTGTTTCCAGCTGAGAAGAACACGATGACTACTACGCTATGGAAACTGCTGTGACGTCTAAAGCATTTTGAGAAGCCCGGCAAAAGTTCAACAAAAGTGAGTGAAGAAAAAAGCAGGCACTTGTGAACTTTTTGATTTGCTTTTCAAAAGTGTGCCAGCAAAAACTATTTTTTCATACAAAGAAATAAACTCCGCGTCGGGGAGATGAAGCCCGATTTGCCAAGCCGATATTGAATACCGTAATTTCCGGTGTATAAGCTACACCGGTGAATAAGCCGCACCAGCTAAAATTCGGGGATAATTTATTTTTTTTCTTACATAAGCCGCACGTGCACACGAGTTTTTTACAAAGAAAGACAGTACACAGAAATCCTTTTTGAAGTTTCAATAACATGCTTTAACATGTCTTTCTAAACATTGCCTGTGACGCAGCAGTAGTATCGCAGCAACACGGAAGTGTGCACCTGAGTTATCAACAAAGAAATACTGGACACAGAAAGCTTTTTTAAAGTTTTAATAACATACCTTAACATTTCTTTCCAAACACTGCCTGTGACGCAGCAGTAATACCGCAGCAACACGGAAGTAACACAGCACTAATAGGGTTTGATTAAATAAAACATACCGGTAAAAGTCACTGAGACGCGGCGGTAACACAGCAGCAACACGGTAGCAGAGCACTAACAGGGCTGGTTAAAGTAAAAGTAAAAAAAAGAGCTTCATCGTCTTCATCTTCCTCCTGTGCACTGAAACCGTCGAAGTCTTCCTCCTCAATTTCCGATTGGAATAGCGTTAGATATCCTTCGCCACACACTTTCTCAATATCTCTTTCATCGTCGTTTTTATCCATTTCTTCTGGCATTTTCCATGATGAGGGTCTGTTCATGCTCATCTTATTCATGCACGAAGCGCTAAATTACATTAAACTTGCGAGCGACACGAGTAGACGGGACCACGAAATAAAGAAAAGGGTGCCGCAACACAATGTCATCAACATCGACTGCCTTTAGCTTAAAAGCGGCATCATATGCATTTCTTTTTCCCCCCATAATGACGGTTTGTGTATAAAAGCTTCCTTTCAGTAATGTCCGTCTTGATCGCGTTCTGCGTGATGCGCGAAATGTTGTGAACACAAACCAGCACGTCTTCTTCGGCGCATTATCTCTTCTTCGCCCGTCTCGCTCTTGCTTCCTGCGAGAGCGCCCCCTGGAGGCCGGAGGCCGTAACAATCCATAAGTACGCTGCGCCGCCATTTAAGCCTCAGGGTTCAAAGTAACCTTCTGAATAAAATGCATTAAAAGTTCACATTCATTACAACTTGTTTTTGGTGAGCATAATTGAATTTAAATGCTGATTGATTGGGTTTTAATACAATGCAGATGGTCCAAACAGCGCCACTGCTTTGTGTAATCTCTGAGTCACATGGCAGAGTAAGAGAAAGGGTTTAGAGCACAGGTGTCAAACTCAAGGCCCGGGGGGCAGGTACGGCCCGCCACATCATTCTATGTGGCCCACGAAGACAAATTGTGCATCAAATTCGTGTGTCATTACTAGAATTGCAAATTGTCTTCACTTTTAATAATATCTTTTTTTTTAAATTTGACCAGTTTTTACTAATCTGATTTGAAAACGAGTCATCTGTCAGTTTGTTTTGTAGCTTTTACTATATATAATAGTGTTAAGAGTAAAAGTGATCAAGTCGTCACAAAAATCACGAATTTTTTTTTATATAGGCCGCACCTGACTATAAGCCGCAGGGTTCAACATTTTGGAAAAAAGTCGCAGCTTATACACCGGAAATTACGGTAGTTTCGCTAAAGGGTACCTGATTTGAGACTGGGTGAAAACCATTCGCACTTTTGTTGAAATTTTGCCAAGCTCTTCAAAAGGCTATACATGTAGTGTAGTTTCCATGGTGTAGTGGTTGTCATGCGGTCGCGTTTATTTTTCCGGTTTTCTGTCTCGTCTGTGTCGTAACTTTACTTCCTGTTTTATTTTGTTATCCCTTCCGTTTCAGTTCGTGTTTCCTTCCTCGGTGTTTGGTTGTCTTGTCTTCCCTGATCCCGATTGTGTGCACCTGAGTAGTTGACACTAATTGTCAGCACCTGTGTGCCCGCCCTTTTGTGTGTATTTAGTCCGTGTCTTCCCCTTGTCTTGTGCCAGTGTGTCTTGCCTCGTCCCGACCACCAGCGATTCTTTGACGTCCGAGCTCTCAGTAAGACTCCTCCTTTTTGTCTCGCCACAGAGTGACGCTTTTTGTTAGTGCCTTGATCCCCATAGCCTTTTTGTCTCGCCACCGAGCGACGCTTTTTGTTAGTGCCGTGATCCCCATAGCCTTTTTGTCTCGCCCCAGTGCGACGCTTTTGTTTGTACTTTTTGCCACGTGTTTTCCCTCGCAAGAGGCGTTTTGAGTTGTACTTTTGATCAGTGTGTGTGCTGGAATAAATCAGAGAAAGAAACGACTCTGCATCCGAGTCCTCCGCCTTGTTCCCAGCCTGACAGTACACACTGGCCAGACATGGACTCGGCAGAGTCGGAGCACCTGTGCGCCGCAGTGCGCTCCCATGCCTCACAGCTCGCCCAGCACCAGAGGCAAGTGGGCGACTTGGGTGAAGAAATCCGAGGACTCGCTAAGAGTCAAGAAGACTTCAGAGGAGCGGTCGCCACCCAAGTAGCAAAGCTGGGTCAGCAAATGCAGGACGTGCTCTCGCTCTTAAACGCGGGACCAGCAGCGACCTCCAGTACACCCGCTGCTTCCCCAGTTACTCCCCTTGCAATAGCTCCCATGACCGGCGGTGCCAGACTGGCTCCTCCAGAGCGCTACTCCGGTGAACCCGGCCTTAGCCGGGCCTTTATTACTCAATGCGAGATGCACTTTGAGAGGTCCCCAGCAGATTTCCCCACCGAGCGCTCCAAGGTGGCCTACATGGTATCATACCTGACGGGAAGGGCCCGCACGTGGGCCACCGCGGAATGGGCCAGGGATTCCATCTCCTGTCGCTCTCGTCCCGCTTTTATCGAGGCTCTGCGAACGGTGTTCGACCCAATCTCCGCTGACCGAGAAAAGGCTCGCCAACTCTGTCAGATAGTCCAGGGACAAGAGACCGTCGGAGACTACGCCATCCGTTTCCGCACGCTGGCCGCGGAGTGCGGTTGGAACGCGACGGCACTGTATGACATCTTCCTCCGGGGCCTCTCTGGATCCATACAGGATCAGCTAATCCCCCTAGATCTTCCCACCGACCTCGACGCCCTCATCACTCTGGCTATCCGCACCGACAACCGGCTGCAAGAGTGGAGGAAGCACCGAAGCAGGAACGCCCCCGCCTTCGTCCCAGTAGCCGGTCCTTCCGTCCTAGACGCTAACCACTCCAGGCCGGACGGGGATCGGCAGCGCCAGGAGCCAGAACCGATGCAGTTGGGCAGAGCTAAGTTAACAGAGGAGGAGAAGTTACGGCGACGCCGGGAAGGAAGATGCTACTACTGCGGTGAGCTCGGACACCTCCTTCTCTCTTGTCCGGTGAGGAGGACCCTGAAGGTAAGCGCCTTCTCTGCGGCTCTGTCCCCGGGGCAAGTGCTCCCCAAGGGCAGGATTACACAGCTGGGAAAATAAATAGAACTTGAAGTGCTAATAGACTCAGGAGCGGATGAAAGCTTGATAGACTGGGCATTTGCTCGCCGATGGGGGGGTAAAGACTGACCTGCTGAACACTCCCGTGAAAGCTAAGGCACTCAATGGACAGGCACTTTTTGAGGTAACTCACATAACAGAACCTGTTTCGCTGTCGATTGGGCCCCACCAGGAGAATATACGGCTACATGTCGTGACCTCTCCAATGAACCCTCTCATTCTCGGGTATCCATGGCTTCAACGCCACAACCCCGCTATAGACTGGGGATCAGGGGAAATAATGGGATGGGGGCCCGACTGTCATGATTCCTGTATCAAGTCTAACCCGCGCGCTGTGCCTCCTGCTCTAGACGCGCAAACCCCAGACTTAACCGGGGTCCCTGCGTGTTACCACCAATGGGCCGAGGTATTCAGCAAGGCCAAGGCTACCTCCCTACCTCCCCACCGTCCGTATGATTGCGCCATTGAACTCCTGCCGGGTTCAACTATACCCAAGGGGAGGCTTTATTCTCTTTCGGGACCTGAAAAGCAAGCCTTGAACGAATATATAGACTCCTCCCTGCAAGCAGGACTGATTCGACCATCATCGTCGCCTGCGGGGGCGGGGTTCTTTTTCGTGGGCAAGAAGGACGGCACCCTACGTCCCTGTATTGACTATAGTCCCCTCAATCAGATCACAATCAAGAACCGGTATCCGCTCCCACTGATGTCGACCGTGTTCGACCAATTACAGCAAGCCCGGGTGTTCACAAAGTTAGATCTGCGCAACGCATACCATCTAGTGCACATCCGGGAAGGGGACGAATGGAAGACAGGGTTCAACACCCATCGAGGACACTTTGAATACCTAGTCATGCCATTTGGCCTCACCAATGCTCCCGCTGTGTTTCAGGCCATGATAAATGATGTTTTGAGAGACTGTTTGGACCGTTTTGTGTACGTATATTTGGATGATATTTTGATTTATTCCCCGGATCTGAAGACCCATAGGTTTCACGTCGAGACGGTGCTGCGACGACTCCTTGCACAACAACTGTACGTAAAGGCCGAGAAAAGTGAATTCCACAAGAACACCGTATCTTTTCTCGGTTTCATCGTAGCCCCGGGCAAAGTTGAGATGGACCCGGCGAAAGTTAGCGCGGTAACGGAATGGCCTACCCCTGACTCACGCAGAAAGGTGCAGCAATTCCTGGGCTTTGCCAATTTTTATCGGCGGTTCATCAAGGGCTTCAGTGCCACGGCGGCTCCCTTGCACGCGCTCACGTCTCCTAAGGTTCCCTTCCGCTGGTCGGCGGAGGCGGAGGCGGCCTTCCAGGAGCTGAAGAACCGCTTCAGCACCGCTCCCATCCTCACGCTTCCCGACCCGTCACGACAGTTTGTGGTGGAGGTGGACGCCTCCAATCGAGGAGTAGGAGTAAGAGCGAGAACAAGCTCCATCCGTGCGCGTTCCTGTCTCGACGGCTGACGCCCGCCGAACAGAATTACGATGTGGGAGATCGCGAACTGTTGGCAGTAAAACTGGCATTGGAAGAATGGAGACATTGGTTGGAGGGAGCACAGCAGCCTTTTTTGGTCTGGACAGACCATAAGAATTTAGAATACATAAAGTCAGCTAAGAGATTGAATTCCCGCCAAGCCCGCTGGTCACTATTTTTCAATCGTTTTAACTTTTCTCTGTCTTACAGACCGGGAACCAAAAACACCAAGCCTGACGCCCTCTCCCGTGTCTACAACTCAGATCCAGAAATTAAGAAGCCCGAATCCATTCTGCCTCCTCATTGCCTGGTGAGAGCAGTGACCTGGCCAATCGAAGGCCGGGTACAGCGGGCCAATGGTAACAAGCCACCCACTAGTGGTTGCCCGGAGAACAGACTTTTTGTCCCCGATCAATTACGATCCCAAGTCGTCCATTGGGCTCACACCTCCAGACTCTCCTGTCATCCGGGCATGCGCAGAACCCTGTTTGTCATCCAGCAGCGATTCTGGTGGCCCTCCATGAGGGCAGACGTCAAAGAATACGTTGTAGCCTGTCCCGTCTGCGCCCGGAATAAGAACTCCCACGGCGCCCGTATGGGGTTGCTGCATCCCCTACCCATTCCTTCGCGTCCGTGGGCAGAGATATCCATGGACTTCGTCACCGGGCTTCCGGCCTCGCATGGGCGAACCACCATACTCACGGTGGTAGACAGATTCTCAAAGATGGCTCACTTTATCGCCTTGCCCAAGCTCCCGTCCGCTAAACGAACGGCCACAGTGATGATGGACCACATATTCCGGGTTCATGGGTTCCCGAAAGACATTGTTTCCGATAGGGGGCCCCAATTCATATCCAGGTTTTGGAGGGAGTTTTGCAGGCTCATAGGGGCAACCGTGAGTCTCACGTCAGGCTATCATCCGGAGGCAAATGGGCAGACGGAACGCATCAACCAGCAGTTGGAGACAAGTCTCCGCTGCCTGGTCTCCCAGAACCCCTCCTCGTGGAGCAAGAACCTCACCTGGGTGGAGTATGCCCACAACTCCCTGCCCACCACGGCTACAGGTATGTCCCCATTCAAGTGTGTGTATGGCTACCAGCCCCCAGTCTTCCCTGACAGTGAGCCGGAGGTGACGGTGACCTCGGCCCACGCCTTGGTGCGCCGCTGTCGTCGCGTCTGGTCGGCGGCACGGGCCACGCTGGTCCGACAGGGGGACCGGGTCAAGCGGATGGCTGACCGGAGGAGACGTCCGACGCCCGTGTACCAGCGAGGTCAACGTGTCTGGCTGTCCGCCAAGGATCTTCCCCACCGGGGGGACTCCAGGAAACTGGCGCCTCGCTTCGTGGGTCCGTTCCCCATCGCCAAGGTCGTGCACCCGGCCGCAGTGCGTCTCCGCTTGCCCAGGTCCCTTGCAGTCCACCCCACCTTTCACGTTGGGAAGGTCAAGCCGGTTGTGGACAGTCCATTGGTGCCAGATCCTGCGCCGCCTCCGCCTCCGCGGACTGTGGGAGGTGGGACGGCCTACACCGTGAAAGAACTATTGGACGTGCGCAGAAGAGGCCGGGGCTGGCAGTACCTGGTAGACTGGGAGGGTTATGGGCCGGAGGAGCGGCAATGGGTGCCGCCTAGTTATATTTTGGACCCGGGACTGTTTGAGGACTTTTATGCAGCTCACCCTGAGGCTCCTGGGCCGTTTGGGATCCGGCCCTAGGGGGGGCGGGGGTTATGTCATGCGGTCACGTTTATTTTCCCGGTTTTCTTTCTCGTCGGTGTCGTAAATTTACTTCCTGTTTTATTTTGTCATCCCTTCCGTTTCAGTTCGTGTTTCCTTCCTCGGTGTTTGGTTGTCTTGTCTTCCCTGATCCCGATTGTGTGCACCTGTGTAGTTGACACTAATTGTCAGCACCTGTGTCCCCGCCCTTTTGTGTGTATTTAGTCCGTGTCTTCCCCTTGTCTTGTGCCAGTGTATCTTGCCTCGTCCCGACCACCAGCGATTCTTTGACGTCCGAGCTCTCAGTAAGACTCCTCCTTGTTGTCTCGCCACAGAGCGACACTTTTTGTTAGTGCCTTGATCCCCATAGCCTTTTTGTCTCGCCACCGAGCGACGCTTTTTGTTAGTGCCGTGATCCCCATAGCCTTTTTGTCTCGCCCCAGTGCGACGCTTTTGTTTGCACTTTTTGCCACGTGTTTTCCCTCGCAAGAGGCGTTTTGAATTGTACTTTTGATCAGTGTGTGTGCTGGAATAAATCAGAGAAAGAAACGACTCTGCATCCGAGTCCTCCGCCTTGTTCCCAGCCTGACAGTGGTTGTCACATTCGCCTCACACCCTGAAGGTCCCTGGATTGAAACTGGATGGAAACAAGTCTGATGATCCTTTTGATTTGCTCTTCAAAACTGTGCAACAAAAGAAATTTTCAAACACAAAGAAATAGACTCCGCGTCAGGGAATTGAACCTCAGTTTGCCGAGCCGAGCCCGTGAATACTGTTAGAGATTCGCTCACTCCAACTTATTTTGCAAGAACCACACGGGAGACAAGTAAGTCCTTTTAGACACCTGCAGGTGGAGAGTCCATTCGTCGCTGTGCGTGCAGCGATGTTCGAATGGAGGTCTTAACTCTCCACCCTGCAAGGGCATATTTATTAAGAGAAACAGAGTGGGGGTATGAGTAGGCTGAATAGAAAGCCCTTGTCCTCTAGTCAAAACATATCAGGGGATGTTTTACGACCTTGTGGAGGATGGGACGAGATAGGCTATTTATTACCGGTTGCATTCCAACATAATCATACGATAACGATAATCTGAAAAACCCTAACATCTCCCTACTGTTTTATCATATGATTATGCCACCCCAAACAACAAAGACAAGTAAAAAAACATATATACATGTATAATGAAGAAAGAAGAATAGTAAAAATAAAAAAAACAACAAACAATGATAGCAACACTTTCCAGTGAAGATTAGGTATTACCTTAATACCCCAGATCAAACTTATTGTGTAAGCGAAAAACCTGCTGGCCAGATGTTATTAGCAGGAAAAATTCTCACACGGTCCCTCTGCCTTAGGCGACCAGAATGCTATCAATAAAAAAATTAAATAAAAAGAAAAACACAGAAACAGTACATCATTGTATCCATTACTTGCAAAGCAATTTTGATGGTCAAATCAACAAGTTTCCGTAAAACATGCTCAACAGAACAGCATCTACGCAATCCACGTCTCGTTATTATTATCACATCTGTCACGTCAAAGAAGTTGTATATGTGCTCGCGTTGTCGTCAGCTGATGATGTTCTAGTCTGTAGGTGTGGTCTGTCACTCACACTGGCGCACACACTCACGTCCAGTTGGCAGGCAGCATCGGACAACTCTGGTGACCACAAAACCACGATCCGTTCTGAACAGGCACGTGCACTCACAGGATGCAGGTGAGGCAGTGCTTCTGAACTTCTGGATGAAGTAGGTCCCGTCCGATGGTGCAGCCATGTTGGTAGTAGAGCCCTTACACCTTGAAAACGGCTCTCTCATCCTGGCACACAGCGGTGGTGTCCAAAACTCCCATCCAGTTTCCTCCTGGAGAGCAGTCGTCGTTAATGCATTTGTGGGTCCTGTTACCTTGGATGTAACATGTGTAATTCACTCCAGCTGGTCTCTCTGTGTAGGCCACTTGTGGTATTGTTCATCCTCTAACAGTCACATTGAGATTTGCCCAGAAGTGTTCATCATAGTCTGCAAGTCCATTGTGGGATGGGTCGGCATCAGTGATTGTGACAGCTCGGTGTTGATATCCATCTCCTCCCATGGATGCCATACGTTTCGCTTCAGTGACATTCATTGGTCTGGCCTCCAAGTGACCTTGTGTGGAGGAAGAGGGGAGTTTCGAATACACATAATACCCGTCCCATGTGTGAGCTCTCACAGTGACCTTTACATACTGGTACCAAGTGTTGGTTTTGTATGGCTTCAAAATTCTCATCGTGTGACCATCGTTTTCCATGGTCAATATTGTCACTTGGTCTGTTCAGATGAGTCCATAGACCATAGCACGCTCCAACCACAACGCAGCAGAGGATCGATCTGGCATATGGCTCCCCATTGCTACTGGTTAGCAGAGACACCGGGACATCCCCTCGCCTAGCGGAGTGGGGATCGTTGTTCGCTTCACCATCATTGAGACGCCCCACTACTCCGAATTAGGGGTCCAGCACTCTCTGCAACTTGCAGTGGCTGAGGTGAATCCAACTGGGCCGTACAGCGATCGTCACTGCTGTAGTCAGCAAGACTTGGAATGGTCCCCCCCCCCGCCGTGGCTGGCCCAGTTCTTTCTTTTGATGACCTTGATGTAGACCCAGTCTCCTGGATTGATGGGGTTGTCGACCTGTGAGGAGTAAAGATCAAGCGGCAGTAAATTTGTCTTTGACACAGTTTGAGCATCCTGATCATATAATCTGCCAAGAACTGCTCTTCATCTGTTGTTTGCAACTCTCGTAGTCAATTGCAGTGCCCATTTAACTGGCAAATAGGAGTGTTTGCGGGAAGAGTTTGAACACCTCCTAATGATTCCCTTTAACCAAAGACTACTTATGACAGGGGCGTTCCCATTTATTGCCTCCTGGTTTAAAAGAGATTGTCTTACCCATGTCTTCTTTCTCCTCACACGCCCGCACCCACACAGGGTGTGCGCGCACACACACACACACACACACACACACACACACATCTGCACGCACACATACAAAAAACGGCATACAAAGTTCAGACGAACGACAAAAGACTCACAATTTTACAGAGATTACGCACAAACACAGAGCACACAGACAAAGGGATTCTAATCCATCTCTCATGTAGCTTCTTTTGATAGAATCTCCTATCGGTAACTGTATAGCAGACGTTTTAGCATGTAATCCCATACTCTGCTCTCTCGCTTCTACTTTTTCATGTCGGTGCAGTCGTAGGTGGCCCCTATTGCAGTCATTGTCTTGTTAACTGTCACCTTGTGACTCCTATGCATGATTGTGTGAATGTCAAAATTGAACATACCTAACTTTCTGACCATTCAACCTCCACTGTGGTACAAAAAACCTTACTATTGTATTGGGTAGGTACATTGAGCAACCTAGCTTCCTCCTGACTGCCAAATGTCCTGTTCTAAAATTTATATAACTCGACCTCTACGTCATAAGCTTGATGAGCCAAAATATCAGATCTTGCTCTTGTTTCCCACCGTTTTAGCCTATTTGTTTTATCCAAATCCGTTCAATCTCTGATAATAATGTTTTTCTCTGTAGCCCTACGTATTTTTCATTTTTTTTTTATTTATTTATCAAATCTCCTCAGTTCTGTCAAACTCAGTGCACAATGAACCTCCCTTCCACTTTGAACCAAGCTTCACCAAATTTGGTAACACCGTAGCAAGGAGTGCGATTTGGTCGTCGGACACTCCAAGTCCATATCTTTTTGCCGCACTTCACCCTCTCAAGTTGGTGTTCTTTTGTTGTTGCTTCAGAGCGACCCCATCCATCACTCTTGAATGAGTCCATTGTTCAAATGAGTCAATTTTCATCATTGTGAGTTCCTCCACTTTTCACTGTCTTTTCCGTCCCCGAGGATGTTGTCTGTCCTCCGGAGTGTACTTGTCCCCCGCCAAGCACAACAGCAGTCTTTTCTTGTCCTTAGCCAAAGGTCAAAGGTGGTTCAGAGCCAGGCACCATTTTGTAGTTGTTCACGGCTGCAGGCGAAGTCTCGGATTGGGTTTCAGGGACCCTGACACTGAGAATGACAGGCTGGGACATCAAACTTGTAAGACTATCTCCAAATGTAGCTGCTTCCATCAATTTGCTGGTAACGTTTGTTTACCAAACTTCAAATTCTTCTAATAACAGCGGTCTCGTTTTTATATCGTGAATCCTGCAACTCATCCTATTTTTGAGCTACATTTTATCTATAGTTCCAATTTAATCGGACAGTATGTTCTCTTCAGTATCATTATTGAAAATCAACTCATCGAGGTCTGCGTTCCACATCAAGCCCTGATCTGTATGTCTTGACCTCTCGCATGTTATTGTCATGCTTGCTCAAAAATGGGACTTAGAGTATGGTGCTGTGAATTCTCAATCACCCCAATGAAATTGTATCCCACCTCGTAGTTCTTATCGTTCTGATGTTCCTGTTAGCCTGCAATTGTCCAAATCAAAAATGTTTTCTTTTAACTGTCTTTCTTTTGAACCTCTAAATCTCTCGTGTTGCGAACCTATCAACACCAGAACAAAAAAATTACCACAGTATAACACCAAATGTATTCGAAAATTCATTGTCATAAAGTCTTGTATTATTACTATCTTCCACTATCTGTCCTACTCACTCCCTCCTTTTGAGGCTTGGCAACGCCCATGCCTCACACCTTGACAAACTTTTTGGGAGAATGCGTTCTTTCCTACATACGATTCCATCATCATTTAATTTGACTTTCTATCCGAAACGCTTCTCAATTTCTCAGTTCACACATCTTCTACATGTGTTACTGGTTCTCCAGTTTTTTTTCTAGTTAATTATCAATCCAAAAGCTTCTGTTTCTTTCTAACATTCAACCGGCTCAAAATCACTCTTTCATCAAAGTCGCTCTACTAATTTTCCATAGTAGTCGCCAACGACTTCAACCATTCAACCTTTCATTCAGGCAATCATTAATCAATGCTCATCATATGCATCTCACACAGTCTCCAAAAAGGAGTCTTCCTATCACATTGGTCCCAATTCATCCAAGCTCACCACACAACATTCATATATCATTTTCAACTCAGGTTTCCTGGTAGAACAATCCACCAATTCTGTAATTGTAAGTAATCAGAATTTTTCCTTTGTTTTTAAATTTGAAGAACTCAAACTCTCAGATTTAGCTTGCATTTAGAATTATGTATAATCTTATAACACAACTAATCAATTATTCCTATTAAATGTAGCATTGCAAAATCTTAAATTCACAATTTAGCTTCTTCCAACTCCTGAAAGCATGTTCTGTCATTTTTTTTTTCTTTTTCGAATTCCTCATGTGGGTTCGACACTTAACATGCACTAGCGTGGATTGGTTTCTGCTCGCAAACAGATTTCTCTCTTTTCCTCTCATTTTTATCTGTCAAAATTGTTTCTGTTCTGCGGTGTAAATTGAATAGACAACAGTCTAGCAAATTTCTTTATACTAAAAGTTTAGCCAATCTTCATCAATTTGGGACTTTAACTTTAACTTTAACACATACGCACACACATGCACAGCTCTCGCGTGCGGAAGGTAGGTCTCAGCAACAATGATTCATCACAGGCTGGCCATTTCCTGTGGTCGATCATGAGCTGGTCCCTCCCATGCACACGAGGACAGCACATTCTAATTTTATTCATTTATCTTCTAGAAGCAAGTTGCATTTCTTTACCACTTGATTTGCATATTTTAACTTTAGTGTAACACAAATTGATCTCTAGTCATTTGTAATTTGCCACCTTACTATTATTATTATTATTATTATTATTATTATTATTATTATTATTATTATTATTATTATTATTAAACTCCTCTTGCCCCTCGCTTGAGCCGCGGCTTGAGCTGCGGCCTTGCACCTGCTCACAGGGGCCTTATTGTCTTGGTCTGACAAACACTTATGACCTCATCAGTTTTCATCTTTCTAGCTTTTGTCTCTTGAATTCGTTCTCATCTCTTTGTGAAGATCTCACCCACACTCTAGCACTTCTACCACTTCAGCATGTATTGCATACAATTAAGAAATCTACTTGCCATGAACTTCTCATCTCAAAGAAGAGCAGAGCAAGAGATTTACCGTTCTTATTTCCCATCTTAATTTTAGTAGTTTAAGGTTTTACAATTTTTTTTCAAATTTTTTTTCTTTGAGGATCCTCAATGCAGGTTTAAATTGACCTTTCAACAGATTACTAGCCTGTTTTATTGCCGTGGATCAACGCTAGAACTGCTTTTTAGTCAATTTATCCTACCAGTCACACACTCAATCACACAAACTCCAGCGCTTTTTTTTTAGGCCTCATAGCTCGGACAAACCAAAGCCGTACCTCATAGCTCGGACAAACCAAAGCCGTATCTCATAGCTGGGACAAACCAAAGCCGTATCTCATAGCTCGGACAAACCAAAGCCGTATCTCTCGTGCACCTTTTTTACGCGTTTAACAAACAACAACACAATCACACAACTTCAGGCCTTTAACTTACTTGCCCCCTTGGTTCGTTGCACTGCCGGGTCCCGTCAATCCACCTCTGTCAGACGAAGGCAGACCTAAGATGCTGGCCCAGCGAAGAATTCTCTTCCCAGGACTTTCTTCTCCAGGTCCTCCTAATGGACGCTGGCTTGTCGACAATGCAGCACGTCCTCCTTTGTCAGCCAGATAGCGGGTATGATGGATCCCGGGTTTCAGCACCAAAATGTTAGATATTTGCTCACTCCAACTTATTTTGCAAGAACCACACGGGAGACAAGTAAGTCCTTTTAGACACCTGCAGGTGGAGAGTCCATTCGTCGCTGTGCGTACAGCGATGTTCGAATAGAGCTCTGAACTCTCCTTCCTGCAAGAGGATATATATTAAGAGAAACAGAGTGTGGGTATGAGTGGGCTGAATAGAAAGCCCTTGTCCTCTAGTCTAAATGTCTCAGGGGATGTTTTACGATCTTGTGATAAGGAGGACAAGGTAAGGTATTTATTACTTGTTGCATTCCAACATAATCCTATGATAAGGATACTCTGTAAAACCCTAACAGGGACCCTGACACTGAGAATGACAGGCTGGGACATCAAACTTGTAAGACTATCTCCAAATGTAGCTGCTTCCATCAATTTGCTGGTAACGTTTGTTTACCAAACTTCAAATTCTTCTAATAACAGCGGTCTCGTTTTTATATTGTAAATCCTGCAACTCATCCTATTTTTGAGCTACATTTTATCAAGAGTTCCAATTTAATCGGACAGTATGTTGTCTTCAGTATCATTATTGAAAATCAACTCATCGAGGTCTGCGTTCCACATCAAGCCCTGATATATGTCTTTACCTCTTAAATGTTATTACCTGTGTCATGCTTGCTCAAAAATGTGACTTAGAATATGGTGCTGTAAGTTCTCAATCTCCCCAATGAAATTGGATCCCACCTCGTAGTTCTTATCGTTCTCATGTTCCTGTTAGCCTGCAATTGTCCAAATCAAAAATGTTTTCTTTTAACTGTCTTTCTTTTGAACCTCTAAATCTCTCGTGTTGCTAACCTATCTACACCAGAAAACCATTTAAAAAAGGGTCTTAAAGAAAGGACCAACAGATTACTCCCAATACGGATCTCCTCATTATTTACGAGAAAGCACTCCTTTCCTCACTTGGGTGGGCGCACACGGGGCTGCTGGACAATCTATGACCCCACAGTCAGCCTCCCCAACTCTACACGGTGCATATCTTGTCAGTTGTTAATGGAAACCAGATGTGTCTCGTGCCAATTAGTCTACGTTCATGGACCAAGGCCCAAACAATTCCTCACGAACCTGACCCAAAACATGACCTGGTCACACTTACGCTTACTAGTGAGATATACATTGCATGATACCAGAACAAAAAACTTACCACAGTATAACACCAAATGTATTCGAAAATTCATTGTCATAAAGTGTTGTAATATTACTATCTTCCACTATCTGTCCTACTCACTCCCTCCTTCTGATGCTTGGCAACGCCCATGCCTCACACCTTGACAAACTTTCTGGGAGAATGTGTTCTTTACTACATACGATTCCATCATCATTTAATTTGACTTTCTTTCCAAAACGCTTCTTAATTTCTCAGTTCACACATCTTCTACATGTGTTACTGGGTCTCCAGTTTTTTCTCTAGTTAATTATCAATCCAAAAGCTACGTTTTCTTTTTAGCATTCAACCTGCTCAAAATCACTCTGTCATCAAAGTCGCTCTACTAATTTCCCATAGTAATCGCCAACGACTTCAACCATTCAACTTTTCATTCAGGCAATCATTCATCAATGCTCATCATATGCATCTCACACAGTCTCCAAAAAGGACTTATACTATCACATTGGTCCCAATTCATCCAAGCTCACCACACAACATTCATATATCATTTTCAACTCAAGTTTCCTGGTAGAACAATCCACCAATTCAAAAAAACTTAACTAAAACAAACAACTGGCAAATTAATCTGAATTTTTTCTTTGTTTTTAAATTTGAAGAACTCAATCTCTCAGATTTAGCTTGCATTTAGAATTTTGTATAATCTTATAACACAACCAATCAATTATTCCTATTAAATGAAGCATTGCAAAATCTTAAATTCACGATTTAGCTTCTTCTAATTCCTGAAAGCATGTTCTGTCGTTTTTTTTTTTGTTTGTTTTTTTTCCTTTGAGGATCCTCAATGCAGGTTTAAATTGACCTTTCAACAAATTACTAGCCTGTTTTATTGCCGTGGATCAATGCTAGAACTGCCATTTAGTCAGTTTATCCTACCAGTCACACACTCAATCACACAAACTCCAGCGCTTTTTTAGGCCTATCCAGGGATGGGTGTAAAACCCTCCCAAACAGCTTTGGAAAAACGGACAAAAGAAAAAATCTACGCCCTTCTTCAATTAAGAAAAAGAAGCTGTTTTTCTTAGTCCGTTTCTTCCACTGGGACTTGAACCCAAGCTGTTCTTTGGCTTGGAAAAACATACAAAGAAAAATCTACGCCCTTCTTTGATTAACAAAAAAGAAGCTCTGTGTTTCTTAGCATGTTCCTTCCACTGGGACTCTAACCCAAGCCAGATCCCTCAGCTCGGAAGAACAGACAAAGAAGAATCTACGCACCTCTTCGATGAACAAAAAAGAAGCTCTGCTTTTCTTAGCCTGTTCATTCCACTGGGACTTGAACCCAAGATGGCTCTCGTGCACCTCTACATTTTACGCGTTTCACAACAACACAATCACACAACTTCAGGCCTTTAACTTACTTATCCCCTGGTTCGTTGCACTGCCGGGTCCCGTCAATCCACCTCTGTCAGACGAAGGCAGACCTAAGATGCTGGCCCAGCGAAGAATTCTCTTCCCAGGACTTTCTTCTCCAGGTCCTCCTAATGGACGCTGGCTTGTCGACAATGCAGCACGTCCTTCTTCATCAGACAGATAGCGGGTATGAGGGATCCCGGGTTTCGGCACCAAAATGTTAAAGATTCGCTCACTGCAGGTGGAGAGTCCATTCGTCGCTGTGCGTACAGCGATGTTCGAATGGAGGTCTGAACTCTCCACCCTGCAAGGGCATATTTATTAAGAGAAACAGAGTGGGGGTATGAGTAGGCTGAATAGAAAGCCCTTGTCCTCTAGTCAAAACATATCAGGGGATGTTTTACGACCTTGTGGAGGATGGGACAAGGTAGGTTATTTATTACCGGTTGCATTCCAACATAATCATACGATAAGGATAATCTGAAAAACCCTAACAAATACTATAGCTAAAACGGCCTGTTGCGTTTTGTTCAAGATGTCCATCGTTAAGCAAGGAAAACAAAAATGTGCAGTAACAGTTTTTGTAACAGATGTTAGGTTGTTTAATGGCAGTCAGTGCACAAGGCACTTCAGCAGATGAAACAACGTCACACTCCAGATCAGAAGGCTTTATACTGACCAAAAGCAGGAACTTGGAAGGGAATGGGAGGGAAGGATAAGGTGTGTTCTGTTATCACCTGAATGTCCTGTTATTTACTGAATGTTTTGTGACAATGTGTCATGGAACTTAACTGAGCTCTGTGTGCCGTGCCTGTGCTCACTGCCTATGTGTAAGTGAAAGTCACAAAGCTCTGTGTGCTGTGTCTGTGCTCTGATTGAGCAACTATGTTTGGGTAAATTATTTACACATTGATTGATATGATGAAGTATATATGTTTTGTCAAACGCACCTCTTTCTATAAGGTGCCCCCGGCTACCCGGTAACGGGTTTGTCTTAGCCGGGTTCGGAGAAAGTAATGCGTGGTCAAAGCGGAAACATCTGCTGAAGGACAGCAGGTGTACGAGCGGGGGAAAATTGTCCAAACCCTATACAGCGTGGGAAAACTGACCAAATTCTATAGGGCGTGGGAAACTAGGCGGTCTTACCCTATAGAGAGGATATAGGTACCAGACAAGTCTATAAAAAGTCCTGCAGAGGCAGCTACGAGGCTTTTCCCCCCAAAGAGCGCTCATACGTGAAGAAGCCCGAAGGAGTTTCAAGATTTTTTCCAGAGTCCCGGGATCTTTGTGTGAGACGCAGGATCGCTGGTCTGAAATTAACTTGGATTTACTCCAAAGAATTGAACTGGACAACTTTACAGGAGAAACTAGGTGAGAGAAAACGACTTTTATGTATTTTAGCGAGAGTGGGGAATAGTCATCGGGCCACCGGCTCCCTCGAGGCCAGCCTGTTTCTCTAATTTGGATTTTAGAAGTAAGATCGGATTGATCACTCGACTTTGCTTCCACCAAAAATAGCACGCAGCTGGTGTCTACCTTTTCCCTCTTTCATGAACTGTGTTTTGCAATCGAATTGTTCTGGGATTGAATTATTTTATTAACACGGGTATCAGTGAGTGAAATTGTTCGGTTTCTGGAGTAATTGAGATTTGTAATTCTATTTCATGTTTCTTCAATAAATGTGTTTTGTATATTATTTACTTCGTTGTGCGCTGATTTGTACTGAATGTGCAATCGATGGTTTGGGGTTGATTTGACGATTTGATTAATGTACGGGGGTTTATTATGGTATAACATAGGACCGTAATAAATAAAAGTAACATCAGACAATTTTAGAGAATTGAATAACTTTCGTAGTTATTTGAGACACGAGTGAATTTCAATCCGTTTGAAAGTTTGCTTCGTCTGAATAAATTAACGGAAGTGTTTAAATCGGATTATTGGGTTGGTGTAGAACTGAAAGTAATTTAATTATTTGAAGGGCGCAGGCCCGTTTCCCCTTTTGACGGGCCGCGTAAAAAGTAACTCCGAACATATTAGAGAATTAAATAACTTTCGTAGATATTTAAGGGAAGAGTGAATTTCGTTAAAAGTGAATTCGTTTGAAAATTTACTTCCTCTAAATAAAATAACGACGATGGTTAAAATGGATTATTAGAGTTGGTGAAGGATAAAAGTATTTTGATTGCCCGTCGGGCGCGGCCCAGTTCCTAAATTTGTCGGGCCGCGTCAAAAGTTAAACAGGACACGATTGAAAAATAGACTTGCCTTCCAAATTAATTACGGGGCAAATCTAAATACAGTAAGACATTTTTATTCGTTTTAAGAAAGTTGTTACTCTATTTAAAGCAATCAAGTGGGGTGAAGCACTCCGACAGTTAAGTGCAAAATCTACATATAAGGAGTTAGAATTAATAATATAAAGTGCATTAATTTTCTTCTTAAATGCTATTATTGTCACACTTTTATTAATTTGATTCTCTTTCGAATAAAAAAGTTGGTCGGCTCGCTGCTTGAGCGACCAAGTGGAACGGACCCATATCAACATTTACTTCGGCAAAACTAGTGCTTGGGTGCGCTATACAAACGAATCCCTGAGGTCTTAACAAAGACATCTAAAAATATCCGTAACATAATAAGAACTTCAAACATTAGCGGGGAGCCATCAATACGATGCGGTCACTTCGAAGTCTTGCCTCGAATTGAGTTACTCGGCTCGAGCTTCGGGTGACTTGAGAGGGATTGGCGTCGTACAGAAATTAGATTGATTCCGGTGGAGTTAATTTAACTCGGGTGGTTAGATTACGGACGAATCTCCGAACCCGGCTAAGACAAACCCGTGACCGGGTAGCCGGGGGCACCTTATGGAAAGAGGTGCATTTGACACATCTTATCAGCGTGATTGGGGTGCAATGACTTCATAAGTGCCACCTTAATTTATTTGGCTTCATACTGTCCGCTTCATACATTGTAAGGTACAGTAAACACACCGGTGTCTTTCCTCGTCTCCCATCGTAGTCACACTGAAGCCGAGCGCTACGTACGCTTCGTCATAGTATTGCCTTGCCTTAGCTTTCGTGTGACTCTCAATTCTCGTATCTCCGTCTCTTTCTGCCGTTTTTTTCAACCCTCTTAAATATTTTTCCATGGTGTTCCACTGCACTTTTTATCACCTGCTTTGTGCTGTGAGTGCTTATGTTCCAAGCACTCTACGTGCGCTCTACACTGTCGAGCAGTGGTCACCAACATGGTGCCCACGGGCACCAGGTCGCCCGTGAGGACTGCATGAGTCGCCCGCAGGACTGCTCTAAAATGATCTCAAATAGCAACACTTGTCAGTGAACTGCATCTATTTATTTTACAATCAAACCTCGGTTTTCGAACGTCCCGGTTCTCGAACAAATCGGAATTCGAAAAAAAAAAAATTGAGATTCTTTTGCTTCGGTTGTCGAAAAAAATTCGGAGGTCGAACCTCGCGAGATGAGCCGGGAGGACCCGAGAAAACTCGACCGTGTGGCCCGGATGCCGACTGACTTCGTTGTTATTGTATTTTCGTTACTTTGAGTAATATATAACCCCTAATCATGCGTCCAAAGAAAGCAAGTGGGAGCGGTAAAGCCATCCTAAAACACAAAGACGCTCTTAAAGCAACGCGACAGCGAGCGCCTGGCGCGCTGCGGTTGCGCGATTGGACCAAATTAAGCTCCCTGCGCACTGAGGTCCACTTAAATTTTGGAAAGTCCATCAGAACTTCAAAAATATTTTCTAAATTTCAGCGACGGCTCTGTCACATTATTGCAACAAGCGCGGTGCAGTTGCGCGGTGGGCGACGCTCTGCGGTTGCGCCTTCGGCGGTGCGTTGCAGTTGCGCGATCAGACAAATATGCGCAAATGAAAAAATGCTTTAAACAAAGGCGTGGGTTTTTGTCTTGAAACGAAATTTATTTTTTTCCATTATTTTTAATGGGAAAAATAGATTCGGAATTTGACCGATTCGCTATTCGAACCGCCTTCTGGAACGGATTGTTGTCAAAAACCAAGGTTTGACTGTATTTTTGCTATTCTTGTTAAAATCACACTTACATGTGAACTGGAAATGACAATAATAACACATGGTGAAAGCCAAATTGAACAAATTGGCTATTTCAGAAGTGTGCTTCAAACTGGTAGCCCTTTGCCATAATCTGTACCCAGGAAGTAGCTCTCGGTTTAAGAAAGGCTGGTGACCCCTGCGCTAGGCCAACGAGCCACGTAGTAAATTAGCTGACTCCGTTACATTCCGATTGGTAGCGAATATGACATGGACCTGAGGACTGCATTTTAGTGATTAATGAATTCAGATTGATATAGCCAGTTTGGGCGTGTCCTTTCAGGATCATAATTTTGTGTCTACCGCTGCCTCGTGGAAGACAGGCCTAAAAAAAGATGGGAACACTTGCGGGAGTTTCACCAAGATGAATTTGGACGAACTTTATGAAATAATGTTGATGTTAAAACATAGGTGGACGTGTCTGGAAGTCTGTGTTCAACAGAAGGCTGTTTGGCAACAGTGAACAACGGACAAATTCAGCAAGGTAATTTACTTACGCCATGACCCAGATTCGTTCCGGTGATGCTACGGCCACAACGCTATACGATCATGACCAATATGCAATCGCATACAATAAGTTTAGGGTCTTTTCTTTAGGATCTTCAGCCAAGACACCCAGGCAGACCATGAAAGAATGTTGATGTTAAAATGTTGGTGGAACTATTCAACTGTGCAGATCCGATGATCCCAAAGATTTGGGGTGAGACAACATTGAAAAAACGTTTTTCTTTGTTTACAGTGTCACTTATTTTGTGGCTTACCTTTTCTTCATTACACAGCCAAAGTATCGTATCATTTTACCTTGCGGCATATACTACACCGTACATACCATATCATGTCGCCTATTCAACTCATGCATGAGATGCGATGGCTGAGATATTTAGGCGATGGGTTGCTACTCCATTGTGCTCTCCACTCATCATTTCATATCACATCCTCGTCGGATTTTCACAAGCTTCACATCCAAAGTATCTTGGCACAACGTACGTAACATGACTTGTCAACACAAGATGAGGTGGCTGAGAGGTTAAGGTGATGGATTGCTAATCCATTGTGCTCTGCACGCATGGGTTCAAATCCCATTCTCATCGAAGGTTTGCTTTAAATTGTTTTGGAGTGGTACAACTGTTTTCCAACATCCCGGTTCTCGAACAAATCGTTATTTGAACAAAAAATTCCGGAATTTTTTGCTTCGGATGTGGGACAAAATTCGGTTGTCGAACCTCGCGAGATGAACCGAGAGGACCCGCATGCCAAGATTCAAGATTCAAGAGTTTTTTATTCGCCATGTTTGAGCGTGCCAAACAAGGAATTTGACTTCGGTAAATCACAGCCTCTGTTCAACATTTGGATGACTAACAACAACACTCAGGACATGTGAAGAACGAAAGATATTCTCAAACACCAACTGAT
The DNA here is from genome assembly GCF_024217435.2 of Syngnathus scovelli. Classification (NCBI taxonomy): domain Eukaryota; kingdom Metazoa; phylum Chordata; class Actinopteri; order Syngnathiformes; family Syngnathidae; genus Syngnathus; species Syngnathus scovelli. The sequence goes on along the minus strand of NC_090847.1, from coordinate 1,121,167 downwards.
CTTAAACTCCCAAGAGGGCAAGGAAAAACTCAAAACTCCAGCTAGGGGAAATGAGAAACCTTGAGAAGAGACCACCGATGGGAGGGTCCCTCATCTAGGATGACCAGGCTGCAATGGATGCAGAGAGGACACATAGTACAAACAGTGTAGACAAAAAAAGTGTGGCAAGCGGGATGTTATTGCACAGTAATGACTCTGAGACTCTAAGAGTGGTGTGAGTTCATCAGAGCGACAGCCTGGGGGAAGAAGCTGTCTCTGTGTCTGCTGGTTTTAGTGTAAAGAGCTCTATAACGGCGTCCGGAGGGGAGTAGTTCAAACAGGCTGCAACCTGGGTGCGAAGGGTCTGTTGAGATGTTACTTGCACGTTTCCTGGTCCTGGACAGGTACAAGTCTTGGATAGATGGGAGGTTGATTCCAATTATCTTTTCTGCAGAATTGACTCAGTTTGTTATTAACGTATTTGCTGGTGTATAAGTCGACTCGGTGAATAAGTCGACCCCCTAAAATTCGACGGAAATTTACGATTTTATGATATATCCTTTGTATAAGTCGAGCTCAATTGTTGCATTATATTAAACTTCAAAATTCAATCAGAAATATGCGAAATTTATTGACGAAATGTGTTCAAATTTGCGAGTTTGTAGCGAGCGATCTATACGCCATTTTAAATTTACTTCATGACCCTGTGATTTTACGCGCCGAGAGAGACTAACAACAATGAACACTCTTAGAAACTGGTTTATTTTTAGTTAAGAAACAACAAATTATAATTATAAAGTGATTGCCGGTACATCGAGTTCAAAATTCGTCTTCATCGTCGCTATTTCCGAAAAGCTCGTTCCATTCGTTTTCGTTTAGTTTGTCGTCATAAAGGGCATCTTCTTGGTCTTCTCTATCCTCAGTTTCCTCCTCCTCCTCCCAGATAAGGTCGTCTTCTGTCCCATCGAGAGCGTTTGGCGAATATTTTCTAAGTGCCAACGGCTCTTGCGCCATAAAGAGTTCGCCTCGGCTGGTTCCCCATGTCGGCCAGAACAAGTGAAAATTTGGCCTCTTCCCCTGGAAGTCTGGCCAAGTTTGGCAAATATTTTCAAAGTGCGAACGACTCAACCGCCTTAAAGTGTCCGCCTCGGCTGGTTCCCCGTGTCGGCCACCACAAGTGAAAATTTGGCCTCTTCCCCTGCAAGTCCGGCCAAGTTTGGCGAATATTTTCAAAGTGCGAACGACTCAACCGCCGTAAAGTGTCCGTCTCGGCTGGTCCCCCGTGTCGGCCACCACAAGTGAAAATTCGGCCTCTTCCCCTGGAAGTCCGGCCAAGTTTGGCGAATATTTTCTAAGTGCCAACGACTCAACCGCCGTAAAGTGTCCGCCTCGGCTGGTTCCCCATGTCGGCCACCACAAGTGAAAATTCGGCCTCTTCCCCTGGAAGTCTGGCCAAGTTTGGCAAATATTTTCAAAGTGCGAACGACTCAACCGCCGTAAAGTGTCCGCCTCGGCTGGTTCCCTGTGTCGGCCACCACAAGTGAAAATTCGGCCTCTTCCCCTGCAAGTCCGGCCAAGTTTGGCGAATATTTTCTAAGTGCCAACGACTCAACCGCCGTAATGTGTCCGCCTCGGCTGGTTCCTCCGGTCGGCCAGAACAAGTGAAAATTCGGTCTCTTCCCCTGGAAGTCTGGCCAAGTTTGCCGAATATTTTCAAAGTGCCAATGACATTCATTTAGACATGGCGATTGAATGTTTACGTACCGGTAGTTATTGTCGTTGCTTGACGCGCGATGACTCGCACATTCGCTCAATACCCAGTACTTCCCCCTAGCAGTCATCGTCGCTGCCTGGCTTTCGATGTCCATTATTGAGGTGAGAATATTTGAAATTGTTGCTGAGGATGCGTGTTAATGCAACAAACGCTTTATAATGATTCAGTTTCTCGCTGTTTGATGAGCCTGACGGACGCACACCCACGCACAATGAGATGCATGAGAAACGGCCTTGGTTACCATCACATTTGAAGTGATGAATACGAAGTTAAATTTTATGACTCGGTGTATAAGTCGAGGTCGATTTTTTTCAGTCGATTTTGGATCGAAAAAGGTCGACTAATACACCGGCAAATACGGTACATTCTCGTTACTCTGAGGATTGCATCAACTCTAATCATGCCTCCAAAGGAAGCAAGTGGGAGCAGTAAAAACATCCCAAAACACAAAGACGCTCCTAAAGCAATGCGACAGTGAGCGCCCGGTGAGTTGCAGTTGCGCGATCCGACCAAATTAAGCTCCCTGCGCACTGAGGTCCACTTAAATTTTGGAAAGTACATCAGGACTTTCAAACTATATTCTAAATTTTAGTGACAGCTCTGTCACAATAATGCGACCATCAGTTGTGCAGTCGGCGACACGCTGCAGTTACGTGATCGGACAAAAATGTGCGAATGAAAAAATGCTTAAAAAGGGCGTTTTTTTTTTTTTTCTTGGAATGGATTTTTGTTTTTTTCATTATTTGTAATGAGAGAACATGATTCGGAATTCGAACGATTCACTTCTCGAACAGCCTTCTGGAACGGATTGTGCTCGAAAACCAAGGCTCCCCTGTATCTGTAATCTGGTTTGTATTTGACTCAATATAGTAATATTTATATTCTTTGGCGGCTCGTTGGTGAATTGGTTAGCATATCCGCTTCACAGTTAAGAAAGTGCGGGTTCGATTCCACCAACGGCTGTTGCGTGTTGATGATGTCCGTTGTTGGGTCAGGAAAACTAAGATGTGGGGTAACGGTTGGTTCTTTATTGGCAAATCTTGGGTTGTTTAATGGCGGTCAGTACACATGGAACTTCAGCAGATGTAACTCACCCCCATCTCCAGGTCAGAAGGTTTTATACTGTCCGGAAAAGGCGGGAAAGCGTCACCTGATCATTTGGTATCGATGTGTATTGGAGAGTCACTGCTGTGTGTGTGTGTGTGTGTGTGTGTGTGTGTGTGTGTGTGTGTGTGTGTGTGTGTGTGTGTGTTTGTGTGTGTATTTGTGTGCGTGTATGCGTGTACGTGTGTGTACGTGTGTGTACGTGTGTGTATGTGTATGCGTATGTGTGTGTCGTTGTAAGGCGGACGTAGTTGAGAGCGTGGGCGTGGATTGTATATATAAAACACGCGCCCTATGATGCGGTGCGCCCTATGTGTGTTAAACCCAGTCATGGCACACATAACTGAGACTGCGCCTTTCATTACGGTGCACGTTTTAATCGTGAAAATGCGGTAACTCGTCAGCGTTGGTTTACTGCAATTTGACGACAAACCGCAAAACTATTGGGCATGGAAAGTATCATTTATTGGCGCAACTAAAGACTTAAATTTATCAGAAACAGAGGAGTTCGACCTACTAACAAGGTGGCTAGGTCCAAGATCTGCAGAACAGACAAAAAGGGTTCATGCACTACCCGCTGGAGGCGTAAAGATGATTTGGGAACGGTTTGAAGAGTGTCACCGTTTCTCAGAAGCAATTGAGGACACACTGCTAAACAAAATAGAGGAGTTTCCAAGGCTAACAAACAAAGATACGAGCCAGCTAAGAGACATCTTGTAGGAGCTATTGTGGGAGCTAAGTCAGATGATTGATTGATTGATTGATTGATTGATTGATTCTTTCGTTCATTGGTTGATTCATTGATTGATTCATTGATTGATTCATTGATTGATTGATTCATTCATTGATTCATTGAAACTATAGATCCCGGGGGTGGGGATATTCAGGCCCCAGCAATATTCATACCACAGAGCGGGTATATAAAAAACACAAAGATGACATGAGCGCAACTCAATAGGCTCCTATAAGGCTGCCACACAACGGCGCCACAAAGAAAGCCAGTAAGTGCGAAAGTTAAAAGCCATCAAAGCAAAGCAACAAGACAAAGGAAAAAAATAACAGCGGCTGTTAGGTTCAGATTCAGCAAAAGGATCAGCAGACAAAACCAGTGAGACAGAATGTTGAGTCTTTTCTCGCGAGGAGTGCATCCAGACTTACAGCAATCCAAAATACACTAAAGGTCTTGTTTACACTCCTCTCTTTTTATTTAGGAATGCCCTACCTACAATGTGAGACTAGCCCCTGATAGGTGGGGGGGAAAGCGTGGGCTTTGTCTCATGAGAGAAGAAACGAGATTCTATGTGAAACTAGAAGTCGCAGACAGGATCCCATGAGAAACGAAAAGTGTGCAAGGACAAAATACAATGGGAAACAAAGTAGTCATGTGAAAAGAGTGCATAGACAAAATGACATGTGCAGACATCAACAACTTTCTTGGAGAAGGTCAGGAAGCTCCAGACAGCATCGTTTGACTTGTTGTGGACTGGGTGATGTCTGCAAGAAGAAACAGCAAGCATTCTGCGCAATAACTTTATTAATAAGTACTCATTAGGGAACGCATGATAACATATATAGTGAAGTTTGCTGACGACACGACTCTGGTGGGTCTCATCACGAAGCGCGACGAGACTCGGTACAGGTCGGAAGTTGACCTTCTGACCACGTGGTGCAGGGACAACAACCTCCTGCTGAACGTCGATAAGACCAAGGAAATGATTGTTGACTTCCGGAAGGGTCACACAACACACCTGCCGCTGATCATCGACGGTGCTGTGGTGGAGAGGGTGAGCTGCACCAAGTTCCTGGGGGTGCACATCAGTGAGGACCTCTCCTGGTCCGAAAACACCTCGTCACTGGCAAAGAAAGCTCAGCGCCGCTTGTACTTCCTGCGGAAGCTCAGGCGTGCATGTGCTCCTCAGGCAGTCCTGTCTACATTTTACCGTGGCACCATTGAGAGCGTCCTCACCAGTTGCATCGCTGTCTGGGGTGGTAACTGCACTGAACAGAACTTGAAGGCCCTGCAGCGCATAGTGAATACGGCTGGTAAGATTATTGGTGCTTCGCTCCCCTCCCTGAAGGACATTTACACCTCCCATGTCGCCCGCAAGGCAACCTCGATTGCCAGAGATGTGAGTCACCCGGCTCACTCTTTGTTTGACCTTCTGCCCTCTGGGAAGAGGTACAGGAGCCTGCGCTCCCGCACCACCAGACTCGCAAACAGCTTCTTTCTCCAGGCTGTTAGGGCCCTGAACTCGCTACCCCCTTCTGCGTAGCGTGCGGCACTGTTGCGCTACTTTCGGGAATGTCTGCTGTACGCGCACTTGCTCCTTTTTTTTTTTTTTCTGCTCCTCCTATTTATTTATTTATTTATTTATTTATTTATTTATTTATTTATTTATTGTTGTTTATTATTGTTGTTGTTGTGTTATTTATTCATTATTTATTCAGCACGCTTTTGTTATACTTGTTTACTTGTTTGTCTGTTGTGAGCCATGTCTTGTCACCGTGGGATAGGGGGGAACGAAATTTCGGTTTCTTTGTGTGTCTTTGGCATGTGGAGAAATTGACAATAAAGCTGACTTTGACTTTGACTTTGACTATAGGCGTGAGAAAGCTTGCCAGTCCCTTCTATAGGCGTGGGAAAACTGGGCAGTCTTACCCTATAGGGAAAGTACAGGAGAAAAGAAAGGGGAGGGGGGGGACGGAGAGGTCTATAAAAGGTCCTGCAGGAGCAGCTTCAGGGCTTTTTCCCCCAAAAGAGCGCTCATACGTGAAGAGGCCCGGAGGAGTTTCAAGATTTTTTTTTCCAAAGTCCCAAAGATCTTTGTGTGAGACGCAGGATCGCTGGACTGAAATTAACTTGGATTTACTCCCAAAAATTGGACTGGACAACTTTAAACGAGGAATTAGGTGAGGATGACCGTTTTTATGTATTTTAGCGAGAGGGGGGAATAGTCATCGGGCCGCCGGCTTCCTCGTGGCCAGCCTGTTTCTCTAATTTGGATTTTAGAAGCAAGATCGAACTGATCACTCGACTTTGCTTCCACCAAAAATAGCACGCAGCTGGTATTTACCTCTTCCCTTTTTTATGAACTGTGTTTTGCAATCGAATTGTTCTGGGATTGAATGATTTTATTAACACGGGTATCAGTGAGTGAAATTGTTCAGTTTCTGGAGTAATTGAGATTTGTAATTCTATTCCATGTTTCTACAATAAATGTGTTTTGTATATTACTTACTTCGTTGTGCGCGGATTTGTACTGAATATGCAACCGAAGGCTCAGGCCCGCTTCCCCTTTTAGACGGGCCGCGTAAAAAGGAACTCCGAACAAGTTAGAGACTTAAATAACTTCCGTAGTTATCTGAGCCACAAGTGAATTTCGATCCGTTCGAAAGTTGTTTCGTCTGAATAAATTAAAGGAAGTGTTTAAATCAGATTATTGGTTTTGTGTAGAACGGAAAGTTATTTAACTATTTGAAAGGCTCAGGCCCGCTTCCCCTTTTAGACGGGCCGCGTAAAAAGTAACTCCGAGCAAGTTAGAGGATTAAATAACTTTCGGAAGAGTGGATTTCGTTAAAAGTAAATTCGGTTGAAAATTCATTTTTTTTTTTTAAATAACATAACGACGACGGTTAAAATAAATCATTGGAGTTGGAGGAGGATAAAAGTATTTGGATTGTCCGTCGGGCGCGGCCCAGTTCCTAAATTTGTCGGACCGCGTCAAAAAGTTAAACGGGACACGATCAAAAAATAGACTTGCCTTCTAAAGTAATTATTGGGCAAATCTAAATAGAGCACGACATTTTTATCCGGTTTAAGAAAGTTGTTATTCTTTTTAAAGCAATTAAGAGGGGTGAAGAACTCCGACGGTTAAGTGCTAGATCTACGTGTACGAAGTTAGAATTAATCATATAAAGTGCATTAATTTTCTTCTTAAATGCTATTATTGTCACACTTTTATTAATTCGATTCTCTTTCGAATAAAAAAGTTGGTCGGCTCGCTGCATGAGCGACCAAGTGGAACGGACCCGTATCAACATTTACTTCGGCAAAACTAGTGCTTGGGTGCGCTATACAAACGAATCCCTGAGGTCTTAACAAAGACATCTAAAAAATATCCGTAACGAATAAGAACTTCAAACATTAGCGGGGAGCCATCAATACGATGCGGTCACTTCGAAGTCCTGCCTCGAATTGAGTTACTCGGCACGAGCTTCGGGTGACTTGAGAGGGATTGGCGTCGTACAGAAATTAGATTGATTCCGGTGGAGTTAATTTAACTCGGGTGGTTAGATTACGGACGACTCTTGAACCCGGCTAAAACAAACCCGTTACCGGGAAGCCGGGGGCACCTTAATCCGAGAGGTGCGTTTGACATTTTGGCGCCCAACGAGTAGGAGGGGGGTTGTGATTAAAAGTTTAGAAAAAAAATAAAAATAAGACAATAGAAGAACATTTATTTTTTTGTTTTGCTCACAGCTCCAAAACGAACCTGTGTGGAGTTTTTCAGTTTTTTCTTCCCAGAAACTGTCTTAATTCCGCTCACTGATACAAATAAATGTCAGAACGGCCTTGAGTGACATAAGTACAGTCTCTTTAAGGAATAGAGTTTCCTAGAAAAGAACCTTGATAGCACGGGAGGATTAGAACTGTATTGTGTCATGGTAAACGGTGACCGTCACCCCTCAGCACATTACTTTAAGCATGAGTAAGGAGGAGATCCTTCACAGCTTGTACTTGTATGGGGTGCTGAAAGTAATGTTTGTAGTATACGCAGAGTATGCGGCAGAACTTGCAAAAGAAAGAGGGGCCGGTACATGGGCACGGATATTGGGTATAAATAAAGAAGATGAACCAGTCGACGAGGAGCCTGCAAATGTTTTAGATTTCATGCCAAAACCAAGGCCAAAGAGAAGGCAACCAATTAGGAGACCGACTGAAGAGAGGCCTTTTTATTTTGAAAGATAAAAAGAGAAGACTTGTCTCCCCTCTTCCTTTTCCTTTTTCTTTCTCAATTTAACTTTATAATAAACCTTCATTTCTCCCTTGCAAGATTTCGTTGTTCCTGGACACATTGTGTGGATTACAATTTTTTTTTGTTGTTGTTCCCGGACACCTGTGTGGATTACAAATTTTTTGTTCCCGAACACCTGTGTGGATTACAATTTTTTTGTTCCCGGACACTTGTGTGGATTACAAATTTTTTGTTCCCGGACACCTGTGTGGATTACAAATTTTTTGTTCCCGGACACCTGTGTGGATTACAATTTTTTTTCCCGGACACCTGTGTGGATTACAAATTCTCTTGTTCCCGGACACCTGTGTGGATTACAAATTTTTTGTTCCCGGACACTTGTGTGGATTACAAATTTTTTGTTCCCGGACACCTGTGTGGATTACAATTTTTTTTTTTTTTTGTTGTTCCCGGACACCTGTGTGGATTACAAATTTTTTGTTCCCGGACACCTGTGTGGATTACAAATTTTTTTCCCGGACACCTGTGTGGATTACAAATTCTCTTGTTCCCGGACACCTGTGTGGATTACAATTTTTTTGTTCCCGGATGTTAGAGATTTGCTCACTCCAACTTATTTTGCAAGAACCAAACAGGAGACAAGCAAGTTCTTTTAGACACCTGCAGGTGGAGAGTCCATTCGTCGCTGTCTGAACAGCGATTATCGAATGAAGTCTGAAAAGTCTCCTTCCTGCAAGGGCATATTTATTAGGAGGAATAGAGTGGGGGTGAGAGTGGACAGGTTTGGTGAACCCCCGGCCTCTGGTAAGATCAGAGCAGGGGGTGTTTTACGATGTTGTGGGAAACAGAACAACTTTGATTGCTTCCTCTGCAGCTGGTCACTCAAGCAGAGGAAGCAACCACTTTACTTTACTACGTTGTGAGAGCAAGACAAGATTGGTTAATCATTATAGTCTACATTCCAACATAATCCTACGATAAAGATAACCTGGAAAACCCTAACACCGGACACCTGTGTGGATTACAAATTTTTTGTTCCCGGACACCTGTGTGGATTACAAATTTTTTGTTCCCGAACACCTGTGTGGATTACAATTTTTTTGTTCCCAGACACTTGTGTGGATTACAATTTTTTTGTTCCCGGACACCTGTGTGGATTACAATTTTTTTTTTTTTTGTTCCCGGACACCTGTGTGGATTACAAATTTTTTGTTCCCGGACACCTGTGTGGATTACATTTTTTTTTCCCGGACACCTGTGTGGATTACAAATTCGCATCAGAGGATTACAGATTTTTGACCGCTGAACTCACAAAAGGATTTTTCTTCTTTCTGCCCTTTTCTCTTTTTTTTTTTTTTTTTCCTGCTGTTGAAGACTACAATAAAGGCTGACCAGGAGTAGTAACTGTACTTACTCTCCAGGCAGAAGAAAAACAGCCAAGATAATTCTTCTAAGGCTTGTATGGTACATGATTCTTAACTGTTGGAGACCTTCTGTGACTTACAGGTTCCCAAGAATTGAAAGGCTGAGTGGCTTCGGGCTGATGATTAGTCGTCATTTCCTGTTCGCTACAATAACGTTTGAATTAGAATTTGCAATTGAATGTACCCTTGTTAGAATTTCCTGTCAGTAGAAAACCTGGTGGGGAAAAAAGAAAAAGAAAAAGAAGTGCATCCCGCCGTTGAGAGCATCAATAAGCGAGGCAAAAGTTCTCATATTGGTGTTCTGAGTAGAGGCGACGCAAAGGGTGCCGCTGAGTAACTAAGAGCTGAATCGACCCTGTTCCGAGTGCACACGGAAAGGCTTCGAAAGGAGACAGCTCGACCCTACAACTAGAGAAACTGCTATTCATTGAAAAGATGGCTAGCGGTGGAAGGAGATCGGATCCCGAACCTGGAAATCCTATGAAAGGAACCGGAAAGGAGGGGTCTAATCCAGACTCTCCAAGACGACATGAAGAACCAGCATGTGTAATATTGTATGGAGGAGGCTTAGAGAAGTGGCCTCAGAAATGGACTGAGTACATAGTGGGATCAAACCCGTCGATAGAGGCGGGATGCCTCTCGACGCGGATGAAAGAAGCCATCGAAAGGGATGGAAGATTTTTTGCCGAGCAACCAGGAGAAGATGGACTATCAATAATAGTGTCAGCCCACCCTGAAAGGGGCTACACTCGAAGAGAAGCACCTGACTGGTGTGAATGGGGGGCAAAAATGGTGGAGGAATGTAATATGAGAAAATTAATAAGCACAAGTACAGATTTGGACTCAATAGTGAAAATGCTGACCAACGAAGCTGGCATCGAGAGCGAGCTTGCAACCCCATTACCTGGAGAAGTGAAGGCAGTGCCTCGCTATTACGAGTGCCTGCAGCACCTGGCGAAGATGAGAAGTATTTTGGAGAAAAAGACTGATCAACCGGTATTCTCCAGTGAAGAAGAAGAGGAAGTGCCTAACGGAGAAGAAGGACTGGGCACTAGCAAGGACACAGAGGAGGTGTGGGAGGCCAAGGACACCAGGCGCGGAGGCGCCCTTGCACCGAAGCTTAATCTCCTCTTTAGAAAAGACCCCCTACCGTCTTTGCCGGAAGAATCAACCAAGAAAGTGATTGTGGGTAATGGAGTGTGGATGTGCCAGTTTGTCGGAGATATTTGGTCACTGACAGGAGACGCCCTCATTGTTTTCACCAACGACAAATTCCGTGCATGGAACCAGACCTTTGATTCACGACTGAGATTGATGGCCGGTGAAAAATATATTGAGGACCTACAGGATGCAAGACGACAAATGGAGCATGACCCGGAGGATCTTACTTTCATCTTCACAAGTGGGGGAAGATCAAAATACCACATGATAATACATGCCGTCGTGCAAAAGTGGAGGGCAGACCTGGACCAGCAGGACTATCTGAAGATGATGACAAGAATTCTGGAGAAAGCGGTGGATGCTGCCATCGAAAGAGGAGCCAGAAGAATAGTTACGGAAGTGAATGGCGTCAGATCTGGACGGATGTCATGGAAAATTGCAGAAACAGCAATTGCAGGGGCTTATAAGCTGCAGATAGCCACCCCGATCACAGCAGTGGAAGGGCTGGAGTTTGTGTTGGCAATGTCAGCCTCTCAAAGAAGAGAGAGGGAATTAGTAGCTCTGGAAGCCACATATGACCAAGCGCTACTGGTGGCTCGGAAAGAGCAGAATATGGAACAGCAAACACAACAGAAGTTGACAGTCCTGCCCCATCCATCGGTCAAAGCAATTCGAACAGAAGAGGAAAAAGTGGCAGCCTCAAGTTCTACTCCAGTATTGCAAGTGAGGACCGTACGGTCAAGGACACCATCCCCAACAACAGGGGATGAGGACGAGACCGTGGCCAACGAAATCAACCCAGAGATAACCAAACCAGGGGGGCCGGATCCGGCACCAACCGAGGTCCCGGCTCCAGGGAAACCACCTCAGGAAAGAGGGAGAAGAATTGAAAGGGAGAGGAGAGTGGTTTTAAAATCAAACCGAGAAGTGGCTGGTACCTCTTACCGAGCACGCCTGACGTCTACTCCCAAAATTAGACCCTCCACAGTTCAGGGCCCACGTCAACAAATAGAATCAAGGAACACCGAAGTTGGGGCCACTGAACATGCTCATACATCCAACGAGGAAGAGGGTGATAATGATGAAGAGGGAGAAGACAGGGAGGCGGCCACCTCAAGTGATGACGTGGTTTCCGAAGAGGAAAATCAGGCTTCGGTGAGGTCGGCAGTGGTCCCTCCTGATCTTAATGACCCCCCACCGAGAGTTGTGCTAGGAGCAACCCGGAAAGGAGCCAAGAAGCAACAGCCAGTGCTAAGCATCTTCCGGGCTTCGGAAAGGCTGGCAAGGGAAGTTCAATTAGGATGGGTGGAAACCAAGGATGGAAGGAAAACTTACATCCCAGAAGTCAGACAGAAAGAATACCCTTTCCCGCCAGCCTGGTGGGAAAAAATAGAAAGAAATATAGATATCCCGGTGAAACTAACTTACAGGGAGGCAATGAATGTGTTAAACACACCAGCCTACCACACCCTGGTAAGTTACACAGATTTGACAAAAAATTTTAGGGAAGGCTTTGTGACCGTAATGTATGACGTATTGTTGCGGAGGATGAAGCAGGGTGTGTATGATGCCGCTCAAGCAGAACTGAGAGCGTGTGAAGATTTGGACACACACACTGTTAATCCCGCAATGTCCACACAAACCAACATAATTGGAAACTTCACCCAACAAGCTCAGCCGAGCACCACGCAACTGGGAGCGACTTATCTGGAAAATACAGGGATGCCCGGAAATGACCTGGAAAGAGAGACACGAGCCTTTAAAACTCTAAAAGGAATGGTACGCGTAAAGTACCAAAAGGAAAGCATCAACGAATATTTATTGGCAACCTGGCTGGTAATCAAAGACAGTCCGGGCGGATAGTTGTCAAAGAAGTTGTGGCTGCAATATATTACAGCCGAGCCCATTGGAAGGGATGAGACAGCCCAGGATGCCTACCAGAGGTGGGTGGATGATGAAGAAGATGACGAAGATGCACATATAACCAGAGCTAAAGAAGCATTAAAGCAGGGTCTCACCTTGCTGAATGTATGGCATAAGTTGAAGCAAGTGATAAGCCCGAACAGATACGTGCGAGTATTGAGAGCAGTTACCGAGGACAAGGACACCACTTTTGTGAAGCTGGGTGCGGAGGCAACTCTGGCACGAATCGAAGAATCCATAAAGAAATGGGACAGAGTAACAAAACACTACATGGAGAGACAAAAGCCGAATCCATCGGGCAGCACTCGCACTCGCACAGAAGATACACAAGCAGGTCGGAAACCACCACCACGACCAACTTATGAGAAGGGGCAAAAATCTAATGAAAATAAGAGACAAAACACCCAAGATAATCCCAAACCACTTTATGGCAAAGTGAATTCAACTGGTTATGTGGCAAAAGATGTGTATGACAAAATGTCACCAGAAGAAAGAAAGGCCCTGGCAGAGGCTCGCAAGGCTGCGGCCCCTGCTGGGCCCAGAAAATAAGTAAAAAGGAGGCGCGGGTCACCCTGTCGGGCGTGTACAGAGAGGGAGACAATCTCTACACTGATATTGATGGAGCTCCGTATTTAGTAGATACCGGAGCCGAGGTGTCGATGACCCGCAAAGCCTTGAAAGTGATAGGACACCTAACTGTTATGATGGCAGATGGATCAGTGACCAGCATGCCGATTGGAGTCTGGAAAAGAATCGTTTGGGTGAAAGGGCCCCGCAATTTACTGACATTGAGAGACGCCGAAGATCTGACAAAACCAGCACATCAGCGTCAGCCAGTAAAAGCAAGATTGGAAAACATCAAAGCAAAAACAGTCCGAGTGGGTCCAACTAAAACCATGCCACTGAATGAATGGTACAAACCTGTGGATGTGGATTCCGTCCGGATCCAATTGGTCCAAAACAGCGACCTGTCTCCAGATGGGAAGCAGAAACTGACCGCTATATTGGAGAAGGCAACTGTGGCGCATTTCAAGAACGACTGTGGTGACCTTGGATCAAAATACATCCACACAATTGAAGGAGGAGTGCATCCACCGGTGAGACAATATCCCTTGAATCCCGAGGCAGTGGCTGAAATGGAAACAATCGTGAAGGAACTTCTACAGCTTGGCATCATTCGGGAAGAATCAAATCCAGTGACCAACAGCCCAATTCAGGCAGTGAAAAAACCAGAGGCGTCTGGGGGAGGATGGAGGCCAGTTATAAACTTTAAAGCTCTTAACCGCCGGACGGTGGCTAATCGAGCGAGCCTCATGAATCCCCAGGCATCCCTAAAGACTCTAAGAGTGAAGAAATACAAATCATGCATTGATTTAGCAAACGGGTTCTTTTCACTACGACTGGCCAAAACATCACAAGGAAAAACAGCATTCACGCACAAAGGGAAATCATACGTGTGGCAAAGATTGCCACAAGGATACAAAAACTCCCCAAATGTGTTTCAATCAGCGGTTTTACAAGTTCTGAGTGGTTTGGATGTTACGGTGTACATCGATGATGTGTTTGTTTCAAATGACGAAGAGGAGGAACATTTGGACTTGCTGCAGAAAGTGGTGGAACGAGTCTCCGCTGCCGGTCTCAAGCTGAATCTCAAGAAATGCCAACTAGCCCGATTCTAAGTGGATTACTTGGGATTCCAAGTGACTGAGAACTTAGGAATCTCAGAAGGATTTCGACAGAAAATCGAACAGATCTCGCCCCCGAGATCAGAAACAGAGTTGCAGCGAATACTTGGACTGTGCAATTATGTGCGGGATCATGTTCCTCACTATCAGAAGCATGCAAGGCCACTGTACGGCCGCTTGAAGAAAACTCCGGAGGGCCAAAAACCAACCAAGTGGCAGTGGTCAGACAGTGACAATCAGAATAATTTGAAACAGGCCGTCCGAGAAGCCGTGCGGCTTGAGCCACGAAGTTTGACAGTAAGACTGGTCGCAAAGGTGCAGTGCGAAGAAAATGATGCAATGGTGTCGGTCAGCAACGAAGGTGCCGGTTTGGTGGCCTTGTGGACCTACACCCTGTCCAGCGTCGAGAAAAAATTCCCCCAGGAGGAGAAAGAACTTGCAGTGTTGGCAAGGTACTGGAGTAATTTAAAAGACCTGGCCCAAGGACAAGGTATCAAAGTCCAGACGGGAAGTAACGTGCATCGTTTTCTAAGAAAGACTACAATCGAGAGCACTAAAGCGACCAACATTCGATGGGGCAGATGGGAAGACATCCTACTGGACCCCGACTTGGAAATTGGACCAACTACAACCTCCACAAAGAAGCCGATACTCAAAAAGAGTATGGATGAAGAGAAGCCCTACGAATGGACTCTATACACCGATGGGTCAAAAAAGGAAGGAGAGCAGAATGCCCACTGGGGTTTTATTCTGAAGCAAAATGGAGTGGAGCGTTGCCGCCGCAAAGGAAAGACACCCGGCAGCGCGCAAGCAGGAGAGGCCACGGCAGTGCTGGAAGGACTGTTAGAAGCGGAAAAAAGTCACGCTGGACGCGTAAGACTTATAACTGACAGTCATTATTGCGCGCAAGCTCTCAAATTCGACCTAGCCATTTGGGAAGAGAATGGCTTTGAGGGCGCGAAAGGAAAACTAGTGGCCCATTATGAAGTGTGGAAAAAGATAGCCGAGTTACGGCTAAATTTGAGTCTGGATGTGGTTCACCAGAAATCTCATGTGAAGGAAGGAGCTCATTGGAGAGGTAATAACGAAGTTGATCGATACGTCCAGGAAAGAAGAATAATAGTTGTAGGAGCAGAAAAATGGGACAAGACCCCACGCGGAAAAATGGTCCCAGATGAGAGCGTGAGGCAAGTCGTGTCGGCAGTGCATGAAGCACTAGGCCACGCGGGTCCACTGCCTACGCGAAAAAAGTTAGAGATGCTGGAACTCTGGGTCCCTGACCGGACGATTCGTGCGGTCCTGCGGGATTGTAATCCGTGCAACAAATACAACGCAGGGCGAAGAGGACGATGCACGGATGGATTGACGATTAGGAGTACTGTGCCGTGGGGCTCGGTTTGTATGGACGTGGCTGGCCCCATGGGAATAAGTGGCGCAAAGGGTGAGAAATACCTGGTTGTGCTGGTAGACTCGATGTCAGGACACGTCGGGCTGAAAGCAGTGAGAAAAGCCAATGCAAACAGTGTGATCAAGACACTGGAAGATGGGTGCATGTGGCTAGGAATCCCAAAAGAGTTGAGAACAGACAATGGAACACATTTCAAAAACGCCCAGGTGGACGAATGGTGTCGTAGGTGGGGAATAGTCAGAGTCTATTCGCCTCCTTATACACCACAAGCAAATGGGGTGGCAGAAAGAACTATTGGTCTGGTCAAAACCTGGTTGGGAAAAAATGCTAACGGAAAAGAGTGGAGTACTAAACTGCTTGATTTGGTTGCGGACCTGAACGGGAGGAGCAGAAGCAGCCGGCCCTCCCCGTCCGAAGAGCTGAACCAACGACTCTTTGTGTCACAAGAAGTGGGCAGAACCCAAGACGGCTCGTCCCAGAATAAGGAGAAGTGTCGGTTCAGCGTTGGACAGAAGGTGTGGATCAAGTCGAGGGACCTGAACAGCAACACGGCAGTGAAGGCCAAGTACGACTGCTCGGACATCGTTAGTGAAGTTTTGGATAGAAACACAGTACGACTAAAGAAGAAAGGTATCCAAGGAGTTGAACAGCTGAAGCCGTTATCGGCTGACCCGAATCAAGCCAAGAAGTAATTCAAATAACATATGGCAACGGACCACGGAACAATCCCGGCCTTCGTGCGCATGGCCGCACACAAAGGTGCGGTCATCGTAAGAAGAACACTAAATGGGATCCAGACCGGAAGGGCCCTAAATCTGGTGAGATTGGCCAAGCGGGGTTGCACACCCAGTGGACCAGAACATTTTCACTGGACATGGGTCGACGAAGCTTGTGTCATTTGTTTGACACCCAACCTGTTGCCTACTATGTGGTCGGGAGTAGGCTTCATGATGCCATCTGTACTGACCACCGAAGTAAGAGAGCTGGAATTTGCCCAGAGAAATGAGGACAAGCTTCCAGTCAAAGTATTGGATGCCATGGTGTGCCACCAGTGTCGAATTACCATTTTGACACGAATGGTGTTCTTTTCACAATGGGAGATCGGACCAACCATGGATGTACGGGCTGGACAAATTAGCTCGTGCACGTGTGTTCGGGACGGGAGTGAGCGCTCCTCATCGCTTTCTCTCGGCTGACTTTTACACGCACCCAAACGCAGGATATGGATTACACCGACCTATGGAGATGCCCAGCGAGGCCCCTGTGGGGCTTGTCCGGCCTGCGCGTCGGGGAGGAGGACGGTGTGTTGGACATTGGACCCTGGATGGGTCTTACGTCCGGTGCAGAGAGCCATGCGAGGGTTGCATGGGGCGTCGGGATCCAGACGGCAGCCGTGCGTATGGAGGGCCTGGCTACAATGACGATCCTCCCCTCGACTCACCCATCAGCCCCGTACGGCTGATAAGCCCGCTGGATGTGGATGCAGCTCCTTCTGAGTCTGAGGACGACGATGAGGCTCGAGACGGAGGACGCAGGAGCGAGGCTGAAAATGAGGATGCAGATGTCAAGAGTGTGGCCACAGGGGGTTCAACACCACCGGAGCTGAGAGCCCTCGCCGTGGAGAACCACGCTGACGACGACAACGCTGCTGGTCGGTTGTCGCGCCTGATCAACGCCCTCGCAGAGATCGCCCGACAGGGAGACATGGCAGCGGCCTGCCCTACTTCAACGACCGCTGAGGTTGTGAATATCTCAGACGAAGACGACGACATGGCTGTGTCGCTCTTGGGGATCAGGGATAATTTATACCTGTTTTCAATCCAAAGAGGGGGTGTCATGTAACATGGGGGTAGAGATGGTGCAAATGGTAGAATATGGATTGTTCACAGGAATAAATTGGCAGAGCTGAAATTCCAAATTTGTCCAAAAGATGGCGCCAGACCAAAACGTGAGCCCAAAAGAGGGGCCAGAATAAGCTGAACCGGTTAAAATAGATATAAAAAAGGAACACGGTGTCAGAGTGTGAGTCACGCATGGAAGCACAAATGTGATTTTTATTTTTTTTTTATTTCCTTGCTTGGCTAAAAATTTATTCTGTAACCGCTTTAAGCAATATTATTTGTCAATTCGATCAAGAGACCCGTTACTATGAGAATAGGGGCGTGACATAAATTGTTTGGAGAAGCACAAATGTGATTCTTATTTTTTTATTTCTTTGCTTGGCTAAAAATGTATTCTGTAACCGCTTTAAGCAATATTATTTGTCAATTCGATCAAGAAACCCGTCACTATGAGAATAGTGGCGTGACATAAATTGTTTAGAAAAGTAGGTCAAGGGTTTGGATTTTTAATTCAGAGTTAATTGAAGCGTAACTTTAAAAAGTTATTTTCATGTAACAGAAAGAGAAGAAAAGGGGAAGTGAAAGGTTTTACCACTAGCTGTGCATTTGGTGGAAAGTACTGCGTGGTCAGGGCGGAAACAGCTGCTGAAGGCCACAGATAACCAAGCGTGGGGAAACTGGCCAGTTCCCTCTATGGGCGTGGGAAAACTGGCCAGTTCCCTCTATAGGCGTGAGAAAGCTGGCCAGTCCCTTCTATAGGCGTGGGAAAACTGGGCAGTCTTACCCTATAGGGAAAGTACAGGAGAAAAGAAAGGGGAGGGGGGGGACGGAGAGGTCTATAAAAGGTCCTGCAGGAGCAGCTTCAGGGCTTTTTCCCCCAAAAGAGCGCTCATACGTGAAGAGGCCCGGAGGAGTTTCAAGATTTTTTTTCCAAAGTCCCAAAGATCTTTGTGTGAGACGCAGGATCGCTGGACTGAAATTAACTTGGATTTACTCCCAAAAATTGGACTGGACAACTTTATAGGAGAAATCGGTGAGGATGACCGTTTTTATGTATTTTAGCGAGAGGGGGGAATAGTCATCGGGCCGCCGGCTTCCTCGTGGCCAGCCTGTTTCTCTAATTTGGATTTTAGAAGCAAGATCGAACTGATCACTCGATTTTGCTTCCACCAAAAATAGCACGCAGCTGGTATTTACCTCTTCCCTTTTTTATGAACTGTGTTTTGCAATCGAATTGTTCTGGGATTGAATGATTTTATTAACACGGGTATCAGTGAGTGAAATTGTTCAGTTTCTGGAGTAATTGAGATTTGTAATTCTATTCCATGTTACTACAATAAATGTGTTTTGTATATTACTTACTTCGTTGTGCGCGGATTTGTACTGAATATGCAACCGAAGGCTCAGGCCCGCTTCCCCTTTTAGACGGGCCGCGTAAAAAGGAACTCCGAACAAGTTAGAGACTTAAATAACTTCCGTAGTTATCTGAGCCACGAGTGAATTTCGATCCGTTCGAAAGTTGTTTCGACTGAATAAATTAAAGGAAGTGTTTAAATCACATTGAATGATTTTATTAACACGGGTATCAGTGGGTGAAATTGTTCGGTTTCTGGAGTGATTAAGATTTGTAATTCTATTTCATGTTTCTTCAATAAATGTGTTGTGTATATTCATCTACTTTGTTGTGCGCTGATTTGTACTGAATGTACAATCGATGGTTCGGGGTTGATTTGACAATTTGATTAATGTGCGGGGGGTTATTATGGTATAACATAGGACCGTAATAAATAAAAGTAACATCAGACAATTTTAGAGAATTGAATAACTTTCGTAGTTATTTGAGACACGAGTGAATTTCAATCCGTTTGAAAGTTTGCTTCGTCTGAATAAATTAACGGAAGTGTTTGAATCGGATTATTGGTTTGGTGTAGAACTGAAAGTAATTTAATTATTTGAAGGGCGCAGGCCCGTTTCCCCTTTTGACGGGCCGCGTAAAAAGTAACTCCGAACATGTTAGAGAATTAAATAACTTTCGTAGATATTTAAGGGAAGAGTGAATTTCGTCAAAAGTGAATTCGTTTGAAAATTTACTTCCTCTAAATAAAATAACGACGATGGTTAAAATAGATCATTTGAGTTGGTGAAGGATAAAAGTATTTCGATTGTCCGTCGGGCGCGGCCCAGTTCTTAATTTTGTCGGGCCGCGTCAAAAGTTAAACAGGACACGATCGAAAAATAGACTTGCCTTCCAAATTAATTACTGGGCAAATCTAAATAGAGTAAGACATTTTTATTCGTTTTAAGAAAGTTGTTATTCTTTTTAAAGCAATCAAGTGGGGTGAAGCACTCCGACAGTTAAGTGCTAGATCTACATATAAGAAGTTAGAATTAATAACGTAAAGTGCATTAATTTTCTCCTTAAATGCTATTATTGTCACACTTTTATTAATTCGATTCTCTTTCGAATAAACAAGTTGGTCGGCTCGCTGCTTGAGCGACCAAGTAGAACGGACCCATATCAACATTTACTTCGGCAAAACTAGTGCTAGGGTGCGCTATACAAACGAATCCCTGAGGTCTTAACAAAGACATCTAAAAATATCCGTAACATAATAAGAACTTCAAACATTAGCGGGGAGCCATCAATACGATGCGGTCACTTCGAAGTCTTGCCTCGAATTGAGTTACTCGGCTCGAGCTTAGGGTGACTTGAGAGGGATTGGCGTCGTACAGAAATTAGATTGATTCCGGTGGAGTTAATTTAACTCGGGTGGTTAGATTACGGACGAATCTCCGAACCCGGCTAAGACAAACCCGTTACCGGGAAGCCGGGGGCACCTTATTGAAAGAGGTGCGTTTGACACTACCATCAGCTTTTCTCTGGTCTGAAAGGAGGAGGAGGAGCCTCCCTCCTCCTCCTTTCAGACCAGAGAACACCCGAGCCTGGGTGAGAACGGGGAGGCTGCGACCCGGCCGGGGGTTGCGGGAAGGGGCGCCACCTTGATCTCCTTCTCGGCGTCGTAGTCCCCTCCGCTGGTCTGGGCTAGCAGAGCGTAGGCTCGTTGCAGCGCTTGATATTCTTGCGTCAGCTGGCGGTAGCGAAGCTCCGCCTCCTCATGCACACACCAATGCAACACAGCACTAGTACCAGAATCAGTCAGACCGGCGACAAAGCACCCGCGACGCAAAGACGAGTCCGATTCCAGGCTGAAGAGGAATGTTTGGCGCCAATACGCTGGCAGAAATGGCGGGCTACCTCTTCGGGTTCCGTGTCGGGGGTTCTGTCGGTGTGAAAAGACAAGGACGATCCGTCCGAGTCCACCAACACGTCTTCGTCGTAGCCGTAAAATGTTTCGATGACCTGCGGGCGCGGAAGCAAACATCTCTCTGAACAAACTGAAGCGACACCTCACGATGAATCGACGAGAGGAACGATAGCGAGAAAAAGGCCATTTCATCTTGCGCAACACCAAGCAGCCGCAAACAAACAGACTCACCTTGCAGGACCTCACGCTTTGTTCCTCCTCAGAGATTCTCGACGTCGGTATCGTAGCAGCAAATCTCTCTCCTGTCGACACAAATAATCCGCCTTTGAGATTCTTTGGATGCAAAGGGAACGAACGGCTCCGGCGCAGAAACAAACGCGACTCACGATGACATTTCTGACATGAGCTCCTGTCTCCAGAGCCTGAAAAACCCGTCACCGGCGATGATTGGAGGGACGCTCGTCTTTTCCAAAAGTGACAACTACAGGGTGTGTCAGGGTTTTCCAGATTATCTTTATCGTACGATTATGTATGTTGCTTTGACTTTGACTGCAACCTGTAATAAATAATATTATTTATCCCTTATTTATCCCTATCGCTTATCCCTTCCTACACAAAGTCGTAAAACATCCCTTGCTATGTTTTGACTAGAGGTCAAGGGCTTTCTCTATTCAATCCACTCTTACACCCACCCTGTTTCTCTTAATAAAAATGCTCGTGCAGGAGCCGAGAGTCAGACTTCATTCGTACAACGGATGGACTCTCCACCTGCAGGTGTCCAAAAGAACTTACTTGTCTCCCGTGTGGTTCTTGCAAAATAAGTTGGAGCGAGCGCAACTCTAACAGGGTGCATTTTGCCACTAGCTGCCTACGGACAATGACGTCGCGCTCGCGGCTCATGGTTGACGGGCTGAGCAGCCGGGCGAGTCCGTCGTTTTCAGCGCACAGCGAGTGGCAAAGGCGCTGACAAAACGGGAGCTTTGAGCTGCTGAAAACGGCAAAACAAGTCTAAAGCGTGTTCAAACGCGTGCGCACAATGCTCCTGCTTGAAAGGTCGGAATTTAAGGGGCCAATCTTTTGGATGGCGGCCGCCGGCCAAGCTTTGGACGGAAAAGGTTTCCTGGCGACAGCGAGCGAGCGCGGCGCTGCCGTACGTGCACCGAGTCACCTGCCTGAAGACCTTGGACAAGTCGTCGATGATGTGCCGCTGCTCCACAACTTGAAGGAACTCCATTTCACAGTCCTGCTGGCCGCAACCGCGCTCCAGGTCATTGAGCGAACTAGGCCTTCTCTGTGGAACACAAATGCAGTGGACTCTGTTGGCACGCCGCCGTTGTCCGCGTCGACTTACCAAGCTTGCCATCTCCTCGTTCTCCTGGGTGACAAAGCGCACTTTGTTTTCAAGGCGACACAGCACCAGTGAGAGTTCTTCATTCTTCCTGCTCAGGCGTTTGTTTTTGTACAGGAGTGGCAGAAACTGGCTTTCTGTTTCTCTCAGTCGCTTAAGCTGCAAGCATGAAGTGCGGGATGCGAAAGACGCACAACACGCGGGCCAGAACGTATCCATTCCTTTTGCATCGGTTTGAACGGAATCGTGGCTTTGGCTCCCAATAAAAGACATCTACCAGGCAACCGACTCGCCGCGCCGCTCAACTAATAAGCAAGCGCAATGGGTGCCTCGCTGGATGGCGCGCATCAAACGTAGCGCAAACCTTCAAGCGTGCCGTCAATAAATTACCAGTTCATTGCGCTCTTCAGAAAGCAGGGCGTTTCGATCCTCCAGTTTCCTGATGACTGCGCTGAGCTCAGCGATTTTCAGATGAAACCTTCGCGTGTCCCGATCCTCCTGAGACTGAAAACGCCCCGCAACACACACACACAACCACTCGTTCAAAGTTCAAAACTGTTTTTGTGCTACCTTCCTCCAGCAACGAACTAAGTCATGCGTACTGCAAGTGTGTGATGAGGTGGCTTACGCTATGAAGAGGATTGCTAGTAGCGCCGTTGACCCCACTTCCAGAGTAGTTTAGGCCCGCCCTTTGGGAATCCCTCAGGGCAGCGATCTGCTGCTCGGCAGCCTGAGTCTGCAGCTGAAGGCGGTGGACGTGGCCGGCCCCAGGGATTTATCCAAAACACTAACCGCTCTGTCTTTCAGCTTGATCTCATGCATCTGGATGTACAAACGGGGAGCGCTCAGGCAGGCGGGCAAACTCATTTGCCAGAATTGTGACAAAAACAAAGAGAGCAACCGGCCAATTTTTATCTTGAATCGACTAGAACACCATTGCTGTGACAAAAGCGAAGCGAGCAACCGGACGTTTTCTTCTTGTGAAATAGAATAGAATAGAATGCCTTAGGTGTCATTGCACTGCAGGTATACAACGAAATTGGGAACATAGCCACGCACCGCGCATCTGATCAGTCCTACCAGTCGGCGGATCTCCCTCTCGCAGTCTCTCTTGGTTCGGCTCAGCTCCTCCCGATGCTGGTGATGAGCCGATCGGAGCTCGGCCGCTCGGGACTGCCAGGCCTGCTGGGCCGCTGCCAGGGCTTCTTCCGCGCTCCTGGTGGAGGCGACACCGCTCGGTCTCCCGACACCGCCGCGTCTCCTCCACTTCCGCCAGCAAAGCGCCCCCGCTCCTCACCTGAGCAGACATTGCGCCACATCGGGCCGTTGAGACCGCAACGGAGCGCCGCGACGCTTACTGAGGACAAGCTACACAATACGGTAGCGGCCGCATCGGAGCCCGACGTGGCGTGCGGATAGTCAGACACGGATTGAGCGGATCACCTTGTCCATGGAGCCGTCCCTCAGGCTGAGGACCAAGGCATTCAGTCGCTGGATCTCTCCATCTTTGATTTTGATCACTCTCATCAGCTCCATTTCATGCTGCCGCAGTAATGTCTCCCTGGTAACGGCTAACTCTTTCTGCTTCTCCTCATGGAGTTTGCTTTTGAGTTCCGTCATGGCGGCGGTGGCACGGTGGTGCTCCGCCCGCAGGTCCTGACTTCTCTCTCTCTCCAGACAGCTGACCTGACATGACTTAGACAAACTTTATTGTCATCTTGTCTGCACATGGTGCATACAAAACGAAATTTCGTTGCACACGGCTTACAACAAAGTAGTGATATTGCAGTTGAATAGAAGTAACATATCCTATGAAAATATATATATACATATACTGTATATATATATATATTACAAATAAGTATAAAGTGCAGCAGTGCTAATTATGCAATAGTGCAAGTAGGCAAAACAGTATTCAAGAGTGTGCAGAGGAATGCTAAACCATGTATTAAACTTCTATTTAAAGGGTTTACACAAGTTCAGTAAAGTTGGTAGTGCGAGATAGTGCAAGATAGAGGTCCGTAGTGTCATAAAGTACAGTTCTGTGAATGTGTGATGCAGAGTTCAGTTTAGAGCTCAACAGTTCTAATGTTCAACAGTCTGATGACAGCAGGGAAAAAGCTGTTGCAGAACCTGGTGGACCTGCAGCGGATTGTGCGAAACCTCTTCCCAGAGGGCAGCAGGGAGAACAGTCCATGGTGGGGGTGTGATGGGTCATTGATGATGTTACGGGCACGGGACATGCAGCGCTGAGATGAAATGTCCTGAATGGAGGGAAGAGGAGCCCCTATGATCCTCTCTGCTGTCCTCACCACTCTCCTCACGTTCTTCCAATCGGAGGCGGTGCAGCCTCCACACCACACAGAGAGTCAGCTTGTCAGAATGCTCTCTATGGTGCTCCTGTAGAACGTCCTCATGATGGGTGGGGGCAGGTGGGCTCTCCTCATCCTCCGCAGGAAGTACAAGCGCTTCTGTGCCCTCTTGATCAGTGCCGTAGTGTTCATAGTCCAGGTGAGGTCTTCTGTGATGTGGACCCCCAGGAATTTGGTGCTGCTGACCACCTCCACAGCTGAGCTGTTGATGATCAGTGGAGCGTGGTGAGGCTGGTTTTTCCTGAAGTCGACGATGATCTCCTTCATCTTCTCCACATTCAGGATCAGGCTGTTGTCTCTGCACCAGCCCACCAGCTGCTCCACCTCCTCTCTGTAGTCCAGGTCGTTGTTGTCTCTGATGAGCCCCACCGCCGTTGTGTCGTCTGCGAACTTCACGATGTGATTGGTGGTGAACCTGGGGACGCAGTCGTGTGTCATCAGGGTGAACAGCAGGGGGCTCAGGACGCAGCCCTGAGGGGAGCCTGTGCTGAGGGTGATGACATCAGAGGTGTTCTGTCCGACCCGGACTGACTGAGGTCTGTTGGTGAGGAAGTCTAGCAGCCAGTTGCGAAGGGGGGTGTTGAAGCCCAGGTGTTCCAATTTTCCTACTAGATGCTGTGGGATGATGGTGTTAAACGCTGAGCTGAAGTCCAGGAACAGCATCCGAACATGGGTGTTCTTCTCCTCCAGGTGAGCCAGGCTCAGGTGAAGAACGGAGGAGATGGCGTCCTGAGTGGAGCGGTTTTGCCGGTCGGCAAACTGGAACGGGTCAAATAATGGGGGGAGTCTGGAAACGATGTGATCTTTAAGCAGCCTTTCGAAGCACTTCATCATGACCGGAGTCAGTGCAACAGGCCGGTAATCATTAAATGAGGTGATTTGAGGTTTCTTCGGCACCGGAATGATGGAGGCAGTCTTAAAGCACGCTTGCACTGTGGCTTGGCCCAGCGAGGTGTTAAAAATGTCTGTGATGACCCCAGCCAGCTGACTTGCACATTCCCTGAACACACGCCCAGGAATGTTGTCGGGGCCAGGGGCCTTACGGGGGTTGACTCTCCTCAGGGTCTTCAACACATCGGCGGAGTCAAGGCAGAGTACCTCCTCTTCCTGATGGGGGACAGTTTTAACTGCTGGAGTGCCGTTTAGTGCCTCGAACCTCCCAAAGAAGTTATTTAGACCATTTAGAAAGTCAGCATCAACTTCACCCACCGGGGGGGGGAGGGTGAGTTGTAGTCTGTAATCGCCCGTATGCCTTGCCACATACTCCTGGTGTTGTTGGCGTCGTGGAAACGATCCTGAATTTTTCGACTGTGGTCTCGCTTCGCTACCCTGATGGCACGGTTCAAGTTGGCTCTCGCTGTCCTCAGTGTCTCCTTGTCGCCAGACTTGAAGGCAGAGTTCCGTGCTCGTAGCGTTTGACGTACCTCCTCAGTCATCCAGGGTCGTTGGTTGCCCCGGGTGATGATATTCTTAGTGGTGCTGACGTCCTCGGTGCATTTGTTGACGTAGGCTGACACAGTCATGGCACACGCATGTCAAATCTACATCGGGGAAACTGGGAGGGAGGGAGGGAGGGAGGGAGGGCGGGAGGGAGGCAAGCAGGGAGGCAGGCAGGCAGGGAGGCAGGCAGGGAGGCAGGCAGGGAAGCAGGCAGGGAGGAAGGCAGTGTCTGTCTGTTGAGGTTTTCACCTTGTTCTTCTCCTGCTGAAGTTCTAACTGGACGTCCATCAGTTTGGCTCTCAGCTCGTCATTGGCGGCCTGAAAGGCGTCCGTTCGCTCCGCCTTGACCCGCCCTGCCGGAGCTCGTTTGGACATCTCTTACTCGAGTCTCGCCCGGTCGTCAGTCAGAGATCACAACATTTGTACCTGGAGAGCACAAACGCAGCGCTGTTTTCCACTGGCTTCGGACTCAACTTCAATCGGTACCGTAACGTACAACATCATAAACATAGATCTAGCTTGACTTATTCATTGAATAAATGCATTTGGTTCTTCAAAACTGCATCACGCAACATAGCGTGACCGAGACGGCCGTTATCCACCTGCGTGAAGTTATTTGGTGAAATGAATGAGATGTTTAAGACACCATCGTTCTGTCTCTATGTAGATGAAGGGAAATAATCGATTGCTGAAGGTCCAAAGGTGTTGTGATAAACAAATAAACATATTAGTGACATATTTGTGATAAACATATTAGGCAGGATAATCACATATGTTAACTTGACTGCCCACACTGTATTTATTTATGGTTATTTGTTAAATCGAGTACTGTTAGACATGAAACAGGAAGTGTTTAACATAAATGGACGACGAAAGGGGTACTCACCATTGTAGCTCCTGCTGGTCAATGATACGAGCCTCTTCTTGCAGTGGAAAACATACAGCCAACAAACACCGTGGAACCTAAAGGAAGGAAATTAAACATTAACATTTAGCCTCAACCAACATTCACAGATACAACGCAACGCAAACTACACAAACGAGTTGTACTTACCGTGTACGCTCTAGACGGTCCACTTGCAAGCAGAAAATAAAGATATTTCTGTTGATAATCGTCGTGTTTGTATCCGTTGTCTCGCTCAAGGCCATTGCGCCCACAGATTTGAATTTTGGCGAGAGTTCAGCCTATTGACGTCATTTCCGCGGTGTAATACCCGCATATCTGAAACGGCAAAGTTAAGAGTAGAGTTAAATAAAGTTTTTAATCAACGCAAAAATTTACAAACGTTGACCAGTTGAAATAATCGTCGAAATTTGGCGTCTGTGGCTGGAAGCAGACGCCGAGTTCGACGTTCCTCCCAAATGCCACACTGCCTCGCTTTTCAGGCCAACAAAAAAACATATTTTTCAAAACAATGAGTTGTAATTACCTTGTACGCTCTAGACGGTCAAGTTGCAAGCTGAAAACAAAAATATTTGTCTTGTTAGTCGTCGTGTTACTAACCGCTGTGTCTTGTTTGCCAGCATTGCCGCTTTCCTACTTCCTGTTGCAAGCCACGCCCACGGATTATAATGTTGCCATGAGTTCCGCCTATTGACGTCATGTCCGCGTCGCATGACTGCGACGTAATATTATCTAAAACTGTTTGTGCGGCATGGTGTTGTTCAGTGCGGTATTGTGTTATTCTGTGCGGCGTCGTGTTGTTCAGTGCGGCATGTTGTTGTTCAGTGCGGCATGTTGTTGTTCAGTGCGGCATGTTGTTGTTCAGTGCGGCATGTTGTTGTTCAGTGCGGCATGGTGTTGTTCAGTGCGGCATGGTGTTGTTCAGTGCGGCATGGTGTTGTTCAGTGCGGCATGGTGTTGTTCAGTGCGGCATGGTGTTGTTCAGTGCGGCATGGTGTTGTTCAGTGCGGGATGGTGTTGTTCAGTGCGGCATGGTGTTGTTCAGTGCGGCATGGTGTTGTTCAGTGCGGGATGGTGTTGTTCAGTGCGGCATGGTGTTGTTCAGTGCGGCATGGTGTTGTTCAGTGCGGCATGGTGTTGTTCAGTGCGGCATGGTGTTGTTCAGTGCGGCATGGTGTTGTTCAGTGCGGCATGGTGTTGTTCAGTGCGGCATAATATTGTTCAGTGCGGCGTAATGTTGTTCAGTGGGGCATGGTGTTGTTCAGTGCGGCATGGTGTTGTTCAGTGCGACATGATGTTGTTCAGTGCGGCATAATGTTGTTCAGTGCGGCATAATGTTGTTCAGTGCGGCATAATGTTGTTCAGTGCGGCATAATGTTGTTCAGTGCGGGATGGTGTTGTTCAGTGCGGCATGGTGTTGTTCAGTGCGGCATGGTGTTTTTCAGTGCGGCATGGTGTTGTTCAGTGCGGCATGGTGTTGTTCAGTGCGGCATGGTGTTGTTCAGTGCGGCATGGTGTTGTTCAGTGCGGCATGGTGTTGTTCAGTGCGGCATGGTGTTGTTCAGTGCGGCATGGTGTTGTTCAGTGCGGCATGGTGTTGTTCAGTGCGGCATGGTGTTGTTCAGTGCGGCATGGTGTTGTTCAGTGCGGCATGGTGTTGTTCAGTGCGGCATGGTGTTGTTCAGTGCGGCATGGTGTTGTTCAGTGCGGCATAATGTTGTTCAGTGCGGCATAATGTTGTTCAGTGCGGCATAATGTTGTTCAGTGCGGCATAATGTTGTTCAGTGCGGCATGGTGTTGTTCAGTGCGGCATAATGTTGTTCAGTGCGGCATAATGTTGTTCAGTGCGGTATATTGTTGTTCAGTGGGGCATAATGTTGTTCAGTGCGGCATGGTGTTGTTCAGTGCGGGATGGTGTTGTTCAGTGCGGCATGGTGTTGTTCAGTGCGGCATGGTGTTGTTCAGTGCGGCATGGTGTTGTTCAGTGCGGCATTGTGTTGTTCAGTGCGGCATGGTGTTGTTCAGTGCGGCATGGTGTTGTTCAGTGCGGCATGGTGTTGTTCAGTGCGGCATGGTGTAGTTCAGTGCGGCATGGTGTTGTTCAGTGTGGCATGGTGTAGTTCAGTGCGGCATGGTGTTGTTCAGTGCGGGATGGTGTTGTTCAGTGCGGCATGGTGTTGTTCAGTGCGGCATGGTGTTGTTCAGTGCGACATGATGTTGTTCAGTGCGGCATAATGTTGTTCAGTGCGGCATAATGTTGTTCAGTGCGGCATAATGTTGTTCAGTGCGGCATGGTGTTGTTTAGTGCGGGATGGTGTTGTTCAGTGCGGCATGGTGTTGTTCAGTGCGGCATGGTGTTGTTCAGTGCGGCATGGTGTTGTTCAGTGCGGCATGGTGTTGTTCAGTGCGGCATGGTGTTGTTCAGTGCGGCATGGTGTTGTTCAGTGCGGCATGGTGTTGTTCAGTGCGGCGTCGTGTTGTTCAGTGCGGCGTCGTGTTGTTCAGTGCAGCATGGTGTTGTTCAGTGCGGAATGGTGTTGTTCAGTGCGGCATGGTGTTGTTCAGTGCGGCATGGTGTTGTTCAGTGCGGCATGGTGTTGTTCAGTGCGGCATGGTGTTGTTCGGTGCGGCATGGTGTTGTTCAGTGGGGCATGGTGTTGTTCAGTGCGGCATGGTGTTGTTCAGTGCGGCATGGTGTTGTTCAGTGCGGCATGGTGTTGTTCAGTGCGGCATGGTGCTGTTCAGTGCGGCATGGTGCTGTTCAGTGCGGCATGGTGTTGTTCAGTGCGGCATGGTGTTGTTCAGTGCGTCATGGTGTTGTTCAGTGCGGCATGGTGTTTTTCAGTGCGGCATAATGTTGTTTAGTGCGGCATAATGTTGTTCAGTGCGGCATAATGTTGTTCAGTGCGGCATAATGTTGTTCAGTGCGGCATAATGTTGTTCAGTGCGGCATAATGTTGTTCAGTGCGGGATGGTGTTGTTCAGTGCGGCATGGTGTTGTTCAGTGCGGCATGGTGTTGTTCAGTGCGGCATGGTGTTGTTCAGTGCGGCATGGTGTTGTTCAGTGCGGCATGGTGTTGTTCAGTGCGGCATGGTGTTGTTCAGTGCGGCATGGTGTTGTTCAGTGCGGGATGGTGTTGTTCAGTGCGGCATGGTGTTCAGTGCGGCATAATGTTGTTCAGTGCGGCATAATGTTGTTCAGTGCGGCATGGTGTTGTTCAGTGCGGCATGGTGTTGTTCAGTGCGGCATAATGTTGTTCAGTGCGGCATAATGTTGTTCAGTGCGGTATAATGTTGTTCAGTGCGGTATAATGTTGTTCACTGCTGCATGGTGTTGTTCAGTGCTGCATGGTGTTTTTTCAGTGCGGCATGGTGTTGTTCAGTGCGGCATGGTGTTGTTCAGTGCGGCATGGTGTTGTTCAGTGCGGCATGGTGTTGTTCGGTGCGGCATGGTGTTGTTCAGTGCGGCATGGTGTTGTTCAGTGCGGTATCGTGTTGTTCAGTGCGGTATCGTGTTGTTCAGTGCGGCATCGTGTTGTTCAGTCCGGTATCGTGTTGTTCAGTGCGGTATCGTGTTGTTCAGTGCGGTATCGTGTTGTTCAGTGCGGTATCGTGTTGTTCAGTGCGGTATCGTTGTGTTGTTCGTATTGTGTTGTGTTGTTCGTAATGTGTTGTGTTGTTTGTATTGTGTTGTTGGTATTGTGTTGTGTTGTTCGTATTTTGTTGTGTTGTTCATATTGTGTTGAGTTGTTCATATTGTGTTGAGTTGTTCGTATTGTGTTGTGTTGTTCGTATTGTGTTGCCTCTAACACTTAGCTTCTAACACTTAGCCTCTAGCACATAGAAGGTAAATAAATAGAAAGGAAGGACTCACCGGTGACGTCGTCGCCCACGTCCAAGCGTTGTACTTTGTATTTTCATCCTTCTGACAGTGGAAAACATATAGCCAACAAACACCGTGGAACCTAAACGAATGAAAGAAAACTATCATTTGGCCACAACCAACATTCACAGATACAACACAATGTGACGTGCGGTGTTGAGGTTAAAGGTTGAGTGAAGGGCCCTCGTTTTAAACTACTTTTTTGAAAAGGAGTGGGAACAAGTAAGACGTATTTAATTTATTTATTGGGAAGTAGTAAGACTTATTAAATTTATTTAATCTACTTTTCTTCCCAGGCAAAATTTGACGTGCTGCAATTCCAAATTTCCAAAGTGAATGAAGGAATGAAATCCTTTAAATTATGATTTTGTATAAATACTAGGCATAAACACAAAATCTACGGCACAAAATGGGCAGACTTTACTTGTTTGAAAAGGACTGGTTACAAGACAGACTTTTTTAATTTATTTAATGGGAAGAAGACTTATTTAGTTTAATTGATCTATTTTTGTTCCCTGGCAAAATTCGATTTGCTGCAATTCCAAATTTCCAAAGTGAATGAAGGAATGAAGTCGTTTAAATTATGATTTTGTATAAATACTAGGCATAAACACAAAATCTACGGCACAAAACGGGCAGACTTTACTTGTTTGAAGAGGACTGGTTGCAAGACAGACTTTTCTGATTTATTTAATGGGAAGAAGACTTATTTAGTTTATTTAATCTCTTTTTGTTGCCTGGCAAAATTGGATTTGCTGAAATTGTATTTTGCCAAATCTTGACTTGAGACCTGATAGGAAGTATTAAACGCTCAGTTAAATCGATACAAGTTGGTAATAAGAGCGAGTAATGTTGGTTGAAGCGATGAATGAAGGTTAAAAGCAATTTAAATTATGACTTTGTATAAATACTAGATATTAACAGAACATCTACTGCGCAAAATGGGCAGAGTTTACTTGTTTGAGAAGGAGTGGCTTATTTAAGTCTAAGATTTATTTAATCTGTTTGTTCCCAGGCAAAATTGGATGTGATGCAATTCCAAATTTCACCACATGATGGTGCCAAATTTTGACTTCATAGGACATATTCAACACTTAACTATTATGTTCAAGGTAATCAGATTTGTTTATTATTCTAATGGCCTTTTCAAAACTATTCTGGATTACTACTTTGGATCTATTCTACATTACTTGGCAACAACATACTCTGTAACAGATTAGGCAGTATAATCACATATGTTAACTTGAGAGTGCCCACACTCAATCTACTTATCGTGATGTGTTAAATCAATTACTGTTAGACATTATTATTCTGTTAATCTACCAAATCTTTGAATTGAAGAATTTGTGATTTAATTAATAGCTTGTTGTTATGTTCAGGGTAATCAGACTTGTATATAATTCTAATGGCCTTCTTTTGAAAACTATTCTGAATTACAACTTTGGATCTTATATTACTTTGCAACAATATACTCGGTGACAGATTAGGCAGTATAATCACATATGTTAACTTCAGTGCCCACACTGTATTTATTTATGGTTATTTGTTAAATCAAGTACTGTTAGACATGAAATAGGAAGTGTTTAACATAAATGTTATGGCTACTCACCGTTGTAGCTCGCTCCTGGTCAATGATACGAGCCTCTTCTTGCAGTGGAAAACTTGCAGCCAACAAACACCGTGGAACCTAAAGGAATGAAATTAAACATTAACATTTCGCCTGGACCAATATTCACACGTACAACGCAACGCGGCTACACTTCTGCTAGCGCCTCAGCTACACGTTGCTATTACAAACGTAAATCTCTTTAAACACAATGAGTGTTACTTACCGTGTACGCTGTAGACGGTCCAGTTGCAAGCAGAAAATAAAGATATTTCTGTTGATATTCGTCGTTGCTCAGTGGCTCACGGCCATCGCGCCAACAGATTTGAATTTTGGTGGAAGTTCAGCCAATTACGTCATATCCGCGGCACATGACTGCGACGTAATACCCGCTTATCTGAAACGGCAGTTAAAAGTAGAGTTACATCAAGTTTTCTTTTTTAATCAACGCAATCATTTACAACCGTTGACCAGAAAGAATCGTCGAAATTCGACGTTCCCCCCAAACGCCACACTCACTCGCTTTTCAGGGCAACAAAAGTACTTCTTTTTAAAAACGATGAGTTGTACTTACCGTGTACGCTCTGGACGGTCCAGTTGCAAGCAGAAAATAAAAATATTTCTCTCGTTAGTCGTATGTTACCATCCGCTGTGTCTTTGTCAACATCGCCATTTTCCTACTTCCTGTTGCGAGCCACGCCCACGGATTTAAATTCTGGCGGAAGAGCCCGCCCATTGGCGTCGTTTTCGCGTATAGCAAATCCGATTGGTTGGGAAGGGGGCGCGGTTATGCAGCCGAGGGGTCCTGTGATCGGTGGGATGTAAAGTAGGCGTCGACGTCACGTCCGCGTCACGTGACCACGACGTGGCAGACGTCATATAGCAACCGCTGTTTTGTTTAGTAGACTTACAGTTGTTATGCATTGACATAATGGCGCACACTCCAAATAGATTTAAATAAATTAAATAATTCTTCTGCCCACTCCCTTTTAAACAAGTTAACTCTCCCCGCGGATTTGAATTCCGGCGGAAGTTCTTACAGTTGTTATGCGTTGACATAATGGCGCACTGGTTAGCATGTCCACCTCTTAAGCATGATGTTGCGGGTTCGACGCCTGATCAATGTTAGCATGGAGTGAGCTGAAGTGCATGGCGCTGAAGATTTGAATCTTTGAAATGCGCTGAGGTCTGACGTATCAGGCAGAATGGTTTGCCATCACGTTCAACAAAAAATAGAAACTTTCCCACTCTGATAAAAACGTCCTGTGTTCATCTACATATTTTCGTTTTGCTGTGCATCTTTTCCCTGCCATTTCGAGAGCCCAATTGACACTAATAGTTTACTGGAATGTGTTTGCCCATCCTACTTTGTGGAATTTCACCACATGCGCTTTTGACGAAAATACTAAATTGAACTCAAGTGAAGCCAACACGCACAACCCCCCCCCACACACACACACACACCTACACACACACACACAAATGTTGATATGAACATAAAAGAGCCGCATGCGGTTCGGGAGTTGCGGCTTGGCCAAACCTGTACTATACAACTTTATTTGTGTAAAATTTTCACAACAGCTGTCACACAAACAAAGCGGGAAAAACCGAAGACGTGCGTGTTCCGCCCACGCTGGATTTATTTGCACCTTTGAAAAGACACCGTATTGCCGCAGATGTGGCAAAGAGTACTTTTGGGCATCTGAGACGGAAGGATGTCCAAAGCATCACGTCACCTGCTCTGGTAGGAATGGTGGTGGGACGTTGAGGTCAACCGCTTTGGGGTTGGCTGAATCTTTGGTCGTAGGATGCCACACACTTGAAGACAGAAGCAGAAAAGCAGAGCTAAATGCAAAATGTACTCACCGGTGACTCCAATTTTTTCCCCCCCTGAAGAAATGGATGGACGGGTGGCCCCGGCTGGCCGG
Organism: Syngnathus scovelli; assembly: GCF_024217435.2. NCBI lineage: Eukaryota > Metazoa > Chordata > Actinopteri > Syngnathiformes > Syngnathidae > Syngnathus > Syngnathus scovelli. The sequence goes on along the minus strand of NC_090847.1, from coordinate 1,087,145 downwards.
TGGGACTCTTGTTATTCTGACCCTTTTTAGTGCGCGTTTGGGGCAACAACCGTTTTTTGTGGCGCTCTCTTCTGGTTCAAGAGTGCCCTGCATGTGAATTTGCCTTTCCTGCCTTCTGATTGGATGAGCGCCGGTGTGACGCGGTGCCTCTGTCACCGTGGCGGGGGGTATACGTCGGCATCGGAGCGTCTGCCAACGTCTGAGACCGGCTGGCAGTGTATCGGAGGTGTCGAGTGCGGTGCCGCTGGAGCTCACTCACCAGCTGGTGTTAGGGCCACAGAATGAAGGCCAAGGAGAAGACTAGAAAGAGAAACAGAAACTTCTCCTCCAATTGTTTGATTTGTCTCTTCTGAGCTTCGATGAATTCTTTCAGCTCTTTGTTCCTCTAGGACGGACAAATGGAAAGTAGCCTTCAAAAGCCAGTAAGCGTGCAAGTAAGTGCCGGGCTGGCTTTGGGCCCTTACCTGTTGCGCGCTGTGCAGCAGATCCATTCTCTCTTGGAGGATGCAAGCGTCGCGCTCCCTCAACTCCCACATCAGGGCTCGCTTCCATTGGTCCACGGCGCTCCTAAGCTCTTGTCTCTGATCCGCCGTCAGCACGTCATTCACGCCAGCGTGGCTGGCTTTTTCGCCGTCCATGGCGGGGCAGTCCCGCTGCGGTAGCGCCTCGTACAACATGGCCTCCAGCTCCATGATCCTCTGGGCCGCAATCCTCGTCCATCAGTGGTCCGGCGGGAGATTTGAGGGCGGCTTACCTTATGAGCCTGGTCCATGGAACGCTTCCTGAAGTCCAACTCTTCATCCAGGTAGCCCTTCTGGTTGCAGAACATATCCTAGCACAGCTCAAGGTCAGAATTGTTGGGGCACATTGCCCCGAGTTCCCCTTGGCTGATGTCGCGTGTCTGTCTACCTTCTCACTTTCAATGTCCAACATCTTCTGTTGAAGTGCTGACTTGGTCACTTTGATGTATTCTAACCACTGAGGAAAGGCTGCTGTCACATAAGCAGAATGCGAGAGCGTGCGTGGACGTGCGCGTTACCTTCTCGGCTAGGGTGGGAAGGGTCCTGGCGTGAATCACGACCACCTGCTCCTCGTTGGTGAGATTCTGCAAGAGCCCAAAGGCACAGCGTCAACAAGGTTCTTTCAGCGCAAAGCCTTCCAAAAGTCACATTTGAGCCGCCGAGTCTCGTGGAGTGCGAACATAAGGAGTTCGACATACACTTACGGCGTTATCGCCCAGGATGTCCAGCTTCTTCATCAGATCACTGATGACGATGTCCTGGGGAAAGGCGCAAGGAGCAATGTAAGGTGTTCTGGGACCTCAGGTTAAGGTTAGGGTTGCGAGGGACGCCTTACGTACGCTCACGCCGTCGGCCTCGCAGTAGATCTGCAAAGGGCTGAGGCCGTCTGGGAAACGGACTTGCAGAAACTTCAAGACGGGGGAGCGCCACTCCCTCTCCTGAAAGGCAGAGGCATGCATCCGTCCGTCCGTCCGTCCGTCCGTCACATCTCTGGCCTCAACACGCTTGTGCGAGTCTTGTTGACTCTGACCTGACATGACTTAGACAAACTTTATTGTCATCTTGTCTGCACATGGTGCATACAAAACGAAATTTCGTTGCACACGGCTTACAACAAAGTAGTGATATTGCAGTTGAATAGAAGTAACATATCCTATGAAAATATATATATATACATATACTGTATATATATATATATTACAAATAAGTATAAAGTGCAGCAGTGCTAATTATGCAATAGTGCAAGTAGGCAAAACAGTATTCAAGAGTGTGCAGAGGAATGCTAAACCATGTATTAAACTTCTATTTAAAGGGTTTACACAAGTTCAGTAAAGTTGGTAGTGCGAGATAGTGCAAGATAGAGGTCCGTAGTGTCATAAAGTACAGTTCTGTGAATGTGTGATGCAGAGTTCAGTTTAGAGCTCAGTAGAAGGTGATCCGCTCAATCCGTGTCTGACTATCCGCACGCCACGTCGGGCTCCGATGCGGCCGCTACCGTATTGTGTAGCTTGTCCCCAGTAAGCGTCGCGGCGCTCCGTTGCGGTCTCAACGGCCCGATGTGGCGCAATGTCTGCTCAGGTGAGGAGCGGGGGCGCTTTGCTGGCGGAAGTGGAGGAGACGCGGCGGTGTCGGGAGACCGAGCGGTGTCGCCTCCACCAGGAGCGCGGAAGAAGCCCTGGCAGCGGCCCAGCAGGCCTGGCAGTCCCGAGCGGCCGAGCTCCGATCGGCTCATCACCAGCATCGGGAGGAGCTGAGCCGAACCAAGAGAGACTGCGAGAGGGAGATCCGCCGACTGGTAGGACTGATCAGATGCGCGGTGCGTGGCTATGTTCCCAATTTCGTTGTATACCTGCAGTGCAATGACACCTAAGGCATTCTATTCTATTCTATTTCACAAGAAGAAAACGTCCGGTTGCTCGCTTCGCTTTTGTCACAGCAATGGTGTTCTAGTCGATTCAAGATAAAAATTGGTCGGTTGCTCTCTTTGTTTTTGTCACAATTCTGGCAAATGAGTTTGCCCGCCTGCCTGAGCGCTCCCCGTTTGTACATCCAGATGGATGAGATCAAGCTGAAAGACAGAGCGGTTAGTGTTTTGGATAAATCCCTGGGGCCGGCCACGTCCACCGCCTTCAGCTGCAGACTCAGGCTGCCGAGCAGCAGATCGCTGCCCTGAGGGATTCCCAAAGGGCGGGCCTAAACTACCCTGGAAGTGGGGTCAACGGCGCTACTAGCAATCCTCTTCATAGCGTAAGCCACCTCATCACACACTTGCAGTACGCATGACTTAGTTCGTTGCTGGAGGAAGGTAGCACAAAAACAGTTTTGAACTTTGAACGAGTGGTTGTGTGTGTGTGTTGCGGGGCGTTTTCAGTCTCAGGAGGATCGGGACACGCGAAGGTTTCATCTGAAAATCGCTGAGCTCAGCGCAGTCATCAGGAAACTGGAGGATTGAAACGCCCTGCTTTCTGAAGAGCGCAATGAACTGGTAATTTATTGACGGCACGCTTGAAGGTTTGCGCTACGTTTGATGCGCGCCATCCAGCGAGGCACCCATTGTGCTTGCTTATTAGTTGAGCGGCGCGGCGAGTCGGTTGCCTGGTAGATGTCTTTTATTGGGAGCCAAAGCCACGATTCCGTTCAAACCGATGCAAAAGGAATGGATACGTTCTGGCCCGCGTGTTGTGCGTCTTTCGCATCCCGCACTTCATGCTTGCAGCTTAAGCGACTGAGAGAAACAGAAAGCCAGTTTCTGCCACTCCTGTACAAAAACAAACGCCTGAGCAGGAAGAATGAAGAACTCTCACTGGTGCTGTGTCGCCTTGAAAACAAAGTGCGCTTTGTCACCCAGGAGAACGAGGAGATGGCAAGCTTGGTAAGTCGACGCGGACAACGGCGGCGTGCCAACAGAGTCCACTGCATTTGTGTTCCACAGAGAAGGCCTAGTTCGCTCAATGACCTGGAGCGCGGTTGCGGCCAGCAGGACGGTGAAATGCAGTTCCTTCAAGTTGTGGAGCAGCGGCACATCATCGACGACTTGTCCAAGGTCTTCAGGCAGGTGACTCGGTGCACGTACGGCAGCGCCGCGCTCGCTCGCTGTCGCCAGGAAACCTTTTCCGTCCAAAGCTTGGCCGGCGGCCGCCATCCAAAAAATTGGCCCCTTAAATTCCGACCTTTCAAGCAGGAGCATTGTACGCACGCGTTTGAACACGCTTTAGACTTGTTTTGCCGTTTTCAGCAGCTCAAAGCTCCCGTTTTGTCAGCGCCTTTGCCACTCGCTGTGCGCTGAAAACGACGGACTCGCCCGGCTGCTCAGCCCGTCAACCATGAGCCGCGAGCGCGACGTCATTGTCCGTAGGCAGCTAGTGGCAAAATGCACCCTGTTAGAGTTGCGCTCGCTCCAACTTATTTTGCAAGAACCACACGGGAGACAAGTAAGTTCTTTTGGACACCTGCAGGTGGAGAGTCCATCCGTTGTACGAATGAAGTCTGACTCTCGGCTCCTGCACGAGCATTTTTATTAAGAGAAACAGGGTGGGTGTAAGAGTGGATTGAATAGAGAAAGCCCTTGACCTCTAGTCAAAACATAGCAAGGGATGTTTTACGACTTTGTGTAGGAAGGGATAAGCGATAGGGATAAATAAGGGATAAATAATATTATTTATTACAGGTTGCAGTCAAAGTCAAAGCAACATAATCGTACGATAAAGATAATCTGGAAAACCCTGACACACCCTGTAGTTGTCACTTTTGGAAAAGACGAGCGTCCCTCCAATCATCGCCGGTGACGGGTTTTTCAGGCTCTGGAGACAGGAGCTCATGTCAGAAATGTCATCGTGAGTCGCGTTTGTTTCTGCGCCGGAGCCGTTCGTTCCCTTTGCATCCAAAGAATCTCAAAGGCGGATTATTTGTGTCGACAGGAGAGAGATTTGCTGCTACGATACCGACGTCGAGAATCTCTGAGGAGGAACAAAGCGTGAGGTCCTGCAAGGTGAGTCTGTTTGTTTGCGGCTGCTTGGTGTTGCGCAAGATGAAATGGCCTTTTTCTCGCTATCGTTCCTCTCGTCGATTCATCGTGAGGTGTCGCTTCAGTTTGTTCAGAGAGATGTTTGCTTCCGCGCCCGCAGGTCATCGAAACATTTTACGGCTACGACGAAGACGTGTTGGTGGACTCGGACGGATCGTCCTTGTCTTTTCACACCGACAGAACCCCCGACACGGAACCCGAAGAGGTAGCCCGCCATTTCTGCCAGCGTATTGGCGCCAAACATTCCTCTTCAGCCTGGAATCGGACTCGTCTTTGCGTCGCGGGTGCTTTGTCGCCGGTCTGACTGATTCTGGTACTAGTGCTGTGTTGCATTGGTGTGTGCATGAGGAGGCGGAGCTTCGCTACCGCCAGCTGACGCAAGAATATCAAGCGCTGCAACGAGCCTACGCTCTGCTAGCCCAGACCAGCGGAGGGGACTACGACGCCGAGAAGGAGATCAAGGTGGCGCCCCTTCCCGCAACCCCCGGCCGGGTCGCAGCCTCCCCGTTCTCACCCAGCCTCGGGTGTTCTCTGGTCTGAAAGGAGGAGGAGGGAGGCTCCTCCTCCTCCTTTCAGACCAGAGAAAAGCTGATGGTAGTGTCAAACGCACCTCTTTCAATAAGGTGCCCCCGGCTTCCCGGTAACGGGTTTGTCTTAGCCGGGTTCGGAGATTCGTCCGTAATCTAACCACCCGAGTTAAATTAACTCCACCGGAATCAATCTAATTTCTGTACGACGCCAATCCCTCTCAAGTCACCCTAAGCTCGAGCCGAGTAACTCAATTCGAGGCAAGACTTCGAAGTGACCGCATCGTATTGATGGCTCCCCGCTAATGTTTGAAGTTCTTATTATGTTACGGATATTTTTAGATGTCTTTGTTAAGACCTCAGGGATTCGTTTGTATAGCGCACCCTAGCACTAGTTTTGCCGAAGTAAATGTTGATATGGGTCCGTTCTACTTGGTCGCTCAAGCAGCGAGCCGACCAACTTGTTTATTCGAAAGAGAATCGAATTAATAAAAGTTTGACAATAATAGCATTTAAGGAGAAAATTAATGCACTTTACGTTATTAATTCTAACTTCTTATATGTAGATCTAGCACTTAACTGTCGGAGTGCTTCACCCCACTTGATTGCTTTAAAAAGAATAACAACTTTCTTAAAACGAATAAAAATGTCTTACTCTATTTAGATTTGCCCAGTAATTAATTTGGAAGGCAAGTCTATTTTTCGATCGTGTCCTGTTTAACTTTTGACGCGGCCCGACAAAATTAAGAACTGGGCCGCGCCCGACGGACAATCGAAATACTTTTATCCTTCACCAACTCAAATGATCTATTTTAACCATCGTCGTTATTTTATTTAGAGGAAGTAAATTTTCAAACGAATTCACTTTTGACGAAATTCACTCTTCCCTTAAATATCTACGAAAGTTATTTAATTCTCTAACATGTTCGGAGTTACTTTTTACGCGGCCCGTCAAAAGGGGAAACGGGCCTGCGCCCTTCAAATAATTAAATTACTTTCAGTTCTACACCAAACCGATAATCCGGTTCAAACACTTCCGTTAATTTATTCAGACGAAGCAAACTTTCAAACGGATTGAAATTCACTCGTGTCTCAAATAACTATGAAAGTTATTCAATTCTCTAAAATTGTCTGATGTTACTTTTATTTATTACGGTCCTATGTTATACCATAATAACCCCCCGCACATTAATCAAATTGTCAAATCAACCCCGAACCATCGATTGTACATTCAGTACAAATCAGCGCACAACAAAGTAGATGAATATACACAACACATTTATTGAAGAAACATGAAATAGAATTACAAATCTTAATCACTCCAGAAACCGAACAATTTCACCCACTGATACCCGTGTTAATAAAATCATTCAATCCCAGAACAATTCGATTGCAAAACACAGTTCATGAAAGAGGGAATCAATTTTTAGCCAAGCAAAGAAATCAAGAAGTAAAAATCACATTTGTGCTTCTCCAAACAATTTATGTCACGCCACTATTCTCATAGTGACGGGTCCCTTGATCGAATTGACTAACAATATTGCTTTAAGCTGTTACAGAATACATTTTTAGCCAAGCAAAGAAATCAAAAAGTAAAAATCACATTTGTGCGTCCATGCGTGACTCACAATCCGACACCGTGTTCCTGTTTTATTTCTATTTTAACTTGCTTAGCTTATTTTGGCCCCTTTTTTGGTCTCATGTTTTGGTCTGGCGCCATCTTTTGGACAAATTTGGAATTTCAGCTCTGCCAATTTATTCCTGTGAACAATCCATATTTTACCATTTGCACCATCTCTTCCCCCCATGTTACATGACAGTAGAAATGGGTCACTATCAAAGCAGAGTAGCAGATCTGGAGTCAGCGCTGAAGCAACAAGGACAGGTAAGCTTATCAATGAGCACACCTTTTTCTCAGACAAAATAGCTACATTCTTCAGTCACTCATTCGTCTGGCATTACTGGACCAACCCCCCCCCCCCCCCCCCTTGAACGTGGCTGGGAAAATGCGGAGAAAAGCAAATGTCATTTTCCAGTCAACCAAAGAATTTGTGGATGAAAATGACACAACATTTCAAAGCTGTCCACGCGTTTGTCTCTTCTAGAATGTCAAGTGGGTGGAGGAGAAGCAGCTGCTGCGTCAGAGCAATCAGCAGTTGGCCGAAAAGGTGACGGAAAGAAAGGCGCTGGGCGGAGTCGCTTGGCGTCACACCCGTCCGGAAGCCCCGCAGATGAGGTCTGACTGTCTTTTCAGGTCAGGCGGATGGAGGCGGAAGAAGCGCGTCTGAAAGAGCACATCCAGGATATCCGAGACCAAAACGAACTGCTTGAGTTCCGCATCCTGGAGCTGGAGGTGGGAAGACTCGCACAAGCGTGTTGAGGCCAGAGATGTGACGGACGGACGGACGGACGGACGGACGGATGGATGCATGCCTCTGCCTTTCAGGAGAGGGAGTGGCGCTCCCCCGTCTTGAAGTTTCTGCAAGTCCGTTTCCCAGACGGCCTCAGCCCTTTGCAGATCTACTGCGAGGCCGACGGCGTGAGCGTACGTAAGGCGTCCCTCGCAACCCTAACCTTAACCTGAGGTCCCAGAACACCTTACATTGCTCCTTGCGCCTTTCCCCAGGACATCGTCATCAGTGATCTGATGAAGAAGCTGGACATCCTGGGCGATAACGCCGTAAGTGTATGTCGAACTCCTTATGTTCGCACTCCACGAGACTCGGCGGCTCAAATGTGACTTTTGGAAGGCTTTGCGCTGAAAGAACCTTGTTGACGCTGTGCCTTTGGGCTCTTGCAGAATCTCACCAACGAGGAGCAGGTGGTCGTGATTCACGCCAGGACCCTTCCCACCCTAGCCGAGAAGGTAACGCGCACGTCCACGCACGCTCTCGCATTCTGCTTATGTGACAGCAGCCTTTCCTCAGTGGTTAGAATACATCAAAGTGACCAAGTCAGCACTTCAACAGAAGATGTTGGACATTGAAAGTGAGAAGGTAGACAGACACGCGACATCAGCCAAGGGGAACTCGGGGCAATGTGCCCCAACAATTCTGACCTTGAGCTGTGCTAGGATATGTTCTGCAACCAGAAGGGCTACCTGGATGAAGAGTTGGACTTCAGGAAGCGTTCCATGGACCAGGCTCATAAGGTAAGCCGCCCTCAAATCTCCCGCCGGACCACTGATGGACGAGGATTGCGGCCCAGAGGATCATGGAGCTGGAGGCCATGTTGTACGAGGCGCTACCGCAGCGGGACTGCCCCGCCACGGACGGCGAAAAAGCCAGCCACGCTGGCGTGAATGACGTGCTGACGGCGGATCAGAGACAAGAGCTTAGGAGCGCCGTGGACCAATGGAAGCGAGCCCTGATGTGGAAGTTGAGGGAGCGCGACGCTTGCATCCTCCAAGAGAGAATGGATCTGCTGCACAGCGCGCAACAGGTAAGGGCCCAAAGCCAGCCCGGCACTTACTTGCACGCTTACTGGCTTTTGAAGGCTACTTTCCATTTGTCCGTCCTAGAGGAACAAAGAGCTGAAAGAATTCATCGAAGCTCAGAAGAGACAAATCAAACAATTGGAGGAGAAGTTTCTGTTTCTCTTTCTAGTCTTCTCCTTGGCCTTCATTCTGTGGCCCTAACACCAGCTGGTGAGTGAGCTCCAGCGGCACCGCACTCGACACCTCCGATACACTGCCAGCCGGTCTCAGACGTTGGCAGACGTTCCGATGCCGACGTATACCCCCCGCCACGGTGACAGAGCCACCGCGTCACACCGGCGCTCATCCAATCAGAAGGCAGGAAAGGCAAATTCACATGCAGGGCACTCTCGAACCAGAAGAGAGCGCCACAAAAAACGGTTGTTGCCCCAAACGCGCACTAAAAAGGGTCAGAATAACAAGAGTCCCACCGGCCAGCCGGGGCCACCCGTCCATCCATTTCTTCAGGGGGGGAAAAAATTGGAGTCACCGGTGAGTACATTTTGCATTTAGCTCTGCTTTTCTGCTTCTGTCTTCAAGTGTGTGGCATCCTGCGACCAAAGATTCAGCCAACCCCAAAGCGGTTGACCTCAACGTCCCACCACCATTCCTACCAGAGCAGGTGACGTGATGCTTTGGACATCCTTCCGTCTCAGATGCCCAAAAGTACTCTTTGCCACATCTGCGGCAATACGGTGTCTTTTCAAAGGTGCAAATAAATCCAGCGTGGGCGGAACACGCACGTCTTCGGTTTTTCCCGCTTTGTTTGTGTGACAGCTGTTGTGAAAATTTTACACAAATAAAGTTGTATAGTACAGGTTTGGCCAAGCCGCAACTCCCGAACCGCATGCGGCTCTTTTATGGTCATATCAACATTTGTGTGTGTGTGTGTAGGTGTGTGTGTGTGTGTGGGGGGGGGGGTTGTGCGTGTTGGCTTCACTTGAGTTCAATTTAGTATTTTCGTCAAAAGCGCATGTGGTGAAATTCCACAAAGTAGGATGGGCAAACACATTTCAGTAAACTATTAGTGTCAATTGGGCTCTCGAAATGGCAGGGAAAAGATGCACAGCAAAACGAAAATATGTAGATGAACACAGGACGTTTTTATCAGAGTGGGAAAGTTTCTATTTTTTGTTGAACGTGATGGCAAACCATTCTGCCTGATACGTCAGACCTCAGCGCATTTCAAAGATTCAAATCTTCAGCGCCATGCACTTCAGCTCACTCCATGCTAACATTGATCAGGCGTCGAACCCGCAACATCATGCTTAAGAGGTGGACATGCTAACCAGTGCGCCATTATGTCAACGCATAACAACTGTAAATCTACTAAACAAAACAGCGGTTGCTATATGACATCTGCCGCGTGTGGTTACGTGATAGACGTCACGTGATGGGCAGAACTTCCGCCGGAATTCAAATCCGCGGGGAGAGTTAACTTGTTTAAAAGGGAGTGGGCAGAAGAATTATTTAATTTATTTAAATCTATTGGAGTGTGCGCCATTATGTCAATGCATAACAACTGTAAGTCTACTAAACAAAACAGCGGTTGCTATATGACGTCTGCCACGTCGTGGTCACGTGACGCGGACGTGACGTCGACGCCTACTTTACATCCCACCGATCACAGGACCCCTCGGCTGCATAACCGCGCCCCCTTCCCAACCAATCGGATTTGCTATACGCGAAAACTACGCCAATGGGCGGAACTTCCGCCAAAATTTAAATCCGTGGGCGTGGCTCGCAACAGGAAGTAGGAAAATGGCGATGTTGACAAAGACACAGCGGATGGTAACATACGACTAACAAGAGAAATATTTTTATTTTCTGCTTGCAACTGGACCGTCCAGAGCGTACACGGTAAGTACAACTAATCGTTTTTAAAAAGAAGTACTTTTGTTGCCCTGAAAAGCGAGTGAGTGTGGCGTTTGGGGGGAACGTCGAATTTCGACGATTCTTTCTGGTCAACGGTTGTAAATGATTGCGTTGATTAAAAAAGAAAACTTGATGTAACTCTACTTTTAACTGCCGTTTCAGATAAGCGGGTATTACGTCGCAGTCATGTGCCGCGGATATGACGTAATTGGCTGAACTTCCACCAAAATTCAAATCTGTTGGCGCGATGGCCGTGAGCCACTGAGCAACGACGAATATCAACAGAATTATCTTTATTTTCTGCTTGCAACTGGACCGTCTACAGCGCACACGGTAAGTAACACTCATTGTGTTTAAAGAGATTTACGTTTGTAATAGCAACGTGTAGCTGAGGCGCTAGCAGAAGTGTAGCCGCGTTGCGTTGTACGTGTGAATATTGGTCCAGGCGAAATGTTAATGTTTAATTTCATTCCTTTAAGTTCCACGGTGTTTGTTGGCTGCAAGTTTTCCACTGCAAGAAGAGGCTCGTATCATTGACCAGGAGCGAGCTACAATGGTGAGTAGCCATAACATTTATGTTAAACACTTCCTATTTCATGTCTAACAGTACTTGATTTAACAAATAACCATAAATAAATACAGTGTGGGCACTGAAGTTAACATATGTGATTATACTGCCTAATCTGTCACCGAGTATATTGTTGCAAAGTAATATAAGATCCAAAGTTGTAATTCAGAATAGTTTTCAAAAGAAGGCCATTAGAATTATATACAAGTCTGATTACCCTGAACATAACAACAAGCTATTAATTAAATCACAAATTCTTCAATTCAAAGATTTGGTAGATTATCAGAATAATAATGTCTAACAGTAATTTTACCGTGGCACTATTGAGAGCGTCATCACCAGTTGCATCGCTGTCTGGGGTGGTAACTGCACTGAACAGAACTTGAAGGCCCTGCAGCGCATAGTGAATACGGCTGGTAAGATTATTGGTGCTTCGCTCCCCTCCCTGAAGGACATTTACACCTCCCATCTCGCCCGCAAGGCAACCTCGATTGCCAGAGATGTGAGTCACCCGGCTCACTCTTTGTTTGACCTTCTGCCCTCTGGGAAGAGGTACAGGAGCCTGCGCTCCCGCACCACCAGACTTGCCAACAGCTTCTTTCCCCAAGCTGTTAGGGCCCTGAACTCGCTACCCCCTTCTGCGTAGCGTGTGGCACTGTTGCGCTATTTTCGGGAATGTCTGCTGTACGCGCACTTGCTCCTTTTTTTTTCTGCTCCTCTTATTTATTTATTTATTGTTGTGTTATTTATTCATTATTTTTATTCAGCACGCTTTTGTTATACTTGTTACTTGTTTGTCTGTTGTGAGCCATGTCTTGTCACCGTGGGATAGGGGGGAACGAAATTTCGGTTTCTTTGTGTGTCTTTGGCATGTGGAGAAATTGACAATAAAGCTGACTTTGACTTTGACTTTGACTTTGATTTAACACATCACGATAAGTAGATTGAGTGTGGGCACTCTCAAGTTAACATATGTGATTATACTGCCTAATCTGTTACAGAGTATGTTGTTGCCAAGTAATGTAGAATAGATCCAAAGTAGTAATCCAGAATAGTTTTGAAAAGGCCATTAGAATAATAAACAAATCTGATTACCTTGAACATAATAGTTAAGTGTTGAATATGTCCTATGAAGTCAAAATTGGGCACCATCATGTGGTGAAATTTGGAATTGCATCACATCCAATTTTGCCTGGGAACAAACAGATTAAATAAATCTTAGTCTTAAATAAGGCACTCCTTCTCAAACAAGTAAACTCTGCCCATTTTGCGCAGTAGATGTTCTGTTAATATCTAGTATTTATACAAAGTCATAATTTAAATTGCTTTCAACCTTAATTCATCGCTTCAACCAACATTACTCGCTCTTATTACCAACTTGTATCGATTTAACTAAGCGTTTAATACTTCCTATCAGGTCTCAAGTCAAGATTTGGCAAAATACAATTTCAGCAAATCCAATTTTGCCAGGCAACAAAAAGAGATTAAATAAACTAAATAAGTCTTCTTCCCATTAAATAAATCAGAAAAGTCTGTCTTGTAACCAGTCCTCTTCAAACAAGTAAAGTCTGCCCGTTTTGTGCCGTAGATTTTGTGTCTATGCCTAGTATTTATACAAAATCATAATTTAAACGACTTCATTCCTTCATTCACTTTGGAAATTTGGAATTGCAGCAAATCGAATTTTGCCAGGGAACAAAAATAGATCAATTAAACTAAATAAGTCTTCTTCCCATTAAATAAATTAAAAAAGTCTGTCTTGTAACCAGTCCTTTTCAAACAAGTAAAGTCTGCCCATTTTGTGCCGTAGATTTTGTGTTTATGCCTAGTATTTATACAAAATCATAATTTAAAGGATTTCATTCCTTCATTCACTTTGGAAATTTGGAATTGCAGCACATCAAATTTTGCCTGGGAAGAAAAGTAGATTAAATAAATTTAATAAGTTTTACTACTTCCCAATAAATAAATTAAATACGTCTTACTTGTTCCCACTCCTTTTCAAAAAAGTAGTTTAAAACGAGGGCCATTTACTCAACCTTTAACCTCAACCCCGCACGTCACATTGTGTTGTATCTGTGAATGTTGGTTGTGGCCAAATGATAGTTTTCTTTCATTCGTTTAGGTTCCAAGAAAACTTGATGTAACTCTACTTTTAACTGCCGTTTCAGATAAGCGGGTATTCCGTCGCAGTCATGTGCCGCAGATATTCGGTAATTGGCGGAACTTCCACCAAAATTCAAATCTTTTGGCGCGATGGCCGTGAGCCACTGAGCAACGACGAATATCAAAAGAAACATCTTTATTTTCTTCTTGCAACTGGACCGTCTACAGCGTACACGGTAAGTAACACTCATTGTGTTTAAAGAGATTTACGTTTGTAATAGCAACGTGTAGCTGAGGCGCTAGCAGAAGTGTAGCCGCGTTGCGTTGTACGTGTGAATATTCGTCCAGGCGAAATGTTAATGTTTAATTTCATTCCTTTAGGTTTCACGGTGTTTGTTGGCTGCAAGTTTTCCACTGCAAGAAGAGGCTCGTATCATTGACCAGGAGCGAGCTACAATGGTGAGTAGCCATAACATTTATGTTAAACACTTCCTATTTCATGTCTAACAGTACTTGATTTAACAAATAACCATACATAAATACAGTGTGGGCACTGAAGTTAACATATGTGATTATACTGCCTAATCTGTCACCGAGTATATTGTTGCAAAGTAATATAAGATCCAAAGTTGTAATTCAGAATAGTTTTCAAAAGAAGGCCATTAGAATTATATACAAGTCTGATTACCCTGAACATAACAACAAGCTATTAATTAAATCACAAATTCTTCAATTCAAAGATTTGGTAGATTATCAGACAAATAATGTCTAACAGTAATTGATTTAACACATCACGATAAGTAGATTGAGTGTGGGCACTCTCAAGTTAACATATGTGATTATACTGCCTAATCTGTTACAGAGTAATGTACAAGTAATGTAGAATAGATCCAAAGTAGTAATCCACAATAGTTTTGAAAAGGCCATTAGAATTATAAACAAATCTGATTACCTTGAACTAAGTGTTGAATATGTCCTATGAAGTCAAAATTTGGCACCATCATGTGGTGAAATTTGGAATTGCATCACATCCAATTTTGCCAGGGAACAAACAGATTAAATAAATCTTAGTCTTAAATAAGCCACTCCTTCTCAAACAAGTAAACTCTGCCCATTTTACGCAGTAGATGTTCTGTTAATATCTAGTATTTATACAAAGTCATAATTTAAATTGCTTTTAACCTTCATTCGTCGCTTCAACCAACATTACTCGCTCTTATTACCAACTTGTATCGATTTAACTGAGCGTTTAATACTTCCTATCAGGTCTCAAGTCAAGATTTGGCAAAATACAATTTCAGCAAATCCTATTTTGCCAGGCAACAAAAAGAGATTAAATAAACTAAATAAGTCTTCTTCCCATTAAATAAATCAGAAAAGTCTGTCTTGTAACCAGTCCTCTTCAAACAAGTAAAGTCTGCCCGTTTTGTGCCGTAGATTTTGTGTCTATGCCTAGTATTTATACAAAATCATAATTTAAACGACTTCGTTCCTTCATTCACTTTGGAAATTTGGAATTGCAGCAATTCGAATTTTGCCAGGGAACAAAAATAGATCAATTAAACTAAATAAGTCTTCTTCCCATTAAATAAATTAAAAAAGTCTGTCTTGTAACCAGTCCTTTTCAAACAAGTAAAGTCTGCCCATTTTGTGCCGTAGATTTTGTGTTTATGCCTAGTATTTATACAAAATCATAATTTAAAGGATTTCATTCCTTCATTCACTTTGGAAATTTGGAATTGCGGCACATCAAATTTTGCCTGGGAAGAAAAGTAGATTAAATAAATTTAATAAGTCTTACTACTTCCCAATAAATAAATTAAATATGTTTTGTTCCCACTCCTTTTCAAAAAAGTAGTTTAAAACGAGGGCCCTTCACTCAACCTTTAACCTCAACCCCGCACGTCACATTGTGTTGTATCTGTGAATGTTGGTTGTGGCCAAATGATAGTTTTCTTTCATTCGTTTAGGTTCCACGGTGTTTGTTGGCTATATGTTTTCCACTGTCAGAAGGATGAAAATACAAAGTACAACACTTGGACGTAGGCGACGACATCACCGGTGAGTCCTTCCTTCCTATTTATTTACCTTCTAGGTGCGAGAGGCAACACAATACGAACAACACAACACAATACGAACAACTCAACACAATATGAACAACTCAACACAATATGAACAACACAACAAATTACGAACAACACAACACAATACCAACAACACAATACGAACAACACAACACAATACGAACAACACAACACATTACGAACAACACAACACAATACGAACAACACAACGATACCGCACTGAACAACACGATACCGCACTGAACAACACGATACCGCACTGAACAACACGATACCGCACTGAACAACACGATACCGCACTGAACAACACCATGCCGCACTGAACAACACCATGCCGCACCGAACAACACCATGCCGCACCGAACAACACCATGCCGCACCGAACAACACCATGCCGCACCGAACAACACCATGCCGCACTGAACAACACCATGCCGCACTGAACAAAACCATGCCGCACCGAACAACACCATGCCGCACTGAACAACACCATGCCGCACTGAACAACACCATGCCGCACTGAACAACACCATGCCGCACTGAACAACACCATGCCGCACTGAACAACACCATGCCGCACTGAACACCATCCCGCACCGAACAACACCATCCCGCACCGAACAACACCATGCCGCACCGAACAACACCATGCCGCACTGAACAACACCATGCCGCACTGAACAACACCATGCCGAACTGAACAACACCATGCCGCACTGAACAACACCATGCCGCACTGAACAACACCATGCCGCACTGAACAACACCATGCCGCACTGAACAACACCATGCCGCACTGAACAACACCATCCCGCACTGAACAACACCATGCCGCACTGAACTACACCATGCCGCACTGAACTACACCATGCCGCACTGAACAACACCATGCCGCACTGAACAACACCATGCCGCACTGAACAACACCATGCCGCACTGAACAACACCATGCCGCACTGAACAACACCATGCCGCACTGAACAACACAATGCCGCACTGAACAACACCATGCCGCACTGAACAACACCATGCCGCACTGAACAACACCATGCCGCACTGAACAACACCATGCCGCACTGAACAACACCATGCCGCACTGAACAACACCATGCCGCACTGAACAACACCATCCCGCACTGAACAACACCATGCAGCACTGAACAACATTATGCCGCACTGAACAACATTATACCGCACTGAACAACATTATGCCGCACTGAACAACATTATGCCGCACTGAACAACACCATGCCGCACTGAACAACATTATGCCGCACTGAACAACACCATGCCGCACTGAACAACACCATGCCGCACTGAACAACACCATCCCGCACTGAACAACACCATCCCGCACTGAACAACACCATCCCGCACTGAACAACACCATGCCGCACTGAACAACACCATGCCGCACTGAACAACACCATGCCGCACTGAACAACACCATGCCGCACTGAACAACACCATGCCGCACTGAACAACACCATGCCACACTGAACAACACCATGCCGCACTGAACAACACCATGCCGCACTGAACAACATTATGCCGCACTGAACAACATTATGCCGCACTGAACAACATTATGCCGCACTAAACAACACCATGCCGCACTGAACAACACCATGCCGCACTGAACAACACCATGCCGCACTGAACAACACCATGCCGCACTGAACAACACCATGCCGCACTGAACAACACCATGCCGCAATGAACAACACCATGCCGCACTGAACAACACTATGCCGCACTGAACAACACTATGCCGCACTGAACAACATTATGCCGCACTGAACAACACCATGCCGCACCGAACAACACAATGCCGCACTGAACAACATCATGCCGCACTGAACAACACCATCCTGCACTGAACAACACCATCCTGCACTGAACAACACCATGCCGCACTGAACAACACCATGCCGCACTGAACAACACCATGCCGCACTGAACAACACCATGCCGCACTGAACAACACCATGCCGCACTGAACAACACCATGCCGCACTGAACAACACCATGCCGCACTGAACAACACCATGCCGCACTGAACAACACTATGCCGCACTGAACAACACCATCCCGCAATGAACGACACCATCCCGCAATGAACGACACCATGCCGCACTGAACGACACCATGCCGCACTGAACGACACCATGCCGCACTGAACGACACCATGCCGCAGTGAACGACACCATGCCGCACTGAAAGACACCATCCCGCACTGAACAACACCATGCCGCACTGAACAACACCATGCCGCACTGAACAACACCATGCCGCACTGAACAACACCATCCCGCACTGAACAACATTATGCCGCACTGAACAACATTATGCCGCACTGAACAACACCATGCCGCACTGAACAACACCATGCTGCACTGAACAACATTATGCCGCACTGAAAAACACCATGCCGCACTAAACGACACCATCCCGCACTGAACAACACCATGCCGCATTGAACAACACCATGCCGCACTGAACAACACCATCCTGCACTGAACAAAACCATCCCGCACTGAACAACACCATGCCGCACTGAACAACATTATGCCGCACTGAACAACATTATGCCGCACTGAACAACACCATCCCGCACTGAACAACACCATGCCGCACTGAACAACACGATCCCGCACTAAACAACACCATCCCGCACTGAACAACACCATGCCGCACTAAACAACACCATGCCGCACTGAACAACACCATGCCGCACTGAACAACACCATCCCGCACTGAACAACACCATGCCGCACTGAACAACACCATTCCGCACTGTACAACACCATGCCGCACTGAAAAACACCATGCCGCACTGAACAACACCATCCCGCACTAAACAACACTATGACGCACTGAACAACACCATGCCCCACTGAACAACACCATGCCGCACTGAACAACACCATGCCGCACTGAACAACACCATGCCGCACTGAACAACACCATGCCGCACTGAACAACACCATGCCGCACTGAACAACACCATGCCGCAATGAACAACACCATGCCGCACTGAACAACATTATGCCGCACTGAACAACATTATGCCGCACTGAACAACACCATGCCGCACCGAACAACACAAAGCCGCACTGAACAACATTATGCCGCACTGAACAACACCATCCTGCACTGAACAACACCATCCCGCACTGAACAACACCATCCCGCACTGAACAACACCATGCCGCACTGAACAACATTATGCCACACTGAACAACACCATGCCGCACTGAACAACACCATGCCGCACTGAACAACACCATGCCGCACTGAACAACACCATGCCGCACTGAACTACAACATGCCGTACTGAACAACATGACGCCGCACTGAACAACACCATGCCGCACTGAACAACACCATCCCGCACTGCACAACACCATCCCGCACTGAACAACACCATGCCGCACTGAACAACACCATGCCGCACTGAACAACATTATGCCGCACTGAACAACATTATGCCGCACTGAACATTATTATGCCGCACTGAACAACACCATGCCGCACTGAACAACACCATGCCGCACTGAACAACATTATGCCGCACTGAGCAACATTATGCCGCACTGAACAACACCATCCCGCACTGAACAACACCATGCCGCTTTGAACAACACCATGCCGCACTGAACAACACCATCCTGCACTGAACAACACCATCCCGCACTGAACAACACCATCCTGCACTGAACAACACCATGCCGCACTGAACAACATTATGCCGCACTGAACAACACCATGCCGCACTGAACAACACCATGCCGCACTGAACAACACCATGCCGCACTGAACAACACCATGCTGCACTGAACAACACCATGCCACACTGAACAACACCATCCCGCACTGAACAACACCATGCCGCACTGAACAACACCATGCCGCACTGAACAACACCATGCCGCACTGAACAACATCATGCCGCACTGAACAACACCATGCCGCACTGAACAACACCATGTCGCACTGAACAACACCATGTCGCACTGAACAACACCATCCCGCACTGAACGACACCATGCCGCACTGAACGACACCATGCCGCACTGAACAACACCATGCCGCACTGAACAACACCATGCCGCACTGAACACCACCATGCCGCACTGAACAACACCATGCTGCACTGAACAACACCATGCCGCACTGAACAACACCATGCCGCACTGAACAACACCATCCAGCACTGAACAACACCATGCCGCACTGAACAACACCATGCCGCACTGAACAACACCATGCCGCACTGAACTACACCATGCCGCACTTAACAACACCATGCCGCACTGAACAACACCATGCCGCACTGAACAGCACCATGCCGCACTGAACGACACCATGCCGCACTGAACGACACCATGCCGCACTGAACATTATTATGCCGCACTGAACAACACCATGCCGCACTGAACAACACCATGCCGCACTGAACAACATTATGCCGCACTGAGCAACATTATGCCGCACTGAACAACACCATCCCGCACTGAACAACACCATCCCGCACTGAACAACACCATGCCGCTTTGAACAACACCATGCCGCACTGAACAACACCATCCTGCACTGAACAACACTATCCCGCACTGAACAACACCATCCTGCACTGAACAACACCATGCCGCACTGAACAACACCATCCCGCACTGAACAACACCATGCCGCACTGAACAACACCATGCCGCACTGAACAACACCATGCCGCACTGAACAACACCATGCCGCACTGAACACCACCATGCCGCACTAAACAACACCATGCCGCACTGAACAACACCATGCCGCACTGAACAACACCATGCCGCACTGAACAACACCATCCCGCACTGAACAACACCATGCCGCACTGAACAACACCATGCCGCACTGAACAACACCATGCCGCACTGAACTACACCATGCCGCACTTAACAACACCATGCCGCACTGAACAACACCATGCCGCACTGAAGAGCACCATGCCGCACTGAACAACACCATGCCGCACTGAACTACACCATGCCGCACTGAACAACACCATGCCGCACTTAACAACACCATGCCGCACTGAACAACACCATGCCGCACTGAACAACACCATGCCGCACTGAACTACACCATGCCATACTGAACAACATGACGCCGCACTGAACAACACGACGCCGCACAGAACAACACGACGCCGCACAGAATAACACAATACCGCACAAAACAACACAATACCGCACAAACAGTTTTAGATAATATTATGTCGCAGTCATGTGACGCGGACATGATGTCAATAGGCGGAACTCACGGCAAAATTATAATCCGTGGGCGTGACTTGCAACAGGAAGTAGGAAAGCGGCAATGCTTGCAAACAAGACACAGCGGTTAGTAACACGACAACTAACAAGACAAATATTTTTGTTTTCAGCTTGCAACTTGACCGTCTAGAGCGTACAAGGTAATTACAACTCGTTGTTTTGAAAAATATGTTTTTTTGTGTAGCCCTGAAAAGCGAGGGAGTGTGGCGTTTGGGAGGAACGTCGAACTCGGCGTCTGCTTCCAGCCACAGATGCCAAATTTCGACGATTATTTCGACTGGTCAACGGTTGTAAATTATTGCGTTGATTAAAAACTTATCCTCGGTTATCCGTGGCTAAAACACCACAACCCTGCAATAAACTGGGAGTCAGGGGAGATAAAGGGGTGGGCATCCCAGTGCCAAGTATCGTGTGTCAAACCGAACCCTTCGATCGAGTCCCCATGCACTTCTCCCTCGGACTTTGCGTCTCCTGAACCAGAGTTCAGAGCTCCGGATCTAAACCAAGTACCCAAATGCTACCATCAACTTGCGGAGGTATTTAGCAAAGCCAAGGCGAGCTCCTTACCACCCCACCGTCCCTACGACTGCGCCATAGACCTATTGCTCGGTGCTTCGATCCCCAAGGGGAGACTTTATTCCCTTTCGGGCCCCGAAAAGAAGGCCTTAAATGACTATATTGACGCGTCACTTAAAGCGGGTCTGATCATGCCGTCATCATCGCCTGCAGGGGCCGGGTTTTTCTTTGTGGGGAAGAAAGACGGAACCCTGCGCCCCTGCATAGATTACAGTCCCCTCAACCAGATCACTATAAAGAATCGGTACCCCCTCCCACTCATGTCGGCCGTGTTTGATCAGTTGCAGCAGGCTCGGGTATTCACCAAGTTAGATTTGCGTAACGCGTATCACCTCGTGCGCATTCGGGAAGGTGATGAGTGGAAGACGGGCTTCAACACCCCCCGGGGACACTTTGAATACCGGGTAATGCCGTTCGGCCTCACCAATGCCCCCGCGGTCTTCCAGGCCATGATCAATGACGTTCTGAGTGATTTCTTAGACCACTTTGTTTTCGTTTACTTGGATGACATCTTAATTTATTCACCAGATTTGAGGACCCATGAGAGTCATGTTAAGTCGGTCCTGCAACGGCTCCTGGACCATCGACTTTATGTAAAGGCCGAAAAGAGCGAGTTCCATGCAGAAACGATATCGTTCCTTGGCTTCATCATAGCCCCAGGGAAGGTCCAGATGGACCCAGCCAAAGTAAGCGCGGTGACCCAATGGCCGGTACCGGATAGCCGCAAAAGAGTGCAGCAATTTCTGGGATTTGCTAACTTTTATAGACGATTCATACGAGGCTTCAGCGCCACCGAGGCTCCCCTGCACGCTCTCACCTCCCCGACAGTTCCGTTTCGCTGGACGGCGGAGGCTGAAGCCGCCTTCCAGGAGCTGAAGAGGCGGTTCACCACCGCTCCAATCCTTACCTTGCCCGACCCATCTCGTCAGTTCGTGGTGGAGGTTGATGCCTCCAGTCAGGGAATCGGCGCCATCCTGTCTCAGAGATCCCAGGTCGACAACAAGCTCCATCCATGCGCCTTTTTGTCCCGACGGCTGACCCCCGCGGAGCAGAACTATGACGTCGGAGATCGGGAATTGTTAGCAAATTCAAAAAGGCTCTTGAAGAATGGAGACACTGGCTGGAGGGAGCCCAACACCCCTTTCTGGTTTGGACCGATCACAAGAACCTGCAATATATCAAGGAGGCCAAGCGATTGAACTCCCGCCAGGCTTGTTGGTCCCTCTTCTTTAACCGTTTCCATTTCACGTTGTCTTACAGACCGGGGGCCAAGAACACCAAACCTGATGCGCTGTCACGCATCTACAGCCCAGACCCGGTGTCCACAGAGCCAGAGCCCATTCTCCCCCCTCACTGCGTGGTGGGAGCCGTAACCTGGCCCATAGAGGACTTGGTGAAGCGGGCAAACCACGATGATCCACCCCCTAGGGGAAGTCCCGAGAATAGACTGTTTGTTCCGCCCCAACTACGATCCCAAGTGATCCACTGGGCGCACACCTCCCGGCTCACGTGTCACCCGGGCGTGCGAAGAACCCTGCACGTCATCCAACAAAGATTCTGGTGGCCCTCCATGGGGGCGGACGTCCGGGAGTATGTTGCAGCCTGTTCCATCTGTGCGCGGAGTAAGAACACTCCGGGCCGCCGTGTGGGGTTGCTGCAGCCTCTCTCCATTCCCTCTCGACCATGGGCCGACATCTCTGTGGATTTTGTCACGGGACTGCCGGTGTCTAGCGGTAAGACGACGATACTCACCGTCGTGGATAGGTTCTCCAAGATGGCCCACTTCATTGCCCTGCCCAAATTACCTTCGGCCAAACGTACGGCAGTAGTTCTCATGGACCACGTCTGCAGGATTCATGGATTTCCTCGGACGTCGTGTCAGATAGGGGCCCCCAGTTCGTGTTCCGCTTTTGGAGGGCTTTCTGCAAGCTTATAGGGGCCACCGTGAGCCTCACTTCGGGCTACCACCCGGAAGCGAACGGCCAAGCAGAACGCATTAACCAACAGCTGGAAATGGGCCTCCGCTGTTTGGTAACCCAGAACCCCTCGTCGTGGAGTCAAAACTTGACCTGGGTAGAGTACGCCCATAACTCCCTTCCCATCACGGCGACCGGGATGTCCCCCTTCATGTGCGTCTTTGGATACCAGCCCCTGCTCTTCCCCGACAGCGAGCCGGAGGTGTCAGTTACCTCGGCGTGCGCCGTGGTGAGACGCTGTCGGCGCATCTGGGCAGCGGCAAGGGCCATACTGGTCCGCCAGGGCGACAGGGTGAAGAGGATGGCTGACCGGAGACGTCGTCCGGCACCTGTCTACCGGCCCGGCCAGCGGGTCTGGCTGTCCGCCCGGGACCTTCCCCTCCAGGTGGGCTCCAGGAAGCTGGCCCCCCGTTTTGTAGGGCCGTTTCCGATCTCCAAGGTCGTCGGTCCAGCGGCTGTGCGACTCCGTCTGCCTCGGTCCCTTGCGGTGCATCCCACCTTCCACGTCGGGAAGGTCAAGCCGGTTAGGGAAAGTGGGATGGTGCCGGCTCCCGCGGCACCCCCGCCTACGCGGACGGTGGGGGGTGGGCCTACCTACACAGTTAAGAAGTTGCTGGACGTGCGCCGGAAGGGCCGGGGCTGGCAGTTCCTGGTGGACTGGGAGGGTTACGGGCCAGAGGAGCGGCAATGGGTGCCGCGTAGCTATATCCTGGATCCCGGGCTACTAGATGACTTTTACGCGGCTCACCCCGATGCTCCGGGTCCGTCTGGGATCCGGCCCTAGTGGGGGGGGGGTTATGTCATGCTGTCATGTGTCGTCCGGATCACTTCCTGTTTTATTGTGTGATTTTCCTCTCGTTCCAGTCGGTGTGTCCTTCCCCTGTGCGTCCGGTCACGTGAACCCCTGATTCCAAGTGTGTGCACCTGCGTCAATGACCAACTGTCTTCACCTGTGTTCCCCTCCTGTGTCCATATAACCCGCGTCTTTCCCAGTATCCAGTGCCAGTGCGTCTTGCCTTGTAAGAACACTAGCGATCACGAAACCCTCGAGTTCCACGTACAAGCCTTGTTTGAGCGACTTTGATCCCCGATGTTAACTTGGTTACATCGCTATCTTGTTTTTGTATTTCCCTCGGTTCGAGGTGCTTTGATTTCCCCTTTTTCTCCCTCGGTTCGAGGCGCCTTAGTTTTCCCTTTTTTCCCTCCTATTGAGGCGTTTTTTGTTCGACTATCAGTGGAGACAATAAAAGCCTTTTTGGACATTGAAGTCTCTGCATTCGAATCCTCTCCCTGCTCTGCACCTGACATAAACTAAAAAGTGGTTGAAAGTAAAAGTTTACACTATCAAAAAAACAATACTTACCTGGATAACCTGAAACAGAAAAACACACAGTTATACTTACCTATGCCGAGTTCACATATTCACACCCAATCGGTACCTGCAAGAAAAGAGCAAAAACAACAAGTTAATAAGCTAAAATGAGTAGATGGAAAATTATCCGGAACGAAACGCAAATTGCTGACATGAAACACATATAAGGACCGCTCGGAGCAGGAAATTCAGTCTCGATGCGGCCATGAAGGAGGAAACAGCTCCACATGCAACAAAACTAAATTTAGCTTCCATTCCCGTGTGCCAGACCTGAGGAAGGCACAAAAGATGCCGAAACGTTGTCGATGGCCACACGGAGGAAATAAAAGGGAGCGCAAACTAGCGCCGATAGGAAAACAATTAGACGCAAAATTATAATTTACCCACGCTCTACCCAGATAGGAGAGCGGATGGATGCCGCACAGAGCAAGATGCTCTCGCTCCACCCAGATAGGGGAGTCGATGAATTAAGTGCGAGGTACGACTAATTTGACCGCAAATGCAGCTGTCAATCTATCATGCCAAGTCGAGACTCATTTATTACATATATAACAAAGGCGACCGGATAGGCAAAGTGCAAACACAAAAACAAACAACAAATACAAAGCAAATACATGTTTATTAAGCCCAACTTGGCCTGACCAGCATGGCTGGCGCAGCCACGACGGACAGGTTGCTCTGGGGCTGGATGTGGGACGTGGGCGTGGATGGTAGGACCGTGCCTTTGCTCCTCTCCTTCGGGGGAGGAACTCCCTTCTTAATCCTAACTCGCCTGTGCCACCCCCACTGCCCCCCCACGTTTCCAGTTTCCATTGAGCTCCTGCTGCGTCTGTGCGCTGTCCCCTAAACCGATCCTACCCTAACCCTAACCTAACCCCAAACCCTAACCCCAACCCTAACCCTAACCCTAATCCAAATCCCTCCCTGACTCCCATTATGAAAAAAATTTCAACCTGCAAGTCAAAAAATGGAAATTAAGAAGTCAAAAATTTGAACACAAACACGAAATTGAATATAAACTAAAAAGTGGTTGAAAGTAAAAATTTACACTATCAAAAAAAACAATACTTACCTGGATAACCTGAAACAGAAAAACACACAGTTATACTTAACTATGCCGAGTTCACATATTCACACCCAATCGGTACCTGCAAGAAAAGAGCAAAAACAACAAGTTAATAAGCTAAAATGAGTAGATGGAAAATTATCCGGAACGAAACGCAAATTGCTGACATGAAACACATATAAGGACTGCTCGGAGCAGGAAATTCAGTCTCGATGCGGCCATGAAGGAGGAAACAGCTCCACATGCAACAAAACTAAATTTAGCTGCAATTCCCGTGTGCCAGACCTGAGGAAGGCACAAAAGATGCCGAAACGTTGTCGATGGCCACACGGAGGAAATAAAAGGGAGCGCAAACTAGCGCCGATAGGAAAACAATTAGGTGCAAAATTATAATTTACTCACGCTCTACCCAGATAGGAGAGCGCATGGATGCCGCACAGAGCAAGATGCTCTCGCTCCACCCAGATAGGGGAGTCGATGAATTAAGTGCGAGGTACGACTAATTTGACCGCAAATGCCGCTGTCAATCTATCATGCCAAGTCGAGACTCATTTATTACATATATAACAAAGGCGACTGGATAGGCAAAGTGCAAACACAAAAACAAACAACAAATACAAAGCAAATACATGTTTCTTAAGCCCAACTTGGCCTGATCAGCATGGCTGGCGCAGTCACGACGGACAGGGTGCTCTGGGGCTATTTTCTGGCACTAAGGTCATTTCTGCCTACAAGCGGAACAAGAGTCTGGCAGATATTTTGATCCGGGCAAAATTGCCAACATTGAAGTGGGACAAACCCTTATTGTTGGACACTCAATTCAAGAGACTAAATTTCATTAAAAATATAGAAATGGGAACAGTATTTGGAATTGACCAGGGAATCAACCCAAAATCTAGAAATTGTGTTTATGTTATTTTTTGTAACAAATGTGGGATCCAATATGTTGGCGAATCACGAAACAATTTGTCCACACGCATGTATCAGCATCGGTATAATGTGAAGAACAAGAAAGAAATGGACACACCCTTAGTTAAACATGTTGTTGATCATGGTATGGCCTCAATGAGAATGGCGGGATTACAAAGGAACATTAATTGGACAGACATAGAAAGAAAAGGGAGGGAACGATATTGGATATTTACATTGGGAACTAGGGAGCCAATTGGACTAAACATTAAGCATTGAAGATTCACCATACACCACTTGATTTGGATCCTTACTACAATCCCATCCCTAACCCCAATCCCTACTCCTTACCCATAATCCTAACCTAACCCCAATCGCTACTCCTTACCCATAATCCTAACCTAACCCCAAACCTAATCCTAACCCTAACCCTAACCCTACCCTAACCCTAACCCTAACCCCAAACCTAATCCTAACCCTAAACCTAACCCCTAACCCCTAACCCTAACCCCTAACCCCACCCACATCACACAATCCTAACATCAACAATCGCCTAAATTATAATTCTGCCGCTATAACATGTAAAAATAAAAAAAAATGACAATTACAAATTTTCAAAAACACTAAGAAAGCTTAAAAATACATAAAAGTTTAGAACGTCAAAATTTAAAATGTATAAATACTAATTAATTTAAAATCATTTACGAAATTTCAGAAGTATTAAAAACACAGAGGTAACATTAAATATTAATTGATGATTGAGTCGAAAGAGATAAATAAATAAAACAATATTAACACAAATTATACATTTGATGTAAAATAAGCAACAGAACGAATGAAAATAATTAGACCAGTGGATTTAGTGGTTTATGGTGCGAAAAGTGATATACAAGTCAACAAAATAAAATCTGAATCAAAAGGAAAAAAGGAAAAAGGAAAAGGGACCCGGAAAAAAGAAAAAATGAAAGAGTATAAAAGGAGGCGAGAAAAAAACAGGTTCATTGTGCTTTTGTCTCTCGAACAGTCGACAACTCTCTGCTCTCTTAAAAACTAGCCAACTCTTTCACTAATATATTTTTTGGGGGTTTTCTTCATTTTTTTCATTTTTTTTTTTTTTTTTTTATAGTACCCGATGAAGACCGATTAAGGTCGAAACGTCGTATTTGTTTCAGTTCATTTAAAAAGAAGTTTTTTTGTTGTTTTTGGCACAATACACTGGGTTTGGGTTATTGGGGACTTTATTGATTTGGGGGTCTCAATAAATACGTGAATAAATAAAGGGATTGAATTGGATTTCATTGGCAAATTAGTACATTAAATGCTTTGGTAAATAAATAAAGTTAAAAATACATTAAATTTTCAAAATTAAATAAGTTAAAAAAAAACAACAATGACAGAGTGGACGGTGGTTAGTCGTGGTCGGAGGGGACCACGTCAACCGCCCAATTTTTTGGACAGGGAGGATAGGGGATCCTGGGACCGGGAGGTCCGTGCACCTCCTCGCTCCTTTTGGAGTGGGTCTCTGTACTCAAAACCTAACCCTAACCCTAACCCTGACCCTGACCCTAACCCCAACCTAAAAAAAGACACTCAACAAGGTGAAGTTAAGAAGATTAAGGAGACTAAGAAAAAGAGAAAGAGGAGTAAGAAGCTCACCCACCACTCAGGGGAACAGAGGGATGCCCAACACATAGAGGATTGGGGAGCGCCTCAAACGACTTACCTTGACCAGCAGATGGAAGACTTACCTTCACCGACTCAAGAGGAGGACTCGACAGCTTCCGAAGAACCGACGACAGAGACTCCAATGAAGCGCATTGAAGAAATAAGGAGGAAATACCAGGAACCTACTGGCCCTAACTCGTCAGAAACACCAATTAGGAGAAGAGAGACACCACGACCGAAATTACTGGAAACAATATTCTTCCAGTCACGTGACACACAAACCGAACCACAATCGATGTACACCACACACGAACATGAAGGGAATAAGAGGGCAAATTGGTTTTTGTTTCCCCAGAGAAGATGGTTGATTGTAGGTGATTCAAACTTGGCCAAATTGCAGAAAATCGAAGACCGCGAAGTACAAGTGGACTGTTACCCGGGAGCTAAAATCCGCCATGGGATTCACCTACTCAGAAACAGAACTGCAACCTCTCCCAACGTGCTAGGGGTCATTTTATCCTTGGGCCTTAACAATAGAGGTAGGGTCATCCCAATATTCATATCCAAGGAGATAGCCAGATTGCTGGGAGCAGCTAAGGCCACTTTTCCTTATGCTAAAATATTCATTCCTAAAATTAATTATTCCCAATCACTTCCTTTGGAGATCCAAGCCAACCTTAGGGAACTGAATGAAATAATAGAGGAAACGGGTCATTCGATTCAACGCTTACCATCAAGACTGTTTACCACAGGACCGGACAACATCCATTGGACAACGGACACGGCTGAAGAGATATGGAACTTGTGGAAAACCTTTTTTATGCCAAGGAGCCTCCCCTAACTCAAGGAGATAACCCTGGCTGATCCAGTGGTCAACCTGTCGACCTCCTTTAGTTTGACGAAAGATCATAGGGAGCTTCTGGAGAAGGGGCTTACATTCGTCCCCACCGCAACCATGATGAAGGATCAGAGAAGGATCACCAAGGCCCATGTGCGACAGTACCATAGAAGGTTAAAACTAGACTCTTATTTTGGAACTTCGACGACGGCAGCACCACCCAAATTCCAGTCGGCTTCAATGTGGGAGCCCAAGGATGATGAAGTACCCAGGGAGATAAAAGTATTAATACACAAAGACAGAGCAGTCCTAAAACAAGTGGAAGTCCCAAGAGAGATGCCAAATTTGACAGAGGGCGAAAGAAGAGCCCTGGACGACTTAAGTTCGGCAGAGGAATTGATTATTAAGCCAGCAGATAAAGGGTCAGCGGTGGTCATTATGGACCGAAAAAATGACGTGAGAGAGGCTCATCGACAACTTCGCAATACGGAGTATTACCATTCGATCCAAAAACCGATTTATCCGGATACAGAAAAGTTAGTCCACACAATATTAGATCAAATGAGAAAAGAGCACCACATTACTAAAAAAACAATTCTTGTATTTAACAGGAGCATCCCCGTCACGTCCTTTTATCTACTCCCTAAGATTCATAAAGACCCGGCATCGTGGCCCTGGCCCTACGAAATGCCGCCAGGACGTTCCATCGAGTCAGATTGTAGTAGCGAATCCTACGGCTCGGCTGAGCTAGTAGATTATTACTTGAATCCCTTGTCAATTCTACATCCGAGTTACATCAAAGATACTAATGATTTTGTTTCAAAAGTACGGACCTTGACCGTGCCACAGACCTGTTGGTTGTTTTCCATGGATGTTGAAAACTTGTATACTAATATTGAAACTGCTAGGGGTTTAGAGGCGGTACGCAATGTTTTGGCACGTAATCCGATTTTGGGCCGCCCGGATGAACACATTTTGGCATTGCTGGAACTCAATCTGACTAAGAATGATTTTCAATTTGACAATGGGTATTTTTTACAGGTCAAGGGGACAGCAATGGGGAAACGTTTCTCTCCAGCCTATGCCAATATCTATATGGCTGAATGGGAGGAGAACGCCTTGACACAGTGCTCTAAGAAACCTATAGCTTACCTGAGGTTCTTAGATGATATTTGGGGAATTTGGGGAGATTCTAGGGAAGAATTTGACGTGTTTCTTAAAACCTTAAATGGCCACCACCCTTCAATTAAACTGACGGCACAGATTAGCGAGAGGGAAATTAATTTTCTTGACACAACTACATATAAGGGACCGGAATTTCATACAACAGGGGGACTTGATGTCAGAGTATTTTTTAAATCCACAGATACTCATGCGCTACTACACAAAAAGAGTTTTCACCCTAGACACACGTTTGGGGGTTTGGTTTATTCACAACTCTTGAGATTCGGGAGAATTTGCACTCACGCAGAAGATAGGGAAGAAGCGACCAAAGTCTTGTTCAGGTCATTACAGCAACGAGGTTATTCTCGGTCATTTCTTCGCACGATTAAGCTACAAACATGGAAAAAAGGAAGAAGAGGGGACACTCAGCGGGTTAAAAAAATGATACTTCCTCTAATTTCGATTTACAACTCTTACACAGTCAATGTTCACAGAAAAATTAAACAGAATTTGGAAGCGTCGGCGCTGACTGACCTGAAGGCGAAACATAAGGTGGTTTCAGCCTTCAAAAGGAATCCAAATTTAAAAGATTTGTTGGTTAGCACTAAAATGAAAAGTGGGTCCTCTCGTGCAGCCAGGAGATCAATAGGAGTGATAACAGACTCTCAGAAGAAAGAACATTTCTTCACACAGACGGTGTTAGATAAATTGTATATATATGTTATCATGCGTTCCCTAATGAGTACTTATTAATAAAGTTATTGCGCAGAATGCTTGCTGTTTCTTCTTGCAGACATCCCCCAGTCCACAGCAAGTCAAACGATGCTGTCTGGAGCTTCCTGACTTTCTACACATCTGGGAATCCAAGAAAGTTGTTGATGTCTGCACATGTCATTTTGTCTATGCACTCTTTTCTCATGACTACTTTGTTTCCCATAACATTCACTTTTCGGTTCTCATGGGATCCTGTCCGCGACTTCTAGTTTCACATAGAATCTCGTTTCTTCACTCTTGAGACTAGCCCACGCTTTCCCCCCCACCTATCAGGGGCTAGTCTCACATTGTAGTTAGGGCATTCCTTAATAAAAAGAGAGGAGTGTAACCAAGACCTTTAGTGTATTTTGGATTGCTGTAAGTCTGGATGCACTCCTCGCGAGAAAAGATCAACATTTTGTCTCACTGGTTTTGTCTGCTGATCCTTTTGCTGAATCTGAACCTAACAGACGGGTAAGGCCTTGTCTACGCGGAATGCGGTCTACTGTATGAGCTGTCGATTGTGTGGAGTTATGTATGTGGGACGGACTCGAAATGATGTCAGAAGCAGACTGCATGCGCACCGCTACAGCATCACACATAACCAGAAGCGTAACACGCATGTAGTACGCCATTTCCGCCTGCACGGGTTACGTAACTTGAGAATACGGATTTTGGAGAGCTGTGCGGGCTGGACACAAAGGGATAGGGAAAACGCGGAAATGAGATGGGTCAGGAGGTTGAAAACTCAATATCCACTAGGACTCAATTTGGCAACAACGGAAACGGAGAACACTGGAATATCGGGGTTAAAATAGAAGTTCTAGTGGTGGAGTTTACACGGTTGGGGAAAATTTGGAGGGAATGCCCTCCCGAAACGATATATGGAAATTAGGGAAAATATCATAATTGTTCCTTGGTTTAAGTTCTTGTGGGGGATGTTTATGTGATTGGGAGACGGCTGAAAGGAGGTTGGAGAAAAACCTGACACTTTCCATTTAATCAAAGAGTCTAACTCTGGTTGGCTGGTTTTCCTGACAACATAGATAAAGTGCCCAACTCGGACACCAAATTCTAATCTTCATCCTTATTTGGACTCTACTCTAACATTAAATCCTAACACTTAATCAATTCATAAAACTTACATAAATTCAGATTCAGAATGAAAACCTAACCCAAACCCTAATTCTAACCTTGACCTCTGACCCTAACCATTAACGCTAAATTAATTAGGAATTACACCAAATTTCAACAAAATTAATCTAAACTGAACCTTATGTTGATCCTAAATGCAATGAGATTCCAGAATGAATTTTAATCCAACCAAATCTAAAAATTTACGATTAAATTGAATTAAATTACAAAACAAAAAAAAGGGGGGACTATAATCGAATTATATTTTTGATTTTAAGCAAACTCTAAAAGAAAAATATAAAAAAAAGAAGGATTTTTCTTCTAACACATAAAAGGAAAACATAGTACGTGATGGGACGCTTGAGGGCGCCCTTGGCACACTAAATCGCTGTGGTACGAATAGAGCTCGGCTAGACGCGAATATTAGGGGATTAATGATACCCTTTAAATTCAGAAATGAAAAAGTACTTCCGCATTGCTAACGCTCATAACATTAGCCACGATACGCTTATAGTGATTTCGTTACAAATATACGATCGTATTAATGTTATAAATTAATTCTACGAATTAATGGAATCGGGAAACACACTTTAATAATACCAGGGGGTTGAGGAGAATTTTATTCCATATGAATTTTTTATTTGGACGAGGGGAGGGTTTGGGAAAATAGGGGGATTACAGAAAAATAAGAGCCGGCAGAGTAATTGACAGGAGTTTACGAGTATTTCCGGGGGGCGGGACCTAGGGGGATCGCGATTTACGTAGATGAATGTATTTCTAAATATATAATTTGATTTAGATGATGAATTCAATTTACATTTAAATGTTTCACGACTAACCTAATTAAACGGTACCAATAGGGTTTACAGAATGTCTTAGTGCTTATCAGTTAGATGTGGGAACGTGATTGAATGACGAGAGCCGTCAGTTGCTTCGCTGAGGCTCGTGGGAGAGAAAAGAAAAGAGAAAAGAAGGGTTGGCTTTCGGCGGTGGCGCTGTGAGGCAGGAGAGTGGCACTGGGGAAGCCCTTCTTTCCAGGTAATGTGGAAGATTCTTCCGATTCTTTTTGAGAAAAACAGGTGAACCCTTTTTAATCGCTAAAGCTAAGTTATACGGTACTACGCTATGCTAGCCTTTATTGGTATAGGATATGTGAGAGTATGCTAAGCTAAAAGACAACGAAAAGAGAAAATATTAAATTGCCGGATGAATGAGACCGGATATCAATAAAGGAAACACAGCTAACGCTCATAACATTAGCTACGATACGCTTACGGGGATTTGGTTACGAATGTACGATCGTATTAATGTTATAAATTAATTCTACGAATGAAGGGGATCGGGGTACACACTTTAATAATACCAGGGGATTTAGGAGAATGGTATTCCATATTGTTCGTTTATTTGGGCGATGTGAGGTTTTGTAAGATAGGGGGATTACGGAAAAAAGAGCCGCCAGAGTGATTGACAGGAGTTTACGAGTGTTTCCAGGGGGCGGGACTTAGGGGGATCGCAATTTATGTAGATGAATGTATTTCTAAATATATGTCTTGATTTAGAGGATGAATTCAATTTACATTTAAATGTTTCACGTCTAACCCGATTAAACGGTACCATAGGGGTTACCGAATGTTTTAGGGCTTATCGGTTAGATGTGGGAACGTCATGGGATGACGAGAGCCGTCAGTTAATTCGCTGAGGCTCGTGGGGGGGGTGGCGTTCGGCGGTGGCGCTGTGACTCAGGAGAGTGGCACTGGGGAAGACCTTCTTTCCAGGTAAGGTGGAAGATTCTTCCGATTCTTTGAGAGAAACAGGTGAACCCTTTTTAATTGCTAAAGTTACGTTATGCGGTACTACGCTATGCTGGAATTTATTGGTATAGGATGTGCGGGAGTATGCTAAGGTAAAAGAGAACGAAAAGAGAAAATATTAAATTGCCGGATATCAATAAAGGAAACACAGCTAACGCTCATAACATTAGCTATGATACGCTTACGGGGATTTGGTTACGACTGATGGCGCCGCGGATGGCTGCCACGGTGAGTCGCTCTCTGTTTCTTTGTCTTATTTTGTGTGTTTTCTGTGTCTTCTGCTGTCCATCCCGGATCACTTTTACTAGAGAAGCACTGTTAAACATCGGTCAGTCTTCTTCTGGTATTTTCTCTCCTGTTCTCTCTGATTCAGACTGTTTGTCGGAGATTTTAGCCGGAGCGGCGGTGCTATACAAGCTAGCGCGACGGCGGCGACGCGGAAAACGAGCGGGAGCCCTCGTAAAGCTGAGGCAGAGAGGGTTCCGTTCTGCCCTACCGTCAATTCATCTGGCGAATGTCCGCTCCCTGGCGAACAAGATGGACGAACTGCTGCTCCTCACTTCAAGGAACACGGACTTCAGCAGATCCGCCGCGCTGTGTTTTGTTGAGACGTGGCTTAGCGAACGAACCCCCCACCACGCCATGGAGTTAGCTGGGTTTCGGCTAACGCGTGCAGATCGCAGCGCGGAGCTCTCCGGAAAATCAAAGGGAGGTGGTCTCTGTTTCTACATTAATGAACGTTGGTGTACCGATGTCATGGTGTTGAAAGAGTTTTGCAGCCCTCTCCTAGAAACACTTTTCATAAACTGCCGGCCGTTCTATTCACCACGGGAGTTCTCCTCGATCGTCATGGCGGCTGTTTACATCCCACCACACGCACGTGCGAGTGAAGCCACGCAGATGCTGGCTGACCAGGTGACAGACATGGAGAAACTTCTACCAAATTCACTAATCATTGTTCTGGGTGATCTTAACAGGGCGAACCTCGCACACAAACTCCCCAGATACAGACAGCACATAACGTGTCCCACCAGAGGGGCACAGACACTGGACCACTGCTACACCGTAATTAAGGATGCATACCACTCTGTGGCTCGTGCAGCTTTAGGACTCTCGGACCACTGTCTAGTTCATCTGATCCCTGCCTACAGACAGAAACTAAAAACTAAAAGCCTGTGGTGAGGACTGTCAGGAAGTGGACATTGGAGTCAAGGCAGGACCTCCGAGCCTGCTTTGACTGCACCGATTGGAGTGTTTTTGAAGCTGCAAATTCAGACTTGCATGAACTCACTGACACTGTCACATCATACATCAGTTTTTGTGAGGATCTGTGTGTGCAGACTAAGACCTTCTGCACGTACAACAACGACAAACCTTGGTTTACACCGAACCTTAGGAGGCTGCGCAAAGTCAAGGAGGAGGCCTACAGGAGCGGCGACCGGGACCTGTTCAAGCAGACCAGAAACACACTGAACCGAGAGGTCAGGAAAGCCAGGAGGTGTTACGGGGAGAGCCTGGAGAGACACCTCTCTGCCAATCCTGATCCCTCAACAGTGTGGAAAGGCCTGCAGAGCATCACGGGCTTCAAGAAACGAACCCCCCGTCCTGTGGAGAGCCCAAGGCTCGCTGACCAGCTAAACAGGTTCTACTGCAGGTTTGATCGGTCCTCCCACACAACGGGACCTCCTGCAGCACAATCCACACAATCCACATACTCACCTCCCCCCACAACTGCTCTGTCCACACCTCCATCACCGTGGTCACCGACTC
This sequence comes from Syngnathus scovelli, assembly GCF_024217435.2. Lineage (NCBI taxonomy): Eukaryota > Metazoa > Chordata > Actinopteri > Syngnathiformes > Syngnathidae > Syngnathus > Syngnathus scovelli. Next base: position 1,051,616 of record NC_090847.1, on the reverse strand, counting down.
TCTCTCTTGCAGAGGCCGCGCCCGCACTCCAGATTCGCGAGGAGGAAGTGCGCCAGATGTTCCGGAGACAAAAGATCAGGAAGGCACCGGGCCCAGACGGCGTGTCACCTTCCTGCTTGAAAGTCTGCGCTGAGCAGCTGGCGCCCACCTTTGCACGGATCTTCAACCGTTCCCTGGAGCTGTGTGAGGTGCCCTCGTGTTTCAAGAGCTCCACCATCGTACCAGTGGCCAAGAAGCCCGCCATCACAGGTACGAATGACTATAGACCTGTTGCACTGACATCTGTGGTCATGAAATCTTTCGAGAGGTTAGTACTGAACCACCTGAAGGATGTCACGGGCCCCCTGCTGGACCCCCTCCAGTTTGCCTACCAGGCAAATAGGTCGGTGGATGATGCGGTCAACATGGGACTGCACTACATCCTGCAACACCTGGACACCCCAGGAAAGTACGCCAGGATCCTGTTTGTGGACTTCAGCTCGGCGTTCCACACCATCGCTCCTGACATCCTCCAACAGAAGCTCATCCAGCTTGCGGTGCCTGCCTCCACCTGTCAGTGGATCACCAGCTTCCTGACCAACAGGAGACAGCGTGTGAGGCTGGGGAGCATCACATCTGACACCCTGACCACCAACACTGGAGCCCCTCAGGGATGCGTCCTTGTTGGAAATGATATACTTTTTATCATTGGATTCTATGTATCTACTTTTGTGTGCAAGACTCTCCGCAGTATGTGACCATCTAGCCTTGTGAAAATGATTTGGGGGCATATGGCCGGCTAATGACTGGAGTCATTAGCCGCGCTATACAATAAGCCCCATAGTTAGCTAGACATGTTCAGATCATGAGATTGTCATGGGATGGCTGAAGCAGACAGAGGTCTCATTTAAGTTGAAGTCATGAGTACGACACCGGGATGTATTCCCAGGGCCACTAAAGACTACGTTTTTGTTAAGCTAATAGTCATGAGACGTCCATACTGCTCCGTCCACGAGAGTTTGTTCTGTGGTAATGAGATATAACTATGGAATGTATTTCCTGCCTGTGAACCTACCCGATCATGTACACTTGCCCAATTGTTTCTTTCTCAATAAAAAGCTCGGCAAAACTCAGAGCAGAGCGCGAATCTCAGCCACACTTGCTGTGTCTGGGATGCGCCCTTCTGCGCAGGAGAAAACGCTAAGCCAAGAAAGACCTACCGTCTCCGAGATTGATTTCAGATAAATGTTGTCAACCCAACATTTTTGGGGGCTCGTCCGGGATTTCCTGAAAATCTGCTCGCTGATCCGAAGAGTGTTGAAGACGCCGAATCCGTGCACGGCAGAGGTCACAGGACGCCTGAAGGAAAGCCCTGGGGAACAATGTTCATCCACCAGGCCGGCGTCCGGTTCAGCACCTCTCGGCAGCGAGGATTGACGGAAACTTCAAAAGAAATCTCTCAGAGACTCGGTGAGACCTCTTTGTTGGCTGCGTGGTTGGGGTATTTTAGTCCCCAGAAAAAGGGTACCTGGGTAAGGACGGCGGAGTCCTTGTTGTGAATTCCAAGTGATAGAAATTCGGTCTACAGATGGAACTTGTAGACGGAAATACACCTCGTTGTGTTAAGAAAATTCCGCGGTGTGAATGTGTGTGAATGGTAGCACGTATCACTCGCTATTGTGCTGCATGTAACATGGTGGGAAGAAATGGCAAATTTCTGTGGAATTCCTCACCAGAAAACTGGTCAAAGCAGGAATTACCACAGAAAGTTGTTATTGCACTAAAGAAACATTCCATCTTTAGAAATCCCTATGATTTAAATGTTGAACTAAATTGATTACAATGGGGGGCCGTCAAAGTGTTACTGACAATGTATCAGGGGATGAGAAGTATACGTTAAATAAGTTACCAAACTTGAGGCCGCAAGTATGATTGTCAGACAATGAAGCTATAGTGCGTAGGCGCACTGTTAGGCGTGGCTCAAGAAGAGGAGCCTGAGGCAGAAGCTCCTTCTGCTCCTATGCAAAACATGCATCTAATTTAAAAGACCTGAATAATAGCAAAATATATTATGGTCAGTCAATAAGAACTCCTACCAAACAAGAAGCATGACCAAGGCTGTTAAATTTCCCCAAAGTATAAATGACGCTGATGTATGCGAATGATACAGTTGTCAAACCTTATTGAAAGGCCAGTAATGTGAGAAAAAATAAATAAAAATAGTAAAACCAAAACATCAAATAGAGGAAGACGTTTGCACAGCATTGTTTGTTGATGTTGTTTGTGCACTGTGTTTTGTTGTGGGCCTTTGTGTTGTCCTTGTGTTCTCTGTGTGTTTATGTGTGTCTATGTGTTAAAATTTTGAAATTGGCTAAAATAGTGTGCAAGGAAAGTTACTAGACTGGGGTCTATTCGATTTGCACTGCAAGAAAAAATAAAATAAAAAAGGAGACATTGAAACTGGAAAATGCATTTTTTGGAGAAATTGGTGTAAAGACAGGCGAAAAAGATGAATAAATATTTAGGAGATGCAACAGAATGATGTTCGAGCAGAATTGAATCAGTTGAAACATGTAGAACTTAGAGGTGAAATATGAATTTTGTAAAATTTTGCAGAAATTTTAATCAATCTTTTATTGGCCAAGTTTGAGCATGCCATAGCATTACAAAGAAGTAATAATTTAACGTGAAAATATGAATTTCTTAATTTTGCAATTTCGGGAATGTTTAAAAACGTTCCCAGTGTGATTTAAATGGGCTGAATGATGTGAATTTCAAACTGGGACAATGTAAAGGTGAAATGTAGAATTTGCCTGTAAGAATGAGTGGAAGGAAAATTGCCCTAAATCTGCAAATTTTTTGGAAATGAAAAGCTTATGGAATTAATTCAATGCAAGCATCTCTTGAGTGAATTTTTGGAATATGTCAAAATCGGAATGAGTGGGTTGTTTTACCAAGAACCTTGAGATAGGACAGATTCAAATGAGGACTGTGAATTAAAAATGATGTAGTATGACTGTGTGGACAGCTTGAAGAGAGCTTGAGGAGAGTGAGAACAGTGCATGCGTGCGTGCCTGTGTGTGTGTGCGCGTGTGTGAGATCCAAATGAGCAGGAATGAATGACAAGATACAGCTTGACTGGTTGACGTTGTTGGAGACCACTATGTGAAAAGTAGTAGAACAACTTTGAAGAAAGAATGATTTTGAGCATATTTAATGCTAAGAAAAGAAAATAGGCCTTATTTCACAGTGGTTGACTGATTATCATGAATTGAATGGCTCGTTTTAGGCTTTCATCTAAAAGTCAAGTCAAGTTTATTTGTATAGCCCTAAATCACAAACAGTCTCAAAGGGCTTCAAGTAGACAAAAGTTCAAGTTTTCGTCTACAATGATGATAATTGCTTTTGAAACAAAGGAAGTGTAAGGATGAGATTCCTTTCTCCTCATGCAGCATTTAGGCCAGAGAGGAAGTGAAGTCAAGTAACAGAAGTTAGGATGGGTAAAAACCAGAAGTAAACTATCTTGGTTTACTCTCAGCGAAAGGGAGAGCAGGTAACAGGTTATATTAGACACACCACGACCTGCCACGAAGAACAACTGATGTTTTTTTTTGTCATTACAGCTGAGCTTGGGCTCCATGCTATGCTGAAATTGCTAAGCCACTAACAGGAGTGGCTCATGGACAGCCGTTAGCAGTCAAAGATACATTCGCGTGGACACCAAAAGTAGAAGAAGGATTGACAAGATTGAAAATGATATTAGTTCAAACAACAAAGGGTGTGATAATGGATAAGGTGCTATTGACGATGTCAATAACAAAACTGTTTTGCCAAAATGACTTTTAAGGCAACGCCTGTTGTGTCACTTATGTGACAACAGGGGGGAGATGAGTTATTAGTTACCTATTAGTTACCTTTGGTTTAGATTCTTGAAAAAAAAAATTTTTTTTAAGCATGTCCTGTTTGTGTGAAACATGATCCACACAGGAACCTAAAAGAAACTCTATATGAAAATTCGAAGATTCGAATAGTGGAGCCTAACAGGAACATGGAAAAAGTGAACAGCTGAGAAATGGCCTTCGATGTACTGGCAGTGAATTATAAATTCAGGACAGTTCAGTAATATCTGTAAAGTGAGCATAACACCATTAATACTGAGGTCAAAATAGATATGATACTAGGCAAAATTTGGAAACTAGATCAGAAATTGAAGGCTCAAATCAGGAAAGGTGGAAAGGTAATAGAGAGAATGGCATAAAATCAAAGTTAGGAAAACAAAAGATAGATAGTGGCCTGAAAATAGGAGGAGTTTCTGGAAATTACAGTATAATTGAGAGAAATAACAGTTAAGACTTGCAATTTAAGTTTAGGGTAATCTGTCAATTTAAAATGGTTCAAATGAGGTCCATCACAATACATCCGAGCGCTCATGAAAGAAAGGCGCTGTTCTTCCCTGGTAGATTAGATTATTGATAATAGTAGAATTTGAAGTTTGATTAACAGAAGGCACTATGGAATTTATGTCAAATTGGAAGATGATATTTAAGTTTGGTATCCCAGTCTGTTTTTTCAGTATCCATCAGTGACTCTGAAACTCGATCCCGAGACTCCACCGACAGCTGAGAACATCAAGAAAAATGGTGCATGGCTCTAAGGCACCTTTGACCTTTGCAAGAGCAAAGAAGGACTATATTTGTGCTTGGGGGGAGCACAACGCCCTGGAGGAGAACGACATCCTCGGAGGCGGAGTACAAAGAGTGAAGGAGCTCACAAGATGAGAATGGACTCAGTTGAAAATGGACTCATCCAAGAGTGAGGGATGAGTTGACTCTGAGACTACAACCAAAGATAACAACCTGACAATGAGGTGCGGCGAAAGACACACAAGACCTGAAAGATGCACCAAGCTGCTGAGACGTTATCAAACTTGGTGGAGCTTGGGTCAGAGTGGATGGAAGCTTGCTTGGGCACTGAGTTTGACACAACTGAGGAGTCTTGCTAAAAGATAAACAAATAAGGAACAAATTGTGTAGTGTTACGAAGAAAGAAAAAGTATCATAGTCAGAGGATAAATTTGGATGAAACAGATAGGCTAAAATTGTAAGAGATAAGAGTAGAATCACATTTAGCCCATCCAGCTTAACAATTAGACATTTAGTCATTAACAGTTCGGAGAAGGAAAAATAGGGCATTAGGATCTACTAGGATGCAGTCAAAAGGTGATTAGATTATTCAATGGAGGTAATTAATAAAGTAGAAGTTAATCACACCTCATAGGGAAATTCTGGTGTCAAAACAAAAAGTTTGATAAGATCAAGGAATAACAGCCATGAAAACTTTTGACAGTTAAGAATAACACTGCATGAGACTCACACCAAGTGACAGTGAACGCGATGACAAATGTGATAGGACTCGGAAAACAAATGCCTTAACATGGCAAAGTGAAAATAATGTAGTGGAGTAGACTGTTGGAGGAAGACTTTTGAGTATCTTTACCCAGGTGCTCGATCAGAACGATGGATTAGGACAAGATTATTTAAGGACCTACTGAGGCTGCTTCTTTCCCCATGCTCACCCATGAACATGCTCAGCAGTACAAATGACTGAATTTTTAGGCATTTAATTGGCAATTTTACAGTAAAGGTCCGGTACGAATGTACGAAATATTCACTTGGGAAGGACATCCAGAAATGAAGGGTTTACCGTTAATATTCGCTGATTGCCTGTTCACTTACACATACTAAATTTGTTTGTTGTTGTATGAGTGATAGATGCAAATGAATTGGCGCTTGTGTGGTTACGAATATGTGTGTGTGTGTGTGTGTGTTGAGGGCAGTATGAAAGGCCAAAGTATTTTGTAGTTGGTATGAAAGGGTCACAGTTGAGGGTAAGATTCCTCTCACCTGAGACGGGAACACCCAAGTGTGATGACTAACAGCCGATGGTTAATCAAAGGCACCATGAACAACAAAAATAGTTCATGGAGAAGGCCGAATTCAGCAACACGGATGGACAAGACAGGACTGATATCGAACACTAGGACGATGGACATATGACATGACGAACCTGAACTCACCCGACAAGGTGACAGACTATGTAGATGACAACCATACATATGGAACTTAAGCTTGCTTGTGGCAAGTGCGAGCTTGGCTTTGTTTCTGTGTGTCACTTGACTTATTGCAGCGTCAACCGACAGCCAAGGAGCAGATTGCTGGTTGTTTTATAACTTGTATTACTTTTGCAGGTTGTCGATTGCAGTCTTGGAAAGTTTATGTTGAATTCACGTGAAAATGTTAACCCTAACCCTTTTGATTTTTATGATGATTGATGATTTTCAGGACGGAATCCCCGTGCGCCATGATTCATTGTGTGTCTATTTTCATTTAGTAGATACTCGATGCCTGTGTAGTTTTGTGAGCACAAGTGTCCGTTGTTGGTATTGCCGAGTGTGAGGTGCACAGTCAATTTTCAGGAACTTGGGGATGACGATCCTGGATGACTGCAAGGTTCGACAGGACTGGCTGCAAGACGTGATGATGTGGTAGGACGTTTGCCGGTTCCTTTTTAAATGCCTAATGACACATTGGGCGAATGTGTTAAAGGGGGGTGGAGTTACGTTTGAGTGCGTAAGTAGATACATATAAAATTTAATTGTGACATTCAATGCTTTTTTGGATTCACTTGTTTTGGAGGCTTTAACAGGACGTGCCAGAATTCAACAGGCAGCAGTCACAGGAGAAATCGTGCGAGACTGACAGCACGATGAGAAATAAGGAAGATAATTCATAACTCCTGGGGGGAGTGTTGTTGTTTGTTTGTTTGTTTGTTTTAGGTTCACGCGGGCCTCTGGATCGTAGGAGTAGATGCAGGGACGCTTGGAGGTTCTATTGAACAACGACCACCAATCATCCCCGTGCCCCAAACAACCACAAAGGAGAAGAATTGTTTGCTGACGACTGGTTATGGAGATGTCGATTACTAGGGAACTCCTGAACGCTGACCGGGGCCTGGGAAGAGACTCTGAGGACGGTGAAGTGGACATAAAGATCTTGGATGGACAGCAGGCCCTGGGCAGTGATCCCAGAACAATTCATCGACAGACACATACATATGCAAGGGGGGCAAAACTAAGAGCATTTCAACTTTGCAGTATGCTGTGATATTGTGTCAATATTATGTCCTTCATTACTTTATCAAACGACCACATGCGGCATTATTTTAATTAGTCACATGACTAAAAGGTTGACATCAGCATCTGCTGTCCAGAATATCATGTTGGCCCAGTGTGAACAAGATGAGTGGGACCGCCTTGCGTAAATCGCCTACCTGTCTATTTTTCTTGACGATCCAGAACAAAATACATTCCATTATAACGAACATAGCCAAAGCCGGATGAAGGGCTGTAGTTCTGATAAACTCTGGAATGTAAACTTTCATGCTTTTTGATGGTACTATACTATATTGTGTAAGCATATACTCATTTATACACATATGTAGTTATTAGTTGATGTTTTGTTTTCCCATGAATTCCAATGTTAAAAACAGGAGGGAATGTTGGAAATGATATACTTTTTATCATTGGATTCTATGTATCTACTTTTGTGTGCAAGACTCTCCGCAGTATGTGACCATCTAGCCTTGTGAAAATGATTTGGGGGCATATGGCCGGCTAATGACTGGAGTCATTAGCCGCGCTATACAATAAGCCCCATAGTTAGCTAGACATGTTCAGATCATGAGATTGTCATGGGATGGCTGAAGCAGACAGAGGTCTCATTTAAGTTGAAGTCATGAGTACGACACCGGGATGTATTCCCAGGGCCACTAAAGACTACGTTTTTGTTAAGCTAATAGTCATGAGACGTCCATACTGCTCCGTCCATGAGAGTTTGTTCTGTGGTAATGAGATATAACTATGGAATGTATTTCCTGCCTGTGAACCTACCCGATCATGTACACTTGCCCAATTGTTTCTTTCTCAATAAAAAGCTCGGCAAAACTCAGAGCAGAGCGCGAATCTCAGCCACACTTGCTGTGTCTGGGATGCGCCCTTCTGCGCAGGAGAAAACGCTAAGCCAAGAAAGACCTACCGTCTCCGAGATTGATTTCAGATAAATGTTGTCAACCCAACAGTCCTCTCCCCACTGCTCTTCTCTTCTACACCAACGATTTCTCCGCAAGTGACTCTTCCGTGAAGCTCCTGAAGTATGCAGACGACACCACTCTCATCGGACTGATCCAGAACGGTGATGAGACTGCGTACAGACAGGAGGTGGAGCGGCTGGTCACTGGTGCAGCCAAAACCACCTGGACTTGAACCCGCTCAAGACCGTGGAGATGACAGTGGACTTCAGGCGAGGCCCTTCACCACTTTCACCCCTCACTATCCGCAGTAATACTATTCTCTCATCAGACACCTTCAAGTTCCTGGGAACCACAATCTCTCGGGACCTGAAATGGACCGGCCACATAGACTCTGTCCGGAAGAAGGCCCAGCAGAGGCTGTACTTCCTGAGACAGCTCAAGAAGTTCAACCTGCCACGGGAGCTGCTGAAGACCTTCTACACTGCCATCATCCAGTCTGTCCTCTGCACCTCCATCACTGTCTGGTTTGGATCGGCCTCCAAACAAGACAAGCACAGACTGCAACGGACAATAAGGACTGCAGAAAAGATAATTGGAATCAACCTCCCATCTATCCAAGACTTGTACCTGTCCAGGACCAGGAAACTTGCAAGTAACATCTCAACAGACCCTTCGCACCCAGGTTGCAGCCTGTTTGAACTACTCCCCTCCGGATGTCGTTATAGAGCTCTGTACACTAAAACCAGCAGACACAGAGACAGCTTCTTCCCCCAGGCTGTCGCTCTGATGAACTCACACCACTCTTAGAGTCTCAGAGTCATTACTGTGCAATAACATCCCGCTTGCCACACCTTTTTTGTCTACACTGTTTGTACTATGTGTCCTCTCTGCATCCATTGCAGCCTGGTCATCCTAGAAGAGGGACCCTCCCATCTGTGGTCTCTTCTCAAGGTTTCTCATTTCCCCTAGCTGGAGTTTTGAGTTTTTCCTTGCCCTCTTGGGAGTTTAAGATCAGGGGGTGTTTGAGAATATCTTTCGTTCTTCACATGTCCTGAGTGTTGTTGTTAGTCACCTAAATGTTGAACAGAGGCTGTGATTTACCGAAGTCAAATTCCTTGTTTGGCACGCTCAAACATGGCGAATAAAAAACTCTTGAATCTTGAATCTTGAATGTACAATCGTATTAATGTTATAAATTAATTCTACGAATGAAGGGGATCGGGGTACACACTTTAATAATACCAGGGGATTTAGGAGAATGTTATTTTATATTGATCGTTTATTTGGGCGATGTGAGGTTTTGAAAGATAGGGGGATTACGGAGAAAAGAGCCGCCAGGGTGATTGACAGGAGTTTACGAGTGTTTCCAGGGGGCGGGACTTAGGGGGATCGCAATTTACGTAGATGAATGTATTCCTAAATATATGATTGGATTTAAATTATGAATTCAATTTACATTTAAATGTTGCACGACTAAACCAATTAAACAGTACCGATAGGGTTTGCCGATATATATATTTTTTGGTGCTTATCAGTTAGATGTGGGTGCGTGATTGTATGACGAGAGCCGTCAGTTGCTTCGCTGAGGCTCTGGGGAGGAGGTGCTCGGCGGTAGGACGGTGACTCGGGGGAAGGGCACTGGGGAAGACCTTGTTTCCAGTTAATATGGAAGATTCTTCCGATTCTTTGAGAATATCAGGTGAAACTTTTTTAATCGTCAAGGCTAGGTTATGCTGTATTACGCTATGCTAGACTTTATTGAGATGGGATATGCGGGAGCATGCGAAGCAAAACTATACCAGGTTAGCCCTAAACTTTGTTTTACCAGACTTGTGGCATGCCATACAAAGGAATACAAAGGTTTTGTACGTAGGTTTAATGGTTGAACAAATCAGCACAACAAAAGGACTAAAAGACTGACCAATTGATTTATGCTGTCTGCGTTAAAGCTGGACAGTTGACTAGACAGATACTGAGATTTCGATTGAGGAGGTAGACACACTCCGGGGCTTGATCGACCCCGGTGGGGCCTCCCTTGGGCGAGGGTGTCTGGTGATAATGGCCGAAACACTCTGTGACCCCAAGGTCCACTACTGATGAGGTGTCTACAAAATTATGACGTTCAAATTACCCAGAACAACAATGTCGACTTAATGGGATCCCTTTTGAAGAAAGTGGTTGGTTGAGTATAGAAACAAGATATTGGGTCAAGAATGCTGCAAGGGTGGTAGACGTGATGTGGTCCAGGGATGGGGTGGCTTTCTTCTCTCGCGTCTCGCTGTTTTTACGTCTTGCTGGCTGGGGTCCTGGGGGGCGCCTCGGCTGCTCCGGGGGGGGGGGGGGGGGGGGTTCTGGTTGAGGTGCGGTCTCGCTTCGCCGTCCTTCGTTCCGGAGTTTGTGCGACTCCGGTGCGGCGGGGTTTGCTGAGGGGGACATGCGTCGGCCTGTGCCCTCCGCTGCCTTCTGTCTGGCCGGCTGGGTCGGCGGACCCTTTGGGGAAGGTGTAGCGAGATAACCTTATAGACCTAGTCCTAACCCCTAATCCCTAATCCCTAACCCCTAATCCCTAAACCTAACCCCTAATCCCTAAACCTAACCCCTAACCCTAATCCCTAACCTTAACCTCTAAAGAAAATGGTTGGTTGAATATAAAAACGAGATATTAGTTCAAAAATAGTTAAAAGGGAATAGACAAAGGTAATCCAAGGGTAGGACTTTAAATTAGTGTTTTTTTTCCCTCAGGTGACCAGATCGGGTAAATACAGTCAAAATCAAACATACAAGAAGCACAAACACGAGTTCAAGGTAAAAAAAATAACTTTATTAAGCCCTAAGTAGTCCGGGCCAACATGGCTGGCGCGTCCGCAATGGGTAGGATACTTTGGAGCCGGTTATGGGGGGCAGGTAAGGATAGAAGGACCGTGCCTTTGCTCCTCTCCTTCGGGGGAGGGACTTTTTAGCTGACCCTAACCCCTAACTTCTAAGGAAAACGGTTGGTTGAATATAAAAACAAGACATGAGGTAAACAATGGTTCAAAGTGAATAGACATAATGTAATCCAAGGGTAGGACTTTAGGTTGTTTTTTTTTCTTTTATTTTTTCCATCTTGCTGGCCGAAGACCTGGGTAGCGCCTCAGCTACTCGGGGGAGGTTCTGGCAGAGGTGCATTCTCACTTCGCTGTCCTTCGTACCCAATCCAGATTTTATGTGACCTGGTACGGCGAGGTTTACTGGTGAGACATGCGTAGGCTCGTGCCTTCCGTTGCCTTCTATCTAACCGACAGGGTCGGCGGACCCTTTGGGGAAGGTTTAGCGAGATAAACTCAAAATACCTAACCCTAAACCCTAACCCCCTAACCCTAACCCTAACCCACATGCAACAAAACTAAATTTAGCTGCAATTCCCGTGTGCCAGACCTGAGGAAGGCACAAAAGATGCCGAAACGTTGTCGATGGCCACAAGGAGGAAATAAAAGGGAGCGCAAACTAGCGCCAATAGGAAAACAATTAGACGCAAAATTATAATTTACCCACGCTCTACCCAGATAGGAGAGCGCATGGATGCCGCACAGAGCAAGATGCTCTCGCTCCACCCAGATAGGGGAGTCGATGAATTAAGTGCGAGGTACAACTAATTTGACCGCAAATGCAGCTGTCAATCTATCATGCCAAGTCGAGACTCATTTATTACATATATAACAAAGGCGACCGGATAGGCAAAGTGCAAACACAAAAACAAACAACAATTACAAAGCAAATACATGTTTATTAAGCCCAATTTGGCCTGACCAGCATGGCTGGCGCAGCCACGACGGACAGGGTGCTCTGGGGCTGGTTGTGGGACGTGGGCGTGGATGGTAGGACCGTACCTTTGCTCCTCTCCCTCGGGGGAGGAACTCTCTACTTAACCCTAACCCTACCCTTACCCTAACCCCAACCCTGTGCTGAATGATGTGAATGTCAAACTGGAAGGATGGAAATGCTTTGGAATGGGTTGAATCGGTTGAAAAATGTACAAATAATAAGTGAAATGTCGGCGCACCTAGATTTAGTGCTGGTGCACCTAAATGAAAGCGTTTAGAGCAGGGGTGTCAAACTCATTTTTGTCGAGGGCCGCATCATAATCATAGTTTCCTTCGGAGGGCCATTATGACTGTCAATATATGATATACAGTATCTTCCGTATAGTATTGACACAAGTTGATGCACAATTTGTCTTTGCGGGCCACATAAAATGATTTGGCGGGCCGTATCTGGCCCCCGGGCCTTGAGTTTGACACCTATGGTTTAGAGTATCCATTGCCAAAAGTTAATCTGGCGCTTTGATGATGTTATTTAGTCACCTTTTCAATTCCACTGCTATGAAGCCATTTACTAACCTTTACATCTGTGTATGTTGTAGAATGGAGCGTTACTCCTGACTCGGTCACCTGGGCACTCAGGTGTGTGAATTGGAAGGAACCCCCTACCTTCAGCTCTACTAGATTAGCCTCCCGCCAAAGGCCAATTTTGCGGTAGTTTAAAAATGCGTATAAGTATGCGTGCAAAGTGGGAAGTACAAATGGCTACTTACTTTACTTAAGTGTTAAACTCCGAATTGGCGCAAGGCGGTTCCCTCCTTGGCGCACCATGCAGATTGGACGCATCTAAAGTGGACCAAATTTATATCCCAATTACAATAATTGTGTTTGACAATGAGTGTGTCCCGTGTCTGTGTACACAACCTTAAAGATGACAAAAAAATAATAACGTTTGGTACCTTAGTACTAAACAGAGGATTTCAATGATTTTGTGTGTGTGTGTGGGGGGGGGGGGGGGGGGGGAGCTTTGCATGCGTATGCATGTACATTATTGCACATGCATCATGTCTTCACAAGTGTACACAAATACATGTGTGTACATGTGCATTTGTGGGTGCAGGTAACTTAAATTGGTTACTATGCCATCCAGTGACACCCATCTCAGGTAGTTTTGTGACTACCTCCTGAGGAGATGATACCACTGAGTTGGGGTAGACCAGGGCCCTGGCCTCTTCCTACAACTGTGGGCTGGTGTGCACTTCCGCCCCGATGAAAATTCTGGAGCCGGGTTTGGTGTGGAGCAAAAGGCCCCGTTCATCCACACCAAAGTTTAAAAAAAATGTACTAACTGTTGCCCTCTGTGAGTGTGTAGCATATCATGACTGCTACAAATTAACACTGGGCAATGATTCAATATTACTGATTTTACTTGGTCAGTACATATCAGTGCTTACAGTTATAATGTCATCTGGTAAATAATTTTGGAAGCACATTTCATAATGGCGCCTGTGCATTTTTTTTGGGGGCCAACCGAAATCAAAGATTTTGATAAAAGAACACTTTAAAAGTTGTTTTTATCCGTTTATGTGTCGTCTGAAATAAATGAATTACGCATCGTGTTTCTTTCCAGAAATGTCCTTACTCCGTAACGCAAAGTGCATGCATCATGGGTGTGGCGCATCCATTTTGTTAGATTGCGGCAGATGCACACGGTAGACGATAGGTGCAAATAGTCATACCCAAAAGCTGTGTGTCTGTGTGTGTGTTCCATCAACACACAGGGCATGTGATGCGTCAGTGCAGTAGTATTGGAGTAGTAGTGCCTGTAGTTTGTGCATGCTGCCTCGGCTTGCTACTTTTCTACTTTCAGCTACCGCCACCGGCTAGCCCTCTGTTTCCGGGGGTGACAAGAGGAGCCGAGTGTATAAGCCTCCTCAGCCGGTACACAGCCTCTCCATTGCCAAGACTTGCACACGCCTCCTCGTAGCCACACACGGTAACTGGCACCTTGGTGGCGTCACAACGGCTGGGAAGGCGGATGAAGGCTGCAGCAGAAAAGGGTCACCAGTCGTCTTGGTCTCCTTGCCACTGGATTCTGACCCCGATCTGTCAAGGACAGTGTGGTGACTGTCTGTCAGTCTCCCCACTTTAAACAAAGTCACGCACAGGCATCTTTTTCAGGGAATCCACCTTACATCCCGGATTAAAGTCCTGTGGCGACCAGTAAGTAGCAACGGGGGCAGGATTGTGAAGCCTGGAAGCCCCTAGTCCGAAGCTGGCACATCAGGCGGTGGATGTTAGATGATTGTTGGGCTCTTGGACCGAGGCAGAAAGAGCTCTTTGGTAGCTGCATCCACGACTGAGCAGCCCTTTTTAGGATCCACTCTGCTCACCCCTGATGGGGAAGGGGCTAGAAAAGGTGCCCTAAACATAGCCTGCCTCAAACCTCCCGACTGGATTACCGCGTTCAGAGGGATCACCAATATGCGGTCGAAAACACAAACATGAATTTTGGAGCATGGAATGTGAGCACTCGAATGGACAGTGTAACCAGTGATAGGCTGGAGAGGAGAACCACCATCATTGCCAGGGAACTGAGAAGATGCCGGATTGACATAGCTGCTCTTTCAGAAACCCAACGGGCAGAGGAAGGTCATCTGAAGGAGGAAAAGGGTGGATACACTTTCTTCTGGAAAGGAACGGCCACAGATGAGCCTAGGATCCATGGGGTTGGTTTTGCCATCAAGAACCAACTGATCAGTCACCTCTCTGAACTCCCTGTGAGCGCTTGATGACCCTCCGTCTGGTGCTGGCAAACAACCAGACGGCAACAGTTCTTAGTGCTTATGCACCTACCCTCGTTTCTGATGAGGAAAAAAAATGCCTGTCTGGATGAGGTATTGTCAAAAATCCCCAAGGAGGACAAGATTATTATATTGAGAGATGTCATTGTCAGAGCCAGGGATCAGCGCGACGTGAGCATCACAAAAGCCATGATGGATTCAGAGGCCTGCTGGACAGATCACCGCCTGATACGATCCACAATGTCCATCAGACTCAAGAGGAAGAGGAGACTGCAAAAGAAGCTGAGCCGGCAAACCTTGAGACCCTGAATAAAACTGCCGCCCTGCAGCTGTCTCAGGCCTCTCTTGGAGAAAGCCCCAATCAGGAATACCCTGAGGACATTGAAGAACACTGGAGCCTGCTCAAGTCTTCCATCCTCGACACCTGCAGTGCCACTCTCGGGTACAAGGCCAGAAAGCATCAGGACTGGTTTGATGAGAACAACACAGAGATAGAACAGCTCATCTCCAAGAAAAGGGAAACATTTCGTGTCTGGCAAAATGACATCACCTGCACAGCAAAGAGACAGGCTCACTCCAGAGCCAAGGCTGACGTCCAGAGCCGGGTGAGACAGATTAAAAACTCCTGGTAGACAGAAAGGGCACTGGAAATCCAGAGTTTGGCAGACTCTGGTGACACCAGGGGCTTTTTCAATGCTACCAAGGCTGTCTACGGTCCAAGCCATCGCGGCCAAAACCCCCTGCGCTCTAAAGACGGGCAGGAGCTGTTGAAGGACAATGAGTCCATAAACAACCGGTGGAGAGAGCACTTTCAGGAACTCCTCAACCGTGACAGCACAACTCAGTCAGATTTCCTCAGTCACATCCCTTAGAGTCCCATCAGGGAAGACATGGGTGAACCTCCCACTTCAGCAGAGGTCCAAGATGCCATCAGGAGCCTGAAGAACAACAAGGCCTCTGAGCCAGATGGGATCCCAGCTGAGGTCCTAAAGGAAGGTGGACCAGAGCTCCAGCTCTACCTCCATTCCCTCTTTCTGAAGGTCTGGGAAACTCCCCTCGGAGCACAGGGATGCTCTGATAGTGACCATTTTCAAGAAAGGGGACAAAGCGGATTGCGGAAACTATATGGGCATCTCGCTCCTTTCAGCAGTTGGCAAAGTACTTGCTCGTGCTCTTGCCAATCGCCTACTGCCACTGTCTGAGGAAGTTCTCCCAGAAGCACAGTGCGGTTTTCGCCCATCTAGAGGCACTGCAGACATGATTTTTACAGCACGCCAACTCCAGGAGAAATGCCGTGACCATAAACAGCCTTTGTTCATGACTTTCATAGACCTGACAAAGGCCTTTGACACGGTGGATCGCCAGGCCCTATGGAGCATCCTTCTGAGGTATGGTTGCCCGGATAAATACGTCAGAATACTGCAATTATTACATGACGGAATGGCAGCCACAGTGCTCAACAACAGCTCCTTGTCTGAGCCTTTCACTGGAGAGACAGGGGTCAAACAGGGATGCATCGTTGCACCCACCCTGTTCTCTGTCTTCATTGCCGCCATACTCCACCTCATCGATGAAGAACTACCACACGGAATCCCGATTTGGTACAGAACTGATGGCAGGCTCTTCAACCCTAACAGGTTCAAAGCCAAAACCAAGATCAGAACCACCACGGTCATGGAGCTCCAGTATGCAGACGATAATGCCATTGCAGCACACTCTGCAGAAGACCTCCAGGGCATCCTGAACTCCTTTGCTAAGGCATACAGAGCCCTGGGTCTGACCGTGAACATCAAGAAGACCTAGGTGCTACATCAACCCCCACCCAACCAGCCATCTACTCCGCCCATCACAAATGTGGATAACATTGCACTTGAATATGTTCACCACTTCCCCTACCTCGGCAGCCTTCTCTCCTCCAAAGCGGACATTGACTCTGAGGTCAAGCATTGCCTGAGCTGTGCCAGTGGAGCGCATGCCAGACTCCGGAAAAGAGTCTTTAAAGACAGAGACCTCCGGGTTGACACCAAGCTCCTGGTTTACAAAGCTGTGGTTCTCCCCACCTTACTTTATGGGGCAGAATCATGGACAACCTACAGCAGGCACCTACTAAGAGCTCTTGAACAACAACACCAGAGAACCTTGAGGAAAATACTCAGGATCAAATGGGAGGACAGACACACAAACATCAGCGTTCTGGAGGAAGCCAGGATACCGAGCATCACCACCTTAATAATGCAGCACCAACTCCGATGGACAGGACATCTCATCCGCATGGCTGACACCCGCCTCCCCAAACAGATGTTATACTCCCAGCTGAAGAGAGGTCCGCGAGCCCCGGGCGGGCAAAAGAAACGTTTCAAGGACAACCTCAAGTCCAATCTCAAGAAATTCCAAATAACATCTCAGGACTGGGAGCGCATCACCTTGAACAGGAACTGCTGGAGGGCAGCGGTGCAAGAAGGTGCAGCACATCACGAAAAGGAACTCCGCCGTGTCGCAGAAACCAAACCACAACGCCGTAAGGAAAGACAAAAACAGGCTCCAGCACGACCACAACCCACCACGACTTTCCCCTGGCCACAGTGCAGAAAAATATGTGGATCCCGGATCGGCCTCTACGCCCACCTGCGGACCCACAAGTAGATGACCCAGAGAAGAAGACAGTCATACTCGTCCCGAGTGACCGCCGATGATGATGAATTGAAACGCAAAACAAACATGTATTTTTGACTGACTAATTAATTACTAATTACACGTTCACCGACTGATCCGTTGATGCACAGGAAGGCAGTTCACTCATTGACCCGTTCGCGAACGGGAAAGTCAGGATTCGTTCCCTCACTGATCCGCTCTCGCGATGAACTGGAAATGCAAATCACTCACTGATTCGTTCACTCGCAGATTCGTTCTTTGGTGAATGGGAAATGCAATCCCCGGCTCGTTCGTGAACGGGAAGTTACGTCACTGACTCGTAAAGTCCCTCCTCCATCTAACGCTCGCTGGCGCTGCTGATTGGTCTTCACGAGTGAGTGAGTGAGTGAGTGAGTGAGTGAGTGACAGACAGCATTGCTGCTATGCCATTGCCAGCCGACACACGTTATGCTAACATTGATGTTTTAATTTTGTGTTTGTTGGCTTGTAGTTGATGGTGTTAATATACCAAATGTGTTTGTGTTTGAATACAAGGTTGAAAAAACCCGTTATGCCGACATCTTTTTATTTTGGGGGGCACCATGTCAGGCGCAGAGCAGGGAGAGGACTCGAATGCAGAGAGTTCAATGTCCAAAAAGGCTTTTATTGTCTCCACTGACAGTCGAACAAAAAACACCTCACTAGGAGGGAAAAAAAGGAAAACCAAGGCGCCTCGAACCGAGGGAGAAAAAGGGGAAATCAAAGCGCCTCGAACCGAGGGAAATACAAAAACAAGGTAGCGATGTAACCAAGTTAACATCGGTGATCAAGTTTGCTCAAACAAGGCTTCTACGTGGAACTCGAGGGTTTCGTGATCGCTAGTGTTCTGACAAGGCAAGACGCACTGGCACTGGATACGGGGAAAGACGCGGGTTATATGGACACAGGAGGGGAACACAGGTGAAGACAGTTGGTCATTGACGCAGGTGCACACACTTGGAATCAGGGCTTCACGTGACCGGACGCACAGGGGAAGGACACACTGACTGGAACGAGAGGAAAATCACACAATAAAACAGGAAGTGATCCGACACATGACAGCATAACATAACCCCCCCCCCCTAGGGCCGGATCCCAGACGGACCCGGAGCATCGGGGTGAGCCGCATAAAAGTCATCCAATAGCCCGGGATCCAGGATATAGCTACGCGGCACCCATTGCCGCTCCTCTGGCCCGTAACCCTCCCAGTCCACCAGGAATTGCCAGCCTCGGCCCTTCCGGCGCACGTCCAGCAACTTCTTAACTGTGTAGGCAGGCCCACCCCCCACCGTCCGCGGAGGCGGAGGTGCCGCGGGAGCCGGGTTAGGGTTAGGGTTAGGGTTTAGGGGTTAGGGTTAGGGGTTAGGGTTAGGGGTTAGGGCTAGGGTTAGGATTGGATTGTGAAGTCCAACCCCTACCAGGGACGGGGAACTGATGTCCCTCCCTAACAGAAGAGGACAACGGTTAGGGTTAGGGTTAGGATTGGATTGTGAAGTCCAACCCCTACCAGGGACGGGGAACTGATGTCCCTCCCTAGCAGAAGAGGACAACGGTTAGGGTTAGGGTTTGGGTTTGGGTTAGGGTTAGGGTTTAGGGTTAGGGGTTAGGGTTAGGGGTTAGGGTTAGGTAAAGAGTTCCTCCCCCGAAGGAGAGGAACAAAGGCACGGTCCTACCATCCTGGCCCGCACCCCACAACCAGCTCCAGAGCATCCTGCCCGTTGCGGCCGCACCCGCCATGCTGGTCAGGACTAATTAGGGCTTAATAAAGATCGTTTTTGACCTTGAACACGTGTTTGTGCTTATTGTATGCTTGTTTTTGATTGCACTTTACCTATCCGGTCGCCTTTGTTATATAATTAATAAGTGAGTATTAGGTAAAGAGTTCCTCCCCCGAAGGAGAGGAACAAAGGCACGGTCCTACCATCCTGGCCCGCACCCCACAACCAGCTCTAGAGAATCCTGCCCGTTGCGGCCGCACCCGCCATGCTGGCCAGGACTATTTAGGGCTTAATAAAGATCGTTTTTGACCTTGAACACGTGTTTGTGCTTATTGTATGCTTGTTTTTGATTGCACTTTACCTATCCGGTCGCCTTTGTTATATAATTAACAAGTGAGTCTCGATTTGGCATGTAAGATTGACAGCTGCGCTTGCGTTCAACTAAATATTCGTACCTCGCACCTAATTCATCGACTCCCCTATCTGGGTGGAGCGAGAGCATCTTGCTCTGTGCGGCATCCATGCGCTCTCCTATCTGGGTAGAGCGTGGGTAAATTACTATTTGTTTCCAATTGGTTTTGTACCGGCGTCATTTTGCGCTAAATTTTGTTCATCTGTGTGGCCATCGACAACGTTTCGGCATCTTTTGTGCCTTCTTCAGGTCTGGCACACAGGAATTGCATCTAAATTTAGTTTAGTTTCATCACATGGGGAGCTGCTTCCTCCTCCACGGCCGCATCGAGACTGAGAGCTCCTGCTCCGAACGGTGCTTATATACACTCCTCCAAGTGGGCGGAGCCAGCGATTTGCGCTTGTTTCTTTAGCATAGTAACTTGTTTTCTTGCAGGCACCGATTGGGCGTGGATTTGTGATCTCCGGATTAGGTAAGTATATTTTTGTTTTGGGTAAGTATTTACTTTTAACTGCTTGTTTTGCTTTTTTTTGTCCCAAATAATGCTTATTTGCAATTGTTTACATTCAAATTTGATAGGTATGCACATTTTTTTGTTTTGGGTGAGTATTGTGATTTTATTTGAAGTAAGTATTTACTTTTAACTGCCTTTTGGTCTCAAATAGTGCTTATTTGCAATTATTGTTCAAATTTGTGTTTACGTTCAAATTTTGACTTGTTTATTTTCAAATTTTAACTTGCAGGTTGACGTTTTTGTCTTATCGGGAAATGGGGTCAGGTTAGGGTTAGGGTTAGGGTTAGGGTTAGGGTTAGGGGTTAGGTTAGGATGGGGGATAGGTTAGGATTAGGGCTGGGATAGGACCAGTTTAGGGGACAGCACACAGACGTAACAGGAGCTCGATGGAAACCGGAAACGTGGGGGGGCGCACTGGAGGTGGCACAGGCGAGTTAGGATTAGGTAAAGAGTTCCTCCCCCGAAGGAGAGGAACAAAGGCACGGTCCTACCATCCTGGCCCGCACCCCACAACCAGCTCCAGAGCATCCTGCCCGTTGCGGCCGCACCCGCCATGCTCGCCAGGACTAATTAGGGCTTAATAAAGATCGTTTTTGACCTTGAACATGTGTTTGTGCTTATTGTATGCTTGTTTTTGATTGCACTTTACCTATCCGGTCGCCTTTGTTATATAATTAATAAGTGAGTCTCGATTTGGCATGTAAGATTGACAGCTGCGCTTGCGTTCAACTAAATATTCGTACCTCGCACCTAATTCATCGACTCCCCTATCTGGGTGGAGCGAGAGCATCTTGCTCTGTGCGGCATCCATGCGCTCTCCTATCTGGGTAGAGCGTGGGTAAATTACTATTTGTTTCCAATTGGTTTTGTACCGGCGTCATTTTGCGCTAGATTTTGTTCATCTGTGTGGCCATCGACAACGTTTCGGCATCTTTTGTGCCTTCTTCAGGTCTGGCACACAGGAATTGCATCTAAATTTAGTTTAGTTTCATCACATGGGGAGCTGCTTCCTCCTCCACGGCCGCATCGAGACTGAGAGCTCCTGCTCCGAACGGTGCTTATATACACTCCTCCAAGTGGGCGGAGCCAGCGATTTGCGCTTGTTTCTTTAGCATAGTAACTTGTTTTCTTGCAGGCACCGATTGGGCGTGGATTTGTGATCTCCGTAATAGGTAAGTATATTTTTGTTTTGGGTAAGTATTATGGTTTTAATTAAGGTAAGTATTTACTTTTAACTGCTTTTTTTGCTTTTTTGTCCCAAATAATGCTTATTTGCAATTGTTTACATTCAAATTTGATAGGTATGCACATTTTTTTTGTTTTGGGTGAGTATTGTGGTTTTATTTGAGGTAAGTATTTACTTTTAACTGCTTTTGGTCTCAAATAGTGCTTATTTGCAATTATTGTTCAAATTTGTGTTTACGTTCAAATTTTGACTCGTTTATTTTCAAATTTTAACTTGCAGGTTGACGTTTTTGTCTTATCGGGAAATGGGGTCAGGTTAGGGTTAGGGTTAGGGTTAGGGTTACGGTGGGAGCCCCCCCTCCTAGAGGAGGGAAAGGCAAAAGCACGGTCCATCCATCCGGGATTCCAATCAGCCCCCAGCTCACGGTTCCGGCGGGCAACGCGGTGGCGTCGGCCATAGTGGACCGTCGTCCAACCCTGATCCATGGCTGTGGATCCAGAATTTGCCTTTGTCATATATTTAATAAAGTTATTTTTTTTAAAATAAAGTTTCTTTTTTGATTTATTCTGGCCAATATGCAATGCGTGCCCTGACAACGTTTCGGCTATCTAAAGCCTTCATCAGGTCTGGCACACCTGACATCAGGTATTATATGAAAAACTATTTTTGTTTTGTAAGGTGCAACAATGTGTCTTGCTTGCAGTCCAAATTCGCACTAAAGGCCCTTTGCCTTGCGGATTCCTTTTATACCCTCAGCTCGGTTGAAGTTTTAAATCTTTTTTGTTTTTCGAAATTTCGTTTTAGAAATGTAACGTGTTTTAGCTTATATTTTCATTTTTCAATTAATTTTCATAATTAAACTAGCCTTCATATTAGGTTTGAACAAAATAATTATAATTTGGTCAACTTGGAATTGGTATTATAGAAATGTAAACATACTAATTTTGTTTTTTAATGTTTTTTAATTGTTTTTTTTCATGTTTTTTGATGTTTTTTGTTTTTCAAATAGACGTGGTCTAGGATCTCGGATTGCGGTCCAAACTACAGGTAAGTAGTACATAGGTAGGTGGATTATATATTGGGTTTTTGCAAATTTGTAATTATATTATTGAGAACATTTGGTGACTTTTGTTTATATTTTTGTTTTATTCCGTTTTGTCAATTTTTTTCTGCTTTTTTCAGGTGGGCGTGGTCCGGGGACCAGACGCGTGGTTCCAATTGGAGGTAAGTATCCAGGTAGGTATTAGATGTAAGTGGGTCTGAATAAAGTAAAACCAATTTGTCCTAATTATGTTAATTGTCCTACTTGTACGTCCTGGTGGGACGTAAAAAGGGACTGGGATTGGGGTAAGGGTTGGGGTTAGGGTTGGGGTTGGGGTTAGGGTTAGGTTTAGGGTTGGGGGTAGGGTCAGGATTGCAGTAGGAGCCCCCCTTCCTGTTGGAAGCAGGGGCAAAAGCACGGTCCATCCGTCCGGCACACCTCCCAGCGTCCAGCCCAGGGTTCTGATTGCAGTAGGAGCCCCCCTTCCTGTTGGAAGCAGGGGCAAAAGCACGGTCCATCCGTCCGGCACACCTCCCAGCGTCCAGCCCAGGGTTCTGACGAGCAAAGCGGCGGCGTCGGCCATAGTGGACCGTGGTCCAACCTTGCTACATGGCTGGAATTCGCCTTTGTTATATATGTAATACACTTGTTTTTATCAAACAAAATTGTTTTTAATATGGTTGTTTTTAATGAAGTAGTTTTTAATAAAATTTCTTTTGTTAGATTTTGTTTGGCCAATATATAATGTATGTGTGCCTTGACAACGTTTCGGCCTCTAGGGCCTTCCTCAGGTCTGGCACACAAACAAACAAAAAATAAAATTGATGCTGAAATCTACTGTTTGTAATTGCTGCTGAGTTGTTTTCTCTTTGTTCTCTCTCCACGCACTGAGTGTCTTTTGCGCTGCGCGTCCTTTTATAGTCTCTGTTTGGTTAGAGTTTCTCATTTCAAATTTTAGTTTTTGTTTCTGACTTTTTCTTTTTTGGAAATAAAATTGGTTTTAGCCTCAATGAATGTGTTCCAATTACGATTTGATATTGTGAATTATGATTTTGAATATTTTATTGTTTTGTTTTTTGTTTTGTTTTTTATTTTTGTTTTTTATTTTTTTGTTTCTCATTTTTCTTACTACAGGTATGTGGATTATTCAGGTAAGTTTTTACGTATATATTTTTTTGATTTTTGTCTTTTCTAATTTTTTAGGTGGGCGTGGTCCGGGGACCAGAGGCGTGGTACCAATTTGAGGTAAGTATCCAAGGTAGGTATCTAAGGTAGGTATCTAAGGTAAGTGAGTCCGAATTGATTTTAATAAATTTGTCCTAATTGTGTTAATTGAGCCTGCTTTGAACACTCTGGACTCTGAAACCAGTGATCCCAGCTCAAGTCTCGGTTGGACCTCAAACCTTTGGTCACATACGGTCTGTCATGTAACATGGGAGTAGAGATGGTGCAAATGGTAGAATATGGATTGTTCACAGGAATAAATTGGCAGAGCTGAAATTCCAAATTTGTCCAAAAGATGGCGCCAGACCAAAACGTGAGACCAAAAGAGGAGCCAATAAGCTAAACATGGTAAAATAGAAATAAAAGAGTAGCACGGTGTCAGAGTGTGAGTCACGCATGGAAGCACAAATGTGATTTTTATTTTTGATTTCTTTGCTTGGCTAAAAAAGTATTCTGTAACCGCTTCAAGCAATATTATTTGTCAATTCGATCAAGAGACCCGTCACTATGAGAATAGTGGCGTGACATAAATTGTTTGGAGAAGCACAAATGTGATTTTTATTTTTGATTTCTTTGCTTGGCTAAAAATGTATTCTGTAACCGCTTTAAGCAATATTATTTGTCAATTCGATCAAGAGACCCGCCACTATGAGAATAGTGGCGTGACATAAATTGTTTAGAAAAGTAGGTCAAGGGTTTGGATTTTTATTTCAGAGTTAATTGAAGCGTAACTTTAAAAAGTTATTTTCATGTAACAGAAAGAGAAGAAAAGGGGAAGTGAAAGGTTTTACCACTAGCTGTGCATTTGGTGGAAAGTACTGCGTGGTCAGGGCGGAAACAGCTGCTGAAGGCCACAGATAACCAAGCGTGGGGAAACTGGCCAGTTCCCTCTATGGGCGTGGGAAAACTGCCCAGTTCCCTCTATAGGCGTGAGAAAGCTGGCCAGTCCCTTCTATAGGCGTTGGAAAACTGGGCAGTCTTACCCTATAGGGAAAGTACAGGAGAAAAGAAAGGGGAGGGGGGGGACGGAGAGGTCTATAAAAGGTCCTGCAGGAGCAGCTTCAGGGCTTTTTCCCCCCAAAAGAGCGCTCATACGTGAAGAGGCCCGGAGGAGTTTCAAGATTTTTTTTCCAAAAGTCCCAAAGATCTTTGTGTGAGACGCAGGATCGCTGGACTGAAATTAACGTGGATTTACTCCCAAAAATTGGACTGGACAACTTTATAGGAGAAATAGGTGAAGATGACCGTTTTTATGTATTTTAGCGAGAGGGGGGAATAGTCATCGGGCCGCCGGCTTCCTCGTGGCCAGCCTGTTTCTCTAATTTGGATTTTAGAAGCAAGATCGAACTGATCACTCGACTTTGCTTCCACCAAAAATAGCACGCAGCTGGTATTTACCTCTTCCCTTTTTTATGAACTGTGTTTTGCAATCGAATTGTTCTGGGATTGAATGATTTTATTAACACGTTCACTGATACAGTGAGTGAAATTGTTCAGTTTCTGGAGTAATTGAGATTTGTAATTCTATTCCATGTTTCTACAATAAATGTGTTTTGTATATTACTTACTTCGTTGTGCGCGGATTTGTACTGAATATGCAACCGAAGGCTCAGGCCCGCTTCCCCTTTTTGACGGGCCGCGTAAAAAGGAACTCCGAACAAGTTAGAGACTTAAATAACTTCCGTAGTTATCTGAGCCACGAGTGAATTTCGATCCGTTCGAAAGTTGTTTCGTCTGAATAAATTAAAGGAAGTGTTTAAATCAGGGGCGGCTCGGTGGCGCACTGGGTAGCACGTCCGCCTCACAGTTAGGAGGGTGCGGGTTCGATTCCACCTCCGGCCCTCCCTGTGTGGAGTTTGCATGTTCTCCCCGGGCCCGCGTGGGTTTTCTCCGGGCACTCCAGTTTCCTCCCACATTCCAAAAACATGCTTGGTAGGCCGATTGAAGACTCCAAATTGTCCCTAGGTGTGAGTGTGAGTGCGATTGGTTGTCTGTCTCTGTGTGCCCTGCGATTGGCTGGCAACCAGTTCAGGGTGTCCCCCGCCTACTGCCCGATGACGGCTGGGATAGGCTCCAGCACGCCCGCGACCCCCGTGGGGACTAAGCGGTTCAGAAAATGGATGGATGGATGGATGTTTAAATCAGATTATTGGTTTTGTGTAGAACGGAAAGTTATTTAACTATTTGAAAGGCTCAGGCCCGCTTCCCCTTTTTTGACGGGCCGCGTAAAAAGTAACTCCGAGCAAGTTAGAGGATTAAATAACTTTCGTAAATATTTAACGGAAGAGTGGATTTCGTTAAAAGTAAATTCGGTTGAAAATTCATTTTTTTTTTAAATAACATAACGACGACGGTTAAAATAAATCATTGGAGTTGGTGGAGGATAAAAGTATTTTAACTGTCCGTCGGGCGCGGCCCAGTTCCTAAATTTGTCGGGCCGCGTCAAAAGTTAAATGGGACACGATCAGAAAATAGACTTGCCTTCCAAATTAATTATTGGGTAAATCTAAATAGAGCACGACATTTTTATTCGGTTTAAGAAAGTCGCTATTTTTTTTTAAAGCAATCAAGTGGGGTGAAGAACTCCGACGGTTAAGTGCTAGATCTACGTATAGGAAGTTAGAATTAATGATATAAAGTGCATTAATTTTCTTCTTAAATGCTATTATTGTCACACTTTTATTAATTCGATTCTCTTTCGAATGAAAAAGTTGGTCGGTTCGCTGCATGAGCGACCAAGTGGTACGGACCCATATCAACATTTACTTCGGCAAAACTAGTGCTTGGGTGCGCTATACAAACAAATCCCTGAGGTCTTAACAAAGACATCTAAAAAATATCCGTAACAAAATAAGAACTTCAAACACTAGCGGGGAGCCATCAATACGATACGGTCACTTCGAAGTCTTGCCTCGAATTGAGTTACTCGGCTCGAGCTTCGGGTGACTTGAGAGGGATTGGCGTCGTACAGAAATTAGATTGATTCCGGTGGAGTTTGTTAGAGATTTGCTCACTCCAACTTATTTTGCAAGAACCACACGGGAGACAAGCAAGTTCTTTTAGACACCTGCAGGTGGAGAGATCACTCGCTACAGGAATGAAATCTAAAAGTCTCCTTCCTGCAAGGGCATATTTATTAGGAGGAACAGAGTGGGGGTGAGAGTGGACAGGTTTGGTGTACCCCCGGCCTCTGATAAGATCAGAGCAGGGGGTGTTTTACACTGTTGTGGGAAACAGAACAACTTTGATTGCTTCCCCTGCAGCTGGTCAATCAAGCAGAGGAAGCAACCACTTCATCTTACTCTGCATTGTGAGGGCAAGACAAGATTGATTTAATCATTATAGTTTACATTCCAACATAATCCTACGATAAAGATAACCTGGAAAACCCTAACATCTCCCTCCTGTTTTATCATATGATTATGTCACCCCAAACAACAAAGACAAGAAAAAACATATATATATATATGTATAATGAAGAAAGAAGAATAGTAAAAATAAAAACAACAAACAATGATAGCAACACTTTCCAGTGAAGATGAGGCATTACCTCAATACCCCAGATCAAACTTATTGTGTAAGCGAAAAACCTGCTGGCCAGATGTTATTAGCAGGAAAATTCTTACACGGCCCCTGTGCCACAGGCGACCAGAATGCTATCAATAAAAAATAAAAATAAAAACACAGAAACAGTACATCATTGTATCCATCACTTGCGAAGCATTTTCGATGGTTAAATCATCAAGTTTCTGTAAAACATGCCCAACAGAGCAGCATCTACGCAATCCACGTGTCATTATCGTCATCACATCCGTCATCTCTAAGAAGTTGTATATGAACTTGGGCTACAGTAGAGGACACAAACTTCGACACAGCAGACTTCAAACATGGGATAACGCAGGTCGTAAACGAGCACAACACCACCAGCACAACAAGCACAGAAGACAGCAATTTCAACAGCAGTTGCCACCAGTTGCCAGAGAATAGCCATGAAAAGAAATCAAACTGATGTGGGACCTTGTCTTTAGACATGGCCTGCTGTAAGTTCTTCAGCGAATTCATGGCGTCGTTTATGTGGGTGTCATTTTCTCCTGGTATGTATGTGCAACAGGAAGTCCCAATGATGTGGCACACACCACCTTGTGCTGCCGTCAACAAGTCCAGAACCATCCTGTTTTGCAAGACCTTCAGTCTAATAGCCTGAATCTCTCTATTTTGTCCATCGTTGACTTGCAGCGAGAGATTCACAAAGGATTGAAAACGATAGTTCAGTGTCTCGATGAAGAGCGATAGTTTCCCAACCCCAATCTGAGGGAAGAGCGCAAGGACAACTTTGTCTCTGGCAGACCACACTTTATGGTCCTCTGGAACGTTCGCACCCCAGACAGGGTCATGAGGGTCAAAGATTGCAACTGCTCTGCGTCGACGTCCAGATGAGTTGTGTGCTCCTGTCAGCAGATGATGTCGTATCCTGTAGGTGTGGTCTGTCACCCACACTGGTGCACACACTCCTGTCCAGTTGGCGGGCAGCATCGGATAAACCTTGTGACCACAAAGCCACCAGCCATTCTGTATGAAGTATGTTCCGTTCGATGGTGTAGCCATGTTGGTTGGAGAGCCCTCACCACCTGAAATGGCTCTCTTATCTTGACACTCATCGGTGATGTCCAAAGCTCCCATCCAGTTTCCTCCTGGAGGGCAGTCGTCGTTAATGCAGACGTGGGTCTTGTTACCTTGGATGTAACATGTGTAATTCACTCCAGCTGGTCTCTCTGTGTAAGCCACTTGTGGTATTGTCCGTCCTTTAACAGTCACATTGAGATTTGTCCAGAACAGCTGATCACAGGCACCGTCAGCAAGTCCAGGGCGGTAAGGGTCGGCATCTTTGACTGTGACGGCACGGTGCTGATATCCAACTCCTCCCATGGATGCCATACATTTTGCTTCAGTGACATTCATTGCTCTGGCCTCCAAGCGAACTTGCGTGGAGGAAGGGGGGAGTTTCGAACACACATAGCACGCCTCCCGTGTGTGAGCTCTCACAGTGAACCTGACATACCGGTACCAAGTGTTGGTTTCGTATGGGTTTCTGGGGTCCCATGACCAGTCTTCAAAGTTCTCATCATGTGACCATCGTTTACCACGGGCAACATTGTCATTTGGTCTGTTCAGATGAGTCAATAGACCATAGCACGCTCCAACCACAACGCAGCAGAGGATCCATCTGGCATATGGAGCCCCGTTGCTACTAGGATGGCAGAGACACCGGGACATCCCCTCGCCTAGCGGAGTGGGGATCGATGAATTCTTCACCAACATTGAGACGCCTCACCCTAAACGATGGGGCCCCTTTGTAGTCAGCCTTCCCCACCACTCCGAATTAGGGGTCCAGCACTCTCTGCAACTTGCAGTGGCTGTGGTGAATCCAGCTGGGCCGTTGAGAATTTTTTACCGCCGTGGGAGTAGCAAGCAAAACTTGGAACGGTCCCTCCCACCGCGGGCTGGCCCAGTTCTTTCTTTTGATGACCTTGATGTAGACCCAGTCTCCTGGATTGATGGGGTTGTCGACCTGTGAGGAGGAAAGATCAGGCGGCAGTAAATTTGTCTTTGACACAGTTTGAGCGTCCTGATCATATAATCTGCCAAGGACTGCTCTTCATCTGTTGTTTGCAACTCTCGTAGTTCTTATCGTTCTTATGTTCCTGTTAGCCTGCAATTGTCCAAATCAAAAATGTTTTCTTTTGACTGTCTTTCTTTTGAACCTCTAAATCTCTCGTGTTGCTAACCTATCTACACCAGAATAAAAAAAAATACCACAGTATAACACCAAATGTATTCGAAAATTCATTGTCATAAAGTGTTGTATTATTACTATCTTCCACTATCTGTCCTACTCACTCCCTCCTTTTGAGGCTTGGCAACGCCCATACCTCACACCTTGACAATCTTTTTGGGAGAATGCGTTCTTTACTACATACGATTCCATCATCATTTAATTTGACTTTCTGTCCAAAACGCTTCTCAATTTCCCAGTTCACACATCTTCTACATGTGTTACTGGTTCTCCAGTTTTTTTTTCTGTAGTTAATTATCAATCCAAAAGCTACGTGTTTCTTTCTAACATTCAACCTGCTCAAAATCACTCTTTCATCAAAGTCGCTCTACTAATTTTCCATAGTAGTCGCCAACGACTTCAACCATTCAACCTGTAATTTCTTTTCATTCAGTCTATCATTCATCAATGTTCATTTGCATCTCACACACAGTCTCCAAAAAGGAGTCTTTCTATCACATTGGTCCCAATTCATCCAAGCTCACCACACAACATTCATATATCATTTTTAACTCAGGTTTCCTGGTAGAACAATCCACCAATTCAAAAAAAATTAACTAAAACAAACAATTGGCAAATTAATCTGAATTTTTTCTTTGTTTTTAAATTTGAAGAACTCAATCTCTCAGATTTAGCTTGCATTTAGAATTTTGTATAATCTTATAACA
This sequence comes from Syngnathus scovelli, assembly GCF_024217435.2. Taxonomy (NCBI): domain Eukaryota; kingdom Metazoa; phylum Chordata; class Actinopteri; order Syngnathiformes; family Syngnathidae; genus Syngnathus; species Syngnathus scovelli. Next base: position 1,021,678 of record NC_090847.1, on the reverse strand, counting down.
CAACCAATCAATTATTCCTATTAAATGTAGCATTGCAAAATCTTAAATTCACAATTTAGCTTCTTCCAATTCCTGAAAGCATGTTCTGTCATTTTTATTTTCTTCGAATTTCTCATGTGGGCTCGACACTTAACATGCACTAGTGTGGATTAGTTTCTGCTTGCAAACAGATTTCTCTCTTTTTCCTCTCATTTTTATCTTTCAAAATAATTTCTGTTCTGCGGTGCAAATTGGATAGACCACAGTCTAGCAAATTTTTTTTTATACTAAAACTTTAGCCAATGTTCATCATTTTAACATATACACACACACATGCAGAGCTCTCGCACGCAAAAGGTAGTTCCCAGCACCAATGATTCGTCACAGGCTGGCCATTTCCTGTGGTCGATCATGAGCTGGTCCCTCCCATGCACACGAGGACAGCACATTCTTATTCTATTTATTTATCTTCTAGAAGCAAGTTGCATTTCTTTACCACTTGATTTCCCAACTTCCTTTCTACTCCATACTTTTTCTTCCACTTCGGCATATATTGCATACAATTAAGAAATCTACTCGCCATGTACTTCTCATCTCCGTCAAGAGGTAGAGATTTACCGTTTTTATTTCCCATCTTAATTCTAGCAATTTTAGGTTTTACAATCTCTTTGTCTCAAAAATATTATTATTATTATTATTACTATTATTACTTATTTATTTCTTTGAGGATCCTCAATGCAGGTTTAAATTGACCTTTCAACAAATTACTAGCCTGTATTATTGCCGTGGATCAATGCTAGAACTGCTATTTAGTCAATTTATCCTACCAGCCACACTCTCAATTACACAAACTCCAGCGCTTTGTATTTTTCTCATGGCTCGGACAAACCAAAGCCGTATCTCATAGCTCGGACAAACCAAAGCCGAATCTCATAGCTCGGACAAACCAAAGCCGAATCTCATAGCTCGGACAAACCAAAGCCGAATCTTATAGCTCGGACAAACCAAAGCCGTATCTCATAGCTCGGACAAACCAAAGCCGTATCTCATAGCTCGGACAAACCAAAGCCGAATCTCACGTGCACCTGTGTTTTTTTTTTTTTTTTTTATACGCGTTTCACAACAACACAATCACACAACTTCAGGCCTTTAACTTACTTGTCCCCTGGTTCGTTGCACTGCCGGGTCCCGTCAATCCACCTCTGTCAGACGAAGGCAGACCTAAGATGCTGGCCCAGCGAAGAATTTCCTTCCCAGGTCTTTCTTTACCAGGTCCGGCTAATGGACGCTGGCCCGTCGACGGTGTACAGCGCGTCGTCCTCCGTCAGCCAGATGATGGGTATGAGGGATCCCGGGTTTCGGCACCAAAACGTTAGAGATTTGCTCACTCCAACTTATTTTGCAAGAACCACACGGGAGACAAGCAAGTTCTTTTAGACACCTGCAGGTGGAGAGATCACTCGCTACAGGAATGAAATCTAAAAGTCTCCTTCCTGCAAGGGCATATTTATTAGGAGGAACAGAGTGGGGGTGAGAGTGGACAGGTTTGGTGTACCCCCGGCCTCTGATAAGATCAGAGCAGGGGGTGTTTTACACTGTTGTGGGAAACAGAACAACTTTGATTGCTTCCCCTGCAGCTGGTCAATCAAGCAGAGGAAGCAACCACTTCATCTTACTCTGCATTGTGAGGGCAAGACAAGATTGATTTAATCATTATAGTTTACATTCCAACATAATCCTACGATAAAGATAACCTGGAAAACCCTAACAGAGTTAATTTAACTCGGGTGGTTAGATTACGGACGAATCTCCGAACCCGGCTAAAACAAACCCGTTACCGGGAAGCCGGGGGCACCTTAATGCAAGAGGTGCGTTTGACAGGTCATATGCAAAAGTTTCATTCATATGTAAAATAAATTTCAAGATTTTCCTTTATAAATCATTGGCTGTTCAGATCAGCAATATCAGTTAAACATATCATATAGCGGACAGAGACAAAGATAATTGAAAAGTGAAATGAAGTTCATGGGAGTTACAGATTTGTCAAGAAGAATGGTCCAATATACCTTCAACCAGAATCCACACTCTCATTGGAAGCTTTAGGAAGTATCTCGAGCAGTGGTTCTTAACCTTGTTGGCGGTACCAAACCCCACCAGTTTCATATCAAAGTCAAAGTCAAAGTCAGCTTTATTGTCAATTTCTCCACATGCCAAAGACACACAAAGAAACCGAAATTTCGTTCCCCCCTATCCCACGGTGACAAGACATGGCCCACAACAGACAAACAAGTGAACAAGTATAACAAAAGCGTGCTGAATAAATAATGAATAAATAACAACAAATAAATAAATAAAAAAGAGGAGCAAAAAAAAAAAAAAAAAGGAGCAAGTGCGCGTACAGCAGACATTCCAGAAAATAGCGCAACAGTGCCGCACGCTACGCAGAAGGGGGTAGCGAGTTCAGGGCCCTAACAGCCTGGAGTAAGAAGCTGTTGGCGAGTCTGGTGGTGCGGGAGCGCAGGCAGAACGTCAAACAAAGAGTGAGCCGGGTGACTCACATCTCTCGCAATCGAGGTTGCCTTGCGGGTGAGATGGGAGGTGTAAATGTCCTTCAGGGAGGGGAGTGAAGCACCAATAATCTTACCAGCCGTATTCACTATGCGCTGCAGGGCCTTCAAGTTCTGTTCAGTGCAGTTACCACCCCAGATAGCGATGCAACTGGTGAGGACGCTCTCAATGGTGCCACGGTAGAATGTAGACACGACTGCCTGAGGAGCACATGCACGCCTGAGCAAGTACAGGCGGCGCTGAGCTTTCTTTTCCAGTGACGAGGTGTTTGCGGACCAGGAGAGGTCCTCACTGATGTGCACCCCCAGGAACTTGGTGCAGCTCACCCTCTCCACCACAGCACCGTCGATGATCAGCGGCAGGCGGCGCTGAGCTTTCTTGCAATGCAATGCATGATAGGCATGTTTTTGCCGATATATTATTTTTACTTTATTTTTTATGGTTTGTTATGGTTGCTGCCATCACCACTAGATGGCGACGAAGACAAAGGAGGTGAACAAAGGCGTGGGGGTAGGGGCAATGAAGGGTAGAAAAAGAAGCAAAGCATGGTGATAGTGTCTCTTAATCTATGTTTTACTTAATTTATAATGCTTTGGTTTTGTAATGACCAAAGGTACTTTTTAAACAGTTCTACGAATCCTGTTTCATCCACTGAGTGTGTATGTGTGCCACACGTTTTTAGCAATTAAGCCCGTGACTGAAGATGGCGTGTGCGGTAAAGACGTCGGCCCGGCAACTTGTACAGTTCATACCTACCTGGAAGGGGAGACACCATGATCAAGAAGGTGGTTCACCCAAAGTGAGGCTCAGCCATTACACTCTGGTTGTGCTGACCTCTGCAAATTCCCCTACTGTGGGAATCTCAACTGCATTATTTCTGGTAGTGGGGGACTGTGTTCGCGCTCTCCTCTGGTCTTTCTGATGAAAACAAAAATTAAGCGCAGTAGTACGCACATGGAGTTGAAGTCTGCGATGCTGTGACACACTGAACGCTTTTGATTATGTAATTAACTGTACTCTGGAACTGTGTGTCAGGGTTTTCCAGATTATCCTTATCGTATGATTATGTTGGAATGCAGCCTGTAATAAATAACGTAGCTAGATTAGCTTTATGCTTATGTTGGAATGCAACCTGTGATAAATAACCTAGCTTGTCCCATCCTACACAAAGTCGTAAAACACCCTTTGCTATGTTTTGACTAGTGGTCAAGGGCTTTCTCTATTCAGTCCACTCTTACCCCCACCCTGTTTCTCTTAATAAAAATGCTCTTGCAGGAGCCGTGAGTCAGACCTCCATTCGAACATCGCTGTACGCACAGCGACAAATGGACTCTCCACCTGCAGGTGTCTAAAAGGACTTACTCGTCTCCCGTGTGGTTCTTGCAAAATAAGTTGGAGTGAGCGAATCTCTAACACTGTGCATTTGCTCGCTAAACTGTATTCACCAAATTAGTAAATGCAAAATAATATGTAATTACCACGTTCCTGACTCGTCATATGATATGAACGTGTCAAAACCTTTTTGTCGGCTGTAGGTCTGTCTTTTTAAGAATTCGCCGGATTGTTTTTCCTCATACATCACAAGTATGGATTTCTAGAGAACAACTTTTACTTTCTAAAGTAAAATGACAGAAATATTTTCAAATGTCAAATATCAAACGCCACCAACGCAGTGGAGGTGAATTACACTCCAAACCATGCCAGCAACGTCAAAAGCCTCAATTATTTGCGACACAAGCGAGACATAGAGCATTTCTGAAGTTTGAAAAACCATTTGAGAAATTACGATCGTATTTTGTTTCCTGATTTGTGTTGAATAAAGTTATGAAATTACAAATTTTCAAATAAAACACAGGGATGGGATCATTTCCCGTTCTCTCAGACCAAAAGTACACGTACCAAGACATACAACTGTTTTTACCTTCAATAATCAAAATAGACGCCCAATATAATTGAAAGAACGAGCGCCGTCAGTGTTCGATCAGATACCTACAATCCTGTGCGCCAACAATGTTTAAAGTAAGTGAGACATTAATGAACACAAAATACTCGTTTAAACATTCTATTTTGCTTGAGTCCTTGTAAGTATAGTAAATCCATCAACTTCTATTGTTTGTATGTTGCTGCAATTTGAGTGCGAGACCGCCTGTGAATTTAGTGAGACCAGCAGTGGGATGGCCCGTTTTGACTCAGATTTTCAGATACTCGTTCCTCTTCAGATCGAATAAATCTTTCGCCTTTTACTAAAGATTTCTGTGGAGAGGAACAATAAGAGTATATCATTTCCGTGGAGAGGAACAATAAGAGTATATCTCAATTTGTTGATGCTCTGTGAAAGCAGAGCGTTCTTTCTCTTTTTGCAACGGATAGCCGCCTATATCATACTCCGTGCAACAATCATACGTTCGCATAATTCATACCGGCACATATGTGAACATGTTCACATAAACAGAGAAATTATGCCGAGAATTATGGAGACAGCTTCCTGGACCTAGTCTACTCGGCGCAAAAGGGAGCTTTCAAAGCCACCCCCCTCCCCCATCTGGGGCTTTCTGACCATCTCACCGTTTTGCTTTTGCCCGCATACAGACAATTGGTAAAGGCATCCAGGCCGGTTCGGAGGCGGGTTCGGGTGTGGCCTGAGGGTGCCTCCAATGCACTTCGTGACTGCTTCGACACCACTGACTGGGACTTGTTTAAGCAGGCAGCCACCTACAACGATTGGACGGACATAGAGGAGTATACTGACTCTGTTACCTCTTACATCACGAAGTGCATCGATGATGTGACTTGCTCGAAATCCGTTGTCACTCGCGCGAACTGGAAGCCGTGGCTGACGGGGGCTGTCCTCAGACTGTTGAGGGCCAGGGACAAGGCTTTCAGAGCGGGGGACGAGGCTGGCTTGAGGACAGCGAGGGCCGACCTGTCCCGAGGCATCAAAGAAGCGAAGAAGGCGTTCTCGTGCAAGGTCTCCACCCACTTCAAGGACAGCAAGGACGCACGTAGCCTTTGGCGGGGCATTCAGACCGTCACGGACTACAAGCCCGCGCCGAGGAGCTGTGAGGGCGACGTCCGTCTGCTGAACGATCTGAACCGCTTCTTTGCTCGCTTCGACGCCCAGAACAGCACTTGCCCGCTGAAGACCACTCCCCCCCCACACAAGCAGCCTCTGCGCCTCTCTGCCGACAGTGTGAGGAGGGCGCTTGCCGCTATTGATACCCGTAAGGCGGCGGGCCCTGACAACATCCCGGGTCGAGCGCTGAAGGACTGCGCTGGGGAGCTGTCGGGTGTCTTCACGGACATCTTTCACGTTTCCCTGCAGCAGCCCATCGTCCCTTCGTGTTTCAAGGCTGCCACCATCGTTCCTGTGCCGAAGAAACCTGCACCGTCCTGCTTCAATGACTACCGCCCCGTGGCACTGACGCCCATCATCATGAAGTGCTTTGAGCGGCTTGTCATGGAGCACATCAAGTCCGTTCTTCCCCCCACCATTGACCCTTTCCAGTTTGCGTACCGTGCCAAGCGGTCCTCTGAGGATGCCATCTGCTCTGCTCTCCACTCGGCCCTCACCCACCTGGAGAGAAAGGACTCATATGTGAGGTTGCTGTTTGTGGACTTCAGCTCTGCCTTCAACACCATTGTGCCGCAGCGACTCATCTGCAAACTCGACGAGCTGGGCCTCAGTACCTCCCTCTGCAACTGCTACTGGACTTCCTCTGTCAGAGGCCTCAGGTGGTGCGTGTTGGCGACAAAATCTCCGCCAGCATCACGCTGAGCACGGGGGCCCCCCAGGGCTGCGTGCTCAGTCCATTGCTCTTCACCCTGCTGACGCATGACTGCACTGCGACCTACAGCGACAACCGCATAGTGAAGTTTGCTGACGACACGACTCTGGTGGGTCTCATCACGAAGGGCGACGAGACTCGGTACAGGTCGGAAGTTGACCTTCTGACCACGTGGTGCAGGGACAACAACCTCCTGCTGAACGTCAATAAGACCAAGTAAATCATTGTTGACTTCCGGAAGGGTCACACAACACACCTGCCGCTGATCATCGACGGTGCTGTGGTGGAGAGGGTGAGCTGCACCAAATTCCTGGGGGTGCACATCAGTGAGGACCTCTCCTGGTCCGCAAACACCTCGTCACTGGAAAAGAAAGCTCAGCGCCGCCTGTACTTCCTGCGGAAGCTCAGGCGTGCATGTGCTCCTCAGGCAGTCGTGTCTACATTCTACCGTGGCACCATTGAGAGCGTCCTCACCAGTTTCATCGCTGTCTGGGGTGGTAACTGCACTGAACAGAACTTGAAGGCCCTGCAGCGCATAGTGAATACGGCTGGTAAGATTATTGGTGCTTCGCTCCCCTCCCTGAAGGACATTTACACCTCCCATCTCACCCGCAAGGCAACCTCGATTGCGAGAGATGTGAGTCACCCGGCTCACTCTTTGTTTGACGTTCTGCCTGCGCTCCCGCACCACCAGACTCGCCAACAGCTTCTTTCTCCAGGCTGTTAGGGCCCTGAACTCGCGGCACTGTTGCGCTATTTTCTGGAATGTCTGCTGTACGCGCACTTGCTCCTTTTTTTTTTTTGCTCCTCTTATTTATTTATTTATTTGTTGTCATTTATTCATTATTTATTCAGCACGCTTTTGTTATACTTGTTCACTTGTTTGTCTGTTGTGGGCCATGTCTTGTCACCGTGGGATAGGGGGGAACGAAATTTTGGTTTCTTTGTGTGTCTTTGGCATGTGGAGAAATTGACAATAAAGCTGACTTTGACTTTGACTTTGATATGAAACTGGTGGGGTTTGGTACCGCCAACAAGGTTAAGAACCACTGCTCGAGATACTTCCTAAAGCTTCCAATGAGAGTGTGGATTCTGGTTGAAGGTATATTGGACCATTCTTCTTGACAAATCTGTAACTCCCATGAACTTCATTTCACTTTTCAATTATCTTTGTCTCTGTCCGCTATATGATATGTTTAACTGATATTGTTGATCTGAACTGCCAATGATTTATAAAGGAAAATCTTGAAATTTATTTTACATACGAATGAAACTTTTGCATATGACCGTATGTGACCAAAGGTTTGAGGTCCAACCGAGACTTGAGCTGGGATCACTGGTTTCAGAGTCCAGAGTGTTCAAAGCAGGCTAAATTAACACAATTAGGACAAATTTATTAAAATCAATTCGGACTCACTTACCTACCTTAGATACCTACCTTGGATACTTACCTCAAATTGGTACCACGCCTCTGGTCCCCGGACCACGCCCACCTAAAAAATTAGAAAAGACAAAAATCAAAAAAATATATACGTAAATACTTACCTGAATAATCCATATACCTGTAGTAAGAAAAATGAGAAACAAAAAATTAAAAAACAAAAATAAAAAACAAAACAAAAAACAAAACAATGAAATATTCAAAATCATAATTCACAATATCAAATCGTTATTGGAACACATTCATTGAGGCTAAAACCAATTTTATTTCCAAAAAAGAAAAAGTCAGAAACAAAAACTAAAATTTGAAATTAGAAACTCTAACCAAACAGAGACTATAAAAGGATGCGCAGCGCAAAAGACGCTCAGTGCGTGGAGAGAGAACAAAGAGAAAACAACTCAGCAGCAATTACAAACAGTAGATTTCAGCATCAATTTTATTTTTTGTTTGTTTGTGTGCCAGACCTGAGGAAGGCCCTAGCGGCCGAAACGTTGTCAAGGCACGCATACATTATATATTGGCCAAACAAAATCTAACAAAAGAAATTTTATTAAAAACTACTTCATTAAAAACAACCATATTAAAAACAATTTTGTTTGATAAAAACAAGTTTATTACATATATAACAAAGGCGAATTCCAGCCATGTAGCAAGGTTGGACCACGGTCCACTATGGCCGACGCCGCCGCTTTGCTCGTCAGAACCCTGGGCTGGACGCTGGGAGGTGTTCCGGACGGATGGACCGTGCTTTTGCCCCTGCTTCCAACAGGAAGGGGGGCTCCTACTGCAATCAGAACCCTGGGCTGGACGCTGGGAGGTGTGCCGGACGGATGGACCGTGCTTTTGCCCCTGCTTCCAACAGGAAGGGGGGCTCCTACTGCAATCCTGACCCTACCCCCAACCCTAAACCTAAACCTAACCCTAACCCCAACCCCAACCCTAACCCCAACCCTTACCCCAATCCCAGTCCCTTTTTACGTCCCACCAGGAACAGAACTTCCAACAAGTAGGACAATTAACATAATTAGGACAAATTGGTTTTACTTTATTCAGACCCACTTACATCTAATACCTACCTGGATACTTACCTCCAATTGGAACCACGCGTCTGGTCCCCGGACCACGCCCACCTGAAAAAAGCAGAAAAAAATTGACAAAACGGAATAAAACAAAAATATAAACAAAAGTCACCAAATGTTCTCAATAATATAATTACAAATTTGCAAAAACCCAATATATAATCCACCTACCTATGTACTACTTACCTGTAGTTTGGACCGCAATCCGAGATCCTAGACCACGTCTATTTGAAAAACAAAAAACATCAAAAAACATGAAAAAAAAACAATTAAAAAACATTAAAAAACAAAATTAGTATGTTTACATTTCTATAATACCAATTCCAAGTTGACCAAATTATAATTATTTTGTTCAAACCTAATATGAAGGCTAGTTTAATTATGAAAATTAATTGAAAAATGAAAATATAAGCTAAAACACGTTACATTTCTAAAACGAAATTTCGAAAAACAAAAAAGATTTAAAACTTCAACCGAGCTGAGGGTATAAAAGGAATCCGCAAGGCAAAGGGCCTTTAGTGCGAATTTGGACTGCAAGCAAGACACATTGTTGCACCTTACAAAACAAAAATAGTTTTTCATATAATACCTGATGTCAGGTGTGCCAGACCTGATGAAGGCTTTAGATAGCCGAAACGTTGTCAGGGCACACATTGCATATTGGCCAGAATAAATCAAAAAAGAAACTTTATTTAAAAAAAAAACAACTTTATTAAATATATGACAAAGGCAAATTCTGGATCCACAGCCATGGATCAGGGTTGGACGACGGTCCACTATGGCCGACGCCACCGCGTTGCCCGCCGGAACCGTGAGCTGGGGGCTGATTGGAATCCCGGATGGATGGACCGTGCTTTTGCCTTTCCCTCCTCTAGGAGGGGGGGCTCCCACCGTAACCCTAACCCTAACCCTAACCCTAACCTGACCCCATTTCCCGATAAGACAAAAACATCAACCTGCAAGTTAAAATTTGAAAATAAACGAGTCAAAATTTGAACGTAAACACAAATTTGAACAATAATTGCAAATAAGCACTATTTGAGACCAAAAGCAGTTAAAAGTAAATACTTACCTCAAATAAAACCACAATACTCACCCAAAACAAAAAAATGTGCATACCTATCAAATTTGAATGTAAACAATTGCAAATAAGCATTATTTGGGACAAAAAAGCAAAAAAAGCAGTTAAAAGTAAATACTTACCTTAATTAAAACCATAATACTTACCCAAAACAAAAATATACTTACCTATTACGGAGATCACAAATCCACGCCCAATCGGTGCCTGCAAGAAAACAAGTTACTATGCTAAAGAAACAAGCGCAAATCGCTGGCTCCGCCCACTTGGAGGAGTGTATATAAGCACCGTTCGGAGCAGGAGCTCTCAGTCTCGATGCGGCCGTGGAGGAGGAAGCAGCTCCCCATGTGATGAAACTAAACTAAATTTAGATGCAATTCCTGTGTGCCAGACCTGAAGAAGGCACAAAAGATGCCGAAACGTTGTCGATGGCCACACAGATGAACAAAATTTAGCGCAAAATGACGCCGGTACAAAACCAATTGGAAACAAATAGTAATTTACCCACGCTCTACCCAGATAGGAGAGCGCATGGATGCCGCACAGACCAAGATGCTCTCGCTCCACCCAGATAGGGGAGTCGATGAATTAGGTGCGAGGTACGAATATTTAGTTGAACGCAAGCGCAGCTGTCAATCTTACATGCCAAATCGAGACTCACTTATTAATTATATAAAAAAGGCGACCGGATAGGTAAAGTGCAATCAAAAACAAACATACAATAAGCACAAACACGTGTTCAAGGTCAAAAACGATCTTTATTAAGCCCTAATTAGTCCTGGCCAGCATGGCGGGCGCGGCTGCAAGGGGCAGGATGCTCTGGAGCTGGTTGTGGGGTGCGGGCCAGGATGGTAGGACCGTGCCTTTGTTCTTCTCCTTCGGGGGAGGAACTCTTTACCTAATCCTAACTCGCCTGTGCCACCTCCAGTGCGCCACCCCCCACGTTTCCGGTTTCCATCGAGCTCCTGTTACGTCTGTGTGCTGTCCCCTAAACTGGTCCTATCCCAGCCCTAATCCTAACCTACCCCCCATCCTAACCTAACCCCTAACCCTAACCCTAACCTTAACCCTAACCCTAACCTGACCCCATTTCCCGATAAGAAAAAAACGTCAACCTGCGGGTTAAAATTTGAAAATAAACAAGTCAAAATTTGAACGCAAACACAAATTTGAACAATAAATGCAAATAAGCACTATTTGAGACCAAAAGGCAGTTAAAAGTAAATACTTACCTCAAATAAAACCACAATACTCACCCAAAACAAAAAAATGTGCATACCTATCAAATTTGAATGTAAACAATTGCAAATAAGCATTATTTGGGACAAAAAAAGCAAAAAAAACAGTTAAAAGTAAATACTTATCTTAATTAAAACCATAATACTTACCCAAAACAAAAATATACTTACCTATTCCAGAGATCACAAATCCACGCCCAATCGGTGCCTGCAAGAAAACAAGTTACTATGCTAAAGAAACAAGCGCAAATCGCTGGCTCCGCCCACTTGGAGGAGTGTATATAAACACCGTTCGGAGCAGGAGCTCTCAGTCTCGATGCGGCCGTGGAGGAGGAAACAGCTCCCCATGTGATGAAACTAAACTAAATTGAGATGCAATTCCTGTGTGCCAGACCTGAAGAAGGCACAAAAGATGCCGAAACGTTGTCGATGGCCACACAGATGAACAAAATTTAGCGCAAAATGACGCCGGTACAAACCAATTGGAAACAAATAGTAATTTACCCACGCTCTACCCAGATAGGAGAGCGCATGGATGCCGCACAGAGCAAGATGCTCTCGCTCCACCCAGATAGGGGAGTCGATGAATTAGGTGCGAGGTTCGAATATTTAGTTGAACGCAAGCGCAGCTGTCAATCTTACATGCCAAATCGAGACTCACTTATTAATTATATAACAAAGGCGACCGGATAGGTAAAGTGCAATCAAAAACAAACATACAATAAGCACAAATACGTTTTCAAGGTCAAAAACGATCTTTATTAAGCCCTAATTAGTCCTGGCCAGCATGGCGGGCGCGGCCGCAACGGGCAGGATGCTCTGGAGCTGGTTGTGGGGTGCGGGCCAGGATGGTAGGACCGTGCCTTTGTTCCTCTCCTTCGGGGGAGGAACTCTTTACCTAATCCTAACTCGCCTGTGCCACCTCCAGTGCGCCCCCCCCCACGTTTCTGGTTTCCATCGAGCTCCTGTTACGTCTGTGTGCTGTCCCCTAAACTGGTCCTATCCCAGCCCTAATCCTAACCGATCCCCCATCCTAACCTAACCCCTAACCCTAACCCTAACCCTAACACTAACCTGACCCCATTTCCCGATAAGACAAAAACGTCAGCCTGCAAGTTAAAATTTGAAAATAAACAAGTCAAAATTTGAACGTAAACACAAATTTGAACAATAATTGCAAATAAGCACTATTTGAGACCAAAAGGCAGTTAAAAGTAAATACTTACCGCAAATAAAACAACAATACTCACCCAAAACAAAAAAAAAAATGTGCATACCTATCAAATTTGAATGTAAACAATTGCAAATGAGCATTATTTGGGACAAAAAAAGCAAAAGAAGCAGTTAAAAGTAAATACTTACCTTAATTAAAACCATAATACTTACCCAAAACAAAAATATACTTACCTATTCCGGAGATCACAAATCCACGCCCAATCGGTGCCTGCAAGAAACCAAGTTACTATGCTAAAGAAACAAGCGCAAATCGCTGGCTCCGCCCACTTGGAGGAGTGTATATAAACACCGTTCGGAGCAGGAGCTCTCAGTCTCGATGCGGCCGTGGAGGAGGAAGCAGCTCCCCATGTGATGAAACTAAACTAAATTTAGATGCAATTCCTGTGTGCCAGACCTGAAGAAGGCACAAAAGATTCCGTAACGTTGTCGATGGCCACACAGATGAACAAAATTTAGCGCAAAATGACGCCGGTACAAAACCAATTGGAAACAAATAGTAATTTACCCACGCTCGACCCAGATAGGAGAGCGCATGGATGCCGCACAGAGCAAGATGCTCTCGCTCCATCCAGATAGGGGAGTCGATGAATTAGGTGCGAGGTACGAATATTTAGTTAAACGCAAGCGCAGCTGACAATCTTACATGCCAAATCGAGACTCACTTAATAATTATATAACAAAGGCGACCAGATAGGTAAAGTGCAATCAAAAACAAACATATAATAAGCACAAACACGTGTTCAAGGTCAAAAACGATCTTTATTAAGCCCTAATTAGTCCTGGCCAGCATGGCGGGCGCGGCCGCAATGGGTAGGATGCTCTGGAGCTGGTTGTGGGGTGCGGGCCAGGATGGTAGGACCGTGCCTTTGTTCCTCTCCTTCGGGGGAGGAACTCTTTCAAGATGGCGGCGCGTGCACACGCAGCGGCCACTCTCTGTCCCGTCGGTACGGTGATTTGTTCGTCTAATGAGTGTTCGTCCGACAGTCTTGTGTGTTCGTCTCGTCCGTGCTACAAGTACAGCAGGCAGGTTCTGCTTGACATCGGCAGAAGTGGGTTTTGCGGCGTTCTGGACTTTGAAGCGTCGATATTAAAGGCGCTCGGACTGCTACGTCCTGAAACGTCGCCGACCTCACCCGCTATTCCTCCCCCGGTTGGGAGCCGTCGGAAACGGTGTGCGAGGAGGCAGAAGAGGGGCAAGCGCGGAGGCGTCCGGGCCAGGCTGGCGGCCAACCCAGCGCGACCGGCGGTGCCCTCCATTCTTCTGGCGAATGTTCGATCGCTGGGCAACAAAATGGATTACGTTCGCCTGCTGAGGTCTACGAACCGGACGGTGCGGAACTGCTGTGTCCTCGTGTTCACCGAGACCTGGTTGAGTGACAACATTCCGGACTCTGCAGTGCACCTGGAGCGGCTAGCGTGCTATCGGGCGGACCGTGCCATTGTACGAGGGGGAAAGTCGCGTGGAGGTGGAATATGCGTCTACATCCGAGAAGAATGGTGCCGGGACTCTGTGGTGGTATGTAAGCACTGCTCGCCGCTTGTGGAGTTTGTGATCATTAAGTGCCGTCCTTTTTATCTGCCGAGGGAATTTACCGCGATTCTGCTAGTCGGGGTATACATCCCGCCTTCCAACATCGAAGGAGACAGGATCGCGGCGCTTGGTGAACTGTACCAGGCTGTCAGTGAACAGCAAACAGCGCACCCTGACGGTTTCACCATCTTCGCTGGAGACTTCAATCATGCCAACCTGAAGTCTGTTTTCCCGAGGCTTCACCAGCATGTTCCTTTTCCGACACGTGGCGACAGCTTCCTGGACCTAGTCTACTCGGCGCAAAAGGGAGCTTTCAAAGCCACCCCCCTCCCCCATCTGGGGCTTTCTGACCATCTCACCGTTTTGCTTTTGCCCGCATACAGACAAATTGGTAAAGGCATCCAGGCCGGTTCGGAGGCAGGTTCGAGTGTGGCCTGAGGGTGCCTCCGATGCACTTCGTGACTGCTTCGACACCACTGACTGGGACTTGTTTAAGCAGGCAGCCACCTACAACGATTGGACGGACATAGAGGAGTATACTGACTCTGTTACCTCTTACATCACGAAGTGCATCGATGATGTGACTTGCTCGAAATCCGTCGTCACTCGCGCGAACTGGAAGCCGTGGCTGACGGGGGCTGTCCTCAGACTGTTGAGGGCCAGAGACAAGGCTTTCAGAGCGGGGGATGAGGCTGGCTTGAGGACAGCGAGGGCCGACCTGTCCCGAGGCATCAAAGAAGCGAAGAAGGCGTTCTTGTGCAAGGTCTCCACCCACTTCAAGGACAGCAAGGACGCACGTAGCCTTTGGCGGGGCATTCAGACCATCACGGACTACAAGCCCGCGCCGAGGAGCTGTGAGGGCGACGTCCGTCTGCTGAACGATCTGAACCGCTTCTTTGCTCGCTTCGACGCCCAGAACAGCACTTGCCCGCTGAAGACCACTCCCCCCCCACACGAGCAGCCCCTGCGCCTCTCTGCCGACGGTGTGAGGAGGGTGCTTGCCGCTATTGACACCCGTAAGGCGGCGGGCCCTGACAACATCCCGGGTCGAGCGCTGAAGGACTGCGCTGGGGAGCTGTCGGGTGTCTTCACGGACATCTTTAACGTTTCCCTGCAGCAGGCCATCGTCCCCTCGTGTTTCAAGGCTGCCACCATCGTTCCTGTGCCGAAGAAACCTGCACCGTCCTGCTTCAATGACTACCGCCCTGTGGCACTGACGCCCATCATCATGAAGTGCTTTGAGCGGCTGGTCATGGAGCACATCAAGTCCGTTCTCCCCCCCACCATTGACCCTTTCCAGTTTGCGTACCGTGCCAAGCGGTCCTCTGAGGATGCCATCTGCTCTGCCCTCCACTCGGCCCTCACCCATCTGGAGAGAAAGGACTCATATGTGAGGTTGCTGTTTGTGGACTTCAGCTCTGCCTTCAACACCATTGTGCCGCAGCGACTCATCTGCAAACTCGACGAGCTGGGCCTCAGTACCTCCCTCTGCAACTGGATACTGGACTTCCTCTGTCAGAGGCCTCAGGTGGTGCGTGTTGGCGACAAAATCTCCGCCAGCATCACGCTGAGCACGGGGGCCCCCCAGGGCTGCGTGCTCAGTCCATTACTCTTCACCCTGCTGACGCATGACTGCACTGCGACCTACAGCGACAACCGCATAGTGAAGTTTGCTGACGACACGACTCTGGTGGGTCTCATCACAAAGGGCGACGAGACTCGGTACAGGTCGGAGGTTGACCTTCTGACCACGTGGTGCAGGGACAACAACCTCCTGCTGAACGTTAATAAGACCAAGGAAATCATTGTTGACTTCCGGAAGGGTCACACAACACACCTGCCGTTGATCATCGATGGTGCTGTGGTGGAGAGGGTGAGCTGCACCAAGTTCCTGGGGGTGCACATCAGTGAGGACCTCTCCTGGTCCGCAAACACCTCGTCACTGGCAAAGAAAGCTCAGCGCCGCCTGTACTTCCTGCGGAAGCTCAGGCGTGCATGTGCTCCTCAGGCAGTCCTGTCTACATTCTACCGTGGCACTATTGAGAGCGTCATCACCAGTTGCATCGCTGTCTGGGGTGGTAACTGCACTGAACAGAACTTGAAGGCCCTGCATCGCATAGTGAATACGGCTGGTAAGATTATTGGTGCTTCGCTCCCCTCCCTGAAGGACATTTACACCTCCCATCTCGCCCGTAAGGCAACCTCGATTGCCAGAGATGTGAGTCACCCGGCTCACTCTTTGTTTGACCTTCTGCCCTCTGGGAAGAGGTACAGGAGCCTGCGCTCCCGCACCACCAGACTTGCCAACAGCTTCTTTCCCCAGGCTGTTAGGGCCCTGGACTCGCTACCCCCCTCTGCGTAGCGTGTGGCACTGTTGCGCTATTTTCGGGAATGTCTGCTGTACGCGCACTTGCTGCTTTTTTTTTCTGCTCCTCTTATTTATTTATTTATTGTTGTGTTATTTATTCATTATTTATTCAGCACGCTTTTGTTATACTTGTTACTTGTTTGTCTGTTGTGAGCCATGTCTTGTCACCGTGGGACAGGGGGGAACGAAATTTCGGTTTCTTTGTGTGTCTTTGGCATGTGGAGAAATTGACAATAAAGCTGACTTTGACTTTGACTTTACCTAATCCTAACTCGCCTGTGACACCTCCAGTGCGCCCCCCCCACGTTTCCCGTTTCCATCGAGCTCCTGTTACGTCTGTGTGCTGTCCCCTAAACTGGTCCTATCCCAGCCCTAATACTAACCTATCCCCCAACCTAACCTAACCCCTAACCCTAACCCTAATCCTAACCCTAAACCTAAACCTAACCCTAACCCTAAAACTAACCCTAACCCTAACCCTAGCCCTAACCCGACCCCATTTCCCGATAAGACAAAAACGTCAACCTGCAAGTTAAAATTTGAAAATAAACAAGTCAAAATTTGAACGTAAACACAAATTTGAACAATAATTACAAATAAGCACTATTTGAGACCAAAAGGCAGTTAAAAGTAAATACAAATAAAACCAAAATACTCACCCAAAACAAAAAAATGTGCATACCTATCAAATTTGAATATAAACAATTGCAAATAACCATTATTTGGGACAAAAAAAGCAAAAAAAGCAGTTAAAAGTAAACACTTACCTTAATTAAAACCATAATACTTACCCAAAACAAAAATATACTTACCTATTCCGGAGATCACAAATCCACGCCCAATCGGTGCCTGCAAGAAAACAAGTTACTATGCTAAAGAAACAAGCGCAAATAGCTGGCTCCGCCCACTTCGAGGAGTGTACATAAGCACCGTTCGGAGTAGGAGCTCTCAGTCTCGATGCGGCCGTGGAGGAGGAAGCAGCTCCCCATGTGATGAAACTAATCTAAATTTAGATGCAATTCCTGTGTGCCAGACCTGAAGAAGGCACAAAAGATGCCGAAATGTTGTCGATGGCCACACAGATGAACAAAATTTAGCGCAAAATGACGCCGGTACAAAACCAATTGGAAACAAATAGTAATTTACCCACGCTCTACCCAGATAGGAGAGCGCATGGATGCCGCACAGAGCAAGATGCTCTCGCTCCACCCATATAGGGGAGTTGATGAAATAGGTGCGAGGTACGAATATTTAGTTGAACGCAAGCGCAGCTGACAATCTTACATGCCAAATCGAGACTCACTTATTAATTATATAACAAAGGCGACCGGATAGGTAAAGTGCAATCAAAAACAAACATACAATAAGCACAAACACGTGTTCAAGGTCAAAAACGATCTTTATTAAGCCCTAATTAGTCCTGGCCAGCATGGCGGGTGCGGCCGCAACGGGCAGGATGCCTGGGGTGCGGGCCAGGATGGTAGGACCGTGCCTTTGTTCCTCTCCTTCGGGGGAGGAACTCTTTACCTAATCCTAACTCGCCTGTGCCACCTCCAGTGCCCCCCCCCCCCACGTTTCCGGTTTCCATCGAGCTCCTGTTACGTCTGTGTGCTGTCCCCTAAACTGGTCCTATCCCAGCCCTAATCCTAACCTATCCCCCATCATAACCTAACCCCTAACCCTAACCCTAATCCTAACCCTAAACCTAACCCTAACCCTAACCTGACCCCATTTCCCGATAAGACAAAAACGTCAACCTGCAAGTTAAAATTTGAAAATAAACAAGTCAAAATTTGAACGTAAACACAAATTTGAACAATAATTGCAAATAAGCACTATTTGAGACCAAAAGGCAGTTAAAAGTAAATACCTCAAATAAAACCACAATTCAACATTCAAGATTCAAGAGTTTTTTATTCGCCATGTTTGAGCGTGCCAAACAAGGAATTTGAATTCGGTAAATCATAGCCTCTGTTCAACATTTAGGTGACTAACAACAACACTCAGCACATGTGAAGAACGAAAGATATTCTCAAACATCCCCTGATCTTAAACTCCCAAGAGGGCAAGGAAAAACTCAAAACTCCAGCTAGGGGAAATGAGAAACCTTGAGAAAAGACCAGAGATGGGAGGGTCCCTCTTCTAGGATGACCAGGCTGCAATGGATGCAGAGAGGACACATAGTACAAACAGTGTAAACAAAAAAGGTGTGGAAAGCAGGATGTTATTGCACAGTAATGACTCTGAGACTCTAAGAGTGGTGTGAGTTCATCAGAGCGACAGCCTGGGGGAAGAAGCTGTCTCTGTGTCTGCTGGTTTTAGTGTACAGAGCTCTATAACGGCGTCCGGAGGGGAGTAGTTCAAACAGGCTCCAACCTGGGTGCGAAGGGTCTGTTGAGATGTTACTTGCACGTTTCCTGGTCCTGGACAGGTACAAGTCTTGGATAGATGGGAGGTTGATTCCAATTATCTTTTCTGCAGTCCTTACTGTCCGTTGCAGTCTGTGCTTGTCTTGTTTGGAGGCCGATCCAAACCAGACAATGATGGAGGTGCAGAAGACAGACTGGATGATGGCAGTGTAGAAGGTCTTCAGCAGCTCCCGCGGCAGGTTGAACTTCTTGAGCTGTCTCAGGAAGTACAGCCTCTGCTGGGCCTTCTTCCGGACAGAGTCTATGTGGCCGGTCCATTTCAGGTCCCGAGAGATTGTGGTTCCCAGGAAGTTGAAGGTGTCTGATGAGAGAATAGTATTACTGCGGATAGTGAGGGGTGAAAGTGGTGAAGGGCCTCGCCTGAAGTCCACTGTCATCTCCACGGTCTTGAGCGGGTTCATGTCCAGGTGGTTTTGGCTGCACCAGTGGACCAGCCGCTCCACCTCCTGTCTGTACGCAGTCTCATCACCGTTCTGGATCAGTCCGATGAGAGTGGTGTTGTCTGCATACTTCAGGAGCTTCACAGAAGAGTCACTTGCGGAGAAATCATTGGTGTAGAGGGAGAAGAGCAGTGGGGAGAGGATGCACCCCTGAGGGGCTCCAGTGTTGGTGGTCAGAGTGTCAGATGTGATGCTCCCCAGCCTCACACGCTGTCTCCTGTTGGTCAGGAAGCTGGTGATCCACTGACAGGTGGAGGCAGGCACCGCGAGCTGGATGAGCTTCTGTTGGAGGACGTCAGGAGCGATGGTGTTGAACGCCGAGCTGAAGTCCACAAACAGGATCCTGGCGTACTTTCCTGGGGTGTCCAGGTGTTGCAGGATGTAGTGCAGTCCCATGTTGACCGCATCATCCACCAACCTGTTTGCCCGGTACGCAAACTGGAGGGGGTCCAGCAGGGGGCCCGTGACATCCTTCAGGTGCAGCTGGCGCCCGCCTTTGCACGGATCTTCAATCGTTCCCTGGAGCTGTGTGAGGTGCCCGCGTGCTTCAAGAGCTCCACCATCGTTCCAGTGGGCAAGAAGCCCGCCATCACAGGTCTGAATGACTATAGACCTGTTGCACTGACATCTGTGGTCATGAAATCTTTCGAGAGGTTAGTGCTGAACCACAAATCCACGCCCAATCGGTGCCTGCAAGAAAACAAGTTACTATGCTAAAGAAACAAGCGCAAATCGCTGGCTCCGCCCACTTGGAGGAGTGTATATAAGCACCGTTCGGAGCAGGAGCTCTCAGTCTCGATGCGGCCGTGGAGGAGGAAGCAGCTCCCCATGTGATGAAACTAAACTAAATTTAGATGCAATTCCTGTGTGCCAGACCTGAAGAAGGCACAAAAGATGCCGAAACGTTGTCGATGGCCACACAGATGAACAAAATTTAGCGCAAAATGACGCCGGTACAAAACCAATTGGAAACAAATACTAATTTACCCACGCTCTACCCAGATAGGAGAGCGCATGGATGCCGCACAGAGCAAGATGCTCTCGCTCCACCCAGATAGGGGAGTCGATGAATTAGGTGCGAGGTACGAATATTTAGTTGAACGCAAGCGCAGCTGTCAATCTTACATGCCAAATCGAGACTCACTTATTAATTATATAACAAAGGCGACCGGATAGGTAAAGTGCAATCAAAAACAAGCATACAATAAGCACAAACACGTGTTCAAGGTCAAAAACGATCTTTATTAAGCCCTAATTAGTCCTGGCCAGCATGGCGGGTGCGGCCGCAACGGGCAGGGTGCTCTGGAGCTGGTTGTGGGGTGCGGGCCAGGATGGTAGGACCGTGCCTTTGTTCCTCTCCTTCGGGGGAGGAACTCTTTACCTAATCCTAACTCGCCTGTGCCACCTCCAGTGCGCCCCCCCACGTTTCCGGTTTCCATCGAGCTCCTGTTACGTCTGTGTGCTGTCCCCTAAACTGGTCCTATCCCAGCCCTAATACTAACCTATCCCCCATCCTAACTTAACCCCTAACCCTAACCCCAATCCTAACCCTAACCCTAACCCTAACCCTAACCCTAACCTGACCCCATTTCCCGATAAGACAAAAACGTCAACCTGCAAGTTAAAATTTGAAAATAAACAAGTCAAAATTTGAACGTAAACACAAATTTGAACAATAATTGCAAATAAGCACTATTTGAGACCAAAAGGCAGTTAAAAGTAAATACTTACCTCAAATAAAACCACAATACTCACCCAAAACAAAAAAAATGTGCATACCTATCAAATTTGAATGTAAACAATTGCAAATAAGCATTATTTGGGAGAAAAAAAAAGCAAAAAAAGCAGTTAAAAGTAAACACTTGCCTTAATTAAAACCATAATACTTACCCAAAACAAAAATATACTTACCTATTCCGGAGATCACAAATCCACGCCCAATCGGTGCCTGCAAGAAAACAAGTTACTATGCTAAAGAAACAAGCGCAAATTGCTGGCTCCGCCCACTTGGAGGAGTGTATATAAGCACCGTTCGGAGCAGGAGCTCTCAGTCTCGATGCGGCCGTGGAGGAGGAAGCAGCTCCCCATGGGATGAAACTAAACTAAATTTAGATGCAATTCCTGTGTGCCAGACCTGAAGAAGGCACAAAAGATGCCGAAACGTTGTCGATGGCCACACAGATGAACAAAATTTAGCGCAAAATGACGCCGGTACAAAACCAATTGGAAACAAATACTAATTTACCCACGCTCTACCCAGATAGGAGAGCGCATGGATGCCGCACAGAGCAAGATGCTCTCGCTCCACCCAGATAGGGGAGTCGATGAATTAGGTGTGAGGTATGAATATTTAGTTGAACGCAAGCGCAGCTGTCAATCTTACATGCCAAATCGAGACTCACTTATTAATTATATAACAAAGGCGACCGGATAGGTAAAGTGCATTCAAAAACAAATATACAATAAGCACAAAAACGTGTTCAAGGTCAAAAACGATCTTTATTAAGCCCTAATTAGTCCTGGCCAGCATGGCGGGCGCGGCCGCAACGGGCAGGATGCTCTGGAGCTGGTTGTGGGGTGCGGGCCAGGATGGTAGGACCGTGCCTTTGTTCCTCTCCTTCGAGGGGGGAACTCTTTACCTAATCCTAACTAGCCTGTGCCACCTCCAGTGAGCCCCCCCCCCGCACGTTTCCGGTTTCCATCGATCTCCTGTTACGTCTGTGTGCTGTCCCCTAAACTGGTTCTATCCCAGCCCTAATCCTAACCTATCCCCCATCCTAACCTAACCCCTAACCCTAACCCTAATCCTAACCCTAAACCTAACCCTAACCCTAACCCTAACCCTAACCCTAACCTTAACCCTAACCCTAACCTGACCCCATTTCCCGATAAGACAAAAACGTCAACCTGCAAGTTAAATTTTGAAAATAAACAAGTCAAAATTTGAACGTAAACACAAATTTGAACAATAATTGCAAATAAGCACTATTTGAGACCAAAAGGCAGTTAAAAGTAAATACCTCAAATAAAACCACAATACTCACCTAAAACAAAAAAATGTGCATACCTATCAAATTTGAATGTAAACAATTGCAAATAAGCATTATTTGGGACAAAAACAGCAAAAAAAGCAGTTAAAAGTAAATACTTACCTTAATTAAAACCATAATACTTACCCAAAACAAAAATATACTTACCTATTCCGGAGATCACAAATCCACCCCCAATCGGTGCCTGCAAGAAAACAAGTTACTATGCTAAAGAAACAAGCGCAAATCGCTGGCTCCGCCCACTTGGAGGAGTGTACATAAGCACCGTTCGGAACAGGAGCTCTCAGTCTCGATGCGGCCGTGGAGGAGGAAGCAGCTCCACATGTGATGAAACTAAACTAAATTTAGACGCAAATCCTGTGTGCCAGACCTGAAGAAGGCACAAAAGATGCCGAAACGTTGTCGATGGCCACACAGATGAACAAAATTTAGCGCAAAATGACGCCGGTACAAAACCAATTGGAAATAAATAGTAATTTACCCACGCTCTGCCCAGATAGGAGAGCGTATGGATGCCGCACGGAGCAAGATGCTCTCGCTCCACCCAGATAGGGGAGTCGATGAATTAGGTGCGAGGTACGAATATTTAGTTGAACGCAAGCGCAGCTGTCAATCTTACATGCCAAATCGAGACTCACTTATTAATTATATATCAAAGGCGACCGGATAGGTAAAGTGCAATCAAAAACAAACATACAATAAGCACAAACACGTGTTCAAGGTCAAAAACGATCTTTATTAAGCCCTAATTAGTCCTGGCCAGCATGGCGGGCGCGGCCGCAACGGGCAAGATGCTCTGGAGCTGGTTGTGGGGTGCGGGCCAGGATGGTAGGACCGTGCCTTTGTTCCTCTCCTTCGGGGGAGGAACTCTTTACCTAATCAAAAACAAACAACAATTACAACACAAATACTTGTTTATTAAGCCCAATTTGGCCTGACCAGCATGGCTGGCGCAGCCACGACGGACAGGCAGCTCTGGGGCTGGTTGTGGGACGTGGGCGTGGATGGTAGGACCGTGCCTTTGCTCCTCTCCTTCGGGGGAGGAACTCCTTACATGATCCTAACTCGCCTGTGCCACCTCCACTGCCCCCCACGTTTCCAGTTTCCATTGAGCTCCTGTTACGTCTGTGCGCTGTCCCCTAAACCAATCCTACCCTAACCCTAACCTAACCCCAAACCCTAATCCTAACCCTAACCCCAACCCTAACCCTAATCCAAATCCCTCCCTGACTCCCAATATGAAAAAAATCTCAACCTGTAAGTCAAAAATTGGAAATTAAGAAGTCAAAAATTTGAACATAAACACAAAATTGAATATAAACTAAAAAGTGGTTGGAAGTAAATATTTACACTATCAAAGAAACAATACTTACCTGATACAAACCTGAAACAAGGAAACACACAGTTATACTTACCTATGCCGAGATCACATATTCAAGCCCAATCGGTGCCTGCAAGAAAAGAAACAGAAATACACAAGAGCGAAAACAACAAGTTAATAAGCTAAAATAAGTAGATGGGAAATTATCCTTAACGAAACGCAAATTGCTGACATGAAACTATATAAGGACCGCTCAAAGCAGGAAACTCAGTCTCAATGCGGCCATGAAGGAGGAAACAGCTCCACATGCAATAAAACTAAATTTAGCTGCAATTCCCGTGTGCCAGACCTGAGGAAGGCACAAAAGATGCCGAAACACGGAGGAAATAAAAGAGAGCGCAAACTAGCGCCGACAGGAAAACATTTAGACGCAAAATTATAATTTACCCACGCTCTACCCAGATAGGAGAGCGCATGGATGCCGCACAGAGCAAGATGCTCTCGCTCCACCCAGATAGGGGAGTTGATGAATTAAGTGCGAGGTACGACTAATTTGAACGCAAGTACAGCTGTCAATCTATCATGCCAAGTCGAAACTCATTTATTACTTATATAAAAAAGGCGACCGGATAGGCAAAGTAAAATCAAAAACAAACAACAATTACAACACAAATACTTGTTTAATAAGCCCAATTTGGCCTGACCAGCATGGCTGGCGCAGCCACGACGGACAGGGTGCTCTGGGGCTGGTTGTGGGACGTGGGCGTGGTTGGTAGGACCATGCCTTTGCTCCTCTCCTTCAGGGGAGGAACTCCTTACATAACCCTAACCCTAACCCTAACCCTAACCCTAACCTCTCCCCGCGGATTTGAATTCCGGCGGAAGTTCCGCCCATCGACGTCACGTCTGTCACGTGACCACAACGTGGCAGATGTCATATAGCAACCGCTGTTTTGTTTAGTAGATTTACAGTTGTTATGCATTGACATAATGCTGTGCACTCCAAATAGATTTAAATAAATTAAATAATTCTTCTGCCCACTCCCTTTTAAACAAGTTAACTCTCCCCGCGGATTTGAATTCCGGCGGAAGTTCCGCCCATCGACGTCACGTCTGTCACGTGACCACAACGTGGCAGATGACATATAGCAACCGCTGTTTTGTTTAGTAGATTTACAGTTGTTATGCATTGACATAATGGTGTGCACTCAAAATAGATTTAAATAAATTAAATATTTCTTCTGCCCACTCCCTTTTAAACAAGTTAACTCTGCCCACGGATTTTAATTTCGGCAGAAGTTCCGCCCATTGACGTCTTGTCTGCGTCACGTGACCACGACGTAGCGACGTCATATAGTAACCGCTGTTTTGATCAGCAGACTTAGTTATTACGCGTTGACATAATGGCGCACTGGTTAGTGTTAGATAAATTGTATATATATATATGTTATCATGCGTTCTCTAATGAGTACCTATTAATAAGATTATTGCACAGAATGCTTACTGTTTCGCCTTGCAGACGTCCACCAGTCAACAAGTCAAACGATGCTGTCTGGAGCTTCCTGACCTTCTACACCTCTGGGAATCCAAGAAAGTTGTTGATAGCTCAATCTATTTTGTTGATGTCTGCACATGGCATTAAGTCCTTGCATTCTTTTCTCATGGCGTCTTGTCTGTGACTTCTTGTTTCACGTAGCATTTTGTCCTTGCATTCGTTTCTCATGGCATCTTGTCCGTGACTTCTTGGTGAACCAAAAGAATCTTGTTTCTTCTCTAATGAGACAAAGCCCACGCCTTCTCCCCACCTATTAGGGGCAAGTCTCACATTGTGGGTAGGGCATTCCAAATAAAAAGAGCGAAGAGTGCAAACAGATTTTTAGTGTAGTCAGATTGCTGTAAATCTGAATGCACTCCTCGCGAGAAAAACCTCAATATTCTGCCTCACTTGTTTTGTCTGCAGATCCTTTTCTTTTATACATGTCCACCTCTTAAGCATGATGTTGTGGGTTCGACCCCTTATCAATGTTAGCATGGAGTGAGCTGAAGTGCATGGCGCTGAAGATTTGAATCTTTGAAATGCGCTGAGGTCTGACATATCAGGTAGAATGGTTTGCATCACGTTCAACAAAATATAGAAGCTTTCCCACTCTCATAAAAACGTCCTGTGTTCATCTACATATTTTCGTTTTGCTGTGCATCTTTTCCCTGCCATTTTGAGAGCCCAATTGACACTAATAGTTTACTGGAATGTGTTAGAGATTTGCTCACTCCAACTTATTTTGCAAGAACCACACGGGAGACAAGTAAGTCCTTTTGGACACCTGCAGGTGGAGAGTCCATTCATCGCTGTGTGTGCAGCGATGATCGAAATGGAGGTCTGACTCAGGCCTCGTGCAGGAGCATTTTTATTGAGAAAAACAGAGTGGGGGTTGAGAGTGGGGGTCAGAGTAGACAAATGGCCGAAGCCCCTGGCTGATCAAAGCACAGCAGGGGGTCCTTCACGATGTTGTGTGAACAAAACAACTTTGATTGCTTCCTCTGCAGCTAGTCAATCAGTTCAAAAGATCTTAGCACTTTGTTGTACTACTTTTGTTAAGACAAGACAGGCGAGTTTAATTATTACAGGTTACATTCCAACATAATCATAGGATCAAGATAACCTGGAAAACCCTAACAGAATGTGTTTGCCCATCCTACTTTGCGGAATTTCACCACATGCGCTTTTGACGAAAATACCAAATTGAACTCAAGTGAAGCCAACACGCACAACCCCCCCCCCCCCCACACACACACACACAAATGTTGATATGAACATAAAAGAGCCGCATGAATCCAAGCAAAGAGCCGCATGCGGTTCGGGAGTTGCGGTTTGGCCAAACCTGTACTATACAACTTCATTTGTATAAAATTTTCACAACAGCTGTCACACAAACAAAGCGGGAAAAACCGAAGACGTGCGTGTTCCGCCCACGCTGGATTTATTTGCACCTTTGAAAAGACACCGTATTTCCGCAGATGTGGCAAAGAGTACTTTTGGGCATATGAGACGGAAGGATGTCCAAAGCATCACGTCACCTGCTCTGGTAGGCATGGTGGTGGGATGTTGAGGTCAACCGCTTTGGGGTTGGCTGAATCTTTGGTCGCAGGATGCCACACACTTGAAGACAGAAGCAGAAAAGCAGTGGTAAATGCAAAATGTACTCACCGGTGACTCCGATTTTTCCCCCCTGAAGAAATGGATGGACGGGTGGCCCCGGCTGGCCGTTTGGACTCTTGTTATTCTGACCCTTTTTAGTGCGTGTTTGGGGCAACGACCGTTTTTTGTGGTGCTCTCTTCTGGTTCAAGAGTGCCCTGCATGTGAATATGCCGAGTTCGACGTTCCTCCCAAACGCCACACTCCCTCGCTTTTCAGGGCTAAAAAAACCCGTGTTTTTCAAAACAATGAGTTGTAATTACCTTGTACGCTCTAGACGGTAAATTTTGCAAGCTGAAAACGAAAATATTTGTCTTGTTAGTCGTCGTGTTACTAACCGCTGTGTTTTGTTTGCCAGCATTGCCGCTTTCCTACTTCCTGTTGCAAGCTACGCCCAAGGATTATAATTTTGCCGTGAGTTCCGCCCAATGACGTCATGTCCGTGTCACATGACTGCAAGGTAATATTATCTAAAACTGTTTGTGCGATATTGTGTTGTTCTGTGCGGTATTGTGTTGTTCTGTGCGGTATTGTGTTGTTCTGTGCGGTGTCGTGTTGTTCAGTGCGGCGTGGTGTTGTTCAGTGCGGCGTGGTGTTGTTCAGTGTGTCATGGTGTTGTTCAGTGCGGCATGGTGTTGTTCAGTGTGGCATGGTGTTGTTCAGTGCGGCATGGTGTTGTTCAGTGTGGCATGGTGTTGTTCAGTGCGGCATGGTGTTTGTTGTTCAGTGCGCCATTGTGTTGTTCAGTGCGCCATTGTATTGTTCAGTGCAGCATGGATTTATTCAGTGCGGCATGGTGTTGTTCAGTGCGGCATGGATTTGTTCAGTGCGGCATGGTGTTGTTCAGTGCGGCATGGTGTTGTTTATTGCTGCATGGTGTTGTGCAGTGCGGCATTGTGTTGTTCAGTGCGGCATGGTGTTGTTCAGTGCGGCATGGTGTTGTTCAGTGCGGCATGGTGTTGTTCAGTGCGGCATGGTGTTGTTCAGTGCGGCATGGTGTTGTTCAGTGCGGGATGTTGTTGTTCAGTGCGGCATGGTGTTGTTCAGTGCGGCATGGTGTTGTTCAGTGCGGCATGGTGTTGTTCAGTGCGGCATGGTGTTGTTCAGTGCGGCGTCGTGTTGTTCAATGCGGCGTCGTGTTGTTCAGTGCGGCGTCGTGTTGTTCAGTGTGGCGTTGTGTTGTTCAGTGTGGCGTCGTGTTGTTCAGTGTGGCATGGTGTTGTTCAGTGCGGCATGGTGTTGTTCAGTGCGGGATGGTGTTGTTCAGTGCGGGATGGTGTTGTTCAGTGCGGCATGGTGTTGTTCAGTGTGGCATGGTGTTGTTCAGTGCGGCATGGTGTTGTTCATTGCGGCATGGTGTTGTTCATTGCGGCATGGTGTTGTTCAGTGCGGGATGGTGTTGTTCAGTGCGGCATGGTGTTGTTCATTGCGGCATTGTGTTGTTCATTGCGGCAAGGTGTTCAGTGCGGCAAGGTGTTGTTCAGTGCGGCAAGGTGTTGTTCATTGCGGCACCCTGTTGTTCAGTGCGGCATGGTGTTGTTCAGTGCGGCATGGTGTTGTTCAGTGCGGCATGGTGTTGTTCAGTGCGGCATGGTGTTGTTCAGTGTGGCATGGTGTTGTTCAGTGTGGCATGGTGTTGTTCAGTGCGGCATGGTGTTGTTCAGTGCGGCATGGTGTTGTTCAGTGCGGGATGGTGTTCAGTGCGGGATGGTGCTGTTCAGTGCGGGATGGTGTTGTTCAGTGCGGCATGGTTTTGTTCAGTGCGGCATGGTGTTGTTCAGTGCGGCATGGTGTTGTTCATTGCGGCAAGGTGTTGTTCAGTGCGGCATGGTGTTGTTCAGTGCGGCATGGTGTTGTTCAGTGCGGCATGGTGTTGTTCAGTGCGGCATGGTGTTGTTCACTGCGGTATTGTGTTGTTCACTGCGGTATCGTGTTTTTCAGTCCAGTATCGTTGTGTTGTTCGTATTGTTTTGTGTTGTTCGTAATGTGTTGTGTTGTTCGTATTGTGTTGTGTTGTTCGTATTGTGTTGTGTTGTTCATATTTTGTTGTTCGTATTGTTTTGAGTTGTTCGTATTGTGTTCGTAACGTCATCTGATGGCGCCGCGGATGGCTGCCACGGTGAGTCGCTCTCTGTTTCTTTGTCTTATTTTGTGTGTTTTCTGTGTCTTCTGCTGTCCATCCCGGATCACTTTTACTAGAGAAGCACTGTTAAACATCGGTCAGTCTTCTTCTGGTATTTTCTCTCCTGTTCTCTCTGATTCAGATTGTTTGTCGGAGATTTTAGCCGGAGCGGCGGTGCTATACAAGCTAGCGCGACGGCGGCGACGCGGAAAACGAGCGGGAGCCCTCGTAAAGCTGAGGCAAAGAGGGTTCCGTTCTGCCCTACCGTCAATTCATCTGGCGAATGTCCGCTCCCTGGCGAACAAGATGGACGAACTGCTGCTCCTCACTTCAAGGAACACGGACTTCAGCAGATCCGCCGCGCTGTGTTTTGTTGAGACGTGGCTTAGCGAACGAACCCCCCACCACGCCATGGAGTTAGCTGGGTTTCGGCTAACGCGTGCAGATCGCAGCGCGGAGCTCTCCGGAAAATCAAAGGGAGGTGGTCTCTGTTTCTACATTAATGAACGTTGGTGTACCGATGTCATGGTGTTGAAAGAGTTTTGCAGCCCTCTCCTAGAAACACTTTTCATAAACTGCCGGCCGTTCTATTCACCACGGGAGTTCTCCTCGATCGTCATGGCGGCTGTTTACATCCCACCACACGCACGTGCGAGTGAAGCCACGCAGATGCTGGCTGACCAGGTGACAGATATGGAGAAACTTCTACCAAATTCACTAATCATTGTTCTGGGTGATCTTAACAGGGCGAACCTCGCACACGAACTCCCCAGATACAGACAGCACATAACGTGTCCCACCAGAGGGGCACAGACACTGGACCACTGCTACACCGTAATTAAGGATGCATACCACTCTGTGGCTCGTGCAGCTTTAGGACTCTCGGACCACTGTCTAGTTCATCTGATCCCTGCCTACAGACATAAACTAAAAACTTCTAAGCCTGTGGTGAGGACTGTCA
This sequence comes from Syngnathus scovelli, assembly GCF_024217435.2. Taxonomy (NCBI): domain Eukaryota; kingdom Metazoa; phylum Chordata; class Actinopteri; order Syngnathiformes; family Syngnathidae; genus Syngnathus; species Syngnathus scovelli. The sequence continues at coordinate 991,858 of NC_090847.1, read as the reverse complement.
GGAAGTGGACAGTGGAGTCAAGGCAGGACCTCCAAGCCTGCTTTGACTGCACCGATTGGAGTGTTTTTGATGCTGCAAATTCAGACTTGCATGAACTCACTGACACTGTCACATCATACATCAGTTTTTGTGAGGATCTGTGTGTGCAGACTAAGACCTTCTGCACGTACAACAACGACAAACCTTGGTTTACACCGAACCTTAGGAGGCTGCGCAAAGTCAAGGAGGAGGCCTACAGGAGCGGCGACCGGGACCTGTTCAAGCAGACCAGAAACACACTGAACCGAGAGGTCAGGAAAGCCAGGAGGTGTTACGGGGAGAGCCTGGAGAGACACCTCTCTGCCAATCCTGATCCCTCAACAGTGTGGAAAGGCCTGCAGACCATCACGGGCTTCAAGAAACGAACCCCCCGTCCTGTGGAGAGCCCAAGGCTCGCTGACCAGCTAAACAGGTTCTACTGCAGGTTTGATCGGTCCTCCCACACAACGGGACCTCCTGCAGCACAATCCACACAATCCACATACTCACCTCCCCCCACAACTGCTCTGTCCACACCTCCATCACCGTGGTCACCGACTCTCTCTCTTGCAGAGGCCGCGCCCGCACTCCAGATTCGCGAGGAGGAAGTGCGCCAGATGTTCCGGAGACAAAAGATCAGGAAGGCACCGGGCCCAGACGGCGTGTCACCTTCCTGCTTGAAAGTCTGCGCTGAGCAGCTGGCGCCCACCTTTGCACGGATCTTCAACCGTTCCCTGGAGCTGTGTGAGGTGCCCTCGTGCTTCAAGAGCTCCACCATCGTTCCAGTGGCCAAGAAGCCCGCCATCACAGGTATGAATGACTATAGACCTGTTGCACTGACATCTGTGGTCATGAAATCTTTCGAGAGGTTAGTACTGAACCACCTGAAGGATGTCACGGGCCCCCTGCTGGACCCCCTCCAGTTTGCCTACCGGGCAAACAGGTCGGTAGATGATGCAGTCAACATGGGACTGCACTACATCCTGCAACACCTGGACACCCCAGGAAAGTATGCCAGGATCCTGTTTGTGGACTTCAGCTCGGCGTTCAACACCATCGCTCCTGACATCCTCCAACAGAAGCTCATCCAGCTTGCGGTGCCTGCCTCCACCTGTCAGTGGATCACCAGCTTCCTGACCAACAGGAGACAGCGTGTGAGGCTGGGGAGCATCACATCTGACACCCTGACCACCAACACTGGAGCCCCTCAGGGATGCGTCCTCTCCCCACTGCTCTTCTCCCTCTACACCAACGATTTCTCCGCAAGTGACTCTTCCGTGAAGCTCCTGAAGTATGCAGACGACACCACTCTCATCGGACTGATCCAGAACGGTGATGAGACTGCGTACAGACAGGAGGTGGAGCGGCTGGTCCACTGGTGCAGCCAAAACCACCTGGACCTGAACCCGCTCAAGACTGTGGAGATGACAGTGGACTTCAGGCGAGGCCCTTCACCACTTTCACCCCTCACTATCCGCAGTAATACTATTCTCTCATCAGACACCTTCAAGTTCCTGGGAACCACAATCTCTCGGGACCTGAAATGGACCGGCCACATAGACTCTCTCCGGAAGAAGGCCCAGCAGAGGCTGTACTTCCTGAGACAGCTCAAGAAGTTCAACCTGCCACGGGAGCTGCTGAAGACCTTCTACACTGCCATCATCCAGTCTGTCCTCTGCACCTCCATCACTGTCTGGTTTGGATCAGCCTCCAAACAAGACAAGCACAGACTGCAACGGACAATAAGGACTGCAGAAAAGATAATTGGAATCAACCTCCCATCTATCCAAGACTTGTACCTGTCCAGGACCAGGAAACGTGCAAGTAACATCTCAACAGACCCTTCGCACCCAGGTTGCAGCCTGTTTGAACTACTCCCCTCCGGACGCCGTTATAGAGCTCTGTACACTAAAACCAGCAGACACAGAGACAGCTTCTTCCCCCAGGCTGTCGCTCTGATGAACTCACACCACTCTTAGAGTCTCAGAGTCATTACTGTGCAATAACATCCCGCTTGCCACACCTTTTTTGTCTACACTGTTTGTACTATGTGTCCTCTCTGCATCCATTGCAGCCTGGTCATCCTAGAAGAGGGACCCTCCCATCTGTGGTCTCTTCTCAAGGTTTCTCATTTCCCCTAGCTGGAGTTTTGAGTTTTTCCTTGCCCTCTTGGGAGTTTAAGATCAGGGGGTGTTTGAGAATATCTTTCGTTCTTCACATGTCCTGAGTGTTGTTGTTAGTCACCAAATGTTGAACAGAGGCTGTGATTTACCGAAGTCAAATTCCTTGTTTGGCACGCTCAAACATGGCGAATAAAAAACTCTTGAAAAAAACTCTTGAGTTGTGTTGTTCGTATTGTGTTGCCTCTAACACTTGGCCTCTAACACTTAACTTCTATAACTTAGCCTCTAGCACCTAGAAGGTGAATAAATAGGAAGGAAGGACTCACCGGTGACGTCTTCACCCACGTCCAAGCGTTGTACTTTGTATTTTCATCCTTCTGACAGTGGAAAACAGCGGGACCACCGGGAAGCCGTGCGCACGCGCCGCCTGGCCGGAAATAGCTCCAAGCCGCGCGGATTGGCTGTTTACAAGCACCGCGGATGAGATTGCAGAGCCTCATTCGACTTCCAGCGGCCAATAGGAAGGAAGGACTCACCGGTGACGTCTTCACCCACGTCCAAGCGTTGTACTTTGTATTTTCATCCTTCTGACAGTGGAAAACATATAGCCAACAAATACAGTGGAACCTAAACGAATGAAAGAAAACTATCATTTGGCCACAACCAACATTCACAGATATAACACAATGTGACGTGCGGGGTTGAGGTCAAAGGTTGAGTGAAGGGCCCTCGTTTTAAACTACTTTTTAGAAAATGAGTGGGAACAAGTAAGACATATTTAATTTATTTAATGGGAAGTAGTAAGAGCTATTTAATTTATTTATTATTTATTTATTTTTTGTATGTATTGTAATCTATTGTATTGTATTCTGTTGTATTCTTTTGGATTGTATTCACACTAACCCCACTAAAACTTCAGCCCACAAAAACTAGCCTCTGGCACTTAGCCTCTAACACTTAGCCTTTGACACTTAGCCTTTAACACTTAGCCTAGAAGGTGAATAAATAGGGTTAAAGGTTGAGTGATGGGCCCTCGTTTTAAACTACTTTTTTGAAAAGGAGTGGGAACAAGTAAGACATATTTAATTTATTTGATGGGAAGTAGTAAGACTTATTAAATTTATTTAATCTACTTTTCTTCCCAGGCAAAAGTTGATGTGCTGCAATTCCAAATTATCAAAGTGAATGAAGGAATGAAGTCCTTTAAATTATGATTTTGTATAAATACTAGGCATAAACACAAAATCTACGGCACAAAATGGGCAGACTTTACTTGTTTGAAAAGGACTGGTTACAAGAGAGACTTTTTAAATGTATTTAATGGGAAGAAGACTTATTTAGTTTAATTGGTCTATTTTTGTTCCCTGGCAAAATTCGATTTGCTGCAATTCCAAATTTCCAAAGTGAATGAAGAAATGAAGTCGTTTAAATTATGATTTTGTATAAATACGAGGCATAGACACAACATCTATGGCACAAAATGGGCAGACTTTACTTGTTTGAAGAGGACTGGTTACAAGACAGACTTTTCTCATTTATTTAATGGGAAGAAGACTTATTTAGTTTATTTAATCTATTTTTGTTCCCTGGCAAAATTGGATTTGCTGAAGTTGTATTTTGCCAAATCTTGACTTGAGACCTGATAGGAAGTATTAAACGCTTAGTTAAACTCCTGGTGGTGCCAGGCGGCGTGCGCGAGTGTGCTGGCCGCTGGAAGTGGAATGAGCCTCCGCGATCTCCTCCGCGGTGCTTATAAACATCGGATACGCTCGGCGGGAGCTTATTTCGGCCACTTGGCGCGTGCGCACGGCCTCCCGATGGAACCGGGCGGCGTGCACAAGTGTGCTGGCCGCTGGAAGTGCAATGAGGCTCCGCAAAATAAGCTCCCGCCTAGCGGATCGGCTGTTTATAAGCACCGCGGAGGAGATCGCAGAGCCTCATTGCACTTCCAGCGGCCAGCACACTCGCGCACGCCGCCCGGAACAACCGGGAGGCCGTGCACATGCGCCAAGTGGCCGAAATAAGCTCCCGCCTAGCGGATCGGCTGTTTATAAGCACCGCGGAGGAGATCGCGGAGCCTCATTCCACTTCCAGCGGCCGGCGAACTCACGCATGCCGCCCTGAACAACCGGGAGGCCGTGCGAACGCTCGAAGTGGCCGGAAATAGCTCCATGCCGAGCGGATCGGCTGTTTCTAAGCACCGCGGAGGAGATCGCGGAGCCTCATTCCACTTCCAGCGGCCAGCACACTAGCGCGCGCCGCCGGTGACTGACCAGCTTCATTCGGTACCTTGCACGTCCCGCTTCTCCCCCCGCACGGACTTCCAAGCGCTCGGGGAGACGTCTGGAAGCCGTTGGAGCGGGGAAATACCTCCCTCTGGCGGACACGGCGAGAAACTAAACCACCTCTCGCACTTAGCGCACACTTGCATTGCTCCGCGTCCGATGACACTTTGTGCGGGCAAAGGGCGGGAGTAACTCTAACTCTCTTAAGGTAGGCTCACTTGAAGTCTTTTAACGGTTAGTGGAAGCGAGCGGGACCACCGGGAGGCCGTGCGCACGCGCCGGCTGGCCGGAAATAGCTCCAAGCCGCGCGGATTGGCTGTTTACAAGCACCGCGGATGAGATCGCAGAGCCTCATTCGACTTACAGCGGCCAGCACACTTGCGCACTCCACCCGGAACAACTGGGAGGCCGTGCGCATGCGCCAAGTGGCCGAAATAAGCTCCCGCCTACCGGATCGGCTGTTTATAAGCACCCCGGAGGAGATCGCGGAGCGTCATTGCACTTCCAGCGGCCAGCACACTCGCGCACGCCGCCCGACTCCACCGGGAGGCCGTGCGCACGCGCCAAGATGGCCGTAATATGCTCCCGCCTAGCGGATCGGCTGTTTATAAGCGCCGCCGATGAGATCGCGGAGCCTCATTTGACTTCCAGCGGCGAGCACACTCGCGCACGCCGCGCGGAACAACCGGGAGGCCGTGCGCACGCGTCAAGTGGCCGAAATAGCTCCATGCCGAGCGGATCGGCTGTTTATAAGCACCGCGGAGGAGATCACGGAGCCTCATTGCACTTCCAGCGGCCAGCACACTCGCGCACACCGCCCGACTCTACCAGGAGGCCGTGCGCACGCGCCAAGTGGCCGAAATAAGCTCCCGCCTAGCGGATCGGCTGTTTATAAGCAACGCGGAGGAGATCGCAGAGCCTCATTGCACTTCCAGCGGCCAGCACACTCGCGCACGCCGCCCGGAACAACCGGGAGGCCGTGCGCACGCACCAAGTGGCCGAAATGAGCTCCCACGTAGCGGATCGGCGGTTTATAAGCACCGCCGAGGAGATTGCGGAGCCTCATTTGACTTCCAGCGGCCAGCACACTCGCGCACGCCGCCCGGAACAACCGAGAGGACGTGCACACGCGCCAAGTGGCCGAAATAAGCTCCCGCCTAGCGGATCGGCTTTTTATAAGCACCGCCGACGAGATTGCGGAGCCTCATTTGACTTCCAGCAGCCAGCACACTCGCGCACGCCGCCCGGAACAACCGGGAGGCCGTGCGCATGCGCCGAGTGGCCGAAAAGAGCTCCCGCCGAGCGTAACGGATGTTTATAAGCACCGCGGAGGAGATCGCGGAGCCTCATTCCACTTCCAGCGGCCAGCACACTCGCGCACGCCGCCTGGCACCACCGGGAGGCCGTGTGCACGCGCCACGTGGCCGAAAATTGCTCCCGCCGAGCGGATCTGCTGTTTATAAGCACCACGGAGGAGATCGCGGAGCCTCATTTGACTTCCAGCGGCCAGCACAGTCACGCACGCCGCCCGGGACAACCGGGAGGCCGTGCGCATACGCCATGTGGCCGAAATAAGCTCCCGCCTAGCGGATCGGCTGTTTATAAGCACCGCGGAGGAGATCGCGGAGCCTCATTTGACTTCCAGCGGCCAGCACACTCGCGCACGCCGCCCGGAACAACCGGGAGGCCGTGCACATGCGCCAAGTGGCCGAAAATAGCTCCCGCCGAGCGTATCGGATGTTTATAAGCACCGCCGAGGAGATCGCGGAGCCTCATCCCACTTTCAGCGGCCAGCACACTCGCGCACGCCGCCCGGAACAACCGGGAGGCCGTGCGCACACGCCAAGTGGCCGAAATAAGGTCCCGCCTAGCGGATCGGCTGTTTATAAGCACCGCGGAGGAGATCACAGAGCCTCATTGCACTTCCAGCGCCCAGCACACTCGCGCACGCCGCCCGGAACAACCCGGAGGCAGTGGGCACGCGCCAAGTGGCCGAAATAAGCTCCCGCCTAGTGGATCGGCTGTTTATAAGCACCGCGGAGGAGATCGCGGAGCCTCATTGCACTATCAGCGGCCAGCACACTCGCGCACGCTTCCCGGTTCCACCGGGAGGCCGTGCGCACGCGCCAAGTGGCCGAAATAAGCTCCCGCCCAGCGGATCGGCTGTTTATAAGCACTGTGGAGGAGATTGCGGAGCCTCATTGCACTTCCAGCGGCCAGCACACTCGCGCACGCCACCCGGAACAACCCGGAGGCCGTGGGCACGCGCCAAGTGGCCGAAATAAGCTCCCGCCTAGTGGATCGGCTGTTTATAAGCACTGCGGAGGAGATTGCGGAGCCTCATTGCACTTCCAGTGGCCAGCACACTCGCGCACGCCACCCGGAACAACCCGGAGGCTGTGGGCACGCGCCAAGTGGCCGAAATAAGCTTCCGCCTAGTGGATCGGCTGTTTATAAGCACTGCGGAGGAGATTGTGGAGCCTCATTGCACTTCCAGCGGCCATCACACTCGCGCACGCCGCCCGGCTCCACCGGGAGGCCGTGCGCACGCACCAAATGGCCGAAATAAGCTCCCACCTAGCGGACCGGCTGTTTATAAGCACCGCCGAGGAGATTGCGGAGCCTCATTTGACTTCCAGCGGCCAGCACACTCGTACACGCCGCCCGGAACAACCGGGAGGCCGTGCACATGCGCCAAGTGGCCGAAAGTAGCTCCCGCCGAGCGTATCGGATGTTTATAAGCACCGCGGAGGAGATCGCGGAGCCTCATTCCACTTCCGTCGGCCGGCGAACTCACGCACGCCACCCGGGACCACCGGGAGGCCGTGCGCACGCGCCAGGTGGCCGAAAATAGCTCCAGCCGACCGGATTAAGTCAAGTCAAGTCAAGTTTATTTGTATAGCCCTAAATCACAAAGAGTCTCAAAGGGCTTCACATAGCCATCCGGAACCTGATCGAGGTTGGTCAGCAACAACAGCTGCAGTAGCAGGAGATGGCCCAAGCCCTCCAGAGACTGTCGGTGGCTGCGTCCCCGGCTGTCACGGCACCCCCGCACCGCCCGTCTGCCGAGGCCAGGAGGCTCGTGGACGTCCCGGAGCCCCGCCTCGGCAACATCGAAAAGTTCAACGGCGATCCCAAGCACGTGAGGGCGTTTGTGACCAACTGTCGCATAATGTTCAGCCTCCAGCCCGTCACGTTTGCGTCAGAATCAGCCAAGGTCGGTTTCGTTCTAACCCACCTCACGGGCGAGGCGCGGCTATGGGGTTTGGCAGAGTATGAACGGATGGCCCCGGCATGCGATTCCTTCGACGCCTTCGCAGAGGAATTGCTCTTCCTGTTCGACCTGGGATCCGCCGCCGAGGCGAGGAACTGGCGACGCTGCGTCAGGGTAGCCGATCGGTCGCGGAGTACGCCCTTAAATTCCAGACGTTGGCCGGCAGCAGCGGATGGAACGCGCCAGCGCTCGTTAGCACGTTCCTAAACGGCCTCGCGGATTATATGAAGGACGAACTGGTGTCTTACGATCGCCCGCGAACCCTGAGGGGCGCGATGGACTTGGCGGCCCAAGTAGACCGGCGGATCCGGACGCGGCGGCGCGATCGGGAGAGGAGGTCCCCGCGGAATCCGCGTGGCCACATTCCTCCGTCTGCTGGGGACCCGCCCACCACTCCACCCGCCGAGCCCATGGATCTGGGAGGGGCTCGGGTCTCCTCGGAGGAGCACCGTCGACGCCTCTCGCTGGGCTTGTGTTTTTACTGTGGGGAGGGGGGCCATCGGGTGGCGGGGTGCCTGCTAAAAGGCCGGAGCTTACGCGGCGTCGGGGGGATCCGCCTGATTGGCGAGGTGGCTTTCGTGACAGAACCGGTTAAGGTACTGCTCTCCGGCAATCACCACGAGACCATCCAGTTTTTTCTTCTTTCCCTCCCAGGACAGCAGCTCATCCTGGGGCACCCTTGGTTGCGGCAGCACAACCCGGTGCTGGACTGGGAGGTGGGGTTTGTACGGCAGTGGAGCGAACGCTGCCATCGAGTGTGCCTGAAGGCGGCCACCAGCCCACTCGGCAGAGCCCCGCCCAGGTACAGTCCCGACATCTCCAATGTCCCAGCAGTTTATCACGAACTCAAGGAGGTTTTTAGTAAAGCCAGGGCCGCTTCTCTTCCTCCACACCGGTCCTACGATTGCGCCATCGACCTGTTGCCCGGCACCTTCCCTCCCAAGGGGCGCGTCTACTCCCTGTCCGCTCCTGAGCGCCGGGCTATGGAGGAGTACATCCGGGAGTCCCTGGCAGCCGGCATCATACGGCCGTCCTCTTCACCTGCGGGAGCGGGGTTTTTCTTCGTGAAGAAGAAGGAGGGCACGCTCCGCCCGTGTATCGACTACCGGGGAATAAACGCAATCACCGTAAAGAACCGATGCCCTCTGCCTCTTCTTTCTTCCGCCTTTGAGAGCCTTCAGGGTGCCACCATCTTCACCAAGCTGGATCTCCGCAACGCCTACCACCTGATCCGCATCCGGGAGGGAGACGAGTGGAAGACGGCTTTCAACACCCCGAGCGGACACTACGAGTACTTGGTGGTTCCGTTTGGGCTCACCAACGCCCCAGCAGTTTTCCAGGCACTGATAAACGACGTGTTACGAGACATGCTGGACAAATTTGTGTTCGTTTATTTGGACGACGTCCTCATCTTCTCCCGCTCGCTTCCTGAGCACATCAAGCATGTTCGGGCGGTGCTGCGACGCCTCCTAGAAAATTCGCTCTACGTGAAGGCAGAGAAGTGCGAGTTCCACGCCCCCTCTGTCAAATTCCTCGGCTACGTGGTGCATGAGGGATCCATCGAAATGGACCCTGGGAAGGTGGAGGCGGTCACATCATGGCCTGTTCCCGAGACACGCAAGCGGCTGCAACAATTCTTAGGTTTCGCGAACTTTTATCGACGTTTTATCCGTGGATACAGCACGGTGGCCGCGCCACTCACCGCCCTTACCAGCCCCGCCTCCCCATACAAATGGACAGAACGGGCGGAACAGGCATTTCAGGAGCTTAAGAGGAGGTGCACATCCGCTCCCATCCTCAGAGTTCCCGATCCCGACAGACAGTTCGTGGTCGAAGTGGACGCCTCGGACGTGGGTGTCGGGGCGGTGTTGTCTCAACGTAGCCGCCAAGACGATCGTCTCCATCCGTGCGCCTTCTTTTCTCGCCGTTTGTCAGCCTCAGAAAGGAACTATGACATCGGTAATCGGGAGTTCCTCGCCGTCAAGTTGGCTTTGGAGGAGTGGCGACATTGGCTGGAGGGCGCCACCACTCCGTTCATTGTCTGGACCGACCACCGCAACTTGGAGTATCTGAGATCGGCCAAGAGACTGAACGCGAGACAAGCACGGTGGGCTCTGTTCTTTGACCGGTTTGAGTTCTCTCTTTCCTACAGACTGGGTTCCCGTAACGCGAAGGCGGACGCCCTGTCGCGTTTGTTTCCTTGTGGGGAGGAGGGACAGGGTCCGCCTCCCACTATCCTCCCGAGCTCGGAGGGTCGCCTGTTCGTCCCTGAAGGCCTGCGATCGGCCGTGCTGCAATGGGCGCACGACTCACGCCTGGCCTGTCATCCCGGCGCTGCACGCACGAGGTACGTGGTGGCACAGCGTTTCTGGTGGCCCACCTGGCAAGTGGACACCAGCGATTACGTCAGGGCCTGCTCAATCTGTAACCGCTACAAGACGTTTACTCGTCCTCCGGCCGGGCTGCTTCAACCCTTGCCGGTTCCCCAGCGTCCCTGGTCTCACCTGTCAATTGACTTTGTCACAGGCCTCCCCCCCTCAGAGGGAAACACGGTGGTCCTCACGGTGGTAGACCGTTTTAGCAAGATGACGCATTTCATCCCTCTGCCTAAGCTCCCATCTGCGAAGCAGACGGCGTCCATCATGGTGCGGGAGGTGTTTCGTCACCACGGTCTTCCACAAGACATCGTGTCAGACCGAGGACCTCAATTCGCGTCCACCTTCTGGATGGAGTTCTGCCGACTCCTCGGCGCCACGCCCAGCCTCTCCTCGGGGTTTCACCCTCAGTCCAACGGTCAAGCGGAGCGCCTGAACCAGGAACTGGCTAGGGCTCTCCGATGCATGGCCGCCGGGGACCAGCGCGGGTGGGTTCAACAGCTTCCCTGGGTAGAGTATGCTCACAATTCCCTTCCCAGCTCGGCCACGGGACTTTCGCCTTTCCACTGCGTCTTCGGGTACCAGCCACCCTTGTTCGCCCACCAGGAGCGTGGTGCGGCGTGCCCGTCGGCCCAGGCTTGTGTCCGCCGTTGTCATCGTGCCTGGGCGAGGGGCCGGGTCACTCTTCTCCGCTCTGTTTCAGGCTACGCCCGCCAGGCGAACGAGCACCGGATGCCGGCTCCGGAGTACAGAGTGGGGCAGCGTGTGTGGCTCTCGACGCGGGATTTGCCGCTGCGAGCGGGATCCCGCAAACTGGCGCCCCGCTTTGTTGGACCGTTCCCTATCCAGAAGGTGATTGGCCCGGCCGCAGTCCGTCTGCTCCTTCCAGACTCCATGAAGGTTCATCCCACGTTCCACGTGTCCCGTGTGCGGCCCATCCATGAGAGCGCGTTGGCGCCGGCGCCCGTTCCGCCGCCGCCGCCCCTGCTCGTCGATGGGGGCCCGGCTTACGCTGTCCGCTCCCTGCTCCGATCGCGGCGGCGTGGTCGGGGCCTACAATATCTCGTGGACTGGGAGGGTTATGACGACGCGCACCGCTCCTGGGTTCCGAGCCGCTGGATACTCGACCGTTCGCTCATCACGGAGTTCCATCGCTGTCATCCGGACCAACCGGGTCCTCGGCGCGGGCGCCCGTGGAGGGACGAGGGGACCAGGGGTGAGGGTCCGGGGAGGTCTTGCCCACCGGTACCGGGGTCTTCTGCCCCCGCGCCCGTCGAGCCTGCGTCTGGCGAGGTGTCGGACGTTTCAGCGGTGTGCTGACCCCTCCACCTGGCCGCCCGGGGTATTGCCTTCCTTTTTTTTGTTTTTTTTGTTTGTTTTTTGTTGTTGTTTTGTTGTTTTCGGTTCCTGGGGACGTCGGGAGCCGTCCCTTGTGGGGGGGGTTCTGTCACGTGCTGGTGCCACCTGCGACGGGACCACGCCCCCCCTGTCAGTGGAATCACCGTCACCTGCCACGGGTTCATGGACAGCGCTATATCAGCGCCGCAAGTGCAGAACCGAGTGCCAGTCTGTCCCTTGATGCTGCTTCGCTCATCAATCCCAGAGAGAATTGACTCACTTGACTACTCGAAACCCTCGCAGAACCGTTGTCCTCTCCAGCCCGATCGCCAGCTGTTCCCATCATCCCCTTCAAATAAAGTCCATCGTTACGCACTTGGCTGTACTGTCCGATCCTTAACACTTTTGTTGCCCTGAAAAGCGAGTGAGTGTGGTGTTTGGGGGGAACGTCGAATTTCGACGATTATTTCGACTGGTCAATGGTTGTAAATGATTGCGTTGATTAAAAACTTTATTTAACTCTACTCTTAACTTTGCCGTTTCAGATATGCGGGTATTACACCGCGGAAATGACGTCAATAGGCTGAACTGTCGCCAAAATTCAAATCTGTGGGCGCAATGGCCTTGAGCGAGACAACGGATACAAACACGACGACTATCAACAGAAATATCTTTATTTTCTGCTTGCAAGTGGACCGTCTAGAGCGTACACGGTAAGTACAACTCATTAGGTTTAAAAAGATTTACGTTTGTGTAGTTTGCGTTGCGTTACATCTGTGAATGTTGGTTGAGGCTAAATGTTAATGTTTAATTTCCTTCCTTTAGGTTCCACGGTGTTTGTTGGCTGTAAGTTTTCCACTGCAAGAAGAGGCTCGTATCATTGACCAGGAGCGAGCTACAAGTATCATTGACCAGGAGCGAGCTACAATGGTGAGTAGCCATAACATTTATGTTAAACACTTCCTATTTCATGTTTAACAGTACTTGATTTAACAAATAACCATAAATAAATACAGTGTGGGCACTGAAGTTAACATATGTGATTATACTGCCTAATCCGTCACCGAGTATATTGTTAATACTTCCTATCAGGTCTCAAGTCAAGATTTGGCAAAATACAATTTCAGCAAATCCAATTTTGCCAGGGAACAAAAATAGATGAAATAAACTAAATAAGTCTTCTTCCCATTAAATAAATCAGAAAAGTTTGTCTTGTAACCAGTCCTCTTCAAACAAGTAAAGTCTGCCCATTTTGTGCCGTAGATTTTGTGTCTATGCCTAGTATTTATACAAAATCATAATTTAAACGACTTCTTTCCTTCATTCACTTTGGAAATTTGGAATTGCAGCAAATCGAATTTTGCCAGGGAGCAAAAATAGATCAATTAAACTAAATAAGTCTTCTTCCCATTAAATAAATTAAAAAAGTATGTCTTGTAACCAGTCCTTTTCAAACAAGTAAAGTCTGCCCATTTTGTGCCGTAGATTTTGTGTTTATGCCTAGTATTTATACAAAATCATAATTTAAAGGACTTCATTCCTTCATTCACTTTGGAAATTTGGAATTGCAGCACATCAAATTTTGCCTGGGAAGAAAAGTAGATTAAATAAATGTAATAAGTCTTACTACTTCCCATTAAATAAATTAAATACGTCTTACTTGTTCCCACTCCTTTTCAAAAAAGTAGTTTAAAACGAGGGCCCTTCACTCAACCTTTAACCTCAACCCCGCACGTCACATTGTGTTGTATCTGTGAATGTTGGTTGTGGCCAAATGATAGTTTTCTTTCATTCGTTTAGGTTCCAAGAAAACTTGATGTAACTCTACTTTTAACTGCCGTTTCAGATAAGCGGGTATTACTTCGCAGTCATGTGCCGCGGATATGACGTAATTGGCGGAACTTCCGCCAAAATTCAAATCTGTTGGCGCGATGGCCGTGAGCCACTGAGCAACGACGATTATCAACAGAAATATCTTTATTTTCTGCTTGCAACTGGACCGTCTAGAGCGTACACGGTAAGTAACACTCATTGTGTTTAAGGAGATTTACGTTTGTGTAGATTTACTAAAGTTGTCGATGTAGCTAGCGTTCACGGTAATAGCAACGTGTAGCTGAGGCGCTAACCCTAGCAGAAGTGTAGCCGCGTTGCGTTGTACGTGTGAATATTGGTCGAGGCGAAGTGTTAATGTTTAATTTCATTCCTTTAGGTTCCACGGTGTTTGTTGGCTGCAAGTTTTCCACTGCAAGAAGAGGCTCGTATCATTGACCAGGAGCGAGCTACAATTGTGAGTAGCCATAACATTTATCTTAAACACTTCCTATTTCATGTCTAACAGTACTTGATTTAACAAATAACCATAAATAAATACAGTGTGGGCACTGAAGTTAACATATGTGATTATACTGCCTAATCTGTCACCGAGTATATTGTTGCAAAGTAATATAAGATCCAAATTTGTAATTCAGAATAGTTTTCAAAAGAAGGCCATTAGAATTATATACAAGTCTGATTACCCTGAACATAATAGCAAGCTATTAATAAAAATCACAAATTCTTCAATTCAAAGATTTGGTAGATTATCAGACAAATAATGTCTAACAGTAATTGATTTAACACATCACGATAAATAGATTGAGTGTGGGCACTCTCAAGTTAACATATGTGATTATACTGCCTAATCTGTTACAGAGTATGTTGTTGCCAAGTAATGTAGAATAGATCCAAAGTAGTAATCCAGAATAGTTTTGAAAAGGCCATTAGAATAATAAACAAATCTGATTACCTTGAAGATAATAACAAGCTAAGTGTTTAATATTAAGTTTTAAGTAATATTAAATATTAAGTTAGTATTAAAGTAGTTTAAAACGAGGGCCCTTCACTCAACCTTTAACCCTATTTATTCACCTTCTAGGCTAAGTGTTAAAGGCTAAATGTTAAAGGGTAAGTGTTAGAGGCTAAGTGCCAGAGGCTAGGCGCCAGAGGCGAGTTTTTGTGGGCTGAAGTTTTAGTGGGGTTAGTGTGAATACAATCCAAAAGAATACAACAGAATACAATACAATAGAATATAATACATAGATTAAATTCAATAGCTCTTACTACTTCCCATTAAATAAATTAAATACGTCTTACTTGTTCCCAATCCTTTTCAAAAAAGTTGTTTAAAACGAGGGCCCTTCACTCAACCTTTAACCTCTACCACCGCACGTCACATTGTGTTGTATCTGTGAATGTTGGTTGTGGCCAAATGATAGTTTTCTTTCATTCGTTTAGGTTCCACGGTGTTTGTTGGCTATATGTTTTCCAATGTCAGAAGGATGAAAATACAAAGTACAACGCTTGGACGTGGGCAAAGACGTCACCGGTGAGTCCTTCCTTCCTATTTATTTACCTTCTAGGTGCTAGAGGCTAAGTGTTAGAGGCTAAGTGTTAGAGGCTAAGTGTTAAAGGCAACACAATACGAACAACACAACACAATACGAACAACTCAACACAATACGAGCAACTCAACACAATACGAACAACACAATATGAACAACACAACACAATACGAACAACACAACACAATACGAACAACACAACACAATACAAACAACACAACACATTACTAACACCACAACACATTACTAACAACACAACACAATACGGACAACACAACGTTACTGCACTGAACAACACGATACCGCACTGAACAACATGATACCGCACTGAACAACACGATACCGCACTGAACAACACCATGCCGCACTGAACAACACCATGCCGCACTGAACAACACCATCCCGCAATGAACAACACCATGCCGCACTGAACAACACCATGCCGCACTGAACGACACCATGCCGCACTGAACGACACCATGCCGCACTGAACGACACCATGCCGCACTGAACGACACCATGCCGCACTGAAAGACACCATCCCGCACTGAAAAACACCATGCCGCACTGAACAACACCATCCTGCACTGAACAACACCATCCCGCACTGAACAACATTATGCCGCACTGAAAAAAATCCAAACCTTTGATCTATTTCTTTAAACAATTTATGTCACGCCACTATTCTCATAGTGGCGGGCCTCTTGACCAAATTGACTAACAATATTGCTTTAAGCTGTTACAGAATACATTTTTAGCCAAGCAAAGAAATCAAAAAGTAAAAATCACATTTGTGCTTCTCCAAACAATTTATGTCACGCCACTATTCTCATAGTGGTGGGCCTCTTGATCAAATTGACTAACAATATTGCTTTAAGCTGTTACAGAATACATTTTTAGCCAAGCAAAGAAATCAAAAAGTAAAAATCACATTTGTGCTTCCATGCGTGACTCACAATCCGACACCGTGTTCCTGTTTTATTTCTATTTTAACTAATTTAGCTTATTGTGGCCCCTTTTTGGTCTCATGTTTTGGTCTGGCGCCATCTTTTGGACAAATTTGGAATTTCAGCTCTGCCAATTTATTCCTGTGAACAATCCATATTTTACCATTTGCACCACCTTTACCATTAACCCCCATGTTACATGACAATATATATACATATATATATATATATATATATGTATATATATTGTCATGTAACATGGGGGTTAATGGTAAAGGTGGTGCTATATATATATAAATATATATATATATATATATATATATATATATATATATATATATATATATATATATATATATATATATATATATATATATATATATATATATATATATATATATATATATATATAAATAAGTATAAAGTGCAGCAGTGATAATTATGCAATAGTGCAAGTAGGCATAACAGTATTCAAGAGTGTGCAGAGGAATGCTAAACCATGTATTAAACTTCTATTTAAAGGGTTTATACAAGTTCAGTAAAGTTGGTAGTGCGAGATAGTGCAAGATAGAGGTCCGTAGTGTCATAAAGTACAGTTCTGTGAATGTGTGATGCAGAGTTCAGTTTAGAGCTCAACAGTTCTAGTGTTCAACAGTCTGATGACAGCAGGGAAAAAGTTGTTGCAGAACCTGGTGGACCTGCAGCGGATGCTGCGAAACCTCTTCCCAGAGGGCAGCAGGGAGAACAGTCCATGGTGGGGGTGTGATGGGTCATGGATGATGTTACGGGCACGGGACATGCAGCGCTGAGATGAAATGTCCTCAATGGAGGGAAGAGGAACCCCTATGATCCTCTCTGCTGTCCTCACCACTCTCCTCACGTTCTTCCAATCGGAGGCGGTGCAGCCTCCACACCACACAGAGAGACAGCTTGTCAGAATGCTCTCTATGGTGCTCCTGTAGAACGTCCTCATGATGGGTGGGGGCAGGTGGGCTCTCCTCATCCTCCGCAGGAAGTACAAGCGCTTCTGTGCCCTCTTGACCAGTGCCGTAGTGTTCATAGTGCAGGTGAGGTCTTCTGTGATGTGGACCCCCAGGAATTTGGTGTTGCTGACCACCTCCACAGCTGAGCTGTTGATGATCAGTGGAGCGTGGTGAGGCTGTTTTTTCCTGAAGTCGACGATGATCTCCTTCATCTTCTCCACATTCAGGATCAGGCTGTTGTCTCTGCACCAGCCCACCAGCTGCTCCACCTCCTCTCTGTAGTCCAGGTCGTTGTTTTCTCTGATGAGCCCCACCAGCGTTGTGTCGTCTGCGAACTTCACGATGTGATTGGTGGTGAACCTGGGGACGCAGTCGTGTGTCATCAGGGTGAACAGCAGGGGGCTCAGGACGCAGCCCTGAGGGGAGCCTGTGCTGAGGGTGATGACATCAGAGGTGTTCTGTCCGACCCGGACTGACTGAGGACTGTTGGTGAGGAAGTCTAGCAGCCCAGTTGCGAAGGGGGGTGTTGAAGCCCAGGTGTTCCAATTTTCCTACCAGATGCTGTGGGATGATGGTGTTAAACGCTGAGCTGAAGTCCAGGAACAGCATCTGCACATGGGTGTTCTTCTCCTCCAGGTGAGCCAGGCTCAGGTGAAGAACGGAGGAGATGGCGTCCTGAGTGGAGCGGTTTTGCCGGTCGGCAAACTGGAACGGGTCAAATAATGGGGGGAGTCTGGAAACGATGTGACCTTTAAGCAGCCTTTCGAAGCACTTCATCATGACCGGAGTCAGTGCAACAGGTCATTAAATGAGGTGATTTGAAGTTTCTTCGGCACCGGAATGATGGAGGCAGTCTTAAAGCACGCTGGCACTGTGGCTTGGCCCAGCGAGGTGTTAAAAATGTCTGTGATGACTCTCGTGGGTTTCTGGGACGCATCCTGTGTGGCTCCGCTACAGGCTCTTCGCAAGCCGTCGGCTGTTGTTTAGAAGATGGGTCCATGAGGCGCTTGGTTACATAATCCTCGCTCCACATGATCTTGTGGGTGGCACAACGGGTGTGCTCTTCTGAGGTGGTACACACACAGTTCAACACCCCGGAGTATTTCTTACATTGTTTGCAATCGCAGCTATCCATGGTTGCTGTGTGTTTGGATGCTGTAAAGTCCCTTCAGGAAAAACAAATTTGTCTTTTTGAATGGCCCACTCTGCCCTAGTTTCATGATCATCATAGCAGTTATGTCTTGGATGGGTTTGAATGCCACATGGTGCCAGTTTGTAGAATGCATGGAGCGATATTGGTGGGGCCAGTGGCCATACGGCCTGCACTCCCAAGTGGGCCGAGCGGTGGTGTCCCCCCCATCCACCCATTGCACCGGCCGGGGCATTGTGTTCTCTGTATCAGTGGGCGACAGTTCCGGTAACTGGATGGAGCACCCCGTGCTATACACCGGTGGCCACTACTGCAACGACAAAGACATGCACAGGACACCCCTGGACTGCGTGCAGGACATCCTGGGGGTGTGTGACATGTCGTCCGTGTGTCTACCGTGCCCACCGGGGCCAGGCTACGCCTTTTCCCCCATGTCCCTAGTTGTCACACATAAGGGGCTTCTTGATGTTACTGTGCCCACTAAGGATCCCCCGGCCGTCTTTGGTGGGGTTGGCCAGGGCTGTATCATGGTGCACGACCTCATGTGCCAGGATCACGGCTACATACTAGACGTGGCATCGGATAGCGGTGTGCTGTACAGGGTGCTGTACACATCCCAGGCCTTTACTACGGCCGATGGCAACTTTCAACACACCAACCTGCACACCCTCATTATGTACCTGGTCGCCATGACTGGCAAATCACTGATCTATCCCACGGTGGCTGTCCTCACAGTGGGCGATCACTGCATTCTAATGGATACGTGGCACATGCTTGTGAACAGGATGGGCCGTCGCTGGTGGGGACTGGCCGACCGGGAAAGGATCCTAGGCATCTTGAGGTCGCGACCCATAAAGAGTGCGCTCGTGGGAGAGTATTGCGGCCACATGGATGGGGGTGTATTTAGCGTGCACACCCTCGATGGGGACGCCCTGTACAGTATGCACATTCATGTGGTGGGAAACCGCTATTGCTTCAGAGGCGGCACAGTCTTTCAGGATCCCGTGCAGGCCGTAACCGAGCTCACGGCCGGACGCCGGCTCGTACAGCGTCGCTTGCGCCGTGGCGCGCGTCATGGCAGGTACGCCAGGAACCGCGTCAGCGACATGCTCGAGGCCGTGCAAGACACGATAGCGCACCTGGGTGTTTACTGGAGCTCCACGCGGCCCTCGTCCGGACGCGTGGTGTTTTGGGACCGGTCCGACTACAACACCCGAGGATATCTGATGACCACGATGAGCGCCGCAGGCACGCAGCACAAGATTGTCTTTACAAGTGAGTGCCACTTTAAGCTGGTGACGGCCGCTTCCCTTAAGGTGGTGATGCGCAGCCGTAGCCTGGAGAAGATCATGGGCTGGTTGGACATCAGTCTAAATCGATGAAGGCCCTAGCGTAACGAAGCACATCCAGCTTCGTGTAGCCAGGCGGGAGCTCTATGTCACCGAGGGCGGCCGCGTCGAACCGCCCTCCCTTGGTGACGTAATAGCCCCATAATGCGCACAGCATATTCTTGTACCTGACATGCGTGAAGGCTGCGTCTATGGCCCGGATGGCCTCGTTTTTGTTGATAAGACTCTCATCGGGCAGCGCCAGCACCATTTCATCAAAGGCTGCGTGGAAGGCTGCCATGTGTGCTACTGACTCGGCGCCCGTCCTGGGCTGCTCGTGGAAAACGGCGGTACGTACGTGCATAGATGTCGAACTCGGAACGGTAATCCTGGTCGGTCATTTTTTCGCACTCTGCAAAAGAAAGATTTGAACGGCCCGCGTCCGAAGAACCGAAGCCCCGTCAGACACCATGTTCGGAAAGTTTACCGTAGTGACTGACCGCAATACGGCCGACCTGGTCCTAGAGACCAAGGTGACACCCGAGTTTGTAAGCGCTATCGTCTCTATGATACCCAAAACCAAAGTCAAATTGTATTGCAGTGATGTGAACCTACTGTGCTTTGTCATGTGCTGGTACGCCCTCAAGGGCAACGTCAACCTGTGTCCGTGGCGTGCCCTAACCATGGCTCGTCTGCAGCATCCGCCTGGAATAACTGACGCAAAGTCTGTTGAGACTGTGTTTGCTGCTTTTGGCCACAGGCCTACGGTCCAACCCAAGGTGCTGGGCGCAGGTTGGCTACCGTCGGACACATGCGCGTGGAACGCACCGGTACTCATGGCTCAGGCACCCCTCATGCGCTTGAGCCTCCACAATGTCGGCACACTCTTCAGCACCTACAATGTAGCCATGAAGCGTTGGGGTGCCACCTGCACGCTGGTTATCAGCAAAGAGGTGGCGCACATTCACAACACCAACGTGGGCTGTGCGTTTGTGGTGACTGGCCTTACCAACGGCGCTGAGGGCACCACGGTGCTGTTTGGAGAACTACTAGACGACAACAGATTCGAAGTGTCGGACTGTGTCATAGTCGACAGCTACATGTGGCTCAATGGACGTACGTCTCATTTTGATCGCACTAAGGTGCTGCAGCTCAAGCTGCAGACCCTGTGCTTTAACGGCGCATGCCAACTATCGGTCGCTGCCGTACCCATATATACGGTGGCCAGCTTTCACGGCATGTGGTCGAACGAGCAGAACACATGCAGTGGCGTGGTGTTCATACCCTCACGAACCACCGCACCGGTCATGCTGTGGGAGCCCAAGCCCCTGCTGCACCTGCTGTGTGCCAATGGCACTCTGTATGCCACAGGCAGCACTAGGACAATAGGGCCCCTGCTGGGCGTAACGCCCGGTCTGCGCGGCGTGGCGCTGTGCGCCCTGTGCACCGAGGGGTGGAGGTTTGTGCGGGCCACACCCCTCAAACTGTATCCGGACTCAGTTTCTGATGTGAATCTAGTGGCCGGCACACCGCATGTGTCGGCGGACCAGCTGCGCACCATCATAGAGGCAAAGTAGACTGGCGACGCTTAGGGCGCTACTACCACAGGCCTGTGGGTCTGCAGATAGTGGTCCATGTCGTACCGTTTGCTGTGTATCACGGTTACGTAGCTGGAGGCGGAGGGAGCCAGGGTGAGCCCGGCGTTGACGGCCTCGTCGATCCTGTAGGCGAGCTGCATGTTTGTGCTGTCGCAGTTGCCTGGCCGTATAGGCTGGGTGCCCTTGAACCACACCTTGTTGCCATTGATGTAAACGGGCCTGTGCACCGTTACATCGGCCGGGGGCGTTGGGTGGGTAGCCGTGACTACCAGCCCGATCTTGCTCTTGTCGGCCAGCTTTACCTCGGGCAGAAAGATTGAAAAGTCCAACATATATGCGTCGACAGCTGTACACCGGCCCAGCTCGATCTTGCTACAGTCTTTGTATCCTCTATACTTCAGATGGATGTCTTCACCAACCTCTATCACATCCTTGGTTGCAACCCGGGGTGTTAGAACGGTGATGTCGAACTGAGAGTACATGTTTTTGAAGTGTGCAAAAAAATCTGAATCTAAGCGTATGGCTGCGAGACAGCATATGTAGCCATGGCTACAGCAAGTGATTCCTGGGTCAGGAGACCCACCAGGCCAGTGGCTATCATCCCGCTCATGTGCCATTACACCGGGAAGCCCTTAAAAGAGTGCACGTGTTCACAGTGCTGCGATGACTGGCTGGAAGCCCGACGGCCCTCGAGACGCCGGAGACGGGGGCCAATGCCACGCGGAGTGGTGTACGAGACGGACACAGAGGACCTGTTCTCAGACTCTTAGCTGTCTCACGATGAGCACACTGTACGGCGTTTGCAACTCAGGACCGTGTCCCGGAGGACAGCCACCTGTTGCATATAAACCGATTAATGGCAATGTAATGTACATGTGGCTATGACAATAAAGATTTATTCAACCTAACCCCGGTCGCCCGGCGAGATAAAGGTTCCAATGACCGTGATAGCCTATACGATCGTGTTGGTGCGGTACCGTGCCCTCGAGTGCGGCTTCCGCGACATCTCACTGGGGGAGGGGGCATATCACACCTCCAGGAGAGCCAGATATTGGTTTCCCGCTATATCTGAGACTACAGCCACCCCGGTAGAGAAGGTACCCTGGAACACGCCGCGCGTGTCCATCTGCAGCAGCTGTCTGTTACTCCACATGTAATCCGTCTGGGCCTGCATGGCCACGGTGTCCGCGGGGTTGTCGGTTGCGGCCACGTTGCGGTGTGTTGCCCGCCACTCTGCACACACACGGGCGCACGTGGCCATGTTGGTGCCACAGTTCTGCACCAGGCACATGGTGTCGTCGCTCAACATGAACATGAAGGGGGGGGGTGTCCCGGGTGGTGTTGTCCAGGCTGTTATGTATTTCTAGTTTGCTGTGGTCGTAATCTGACCCTTTGAAGGTGTGTGTGGAGAACACAGTGGACTCGACAAAATCATTGGGCTGTTCGTACACGTGCGGCTCGGGCCCGGGATCCCGAAACGTGCCGTTTGTCACCTCCACCCTGAGTTTTGCTATAAAGGTGTCCAGGTGCGGGCTGTAGAACCTACCGTTCCTAATCATGGTTTCTGGGCCACGCCGCGTATACTGTGACATGAATGTGTTCAGGTCGGCCGGCGCACCTGCTTTAGCGTACATGTGCCTAAGGATGTTGAGGTGCTTGCGGGCCTCACGGTGCTCGTTATCAAAGGTACGCACCCGGTGCTCCGTGGCCATAGTGGCGTCGATGTACACGGCGTATGGCGGACACGGCTTAACATACTGGTCGCGCCCCTGCGCCAGCCTCACGTGCCTGCACTTGCCGTACCGGTCCACAATTTGGCCTATCACCCCCGTAAGCCGTTTCATAGGCGCGGCGCGCTTGCCGTTTGCAAACACGTTACACGTGTCCATGAACATGGCATGGATGGACGCTGCCATCTCTGAAGTGCGCTCTAGCAAACTGTATGTGTCATTGTCGTGGGCAAACAATAGCGTGATGCGGTCGTTTTCGGGCATGTACTTGAGATGCCCACGTTTGTTGGGCGGCACGACAAACCCACCTTTGTCTAACACGTACACCAACGTGTTCTTGAGGTACTCGACGACCCTGTAAAACACCTCGGCCTTAAACACACCCTCGTAGCCGATGGTTCTCTGCAGGAATTGTGCCGGCTCCTCCATGTACGAATCGTCCGGGCATATGGCGCTGAACTCCTGGTAGCACATAGCGCGCAGTCTGTCATCCAGCAGCACCCGCCGCACATCAGACAGGGGTAGGCTCAGTAGCTGGAACAGCGGGGCCCTGTGTTCACCCAGTTTGACGTCGTCACCCAGCAGCCTCTTGACGTTGTCGGGCACATCCGTGGCGAAGGGCGGCCCGGCCACCGCTGCGGGCTGAGGGCGGGACTGGGCGTACCGCTTCCAGCCACCACCCGTCTTATTCATCTGGTCTACAGCGTAGCAACATGGTACGAACGGGAACCTGGCCTTGTTGGCTTCGATCTTATTCTCGTGAACGCCCGGGAATGGGTTCCTGGCATTGTGCGTGCACGCGTACTTACGCTTTGTCGTCTCGCCGTACAGGGGCCATTCCATAACATGCGCGGGCGTGTTGTCCTGGACTATATTCTGGGCTTCCTGGTCGTCCACGATACGCGGTAGGTTCACGCAGTGTCTGCTGTACGTGTTGACAAAGACTTCGGGCTCGGCACTCCTCAGTGATCCGATGCGGCCGGTAGCGCGCCTAGGCGCCGCGGTCGTCGCGGCCTGGGACAAGGCTCCCCACTGCACTGTACCGTCCCCATACAGCGTGTAGAAGGCCAGGCACTCGTGCCGGTAACTCTCATAGCGCTGCCACATGATGTCAAAACAGTCCCTGAGGAACATCATGATCGCATTGTCCCGCACCCTGAACTTGAGCACGGCCCGGTCGCCCGAGATAAGAGACAGGCTCATGACCCGACTCGAGCCCACTAGGTGCATATAGATGATAGGCCTAGCCCTGTGAGGCACGTTGGACTCGTCCACGGCAAAAGTAGCCCTGGTTACACGGTCGTTGAGCACAAAGTCCACAAACGTGCTAACCTCTGCTGGCTGTCCGAGCTCCACCGGGATGCGCGCAATCAGGTCAGTAGGGCTGGCCATGTCAACCGACATGTAAGCCCTCAGACAGCCGTACGCCCTCCATATGCACTCATCCTTGTCCACGTGCCTCTGACTCTCTTTAGGTATGTCTATGCTAGACACAAGCCTGGTGCCATCGTACTGTATGGCCGCCTCGTAATAGCTGTTGTACGGGTTGGCCAGCCCGCGTAGGCCCTCGCGCTCCGGGTTGTACTTGTTGACCAGCATGTCGGGGGGATACTTGTCGGCCGCCGTGGTGATCCATTGTTCACTGGGCCTAAAGCCCGGCATAGATTTGAAAAAGTCTTTACACTGCAGGTGAGGGGTGTGTTGGCTCGCTGTGGCCAGGTCCAACAGTCTGGTTACGCGCTTGTCCTGGAGCTGGGTTACTAGCTCCACACCCATCTGCACGTGCAGCTCTTCCGTGTCCCCGTAGCGCACCGTGGTAACGGCCTCGGGCACGGGCACCCACGGCGCTATGTCCAGCAACCGCTGGAGCCTGCCCGTGATCTCTGCCGTCCTCCTTAACACGTCATCAACGTTAGTCACCAGGCCCTGGGGCACCGTGATGGCATAGAACCTGTTGGGCATGCCTAACCACATCTGGTTAGTTACAACGAGTAGTTCCTTCAGCAGGAGACGCGTATCCTCGGCCTGTATGCGCGTAAAGTCCGGTAGCGGTTCGAAGCCGTTAACCCGCCACGCATACGGCAGGGCGTCATATACTGTTATCGACCCCCTGTTGACCAGCAGCTCCTGCATGTTGCGGACCCCCTCCATAACCATAAAACGGGGGTGGGTGTTGTTCCGCCGCGCCGTCTCTAGGACAAACTCATCGTACGTCTGCATAGCGTGCAAGTGGGCCTGCTGTGGTGTGCCGTTCCACACCAAATCTATGGCCAGCATTTTATGTTGGCTGTATAATGGATTATAGCGCCCTGTTGTACTGAGACCGCGATGAGAAACAGTACATAGAAAGCCTGATAAATGTTAGAAAAAGGATGGACTCACTGCTTGACCTCATTGAAGAGGGTGGTGTGCCTGACAGTTCGTACACTGACCTGGTGAACGAGTTTGGGCCCGATGGTGTAACGCCCCTGCAGGTGGCTGTGGACACGGGCAATACCGCAGCAGTGGCAGCTCTGTTAGACATGGGTGCTGATCCCAACACTGGACATGTGCACGGGCATCACCTGCCCCTGCTCTCGGCTGCCGAAGAGTCCTGGGACGTGTTGGAACATCTTCTCAGGACCGCAGACATCAGAGTGAATGCCATCAACACCAGCGGTGAAACGGCTCTGCACTGCGCGCGTGATGTTCAGGCCGTGCACGCCCTATTGGCCGCCGGCGCTGACGTGACGGCTGAAGACCGCACCGGCAGAACGCCACTGTTCTCGGCCGTGCGTGATGTGGAGATGGCACGGGTCTTGCTGCGGGCCGGCTCGGACGTCAATCACGTCGACCGCGCGGACCACACATTTATGGTAGATGTGTTTGACAATGTGCTAACGGCCGAGGACAAGGAATTTGTGGCCATGCCCATCTTTCAGGCGGCCACCGAGCACACTCTGTCCATGACCAGCCGGGCCTTCCAGGCCCTCATGGCTAAGGAGCATGTGGGGCACCCTGTCGCGGTGCATGTGGTGTCGACCCTGGACAGAGTCGACCTGGGCTTTTCTCCGACCACAGGTCTGGACGCGGTGGCCTTGGCGGTGGCGCTGAACCTGTTGCCCCTGGCCTCACATCTCATCAGGCTGATGGACTATGATGTCAACAGGCTGGCCCGTGTAGCCGTCGCAACCGACGACGCGGTCATGCTGACGGCCTTGGTGGAGGAGCATGGCATGGATATTGATGTCGACCTGATCTGGCTAGCGGCCGACGTGGGTAACAGAGCGGCGGTACGCTACCTGACTATGGTACGCGATGTCGAATTGACCGGGGGTGTGCGTGGCGCCGTGGTTATGGCCCTCATGAGTCTGCAGGACATGGAGCTCCTCAAGGCAGTGGTCCGCAAGTACAACTTGAACATGGTGAGCCCCGTGAACGGGCGCTCTCCCCTGGACTGGCTGGTGTCGACCTTGTCAGACGTGAACGAGGACTTTGTCGTAAACTTTATCTACCACTTCACTCCGCGGCAGGGCGTGTCACAGATGTCGGATGTAACCCCGTCCATCATGTACAAGGGGCGCATGGGGCAGGCGTATCAGCACATGCTCACACTACGCAACCTAGCTGTGGGAGCCCTTAGGCCTGAAGTGGCCACATCGGTGGGCAAACGGCATATTGACTTTGGGGTATATAAAACATCATGATCAGTCAGTGGCGCATGCACACGTTTGCGCCCGCGTTCACCAATGACACACTATCCATAGACAATAACATGTTTACCACGGTGCTGCTTGAGGGCGAGCATAGCACAGTTGCGATGGGCCCCATGTACACCACGGACCAGGTCTTGGTGTCGTACATGCTCGTTGTGAAGACGTCTGATGTGGCTAATGAACACAAGCTGGTTATCATGGCTCTGGAGAATGGCCTGTCGAGAAACACGTTGCTCTCCCCGGTCGTCACCTTGGGGCCCGTGTGCATATTTAACGGCTTCCACATCCTCAGAGTGAACCAGGACCTACCTGCCAGCTACAACATACAATTTGTCCTCACGTCCAACGGGGATGGCACCGTGACCATGCTCGGCGGGAACATAACCCTATACGTGTCAATGATACATGACAGAACTAAGCCCACTGGCGTGATGCAACTGGTGGCCTAAAACGGGTCTCCACATACACCACGGATATGGATATAACAGACGGCTGTCATGTACCAATGTATGCAATACCCGTAGTATGGTGTTTCGATAGATACAATGGCTATGTCCCAAGACAATAAAGATCTTTATTGTTATTGTCACACATGTACATTAAATCACCATTCATCAGCTGTGCCCTTAGTAATAACTGGCTGTTGATAGTGGGCACGATGTGGGCCCCTCTCTTGAACCACCTGTTGCCTCACACCGATGCCAGAAACACATTCAGACATAGGTATGCAGACCCCTAGACTATAAAGACCATTACACCAAGCACGACGATCGCAATAGGAATGTTTCCTGTTCTGGGTGGTGTTCCTCCTGCTTTGAAGAAGAAGAACAATAACGTTTACTCATCTACCAAACACTGCATTGTGTACTATAAATTCAAACATGAGATGTGATATGAAGCCTATACTAAGTCGGATGCCCGTACTATGCCCATGGTGTGACTAGGCAGAGTAGCTACTACAACCATACTATTATGGTCTAGTCACACAATGATCACAATAGGAATGACTCCTGTATTGGGCGGTCCTTACCCTGGAAAAAAAGAAAAGCATCTACCAAACACAGCACAGGCTACTTCAAATCGACACATGAGATGTGATATGATTACAATTAAACATAACAACCCAGACTCAGGCATTCATAAGTCAGTGTGAGCCATAACATTATGCCCATTGTGTTGATGTTCATAATATGCCCATAGTGTGACTAGGCTGACAGTAACCACAACCATACCGTCAAGGCTCAGTCACGCTATGATTATAATAGAAATGGCTCTTGTTCCGGGCAACCTGTATTTAGAGGGTTGGTTTAACCCATACTTATATCTTGACTTTAGTGTAATGGGCAGACATGCCTGTACTAAGAAAGTGGAATGTTTAATTACCATTTCAATGAAACGTTGTGACTGTAATGTGTACATACCTGTGTCTTCCTCCTCTTGGTTGCTGACATCCCAGGGGATGGGGACCCTCACTGTCCTCCTTTGATTGCTGCTTCGCGCCGCACACCCTACATAGTTGTGTTTTCCCCTCTCCACCAGTATGGTGACATTCTTAGCTATGCTGACAGTGCTGTCCTTGTTATATACTGTGGTGGACATACTCCTGTTTAGCAAAGTGGCCTTGTATAATAACATGGTGATGGCGGGTGCCGGTTTCCCGGTGGCGGAGCAGCTGAACACAACCGTTGTGGTTTCATTGGGCCCGCTGGCTGGTTGATATGTCATTGCGTCCACGTCAGAGATTCCTACGGGATGCAACAGCCATTAACAAACTGCACAGGTCATTAGAGCGTTAGTCTTACCTTCCACATTGATGCAGCAGGTCTCTTTGCGTTTGGAGGCCATCGGAAACATGTTAAAGATGCAGGTATAACAACCTGCATCTGTCCATGTGACGTTTCGTAGGGTTAGAGATGTTGAGTTGAGGGACGTGTCGCTGAGGATCGCCTTGCCTTGGTAAGGCTCGTTGATGTGCTGTCCATGGTCCCGGCTGTATGACCCTATATTAACATATGATTCCTTCCACATACGCTTTTGCCATGACACCTGCACCACATTCGACATCGCCGCATTCTCGTCCAGCTCGCACTTGCAGAAAGCGTCCATGCCATAATCCACCTTTGTTTGTCCCATATTGGCTCCCTCCGATGGCTGCACTCCACAGGCCACTGACCACAAAACAACACACTGCAGTATAGTTCCGCTATTCATTGTTACACTTTTCCTATTGGTACCCATGTACCCGGATAATTCTACAACCACGTCTAGCTCTTTTCCACCCCCATGTTCAGTGTGTTCACACATCTAGGTTCGCTGTGGGGGAATTCAAATACCTTTGTGGTTCTTAAAAGTGATGATAGACATAGAGGAGGTCTACGACAGCCTGATGTCCGGCCTGGCCGAGGACCTGGTGCCGCAGCTGTGCGCACAGCACGGTATGAGCACCGTTGAGTGTCTGCAACTACTGCTGCCTCTTCTGCCAGACGACATGGCAGCCGTTAGGGCCATCGAAATGGGCGCTGTGCCCGGGGACGTATTTACCCTGTTGAGGACTAAACCCGACACGTTCCAATACTGCGTGCAGCACGGCATACTCGATTAGTCATCGCTCAGTACCACGTTTGACCCTCACGGATTCAACGTGGTGCAGGCCGCAGCACAAGCCAACATGTTAGAGGCCCTCACGCACATGGCGCCGTTCGACTGGTACATGGTAACGGGAAACGGCATGACCCTGGCCAACCTCGCCCTGGCGCCCAGGGGCTACGATCCTGAGGTGGTAAACTTTTTCCTAATGCACATGGACACGGGTGCACAAGTGGGCGCCAGCACCCTGTCGCGGCACATGGTTAACACGTGGCCTGAACACGCCCTGGTGCACGTGGCATCCCACGAAATGCCTCTTATCAGCGCAGAGGACATGATGTTTCTGATTCACGCTGGCATGAGCCTGGCCGTAGTGGCGTTCGCGAGACACTACGATGTGACAACCACCCAAGTGGACAACCAGTACCTGCTACATTACATTATCATGTCGTGGTCACCGGACTACCACGCCGTGCTCGGTAACTACAGTCTGGAGACACTGAACACTGTCTTGAGCTACGACAGTATGTCCATGGCTGACTTTGTAAACACTGGTTGGGTACCCTTAGAGGTGCTCCAGGTGTACATCCCGCAGACCTACTGGAACACGGAATCCATGGTTACGGCCATGGCTAACCTAGTGGCCCGGTTCAACGTAACGGATGGCTTGTACACCACCTATAATTGCGTAAGCTGCCTGTGGTACGTAATCATGGCAGCGGACTATAAGCCACCAGGATCGCTGGCTGTGGATCTGGCGTACCTGCTCACGTACTTGTCGTACAGGGTGAACACGCTCAGGGTGCCCATGCCTGCCCGGGATCAGGACCTAGAGGCGCACTTTAGGGCTAACGACTTTGAGGGATTGTCTGACATCTTGGCCACCCTTTACGCCCGGGCTCCCCACCTGCCCAACGTCGTGCACGAGGTCAGGACCTTACCGTGGGACTATTCGCTCTATCTCTCATACGTGTCAGAGACACAGCACGAGATCAAGAAGTGTCTGCACGTTATGGCCGGGCTGGGCGTCAGACCGGGTCCTGAGTACTTTTCTGTGGTGCGGTCCGAGTCACTGCTAGCCGAGATCTTTGAAAACAGTTTGAAGCAAATTGTCATGAGGCAGTATCTAAGAGAGCTGCAGGAGCACGTGGTCAAACATCCTGAGTACACCCAGCTATTGAACGACTAGTATGCCCATCCATAATGCGACCGATGTATACAATATGCCCATGGTGTGACTAGCAGGACAGTCATTACACCTATATTGTCAGGCTTAGTCACAACATGATACCCATGCCCGATATGCGGTCACAGAGACGACATTCTGCCCATGGTGTGGCCATAACACTGTTATTATATGGTATGGGCGTGATGAACACTATGCATAGTCTGTGTGCACACCATATGGTGTGCACACATCAGGACCATGTCCTGGGCCACTGCCATATATTGCATCTATTGAAACGTCTACCGTTATTGTATTGGCGATATACAGTGGGGTGGCCATACACCGATACAAGAAAGAAATCCCACATAATGTTGCTTGAAATAAAATATGAATATATACTACCGGTGTACCGTAGGACTACAGGTAAAATGTCTGTCACAAAGGATGTAGTGTATGGCTATGCGGATCATGTGCTCAGGACCCGTGGCCTGGCGCCTCTTATCCACGGGGTGACTCGGGAGGACTACAGACCGTCGCTAGTCAGCCCTACACTTAAGGCCGCTCTGATACACAGCTGCGAAGAGGTGGCCAAAATGCTCAACGGGACACACATGTTCTCTGGGGTAGTGAGTGATGTGTTGAACACAGGCAACGTCAGTGTCGTAGCCAGCATCATCGACTTTGTGCTGGCCTATGATCCCAACATAGGACGTGTGGTGGCTTTGGTTTACGCCAGTGTGGAGATATATGTGCAGTGTCTGTCTGCGCAACCTGAATGTTGCCCTGATATAATAACCATGCTCGTGGACAAGCTACCAGCGGACCTGGACTGGACACAGTTGGAGCGTGGTCGTAGACCACCCATGTCTATGACCACGGTAGCCCGAGTCTTTGTCGCGGGATTGGTGTCTGGTGTGGGCGGTGTCTGTATACTCTCTCTCGTTAGTTGCAGACCGGTTATATCTGTGACCGCAATATCCCGTATGTTTGTCGTGGGATTGGTGTGTGGCGTGGGCAGCTATATACTCTCTCTGATTATTTGAATAACATGAATGTACTGACTGTTTTGGGAATAAAACACCCTAGCTACAATGAAGGTGGTTGTGTTATTTCTGACTATCCTCTCAGGAACAAGTGCTCTCCCCGCGGTCCATGTCCTGCAGGGCACACGTAATGTGATGATACCATGCATGGCGGACAAGGTGGCTAATGTCAAGTACTTGTTCTTAACCTGGTACAGAGGGCTGCATAACGGGGCCGCCGTTATTCTGAAGCGTTGCGGCTCCGGCAGAGTGAATTGCTACGGTAGATGGGCCAACACTACTGCACTACGTGAGGATGACAGCCTGCTTTTCCGGGATCCCATAACATGCTCTGACAACGGGACTTACACATGCAGTCGCACTGCACCTGTGGGGCATCGTGGCCAAGATGAAGAGGTGGACCTTTTTGTCATCCCATGTAAGGACCCTCCAGTCAGTCGCACTACACCCGTGGGGCAGCGTAACCAAGAGGAAGAGGTGGATCGTTCTGTCATCACATGTAAGGACCCCCCGGAAAGTAGGTCCCTACAGTACCTGATCCCTTACATGTTAGCGGCCGAGGTGTTCCTCTTAATCATGGCGGTGTTAGCCTACTGCCGGCACAGGCACATGCCTTGTTTCACAATACTTTGAATAACTACTGAAACATTTGCTGCTGCTGCTTTAAACAATAAACATGGAAAATGATTCTGATGTACGTCTGCTTTGAGTGCGAGTACAAATGTCGATTAACACTACATATTAACTCGGGGTGTAAATAATGTCTGGAGCGTTAGGGTAAACAATAACACAACAACAATTGAATGTTGATCAACATCCAATTGTGGGGTAACAATATTTGAATATTGCCAATCGGCTGGTTGTGGAGTGAATACATGGGTAGGGGAAACATTCCTTTCACCATGGAGTCTACGCCTTTTCCCTGCAGCATTTGTTTGGAGACCATGACATCTATTGTTGTTACTCCGTGCAGCCATCTATTTTGCCAGCAGTGCATTGAAACCGACGTTGCTATCTGCAACACCGACTACCGTTGTCCGGTGTGCCGGACCACAATGTACCTCGGGGACGTACAGAAGGTGTATGATCCGGATCGCATGGTGAAGGAGTGCCTCGCCGAGTCTGAGCGACGGGTAGCCGATGCCATCTGTGAAACCGAGGAGCGATGCGCGCTGCGTCACAGTCGGGACCTGTGTAACCTGGAGCAACGGCTGCAGGCCGAACACTACAAGGGGAAACAGCAGCTAATGTTGCAGTTGCACGGCACCGGTAACCAGATGGCCAAGGTATGTGCGGAGAAACTGGTTCTTGAGCGGCGACATGCCCTGGCTTGCGCTGAGGCCGAAACAGCCATCAAGCAGCGGGACGAGCTTCAGGTTGAGTTGGCATACGAGCATTTGACCAAAGAGAGCCTTCGTATCAAGCTGAAGCGGCATCGGACGGCGGACAACAGCTCCACCAAACTTCGCCGGGTCCAGGCCCAGCTTGCCGAGCTACAGGCAAAACACAATCTCCTGAAAACGTCTGCCGCGGCTTTCTGCGACAATCTGACCGATACCCACTTTTTCGCTGACTTGTCCGATGTGCGGGCCCGGATGACCGACATAATGGAGAAAGACTGCCGCATGAAAAGGAATGTGTCCTTGTTTCGCGATACTTTGAATGACTGCTGAAACATTTGCTACTGATTTGAACAATAAATAAAGATACTTCTGATGTGCACCCTCTTTGAGTCTGGGCACATATTTTGATTAAGCGAAATGCAACACTGGATGTCTGAAGGGTTGTGTTTAGAGGTGCAAGACAAAAGTGGTAACTACTAGGGTATGAACAATGTCTGGTATGTTGCCTCCACATGGCTGGGCCAAGTGTCCAGCCCAAGGTTTCACAATCTGCGGGTTCATAACCCCAGGTAAAACATTTCTTGACAGTCGCTACGACAAGCACATTCCCCTCGCGAACCACTACAAGGCCTTACACATATGGGGCCGTGATAGACCTAACCAACACCACACGCTATTACAATGGCAAAGCCCTGGGCTCGTGCTATCACAAGATACGCTGCAAGGGACACAACCAGTGCCCCAGCCCCAGAGCGGAGCGCACTTTCTTGGGCCTGTGTCAGGCCGCTCAAGGCCCGGTGTATGTGCACTGCACATACGGCTTCAATCGCACTGGTTACCTGGTGTGCTGCTACCTGGTGGAGTGCCGCAAGATGTCGGTGCATGACGCCATCCGCCTCTTTGCAGAGGCCAGACCTCCGGGCATCTACAGGGAGGAGTATGTTAAGACCCTGTGCATCAAGTACAACGCCCGCACACTGTTAGTGGCGGCCGACTTGCCGGCATGGCTGCCTGAGCTGCCTGTGACATGCGTACCGGCCCACTGTGAGACGTCCACACACAAGCTGGGCCTAGGGGCCGTGCACGACGTGGAGCTGTGCGCTGAGATAACACGCGTCATCACAGGAGCCGTGGGCTATCGCTACCGTGACCAGTTTCCCGGCTGCATGCCCGTATCGATGAGCAGACATAATTATTCCGAGGTGGTGAGGCTGGGCGCTGACGGGCGCGCCACATGGAAGGCTGACGGCACCCGGTATATGCTGTACATAGATGGGCGTAACCACGTGTACGTCATGGACCGTTGCGCGACCATATGGCAACTGACCGAGGAGCGGTTTGAGAGGCCCTGCGGCCTGCACCTGACGGACACCCTGGTAGATTGTGAGCACTGCGGCCAGGACCTGTACATCTTTGATGCGGTGTATGTGTGCGGTACCCACGTGGCTGACTACACTTTGGACAGCGGGCTTGAGGCTGCACGTGTGGTGGCGCGTTGTCACCACGGGCCCCTGCGTGTCACGGTTAAAGTGTTTGTGCCATTGTCGGAGTTTGAAGCACTCTACGAGGCGTATGCCGACCGGTCCGACTGCGACGGCTTTCTGTTCCAGTCCAACGAGGAGCCCTACTACGGTGGGCGTGACGTGTCCGTGGTAAAGTACAAGCCTCCCGAAAAGAACACGGTGGACTTCAAGCTGGTGCCCATCGACGCCCAGTGCGCGGGGCTGTACCTGCACGCAGCCACGGAGCCTTTTGCTCAGGTGTTGGCGTGGGACCCGGGCATGGCCGGCTGCGTGGTCGAGTGCGCCTTTGCGGACGGCGCGTGGCGTGTGCTGCGTGTGCGTTCCGACAAGACCCAAACTAACACGTACTTCACGGCACTGCGCATCTACGACAGCATTCGGGAGCCGGTGGACTTTGGCCGGTTCAGGGATCTCATCTGCGAATGATCAAAACAAAATGGAGGTTTTCCTGTCGCTGTACCCGGATATCGAGGAGCGGCGCTTTGGGGTCCATGGGGACATTAGGCTAGAGGGCGGCCTGGACCCCGAGGATGACTTTGTGCAGCAGGAGTACCTGGCGCGCTTCCTGAGTCCCGAGACGCCCTATAACGAGCTGCTGCTCTTTCACGAAATGGGCACCGGTAAGACGTGCACAGCCGTGGCCATAGCCCAGTGCGCCGCCAAGTACCTCAGAGGGGTGCTGGTGATCACGCGCGGCGAGGGCCTAATGCGCAACTTCCGGTCCGAGCTGCTCGATAAGTGCAACAGCTCGTGGCGTCGGGAGCGGCGGTCTGTGGAGCAGTTCTTCCGCTTCACCACATACGACCGCTTCGCCGCGTGGTGTAACCGCGTGTGGCGGGGCCTACTGGCCACCACGTACGAGCGGTACCTCATCATCGTGGACGAGGTGCACAACCTGAGGGAGGACAATGCGGCGTACCGCTCGCTGCTGATGTTCATGAGGTCGGTGCGTGGGGCCAAGAAGGTGCCTCTGTCGGGCACGCCCATGGCGGACCGCGCCGACGAGATCGTGGATGTCATGAACCTGATTTTGCCAGAGCCCGTGGACAAGTCGCGATTCTTTACGGGCGCGGGCAACTTTGTCCGGGGTGCAGAGAAGGACTTTATGAGGACGGCCAAGGGGCGTGTGTCATATGTGCTAGGCAAGAGCAGCGGCGTCAGGGTGCGCTACCGCGGCCGACGTATAGACGGTCTGCCCTTCAAGGTGGTCAAGCTGAAGATGTCGGCGTACCAGCGGGGCGTATACCTGAGCGCGGTGGCCGAAGACCAGCGCACCAACACCATCTTCACCAGCATGCGCAAAGCGTCACTGGCGGCCCTGCCCACCCAGGGCAACCTGGCCAACTACAGCGTCAAGTTCGACTATGTGATGTCGCAACTGGGGGTTGCTAGGAAGAGCTTTGTGTACTGTGACATGGTGCGCGGCACGGGCGTGGCGCTGTTTTCTCAGTTGCTGCGGAACGGCGGTTGGACTATGGTGACAGGCGCCACGTACGGTGGCGTCAAACGGCCCACGCGCTTCATGGTGCTAACGGGCGCCGACTCGGCGCGCGCCCAGAAGATGCTAGATCGGTTCAACCACGAGCGTAACGTGGACGGCTCTGACGTAGCGCTGGTGCTGGGCAGCCGGGCCGTGGCCGAGGGCTTCACCATGCGCGATGTCACGGACCTGTTCATACTCACACCCCACTGGAACTTTACCGAAACCTTCCAGGCCATCTACCGGGCCGTGCGCGCCCGGTCCCATGACTACACACGCCTGATACTGGGTGAGGCACGGCTTGTGGTCCACGTGCACATGGTGGTGGCCGTGGGCCGCACAGACGATGAGTCTCTGGACC
This sequence comes from Syngnathus scovelli, assembly GCF_024217435.2. Lineage (NCBI taxonomy): Eukaryota > Metazoa > Chordata > Actinopteri > Syngnathiformes > Syngnathidae > Syngnathus > Syngnathus scovelli. The sequence continues at coordinate 956,130 of NC_090847.1, read as the reverse complement.
TGGACATGCTGCGCACGGCCATGGACAAAGACGTGGAGATCAAACATGTGGAGTACCTGCTCAAGGTGGCCGCTGTGTATTTATGAAGGCCCGCAATCGCCGCCAGGTGGACGGCTCCCGCAAGTGCCAGTATACCGACTGTGAGTACACGTGCAGGGGCGAGTGGCCGGTGGTACAGCGCCGCCAGTACGTAGCACCGTCGGCCAAGGTGAAGGCCAAAGCGCTTATGGGCTCCAACCTGGTGGGGTGGGGCGTCGACGTGGTACCCGAGCTCTGGTACATGTGGGCGCACCGAGTGCCCGTGCGCAATTTTTCGGACCACGTTGCCTACGTGGTCCCCTCGGATATCGGGAACAGCATGCTGGTAACCACGGATCCCCACGCCACGGGCAAGCTGGTGGACGACGAGTATTACTCTAACAACTTGGTGTGTGCCAAAGAACATTACCTGAGCGTGGCCGCCATATGCACCCGGCGAGATACTAGGGCCGCGCCAGCGCTACTGAATGACATCCTGTCGGGTCACCGGGAAGCCACGGAGATGGTGCGCATGCCGCGTCCTGTGCAGCTGAAGGTATTGAAGCGTCTTATCCAGATGTATGCCGAGGGTGCTACCTTGAGCGATCACCAGGCTGGGGTGCTGGACCTTTATGAGGGCTTCTGGGACCGCGACACGTACCAGGTGTGGCTGTACGACGCCAACCTGATTCTACAGCGCAGCAACGCCACACACATGCTGCAGTGGGGCAGTGATCCGGCCGATCGCGGGGCCGAGCGTAAGCGGCGGTTTATGGCGTCGCCGGTGGGCTACTACGGCATGTATAACCCGGCGCGCGGTGACTTCTGTCTCAGGGATGTGAGTTTGGGCCCGGCCGGGGACTTGAGGAGGCTCAAGGTGGGCCAGCGTTGCGTGGATATGGAAGAGTGGGTGCTCATCAAGTTGCTGGTGACTCGGCTCAAGCCACACGTGCCGGATTCCACACGTACTACGGAGAGCCTGATGAGGCAGTGCGCCAAGTGGGTCAGCAGCATGCGCCCTTTGAACCCCATGGCTAACTTTGTCACAACCACCCGCGAAGACGCCATACGGTTCCTGCACTTCCTAGACATGTCCAGAGAGCAACTGTGTGCGGTCATCAAACGGTGGATGATAGCTAACAATCTCATGGAGGCCAATTTTGACTGTGGACACTCTTTCAAGCAGAGGGTGTGAGTAAGAAAACAACATGCTGTTAGCTTTGGTCGGCACATCAGACAGAGCAACCATGCACCTACCACAAATGATGCAGGGGCACAGCTGCATCGCAATTGTGTTCAAGGGACTGGTGGTGGACCCGGCGCCCGCAAACAGTCTAGTGTACATTAAGATGCCCCATACTATGCTGCATAACACAGTTCACGCAGCCCACGGTGTCACGTACAGCTTTGTGGCCGTGCAAGACTCTGTTCCGGGCACTTACAAGCCTGTGGATCCGGAGCACTATGTCGTCTGTTACACCCCTCCGAAGGACATTGCAGTGCAGCTGTCGCCCATCGACGGTTGGGGCCCGGACATCAAGTGGACACTGTTTGTGTCGCTGTCCGCGTACAGCACCACAAACACACCGGTGTTTAGCTCATGACGAGAGACTGTATTCGAATCTCCCCGATCGACAGTGCGCATACGAGATGTACAAAGGCCTCGGGGCATCGCCTGTACAAGTTGAATCTCCCCAATCGACAGTGCGCATATGCGATGTACAAAGGCCTCGGGGCATCGCCTGTACAAGTTGAATCTCCCCAATCGACAGTGCGCATGTGTGATGTACAAAGGCCTCGGTACATCGTATAGGCACTACCATGGCAACACCCAAGAGGAACCGATCCAACCTCTATACGACATACACCACGTGCATGCGGAATACGCGGCACGACATAGCGGAGTATGCCCGAAGAAAAGGATTGGAGACCACTATTAACGGTCGGGATATGACAAAGTCCGAGATGTGCGCCATGCTGTTTACGGATCGGGTACCGCAACAACGGGTGAGCATAGACAATGCCGTTAGGACTCACAGTCTGGGGCAATTGCAGAACATGTGCACGGAAAAGGGCATCCCTTACCTGAATGAGTGAGGCATGCCCCTGACTAAGCACGCATTGTGTGAGATGTTGTTTCACCCGGCCGAACGCACGCTCCAAGAGACAGTTCAGCCTAATGAAAACGACTGCACCATGAGTCACCCACTCCACGATGAGGCTGTGGATCGCGTCCTGGTAAAATACAACACTACTCAACTCCAGTTTATGTGCAGCGATCCGGATATTGTGATCATGGACAGGGGCAGAGCCGTTGACAAAGCGGCCATAGTGGCCAGACTCTCGGGCTCACCGCAGACCAGTACCGTTACATCAGCCTCGCATCGGCCCGCGGTGGCCAGCAGCAGCAGCAGCAGCAGCAGCAGCAGCAGCAGCGTCCAACGTATTCCAAGTATGCGTGAGTGCATGAGAACGATGTCTATGAGACAAGTGGTCGCCATGTGCAAAGAACGTGACATCGATGTGAGAAATGAAGATACCGGGCGCCCGTACACCCACGCAGAGCTGTGCAAGAAGCTAACGGGCAGTTCTCCCACCATCACGGTACCCGAAACGGGACTGGTGGTGGACCCGGCGCCCGCAAACAGTCTAGTGTACATTAAGATGCCCCACACTATGCTGCATAACACAGTTCGCACTATGTCGTCTGTCACACCCCTCCGAAGGACATTGCAGTGCAGCTGTCGCCCATCGACGGTTGGGGCCCGGACATCAAGTGGACACTGTTTGTGTCGTTGTCCGCGTACAGCACCACAAACACACCGGTGTTTTGCTCATGACGAGAGACTGTATTCGAATCTCCCCGATCGACAGTGCGCATACGAGATGTACAAAGGCCTCGGGGCATCGCCTGTACAAGTTGAGTCTCCCCAATCGACAGTGCGCATATGCGATGTACAAAGGCCTCGGGGCATCGCCTGTGCAAGTTGAATCTCCCCAATCGACAGTGCGCATGTGTGATGTACAAAGGCCTCGGTACATCGTATAGGCACTACCATGGCAACACCCAAGAGGAACCGATCCAACCTCTATACGACATACACCACGTGCATGCGGAATACGCGGCACAACATAGCAGAGTATGCCCGAAGAAAAGGATTGGAGACCACTATTAACGGTCGGGATATGACAAAGTCCGAGATGTGCGCCATGCTGTTTACGGATCGGGTACCGCGACAACGGGTGAGCATAGACAATGCCGTTAGGACTCACAGTCTGGGGCAATTGCAGAACATGTGCACGGAAAAGGGCATCCCTTACCTGAATGAGCGAGGCATGCCCCTGACTAAGCACGCGTCGTGTGAGATGTTGTTTCACCCGGCCGAACGCACGCTCCAAGAGACAGTTCAGCCTAATGAAAACGACTGCACCATGAGTCACCCACTCCACGATGAGGCTGTGGATCGCGTCCTGGTAAAATACAACACTACTCAACTCCAGTTTATGTGCAGTGATCCGGATATTGTGATCATGGACAGGGGCAGAGCCGTTGACAAAGCGGCCATAGTGGCCAGACTCTTGGGCTCACCGCAGACCAGTATCGTTACATCAGCCTCGCATCGGCCCGCGGTGGCCAGCACCAGCAGCAGCAGCAGCAGCAGCAGCAGCAGCAGCAGCAGCAGCAGCAGCAGCAGCAGCAGCAGCAGCAGCAGCAGCAGCAGCAGCAGCAGCAGCAGCAGCAGCAGCAGCAGCAGCAGCAGCAGCAGCAGCAGCAGCAGCGTCCAACGTATTCCAAGTATGCGTGAGTGCATGAGTTCAAGTTCAAGTTCAAGTTCAAGTTTACTTTATTGTCAAAAATCCTATGTAACAGGGTTACCACAGAAGTTTGAAATTGCGTTTGACCAGTCTCCAATGTGCAGTTTAACTAAAAACATTTAAATAAGACATTGACATAAATCTCTTTCTTTCTCACACACACATACACACAACACACACACACACACACAGCTAACTTACTCATACTGAATTTACAATTTCTTTCTCTGACATATTCATTCACAACATAAACATAGACAATGCACACTTACACATTGCAGTCATTCAAACACTAACATGCTGATAAACATGTGCAGTACTATACAATAAAATACTCTCTCACACATTCACACACACGCACACACACACACACACGGTGTGTAATAAGAGTATTGACAATACAGACCCACACACACACACATACATACACAGCAGCAGAAGTACAATCAGTGGTCATAGAAGTAAAGTGAAAAAGTGTATAACTGTATATAAGGTGCAAGAGTAAAGTGCCAAGTGGCATGGTGACTTTGGAATGTTCAAGTGGTTTTCCTCAGTGTGTTCATGAGTCTGATGGCTTGAGGAAAGAAGCTGTTACTCAGTCTGCTTGTGCGGGACCGCAGGTTGCGGTACCGCTTCCCTGATGGTAGAAGGGAGAACAGTCTGTGTGCAGGATGAGTAGTGTCTTTGATGATGTTCATTGCCCTCTTGGTACAGTGTGAAGTGTACAGTTCCTGAATGGCTGGAAGGGGTGACCTGATGATCTTTTCTGCTGTCCTCACCACCCTCTGCACCGCCTTTTTGTCTGCAGCTAGGCAGCTGCCATGCCAAAGAGAGACGCTGCTGGTCAGGATGCTCTCAATAGCACCTCTGTAGAAGGTGGTGAGAGCAGAGGTGGGGAGGTCGGCTCTTCTCATCCTTCTCAGGAAGCGGAGTCGTGTCTGTGCCTTCTTGACCAGCGCAGTGATTTTGGTAGTCCATGAGAGGTCATCAGTGATGTGCACTCCCAGGAACTTTGTGCTTTTCACAGACTCTACTGCACTGCCGTTGATGATGAGTGGGATGTGTGTTGGTTGTTTCTTTCTGAAGTCCACAGTGATTTCTTTCGTTTTGTTTACGTTGAGAAGCAGATTGTTCCTATCACACCAGGTGATGAGTTGCTGTACCTCCTCTCTGTATGCTGAGTCATCGTTGTCTTTGATGAGGCCCACCACTGTTGTGTCATCTGCAAATTTGATGATGTGATTCGTTTCAAATCTGGCAGAGCAGTCGTGGGTCATCAGCGTGAACAGCAGGGGGGATAGCACACATCCTTGCGGCACCCCGGTGTTTATGACGGTGGTCGCTGAGGAGTTGTTTCCGACTCTGACTGTCTGCGGTCTGTTCGTTAGAAAGTCCAGCAGCCAGTTGCACAGTGAAGTGCTGACGCCTATTGTACTCAGCTTATTCACCAGATGTTGGGGGATGACTGTGTTGAACGCAGAGCTGAAGTCAATGAACAGCATCCGCGCGTGACTGTTTTTGTTCTCCAGATGAGCCAGGCAGAGGTGGAGTGCTGTTGCTATGGCGTCATCAGTGGAGCGCTTGGGGCGGTAGGCAAATTGGTATGGGTCCAGAGTAGTGGGGAGGGTGGATGTTAAGTGGGCCTTCACCAGTCTCTCAAAGCACTTCATCATGATGGAAGTGAGTGCTATGGGTCTGTAGTCATTCAGTGATGATGCTGGTGACTTCTTGGGTAGTGGTACGATGGTGGTAGCTTTGAAAATTGCTGGTATGATGGCTTGGTTCAGAGAGGTGTTGTAGATGTCTGTGAGGACGTCAGTGAGTGAGTCTGCACAGTCTCTGAGCACGCGCCCGGGTATGTTGTCTGGATCTGCAGCTTTCCTGGGGTTCACCTTGAGTAGGGTCCTCTTCACGTCCGCTGGGTCCAGTTGAAGTGTTGTGCTGTCTGGGTGTACTGGGGTTTTTGTGGGTGTTGTGGTGTTGTTTTCTTCAAACCGGCTGAAGAAGGTGTTGAGAGAGTTGAGGAAGTCTATGTTGTCCTCACACGGTGGGGGGGATGGTTTGTAGTCTGTGACTGACTGGATGCCTTGCCACAGGCGTCTTGGGTTTTTTGTGTCTGTGAAGTGTGAGTTGATTTTTTGACCATATGCACGCTTGGCTACTCTCACACCCCGGTGCAAGTTGGCCCTAGCAGTCTTGAGGGCCTCCTTGTCCCCAGACTTGAAAGCAGCATTGCGTGCCCTCAGGAGCTCACGTACCTCCCTGGTGAACCAGGGTTTTTCATTTGCTCTCACTGTAATGTCTTTGGTGACGGTTACATCTTCCATGCACTTCGTTATGTATCCAGTTACAGAGTCTGTGTATTCGGTGAGGTTGACGTCCTGGTTGGTGGTGGCCGCCTCCCTGAAGACAGACCAGTCTGTGCGTTCAAAACAGTCCTGTAGAGCTGCTGTGGAGCCCTCTGGCCAGGCCCTGATCTGCTTCACAGTTGGTTTGCTTCTCGTCAACAGAGGTCTGTAGGCTGGAATTAGCATAACAGAGAGATGGTCTGATGAACCCAGGTGGGGGTGGGGAACCGCTCTGAAGGCCTGTCTGATGTTTGTGTAGACCTGGTCAAGTGTGTTTTCTCCCTTTGTTGCAAAGTTCACACACTTGTGGAAGTGTGGCATTACTGTTTTCAATTTGGCCTGGTTGAAATTGCCAGCGATTATGCAGACCAAATCCGGGTGTGTGTTCTGTAGTGTACTCACAGACTTGTACAGTATGGAGAGTGCGTCCTTTGTGTTAGCGCTGGGGGGGACGTAAACAGCTGTGATGTTGACGGTATTGAATTCACGCGGTAGGTAGAATGGACGGCAGTTGAGGGTTAAAAACTCAATGTTCTCTGAGCAGTGACTTGTAGTAACTACAGCGTTTGTACACCAGTTGTTGTTAATGTAAATGCACACACCACCTCCTCGAGATTTACCCGTGCTGGCGTGGTTTCTGTCCGCGCGGAAAGTTGTAAACCCATCCAATTTAATGGCGCTGTCCGGAACGTTGTTGTGAAGCCACGTCTCTGTGAGGATGATCGCGTTGCATTCTCTCACCTTTCGTTCTGTAGTTAAGTCCAGCTTGAGATAGTCCATTTTATTTTCCAACGACCGCACGTTTGAAAGGAGAATAGATGGAAGTGCTGTTTTGTGAGGGTTTCTCTTCAGTCGGTGTGTGATGCCGGCTCGGGAACCTCGCCTTCTCCTCCGGCGTGTGCTCAGACTCCACCGCCGCTTCAGCTGCTTCCAGTGTCGGCTGGTGGGGGAGGGGGAGCCCGCTGCCTCGGAGGTTCCTTTGTCTCGGGACGTTATTCCAAGAACGCGAAGAGTTTCGCGATCCATGGCAAAGTTAACTCCGGATATATCCTTTGTGCAGTTGTTGCTTCTAAGTCCCAATAGTGTACTTCTGTCGTATGCGATTCTCGGAGACGATTTGGACGGTACATTTAACACAAAACACACATTTTTTCTCACATGAGAACGATGTCTATGAGACAAGTGGTCGCCATGTGCAAAGAACGTAACATCGATGTGAGAAATGAAGATACCGGGCGCCCGTACACCCACGCAGAGCTGTGCAAGAAGCTAACGGGCAGTTCTCCCACCATCACGGTACCCGAAACGGGACTGGTGGTGGACCCGGCGCCCGCAAACAGTCTAGTGTACATTAAGATGCCCCACACTATGCTGCATAACACAGTTTGCGCAGCCCACGGTGTCACGTACAGCTTTGTGGCCGTGCAAGACTCTGTTCCGGGCACTTACAAGCCTGTGGATCCGGAGCGTTATGTCGTCTGTCACACCCCTCCGAAGGACATTGCAGTGCAGCTGCCGCCCATCGACGGTTGGGGCCCGGACATCAAGTGGACACTGTTTGTGTCGCCGTCCGCGTACAGCACCACAAACACACCGGTGTTTTGCTCATGACGAGAGACTGTATTCGAATCTCCCCGATCGACAGTGCGCATACGAGATGTACAAAGGCCTCGGGGCATCGCCTGTACAAGTTGAGTCTCCCCAATCGACAGTGCGCATATGCGATGTACAAAGGCCTCGGGGCATCGCCTGTACAAGTTGAATCTCCCCAATCGACAGTGCGCATGTGTGATGTACAAAGGCCTCGGTACATCGTATAGGCACTACCATGGCAACACCCAAGAGGAACCGATCCAACCTCTATACGACATACACCACGTGCATGCGGAATACGCGGCACGACATACCCGAGTATGCCCGAAGAACAGGATTGGAGACCACTATTAACGGTCGGGATATGACAAAGTCCGAGATGTGCGCCATGCTGTTTACGGATCGGGTACCGCAACAACGGGTGAGCATAGACAATGCCGTTAGGACTCACAGTCTGGGGCAATTGCAGAACATGTGCACGGAAAAGGGCATCTCTTACCTGAATGAGCGAGGCATGCCCCTGACTAAGCACGCGTTGTGTGAGATGTTGTTTCACCCGGCCGAACGCACGCTCCAAGAGACAGTTCAGCCTAATGAAAACGACTGCACCATGAGTCACCCACTCCACGATGAGGCTGGGGATCGCGTCCTGGTAAAATACAACACTACTCAACTCCAGTTTATGTGCAGCGATCCGGATATTGTGATCATGGACAGGGGCAGAGCCGTTGACAAAGCGGCCATAGTGGCCAGACTCTCGGGCTCACCGCAGACCAGTACCGTTACATCAGCCTCGCATCGGCCCGCGGTGGCCAGCAGCAGCAGCAGCAGCAGCAGCAGCAGCAGCAGCAGCAGCAGCAGCAGCAGCAGCAGCAGCAGCAGCAGCAGCAGCAGCAGCAGCAGCAGCAGCAGCAGCAGCAGCAGCAGCAGCAGCAGCGTCCAACGTATTCCAAGTATGCGTGAGTGCATGAGAACGATGTCTATGAGACAAGTGGTCGCCATGTGCAAAGAACGTAACATCGATGTGAGAAATGAAGATACCGGGCGCCCGTACACCCGCGCAGAGCTGTGCAAGAAGCTAACAGGCAGTTCTCCCACCATCACGGTACCCGAAACGGGACTGGTGGTGGACCCGGCGCCCGCAAACAGTCTAGTGTACATTAAGATGCCCCACACTATGCTGCATAACACAGTTCGCACAGCCCACGGTGTCACGTACAGCTTTGTGGCCGTGCAAGACTCTGTTCCGGGCACTTACAAGCCTGTGGATCCGGAGCACTATGTCGTCTGTCACACCCCTCCGATGGACATTGCAGTGCAGCTGTCGCCCATCGACGGTTGGGGCCCGGACATCAAGTGGACACTGTTTGTGTCGCTGTCCGCGTACAGCACCACAAACACACCGGTGTTTTGCTCATGACGAGAGACTGTATTCGAATCTCCCCGATCGACAGTGCACATACGAGATGTACAAAGGCCTCGGGGCATCGCCTGTACAAGTTGAGTCTCCCCAATCGACAGTGCGCATATGCGATGTACAAAGGCCTCGGGGCATCGCCTGTACAAGTTGAATCTCCCCAATCGACAGTGCGCATGTGTGATGTAAAAAGGCCTCGGTACATCGTATAGGCACTACCATGGCAACACCCAAGAGGAACCGATCCAACCTCTATACGACATACACCACGTGCATGCGGAATACGCGGCACGACATAGCGGAGTATGCCCGAAGAAAAGGATTGGAGACCACTATTAACGGTCGGGATATGACAAAGTCCGAGATGTGCGCCATGCTGTTTACGGATCGGGTACCGCAACAACGGGTGAGCATAGACAATGCCGTTAGGACTCACAGTCTGGGGCAATTGCAGAACATGTGCACGGAAAAGGGCATCCCTTACCTGAATGAGCGAGGCATGCCCCTGACTAAGCACGCGTTGTGTGAGATGTTGTTTCACCCGGCCGAACGCACGCTCCAAGAGACAGTTCAGCCTAATGAAAATGACTGCACCATGAGTCATCCACTCCACGATGAGGCTGTGGATCACGTCCTGGTAAAATACAACACTACTAAACTCCAGTTTATGTGCAGCGATCCGGATATTGTGATCATGGACAGGGGCAGAGCCGTTGACAAAGCGGCCATAGTGGCCAGACTCTCGGGCTCACCGCAGACCAGTACCGTTACATCAGCCTCGCATCGGCCCGCGGTGGCCAGCAGCAGCAGCAGCAGCAGCAGCAGCAGCAGCAGCAGCAGCAGCAGCAGCAGCAGCAGCAGCAGCAGCAGCAGCAGCAGCGTCCAACGTATTCCAAGTATGCGTGAGTGCATGAGAACGATGTCTATGAGACAAGTGGTCGCCATGTGCAAAGAACGTAACATCGATGTGAGAAATGAAGATACCGGGCGCCCGTACACCCGCGCAGAGCTGTGCAAGAAGCTAACAGGCAGTTCTCCCACCATCACGGTACCCGAAACGGGACTGGTGGTGGACCCGGCGCCCGCAAACAGTCTAGTGTACATTAAGATGCCCCACACTATGCTGCATAACACAGTTCGCACAGCCCACGGTGTCACGTACAGCTTTGTGGCCGTGCAAGACTCTGTTCCGGGCACTTACAAGCCTGTGGATCCGGAGCACTATGTCGTCTGTCACACCCCTCCGATGGACATTGCAGTGCAGCTGTCGCCCATCGACGGTTGGGGCCCGGACATCAAGTGGACACTGTTTGTGTCGCTGTCCGCGTACAGCACCACAAACACACCGGTGTTTTGCTCATGACGAGAGACTGTATTCGAATCTCCCCGATCGACAGTGCACATACGAGATGTACAAAGGCCTCGGGGCATCGCCTGTACAAGTTGAGTCTCCCCAATCGACAGTGCGCATATGCGATGTACAAAGGCCTCGGGGCATCGCCTGTACAAGTTGAATCTCCCCAATCGACAGTGCGCATGTTTGATGTAAAAAGGCCTCGTTACATCGTATAGGCACTACCATGGCAACACCCAAGAGGAACCGATCCAACCTCTATACGACATACACCACGTGCATGCGGAATACGCGGCACGACATAGCGGAGTATGCCCGAAGAAATGGATTGGAGACCACTATTAACGGTCGGGATATGACAAAGTCCGAGATGTGCGCCATGCTGTTTACGGATCGGGTACCGCAACAACGGGTGAGCATAGACAATGCCGTTAGGACTCACAGTCTGGGGCAATTGCAGAACATGTGCACGGAAAAGGGCATCCCTTACCTGAATGAGCGAGGCATGCCCCTGACTAAGCACGCGTTGTGTGAGATGTTGTTTCACCCGGCCGAACGCACGCTCCAAGAGACAGTTCAGCCTAATGAAAATGACTGCACCATGAGTCATCCACTCCACGATGAGGCTGTGGATCACGTCCTGGTAAAATACAACACTACTAAACTCCAGTTTATGTGCAGCGATCCGGATATTGTGATCATGGACAGGGGCAGAGCCGTTGACAAAGCGGCCATAGTGGCCAGACTCTCGGGCTCACCGCAGACCAGTACCGTTACATCAGCCTCGCATCGGCCCGCGGTGGCCAGCAGCAGCAGCAGCAGCAGCAGCAGCAGCAGCAGCAGCAGCAGCAGCAGCAGCAGCAGCAGCAGCAGCAGCAGCAGCAGCAGCAGCAGCAGCAGCAGCAGCAGCAGCAGCAGCAGCAGCAGCGTCCAACGTATTCCAAGTATGCGTGAGTGCATGAGAACGATGTCTATGAGACAAGTGGTCGCCATGTGCAAAGAACGTAACATCGATGTGAGAAATGAAGATACCGGGCGCCCGTACACCCACGCAGAGCTGTGCAAGAAGCTAACGGGCAGTTCTCCCACCATCACGGTACCCGAAACGGGACTGGTGGTGGACCCGGCGCCCGCAAACAGTCTAGTGTACATTAAGATGCCCCACACTATGCTGCATAACACAGTTCGCGCAGCCCACGGTGTCACGTACAGCTTTGTGGTCGTGCAAGACTCTGTTCCGGGCACTTACAAGCCTGTGGATCCGGAGCACTATGTCGTCTGTCACACCCCTCCGAAGGACATTGCAGTGCAGCTGTCGCCCATCGACGGTTGGGGCCCGGACATCAAGTGGACACTGTTTGTGTCGCTGTCCGCGTACAGCACCACAAACACACCGGTGTTTTGCTCATGACGAGAGACTGTATTCGAATCTCCCCGATCGAGATGTACAAAGCCCTCGGGGCATCGCCTGTACAAGTTGAGTCTCCCCAATCGACAGTGCGCATATGCGATGTACAAAGGCCTCGTGGCATCGCCTGTACAAGTTGAATCTCCCCAATCGACAGTGCGCATGTGTGATGTACAAAGGCCTCGGTACATCGTATAGGCACTACCATGGCAACACCCAAGAGGAACCGATCCAACCTCTATACGACATACACCACGTGCATGCGGAATACGTGGCACGACATAGCGGAGTATGCCCGAAGAAAAGGATTGGAGACCACTATTAACGGTCGGAATATGACAAAGTCCGAGATGTGCGCCATGCTGTTTAGGGATCGGGTACCGCAACAACGGGTGAGCATAGACAATGCCGTTAGGACTCACAGTCTGGGGCAATTGCAGAACATGTGCACGGAAAAGGGCATCCCTTACCTGAATGAGCGAGGCATGCCCCTGACTAAGCACGCGTTGTGTGAGATGTTGTTTCACCCGGCCGAACGCACGCTCCAAGAGACAGTTCAGCCTAATGAAAACGACTGCACCATGAGTCACCCACTCCACGATGAGGCTGTGGATCGCGTCCTGGTAAAATACAACACTACTCAACTCCAGTTTATGTGCAGCGATCTGGATATTGTGATCATGGACAGGGGCAGAGCCGTTGACAAAGCGGCCATTGTTAGGGTTTTCCAGGTTATCTTTATCGTAGGATTATGTTGGAATGCAACAGGTAATAAATACCTTACCTTGTCTTCCTTATCACAAGGTCGCAAAACATCCCCTGACATGTTTAGACTAGAGGACAAGGGCTTTAGCCAGCCTACCCATACCCCCACTCTGTTTCTCTTAATAAATATCCACGTGCAGGAAGGAGGGCAGACTTCATTCCTGTAGCGAGTGAACTCTCCACCTGTAGGTGTCTAAAAGAACTTGCCTGTCTCCTGTGTGGTTCTTGCAAAATAAGTTGGAGTGAGCAAATCTCTAACATTTTGGTGCCGAAACCCGGGACCTCTCATACCCATCATCTGGCTGACGGAGGACGACGCGCTGTACACCATCGACGGGCCAGCGTCCACTAGCCGGACCTGGTAAAGAAAGACCTGGGAAGGAAATTCTTCGCTGGGCCAGCATCTTAGGTCTGCCTTCGTCTGACAGAGGTGGATTGACGGGACCCGGCAGTGCAACGAACCAGGGGACAAGTAAGTTAAAGGCCTGAAGTTGTGTGATTGTGTTGTTGTGAAACGCTGTTGGAAATAATATACTTTTTATCATTGGATTCTATGTAACTACTTTTGTGTGCAAGATTCTCCGCAGTATGTGACCAATCTGGCCTCGTGAAAATGACTTGGGGGCATATGGCAGTCATTAGCCGCGCTATACAATAAGCCCCACAGTTAGCTAGACGTGCAGATCATGAGATTGTCATGGGACGGCTGAAGCGGACAAAGGTCTTATTTAAGTTGAAGTCATGAGTACGGCACAGCAATGTATTCCCAGAGGCACTAAAGACTACGTCTTTGTTGAGCTAATGGTCATGAGACGTCCATACTGCCCCGTCCATAAGAGTACCCCCTGTGTTCTGTGGTAATGGGATATAACTATGGAATGTTCTTCCTGTCTGGAAACCTATTCGACCATGTACACTTGCCCCTTTGTTTCTCTCTCAATAAAGGCACGGCTAAACTCAGAGCAGAGTGCGAATCTCAGCCACACTTGCTGCGTGTGTCTGGGGTGCGCCCTTCTGCGCAGGAGAAAACGCTAAGCCAAGAAAGACCTACCGTCTCCGAGATTGATTTCAGATAAATGTTGTAAACCCAACAAACGCGTATAAAAAAAAACAAAAAAAAAACACAGGTGCACGTGAGATACGGCTTTGGTTTGTCCGCGCTATGAGATTCGGCTTTGGTTTGTCCGAGCTATGAGATTCGGCTTTGGTTTGTCCGAGCTATGAGATTCGGCTTTGGTTTGTCCGAGCTATGAGATTCGGCTTTGGTTTGTCCGAGCTATGAGATACGGCTTTGGTTTGTCCGAGCCATGAGAAAAATACAAAGCGCTTGAGTTTGTGTGGTTGGGAGTGTGACTGGTAGGATAAATTGACTAAATAGCAGTTCTAGCATTGATCCACGGCAATAATACAGGCTAGTAATTTGTTGAAAGGTCAATTTAAACCTGCATTGAGGATCCTCAAAGACATAGTTAAATAAATAAATAGTAATAATAATAATAATAATATTTTTGAGACAAAGAGATTGTAAAACCTAGAACTACTAGAATAAAGATGGGAAATAAAAACTGTAAATCTCTACCTCTTGACGGAGATGAGAAGTACATGGCGAGTAGATTTCTTAATTGTATGCAATATATGCCGAAGTGGAAGAAAAAGTATGGAGTAGAAGGGAAGTTGAGAGTTGAAGTGTGGAAGATAGTAGTTGATGTTTTAGAAGAGAGTGTGGATAAAAAGAAAAATGGACTGAAAAAGAAAAGAAAAGAGAGAGAATTGGATTGTGCTAAAATGTGGTTGAAAGCTTCACAAGAGAGAAAAGAACAAATCCAAAAGACAAAAGATAGAAAGATGAAAGGTGATGAGGCTGAGACTATGTTTGTCAGGCCGGAAGAAAATGAGGCGGCAGTGCACAGGCGCACTGCCGCGGCCATGGCTCCAGCCGAAACTGAAGGCGCAGCTCAAGCAGAGGAGCAAGAGGGGCCTTCCGCTCGTACGCAAAACTTGTATCCGAGCTTAACAAACCTGCAGCCCCCCCCCCCCCCATATAACAGCAAAAGAAGTCAGGGTCACATTACTAGAAGTCCTGTACAAACAAGAAGTTTGACCACTGCTGCTAGATTTTCTCAAAATTTAGACAAGGTTGATGTGTGCCCAATGATACAGGTGCCAAACCCTAATGTAGGGGAAGGCCAACTCCCACATACATATGTTTTCCGGCCATGGACTTTGGAAGAGGCAAGAAAAGCAGTTGAAGGGGTTACCCCTGTTGCTGAAGACCCAGCTATATGGGCAGAGGACATGGCTGGAATTATACATTCCTATAGACTGAATGGACATGAGGCAGGAGAAGCTGCAATGTCCTCCCTGGGAAAAGACTGGGCAAAAGTTAGGGGAAATTATACAGGTAGAAATAATCAAGGGCCTTTTCCCTATCCCGTTGAGGGAAATCAATTGGGAGGGGAGTATGCAGCACAATGGAATGGTCTTGTGCAAAGAGTGCGAACTATATTTCAAAGACAAGCGAATTATGGTCATTTGGCAGGAATAACACAGAAGCCTGGCGAATATACTGATGATTTTCGTTTGAGATTTGAAAAAGAATTCAGGGTGCATAGTGGCATCCCATTCAATGATAGAGCTGAGAGTGCTTATCAACAACAGCTTAAAAATGCGCTCCTCACTAATTTCCGCCCTGAAATAGGCAACTGGGTGAGGAAACATTTGGAGGAAGTGGATGTTGCAAGTGTGACAACAACTATGCAATGGGCCAGACATGCTGAAAAAGTGATCAAAAAAGGCAAAAGTTCTGATGTATTTCATCTAGATAATGATGATGATGAACTAGATGAAGATACAACAGTCTTCTTCCAAGGGTCCCAGCAAGGCAGAGGAAGAGGTAGAGGCCAACAAGGTCGCAGGCCGCCATATAATTCAAAAACCCCACGAGATTCTGACAACTGTTGGAACTGTGGCAAACGAGGACACTTAGCAAGAGTGTGTCGTTCTGCAAAGCAATATCAATCAAAGGGTGCAGGAAGGGGCGGAGGAAGGGCCAAATTCTCAGCATGACTAGATCCCCCCCCCCCCTTGACCTCTGGTGCTCCTATAGAGGAAGAAATAGTAGATGTCCATACAGCATGGGACATTCTGAGTGCATTAAAAGAAAAACCATATGTTACTCTAAACATTGGAGGCAGTGATGTCGAGTTTTTGTGTGATACCGGGGCTTGTAAAAGCGTGATAAAAACTAAAGTCCCAAATCTAAAGGCCTCCTAAAATACTATTTGGGTGAAATCTGCTGATGGGCAGGTACACAAGGAGAGTATCTCTAATCCAGTTGAAGTGAGAGATAAGGAAACTGGAAGCATGGCTTCAGTTTCGATTGTCCTATCCCCAAAATGTCCCATAAACCTGTTGGGACGAGATCTGATGACTCGGTTGGGAATTGCAATAATTCCAGTAAAGGATGGCATGCGAGCATGTAGAGTGAGAGATGTGGACTCATATGCTGCACAAGCAGGTGAACAGATTTGCTGCTCCTATGCCATCCCTCCTGAACGAAATCCTAAACTCCCAAGCAGATTGCTGAGTGAAGCTCGAAAACAATTGTCCCAACCTGAATCAGAAATGACTTGTACTGAATTACATGTCACCATGAATATTCTCACTGATCCACAAGATGACTATATTGGAAGTTTTCTCAGCGACACAGAAGTAACTTTAACAATCACTGCTCTGTACACTGATCGCAGGTCATTTGCAGCTGCCGCTGTGCTCTTGCCCGCTCCTCAGAAAGACAGATACAAATTGTCGGCTGTACCCCACATCTCATTGTTTAAACCTCACAGTATAACGTGGGCAGATGTGGGTTCCCGAATTAAACTTGCTGGATCTGTGACTGATTATGAGGACAAAGGTGATGGGTGGAGCTACAGTACCAGTTGTGACGTGTGGAAGCAAACAGTGTGTGAAGTGGCTGTAGGCAGAGCAGGCGCTTGTGCGCTTCCCTGACCAGTTGACATTTGTTTAAATGAAAAGGAGGAGGGGGAATTGGCTGGGCTTCCTGAAAAACTGTGGACCAAGGGCCCATCTGATGTAGGACTTTTAAAATCCATTTCCCCAGTACAGATCAAACCAAGATCAGAGTTGCGTCCAAGAGTTAAACAATATCCTTTAAAACAGGAGGCAATGAACGGGATTGACCCTGTTATAAATGATCTTTTGACAGGAGGAATCATTAGGGAATGCTCGGATTCTCCTTGCAACACTCCCATTTTTCCAGTCCAAAAGGCCGACAAAATTAATTGGATTTTGATTTACGAGCAGTGAATGATGCAGTGCAAACAAGAGCACCCAATGTGCCTGACCCACACACACTTTTGAACACTTTGAAACCTAATCAGAAGTATTTCACAGTAATTGATCTCAGCAATGCATTTTTCTCAGTGCCAATTCACCCAGACTCAGTTTTGGTTCGCTTTTACCTTTAAAGGACAAAGCTATAGATACACCAGATTGCCACAAGGATTTGCTGATAGTCCAACTATTTTCGTTCAAGCTATCATGGCCTGTTTGGCTGATTTTCAGATGTCAAACAAAAGCCAACTTCTAGTTTATGTAGATGATCTCTTGGTAGCCTCTGAAACTGAAGCTGCTTGCAAGGCAGACTCCTTAGCATTGTTACACTATCTCTGCAAAACAGGGAATAAAGTGAGCAAAAATAAGTTACAATGGGTTAGACAGGAAGTGAACTATTTAGGTCACACTTTGTCGGCTTCTGGAAGACAGATACAAAGAACCAGAAAGCAGATTATTTCAGATACACCGAAACCTGAAACAAAAAAACAAATGATGTCATTTTTGGGGCTCTGCAATTACTGCAGAGCATGGATCCCATATTATGCGGAAAAAACACAACCGCTGCTGGATATTGTGCATGGAGTTCCCATGACAATGACAGAAAAAATCATGTGGACACCAGCAGCGGATGATGCTTTTGTAGTGCTGAAACAGGCTCTGATAGAAACCACAACTCTTATCTTGCCAGACTACAATAAAACCTTTGTGCAAACAGCAGACTGCAGGAATGGTTTTATGACCTCAGTGTTACTGCAGAGTCATGGCAGCAAACTAAGACCAATTGCATTTTATTCAAAAAAACTGGATCCAGTGGCTCTGTCTTTGCCAGTCTGTGTCCAAGCAGTATGCGCGGCGGCGCTTGCAGTGAGACAATCTGCAGATGTGGTGCTCTTTCACAAAATGGAGCTGCTGGTTCCACATGCTGTAGATGTGTTGCTGTTGCAAAGCAAAATGAACTTTTTGTCACCAGCCAGACATCTGTCCTACACTGCTATACTTCTGTCACAACCACACATTGTGATAAAGAGGTGCACAATCCTTAACCCAGCAACGTTGATCCCGTTGCCAGGGGATGGAACACCACATAACTGTTTGGATGCTACAGAACATCTACAGCTGCCCAGAGAAGATTTAAGTGACACGCCACTTGACAAGGGGGAAAAGTGGTTTGTGGATGGATCATGTTCAAAGGATCCTAAAGGAAACAATCAAAGTGGTTATGCAATTGTGAAATTGCCAAACCAGATTGTTGAAGCAGAGAAGCTTCCATACACCAGGTCAGCACAGGCTGCTGAGCTGATTGCTCTAACAAGAGCTTGTAAATTAGCGGAAGATAAGGAAGTCACTGTATACACAGACAGTCAGTATGCGTTTTCTACTCTGTTCTATTTTGCGAAACAATGGGAGCGCAGAGGGATGACAACATCAACCGGTAAGCCGGTTACCCATGCCTCCTTGTTAAAAGAATTGTTGCAGGCCATTCTTTTACCTGCTAAACTAGCTGTGTGTAAATGTGCTGCTCACACCACTGGCAGAGATGAAGTCTCAAATGGAAACAGATTAGCAGACAAAATTGCAAAAGAAGCAGCTGCAGGGATACATGGCCATGAATTTTTTTTAATGGGTTCAGAGGACACACAACTCATAGATAAGACTGTACTGACAGATATGCAGGGCAATGCGCCAATGGTGGAAAAACGAATGTGGACGACAAAAGGTGCAATAGTGGATACAGATAATATCCACCGCATCAATGACAAACCTGTTTTACCAAAATCACTTTTTAAGGTAGCAGCGCTTGCGACACATGGGCCTTGCCATGTGTCGACAGGAGGGATGAAGTCCATCATAGATCAACAATTCACTACCTTTGGTTTAGATGCTTACTTAAAAAATTTTTGTAAAGCATGTCCTGTTTGTGTGAAACATAATCCACAAGGAAACATGAGACCTAAGAGAGGCTCATTTCCAAAACCCTCTTATCCATTTCAAATCATGCATATGGATTTTATTGAACTCACACAAAGTAGACCTCACAAATACTGCCTAGTGATGATTGATGCATTTTCAAAATGGGTGGAAGTAGTTCCATCTAAACGTGCAGATGCCTTAACAGGGGCAAAAGCTATCTGCAAAACCATCATACCAACTCATGGCATCCCCCAAACCATTTACAGTGACAATGGTCCACACTTTGTGAACCAAGTTGTGCAGAACATGGCTGTACACCTTGGAATAACGTTAAAAAAACACTGTGCTTGGCATCCTTCGAGCGCAGGCCTGGTTGAACGGGCAAACTTTACTATCAAAAGCAGGTTGAAAAAATGCATGGAAACAACAGGCAGACCTTGGCCAGAGTGCCTCGACTTAGTGAAGCTCTATATGAGAATTACTCCCACTTCCGAAGGACTAACACCTTTTGAAGTCATACATGGGAGAACATACAGACTACCAGTGTTCCCTGCAGATTTGCAAAAAGCAGACGAAGAACAGACCTTGGCAGATTATCTAATCAGGACGCTCAAACTGAAAGATGTGTCCAATGCAAATTTACTGCCGCCTGATCTCTCCCCCTCACAGGTGGACAACCCCATCAATCCAGGAGACTGGGTCTACATCAAGGTCATCAAAAGAAAGAACTGGGCCAGCCCGCGGTGGGAGGGACTGTTTCAAGTTTTGCTTGCTACTCCCACGGCGGTTAAGATTTCTCAACGGCGCAGTTGGATTCACCTCAGCCACTGCAAGTTGCAGAGAGTGCTGGACCCCTAATTCGGAGTGGTGGGGAAGGCTAACTACAAAGGAGTCCCATTGTT
Source organism: Syngnathus scovelli (assembly GCF_024217435.2). Classification (NCBI taxonomy): domain Eukaryota; kingdom Metazoa; phylum Chordata; class Actinopteri; order Syngnathiformes; family Syngnathidae; genus Syngnathus; species Syngnathus scovelli. Next base: position 936,242 of record NC_090847.1, on the reverse strand, counting down.
TAGGGTGAGACGTCTCACTGTTGGTGAAGAATTCATCGATCCCCACTCCGCTAGGCGAGGGGATGTCCCGGTGTCTCTGCCATCCTAGTAGCAACGGGGCTCCATATGCCAGATGGATCCTCTGCTGCGTTGTGGTTGGAGCGTGCTATGGTCTATTGACTCATCTGAACAGACCAAATGACAATGTTGCCCGTGGAAAACGATGGTCGCATGATGAGAACTTTGAGGACTGGTCATGGGACCCCAGAAACCCATACGAAACCAACACTTGGTACCGGTATGTCAAGTTCACTGTGAGAGCTCACACACGGGAGGCGTGCTATGTGTCTTCGAAACTCCCCCCTTCCTCCACGCAAGTTTGCTTGGAGGCCAGAGCAATGAATGTCACTGAAGCAAAATGTATGGCACCGCCCTGGACTTGCTGACGGTGCCTGTGATCAGCTATTCTGGACAAATCTCAATGTGACTGTTAGAGGACGAACAATACCACAAGTGGCCTACACAGAGAGACCAGCTGGAGTGAATTACACATGTTACATCCAAGGTAACAAGACCCACGTCTGCATTAACGACGACTGCTCTCCAGGAGGAAACTGGATGGGAGCTTTGGACATCACCGATGAGTGTCAAGATAAGAGAGCCATTTCAGGTGGTGAGGGCTCTCCAACGAACATGGCTACACCATTGAACGGAACATACTTCATACAGAATGGCTGGTGGCTTTGTGGTCACAAGGTTTATCCGATGCTGCCCGCCAACTGGACAGGAGTGTGTGCACCAGTGTGGGTGACGGACCACACCTACAGGATACGACATCATCAGCTGACAGGAGCACACAACTCTTCTGGACGTCGACGCAGAGCAGTTGCAACCTTTGACCCTCATGACCCTGTCTGGGGTGCGAACGTTCCAGAGGACCATAAAGTATGGTCCGTCGGAGACACAGTTGTCCTTGCGCTCTTCCCTCAGATTGGGGTTGGGAAACTATCGCTCTTCATCGAGACACTGAACTATCGTTTTCAATCCTTTGTGAATCTCTCACTGCAAGTCAATGATGGACAAAATAGAGAGATTCAAGCTATTAGACTGATGGTCTTGCAAAACAGGATGGTTCTGGACTTGTTGACGGCAGCACAAGGTGGCGTGTGCCACATCATTCGGACTTCCTGTTGCACATACATACCAGGAGAAAATGACACCCACATCAACGACGCCATGAATTCACTGAAGAACTTACACCAGGCCACGTCTAATGTCAAGGTCCCACATCAGTTTGATTTCTTTTCGTGGCTATTCTCTGGCAACTGGTGGCAACTGCTTTTGAAATTGCTGTCTCCTGTGCTTGTTGTGCTGGTGGTGTTGTGCTTGTTTACGTCCTGCGTTATCCCATGTTTGAAGTCTGCTGTGTCGAAGTTTGTGTCCTCTACTGTAGCCCAAGTTCATATACAACTTCTTAGAGATGACGGATGTGATGACGATAATGAAGCGTGGATTGCGTAGATGCTGTTCTATTGAGCATGTTTTACAGAAACTTGATGATTTGACCATCGAAAATGCTTCGCAAGTGATGGATACAATGATGTACTGTTTCTGTGTTTTTGTTTTTTATTGATAGCATTCTGGTCGCCTGTGGCAACGGGGCCGTGTAAGAATTTTCCTGCTAATAACATCTGGCCAGCAGGTTTTTCGCTTACACAATAAGTTTGATCTGGGGTATTGAGGTAATGCCTCATCTTCACTGGAAAGTGTTGCTATCATTGTTTGTTGTTTTTTATTTTTACTATTCTTCTTTCTTCATTATACATATATATGTGTGTTTTTTTTTTTCTTGTCCTTGTTGTTTGCGGTGGCATAATCATATGATAAAACAGAGGGAGATGTTAGGGTTTTTCAAATTATCCTTATCGTATGATTATGTTGGAATGCAACCGGTAATAAATAACCTACCTTGTCTCATCCTACACAAGGTCGTAAAACATCCCCTGATATGTTTTGACTAGAGCACAAGGGCTTCCCATTCAGTCTACTCTTACCCCCACTCTTTCTCTTAATAAATATGCCTTTGCAGTTGGGAAAGGCTCCAGATTTCATTCCTGTAGCGAGTGATCTCTCCACCTGCAGGTGTCTAAAAGAACTTGCCTTGTCTCCCGTGTGGTTCTTGCAAAATAAGTTGGAGTGAGCAAATCTCTAACAGCGGCCATAGTGGCCAGACTCTCGGGCTCACCGCAGACCAGTACCGTTACATCAGCCTCGCATCTGCCCGCGGTGGCCAGCAGCAGCAGCAGCAGCAGCAGCAGCAGCAGCAGCAGCAGCAGCAGCAGTAGCGTCCAACGTATTCCAAGTATGCGTGAGTGCATGAGAACGATGTCTATGAGACAAGTGGTCGCCATGTGCAAAGAACGTAACATCGATGTGAGAAATGAAGATACTGGGCGCCCGTACACCCACGCAGAGCTGTGCAAGAAGCTAACGGGCAGTTCTCCCACCATCACGGTACCCGAAACGGGACTGGTGGTGGACCCGGCGCCCGCAAACAGTCTAGTGTACATTAAGATGCCCCACACTATGCTGCATAACACAGTTCGCACAGCCCACGGTGTCACGTACAGCTTTGTGGCCGTGCAAGACTCTGTTCCGGGCACTTACAAGCCTGTGGATCCGGAGCACCATGTCGTCTGTCACACCCCTCCGATGGACATTGCAGTGCAGCTGTCGCCCATCGACGGTTGGGGCCCGGACATCAAGTGGACACTGTTTGTGTCGCTGTCCGCGTACAGCACCACAAACACACCGGTGTTTTGCTCATGACGAGAGACTGTATTCGAATCTCCCCGATCGACAGTGCGCATACGAGATGTACAAAGGCCTCGGGGCATCGCCTGTACAAGTTGAGTCTCCCCAATCGACAGTGCGCATATGCGATGTACAAAGGCCTCGGGGCATCGCCTGTACAAATTGAATCTCCCCAATCGACAGTGCACATGTGTGATGTACAAAGGCCTCGGTACATCGTATAGGCACTACCATGGCAACACCCAAGAGGAACCGATCCAACCTCTATACGACATACACCACGTGCATGCGGAATACGCGGCACGACATAGCGGAGTATGCCCGAAGAAAAGGATTGGAGACCACTATTAACGGTCGGGATATGACAAAGTCCGAGATGTGCGCCATGCTGTTTACGGATCGGGTACCGCAACAACAGGTGAGCATAGACAATGCCGTTAGGACTCACAGTCTGGGGCAATTGCAGAGCATGTGCCACAAAGCTGTACGTGACACCGTGGGCTGCGCGAACTGTGTTATGCAGCATAGTGTGGGGCATCTTAATGTACACTAGACTGTTTGCGGGCGCCGGGTCCACCACCAGTCCCGTTTCGTGTACCGTGATGGTGGGAGAACTGCCCGTTAGCTTCTTGCACAGCTCTGCGTGGGTGTACGGGCGCCCGGTATCTTCATTTCTCACATCGATGTTACGTTCTTTGCACATGGCGACCACTTGTCTCATAGACATCGTTCTCATGCACTCACGCATACTTGGAATACGTTGGACGCTGCTGCTGCTGCAGCTGCTGCTGCTGCTGCTGCTGCTGCTGCTGCTGCTGCTGCTGCTGCTGCTGCTGCTGCTGCTGCTGCTGCTGCTGCTGCTGCTGCTGCTGCTGCTGCTGCTGCTGCTGCTGCTGCTGCTGCTGCTGCTGGTGCTGGCCACCGCGGGCCGATGCGAGGCTGATGTAACGGTACTGGTCTGCGGTGAGCCCGAGAGTCTGGCCACTATGGCAGCTTTGTCAACGGCTCTGCCCCTGTCCATGATCACAATATCCGTATCGCTGCACATAAACTGGAGTTGAGTAGTGTTGTATTTTACCAGGACGCGATCCACAGCCTCATCGTGGAGTGGGTGACTCATGGTGCAGCCGTTTTCATTAGGCTGAACTGTCTCTTGGAGCGTGCGTTCGGCCGGGTGAAACAACATCTCACACAACGCGTGCTTAGTCAGGGGCATGCCTCGCTCATTCAGGTAAGGGATGCCCTTTTCCGTGCACATGTTCTGCAACATGTTCCCCTCCGCGAGTCGTCACCTTATCGTGGTGGAGGGGTTTGCGTGCTCCTATGATCCTAGGAGCCATGTTATCGGGGGCTTCATGCCCCTGGTAGGGTCACCCATGGCAAACGGGTCCTAGGTGAGGGGTCAGACAAAGCACGGCTCACCCAAGCCCCTTATGATGAAAAACATAAATGGACTTTGTTTTCCCTCGCCCGGACGCGGGTCACCGGGGCCTCCCTCTGGAGCCAGGCCTGGAGGCGGGGCTCGAAGGCGAGCGTCTGGTGGCCGGGCCTTCGCCCATGGGGCCCGGCCGGGCATAGCCCGAAATGGAAACGTGGGTCCCCCTTCCCATGGGCTCACCACCTGTGGGAGGGGCCGAAGGGGTCGGGTGCAATGTGAGCTGGGCGGCAGCCAAAGGCAGGGACCTTGGCGGTCTGATCCCCGGCTGCAGAAGCTGGCTCTTGGGACATGGAGTGTCACCCCTCTGGCTGGAAAGGAGCCCGAGCTGGTGTGCGAGGCAGAAAGATTCCGACTAGATATAGTCGGACTAGCCTCCACGCACAGTTTGGGTTCCGGTACAAGCCCTCTCGAGAGGGGCTGGACTCTCTTCCACTCTGGAGTTGCTCACGGTGAGAGGCGTCGAGCAGGTGTGGGTATACTTATTGCCCCCCGGCTGGGCGCCTGCACATTGGGGTTCACCCCGGTGAACGAGAGGGTAGCCTCCCTCCGCCTTTGGGTGGGGGGACGGGTCCTGACTGTTGTTTGTGTCTATGCACCAAACGGCAGCTCAGAGTACCCACCCTTCTTGGGGTCCCTGGAGGAAGTGCTGGAGAGCGCTCCTTCTGGGGACTCTATCGTTCTACTGGGTGACTTCAATGCTCACGTGGGCAATGACAGTGAGACCTGGAAGGGCGTGACTGGGAGGAACGGCCCCCCTGATCTGAACCCGAGCGGTGTTCTATTGTTGGACTTCTGTGCTCGACACGGATTTTCAATAATGAACACCATGTTCAAACATAAGGGTGTCCATGTGTGCACTTGGCACCAGGACACCCTAGGCCGCAGTTCGATGATCGATTTTGTAGTCGTGTCATCGGATTTGCGGCCGCATGTTTTGGACACTCGGGTGAAGAGAGGGGCGGAGCTGTCAACTGATCACCACCTGGTGGTGGGTTGGCTCCGATGGTGGGAAAAGATGCCGGTCAGACCTGGCAGACCCAAATGCTCTGTGAGGGTCTGCTGGGAACGTCTGGCAGAATCTCCTGTCAGGAAGAGCTTCAACTCCCACCTCCGGCAGAGCTTTTCCTACGTCCCGGGGGAGGCGGGGGACATTGAGTCTGAGTGGACCATGTTCCGCGCCTCCATTGTTGAGGCGGCCGTCCGGAGCTGTGGCCGTAAGGTCGTTGGTGCCTGTCGTGGCGGCAATCCCCGATCCCGCTGGTGGACACCGGCGGTAAGGGATGCCGTCAAGCTGAAGAAGGAGACCTATCGGGCCGTTTTGGCCTGCGGGACTCCGGAGGCAGCTGACAGGTACCGGATGGCCAAGCGGAACGCGGCTTCGGCGGTTGCTGAGGCAAAAACCCGGGCGTGGGAGGAGTTCGGTGAGGCCATGGAGAATGACTTTCGGACGGCTTCGAGGAAATTCTGGTCCACCATCCGGCGACTCAGGAGGGGGAAGCAGTGCAACGTCAACACTGTTTACAGTGGGGATGGCGTGCTGCTGACCTCGACTCGGGACGTCGTGAGTCGGTGGGGAGAATACTTCGAAGACCTCCTCAATTCCACCTACACGCCTTCCATTGAGGAAGCAGGGCCTGGAGACTCTGAGGCGGATTCTCCAATCTCTGGGGTCGAAGTCACTGAGGTAGTTAAAAAACTCCTCGGTGGCAAGGCCCCGGGGGTGGATGAGATCCGCCCAGAGTTCTTAAAGGCTCTGGATGTTGTGGGGCTGTCATGGCTGACACGCCTCTACAACGTTGCGTGGACATCGGGGACAGTGCCTCTGGATTGGCAGACTGGGGTGGTGGTTCCCCTCTTTAAGAAGGGGGACCGGAGGGTGTGTTCCAATTACAGGGGAATCACACTCCTCAGCCTCCCTGGTAAGGTCTATTCAGGGGTGCTTTAGAGGAGGGTCCGTCGGGAGGTCGAACCTCGGATTCAGGAGGAGCAGTGTGGCTTTCGTCCTGGCCGTGGAACAGTGGACCAGCTCTACACCCTCGGCAGGATCCTCGAGGGTGCATGGGAGTTCGCCCAACCAGTCCACATGTGTTTTGTGGACTTGGAGAAGGCGTTCGACCGTGTCCCTCGGGAGCTTCTGTGGAGGGTGCTTCGGGAGTACGGGGTGCCGAGCCAACTGATAAGGGCGGTTCGGTCCCTGTATCACCGATGCCAGAGTCTGGTCCGCATTTCCGGCAGTAAGTCGGATTCGTTCCCAGTGAGGGTTGGACTCCGCCAAGGCTGCCCTTTGTCACCGATTCTGTTCATAATTTTTATGGACGGAATTTCTAGGCGCAGCCGAGGCGTTGAGGGGGTCCGGTTTGGGGACCTCAGCATCGCATCTCTGCTTTTTGCAGATGACGTGGTGCTGTTGGCTTCGTCAGGCCGTGATCTCCAGCTCTCGCTGGAACGGTTCGCAGCCGAGTGTGAAGCGGTCGGGATGAGGGTCAGCACCTCCAAATCCGAGTCCATGGTCCTCGATTGGAAAAGGGTGGAATGCCCTCTCCGGATCGGGGATGAGATCCTGACCCAAGTGGAGGAGTTCAAGTATCTTGGAGTCTTGTTCACGAGTGAGGGGAGGATGGAGCGTGAGATCGACAGGCGGATCGGTGCAGCGTCGGCAGTAATGCGGACCCTGTACCGGTCCGTTGTGGTGAAGAGAGAGCTGAGCCAAAAGGCAAAGCTCTCAATTTACCGGTCGATTTACGCTCCTACCCTCACCTATGGTCACGAGCTATGGGTCGTGACCGAAAGAACGAGATCTCGGATACAAGCGGCCGAAATGAGTTTTCTCCGCAGGATGTCCCGGCTCTCCCTTAGAGATAGGGTGAGAAGCTCGGTCATCCGGGAGAGACTCGGAGTAGAGTCGCTACTCCTCCACGTTGAGAGGAGCCAGATGAGGTGGCTCGGTCATCTTATCAGGATGCCTCCTGGACGCCTCCCTGGGGAGGTGTTCCGGGCATGTCCCACCGGTAGGAGACCCCGGGGACGACCCAGGACGCGCTGGAGAGACTATGTCTCTCAGCTGGCCTGGGAACGCCTTGGGATCCCCCGGGATGAGCTGGATGAAATCGCTGGGGAGAGGGAAGTCTGGGAGTCCCTCCTAAAGCTGCTGCCCCCGCGACCCGACCCCGGATAAGCGGAAGAAGATGGATGGATGGATGGATGGATGTTCTGCAATTGCCCCAGACTGTGAGTCCTAACGGCATTGTCTATGCTCACCCGTTGTTGCGGTACCCGATCCGTAAACAGCATGGCGCACATCTCGGACTTTGTCATATCCCGACCGTTAATAGTGGTCTCCAATCCTTTTCTTCGGGCATACTCCGCTATGTCGTGCCGCGTATTCCGCATGCACGTGGTGTATGTCTTATAGAGGTTGGATCGGTTCCTCTTGGGTGTTGCCATGGTAGTGCCTATACGATGTAGCGAGGCCTTTGTACATCACACATGCGCACTGTCGATTGGGGAGATTCAACTTGTACAGGCGATGCCCCAAGGCCTTTGTACATCGCATATGCGCACTGTCGATTGGGGAGACTCAACTTGTACAGGCGATGCCCCGAGGCCTTTGTACATCTCGTATGCGCACTGTCGATCGGGGAGATTCGAATACAGTCTCTCGTCATGAGCAAAACACCGGTGTGTTTGTGGTGCTGTACGCGGACAGCGACACAAACAGTGTCCACTTGATGTCCGGGCCCCAACCGTCGATGGGCGACAGCTGCACTGCAATGTCCTTCGGAGGGGTGTGACAGACGACATAGTGCTCCGGATCCACAGGCTTGTAAGTGCCCGGAACAGAGTCTTGCACGGCCACAAAGCTGTACGTGACACCGTGGGCTGCGCGAACTGTGTTATGCAGCATAGGCATCTTAATGTACACTAGACTGTTTGCGGGCGCCGGGTCCACCACCAGTCCCGTTTCGGGTACCGTGATGGTGGGAGAACTGCCCGTTAGCTTTTTGCACAGCTCTGCGTGGGTGTACGGGCGCCCGGTATCTTCATTTCTCACATCGATGTTACGTTCTTTGCACATGGCGACCACTTGTCTCATAGACATCGTTCTCATGCACTCACGCATACTTGGAATACGTTGGACGCTGCTGCTGCTGCTGCTGCTGCTGCTGCTGCTGCTGCTGCTGCTGCTGCTGCTGCTGCTGCTGCTGCTGCTGCTGCTGCTGCTGCTGCTGCTGGTGCTGGCCACCGCGGGCCGATGCGAGGCTGATGTAACGGTACTGGTCTGCGGTGAGCCCGAGAGTCTGGCCACTATGGCCGCTTTGTCAACGGCTCTGCCCCTGTCCATGATCACAATATCCGGATCGCTGCACATAAACTGGAGTTGAGTAGTGTTGTATTTTACCAGGATGCGATCCACAGCCTCATCGTGGAGTGGGTGACTCATGGTGCAGCCGTTTTCATTAGGCTGAACTGTCTCTTGGAGCGTGCGTTCGGCCGGGTGGAACAACATCTCACACAACGCGTGATTAGTCAGGGTGGTGGGCCCCAGGCCGCTCACAGTCTACGAGGAGTATGTTCTCGCGAGCGAGGGCTGCCGCTGTGATATCTTTGGCGCCATTATGGCCGTGTGGATACACATGGGTCCCGCGTCAGACACCTTGCTCTCTTTTGCTCAGTACCTATGTGATCGCTATCTCACGAGAAGGCTACCAGTACCAGCACAATAGTCACGGTCCCAATTATCAAGGGTATCAGCATGGACATGGGCTGAATTGGAGGCGCAGGCGCAGGCACAGGCGCCGGCACTGGTGCTGGCGCTGGCGCCGGAGGTGGAGGTGGGGGTGGGGACGGGGGTGTTGGTGGAGGTGGGGGCAGCGGCTTGGGCCCGTGGCCGTCAAAGTTGCAGTTGATAATGTTCTTTACGTCTTCGATGGTTACAGCACCAGTATCCACCATCTGATGGGCAACTTCACATACATTTGCCGGGCACGTGGGCTTGCGCACCGCACTAGGCAGCAGCTGGTTGACGGAGTCTGCGCATGGGGCATACCAACAACCGTCGTTAAACACCTTCATGGCTTTGACTTTTGCGTAGGCGGGATCGCGTGTCCGCATGGCGCACTTGCAGTCCGCCGAGGTCGGGTTGCGCACGCAGTAGCCCTGGATGAAGGCATCATTGTTGGGCGGGTGTAGGTTGTTGTACCATTTGCTGCACCAGTTTGAACCGGGACCAGTTATCTTAGATGTGATGGTACCATCAGCGGTGCGTGTGGCCACGCTACAGTAGTTTGTGTTGAGTGTGAGCATTGAAGTGGCATTGTCACTACGAGAGCCAAACAGGTCAGTGGAGCGACTCAATTGATTCTCTGTGTCTACATACTCCATCTTGTACGTGAGTGCAAGCTGGGGGGCCCTTCCATGGAACTGTGCACCTATCACAGGGTTGATGCCCTTTGAGCTCAGGCCAATCTGGCCGTCCCTGGTGCTGGCTGCCATGCACGTGGGCTGGGAAGTGCAGAAGCCGCTGCAGCACGAGGCTTGCCCCAATTCCCAGTCGCGCACCCGGTTGTGGATGGGACACTCCCTACGTCCTGTAAATGCGCTGCACCAGCCGCATGCGCACGGCGCGTCGGTGGGCACGGCTGCACCATCGCGGTCTATCTGAGTGCGAAACAGGGTTACAGTTGACGCCATCTTTTAAAGACCCGACACGCTTTAAAATAGCAGTCATGAAAACAGTTTTAGTTACACTGGGTTTTATTATGCTGATTGTATGGTGTTACATCATGTGGTCCAACCAGCGTACGCTCATAAGGTACGTAGAGAACAGCAAAAACAAAGCTAGAGAGGACGACATAGAGGGGTGCGATGACTGCACCGCCTAGGACATCACACCCCTGTCAAGGAACGACTGGCCATGGGTCATCGTTTGTTTATTGACTCTGCATGCCGCCAGCATGGGAGGCTCCTTGTAAATGTGCACAGCGGCTGTAGCGGGGTTGGCATTGGCCGAAGCGTGGACCTGTGCCTCCACAGTGAAGGTGTGCGCCATGACATGTGAATACGCCCTCTGCGCCACCACGTCGGTGGGTGTGGCAGTGCGACTCACACTAACGCTCTCCAACTGGCTAATGGCCTTCTGCACGGTGGTAGGCCTATACAACTGCCTCTTGGCTACGATGCCCGGGGGCGCATAGGCGCCATCAACCGACACACGCTCCTGTATGTAGTGTCCTACGCCCAGTGTGGGCCTGTGGAATCTGCGACTCGCCATGTCAGGCACCCCGTACACGTGAGTGTCGGCCAACGGTACAATACGACTGCCGGGCCCCACCGACTCTGGCACTAGAGGCATGCCCCCGGTGATAGCCTGACGTGAGTACAGCTGCTTGTCGCTTGCCTCGTGTCCTTCCGTCTGCTGGTGAGAGATGTCTGTGAACTTGACACCGTCGATAAAGGGCTTGTTGCCGTGGGACGTGACATTAATGGAGCCGCGTACCGGGGAACGGCCCAGCACTACAGCGTGGGCACCGCCTGGGTCTATGGGACTCCTTGCCACGAGCGCCAAGGTCACATCGGGCATAGCCACAGTGTGCACCGACGATGCGGCATAGTTGGGGTGTTTGAGAGAGACGTAATCATTGTTGGCTACGCGCCAGGCTTCTTTGGCCACATCCACAAAAACCCGCTGCGTCTTTAGAGTTGAGGTGGGCCTGGGCCGGGGGCCCCTTGTCACCTTGGGGATCCTGGGTGTTTCGTGCCTGAAGCTCGTTTTGGTGGCGAGCAGGGCGCCAGATATCATCATCTTGTTTTCATGTGACGGCTCTCACATATGCGTACATATGCGAGCCCCGTTCAAAGATTATACATCTAAAGCACAGCCTCCTCAGTTCCACCACACAGCGGGCCGCTCCCACACGGTGATGCAGCGGCACATGGGCCCCGAGTAAACACACGCGGCCACGTTGATGTCGGCGGTCCATGACCCTGGCGGAATAGCCGGGTCGCCGTTGACAAGGGCCACGGCCTAGCTAAACCTGAGCACAACATAATACTGCGTGTCTTGTTTACGTCGGTCATTGTCCATTTCGAATTAGGTGGGCGGTGTGCGCCTCACGCAGCAGTCCACCGAACAGTAGCTACGTCCGGCCGAAATCACGGGCCGCCCCTCTGTGATGGCAGCGCGACACCCAACGCAGACTACGCCATTACCGAGGTACAGCCTGGTAAATATGATCCTCCTTAGAGACTCTATAACCTCCTCGGGACCGTCCATCTGCCGCTCAGTGGGCTCCTCGGCGCGGTACGGCATGGGGCTGGTTGTACCTGGTACGCTTGGCAGCGGACCCGGCCATGGCACACTACGTGCCATGGTGAGTGGTATTCGCTTGGGTATGCGGCCATTGGCTACATCATCCTCTATGGCCGGGTAGAGCTGCCGAGCCATTTCCCGAAGGCTAGCCAACTTCTGCTCTAACTGGGCCTGCGCTGAGGCGTCGGTCAGCGCAGCGTACTCTCCATGAGCCCCCGATGTTATAAATGCGTCCTGCGGTCCAGCGTATTCCTGACGTATGAACCCAGCCCTATGAGTGTGGTCGGCTTCCAGTAGAGGATATAGATTGGCCCAGGCCGCGGGCAGGTTGCGCACCCCGCAGCCCTGGTCCACTAGGCGCGATACGTACGCGCTCAGGTCTACGTCAACAAACAAGGCGTTGAACATGAGCTTGGCTGCCGCTAGGGCCGAGACGCGCGGACGATGCACTGGGTAGCCCAGGTACCTGGCAGCTGCCTTGTACATGGCCTCGGTCTCCAAAACCACTCTTTTGTCTCTCAGGATGTAGTACACGGGATTTTCCGGGTCATAGCGTCGTTGCGTTGTGGGCTGCAGCAAGTAGTACGTTCCACCTGCGTGCCCGCTACGCTCGCCGCATGTCTCGTGGTCGCGCGTGGACAGCACACCCATGTCGCCAGCCTCCGGGTACCAGGGAACGGCCGTGACCAGAGCGGCCGCCGCAGTGCGTGTTACGCGTGCCTGCCACTTTAGTTTAGCGGCTGCCAGCTTCTCCGCGTTGGCCGTTTCCAGCTCCCTGAACACCACGGCCAGAGGCTGGTCCGTGGCGTCGGAGCGTTGCAAGACCTTGAGCGTAAAGGACGCCGGGTACTCTTCGATCAACCTGTTTAGCGTGGGGTCGTTCCTTGCCCTGAGCGTGGCTACGGACACGTCCATCTTTTTACAAATCCATGCCCAGATACCTGAACATGGGGTCCACGTCCACGTGGGCTGCCAGTTTCTCATTAAACTCGGCCATGAACCCAGCCTTGTGAGGCGAATCGCCCAGGGCCTTAATGTCAGCCAGGATGTTTGTGTGTATGACCTTCATTTCATCGGCCTTGCGCTGGTACGTGTCCTCCTGCTGCCTGTAATAAGCATATGAGTACCTGAGGCTCACGTAATGTTCTTTGGTACCAGGCACCTTCTCGGGAGGCGGATCTGTAGACGCTGCGCTGGCCCTGAGCTCTTCCTCGCGCTCAGCGATCTCACGCTTCTCCCTCCTCTGCGTCTCCTCCACGCGGCGCCGGGCCGTCTCTAACGTCTCGGAACACTCCTTGTCCATGGACACCTTCTCCACTTCGGTGGGCATTCCGGCCTTTGTGGTGATGGGGAACGGGTGTCCCATCCTTACGGTGTACACGGGCAGACTGTTGTCTGTGTTACGTACAATATCCCTGGCGATGGCCGCGGCCGCGTCTGCTGACTCAGCCACACCCCGTACTTTGCACACCGCAAAAACGCTCTGCGACCTGAGGCGCGCAGCCATGGCCGCCAGCCTGTCCGCCGCGGCCGGGACCTCAGCAGACAGGGCGTCCAGCTCGAGAGACATGCTCTCGTTAAAACCCGCGGCCAAGAAAGAGACCAGGGCATAGGCCGGTTGGCCGGCGATAGCTGGGTTAGCGTAGGAGGAACCAACCTGAGGTAACATATTTTAAATACACCTGTGTTTGGACACTATGAGGAAAACGAAATCCTGGTTGTCGCGGCCCAGTTTCCAGTGTATCGGACTGTAGTCTATGGGCTGGCCGACACGGCACGGGATTCCGCAGCACCCGAGCTTGCCGTCCTCGGTCGCCTCGTGCACCACCAGGATATGCTTGAGCTGGGACACGGCGTACACGCCCGTGTCAAAGATGTAGGCCACCGTGGCCGTTGTCATGCAGGGAACAAGGCGGAGGACTCGGATGCAGAGTCGTTTCTTTCTCTGATTTATTCCAGCACACACACTGATCAAAAGTACAACTCAAAACGCCTCTTGCGAGGGAAACACGTGGCAAAAAGTTCAAACAAAAGCGTCGCACTGGGGCGAGACAAAAAGGCTATGGGGATCAAGGCACTAACAAAAGGCGTCGCTCTGTGGCGAGACAAAAAGGCTATGGGGATCAAGGCACTAACAAAAAACGTCGCTCTGTGGCGAGACAAAAAGGAGGAATCTTACTGAGAGCTCGGACGTCAAAGAATCGCTGGTGGTCGGGACGAGGCAAGACACACTGGCACAAGACAAGGGGAAGACGCGGACTAAATACACACAAAAGGGCTGGGAGGCAGGTGCTGACAATTAGCGCCAATCACGCCGGTGCCACAATCGGGATCGGGGAAGACAAGACAACCAAACACCGAGGAAGGAAACACGAACTGAAACGGAAGGGATGACAAAATAAAACAGGAAGTAAAGTTACGACACCGACGAGACAGAAAACCGGAAAAATAAACGCGACCGCATGACAGCCGTGCCATCCTCCATGGGCACCTGGACGTCCACGGTGTACTCGACCGGCACCTGGACACCCCGGCCATTTATAGCGCAGCCCGTGACGCTGACTATGTTAATGTCCCGGATGGTTGACACTATGCTATGAGGCACACCCTCGCAGTATTTGTTGTACTGCGTGACCATTATGTGCTTGGTAATCAGAGACCTGGACATGTGGTCGTCACCATACCGCCGGGACAATACGCTCAAGGGCACGTTAATCGTTCGTCGAACCAATGGCATTTTTTTTCACATATACGTCATGGGGGCACCAGGTATAATAAATGACAGACAAGAGTATAGGGAATATGCTTTTATTACGATATGCCATCGACATGTGATGGACCTCACTATACAGACCGTATGGTCACAGCACTACATAATAGCAAATACTGTAACCGGGCAGATACAGCAATCCAACATGGCAGTTGCTGGGCCTGTATCTACAAGGGCACCACTGCCCGGTGAACCGGGGCGTCACGGAGGCACATGCGCGCCTCCAAAACGTGCGGTTGCACATCCCATGTGATGGACCCCACCTGGCTGAAGTTCTGGCTAGAGTGGGCGCCCAGGCCCGTACCACCACAGCCATCGCTCACAAGGCCGTCGCTCTCAGAGTCGTCCCTCTCAAGGCACGTGCCGTATTTGCGCTCCTGGTGCACCACCACCTTCACCCTTCCCACGTGAGTCGTGCTGAGCCCAGCCGCCATCGCCTCGGCGCTGCCGGTCTGGTAGAAGGTCAACATGCGTTGCTTATACACAGGACGTGTAACCGTAATCATGTTTGCTGCCTTGATCCGAAAGCAACCTATGTGCTTGTCGTCTATATATATGTCTGCATTTGCTTGGAGTGTTAGGTGTCCATTGGTTACAACGACACTGTAACTCTCCCTATGCTGTAGTCCGAAAGCCCCATCTCGGTAAGGCACCAAGTGTCCATCAGCTGACATCAGACCGAGGGTGTAGAAAGACTTTGCGACAGACATCCTTTTAATATTGAGTCGAGTAGGCGACATAGTGCACATTCAAATATTACCCATATCATACAATCATGTTACGGGATACAATGTACGAATGCTCCAGGGAGTGGACCTGGTAGGTGTGGGTAGTGTCATTCCCACCAACCAGCATCACATCGAACACGGCGCCGTCGGTAGTGGCGCTCTCAACCCTCCACAGGTTGGTTCCATCGACAAATACATAGTCGTTGCTGATGCGTGTGGTGCCAAACTCTGTTATAATTACCTCAGTGGCCCTGTCGTTGTCCCTGAGCAGAATTTTGATTTTCATATCGTCCGAATTGGTCTTGATCACAGCTTTGATCATGTTCAGAACGTTGTCACCTTTTTCCAGTGGATTATAAATGCGGAAATCATCCATACCATCCAATATTATCTCCTGGCCAACACTTGTGAGGCGTTGGTCCTCACTGTGTGGCGTTGCGAACCTGTTAGCGTTGACTGCGGTGTAGCTGGTGGGTGAGTGGTCGGGCATCTGCGCAGTATTAATTGTGACAGGTGTGTACGTACATGAGAACAACTCGTTGCGGTACATGACTTTTTATCTATAGCCTTGTTGTTTTAATTAGATGCCTGGGTTGTTTGTGTCACTGGGCCACGCCAACGACCTGCTGCAGCACATGATTCCCTTAGAGAGGAATCGGATCTGCTGGTACTGCGCTACCATGTTCATAGTACTCAACAACATTGCCCGATTGCACCGAGCCCCGCGGCTGTAGCCTTGCCAAGAGGGTGTTGTATTTTATCTCGTGTCTACCACGGCTATGAGGATACCTCAGGGGTAGACAGAATGTCATCTTACGTGCCTGTGTTAACATGGGGTGTATTGCAACAAGAACCCAACCCCTGCACATGACATTGTGACGTTTCCATTTTCGTACAGCATGTGGCGACAACTTGTGACGACTGTGGTAAATGCGACTGCCCCGGGTGTGCCGGGTGATCCAAACTTTATACTGGTGGACCTTACTGATCACCTCCTGGACCATCTACAGGAAGAACCAAACATTGGCGCACTTGGACGGGTCCTCGGACTGATCGTGTGGTATCACACGCATTACCCTGATCAACGTCAACAGCTCATCGACTCTACTGTGAGACTTATGGATACCCCAGCCATGTACACTTGGCTTGACTGGCTGAATAAACATGACATCACCATAGATGAGTCCCTGTGTGGCATGCCCCAGATTGTTCTCACACCCAAAAACCGTAACAAATATTGTTGCAATGTTCAATAAATACATGTCCCACCGGTAGGAGACCCCGGGGACAACCCAGGACGCGCTGGAGAGACTATGTCTCTCAGCTGGCCTGGGAACGCCTTGGGATCCCCCGGGATGAGCTGGATGAAGTGGCTGAGGAGAGGGAAGTCTGGGAGTCCCTCCTGAAGCTGTTGCCCCCGCGACCCGACCCCGGATAAGCGGAAGAAGATGGATGGATGGATGGATGTTCAATAAATATATTACAGTGACTATGTTGTGTCCTTGTTCTAGCATGTGGGAAAAGATGTCACAGTGTCAAACATGTGGTTTACATATTTATTCATACAGGATAACACAACATATTTTTCTCATTAAGGATGTTAACCAAGAGACTCGTCAGACTCATAATCAAACTCGTAATCACGCAACGCACCCGGTAACGGTGGACGGCAGCAGTAGACGTACGCCAGGATCCCGGCCGCACAGGCAGTCACTCCTAGAACACAGCTCACCATCACAGGCCACATGGCGTACACCTGATATGAGTGAACGATACCGGACTGCATGCATGTGTGGTGGCCCAGAGGCCACCACACAGTCGCTCCACACATTTCAATGTAGACGCACATGCACACGACATGGCCGTGGACAATTGGCATCCCCTCTGTGTGGTTGTAACACACCGAGCTGGGCACAAGCAGCATCAGTGTAGTCAGCAAGGTGATCTTGTCCATAATGCGCATGATTGTACAAGGCATGTTGTTAAACATTGTAATTCGAATCTTTAGCCTCTGGCCATGTCTCGTATGGTCACGTCCAGGAGCCGACCACTCCTTTTATCGTACCGGCACTTCAGGTACAAGGTAATGTCTTTGATGACTTTAACTATGGAGTAGCCCACAGTCATGGCCATGCCGTATGTGGTCATGTAGGTCTTAAACTCTCGGTACAGGTCTAAGTCAGTCACGGACGCCCCGGGCTCCCTGATTATCATGGTGTCGGCAAACGTGCGTACGTAGTTATTGGATTCCTCGTAGTCCTTGGTCACCTGCAACACCTTGCAGGGCGTTTTATACGCATCGGCAGGCTCGCCCTGTAGCACACCCCAGATCTGTACCAGCAGCCACGCCATGGGCGCAGTCAGCAGGGGGATCTTGTCCACAAAATGCTTGTCCATAACCTGGACATAGTCACGCTGCTCTATGGGCACCTCGCGGCGCACCTCTTCCAGCCGTTCGCCACTCACAAACACGGCCTCAAATGGAACCACGCGCACTCTGTTCCATGTGGCCATATCGGCCATCTTAATGTCAGGCAGTGTGTTGCAGATGCAGTGCAGGTTGAACATGGGCACGATTTCGGTTGTCTCTTTGCCTGAGCACCACAGGTCGCGGGCGAAGAACGTGTCATTGCCTGTCATGCTCTTGAGGGGGCCCGGGTGTATGGTCTCGTCGTTGTTGGGCTCCTCCATGACGGCCCAACGCACACCGCTCCTTAGTCGCGCCAGTTCAGGGTTTGTGCTCGTGACGCATGGCTTGCGGCCCGTGAGCACTGTGGTGCTCAACTTGACTGCAAAACTTCCTAGCATTTTCTCGAATAGCGTCTGCGTGACTGTTTTGCCGTTGTTTCCGCTGCCCGTCCAGAATAGGCACACTTTGTCATGGTTGCCACCAACAAACACTTGGCACACCTGTCTGAGGAAATATTCACGCACCTTCATATCAGGGAACGTGGTGTTGTAGAACCTTATGACCTCATACAGTGGCTGCTTAACTGTTAGAAAAATTGTATATATATGTTATCATGCGTTCTCTAATGAGTACTTATTCACAATATTACTGTTCAGTATGCTTGCTGCTTTGCCTTGCTTTTTCTTATCTTGTACAACAGAACAGAAGGATTACGGCTGGGTCAGGGGCGAGATGACGGTTGTGTCAAACAAGATGCTGCTGACAGCTCAGCGTCCACCAGAACAGATCGTGAAAACAACACGTCAAACAATGCGTCATGAACCTTCTGATCTTCCTTAAAGAGATTCTCTTTTTATCTCTCGGAATATCGCTTAAACTGTTTTGCTGATATAGCCATATCTGCACGCAACAATTTGTGCGTTACTTTTTGTTTCTTTTCTTACGAGACGAAGCCACAATCTCTTTCCCCCCCCCCCTTAAGGGCTAATCGTCTCACACTGTGGGTAGGGCATTCCAAATAAAAAGAGCGAGGAGTGTAAAACAGATTTTTTGTGTAGTCGGATTGCTGTAAGTCTGAATGCACTCCTCGCGAGAAAAGACTCAATATTCTGCCTCACTGGTTTTGTCTGCTGATCCTTTTGCTGATTTTGAACCTAACAGATTTTTGGGGGCTCGTTCCGGGGTCTCAATAGACCTATTTCGGGATTCCAGCTGACTTTTCGACCCAGGACAAGTCCTTGGCCAAGGCATATAGAGGAAACCCTTTTCACGGGGCTGACTCGATCAGTCAGCTGGATGCCGGAGTGGTTGACGAGATCATCCGAGGAGAAGGCCCAGCAGACTGTGAGTACGAATCTTGATTCTGTTGAAAGTAATGAAAGTGCAGTGACAAGAGGTCACTTAAAACCTTGACAATTCTAGACCCTATCAAATGCAATTAGAAACAGTAAATTCCGCTGGGATGACGGAGTCCCCTGACTGATAAGTCAGTTAAATTCCATGGGAGAGCGGACCCATCTGTTTTCTAAAGAAGTACAGGTAATTTGGAGCAGTTAAATTCCGCTGAGGTGTCGTGGGGCCTCCTAACTTAACCTTCCTAATGTGTTAGCTTTCTGCTGCCATCTGTGGTGTTTTTCTTAACTCTTGTTTAGCTGGTTTGGCTTCTTTATCCATGACAGATAGGTTTTATATCTACTTTAAGAATAAGGCAAAAATAAGTTTTTTATTACACAATAGGAAGGTTAAAGAGTTTGTTAAAATCCACGGGAGGGCGGACTCCCCTGCTTGCCTGTGAGACGATAAGAGTGTGCATTGTGTGTGTGTGTGTGTATGGTTTGACTGAGAGTGATCTCATTTGAGCTCTCCTTTATATAAAACAGGATTGTAGACAGTGGCTTTGTGTGGAAGCAGAGGAAAGGAGACTTACCACTGAATATTTTACCACTGTCCTGTGAATTAAATTGGCTTTCGGACACTGTAGGTGCCATTCGAATTGCCAACTCCGAAATTTAGAGAAATAAACCATGGGAAAATCAACGAGCAAACAAAAGCCGCTACCCCGACATGAATTAAAATGCAAGGGGTCGACACCGAAAATATAAAATATCTTGACAAATGCATATTTTGGACAGAGGTGGTTGCATTATGCGACGTGGCGGTGGCGAGGCTCTCCGCACTTCAGTTGCTCCCCCCACCCTTGTTATCAGCTGGGAAGATTGTCATGTCTATGTTGTGGGCCCGTGTGTTTGTTTCTGTGTATGTTTGTCTTTGTGTATCAGTTCGTTATAAAGGTTGGAATTGCGCTAAATTGGTGCACGAAAACGGTGTGCTAGACAATGGTTTATCAGATTTGCATTGTTAAATGTAAAAATTAGAAATTATAGAATAATATGACGGTTGTGGGCAGAAACTCATCCGACGAGGAGAGTGCCCAACCCTTATAAAAATGTGAGCGTAAGAGAAAACATACATTGTAGAACTGGATAAAATTAGATTAATGATTAGAAATCAATGGTGTTATTATTATTCTCTAATCCCCTACATTGCAAATGTCTTCTTGATGCAGATAGGTTAACAGGCTAGGACTTTAGTGAGGAGATAATTTATCAATTGATGGGGGTTAGTAATTGTCCAAATTCTAGACTATACAAGGACACATGTAAGGACAAGTCAAAGATTTGGATCACTTAGAGTGAAAAACAACATTGCAAGGGGGGCACTTTTTATCAAAAGAACACCAAGTATTAAGTAGTGGGCATTCGTGATTGGGATTGAATTAAGGATAAAATTAGGTCAATGATTAGAAATCAATGGTGCTCTACACAAAAAGGCTTAAATTTTAATGGGGAAATATTTGGAGTACTGACCCCCTCTCTGCACGTTGTTGGTCTACATAGGTCATGGGCCTAGTTTATTTGGTTTTGATTGTGGTTTGGGTTTATTTTGTTTATTGTTAAGGTGTTCCTTGTTATTCTCTTATCCCCTGCATTGCAAATGTCTTCTTGATGCAGATAGGTTAACAGGCTGGGACTTTAGTGAGGAGATAATTTGTCGATTGATGGGGGTTAGTAATTGTCCAAATTCTAGTCACATGTTTTGAGGGACCACAGCAACAACATTATATTTAATTTCCAGGCCATTATTTAGTATGATATGACGGTGTCTAGCTAAGTAGACTGTTCTATCAAAAAATGTGAGAGTGAAGGAGGAGGTTTGATTTGTAATCTGCCATTTGGGTCCCATTTTGAAGAGTCTCTGCAGGAGCGTAGATTGTTTTTGTTTAAAGATATGTTTAACAGTTTATCTCGGTGCAGTAAGGATATAGCAATTTTGCAAGACTTAAAATTAAAAATTAAAAAGCAAATTTACATTCTCATTTTCCCAGATGAGAGGAAAATTGAAAGATAAGGAAGACGAAGAAAAGATAAAAAAGAACTTGCTGTTGCACAGACAGGAAGATGATGACACAGTGTCAGCGTGAGCTCGCTTAAGAATCGCAGCTAAGAATGTGATGAATGAAGATGAGAAAAATTATCAAATTACAAAGACAGATGTTGTGGCACGGCAAAGCGAACCATCCTTTCCGTCTTTGTACTCCAAATTAAACAACTCATTGCTTCCTATAATTTGAGAGGTGATGAAGTACAACAGGTTTTCATGGTATCCTTAACCAAACATTGGGCAAGCGTTAAAGGCGCCTGGAGTCCTTTTGATCTCCAGGGCCGTCCATTGGAATATAACAGGGTGCCATTACAAATACAAATTGACCAACTATTGGGCAGGATAAAAATAAAATTCCAACGTAGAGCAAATTACACAGACATTGGCCGAACTAAACAAAAACAAGATAAGTTGTTTGAAGACTTTAGACACAGACCAGAAAGAGTGTTCAACTGATGTCTATGATCAACAACTGAAAAATGCTCTACATGCAAATTTGCGACCAGTATTATGTCGACAACGAATAAATTCGACAAATTTTTCCCTATAAAATGGTGCCGTTTGGGTTTGAAGTACATGAAAATTTGCGACCAGTATTATGTCGACAACGACTAAATTAGACAAATTTTTCCCTATAAAATGGTGCCGTTTGGGTTTGAAGTACATAGTCGCTTCAAAGGAGGAAAAGCATGATTTAAGATACACGATTGATCAATGAGAAGGCTATCCCTTGTGCCAGGGGTGTCAAACTCATTTGTTCAAGGGCCGCGGTGTAGTCATGGCTTCTTTTGGAGGGCCGGTATGACTGTCATACCCGAGTAGATGTGTGAGCGCCTCATATTGTGGGAGTTGCAAAACAAGCTGACGAGTAACTCGCTTTCAAATCAGACAAATACAAACTGGTCTAATATTTAAACTTACAACATTATTAAGAGGGAAGATAATTTGCAATTCGAGTAATGACATGAATATGAAGCACAATTTGACACCTGTGCCTTATACAAAGGTAAAGTAGGATTAGGAATTGCTTGCAATATAATTACAAATTAGTTAACACCTGTGTGATTGATTGATTGATTAATTGATTGTCAGATTGAGTGAGTGAGTGAGTGAGTGAGTGAGTGAGTGAGTGAGTGAGTGAGTGAGTGAGTGAGTGAGTGAGTGAGTGAGTGAGTGAGTGAGTGAGTGAGTGAGTGACTTTTCTGTCGCCTGCATGTCATCTTTCTTGCATGGCTACGTTGCTGTCTCAGCTGCTCTCAATCCTGCCACTCTCATTCCCCTTCCTGACGACGGCGGATTCCATGATTGTGTCGATGCTGCCCAACAGATTGCAAAGGCTCGGCCTGATTTGGAAGATACGCCTCTGCCAGATGGTCATGTGGGTTTTGTTGATGGGTCTTCTAAGAAAATGAATCTGGTGTGACCCTTACTGGGTATGCCATTGTTACTGCCGACGAAGTCTTGGAGGCTGCTAAACTGCCATCCTATATGTCAGCACAGGCCGCTGAGCTCATTGCTTTGACTGGGGCCTGCAAATTGTTTGCAAACAAGTCCGTCACTATCTGGACTGATAGTCAGTATGGTTTTGCTACAGTGCACGTTTTTGCTCAGCAGTGGAGCAACCGTGGCATGATAACTTCTACAGGGAAGCCCGTCACCCATTCCACATTACTAACTCAACTTTTGGACGCTGTCCAGCTACCTTTAAAGGTGGCGGTTTGCAAATGTGCTGCTCACACTGCAAGATCTGATCCTGTTTCTCTTGGTAATGCTTTTGCTGACAAATCCGCTAAGGCCGCTGCAGAAGGCCTGCTCCATGTCCTCTCGTCTCTCACTGATCATGATTCGATGTCACACATCTCCCCTGATGTGTTGCTTGACATGCAGTCTCAGAGCCCCTCCCAGGAACGACTCTCTTGGAAAAAACGGGGTGCAACTAAAAACACTGATGGTCTTTTTGTGTGACCTTTGGGCAAACCTGTCTTGCCTCGTAACTTGTTCAAATGGGCTGCTATTTCGAGTCATGGGGTCACCCATGTCTCGACGGGGGGTATGGTGAAACAAGTTGAAGCTATTTATACGACATACGGTTTTGCAGCTTTTTCACGAGGCAATTTAAGACCTCAGAGAGGAAAGTTCCCGACTCCATTGTATCCGCTTCAGACAATACATATTGTTTATATCCAATTACATAAATGTGAAGGGAAAAATATTGTTTTTTTTCTGCATTTATTTGTTTTCTGCATTTATCTTATTGTAAAAAGGTGATCTCCGCAGACCCAACCTAAGTACGGAAGGTGAGCAAAGTCTGGTAATAGTGCCTGATCCTGGTGCCAAGATCCAGGGTTGACACGAAAGCTAGCAGAAGCCAATTTCCAAGACACCAACCCGAAGCTCAGGGTGTTGACTCTGAGGAGATCCAAAAACATGAGCATTAGAGAGCCATTTGGTGAGTACTTTAATCCGGCTGTGGCCTGTGCAAAGTCTGCCATGTGTTTTTGGTTGCTTTTGCTGGTTTGTGTTACCATTGTATTTTTTTTCGGGGGTTATTTTATTTGGAGGGATGGAGTACCATGAGCCTCGAACATTCTTCTCTCGGGCAACTACCAACGCTGATTCTAATCAATATGGCTCATGGGGAAAAATTGCTAGACATAAGGGCAACACAAAATCCCCTTTTGATCATGTTGTTTGTACACCAGAAACCGTCCGCGTTCCAACTTGCGCACCATGGCTTTTGTCTTGGACTTACAATAACTCATTAATGTTTACTGTGGCTCCTAATACATCTTCTTCTATTATTTTACCTATGAAAAGGCTATTTTGTAGCTTCCACAGGAATAAGCGGTCAAATCAACAACTGGCTTCTTATGGCTGAGCAAGCCGCAAAAATGGCTAACACCAGTTGCATTGCATGTATGGGTCCAAGACCTCTTTTGAAAATACTTGCAAATATAGTTCCTAAGTGTGCTGTTGTTTTAATGTTAAACTCATCCATTTCACCCACTCATGATTGTTTTAAATGGGATAAGGTTTACCCTGTTGCCTCTATGACAAAATATAAACCCCTTTTTTCGTCCGATGTAGATAAGGGTAATTTTACATGCATTAGATTACCTGGTACCGGTGAGAAGCTCGGCGCCCTACCTACTCCATGGTGTGGGTCCATGACCAATGTCACTGCCCCTTTTTGCCCATTGCTCGTAGTGATATTTGGTTTTGGTGTAATAGTAAAAAACTTTATGATAGGTTGCCTTTAAACAGCTCTGGAATTTGCGCTTTGGTAGGCCTATTGTTTCCTGTTCATTTGATACCAATGTCTTATGATCTAACATCTTTTGCTAAGTCCGTAGTGCCCGAATACTGGCCGAGAACGAAGCGAAACGCCGAATGGCAGGGCGCAGTTAATCCAACTTACATAGACGCCATTGGTGTTCCTAGAGGAGTACCGGATGAGTATAAGCTGGTGAATCAGATAGCAGCTGGTTTTGAATCCGCCCTGTGTTGGTGGTGTACTCTTAACAAAAATGTTGACAGGATTAACTACATCCACTACAACGTGCAGAGGCTTGGAAACTGGACCGAGGCGAGTTTCAAGGCGGTCCACTCCCAACTGGCCGCTACTTCCCTCATGGCTTTCCAGAATCGAATGGCCCTTGACATGCTACTCTCAAAAGAGGGCGGTGTCTGCGCCATGTTTGGTGAGCAATGTTGCACATTTATTCCAAATAATACTGCAGCCGGCGGAAGCCTGTCCCGGGCCTTTGAGGGTCTGAGGACCTTGAATGGGAGGATGAAGGAACACAGTGGGGTGAACACAGAGGTTTGGACCGACTGGTTGAATGTGTTCGGAAAGTACCGCACCCTGGTTTCCTCGGTCCTGGTCTCCATTGCCGTTTTCTCTGCCATTTTGACCCTGTGTGGATGTTGCTGCATTCCTTGTCTCCGATCCTTAATTATTAAGCTAATTACAACTGCTATCTCTCCACCAGCTGAGACTTTTCCGTTACTCCAAAGGGATGACCTTTCGATCGACGGGAGTTCTTTCTCTAGTGACGACTCTGTCAGCGAATCCATTGTGGTAAACCTGTCCGATTTGTTTCGTGACTCTGGCTTTGATGATTAAGACTCAATTTCCTCCCAAGTGTAAGTTAGTTCTTGCGAAATGTGATCTCTTGGCTGAAAATCTTTTGAAGTGGCCATATGGGTGATAAGTTAGTCCCCGAGAACTTATGATAAACAGGGGGGAATTGTTAGAAAAATTGTATATATATATGTTATCATGCGTTCTCTAATGAGTACTTATTCACAATATTACTGTTCAGTATGCTTGCTGCTTTGCCTTTCTTATTCTTATCTTGTACAACAGAACAGAAGGATTACGGCTGGGTCAGGGGCGAGATGACGGTTGTGTCAAACAAGATGCTGCTGACAGCTCAGCGTCCACCAGAACAGATCGTGAAAACAACACGTCAAACAATGCGTCATGAACCTTCTGATCTTCCTTAAAGAATGTCACTTTCTCTTTTTATCTCTCGGAATATCGCTTAAACTGTTTTGCTGATATAGCCATATCTGCACGCAACAATTTGTGCGTTACTTTTTGTTTCTTTTCTTACGAGACGAAGCCCCCCCTTAAGGGCTAATCGTCTCACACTGTGGGTAGGGCATTCCAAATAAAAAGAGCGAGGAGTGTAAAACAGATTTTTAGTGTAGTCGGATTGCTGTAAGTCTGAATGCACTCCCCGCGAGAAAAGACTCAATATTCTGCCTCACTGGTTTTGTCTGCTGATCCTTTTGCTGATTTTGAACCTAACATTAACTGTCATGGTATTGGCCACATCGACTATAGCATCCAGTAGCTCGCACACGTTGTACGTGTTGGTGGTGGGGTCCAGGGTGGCCGCGGCCAGGATCTCGTCCACGTACCGACCGTATCCCACTTGAGTGTAAGGCACGGGCAGGGTGTGCGACAGCATGTCCTCGGGTTCACCCTGCCTGAACACCCTGTTCTTGAAGTCAAACACGCCGTTACAGAAGGCTATGATGTTGGGATTTGTGTTGAGGCGCTTCGACGTAAAACAGTTCAGCGCACTCGCGCATCACGCTCGACTTGAACGGTGACGAACCCAGCTGTGCAGTGGTGCGGTGAAGCGCTTTGAGGTACCCCTCGTCGGGCTGCGGCACCAACTCAGCCGCCACCATGGACAGGTACTTGTTAAGCACCGTGTGTATGGGGCCTGTCTCAGACGATATTAGGCTACGCACCACGTTCATACCCTTTTCGTTCCACACAGAGCCCTGGAACTTGTACCACACTTCGGTTTTGATGTTGGCACACACATAGTGTGTGGCCAGAGCACTGTACATGATATTTGCCAGCCCCACGTGTGTCAGCTTGAGCCTGTCGGTGGCCATCCATCTCTGGTGCGTCCACTCGTCGTACTCCTGGGAACTGTACTGCTTGGCCAGGTACCGCAGTGTGCCTATTGTGTACATATTGGGCCTCATCTGACGCTCCCACATGTCATGGCACGTACCCGCATCAAACTTTCGAGCACATCTAGCGCTGAAGGACATCCACAGCCGCAGGCCGTCCTGGCTGCCCTCAGTGAGCTGGTGGAGGCAGAAGCCTACCTTGAGCCACACGTTACGGTCTTCAGCCGCGCGCTCGGGCAGCATATTCACCAAACGCTCGATGTCCGTAAACCTCGTTCTGTCCTGAGGGGCGGGCGTCTCTATTTCCATGGGCTGCTGCAAGAGCCGCTGTTGCTGCTGCGGGGCTTGGGACACGGTGCACACGAGCCTACGCTTGTACCTGAAGCGACCGTACGGCACGACCGACAGCATCTTGCCCAACAGCGTAACGGGCGCCTCGTCAGGGCCGACGGCCAGGTTGCCCGAGCTCGGGAAGCGGTAGCCATCCCATGGCGCTCCCTCGACGGGTCACCCGTTGGCCTCATACTGGCCTGTAACGGTGTACGCCGTGCCGTTGGGCTTGCACGCACCGTACAGCAACCAAGCATTGCTACAGCTGAGGGTGTCTACGTCAGGAAACTTTGTAGCCAGGGGCTTTATTATGTATTCGGTTAGAGCGTGTGTGTCGGCAAATATCTTTGTGTACTGCATGTGGAACCCCTGCTTCACGTTGCCCTGTGAGTCACACCGGATCGGTCGGGCCACCTCCCCGGCGTGGTCCAGTTTCTCCAGCAGCACAAACGAGCAGTCCTCGGACCTGATGCCCCCCATCACGCATTGCCCGAGCAAGTGCACAACCTCTCTATGCACAGGCATAACATGGGAGTCTAGCGTGTATAGGTGTTCTTCTGTTTCGGACGCTCTGAGGTCCACATCTATAGTGAGCATTGTATCGTGGGGCCTGCATTCTGCCCAGTGTATGGGTTCGCTAGTGCGCTCTAGAAAGTGCCACAGCTCCGACACCTTGTGGTCATCTATTATGTATGCCCCACCGGTGAGGAGTACATGGGTACTGCCCCCGGAGTCACCAAACTGCTGTCTATCGGGAGCCAGAAACACACTCAAAGACATTGTTTTATGACACATAACCAACCAAACAGGTGCCTTTTATTAGGAATCAAACGTTATTCGGTGGTCACCCTGATGTACAGGCGGCCTCCGACGAGGTACCGGGAATTAAGGGGGCACATACGTGCGCATCCGATGGGTGTGTTGGAGTGGCCCGTGGGCCTCTGGACCGCCTGGTCATTGGGGCTGGGTGTAAATGAGGTCGCTCCGAGAAGCACCCCTCCGTTGCCCAGTACTTCAAACCAGACCCTCAATCGGCATGGCCATATCAGCAGCGTGTCATAGGGCCCCTGGAGCATGACGAGAAAGAGGGATATGTGCGTGCCGTTGCCAGGCCCTTCGCCGTTCGGGTACAAGCGCAGGCACATCTTGTAGCCCATGCGACTGGAGTAGAACGGGTGCAACGTTATGTGCTCAGGCCCCAGCCTCCTGCGCGTGTCAAGGTCTTCCACGATCCACACCATGGTGCCTGAGTACACAGTGGCCTGAAGTTCGCACAGGTGTGTGGCCAGGGATCTGTTAACGGCCATCTGGTCTTCGAGCAGGCCCTTTAGCTTCTGCACTTCTTCGGACAGGAAGGGCAACAACAGGCCTGTCAGCCTCTGAGCCTCCACCATAGACTCCCGGTTAACGCACCAGTGCGCTCTCTTGACCGCGGCGGCGTTGCAGTGCGAGCACGATATGAGTTCGTGATTGCACCGGTTCTCATGGTCCCGGTGGTAGTCGTCCACTGTGCCGACCCAGTCACACCCGCTGTGCTTGCATTTAGCCGGCATGGCTGTGACCTCCATGCCCATAGCTATGTTGGGAAACTGCTCCTCCACTGCACAACCGCACGTAGGACACATGGCCTCGTCCATGCACTCTTCACACACGCGATGTCCGCATCCCAGTTGTATGGGCCGCTGGAGTACGTTGCGGCACTTGGCACACATGTGCCTTGCCTTGGGTATAACGCACAACTCCATGCCTTTAAAAAATGCTGTTTTATGCAGAGAGCACTCACCCCAACAGAATCAAATCCCTGATCGAACTGTTGTACGCCAACGCCGACACAGTGTACTTTCGTATCTCGGAAACGGGTATGCGGTTTGTGCACGTCATGAACGACGTCCGGGCCAGGCTGGCGGCCAACCCAGCGCGACCGGCGGTGCCCTCCATTCTTCTGGCGAATGTTCGATCGCTGGACAACAAAATGGATTACGTTCGCCTGCTGAGGTCTACGAACCGGACGGTGCGGAACTGCTGTGTGCTCGTGTTCACCGAGACCTGGTTGAGTGACAACATTCCGGACTCTGCAGTGCATCTGGAGCGGCTAGCGTGCTATCGGGCGGACCGTGCCATTGTACGAGGGGGAAAGTCGCGTGGAGGTGGAATATGCGTCTACATCCGAGAAGAATGGTGCCGGGACTCTGTGGTGGTATGTAAGCACTGCTCGCCGCTTGTGGAGTTTGTGATCATTAAGTGCCGTCCTTTTTATCTGCCGAGGGAATTTACCGCGATTCTGCTAGTCGCGGTATACATCCCGCCTTCCAACATCGAAGGAGACAGGATCGCGGCGCTTGGTGAACTGTACCAGGCTGTCAGTGAACAGCAAACAGCGCACCCTGACGGTTTCACCATCTTCGCTGGAGACTTCAATCATGCCAACCTGAAGTCTGTTTTCCCGAGGCTTCACCAGCATGTTCCCTTTCCGACACGTGGAGACAGCTTCCTGGACCTAGTCTACTCGGCGCAAAAGGGAGCTTTCAAAGCCACCCCCCTTCCCCATCTGGGGCTTTCTGAATATCTCACCGTTTTGCTTTTGCCCGCATACAGACAATTGGTAAAGGCATCCAGGCCGATTCGGAGGCAGGTTCGAGTGTGGCCAGAGGGTGCCTCCGATGCACTTCGTGACTGCTTCGACACCACTGACTGGGACTTGTTTAAGCAGGCAGCCACCTACAACGATTGGACGGACATAGAGGAGTATACTGACTCTGTTACCTCTTACATCACGAAGTGCATCGATGATGTGACTTGCTCGAAATCCGTCGTCACTCGTGCGAACTGGAAGCCGTGGCTGACGGGGGCTGTCCTCAGACTGTTGAGGGCCAGGGACAAGGCTTTCAGCGCGGGGGATGAGGCTGGCTTGAGGACAGCGAGGGCCGACCTGTCCCGAGGCATCAAAGAAGCGAAGAAGGCGTTCTCGTGCAAGGTCTCCACCCACTTCAAGGACAGCAAGGACACACGTAGCCTTTGGCGGGGCATTCAGACCATCACGGACTACAAGCCCGCGCCGAGGAGCTGTGAGGGCGACGTCCGTCTGCTGAACGATCTGAACCGCTTCTTTGCTCGCTTCGACGCCCAGAACAGCACTTGCCCGCTGAAGTCCACTCCCCCCCCCACTCGCTACCCCCTTCTGCGTAGCGTGCGGCACTGTTGCGCTATTTTCGGGAATGTCTGCTGTACGCGCACTTGCTCCTTTTTTTCTGCTCCTCTTATTTATTTATTTATTGTTGTGTTATTTATTCATTATTTATTCAGCACACTTTTGTTATACTTGTTTACTTGTTTGTCTGTTGTGAGCCATGTCTTGTCACCGTGGGATAGGGGGGAACGAAATTTCGGTTTCTTTGTGTGTCTTTGGCATGTGGAGAAATTGACAATAAAGCTGACTTTGACTTTGACTTTGACATCTCGGCCAATCTACACGCCGAGGGCTTCGATACGTACAAGTACGACGCGCCCACTGACGCGCTCTACGTGGGCCTGGGGCAGCACACAGCACGTGACTTTAAGACAGTGCGTAAGGGTTCACGCGTTTGTTTCAAGCTTCATGGAGCGGAGCCCATGCAATTTGAGGTGCAGGTGGGCGCGCAGGGTGGTAGCAGTGTCACCTTTATCACGGCCGTGGAGACGTATGCCCCGGAGTTTGAGCGCCCTCGTGACGTTCGGTACCACGGCTGCTTCATTCTACCCACTGCCGACTTTTCCGCCATGTGCCGGGGTTTCAAGCCGGGCACTATGACTATTGACGCTGTGCTGGAGAAGCAGGTTAGCATGTCCATGTGTATTGAGGGCTTCAAGACAAAGACGTACCGCTTTGGTACGGCCACAAGCGCCCCGAGTACCACGCTGAGGTATCCTCCGACCGCATCCTAAAATTGGCCAAGAGGGTGTGCGAATGTACGTAGGTGACCTAATCAAGTTCGTGGCAACGTACAAGCTGGGTACTGTTGAGGTGCACATAGACGTTACTCGTTAGTGAGCATGTACTTAATGTCCCTGTCTATGATACGGATAGCCAGCTGGGCTGAGTACGTCTGGTTGTTCATCAGTGTGATTGTGCATTTGTACAGTCCGGTGTCAAACCGGTTGGGTCGGGCTCACCGCAGACCAGTACCGTTACATCAGCCTCGCATCGGCCCGCGGTGGCCAGCAGCAGCAAGAGCAGCAGCAGCAGCAGCAGCAGCAGCAGCAGCAGCAGCAGCAGCAGCAGCAGCAGCAGCAGCAGCAGCAGCAGCAGCAGCAGCAGCAGCAGCAGCAGCAGCAGCAGCAGCAGCAGCAGCAGCAGCGTCCAAAGTATTCCAAGTATGCGTGAGTGTCTATGAGACAAGTGGTCGCCATGTGCAAAGAACGTAACATCGATGTGAGAAATGAAGATACCGGGCGCCCGTACACCCACGCAGAGCTGTGCAAGAAGCTAACGGGCAGTTCTCCCACCATCACGGCACCCGAAACCGTTACAAAGTGCATGAAGATCCCCATAGAGGACATTCGCAACAAGTGTGATGAATTGGAAATATCCCCCATGTCGCCTACCACGGGCATGAAGCGTAACAAGAACAGATTGTGTCAGCTGTTGGTGAGGGCTGTACATAGTCCCACACAGCGTAGCCCGTCGCCTCAGCGGCCCTTGGAGGAAAGTCTCTTGGCGATTGAGGAGAGCGCTGAGATGGAGATCCAAAGACGATCCAACACGGACAACAGCGCCCCGGTGCAACAGCCCCTGTGTGAAAGTCCGAGAAGACCACTAAATGACGACAGCCCTCCGGTGGCGAGCCCCAGCATGGACGGCAGCTCGAGAGGGCCACTGGATGAAGACAGCCCTCTAATGGCAAGCCCCAACACGGACGGCAGCTCCCCGGTGCGACGGCCACTGACCAAAGGTCCAATGACGCCCGTCAGCCCAGACAGTCCTATGGTGCGAGCCAGGCAAAGCCCGTCGAGATCCCCGACCAGGACTCTGATGATACCCGACGGCCCAGACAGCCCTCTGGTGCGAGCCAGGCAAAGCCCGACGAGGCCCCTGACCGAGACTCTGATGACATCTGACAGTCCGCTGGCGGACTACAGCTACAGTACACGGCCCCGGTCTAACAGCCCCGTTGCGGGCTCTCCGGTGCAGCGGCCCCTGACTGAAAGTCCAACGAGGCCCGTTAGGCCATTGGTGGACTACGATAACAGCCCGTCTAGCAGTCCCTACTCCATAGGCACCGGTCCGTCATGTTCCATCGTTACTAGTCCGGTGTCTACCAAGCGACCCCTTGATAACGAAGCTTCACCTCTGGCGAAGCGTGTGCGGTTCGAACCCACGCACACGCCTGTTCCTCTACGCAGCCTCCGGGAGTGGACCGATATGGTCGCCATCATGTCGGAGCGCGAGTTGCTGAACCGTTGTTTGGAAGGCGGTGTGCCGGTCAATGATCCCAGGACGGGGCAGCGCCATAGCGTCGCACAACTGCGTGACGAGCTGCTCGAACAGGTAGCCGAGGAGCTACGCGTCTCACAGAGGTCATTTGAGGAACCCCTGTACGGCACCGAGACTCTGGAGGACCTGAAGAGAATGTGCGCAGCCGCACATATTTCCTTGCGGGACTGTAACATGGAGTATCGTTCTGCCGACAAGCTCAACGACTTGTACGTTAAACACCTGGGTGATGCGTGGCTTTGGCCCAGCATGGATGAGATAGAACGGTTGATGTCCTCCGAGAGCCCCGTGACCATTAAGATGCGGGCGCGTGTTTACAAGCTGCCGCTCGTCTACAACTATGATGGTGGATCCCGGCCCCTCCAGGAGATTGCCCGTGATGTGCTGTACGAGCAAAAGAGCGCCGAGCGGCGCGCCCTATACGACTCTTGCGACGAGCAGCGGAGCCGGTGCAACATCGATAGCTTCAACGAACACTCTGTGCGCCGGGGGGAGCCCTGCGCGACTCCCCCTTGGGAACGACCAGTGCCCCAGCCCATGATCAACACATCTCCCATCTTTTCTACACTACGTGACAACACACCCGTAGTGGGACCTTACAACACGGTAGTGAGTTGCGCCATCCCGTACCCAGAGCTGTGCCAGGAGATCCGCCCGCAGCCCGAGAATACGACAGCGCGCCCGTTGTACGGGGCCCTGGTGAGACCGCTGAATCTACCAGTGGACATCTTGCCGGGCGGCTTTGACAATGTCATCGCTTACACCAGCATCGAGGATATGCCCCTGCAGTGTGTTAACGAGGATAACGTTCAGAAGACATACACACCCTATGTGCCCGTGTGTGCCTGTGTTAAGCAGTATGCCTTGGACGCAGTCCACGATGTGATCAGGCCCCCCACGACTCAAGAGGAACAGCTCTTGTCTGTGTACGAGCCCATGAGCCCCGAGCAGCTGGACTATTACAGAAGCGTGACACCCAAGCTCAAGCTCTCTGATAGGTACTACGCCCCATACACGCAGAATGGTGTGCAGGTGCCCTGCATCATGCATGTCGAACACTACAAGAAATACATAAACGATGTGCTGTACACTTACGATAAGCGTTGTGGTGCAGACTGGCGAGTGCTACTGGCCCACGGCAGTGTGGGGCAAAATCAGGACTGTGTGCCCGCATCCCCCGTGCCCCCACCCCTGACGCCACGCGGCTCTCCCAGACCAATGTCTCTCGAGTCCTCGCCATTATCCCCTGTGCCAATGTCCCCTCCTATATCCACGGTGCCCATGACCCCGGGCCATTCTCCCAACTACTCGCTGCCGATCGACGGGCTCATAGACGTCGCCCACTCGCCATCGATCGACGATCTGACGCCGCTACCGCCCTTGCTGTCGCCCCTGCGGGAGCCGGACATCGACGTCACCGTTGCGGACTTCTTTAACTGGACTGAACGGGACTACGATGTCCACACCGAGTGGCTGGCCGACGGGCAAAAGGCACACACGGCTCATGCCCTGCTAACGGCGCTGGGCTATGATGTGCCAGCGGGTATCTCGGTCAAGGATTACTAGCGCCGGTTCACCATCAGAGACTTTAACGAGTTGTTTCTCAAACTGGACTCCAACGGCCGCGTGTTCCAGCGGCCGTTGGATCTCAAAGTGTACGACAGTTACTTCTTTATGTTGGAGACCATGCTGGATTATATGGATACTGAGACGGGCACTGTGCGGACCACGGAGCAGTTTCAGGCGTACATGCGCCTCAACCCCCGCCGTAACATCAGGATGCGTGCCTGCCCAGAGTTCAGTGCCGTTATGGACATGTTGGAACGCGACCTGGAGGAGCGCATCTTCCAGCCGCGAATGGCCTCCCTGGACTGTTATGAAAATGGCGACACCGCCCAGGCGGTGTCTGTTGACCTCAGCGTGAACCTGAGTGACCTGTTTACCCCTGCGCAGCACGCGCTCAACGAGGCAGACTTTCTGGCTGACTACCGGGCCCCGACCCTAACGCAGTGGGATTAGAAAAAATGCGTCCCTCGCTGTTGTCATGTCACAATTACGTCATATCAAAACTCAAACGTGTATCTGATGCCCAGGTGTACATGTTTATCCTAGAGACAGCCGCTGTGATAATTGAGTTCACGACTGCTGGGCACACTACTCATCTCGAAAAGTATAAAAGCATTGTACATTGTGTTTATGAAACTAATAAATGGACATATGAAGAGGAATTCCGTGTGGCTCTCTTTAATGACGAGGTGTGGTACAGTAGGCAGGATGTTCAGCCGCAGCTGCAGCAAAAGCAACCGGGTGATGCAAGACGCATAGTCCGGTTTGTGGATCAGCTGCACAGCTATGTGTACCTGTATCAGGGCATAGGTGACAGCAGGTTCCCGGTGCACATCCCCAACACAGTGTTATCGGGCATAAAGGGCCACCTCGAACGATACCGCATAGCGCATGATGCAGTTACGTTACAGCAGGTACTGTCCGTCCTCAAGATGCAGAATCACGTCAAGTATTACAACTGCGCCGCGGTTATCTACCGGATGTTGACGGGTCGCTCAGAGACGCTGCCCCAGTCCGTGGTCGAGGGCGTGCAGGCGGACATCGGCAGCCTGGCCGCTGAGCTCTCGTGCCGCGCGGACGTATGGCAGCTATGCTCCCAGGCCGGTGCCACATATGTATTTTTCCAGCTGTTGCGGCACAACGGCCACGAGTACAACAGCCACACGTTTGTGCCGGCCAAGACGCTGTCCAAGAAGCAGAAGCAGGACGCAGCATGCCATGCTCTGTGCAAGCACATGTCGTGGACCTTCTGGCCGTTGTGACAACTCTGCGTGTAATAGTGTACGTCCGGTAAGGATGACACTGCGTACATGATTGTTGCCACCCATTGGCCAAGACAAACCGCCAGTATTCCTTTCAGCTACACATCGGTATTCCACAGCCACCCCGATGACACTCTGGATAGTGTTCTGAATGTGTCGACTGTGGAAAACAATGTACCTCTAAATAAAAAGGATGTTGTGTGTGTCATTATTATCAGTGCCTACATTATGCCAAATAGACGCCATACAGGAGTGAAATATATATATACTAGTACACACTGAGTCAATACAATAACCAATGAATATTGTGACAATATTACAACCGACAACAATAACCAGCTGGAATATGTGTTGCACAACTAGGGTAATTGATCCACGTTCGGCGGATATGCACAGCAAGTGGTACACACCACCTATAGCGATGCGCCCATCCGACGCTACCGTGGGCACAATCCCACCTTGGCCAACCGCAGGTGTGTCGCCAAAGCAAAAGCCATGAAGGTGTGGTAGTACTTTGGTGCTCATGGCGTATTAACCGGGAGTATATTAAAAGCGATGAAGACCCCGTTGTTGTTAATACTGTCCATATTGGTGGTCTGCAATGGGGTGCTAGTGTCTGGCATCACTGGGTGTGAAACTGTCCACAAAGATGTAACAGATGCTCTGATGTGCATGAAAAACGCATATGATGACGGCCTGGGGTTACATTATAAGAGTCTGACGCCAAACCCGTCTAATCCCTTTACTGAAGAATATGTCTACATGATTGCAGCCAATAATCCCTATTATTGCTATCTGTTGAGAGAAACGGTTAACAGACTGTTGGGCTATACCTACGGTTATGTGACTGCACCAGATGACAAGGACAAGTTGTCCATGGGTAAGATGTCTATGTGTACAGGACAGCTTTCTCTGCTCCTGGATGCATGCGCCGAAGAGCTGGGTTGCAAGCATGCACCCTATGATCTTGAGGAGCTGGTACACAACCAACCCGATGACACCATGGCCACTCTGGACAGAGCCCTGGATCTCGGTAACAGCTTTTAAAAGTGCAGTGTCCTGCTTGCGGGCTGAAATGTAAAAGGGTGCGATGTGGACGCACATGTCAGGTTGCGTTTCCTTCACATTGGCGTTATCGTCAACTATGACCACACGAGACATCCCTCCAAAGTGGTCTACCAGGGGCTTACCCCCAGTCTCGTCGTGGATGTCAAACATGAGATAGGAAAGGGGCATTCTGTCGAGTCCCAGCACCTTGACTACGTCTCGAGCGTAGGCTCCACATGCCGCGGTCCACACACCCGCGCGGTAGCCGCTGGCAAAAAGCCATGCTATGAATGTATGGGTGTGTGGACGAACGCACACCACAAAGCCTGGGATCTTATGCCACTCATATCGCGCTATATCGTGTGCCAGACGTGCGGCTGAGGCTGCGTGACTGGGCACATTATCAACATCTCTGGACACTCTCTTGACACCGAGATCTGGGATGGCCACACTCTCTATCAGAGTGTGGTCCAGATCTAGGATAACAATTGACATTCTTTTTAACAGGCCATTGCACTTGCAATCGTTTCTTAGTGAGTCACGTTATGATCCCAGTGGTGCGTGAGAGTGCACATAATGCATATGGACAGGCCATCGCACGTGGCACACACATAGTAATTGGGGATGGTGTGCACGGAGCACATAACATCGGGGGAACCCGTCTCCAGCAGAGACCGCAATGAGTAGTTGACTGACTTGCTGGTAATGGCACAACGGCACACGCAGCATTTGTCGTCCAGCATGGCCACACAGGCTTTGCACACGCTATGCCCGCAGTTGAGCACATACGGCTGGGTCATTGTTGGAAATAATATACTTTTTATCATTGGATTCTATGTAACTACTTTTGTGTGCAAGATTCTCCGCAGTATGTGACCAATCTGGCCTCGTGAAAATGACTTGGGGGCATATGGCAGTCATTAGCCGCGCTATACAATAAGCCCCACAGTTAGCTAGACATGTGCAGATCATGAGATTGTCATGGGACGGCTGAAGCGGACAAAGGTCATGAGTACGGCACAGCAATGTATTCCCAGAGGCACTAAAGACTACGTCTTTGTTGAGCTAATGGTCATGAGACGTCCATACTGCCCACTCCATAAGAGTACCCACTGTGTTCTGTGGTAATGGGATATAACTATGGAATGTTCTTCCTGTCTGGAAACCTACTCGACCATGTACACTTCCCCCTTTGTTTCTCTCTCAATAAAAGGCACGGCTAAATTCGAGCAGAGCGCGTATTCTCAGCCACACTTGCTGCGTGTGTTTGGGGTGCGCCCTTCTGCGCAGAAGAAAACGCTAAGCCAAAAAGACCTACCGCCTCTGAGATTGATTTCAGATAAATGTTGTAAACCCAACAGTCATAGTGGTGAGACACACAGGACAGTCCATGGCGATGACTGGGATGCACATACACGCACCGGGCGGTGCATTTCAAATATTCCGGTGGCACGGGGCCGTGTCCACACCATGGAATGTGTGTACGTTCCATGATGTGGACACGACCCCGTGCCTATTTACGTACGTGCTACGGTGTTGTGGCCATTTACAGGATGGGGAAGCCTGCTGCGCCGTCGGCAATCTTCATAATGTTGTGGTTGACTGCGATAACTACAAGCTCAAACTTCTGTGCAACGCTGTAGCCGGAGGTGTTGGGTCCGTTACCCACAGCTGTGGTGCGGGCGTTGTCCGACACTTTACAGGCCAGAGTGACGTTGGACAGGCGTCCGTAGTTAGTGGAGCCCATGGGATTGACGCTGCCCATATCAAGGGTGTAGCAGTAGACCATGACGCCGTCGATCTCGGGCATACTGGGTGCAAAGTAGTAGGGGTTCACCGAGGTAAAGTAGTCCACTCCCATTTGGTACAGCCTGGCGGCGTTCTCGTAGATGAGAGACACCTCGGACAAGGGGTTCGTGGCCAGGGCTGGTAGCACTACCCTGTTGTCTGCGATTATAGTGATAAAAGTGTCTTGACCGGGTGGCTGAATCTCAGGTCCAGGTGGACCAAGGAGTTGTCCTGGGGGTTCACCAGCACTCGGGGGGCCACCTGGCACTGCTCGATGAGCATGGTGCGGCTGGACCGGGCCACGCTCTCACGCTCCTCGCTAGTCAGAATGGCGTAGGTGCCCATTACGGACACTTCGGACAGGGATGGGGTGACGTTGCTCAGGTCGGCGGCTACTACGGGCCCGATGGCCATGGTGTTATTATCCTGGGCGATGAGCAGGTCCTCCCACTTCCCCAGCTTGAAGTGGATGCGCACCTCGTTGTAGGGTAGTGCCACGGTTGGTAGCGCAAGCCCAGTGTCCCTGATGAAGAACAGAGGGATGGGTAGGTTCAGATAATGACCAGGTAGTATGGCATTATTTTGGATGCCTCCGACCAGGTCGCTCCTCATGCCAATCATCTTATAGTACCCAGACGACTTGGACCCGGGCATCATGCACGAGCTCCAAAAGTCCAGAAATTCACTGGTCAGTGTCTGGGCAACCAGGTCATTGAAGGAGACTGATACCTCCTCCACTAAGTTGTGCATCAGGTTGTCCGTCCAGCGGATCCTGCTGTTCTGCTTGCTAACTGTCAGGGCTGGTAGCTTAACGCGCAGCCACACGTTGAGCAGGTAGACCCCACCGCGGGCCACTGTCACGCTGAACTCCTGGCCAAAGTTGGCCATACCGGTTTGCTTGGACAGTGTAACAGGTAGTTTGCTGTACCACGAGCAACGCACAGTCTCCCGGGCAAAATAGGTGACGGCGTTGTCGCCGCCATAGAGCAGAGTCTCCATGGCATCGTAGGCGGCGATGTCGATGAAACCGCTGGTCACATTTGCGCCCGAGATTGCTGACATTATATTTTTATATTACGGTGGTTCCGTTTTTCCTGCCTTGTCTTTCTGGAAGCTGGCGCTGAGCAACAACAACAGTCCCACCCCGGCCACCGCCGCGCCCGTACCCATGGTCGCTTGGGTGGGCATCACGTCACATGGCTTGCCCATGACCACGATAGTGTTGGGGTTGCTGGGTATGTACACAGTGTCCACGTTGAGCCTGCCAGGTAAACTCTGCCAGTTGCCGTCTGCATCTTTGACACGGATAGTGTGGTTAAGACGGGACCTATTAAGGTAGAACATGATCCAGACGTCGTAGCCGGCCATAGCCGCACCGTGGCCCCATCCGAACTTGGTGGCCTCGCGGAGCTTGTTGGGGTCAACGTCCTGCACTTTACCCCGCCTGTTCCAGTCCTGCTCGTCCAGCACGTAGTACGTGCCGCTAGTGCTGTGCAGGTAGGCGTCACCGGGCCTCATGCTGCTCGTGGTGTGGGACGCCTTAGGGTCCTCCTTGTCGTCGGTGGCCAAGTTCAGTTTGTAACGGATCATGGGCCTGACAGCGGCAGGCCCGCCCGCGGGCATCATGTACGCTTCAGCCTTGGGCATGAGCACGGGCTCACCGTTTACGTCGGCCGTGTAGCGTTGGTGGTACACCATCTGGCCCTCGTTGAGCATAGCCACGGCGGCGGGTAGGGTGATACCTGTGACCTTTTGCGCTTGGCCCAGGTTAGCAGGATCACTCCGCAGCGTCCCAGCACGGCTCCCGTGGCCACGGGCACACCCACTAGAAGGGCGGCCAAGGCGGCCGCCAGCTGCCACAGGTCGAATCCCTCGGCTTTGGCGGTGGCCAGCTGCTCTAGTTTGTTGACCACGTCCTGAACACTGCTGCTTGTGGCTGTGGCGTCCTGTAGGCACGTGACCAGGGCATTGACAAAAATACTCAGCACAGAGTCTTCAATAACCACATTCCCAGTCACGTTGTTTACAGATATGGTCTGTGTACTGTTCACTTCTCCCTTGCATGTCTGGGTCATGGTGTTGAGGATGCGTGACGACACATCTACAAACTGCTTAACCGCGTTGGTAGCAGATGCGTACTGCCCGAAGTTGAGGCCACTGACAACGGCGGCCGCCTGCTGCGCCACATCGTTCAGAATCCTCTGCTGCGTCTGTTGGTCGGTTAGGGCGGTCATGACTGTGTTTAGATTCACAGTCACCGTCTGTTGCATGGTTAGGCCCTTGATGAGTACATCCCCCCTAACGTGCGAAATGTTGATCATCTGAGAAGCGTCCACGGACACGTTGCTAGTGTTTGCTATGTCGGACGCCGCAGTGGCCACGGCCTTCAGGATGGTGTCAACCCCATTAAAAGACTGCACCGCTCCCATTTTATGGTTGTGTTGTTTTGAATGTAAACACATCACAATACTACAGCTACAGAACAAGCATGCGGTCGCTAGTGCTTGCTGTTGTGCTGTCGGTAGCGGTGGCTACCGACAGCTACACCCCTAATGTAACCTTGTCTCTGATCAATAATACCCTGATGATGGCGTGTACTATGGATTACAGGTTATCAACGGAAGGGCTGTCCCTCATGTGGGTCGATACCAACACATTGGAGCCTACCCACAACGTCACGGGACCCAAGGAGCTCACAGAATCTGAGGCTGTCAACGGTACGGGCTGCTGCCTGGCGCTCAATGGGTCCTGTGCTGCTGGGGTGTCAACCGCGGAGACAGGGCCGGTGGAATACGTCGTACACGCGGGCATGTACATGTTGGGCAACACGTCCATATATGTGTCATGTCGACGTCGCGAGGGCTACACGTACAACTGGACCGTGTCGGAAACGCGCTGGAGCCACGGCGTTCTGCAGAACAACTTGAACCAGTATGACGATCCCAGCACCGAGACACCACCCGAAGACACAGAGTGCTACACCTATCACAGGGAGTACGTTTTACTGCAGACCAGTTGCCTGTTAGACCATGTGTTTATCATGCGTGGGTACGCGGGCACCGCTCTCCGATACATGTGCTTCCAATGGATGCATGGCTCAGAGCACCAATTGCCCGTGGGGTCTGTAACATGTGGCCACACGATGGAGGACTGCCACATACTGTGTAAAGAGTCCACGCACGCCAAGGTTCCTATGGTAAGAGTCGATGGACATTGGTCCGAGGGCCTGGAGGGTGTGAGCCCTTACAAGGAAGGCAACTATCTGGCGTGCGGTCACCGCAATACTAACGGCAGCATGTACATCACCACACACAGACGTACCATGTGCACGTACAATCAGATGTTGTCGTTGGCCAGGTCGCCCGGGTGCCAGGGAACATGTAAGTACACATGTAAGTACACATGCTCGGCCGACGGCTCTAATTGCCCTGGAGATTACACGGCCATGCTGAAAGTAACAGGGACAGCCAATGTCACGTACGAGAGAGACGATCAACACTCTACCAGCGCGTACATTGACCACCCCGTTGGTGAGGTATACGTTAACTGTACCTACGGTCCCTTTAGTACGCACCTGGTTATAGACGGCACCGAGGACCCGACTTCCGTCGTCACGACGGATGAGCCCGCGGCGCTGTCCTGTCCACACGAGAGCCTGCTGCGTATGCTACTGAAGCAGTTCATGACTATGCTTGTGTGGTGTATGACAGACTGTGTACAGTGTCAGTTGCCGTTTCTAGGAAAGACCCAGCATTGTACGTGCTCCTACGACATACAGCCCCTCACAAAGTGTTGTGTAGGAACGTGTGAGTGTA
Organism: Syngnathus scovelli; assembly: GCF_024217435.2. Lineage (NCBI taxonomy): Eukaryota > Metazoa > Chordata > Actinopteri > Syngnathiformes > Syngnathidae > Syngnathus > Syngnathus scovelli. The sequence continues at coordinate 894,636 of NC_090847.1, read as the reverse complement.
CCGGCGATTACGTGACCCACGTAATAGGAGAGTACTGCCAGATGAAGGACCCACCGGAGCAAGCCGCATCTACATTGTGCCCGGTTTCTTTTGCCCATAGTAACCGTAAACCAGTTGGGCCAAGATCACCAAGGAAGCGCCAGACAGAGATAACCACAGCATGGGCTCCATGGCGCAGGGAGGCGCCCCCGAGCGGTACACCCTGACGACAGCCAGGGCAATAACGCCCAGGGCCACACCACCAACAAGCATAGACTTTTGTTTGCTAGCAATGATCTGATCCATGTTTTTAAAGAATTAAAGTTGTTAAAAAAATGTCTGCTCCGTCTCTGGGTATGTTGGCCGCCCTCTAGGGCGCTCCTGTGTTTGACCCGCGCGACCGCAGCCCAGTGTGTTACATTCCCAGCAACAGGAACCTGTTAAATCAGTATGCATACAATATTGTGCGCAACGGTGGTTGTCACCCCGTGGTGGAGGTAGCGCGCAATGAAAACAAGTATTACAGGCCCAGGTCGCTCAACAAGTCCATTAGCCGCTGTCCGTTTGCGGCGTGCTACTAACAAAGTCGACCCGGTAACCTGGGGGCATAACCTGTTGCCACCTAAAGACTGGCTCATATTCGGGGGTGACGTCTCTGTCAGTGGCAATGTGCACAATGCACAGGGGTCGGGGGTCCCGCTTAAGTACCACCTTGCAGCGGGTGTAACGACCCACAGCGTCGACGTAGATCTGGTTACCAGAGTGCAGGGCGTAGACGACCATTTGCTTGTTGTAGTTGAGCCACATCATTTGGGCCTTGGTGGGTATCATGAAAAATGCAATGGTCATGCACATGCGAAGATTGCGCGTGATGGCACGGTAGTTGTAACATACGATGGCCCACACCAGCGAGCACATCACAAGATAAAACATTGCGTCTTTTATAATACTTTCGAAAGGGCAGCCTCGGCCAGCAACGCCACAACAAATACGCCGATGCGCAGCGACTGTTGTTCCGAGGGTACGAGCTCTGAGGCCATGTAGGCCAGGCACGGCACGACGATGAGCTGCACGACCACCGCACAGTCTCCGTGCGGACCCACCTTGGCCATGCTATCCAGAAATTTGAACACGCGCTTCTCGATATTACTCGGCTTAGCTGAGGTGTCAGGCAGCTGGCTGATGGGGTCCATGATGTTTTAATAAAATGGAGTGCGCCATTTGTTTTGAGTGTATTACAAGCAAGCCAGACAATCGTTTTTCAGTGGTGGCTACGTGCGCGCATTCCTTCTGCTACACGTGCCTGTGCAGGTGGGCCAGGTCCTCGAAGAAGGTGGGCAGTGAACGGCACTGTCCCGTGTGCCGAGTACCGTTTGCACACGTGGTGCCCAGCTCTCAGTGGCCCAGGGACCCAGACCATCGCAGACGCATTATACAAAACTACTTTGCATGGTGTCGAGACAGGTCCTGCTACTTCTGGAATACATGTCATAATCCCTACTGCCTGTACCGACACCCGGCGTAAGGAAAATGTTCTCCCAACTAGCATCCCAGGGCACCAGCTCGGTGGTGGGCGTAGTGCATGTTGCGGGCGTAAAGAAAGTACTCAAGGTACTTGTCAAATGGGATTCCGAGAACCAGCAGTACGTACGCAGTGCCCTGGGCAACGAGGGCCGGCATGAACATCGGGTGGGCGAACTGGCTCACAGCAAGATGCCCTGGTGCTGCCCGGGCAGCACATACGTGCCTGACGTGACCGAACTCGGCGTGGGGATAGGTAAGGAGGGCATCTTGTTTGACTACATTGACTGTTAGGGTTTTCCAGGTTATCTTTATCGTAGGATTATGTTGGAATGTAGACTATAATGATTAACCAATCTTGTCTTGCTCTCACAACGTAGTAAAGTAAAGTGATTGCTTCCTCTGCTTGAGTGACCAGCTGCAGAGGAAGCAATCAAAGTTGTTCTGTTTCCCACAACATCGTAAAACACCCCCTGCTCTGATCTTACCAGAGGCCGGGGGTTCACCAAACCTGTCCACTCTCACCCCAACTCTGTTCCTCCTAATAAATATGCCCTTGCAGGAAGGAGACTTTTCAGACCTCCATTTCGATCATCGCTGCACGCACAGCGACGAATGGACTCTCCACCTGCAGGTGTCCAAAAGGACTTACTTGTCTCCCGTGTGGTTCTTGCAAAATAAGTTGGAGTGAGCAAATCTCTAACATTTTGGTGCCGAAACCCGGGATCCTCATACCCACCATCTGACCGGCGAAGGAGGACGTGCTGCATTGTCGACAAGCCAGCGTCCATTAAGAGGACCTGGAGGAGAAAGTCCTGGGAAGAGAATTCTTCGCTGGGCCAGCATCTTAGGTCTGCCTTCGTCTGACAGAGGTGGATTGACGGGACCCGGCAGTGCAACGAACCAGGGGACAAGTAAGTTAAAGGCCTGAAGTTGTGTGATTGTGTTGTTGCTTGTGAAACGCGTAAAAAGGAAGAAGTGCACAGGAATAAGTTTTGTGGAAGGAGGGGGTGTTGTAGAGTCCCCCTCTGGATGAGGTGTCTCTTTTGGAGCAGTGGGTCTCAAACTGTTTTAAAATCTCAGTACCTCCGTGAATCATTATTTGACGACCACTGTTCTAGGGAGTACAACCTCGCGTTGGCAGGGCTGGGGACAAGGACTTTTGTCTTTAGTTCCCAGGGAAGGTGAGGGGTGTTGTAGAGTCCCCTCACTGGATGAAGCAGCTCCTTTTTTTAAAAAAAGGAGGACTTCGCCGTTGGCAGGGCTGGGGACAAGGACTTTTGTCTTTAGTTCCCAGGGAAGGTGGGGGGTGTTGTAGAGTCCCCTCACTGGATGAAGCAGCTCCTTTTTTTTAAAAGGAGGACTTCGCGTAGGCAGGGATAACTTGTGTGATTGAGTGTGTGACTGGTAGGATAAATTGACTAAGAAGCAGTTCTAGCGTTGATCCACGGCAATAAAACAGGCTAGTAATCTGTCGAAAGGTCAATTTAAACCTGCATTGAGGATCCTCAAAGAAAAAAAATTGAAAAAAAAAATTGTAAAACCTTAAGCTACTAAAATTAAGATGGGAAATAAGAACGGTAAATCTCTTGCTCTGCTCTTCTTTAAAACGAGAAGTTCATGGCAAGTACATTTCTTAATTGTATGTAATACATGCTGAAGTGGTAGAAGTGCTAGAGTGTGGTTGAAATCTTCACAAAGAGATGAGAACGAATTCAAGAGACAAAAGCTAGAAAGATGAAAACTGATGCGGTCACAAGTGTTTGTCAGACCAGGAGACAATAAGGCCCTTGTGAGCAGGTGCAAGGCCGCAGCTCAAGCCGCGGCTCAAGCAAGGGGCAAGAGGAGTTTCCGGTCCTATGCAAATCATGTATCGAAATTTAAAAGATCTGAAACCTCTCCCATATGACAGCAAAACATGTCATTGTCAGGTTATCGCAAATCGTTTTAGATTGTTAGAGCCCCTGTCCACACAAGAAGTATGACAATGCTGTTTATAGGCCCAATTACAAATGAATAGGGATCAAATTGTGTTACACTGAAGTTAAAATATGCAAATCAAGTGGTAAAGAAATGCAACTTGCTTCTAGAAGATGAATAAATAAAATTAGAATGTGCTGTCCTCGTGTGCATGGGAGGGACCAGCTCATGATCGACCACTGGAAATGGCCAGCCTGTGACGAATCATTGTTGCTGAGACCTACCTTCCGCACGCGAGAGCTGTGCATGTGTGTGCGTATATGTTAAAATGATGAACATTGGCTAAAGTTTTAGTAAAAAAAAAATTTGCTAGACTGTGGTCTATCCAATTTGCACCGCAGAACAGAAATGATTTTGAAAGATAAAAATGAGAGGAAAAAGAGAGAAATCTGTTTGCAAGCAGAAACTAATCCACACTAGTGCATGTTAGTGTCAAGCCCTCATGAGAAATTCGGAGTTAACAAAACAACAGAACATGCTTTCAGGAATTGGGAGAAGCTAAATTGTGAATTTAAGATTTTGCAATGCTACATTTAATAGGAATAATTGATTGGTTGTGTTATAAGATTATACAAAATTCTAAATGCAAGCTAAATCTGAGAGATTGAGTTCTTCAAATGTAAAAACAAAGAAAAAATTCAGATTAATTTGCCAATTGTTTGTTTTAGTTAAGTTTTTTTTGAATTGGTGGATTATTCTACCAGGAAACCTGAGTTGAAAATGATATATGAATGTTGTGTGGTGAGCTTGGATGAATTGGGACCAATGTGATAGAAAGACTCCTTTTTGGAGACTGCGTGTGAGATGCAAATGAACATTGATGAATGATAGCCTGAATGAAAAGAAATTACAGGTTGAATGGTTGAAGTCGTTGGCGACTACTATGGAAAATTAGTAGAGCGACTTTGATGAAAGAATGATTTTGAGCAGGTTGAATGTTAGAAAGAAACACGTAGCTTTTGGATTGATAATTAACTGGAGAAAAAAACTGGAGAACCAGTAACACATGTAGAAGATGTGTGAACTGAGAAATTGAGAAGCGTTTTGGAAAGAAAGTCAAATTAAATGATGATGGAATCGTATGTAGTAAAGAACGCATTCTCCCAAAAAGTTTGTCAAGGTGTGAGGCATGGGCGTTGCCAAGCCTCATAAGGGGGGGAGTGAGTAGGACAGATAGTGGAAGATAGTAATAATACAACACTTTATGACAATGAATTTTCGAATACATTTGGTGTTATATTGTGGTAAATTTTTTGTTCTGGTGTAGATAGGTTAGCAACACGAGAGATTTAGAGGTTCAAAAGAAAGACAGTTAAAAGAAAACATTTTTGATTTGGACAATTGCAGGCTAACAGGAACATGAGAACGATAAGAACTACGAGGTGGGATACAATTTCATTGGGGAGATTGAGAATTCACAGCACCATACTCTAAGTCACATTTTTGAGCAAGCATGACAATAACACGTGAGAGGTCAAGACATACAGATCAGGGCTTGATGTGGAACGCAGACCTCGATGAGTTGATTTTCAATAATGATACTGAAGACAACATACTGTCCGATTAAATTGGAACTATAGATAAAATGTAGCTCAAAAATAGGATGAGTTGCAGGATTTACGATATAAAAACGAGACCGCTGTTATTAGGAGAATTTGAAGTTTGGTAAATAAATGTTACCAGCAAATTGATGGAAGCAGCTACATTTGGAGATAGTCTTACAAGTTTGACGTCCCAGCCTGTCATTCTCAGTGTCAGGGCCCCTGAAACCCAATCCGAGTCTTCGCCTGCAGCCGTGAACAACTACAAAATGGTGTCTGGCTCTGAAGCACCTTTGACCTTTGGCGAAGGACAAGAAAAGACTGCTGTTGTGCTTGGAGGAGGACAAGTACACTCCGGAGGAAATACAACATCCTCGGGGACGGAAAAGACAGTGAAAAGCGGAGGAACTCACAATGATGAAAATTGACTCATTTGAACAATGGACTCATTCAAGAGTGATGGATGGGGTCGCTCTGAAGCAACAACAAAAGAACACCAACGTGAGAGGGTGAAGTGCGGCAAAAAGAAATGGACTTGGAGTGTCCGACGACCAAATCGCACTCCTTGCTACGGCGTTCCCAAATTTGGTGAAGCTTGGTTCAAAGTGGAAGGGAGGTTCATTGTGCACTGAGTTTGACAGAACTGAGGAGATTTGATAAATAAATAAATACAAATTTGAAAAATACGTAGGGCTACAGAGAAAAGCATTATAATCAGAGATTGAATGGATTTGGATAAAACAAATAGGCTAAAACGGTAGGAAACAAGAGCAAGATCTTATATTTTGGCTCATCAAGCTTAAGACGTAGAGGTCGAGTTATATAAATTTTAGAACAGGACATTTGGCAGTCAGGAGGAAGCTAGGTTGCTCAATGTACCTACTCAATACAATAGTAAGGGTTTTTATACCACAGTGGAGGTTGGATGGTCAGAAAGTTAGGTACGTTCAATTTTTGACATTCACACAATCATGCATAGGAGTCACAAGGCAACAGTTAACAAGACAATGACTGCAATAGGGGCCACCTACGACTGCACCGACATGGAAAAGTAGAAGTGAGAGAGCAGAGTATGGGATTATATGCTAAAACGTCTGCTATACAGTTACCAATAGGAGATTCTATCAAGAGAAGCTACATGAGAGATGGATTAGAATCTCTTTGTCTGCGTGGGTGCGTGTGTGTGTGTGTGTGTGTGTGTGTGTGTGTGTGTGTGTGTGTGTGTGTGTGTGTGTGTGTGTGTGTGTGTGTGTTCACACCCTGTGTGGGTGCGAGCGTGTGAGGAGAAAGAAGGCATGGGTAAGACAATCTCTTTTAAACCAGGAGGCAATAAATGGGAACGCCCCTGTCATAAATAGTTTTTGATTAAAGGGAATCATTAGGCCCCTCCGCGAGTCGTCACCTTATCGTGGTGGAGGGGTTTGCGTGCCCCTATGATCCTAGGAGCCATGTTGTCGGGGGCTTCATGCCCCTGGTAGGGTCACCCATGGCAAACGGGTCCTAGGTGAGGGGCCAGACAAAGCACGGCTCACAAGCCCCTTATGATGAGTAATATAAATGGACTTAGTTTTCCCTCGCCCGGACGCGGGTCACCGGGGCCTCCCTCTGGAGCCAGGCCTGGAGGCGGGGCTCGAAGGCGAGCGTCTGGTGGCCGGGCCTTCGCCCATGGGGCCCGGCCGGGCATAGCCCGAAATGGAAACGTGGGTCCCCCTTCCCATGGGCTCACCACCTGTGGGAGGGGCCGAAGGGGTCGGGTGCAATGTGAGCTGGGCGGCAGCCAAAGGCGGGGACCTTGGCGGTCTGATCCCCGGCTGCAGAAGCTGGCTCTTGGGACATGGAATGTCACCTCTCTGGCTGGAAAGGAGCCCGAGCTGGTGTGCGAGGCAGAAAGATTCCGACTAGATATAGTCGGACTAGCCTCCACACACAGTTTGGGTTCCGGTACAAGCCCTCTCGAGAGGGGCTGGACTCTCTTCCACTCTGGAGTTGCCCACGGTGAGAGGCGTCGAGCAGGTGTGGGTATATTTATTGCCCCCCGGTTGGGCGCCTGCACATTGGGGTTCACCCCGGTGAACGAGAGGGTAGCCTCCCTCCGCCTTCGGGTGGGGGGACGGGTCCTGACTGTTGTTTGTGTCTATGCACCAAACAGCAGCTCAGAGTACCCACCCTTCTTGGGGTCCCTGGAGGAAGTGCTGGAGAGCGCTCCTTCTGGGGACTCTATCGTTCTACTGGGTGACTTCAATGCTCACGTGGGCAATGACAGTGAGACCTGGAAGGGCGTGATTGGGAGGAACGGCCCCCCTGATCTGAACCCGAGCGGTGTTCTATTGTTGGACTTCTGTGCTCGACACGGATTTTCAATAATGAACACCATGTTCAAACATAAGGGTGTCCATGTGTGCACTTGGCACCAGGACACCCTAGGCCGCAGTTCGATGATCGACTTTGTAGTCGTGTCATCGGATTTGCGGCCGCATGTTTTGGACACTCGGGTGAAGAGAGGGGCGGAGCTGTCAACTGATCACCACCTGGTGGTGGGTTGGCTCCGATGGTGGGGGAAGATGCCGGTCCGACCTGGCAGACCCAAACGCTCTGTGAGGGTCTGCTGGGAACGTCTGGCAGAATCTCCTGTCAGGAAGAGCTTCAACTCCCACCTCCGGCAGGGCTTTTCCCACGTCCCGGGGGAGGCGGGGGACATTGAGTCTGAGTGGACCATGTTCCGCGCCTCCATTGTTGAGGCGGCCGACCGGAGCTGTGGCCGTAAGGTCGTTGGTGCCTGTCGTGGCGGCAACCCCCGAACCCGCTGGTGGACACCGGCGGTAAGGGATGCCGTCAAGCTGAAGAAGGAGTCCTATCGGGCCGTTTTGGCCTGCGGGACTCCGGAGGCAGCTGACGGGTACCGGATGGCCAAGCGGAACGCGGCTTCGGCGGTTGCTGAGGCAAAAACCCGGGCGTGGGAGGAGTTCGGTGAGGCCATGGAGAATGAATTTCGGACGGCTTCGAGGAAATTCTGGTCCACCATCCGGCGTCTCAGGAGGGGGAAGCAGTGCAACGTCAACACTGTTTACAGTGGGGATGGCGTGCTGCTGACCTCGACTCGGGACGTCGTGAGTCGGTGGGGAGAATACTTCGAAGACCTCCTCAATTCCACCTACACGCCTTCCATTGAGGAAGCAGGGCCTAGAGACTCTGAGGCGGATTCTCCAATCTCTGGGGTCGAAGTCACTGAGGTAGTTAAAAAACTCCTCGGTGGCAAGGCCCCGGGGGTGGATGAGATCCGCCCAGAGTTCTTAAAGGCTCTGGATGTTGTGGGGCTGTCATGGCTGACACACCTCTACAACGTTGCGTGGACATCGGGGACAGTGCCTCTGGATTGGCAGACTGGGGTGGTGGTTCCCCTCTTTAAGAAGGGGGACCGGAGGGTGTGTTCCAATTACAGGGGAATCACACTCCTCAGCCTCCCTGGTAAGGTCTATTCAGGGGTGCTGGAGAGGAGGGTCCGTCGGGAGGTCGAACCTCGGATTCAGGAGGAGCAGTGTGGCTTTCGTCCTGGCCGTGGAACAGTGGACCAGCTCTACACCCTCGGCAGGATCCTCGAGGGTGCATGGGAGTTTGCCCAACCAGTCCACATGTGTTTTGTGGACTTGGAGAAGGCGTTCGACCGTGTCCCTCGGGAGGTTCTGTGGAGGGTGCTTCGGGAGTACGGGGTGCCGAGCCAACTGATAAGGGCGGTTCGGTCCCTGTATCACCGATGCCAGAGTCTGGTCCGCATTTCCGGCAGTAAGTCGGATTTGTTCCCAGTGAGGGTTGGACTCCGCCAAGGCTGCCCTTTGTCACCGATTCTGTTCATAATTTTTATGGACAGAATTTCTAGGCGCAGCCGAGGCGTTGAGGGGGTCCGGTTTGGGGACCTCAGCATCGCGTCTCTGCTTTTTGCAGATGACGTGGTGCTGTTGGCTTCTTCAGGCCGTGATCTCCAGCTCTCGCTGGAACGGTTCGCAGCCGAGTGCGAAGCGGTCGGGATGAGGGTCAGCACCTCCAAATCCGAGTCCATGGTCCTCGATCGGAAAAGGGTGGAATGCCCTCTCCGGATCGGGGATGAGATCCTGCCCCAAGTGGAGGAGTTCAAGTATCTTGGAGTCTTGTTCACGAGTGAGGGGAGGATGGAGCGTGAGATCGACAGGCGGATCGGTGCAGCGTCGGCAGTAATGCGGACCCTGTACCGGTCCGTTGTGGTGAAGAGAGAGCTGAGCCAAAAGGCAAAGCTCTCAATTTACCGGTCGATTTACGCTCCTACCCTCACCTATGGTCACGAGCTATGGGTCGTGACCGAAAGAACGAGATCTCGGATACAAGCGGCCGAAATGAGTTTTCTCCGCAGGATGTCCGGGCTCTCCCTTAGAGATAGGGTGAGAAGCTCGGTCATCCGGGAGAGACTCGGAGTAGAGTCGCTACTCCTCCACGTTGAGAGGAGCCAGATGAGGTGGCTCGGGCATCTTATCAGGATGCCTCCTGGACGCCTCCCTGGGGAGGTGTTCCGGGCATGTCCCACCGGTAGGAGACCCCGGGGACGACCCAGGACGCGCTGGAGAGACTATGTCTCTCAGCTGGCCTGGGAACGCCTTGGGATTCCCCCGGGATAAGCTGGATGAAGTGGCTGGGGAGAGGGAAGTCTGGGAGTCCCTCCTGAAGCTGTTGCCCCCGCGACCCGACCCCGGATAAGCGGAAGAAGATGGATGGATGGATGGATGGATGGATGGAATCATTAGGAAGTGTTCAAACTCTTCCCGCAAACATTCCTATTTGCCAGTTAAATGGGCACTACAATTGACTACGAGAGTTGCAAACAACAGATGAAGAGCAGTCCTTGGCAGATTATATGATCAGGACGCTCAAACTGTGTCAAAGACAAATTTACTGCCGCTTGATCTTTCCTCCTCACAGGTCGACAACCCCATCAATCCAGGAGACTGGGTCTACATCGAGGTCATCAACGGAAGGAACTAGGCCAGCCACGACGGGAGGGACCATTTCAAGTCTTGCTGACTACACATGTTGCACCCAAGGTTGCAGGACCCACAAATGCATTAACGACGACTGCTCTCCAGGAGGAAACTGGATGGGAGCTTTGGACATCACCGCTGTGTGCCAGGATGAGAGAGCCGTTTTCAAGGTGTAAGGGCTCTACTGCCAACATGGCTGCACCATCGGACGGGACCTACTTCATCCAGAAGTTCAGAGGCACTGCCTCACCTGCATCCTATGAGTGCACGTGCCTGTTCAGTACGGATCATGGTTTTGTGGTCACGAGAGTTGTCCGATGCTGCCTGCCAACTGGACACGAGTGTGTGCGCCAGTGTGCGTGACAGACCTCACCTACAGACTAGAACATCATCAGCTGACGAAAACGCGAGCACATATACAACTTCGACGGCCACAGCCGACCGGAGCTGTGGCCGTAAGGTCGTCGGTGCCTGTCGTGGCGGCAACCCCCGAACCCGCTGGTGGACACCGGCGGTAAGGGATGCCGTCAAGCTGAAGAAGGAGTCCTATCGGGCCGTTTTGGCCTGCGGGACTCCGGAGGCAGCTGACAGGTACCGGATGGCCAAGCGGAACGCGGCTTCGGCGGTTGCTGAGGCAAAAACCCGGGCGTGGGAGGAGTTCGGTGAGGCCATGGAGAATGACTTTCGGACGGCTTCGAGGAAATTCTGGTCCACCATCCGGCGTCTCAGGAGGGGGAAGCAGTGCAACGTCAACACTGTTTACAGTGGGGATGGCGTGCTGCTGACCTCGACTCGGGACGTCGTGAGTCGGTGGGAAGAATACTTCGAAGACCTCCTCAATTCCACCTACACGCCTTCCATTGAGGAAGCAGGGCCTGGAGACTCTGAGGCGGATTCTCCAATCTCTGGGGTCGAAGTCACTGAGGTAGTTAAAAAACTCCTCGGTGGCAAGGCCCCGGGGGTGGATGAGATCCGCTCAGAGTTCTTAAAGGCTGTGGATGTTGTGGGGCTGTCATGGCTGACACGCTTCTACAACGTTGCGTGGACATCGGGGACAGTGCCTCTGGATTGGCAGACTGGGGTGGTGGTTCCCCTCTTTAAGAAGGGGGACCGGAGGGTGTGTTCCAATTACAGGGGAATCACACTCCTCAGCCTCCCTGGTAAGGTCTATTCAGGGGTGCTGGAGAGGAGGGTCCGTCGGGAGGTCGAACCTCGGATTCAGGAGGAGCAGTGTGGCTTTCGTCCTGGCCGTGGAACAGTGGACCAGCTCTACACCCTCGGCAGGATCCTCGAGGGTGCATGGGAGTTCGCCCAACCAGTCCACATGTGTTTTGTGGACTTGGAGAAGGCGTTCGACCGTGTCCCTCGGGAGGTTCTGTGGAGGGTGCTTCGGGAGTACGGGGTGCCGAGCCAACTGATAAGGGCGGTTCGGTCCCTGTATCACCGATGCCAGAGTCTGGTCCGCATTTCCGGCAGTAAGTCGGATTCGTTCCCAGTGAGGGTTGGACTCAGCCAAGGCTGCCCTTTGTCACCGATTCTGTTCATAATTTTTATGGACAGAATTTCTAGGCGCAGCCGAGGCATTGAGGGGGTCCGGTTTGGGGACCTCAGCATCGCGTCTCTGCTTTTTGCAGATGACGTGGTGCTGTTGGCTTCTTCAGGCCGTGATCTCCAACTCTTGCTGGAACGGTTCGCAGCCGAGTGTGAAGCGGTCGGGATGAGGGTCAGCACCTCCAAATCCGAGTCCATGGTCCTCAATCGGAAAAGGGTGGAATGCCCTCTCCGGATCGGGGATGAGATCCTGCCCCAAGTGGAGGAGTTCAAGTATCTTGGAGTCTTGTTCACGAGTGAGGGGAGGATGGAGCGTGAGATCGACAGGCGGATCGGTGCAGCGTCGGCAGTAATGCGGACCCTGTACCGGTCCGTTGTGGTGAAGAGAGAGCTGAGCCAAAAGGCAAAGCTCTCAATTTACCGGTCGATTTACGCTCCTACCCTCACCTATGGTCACGAGCTATGGGTCGTGACCGAAAGAACGAGATCTCGGATACAAGCGGCCGAAATGAGTTTTCTCCGCAGGATGTCCGGGCTCTCCCTTGGAGATAGGGTGAGAAGCTCGGTCATCCGGGAGAGACTCGGAGTAGAGTCGCTACTCCTCCACGTTGAGAGGAGCCAGATGAGGTGGCTCGGGCATCTTATCAGGATGCCTCCTGGACGCCTCCCTGGGGAGGTGTTCCGGGCATGTCCCACCGGTAGGAGACCCCGGGGACGACCCAGGACGCGCTGGAGAGACTATGTCTCTCAGCTGGCCTGGGAACGCCTTGGGATCCCCCGGGATGAGCTGGATGAAGTGGCTGGGGAGAGGAAAGTCTGGGAGTCCCTCCTAAAGCTGCTGCCCCCGCGACCCGACCCCGGATAAGCGGAAGAAGATGGATGGATGGATGGATATACAACTTCTTAGACGTGACAGATGTGATAATGATAATGAGACGTGGATTGCGTAGATGCTGTTCTGTTGAGCATGTATTACGGAAACTTGTTGATTTGACCATCAAAAATGCTTCACAAGTTATGGATACAATGATGTACTGTTTCTGTGTTTTTCTTTTTATTTTTTATTGATAGCATTCTGGTCGCCTGTGGCAACGGGGCCATGTAAGAATTTTCCTGCTAATAACATCTGGCCAGCAGGTTTTTCGCCTACACAATAAGTTTGATCTGGCGTGTTGAGGTAATGCCTCATCTTCACTGGAAAGTGTTGCTATCATTGTTTGTTGTTTTTATTTTTACTATTCTTCTTTCTTCATTATACATATATATATGTTTTTTTCTTGCTTGTCTTTGTTGTTTGGGGTGACATAATCATATGATAAAACAGGAGGGAGATGTTAGGGTTTTCCAGGTTATCTTTATCGTAGGATTATGTTGGAATGTAGACTATAATGATTAACCAATCTTGTCTTGCTCTCACAACGTAGTAAAGTGGTTGCTTCCTCTGCTTGAGTGACCAGCTGTAGAGGAAGCAATCAAAGTTGTTCTGTTTCCCACAACATCGTAAAACACCCCCTGCTCTGATCTTACCAGAGGCCGGGAGTTCACCAAACCTGTCCACTCTCACCCCCACTCTGTTCCTCCTAATAAATATGCCCTTGCAGGAAGGAGACTTTTCAGACCTCCATTTCGATCATCGCTGCACGCACAGCGACGAATGGACTCTCCACCTGCAGGTGTCCAAAAGGACTTACTTGTCTCCCGTGTGGTTCTTGCAAAATAAGTTGGAGTGAGCAAATCTCTAACATTTACCCACCAAACACGCAGTACCACAGTATGTTCAAGTACGTCTGTTAGAAAAATTGTATATATATGTTATCATGCGTTCTCTAATGAGTACTTATTCACAATATTACTGTTCAGTATGCTTGCTGCTTTGCCTTGCTTATTCTTATCTTGTACAACAGAACAGAAGGATTACGGCTGGGTCAGGGGCGAGATGACGGTTGTGTCAAACAAGATGCTGCTGACAGCTCAGCGTCCACCAGAACAGATCGTGAAAACAACACGTCAAACAATGCGTCACGAACCTTCTGATCTTCCTTAAAGAACGTCACTTTCTCTTTTTATCTCTCAGAATATCGCTTAAACTGTTTTGCTGATATAGCCATATCTGCACGCAACACTTTGTGCGTTACTTTTTGTTTCTTACGAGACGAAGCCACAATCTCTTCCCCCCCCCCCCCCTTAAGGGCTAATCGTCTCACACTGTGGGTAGGGCATTCCAAATAAAAAGAGCGAGGAGTGTAAAACAGATTTTTAGTGTAGTCGGATTGCTGTAAGTCTGATTGCACTCCTCGCGAGAAAAGACTCAATATTCTGCCTCACTTGTTTTTTGTCTGCTGACCCTTTTCTCTTATTCAGATATTCAGTTAGCACTTTGAACCTAACAGATTTTTGGGGGCTCGTTCCGGGGTCTCAATAGACCTATTTCGGGATTCCAGCTGACTTTTCGACCCAGGACAAGTCCTTGGCCAAGGCATATAGAGGAAACCCTTTTCACGGGGCTGACTCGATCAGTCGGCTGGACGCCGGAGTGGTTGACGAGATCATCCGAGGAGAAGGCCCAGCAGACTGTGAGTACGGATCTTGATTCTGTTAAAAGTAATGAAAGTGCAGTGACAAGAGGTCACTTAAAACCTTGACAATTCTAGACCCTATCAAGTGCAATTAGAAAGAGTTAAATTCTGCAGGGGATGGTGGAGTCCCCTGACGTAAAAGTCAGTTAAATTCCACGGGAGGGCGGACTCCTCTGTTTTCTAAAAAGTACAGGTAATTTGGAGCAGTTAAATTCCACTGAGGTGTCGTGGGGCCTCCTAACTTAACCTTCCTAATGTGTTAGCTTTCTGCTGCCATCTGTGGTGTTTTTCTTAACTCTTGTTTAGCTGGTTTGGCTCCCTTATCCATGAAAAGATAGGTTTTATATCTACTTCAAGAAAAAGGCAAAATAAGTTTTCTTACACAATAGGAAGGTTAAAGAGTTTGTTAAAATCCACGGGAGGGTGGACTCCCCTGCTTGCCTGTGAGACGATAAAAGTGCGCATTGTGTGTGTGTGTATGGTTTGACTGAGAGTGACCTCATTTGAGCTCTCCTCTATGTAAACAACACAGGGTTGCAAACAGTGGCTTTGTGTGGATGAAAGCAAGGACTCTCTGCTTCCTCCGGGAAGGTGAAAAGAGACTCGCCACACATCGAACATTTAACCACTGTCCTGTGAATAAAGTTGGCTTTAGGACACTGTAGGTGCCATTCGAATTGCCAACTCCGAAATTTAGAAAATAAACCATGGGAAAATCAAATAGCAAACAAAAGCCGCTACCCAGACATGAATTAAAATGCAAAGATTGGAAATTGATGGAAGAGGTCGACCCCGAAAATGTAAAATATCTTGACAAATGGATAACCGATTACAAATTTGATGGTCAGCTGAAAACAAATTCATTGAATAACCTAAAGCAATCAATTGATGCTAAATGTGGCGTAAAGAAAAATAAAGACGGATATTATCTAATAGTACAATGGGAATTGGAAGCTGAGAAGAGAAAATGTGGGCAGATGAGAGGAAAATTGAAAGATAAGGAAGACGAAGAAAAGATAAAAAAGAACTTGCTGTTGCACAGGCAGGAAGATGATGAGACAGTGTCAGGGCGGGCTCGCTTGAAGGCCGAGGCTGACAATGCGATGAATGAGGATGAGAAAAATGATCAAATTATAAAGACGGAGATTGCAGCACGCCAAAGCGAACCAATTTTTCCGTCTCTGTACCCCAAATTACCAAACACAGATCATCCTCCTGAGTATAGTGATTCTACTCGTGGTATGTTGACGCGGAGCCGTGCTAAGTTGGGTCCCTCGGCTGACGCATACCCGATGATTGAAGTGGCCAATCCTCATGATGACGGAGGACCCACCATTTTAGTATACAGAACATGGACCCAAGCTGATATAAAATCAGCAATTGAGGGCATAGCAATGCCCACTGAAGATGTTGATCAATACTGTATCGACATGAAACAACTCATTGCTTCCTATAATTTGAGAGGCGATGAAGTACAACAGGCTTTCATGGCATCTTTAACCAAACATTGGGCAAGCGTTAAAGGCACCTGGAATCCCTTTGATTCCCGGGGCCGTCCATTGGAATGTAACGGGGTGCCATTACAAACAGAAATTGACCAACTATTGGGCAGGATAAAAATAAAATTCGAACGTAGAGCAAATTACACAGACATTGGCCGAACCAAACTAAAAGAAGATGAGTTGTTTGAAGACTTTAGACACAGACTAGAAAAAGTGTTCAAAGCCAATAGTGGCTTGGAGCATGGAACTGATGTTTATGACCAACAACTCAAAAATGCTCTACATGCAAATTCGCGACCAGCAATCCAAAACTGGATCACTAAACATATGATCACTTTCCCGACATCTACCTTGCCACAGTTCATTGATCATGCTATACACGCCGAAAAAGTTGTCAATTCAAAAAGAGCAAAAGAGAAAGGGAAAACAGGCACCATTTTTTTGGTCAATGGAGAGCAGTCTGAAATGTTCTATCAAAATAAGACCTTCGAACCACGCCTAGGGGGGCGTGGTCGTAACAAATTTCGTGGCAAAGGTAGCGGCGGGTATAGTCGTGATTCTCCCAATTATAAAACAAATGACCAGCCCGCCTCAGGTCAGTCAAAACGATACAATGCTGAACCTCCTATTTGCTGGTCATGTGGGAAAAAAGGCCATATAGCAAGAAACTGCCCAGGCAAGGGCGAGAGTAAACCTCCCTTATGACTAGCCGACAGTCAAACTACAGTTGAAACAACTGCCTGGCCAACAGCTCCCCCTGTTGATGTAGATTTGAACATTCAAGATTTGTTGATGAACAATATTGAGAAGCCAGTGATAACTCTAATGGTAAACGGGACTCCAATAACTTTTTTGTGTGACTCAGGGGCATGTGTGACCACATGTCGTGACATACCTCCAGATGTGCAAAAAAGCGGTAAAACTTTTTGGGTGAGAGCAGCAAATGGGCTGGCAACCCCAGTTCCCCAGTCTCGACCAGTTTGGATACGGGACCCAGAAGGGGGAAGTTGTTGCATTCCCATTTTGCTGATGCCCGGTTGCCCTATTAGTTTGCTAGGTAGAGATGCTCTCACTGCCCTTGGGCTTTCCCTTGTGTCTCTTAACGATCAAATTGTTGTCAAAAGGCGACACCAGTTACAGATTTTTGGTCAATTTCACTGCTACTATTTTTATTCATTGGATTTGGCTGATGCAGAAGTGATGGAATTTGGTTCCCCTCTTTTGGCCCATGTGGCCACCCTTTTGCGCTGCCCTGAACAGGCAATGGAAGCCAATGAACTACACATAACTATGTGGCATAAAGACACGCCTGGTCCTGATCACAACTACGAGAACATGCTTGAGGCTGCTACACCTGCCACCTTGACGACATCTTTCCTTCTGCATGATGGTGAGAGCCGTGCTTGTGTAGTCATACAAACGGCTCCCCCTGCTGTGCAGAAGTTACACGTGTCTCCCACTCCGCTCCACATCTCTCTCTACAGGCCTCACACCGCAACGTGGCAAAGTTTAGGATTTATGGCTGGTGAGGCCTTGGCAGCTTCTGACTGGACTCAGGTTAATCCTGACTCCTTTTATAGTCCTTCCACCAAGCTCTTCAAACAAAATATGACTCAAGACTTGTCATTCATTAGTGGAATTCACGCTGATCCTGGTGTTGAGCAAACACCCTCATTTTGAGATTATGTGTTGACGTCTGATGACGAGCACATCCTCGCTGAGGTCCCAAGTCATCTTTGGTCTACGGGTCCTTCTGACGTTGGTTTAGTGAAAGGTGCGCTTCCTGTTGTCATAAGACCTCGAACTGAATACCGCCCTTGTGTGAGGCAGTATCCTTTAAAACCTGATGCTTTACAGGGTATTGCACCTGTTATTTCTGATTTGCTAAAAGCAGGTGTCATTGTTCCTTGCCCTGATTCTCCTTGCAATACTCCAATTTTCCCTGTAAAGAAGGCGCCCCCTTCTGTGGGGTGGAGAATGGTGCAGGACTTGCAAGCTGTAAACAATGCTGTTATTCAGAGAGCACCTTGTGTCCCTGACCCGCATACCTTGTTGAATTCATTGACACCTGATGCGAAAATCTTTACAGTGATTGACATTAGCAATGCTTTTTTCTCTGTCCCTATTGCAGAAGAGAGTCAGTTTTGGTTTGCATTTACATATGCTGGCTCAAGGTACACCTTTACAAGGTGTCATGTAACATGGGGGTAGAGATGGTCCAAATGGTAGAATATGGATTGTTCACAGGGATAAATTGACAGAGCTGAAATTCCAAATTTGTCCAAAAGATGGCGCCAGACCAAAACATGAGACCAAAAGAGGGGCCAGAATAAGCTAGACCAGTTAAAATAGAAAAGAGGAACACGGTGTCAGAGTGTAAGTCACGCATGGAGGCACAAATGAAATTTTTATTATGTGTTTTTTATTTTTTGATTTCTTTGCTTGGCTAAAAATGTATTCTGTAACCGCTTTAAGCAATATTATTTGTCAATTCGATCAAGGGACCCGTCACTGAGAATAGTGGCGTGACATAAATTGTTTGGAGAAGCACAAATGAAATGTTTATTATGTGATTTTTATTTTTTGATTTTTTTGCTTGGCTAAAAATGTACTCTGTAACCGCTTTAAGCAATATTATTTGTCAATTCGATCAAGGGACCCGTCACTGAGAATAGTGGCGTGACATAAATTGTTTGGAGAAGCACAAATGAAATGTTTATTATGTGATTTTTATTTTTTGATTTTTTTGCTTGGCTAAAAATGTACTCTGTAACCGCTTTAAAGCAATATTATTTGTCAATTCGATCAATTCATGTAACAGAAAGTAGGTCAAAGGTGAAAAGGGGAAGTGAAAGGTTTTACCACTAGCTGTGCATTTGGTGGAAAGTACTGCGTGGTCAGGGCGGAAACAGCTGCTAAAGGCCACAGAAAACAAAGCGTGGGGGAGGCTGGCCAGTTCCCTCTATGGGCGGGGGAAAACTGGCCAGTTCCCTCTATAGACGTGGGAATGCTGGCCAGTCCCTTCTATAGGCGTGGGAAAACTGGGCAGTCTTACCCTATAGGGAAAGTACAGGAGAAAAGAAAGGGGAGGGGGGGAGACGGAGAGGTCTATAAAAGGTCCTGCTGGAGTAGCTTCAGGGCTTTTTTCCCCCAAAAGAGCGCTTATACGTGAAGAGGCCCGGAGGAGTTTCAAGATTTTTTCCAAAGTCCCGAAGATCTTTGTGTGAGACGCAGGATCGCTGGACTGAAATTAACTTGGATTTACTCCCAAAAATTGGACTGGACAACTTTATAGGAGGAATAGGTGAGAGGGATTTATATTTTTTATGTATTTTAGCGAGAGGGGGGAATAGTCATCGGGCCGCCGGATTCCTCGTGGCCAGCCTGTTTCTTTAATTTGGATTTCAGAAGCAAGATCGAACTGATCACTCGACTTTGCTTTCACCAAAAATAGCACGCAGCTGGTAATTACCGCTTCCCTTTTTTATGAACTGTGTTTTGCAATCGAATTGTTCTGGGATTGAATGATTTTATTAACACGGGTATCAGTGAGTGAAATTGTTCAGTTTCTGGGGTAATTGAGATTTGTAATTCTATTCCATGTTTCTTCAATAAATGTGTTTTGTATATTACTTACTTCGTTGTACGCGGATTTGTACTGAATATGCAACCGATGGTTTGGGGCCGATTTAAATAAAATAAATCAACGGAAGTGTTTAAATCGGAATATTATTTTGTGTAGAACGGAAAGTTATTTGACTATTTGAAAGGCTCAGGCCCGCTTCCCCTTTTTGACGGCGGAAGTGTCTAAATCGGATTATTATTTTGTGTAGAACGAAAAGTTATTTAACTATTTGAAAGGCTCAGGCCCGCTTCCCCTTTTTGACGGGTCGCGTAAAAAGTAACTCTGAGCCAGTTGGAGAATTAAATAACTTTCGTAAATATTTAAAGGAGGAGTGGATTTCGTTAGAAGTGAATTGTTGGAAATTTACTTCTTCTAAATAAAATAACGACGACGGTTGAAATAAATCAGTGGAGTTGGAGGAGAATAAAAATATTTCGATTGTCCGTCGGGCGCGGCTCAGTTCCCCTTTTCGACGGGCCGCGTAAAAAGTAACTCTGAGCCAGTTGGAGAATTAAGTAACTTTCGTAAATATTTAAAGGAGGAGTGGATTTCGTTAGAAGTGAATTGTTGGAAATTTACTTCTTCTAAATAAATTAACGACGACGGTTGAAATAAATCAGTGGAGTTGGAGGAGAATAAAAATATTTCGATTGTCCGTCGGGCGCGGCTCAGTTCCCCTTTTCGACGGGCCGCGTAAAAAGTAACTCTGAGCCAGTTGGAGAATTAAATAACTTTCGTAAATATTTAAAGGAGGAGTGGATTTCGTTAGAAGTGAATTGTTGGAAATTTACTTCTTCTAAATAAATTAACGACGACGGTTGAAATAAATCAGTGGAGTTGGAGGAGAATAAAAATATTTCGATTGTCCGTCGGGCGCGGCCCAGTTCCCCTTTTTGTCGGGCCGCGTCAAAAGTTAAATAGGACACGATCAAAAAATAGACTTGCCTTCCAAATTAATTATTGGGCAAATCTAAAGACAGCACGACATTTTTATTCGGTAAGAAAGTCGCTATTCTCTTCGAAGCAATTAAGTGGGGTGAAGAACTCCGACGGTCAAGTGCTAGATCTACGTATACGAAGTTAGAATTAATAATATAAAGGGCATTAATTTTCTTCTTAAATGCTATTATTGTCACACTTTTATTAATTCGATTCTCTTTCGAATAAAAAAGTTGGTCGGCTCGCTGCATGAGCGACCAAGTGGAACGGACCCATATGAACATTTACTTCGGCAAAACTAGTGCTTGGGTGCGCTATACAAACAAATCCCTGAGGTCTTAACAAAGACATCTAAAAAATATCCGTAACGAATAAGAACTTCAAACATTAGCGGGGAGCCATCAATACGATGCGGTCACTTCGAAGTCCTGCCTCGAATTGAGTTACTCGGCACGCGCTTCGGGTGACTTGAGAGGGATTGGCGTCGTACAGAAATTAGATTGATTCCGGAGGAGTTAATTTAACTCGGGTGGTTAGATTACGGACGAATCTCCAAACCCGGCTAAAACAAACCCGTTACTGGGAAGCCGGGGGCACCTGATTGCAAGAGGTGCGTTTGACATTTTGGCGCCCAACGAGTAGGAGGGGGGTTGTGAGTAAAAGTTTAGGAAAAAAAAAAATACAAATGAGACAATAGAAGAACATTTGTTTTTTTTGTTTTGCTCACAGCTCCAAAACGAACCTGTGTGGAGTTTTTCAGTTTTTTCTTCCCAGAAACTGTCCTAATTCCGCTCACTGATACAAACAAATGTCAGAACGGCCTTGAGTGACATAAGTACAGTCTCTTTAAGGAATAGAGTTTCCTAGAAAAGAACCTTATTAGCACGGGAGGATTAGAACTGCATTGTGTCATAGTAAACGGTGACCATTGCCCCTCAGCACATTACTTTAAGCATGAGTAAGGAGGAGTTCCTTCACAGCTTGTACTTGTATGGGGTGCTGAAAGTAATGTTTGTAGTATACGCAGAGTATGCAGCAGAACTTGCAAAAGCCAGAGGGGCCGGTACATGGGCACGGATATTGGGTATAAATACAGAAAATGAACCAGTCGACGAGGAGCCTGCAAATGTTTTAGATTTCATGCCAAAACCAAAGCCGAGGAGGAAGCAGATAGTTAGGAGACCGACAGAAGAGAGGGCTTTTTATTTTGAAAGATAAAAAAGAAAGAAAAGTAGGCTTTTCTCCTCTCTTCTTTTTCCCTTTTTCCTTCTTAATTTCATTTTATAATATATACTAATTTCCCCCTTACAAGATTTTTGTTGCTGAATTCCTGTGTGGATTACAAATTTTTTTGTTCCCGGACACCTGTGTGGATTACAAGATTTTCTTGTTTCCGGACACTTGTGTGGATTACAAAGATTTTTGTTCCCGGACACTTGTGTGGATTACAAGGATTTTTGTTCCCGGACACCTGTGTGGATTACAATTTTTTTTGTTCCCGGACGCATCAGAGGATTACAGATTTTTGTCCGCTGAACTCACAAAAGGGTTTTTTTTTTTTTTTTTTCCCCTTCTTTCCGCCCTTTCCCTTTTTCCGCTTGTTGAGGACGACAATTGAAGCTCACCAGGAGTAGTAAACGTACATACTCTCCAGACAGTCAAAAATCGGCCACAACGATTCTTCTGAGGCTTGTATGGTTCATGACCCTTAACTGTTGGCGACCCGCTGTGACTTACAGGTTCCCAAGAATTGAAGGGCTGAGGGGCTTCGGGCTGATGATTAGTCGTCATTTCCTGTTCGCTACAATAACATTTGAATTAGAATTTGCTGTTGAATGTACCCTTGTTAGGATTTCCTGTCAGTAGAAAAACCTGGTGGGAAAAAAGAAAGAAAAAAAAAAAAAACGTGCATCCCGCCGTTGAGAGCATCAATAAGTGAGGCAAGAGTTCTCATATTGGTGTTCTGAGTAGAGGCGACGCAAAAGGCGCCGCTGAGTAACTAAGAGCTGTATCGTCCCTGTCCCGAGTGCACACGGAAAGGCTTCGAAAGAAGACAGCTCGACCCTACAACTGAAAAAACTGCTATTCATTAAAGAGATGGCTAGCGGTGGAAGAGGACTGGACCTCGAACCTGGTAATCCTATGGAAGGAACCAGAAAGGAGGGGTCTAATCCAGACCCTCTGAGACGACATGAGGAACCAGCATGTGTAATATTGTATGGAGGAGGCTTGGAGAAGTGGCCTCAGAAATGGACTGAGTACATAGTGGGATCTAACCCGTCGATAGAGGCGGAATGCCTCTCAACGCGAATGGAAGAAGCCATCGAGAAAGATGGAAGATTTTTTGCCGAGCAGCCAGGAGAAGATGGACTAACAATAATAGTGTCAGCCCACCCTGAAAGGGGCTACACTCGAAGAGAAGCACCTGACTGGTGTGAATGGGGGGCAAAAATGGTGGAGGAATGTAATATGAGAAAAATAATAAGTACAAGTACAGATTTGGACTCAATAGTGAAAATGCTGACCAACGAATCTGGCATCCAGAGCGAGCTTGCAACTCCATTACCTGGAGAAGTGCAGGCAGTGCCTCGCTATTACGAGTGCATGCAGCACCTGGCGAGGATGAGAAGTATTTTGGAGAAAAGGACTGATCAGCCGGTATTCTCCAGTGGAGACGAAGAGGAAGTGCCTAAAGGGGAAGAAGGGTTGGGCACGAGCAAGGACACAGAGGAGGTATGGGAGACCAAGGACACCAGGCGCGAAGGCGCCTTTGCACCAAAGCTCAATCCCCTTATTAGAAAAGACCCCCTACCGTCTTTACCGGAAGAATCAACCAAGAAAGTGATTGTGGGCAACGGAGTGCTGATGTGCCAGTTTGTCGGAGATATTTGGTCACTGACAGGAGACGCCCTCATTGTTTTCACCAACGACAAATTCCGTGCCTGGAACCAGACCTTTGATTCACGGTTGAGGTTGATGGCCGGTGAAAAATATATTGAGGACCTACAAGATGCAAGACGGCAGATGGAACATGTCCCGGAGGATCTTACCTTCATCTTCACGAGTGGGGGAAGATCAAAATATCACATGATAATACATGCCGTCGTGCAGAAGTGGAGTGCGGACCTGGACCAGCAGGATTACCTGAAGATGATGACAAAAATTCTGGAGAGAGCGGTGGATGCTGCCATCGAGAGGGGGGCCAGAAGAATAGTTACGGAAGTAAATGGCGTTAGATCTGGACGGATGTCATGGAAAATTGCGGAAACAGCAATTGCAGGAGCTTATAAGCTACAGATATCCACCCCGATCACAGCAGTGGAAGGGCTGGAGTTGGTGTTGGCAATATCAGCCTCTCAAAGAAGAGAAAGGGAATTGGTAGCCCTGGAAGCCACATATGACCAAGCGCTACAGGTGGCTCGTAAAGAGCAGAAGATGGAACAGCAAACAAAACGTAAGGTGACAGTCTTGCCTCATCCATCAGCCAAAACAATTCGAACAGAAGAAGAAAAAGGGGCAGCCTCAAGCGCTACCCCAGAATTGCAAAAGAGGACCGTACGGTCCAGGACACCATCCCCAACTACAGGGGATGAGGACGAAACCGTGACCCACAAAATCAACCCAGAGATAACTAAACCGGGGGGGCCGGATCCGGCACCAACTGAGGTCCCGGCTCCCGAGAAACCACCTCAGGAAAGAGGGAGAAGAATTGAAAGAGAGAGGAGAGTGGTTTTAAGATCAAACCGAGAAGTGGCTGGTACCTCTTACCGAGCACGCCTGACGTCTACTCCCAAAAATAGACCCTCCACGGTTCAGGGCCCACGTCAACAAATAGAATCAAGGAACACCGGAGTTGGGGCCACTGAACATGCTCATACATCCCACGAGGAAGAGGGTAATAATGATGGAGAGGGAGAAGACAGGGAGGCGGCCACCTCGAGTGATGACGTGGTCTCCGAAGAGGAAAATCAGGCTTCGGTGATGTCGGCAGTAGGCCCTCCTGATCCTAATGACCCCCCACCGAGAGTTGTGCTAGGAGCAACCCGGAAAGGATTCAAGAAGCAACAGCCGGTGTTAAGCATCTTCCAGGCTTCGGAAAGGCTGGCAAGGGAGGTTCAATTGGGATGGGTGGAAACCAAGGATGGAAGGAAAACCTATATCCCAGAAGTTAGGCAGAAAGAATACCCCTTCCCACCAGCCTGGTGGGAAAAAATAGAAGGAAATATAGACGTCCCGGTGAGGCTAACCTACAGGGAGGCAATGAATGTGTTAAACACACCAGCCTACCACACCCTAGTAAGTTACACAGATTTGACAAAAAATTTTAGGGAAGGCTTTGTGACCGTAATGTATGACGTATTGTTGCGGAGGATGAAGCAGGGTGTGTATGATGCCGCTCAAGCAGAACTAAGAGCGTGTGAAGATTTGGACACACACGCTGTTAATCCCGCAATGTCCACACAAACCAACATAATTGGAAACTTCACCCAACTAGCTCAGCCGAGCACCACACAACTGGGAGCGACTTATCTGGAAAATACAGGGATGCCCGGAAATGACCTGGAAAGAGAGACACGAGCCTTTAAAACTTTAAAAGGAATGGTACGCGTAAAGTACCAAAAAGAAAGCGTCAAAGAATATTTATTGGCAACTTGGCCAGTAATCAAAGACGGTCCGGGCGGAGAGTTGTCAAAGAAGTTGTGGCTGCAATATATTACAGCCGAGCCCATTGGAAGGGATGAGACAGCCCAGGAAGCCTACCAGAGGTGGGTGGATGATGAAGAAGATGACGAAGATGCACATATAACCAGAGCTAAAGAAGCATTAAAACAGGGTCTCACCTTGCTGAATGTGTGGCATAAGTTAAAACAAGTGATAAGCCCAAACAGATACGTGCGAGTATTGAGAGCAGTTACCGAGGACAAGGACACCACTTTTGTGAAGCTGGGTGCGGAGGCAACTCTGGCACGAATCGAAGAATCCATAAAGAAATGGGACAGAGTAACAAAACACTACATGGAGAGACAAAAGCCGAATCCATCGGGCAGCACTCGCACTCGCACAGAAGATACACAAGCAAGTCGGAAACCACCACCACAGCCAACTTATGGGAAGGGGCAAAAATTTAATGATAATCAGAGACAAAACACCCGAGAGAATCCCAAACCCCCTTATGGTAAAGTAAATTCAACTGGTTATGTGGCAAAAGATGTGTATGACAAAATGTCACCAGAAGAAAGAAAGGCCCTGGCAGAGGCTCGCAAGGCTGCGGCCCCTGCTGGGCCCAGAAAATAAGTGAAAAAGAGGCGCGGGTCACCCTGTCAGGCGTGTACAGAGAGGGAGACAATCTCTACACTGATATTGATGGAGCTCCATATTTAGTAGATACCGGAGCTGAGGTGTCGATGACCCGCAAAGCCTTGAAAGTGATAGGACACCTAACTGTTATGATGGCAGATGGATCAGTGACCAGCATGCCAATTGGAGTCTGGAAAAGAATCGTTTGGGTGAAAGGGCCCCACAATTTACTGACATTAAGAGACGCCGAAGATCTGAAAAAACCAGCACATCAGCGTCAGCCAGTAAAAGCAAGGTTGGAAAATATTAAAGCAAAAACAGTCCGAGTGGGTCCAACTAAAACCATGCCACTGAATGAGTGGTACAAACCTGTGGATGTGGACTCCGTCCGGATCCAATTGGTCCAAAACAGCGACCTGTCTCCAGATGGGAAGCAGAAACTGACCGCCATATTGGAAAGGGCAGCTGTGGCGTATTTCAAGAACGACTGTGGTGACCTTGGATCAAAATACATCCACACAATTGAAGGAGGAGTGCATCCACCGGTGAGACAATATCCCTTGAATCCCGAAGCAGTGGCTGAAATGGAAACAATCGTGAAGGAACTTCTACAGCTTGGCATCATTCGGGAAGAATCAAATCCAGTGACCAACAGCCCGATTCAGGCAGTGAAAAAACCAGAGGCGTCCGGGGGAGGATGGAGGCCAGTTATCAACTTTAAAGCTCTTAACCGCCGGACGGTGGCTAATCGAGCTAGCCTCATAAATCCCCAGGCATCCCTAAAGACGCTAAGAGTGAAGAAATACAAATCATGCATTGATTTAGCAAACGGGTTCTTTTCACTACGACTGGCCAAAACATCACAAGGAAAAACAGCATTCACGCATAAAGGGAAATCATACGTGTGGCAAAGATTGCCACAAGGATACAAAAACTCCCCAAATGTGTTTCAATCAGCGGTTTTACAAGTTTTGAGTGGTTTGGATGTTACGGTGTACATCGATGATGTGTTTGTTTCAAATGACGAAGAGGAAGAACATTTGGACTTGCTGCAGAAAGTGGTGGAACGAGTCTCCGCTGCCGGCCTCAAGCTGAATCTCAAGAAATGCCAACTAGCTCGATTCCAAGTGGATTACTTGGGATTCCAAGTGACTGAGAACCTAGGAATCTCAGAAGGATTTCGACAGAAAATTGAACAGATTTCGCCCCCGAGATCAGAAACAGAGTTGCAGCGAATACTTGGACTGTGCAATTATGTGCGGGATCATATTCCTCACTATCAGAAACATGCAAGGCCACTGTACGGCCGCTTGAAGAAAACACCGGAGGGCCAAAAACCAACAAAGTGGCAGTGGTCAGACAAAGACAATGAGAACTTGAATAATTTGAAACAGGCCGTCCGAGAAGCCGTGCGGCTTGAGCCACGAAGTTTGACAGTAAGACTGGTCGCAAAGGTGCAGTGCGAAGAAAATGATGCAATGGTGTCGGTCAGCAACGAAGGTGCCGGTTTGGTGGCCTTGTGGACCTACACCCTGTCCAGCGTCGAGAAAAAAATTCCCCCAGGAGGAGAAAGAACTTGCAGTGTTGGCAAGGTACTGGAGTAATTTAAAAGACCTGGCCCAGGGACAAGGTATCAAAGTCCAGACCGGAAGTAACGTGCATCGTTTTCTAAGAAAGACTACAATCGAGAGCACTAAAGCGACCAACATCCGATGGGGCAGATGGGAAGACATCCTACTAGACCCCGACTTAGAAATTGGACCAAATACAACCTCCACAAAGAAGCCGATACCCAAAAAGAATATGGATGAAGAGAAGCCCTATGAATGGACTCTTTACACCGATGGGTCAAAAAAGGAAGGAGAGCAGAATGCCCACTGGGGGTTTATTCTGAAGCAGAATGGAGTGGAGCGTTGCCGCCGCAAAGGAAAGACACCCGGCAGCGCGCAAGCAGGAGAGGCCACGGCAGTGCTGGAAGGACTGTTAGAAGCAGAAAAAAATCACGCTGGACGCGTAAGACTTATAACTGACAGTCATTATTGCGCGCAAGCTCTCAAATTCGATCTAGCCATTTGGGAAGAGAATGGCTTTGAGGGCGCGAAAGGAAAACTAGTGGCCCACTATGAAGTGTGGAAAAAAATAGCCGAGTTACGGCTAAATTTGAGTCTGGATGTGGTTCACCAGAAATCTCATGTAAAAGAAGGAGCTCATTGGAGAGGGAATAACGAAGTCGATCGATACGTCCAGGAAAGAAGAATAATAGTTGTAGGAGCAGAAAAATGGGACAAGACCCCTCGCGGAAAAGTGGTCCCAGACAAGAGCGTGAGGCAAGTCGTGTCGGCAGTGCATGAAGCACTAGGCCACGCGGGACCACTGCCTACGCGGAAAGAGTTAGAGAGGCTGGAACTCTGGGTCCCTGACCGAATGATTCGTGCGGTTCTGCGGGATTGTAATCCGTGCAACAAATACAACGCAGGGCGAAGAGGACGACGCACGGACGGATTGACGATCAGGAGTACTGTGCCGTGGGGCTCGGTTTGTATGGACGTAGCTGGCCCCATGGGAATAAGTGGCGCAAAGGGTGAAAAATACCTGGTTGTGCTGGTAGACTCGATGTCAGGACACGTCGGGCTGAAAGCAGTGAGAAAAGCCAATGCAAACAGTGTGATCAAGACACTAGAAGATGGGTGCATGTGGCTAGGAATCCCAAAAGAGTTGAGAACAGACAATGGAACTCATTTCAAAAACGCCCAGGTAGACGAATGGTGTCGTAGGTGGGGAATAGTCAGAGTCTATTCGCCTCCCTATACACCACAGGCAAACGGAGTGGCCGAAAGAAGTATTGGCCTAGTCAAAACCTGGTTGGGAAAAAATGCAAACGGGAAAGAGTGGAGTACTAAACTACTTGATTTGGTTGCAGACCTGAACGGGAGGAGTAGGAGCAGCCGGCCCTCCCCGTCCGAAGAACTCAATCAACGACTCTTTGTGTCCCAGGAAGTGGGCAGAACCCAAGACAGCCCGTCCCAGGATAAAGAGAAGTGTCGGTTCAGCGTTGGACAGAAGGTGTGGATCAAGTCAAGGGACCTGAACAGCAACACAGCAGTGAAGGCCAAGTACGACTGCTCGGACATCGTTAGTGAAGTCTTGGACAGGAACACAGTACGACTAAAGAAGAAAGGTATCCAAGGAGTTGAACAGCTGAAGCCGTTATCGGCTGACCCGATTCAAGCCAAGAAGTAATTTAAATAACATATGGCAACGGACTACAGAATAATCCCGGCCTTCGTGCGCATGGCCGCACACAAAGGTGCGGTCATCGTAAGAAGAACGCCAAATGGGATCCAAACCGGAAGGGCCCTAAATCTGGTGAGATTGGCCAAGCGGGGTAGCACACCCGGTGGACCAGAACATTTTCACTGGACATGGGTCGACGAAGCGTGTGTCATTTGTTTGACACCCAACCTGTTGCCTACTATGTGGTCGGGAGTAGGCTTCATGATGCCACCGGTACTGACCACCGATGTAAGAGAACTGGAATTTGCCCAGAGGAATGAGGACAAGCTTCCAGTCAAAGTGTTAGATGCCATGGTATGCCACCAGTGTCGAATTACCATTTTGACACGAATGGTGTTCTTTTCACAGTGGGAGATCGGACCAACTACGGATGTACGGGCTCGACAAATTAGCTCGTGCACGTGTATTTGGGACGGCGATGAGCTGGAATATTGCCCCATGTGTTTAGAACACATGGCAAGAGGAAAATTATTGAAAGTCGGAGAAGCAGAGGGATGGCAAATCACCAGGGCAATGACCCCCCTGGCGACCCTCTATCCAGTGTTGGGAGGAGCATCTTGGCCGGCATATGATAATAATCAGGCCATGAAGAACCTTTATCTGGCCTTGGGCCATTGTTGGCCTTGGCCAAGGCCAGTCGGCCGGCCTGCCCCCGACAGTTATACAGAAGAGGCCGACGAAATGGCCTTGTTTGCTCGTGAGTCGGTTCTTTCCGCAGGAGGAACCGCAGTCCTTGGGGACCTGCTTGAGGGACCTTGGAGGCCCATGACTTGGGCTCGGGCTGTAGCCCAGTTGTTGGCGTGCAGGGACGCACCATTGGTCAAAGTGGAGGCAGCCCCTGCGGAAACAAGCCCGACTGTGAGCAACATGTACTGTTGGATCAGTCCTTATAGTGAATGAGGGTGAAGCAGCACTGGTAAGGATTACAGTGAAAATGGCCATCATTCCTTACGAAGGAATATATTCACTGGGAATCAAATTGGAGGCCAAAAGGCTTAGCCAAGTTGTAGCCATAAGAAACGCCGGGTCCCAGATACGGAATGTTCTTAGTGAACAAATACAAACAAGAAAGGAGCACGGCACAGTAGCGGCGATAGAATCTCAAAGAAAGGCCAAGGAGACAGATGACCTTGACCGGTCGGAAGCAAGAGAATGGGATAAAGGTCCCAGCCAGGAGTGGACACAGGGATGTCCAGCTGGAGGAAGCATGTTCCAATCGTTGGTGACGGAGGAAAATCCAACCACTTCTCTCCCGCCAGAAGTAGGAGTCCAAGTGGAAAATCCAACCACTTCTCTCCCGCTAGAAGTAGGAGTCCAAGTGGAAAATCCAACAACTTCTCTCCCGCCAGAGACAGGAGTCCAGAAGGAAAACCTGTTTCCAAAGGCAGAAGGTGGTGGCGTAAGTGACCGACCCGGGAAGATTCTACCGGACTGGACCCCTTTTGATTGGACGAAGTTGTATCCGGCAAATTGCTCTACTCCTGGCTGCGACGGAAGCGGTAGCACACGACCAGGGGCAACTTACCACCGCTCATTTAGAGCTTGTCCGATATATGTGGGGAGCCTCGAGGTGTGTCCCACGCCGGGATGTGATGGAAAAGGAAACACCAGATGGGGTCCGGAGCGTCACCGCACCCTTAAGACATGTCCAGTGCTGGCAGAAATGAAGCGCAAAGCCTCCGAAACCAGAAAACAAGCCGGTGGCCAAGAGAGCAACATGGCAGAAGATGCGGTAGACACCAGGCCGGGGGAACCAGGGCCGTCCACCTCTGATAGGCCGCTAGGAACGTTGGCTCAAGCGGCCTCCTACTATACACTGCGGTCTAAAGAGACAGACCCTCAAAAGAAAAAAAGGGGTCGAGCCGCAGTGGAGGGGTTGGTTAAGCTGTGGAGGCGGCCAGATTCCCAGGGGGGAGACAACTGAAAAAAAAAAAAGAGAGAAGAATGTGTACATACGTGTATATGTAAATGAATAGACATGTAATTGTGTATGTATACATGTGTATATAAAAGTATGATAACAATGTATCATTAATGGACTGTACATAACCAATAATAGAAAGAAAACCAGACGGGGACAGCGGAAGGAGTGACCACCTTGGCCAAGGAGGTGGACGTTTTCCTTGGCACAAGGGAGGAGCCAGGGAAGGAGGAGGGGCTGGAAGATCCCCTATAAAGCCAGGAGAGAAGAACCAGATCTTCATTCAGCCCTGAGAAGTGACCAACCATGAACTTCCCGCGCGGAGTCAAGAGAAAGAGAACAATGAGCCTGGAGAGTGGGGAGTCACCAATGACCCCCCCAGGCTACACGGATGATCCCGCTGGTTGCAACCTGGTGGAACCAGCGGGTAGGCTGAGCCCCGGGACCGGGGCTTCCACAGACAACGATGGGAAAAACGGGAGGAATCCGTTTTTTGCGCAAGAGGAACAAGAGATTTATGCAAACCGGGAATGGATAGCTCTGGAGCCGCTCTGGAGCCACTCTACGCGAATGCAGTTCCCGTGAGCAGGAATCCAGAGCCAAATTTTGAAAGGCGAAGAATAACTTTATGTGCAGACGGCGGGTATGAGATTCCCAGCACTTCGCCTTTTTGCGACGAACCACCGAATTTACCCGACAACCCTCCAATGGATTGGAACACAATTGAATGGAGACCATCTATTTTTCCTCAGCCAGCGATATCATGGAAGAAGACCCTGATGACGGATTGGCTGACAGCTATAATACTGTCAGTCATTTTGACAGGCATCCTACTCAGCTTCACACTTTGGAAGAGCGCGGCCCGCTATGATCCGATGGAGATGATCAATATCGAGTACGATGGAACGAAGCTCTTCAATCAAACCTGTTGGGCAGTGGACTTTGGAAGCGTCACCGTGAAATGGAATACATCCATAGCACCAGACATCGCTACCAGACAATATTGGACATCGGTGCTGCGACGACGAGAGAAGATGATCGCCTTGCCACTGGAACCAGGAGCAATTCCGCGCGCAGGAGACGAGGAGGAAAGACGATATAAGACAAAAAGGGAAATAGTGAGTGAAGTAACTCACTTTCCCGATCATTTGGGTCTCGTGAATTGGACAGGGCAAATAATAAGTAACATCAGTGCTTGTGATATGAGGTACTTCAAAGCGCCAGAAAACTTTGCTAATCTAACGATAAGCTTGATTTGCAAGAACAAACGTGAAGAGAAAATTGTTAAAAGAAATTGGATTTTAAAAGTGCGCGAGGAGCATGCGGAATGGTATAGCAATGCCTCGTGTGTCCCGTTGCCCGAATCAAAAGGAGGGTATTGGGAAAAGAGTGGGAAAAGGCCGGATGAATTTTCATTCCCGGCCCCAATGAAAAACTCCACGTGCCGGGGCACTTATCCCGGATGGGAGCCGTGCTGGAGTTGTTTAGATTTGGTTTGTGAAAAAACTCAGGATTATTCAAGTAAGCGTCGCCTTAACCGGGTGCCGAGAAGCCTGTCCGACAGCCAGAAGCCAGTATTTTGGGACTGTCAGAGAGTTTTTAGTAGGTTAAATGCGTGTTACTTTAATGTGGGACAATTTTGTGAGAATAATTATCATGTGATAATGTGGGCCTATAAATTCCAAAAGATGAAGTCCCCTGTCGCAGTGTCAACAAGGGGAGGGAGGAAGTTCAACCCAAATAAGGAACCAGTGGATTTTGAATTTTGGCTAAATAGTTCATTTCCATGGTTATGGCAGGTACAGAGACAGATCGCTGTGCCCAGCAGTGACCAGGGCAGACACCGGTTGTACCCATCGGCAAGGCACTTATGGGTTCAACGGTTACCCACTCCTGCCGATTTGTTGACGGTAACTCCGGGAGAATTTGATAAAATTGACCAATGTGTAGTGGGCAAAATTTATGCTGGATTGCATGGGAAGGATTGGACAGTTGGGAAGTCACCAAGATGTGACCTGGATGAGATCAAGCGATCCGTCTTGGGCACCAGGTGGGTTCACAACTGTGCCAGTCTCTTAGTAAACAAAACAGTGAAAGGAATTTTACAGGCATGGTCTGAGATAAATGTTCGGGACCCCGCCAAGACATGGTGGGGATTTAACGGGTATGAGATGAAGCAATGGGTTATACCCTGTTTAAACGTAACAACAAATTACTGGGTTCAATACCAATATATGTCAACAGTATATTCAAAAGAGACTGATATCAAGCCCACGGGAATATATTCCCCATATATCTATGTGAATCCTCGGCCCTGGGCGATGACTTGTAACACTGAGAAAACAAAATGTTTGATTGCCTTAGCTCGTGAACAATGTGTTACACTGCCTAATTGGAAAGAATATTGTTTAGATAAATATCAAGATGAGAGATACAGAAGTGTGGAAGGGGCTTTGTAGGAGTACGTCTCGCCACAAAACAGGTGGAGGCGTCAGCCCGCTAGAGACCGGGTGCCTTGTAGTACCTGGGTACAAAATGAAGGATTGCTAAATTTAGGCAAGCCAGTGTCTATCCCCTATCGGCTGCCTGCGCTGATGCAGATTGCTGAGGGGCGTGCGTTCCGAAAGAGTCTGTGTGAGGGGCGGCAGTTTATAGGTTTTGATTGGGTTGGCCCCAATAGAATTTTCAATAATGGAACATGTTTCTCCCCGTCAGAGCATTGGATAAAATGTGGTCATGGAGACAATATTCATGATTGCACTTGGTATGAGAAGATAGGGGTGGCGCTGCAGTCAGCAACAAGTGCCGCGGTTGAGGCCTTTGGGGACGTGATCCCTGGTGCGTTGGAAATGGTACTGGGGCCAATCTGGGCGTGGGTGCTAGTAGGGTTTGCATTGATAGGGATAGCAACGACTCTGTGCATTGCCATAAAAGGAAGCATTAAGAAGATTTTATTCGACCCCCGCGAAAGAGGGGTGTCTCTAGTTAGGCAAATGACGGCCCGCAAGAGGGGTGGTCGGAACGTCGTATTAAAAGGAGAAGTCGGGCAGCCGTCGGGCATTCGAGCCTGACAGCTCAGAGACAGGGACTACAAGAGAGAGAAAAAAAAAAAAAAGGGAACTAAAACTAATAATGGCAACAAACAGCTCAAGCGGGTTTTTAGATCCAAGGGGGAGGCCAGGAGCGATGAGAGTGAGTAACGAAGTTCAATATTGGGTTTTATTCAGTATCTGGACAGCCTACTGCTGTTCTGGGTCTTGGGATTTGCAACAACTCACTCGCCCCGTAATTTTGGTCATATCAATATTCAAGGTTTTGATTTTGAGATTTTTATACACAAGACACACGATGGGTTTGGGTCTTTTTGTAGTCTACATGCATGGCCGAATGTATGTTGACCCTGATACACCCAGAGGTATCGCCGAAATTGTATTGCTTATTTTGTGGAGTGTTTTGGAAGTGGTGTCAATTTTTGTTTATTATGTTGTGTTTGGGGTTGTCATATTGGAAGCGATATTGGTGATAGGAATGGCCATGTATGTTATAAAGATGGTAGCCGGACTTGACCAGCATGCACGCACCTCTGTCGCGTGGAGATGGCGTACGGCCAAACTCGTACTCTGGTGCGTGATATGGGGGTCATTGTCTGTGTTACTTTGGGTCGAAGTGGTGGACCAATTGGCAATGATAACCTGGTTTTTTACATACTCTGTTTTTTTTCCCCTCCCGCCCCGAGAGGCGGGAGGACGGCCGCAGAGAAGCCCCCCTATTGTATACCAAGGGGCTGGCAGAGGGGTGATTGTTTGATGAAAAATGTTAAAATTTGTGCTTCCATGTTTTACAGACTGTACACTGGTTTGGGGATGCACCTAAATGCATCCTGTGCGGAATGAGCCATATGAAATTGGCCTGGGTGATCGGGACATCTTATGTGGGAAGCTGTTGTTATCAGGCCGGCTTTAGTTTGACTTGGCTGGTCCCTGACGGTCTGTATGTAAAAGAGGGAGAGCAGTCCAGCTTGGACCATCTCGGATGGGAAGGATGTGCGGAGTTGATGATCACCGCGACTCTGCTCGAGACAACTCGAGGGCCCCTAACAGCATGTACGGTTCTCACGCAAGGAGCAGGAAGAACCCACGGCACCATCTGGCCTTTGATTCACCTGACCTGGCGTCAACGGAACGGCACTCGATGCGTCACTTCGCATTGGCAATGTGGGCGCTGTCTGGCGGTGAGCGCTCCTCATCGCTTTCTCCCGGCTGACTTTTACACCCACCCGAACGCGGAATATGGAGCACACCGACCTATGGTGATACCCAGCGAGGCCCCTGTGGGGCTTGTCCGGCCTGCGCGTCGGGGAGGAGGACGGTACAGAGAGCCAGGCGAGGGTTCCATGAGGCGTCGGGATTCAGACGACAGCCGTATGTATGGAGGGCCTGGCTACGGTGATGATCCTCCCCTCGACTCGCCCACCAGCCCCGTACGGCTGATAAGCCCGCTGGATGTGGATGCAGCTCCTTCTGGGTCTGAGGACGACGATGAGGCTCAAGACAGAGAACGCGAGAGCGACCTCGGGGCTGAGGATGAGGAAGCAGATGTCGAGAGTGTGGCCACAGGGGATTCAACGCCACCGGTGCTGGTGGAACGAGTCTCCGCTGCCGGCCTCAAGCTGAATCTCAAGAAATGCCAACTAGCTCGATTCCAAGTGGATTACTTGGGATTCCAAGTGACTGAGAACCTAGGAATCTCAGAAGGATTTCGACAGAAAATTGAACAGATTTCGCCCCCGAGATCAGAAACAGAGTTGCAGCGAATACTTGGACTGTGCAATTATGTGCGGGATCATATTCCTCACTATCAGAAACATGCAAGGCCACTGTACGGCCGCTTGAAGAAAACACCGGAGGGCCAAAAACCAACAAAGTGGCAGTGGTCAGACAAAGACAATGAGAACTTGAATAATTTGAAACAGGCCGTCCGAGAAGCCGTGCGGCTTGAGCCACGAAGTTTGACAGTAAGACTGGTCGCAAAGGTGCAGTGCGAAGAAAATGATGCAATGGTGTCGGTCAGCAACGAAGGTGCCGGTTTGGTGGCCTTGTGGACCTACACCCTGTCCAGCGTCGAGAAAAAATTCCCCCAGGAGGAGAAAGAACTTGCAGTGTTGGCAAGGTACTGGAGTAATTTAAAAGACCTGGCCCAGGGACAAGGTATCAAAGTCCAGACCGGAAGTAACGTGCATCGTTTTCTAAGAAAGACTACAATCGAGAGCACTAAAGCGACCAACATCCGATGGGGCAGATGGGAAGACATCCTACTAGACCCCGACTTAGAAATTGGACCAAATACAACCTCCACAAAGAAGCCGATACCCAAAAAGAATATGGATGAAGAGAAGCCCTATGAATGGACTCTTTACACCGATGGGTCAAAAAAGGAAGGAGAGCAGAATGCCCACTGGGGGTTTATTCTGAAGCAGAATGGAGTGGAGCGTTGCCGCCGCAAAGGAAAGACACCCGGCAGCGCGCAAGCAGGAGAGGCCACGGCAGTGCTGGAAGGACTGTTAGAAGCAGAAAAAAATCACGCTGGACGCGTAAGACTTATAACTGACAGTCATTATTGCGCGCAAGCTCTCAAATTCGATCTAGCCATTTGGGAAGAGAATGGCTTTGAGGGCGCGAAAGGAAAACTAGTGGCCCACTATGAAGTGTGGAAAAAAATAGCCGAGTTACGGCTAAATTTGAGTCTGGATGTGGTTCACCAGAAATCTCATGTAAAAGAAGGAGCTCATTGGAGAGGGAATAACGAAGTCGATCGATACGTCCAGGAAAGAAGAATAATAGTTGTAGGAGCAGAAAAATGGGACAAGACCCCTCGCGGAAAAGTGGTCCCAGACAAGAGCGTGAGGCAAGTCGTGTCGGCAGTGCATGAAGCACTAGGCCACGCGGGACCACTGCCTACGCGGAAAGAGTTAGAGAGGCTGGAACTCTGGGTCCCTGACCGAATGATTCGTGCGGTTCTGCGGGATTGTAATCCGTGCAACAAATACAACGCAGGGCGAAGAGGACGACGCACGGACGGATTGACGATCAGGAGTACTGTGCCGTGGGGCTCGGTTTGTATGGACGTAGCTGGCCCCATGGGAATAAGTGGCGCAAAGGGTGAAAAATACCTGGTTGTGCTGGTAGACTCGATGTCAGGACACGTCGGGCTGAAAGCAGTGAGAAAAGCCAATGCAAACAGTGTGATCAAGACACTAGAAGATGGGTGCATGTGGCTAGGAATCCCAAAAGAGTTGAGAACAGACAATGGAACTCATTTCAAAAACGCCCAGGTAGACGAATGGTGTCGTAGGTGGGGAATAGTCAGAGTCTATTCGCCTCCCTATACACCACAGGCAAACGGAGTGGCCGAAAGAAGTATTGGCCTAGTCAAAACCTGGTTGGGAAAAAATGCAAACGGGAAAGAGTGGAGTACTAAACTACTTGATTTGGTTGCAGACCTGAACGGGAGGAGTAGGAGCAGCCGGCCCTCCCCGTCCGAAGAACTCAATCAACGACTCTTTGTGTCCCAGGAAGTGGGCAGAACCCAAGACAGCCCGTCCCAGGATAAAGAGAAGTGTCGGTTCAGCGTTGGACAGAAGGTGTGGATCAAGTCAAGGGACCTGAACAGCAACA
Organism: Syngnathus scovelli; assembly: GCF_024217435.2. Lineage (NCBI taxonomy): Eukaryota > Metazoa > Chordata > Actinopteri > Syngnathiformes > Syngnathidae > Syngnathus > Syngnathus scovelli. The sequence goes on along the minus strand of NC_090847.1, from coordinate 857,232 downwards.
CAGCAGTGAAGGCCAAGTACGACTGCTCGGACATCGTTAGTGAAGTCTTGGACAGGAACACAGTACGACTAAAGAAGAAAGGTATCCAAGGAGTTGAACAGCTGAAGCCGTTATCGGCTGACCCGATTCAAGCCAAGAAGTAATTTAAATAACATATGGCAACGGACTACAGAATAATCCCGGCCTTCGTGCGCATGGCCGCACACAAAGGTGCGGTCATCGTAAGAAGAACGCCAAATGGGATCCAAACCGGAAGGGCCCTAAATCTGGTGAGATTGGCCAAGCGGGGTAGCACACCCGGTGGACCAGAACATTTTCACTGGACATGGGTCGACGAAGCGTGTGTCATTTGTTTGACACCCAACCTGTTGCCTACTATGTGGTCGGGAGTAGGCTTCATGATGCCACCGGTACTGACCACCGATGTAAGAGAACTGGAATTTGCCCAGAGGAATGAGGACAAGCTTCCAGTCAAAGTGTTAGATGCCATGGTATGCCACCAGTGTCGAATTACCATTTTGACACGAATGGTGTTCTTTTCACAGTGGGAGATCGGACCAACTACGCATGTACGGGCTCGACAAATTAGCTCGTGCACGTGTATTTGGGACGGCGATGAGCTGGAATATTGCCCCATGTGTTTAGAACACATGGCAAGAGGAAAATTATTGAAAGTCGGAGAAGCAGAGGGATGGCAAATCACCAGGGCAATGACCCCCCTGGCGACCCTCTATCCAGTGTTGGGAGGAGCATCTTGGCCGGCATATGATAATAATCAGGCCATGAAGAACCTTTATCTGGCCTTGGGCCATTGTTGGCCTTGGCCAAGGCCAGTCGGCCGGCCTGCCCCCGACAGTTATACAGAAGAGGCCGACGAAATGGCCTTGTTTGCTCGTGAGTCGGTTCTTTCCGCAGGAGGAACCGCAGTCCTTGGGGACCTGCTTGAGGGACCTTGGAGGCCCATGACTTGGGCTCGGGCTGTAGCCCAGTTGTTGGCGTGCAGGGACGCACCATTGGTCAAAGTGGAGGCAGCCCCTGCGGAAACAAGCCCGACTGTGAGCAACATGTACTGCTATCGAAGTATTTTGGACATGTGTAACAAGGACTTCCAGTATGTGACAAAAAAAGGAATATACTGTTTTGCCCCTGGGAATAAAGTTGGATCAGTCCTTATAGTGAATGAGGGTGAAGCAGCACTGGTAAGGATTACAGTGAAAATGGCCATCATTCCTTACGAAGGAATATATTCACTGGGAATCAAATTGGAGGCCAAAAGGCTTAGCCAAGTTGTAGCCATAAGAAACGCCGGGTCCCAGATACGGAATGTTCTTAGTGAACAAATACAAACAAGAAAGGAGCACGGCACAGTAGCGGCGATAGAATCTCAAAGAAAGGCCAAGGAGACAGATGACCTTGACCGGTCGGAAGCAAGAGAATGGGATAAAGGTCCCAGCCAGGAGTGGACACAGGGATGTCCAGCTGGAGGAAGCATGTTCCAATCGTTGGTGACGGAGGAAAATCCAACCACTTCTCTCCCGCCAGAAGTAGGAGTCCAAGTGGAAAATCCAACCACTTCTCTCCCGCTAGAAGTAGGAGTCCAAGTGGAAAATCCAACAACTTCTCTCCCGCCAGAGACAGGAGTCCAGAAGGAAAACCTGTTTCCAAAGGCAGAAGGTGGTGGCGTAAGTGACCGACCCGGGAAGATTCTACCGGACTGGACCCCTTTTGATTGGACGAAGTTGTATCCGGCAAATTGCTCTACTCCTGGCTGCGACGGAAGCGGTAGCACACGACCAGGGGCAACTTACCACCGCTCATTTAGAGCTTGTCCGATATATGTGGGGAGCCTCGAGGTGTGTCCCACGCCGGGATGTGATGGAAAAGGAAACACCAGATGGGGTCCGGAGCGTCACCGCACCCTTAAGACATGTCCAGTGCTGGCAGAAATGAAGCGCAAAGCCTCCGAAACCAGAAAACAAGCCGGTGGCCAAGAGAGCAACATGGCAGAAGATGCGGTAGACACCAGGCCGGGGGAACCAGGGCCGTCCACCTCTGATAGGCCGCTAGGAACGTTGGCTCAAGCGGCCTCCTACTATACACTGCGGTCTAAAGAGAAAAAAAGGGGTCGAGCCGCAGTGGAGGGGTTGGTTAAGCTGTGGAGGCGGCCAGATTCCCAGGGGGGAGACAACTGAAAAAAAAAAGAGAGAAGAATGTGTACATACGTGTATATGTAAATGAATAGACATGTAATTGTGTATGTATACATGTGTATATAAAAGTATGATAACAATGTATCATTAATGGACTGTACATAACCAATAATAGAAAGAAAACCAGACGGGGACAGCGGAAGGAGTGACCACCTTGGCCAAGGAGGTGGACGTTTTCCTTGGCACAAGGGAGGAGCCAGGGAAGGAGGAGGGGCTGGAAGATCCCCTATAAAGCCAGGAGAGAAGAACCAGATCTTCATTCAGCCCTGAGAAGTGACCAACCATGAACTTCCCGCGCGGAGTCAAGAGAAAGAGAACAATGAGCCTGGAGAGTGGGGAGTCACCAATGACCCCCCCAGGCTACACGGATGATCCCGCTGGTTGCAACCTGGTGGAACCAGCGGGTAGGCTGAGCCCCGGGACCGGGGCTTCCACAGACAACGATGGGAAAAACGGGAGGAATCCGTTTTTTGCGCAAGAGGAACAAGAGATTTATGCAAACCGGGAATGGATAGCTCTGGAGCCACTCTACGCGAATGCAGTTCCCGTGAGCAGGAATCCAGAGCCAAATTTTGAAAGGCGAAGAATAACTTTATGTGCAGACGGCGGGTATGAGATTCCCAGCACTTCGCCTTTTTGCGACGAACCACCGAATTTACCCGACAACCCTCCAATGGATTGGAACACAATTGAATGGAGACCATCTATTTTTCCTCAGCCAGCGATATCATGGAAGAAGACCCTGATGACGGATTGGCTGACAGCTATAATACTGTCAGTCATTTTGACAGGCATCCTACTCAGCTTCACACTTTGGAAGAGCGCGGCCCGCTATGATCCGATGGAGATGATCAATATCGAGTACGATGGAACGAAGCTCTTCAATCAAACCTGTTGGGCAGTGGACTTTGGAAGCGTCACCGTGAAATGGAATACATCCATTGTTGGGTTGACAACATTTATCTGAAATCAATCTCGGAGACGGTAGGTCTTTCTTGGCTTAGCGTTTTCTTCTGCGCAGAAGGGCGCACCCCAAACACACGCAGCAAGTGTGGCTGAGAATACGCGCTCTGCTCTGAGAATCTCCGTGCATTTATTGAGAGAGAAACAAAGGGGCAAGTGTACATGGTCGAATAGGTTTCCAGACAGAAAGAACAACATTCCATAGTTATATCCCATTACCACAGAACACAGGGAGTACTCTTTATGAGTGGGCAGTATGGACGTCTCATGACCATTAGCTCAACAAAGATGTAGTCTTTAGTGCCTCTGGGAATACATTGCTGTGTCGTACCCATGACCTTTGTCCGCTTCAGCCGTCCCATGACAATCTCATGATCTACACATGTCTAGCTAACTGTGGGGCTTATTGTATAGCGCGGCTAATGACTGCCATATGCCCCCAAGTCATTTTCACGAGGCCAGATTCTGCGGAGAATCTTGCACACAAAAGTAGTTACATAGAATCCAATGATAAAAAGTATATCATTTCCATCATTCCCCCCTGTTTAACATTGGAATTCATGGAAAACAAAACATCAACTAATAACTACATATGTGTATAAATGAGTATATGCTTACACAATATAGTATAGTACCATCAAAAAGCATGAAAGTTTACATTCCAGAGTTTATCAGAACTACAGCCCTTCATCCGGCTTTGGCTATGTTCGTTATAATGGAATGTATTTTGTTCTGGATCGTCAAGAAAAATAGACAGGTAGGCGATTTATGCAAGGCGGTCCCACTCATCTTGTTCACACTGGGCCAACATGATATTCTGGACAGCAGATGCTGATGTCAACCCTTTAGTCATGTGACTAATTAAAATAATGCCGCATGTGGTCATTTGATAAAGTAATGAAGGACATAATATTGACACAATATCACAGCATACTGCAAAGTTGAAATGCTCTTAGTTTTGCCCCCCTTGCATATGTATGTGTCTGTCGATGAATTGCTCTGGGATCACTGCCCAGGGCCTGTTGTCCATCCAAGATCTTTATGTCCACTTCACTGTCCTCAGAGTCTCTTCCCAGGCCCCGGTCAGCGTCCAGGAGTTCCCTAGTAATCGACATCTCCATAACCAGTCGTCAGCAAACAATTCTTCTCCTTTGTGGTTGTTCGGGGCACGGGGATGATTGGTGGTCGTTGTCTCATCGGAGTGTTCAATAGAACCTCCAAGCGTCCCTGCATCTACTCCTACGATCCAGAGGCCCGCGTGAACCTAAAACAAACAAACAAACAACAACACTCCCCCCAGGAGTTATGAATTATCTTCCTTATTTCTCATCGTGCTGTCAGTCTCGCACGATTTCTCCTGTGACTGCTGCCTGTTGAATTCTGGCACGTCCTGTTAAAGCCTCCAAAACAAGTGAATCCAAAAAAGCATTGAATGTCACAATTAAATTTTATATGTATCTACTTACGCACTCAAACGTAACTCCACCCCCCTTTGACACATTCGGCCAATGTGTCATTAGGTATTTAAAAAGGAACCGGCAAACGTCCTACCACATCATCACGTCTTGCAGCCAGTCCTGTCGAATCTTGCAGTCATCCAGGATCGTCATCCCCAAGTTCCTGAAAATTGACTGTGCACCTCACACTCGGCAATACCAACAACGGACACTTGTGCTCACAAAACTACACAGGCATTGAGTATCTACTGAATAAAAATAGACACACCATGAATCATGGCGCACGGGGATTCCGTCCTGAAAATCATCAATCATCATAAAAATCAAAAGGGTTAGGGTTAACATTTTCACGTGAATTCAACATAAACTTTCCAAGACTGCAATCGACAACCTGCAAAAGTAATACAAGTTATAAAACAACCAGCAATCTGCTCCTTGGCTGTCGGTTGACGCTGCAATAAGTCAAGTGACACACAGAAACAAAGCCAAGCTCGCACTTGCCACAAGCAAGCTTAAGTTCCATATGTATGGTTGTCATCTACATAGTCTGTCACCTTGTCGGGTGAGTTCAGGTTCGTCATGTCATATGTCCATCGTCCTAGTGTTCGATATCAGTCCTGTCTTGTCCATCCGTGTTGCTGAATTCGGCCTTCTCCATGAACTATTTTTGTTGTTCATGGTGCCTTTGATTAACCATCGGCTGTTAGTCATCACGCTTGGGTGTTCCCGTCTCAGGTGAGAGGAATCTCACCCTCAACTGTGACCCTTTCATACCAACCACAAAATACTTTGGCCTTTCATACTGCCCTCAACACACACACACACATATTCGTAACCACACAAGCGCCAATCCATTTGCATCTATCACTCATACAACAGCAAACAAATTTAGTATGTGTAAGTGAACAGGCAATCAGCGAATATTAACGGTAAACCCTTCATTTCTGGATGTTCTTCCCAAGTGAATATTTCGTACATTCGTACCGGACCTTTACTGTAAAATTGCCAATTAAATGCCTAAAAATTCAGTCATTTGTACTGCTGAGCATGTTCATGGATGAGCATGGGGAAAGAAGCAGCCTCAGTAGGTCCGTAAATAATCTTGTCCTAATCCATCGTTCTGATCGAGCACCTGGGTAAAGATACTCAAAAGTCTTCCTCCAACAGTCTACTCCACTACATTATTTTCACTTTGCCATGTTAAGGCATTTGTTTTCCGAGTCCTATCACATTTGTCATCGCGTTCACTGTCACTTGGTGTGAGTCTCATGCAGTGTTATTCTTAACTGTCAAAAGTTTTCATGGCTGTTATTCCTTGATCTTATCAAACTTTTTGTTTTGACACCAGAATTTCCCTATGAGGTGTGATTAACTTCTACTTTATTAATTACCTCCATTGAATAATCTAATCACCTTTTGACTGCATCCTAGTAGATCCTAATGCCCTATTTTTCCTTCTCCGAACTGTTAATGACTAAATGTCTAATTGTTAAGCTGGATGGGCTAAATGTGATTCTACTCTTATTTCTTACAATTTTAGCCTATCTGTTTCATCCAAATTTATCCTCTGACTATGATACTTCTTCTTTCTTCGTAACACTACACAATTTGTTCCTTATTTGTTTATCTTTTAGCAAGACTCCTCAGTTGTGTCAAACTCAGTGCCCAAGCAAGCTTCCATCCACTCTGACCCAAGCTCCACCAAGTTTGATAACGTCTTGATGCATCTTTCAGGTCTTGTGTGTCTTTCGCCGCACCTCATTGTCAGGTTGTTATCTTTGGTTGTAGTCTCAGAGTCAACTCATCCCTCACTCTTGGATGAGTCCATTTTCAACTGAGTCCATTCTCATCTTGTGAGTCCATTCACTCTTTGTACTCCGCCTCCGAGGATGTCGTTCTCCTCCAGGGCGTTGTGCTCCCCCCAAGCACAAATATAGTCCTTCTTTGCTCTTGCAAAGGTCAAAGGTGCCTTAGAGCCATGCACCATTTTTTCTTGATGTTCTCAGCTGTCGGTGGAGTCTCGGGATCGAGTTTCAGAGTCACTGATGGATACTGAAAAAACAGACTGGGGTACCAAACTTAATTATCATCTTCCAATTTGACATAAATTCCATAGTGCCTTCTGTTAATCAAACTTCAAATTCTACTATTATCAATAATCTAATCTACCTGAGAAGGACAGCGCCTTTCCTTCATGAGCGCTCGGATGTGTTGTGATGGACCTCATTTGAACCATTTTAAATTGACAGATTACCCTAAACTTAAATTGCAAGTCTTAACTGTGATTTCTCTCAATTATACTGTAATTTCCAGAAACTCCTCCTATTTCCAGGCTACTATCTATCTTTTGTTTTCCTAACTTTGATTTTATGCCATTCTCTCTATTACCTTTCCACCTTTCCTGATTTGAGCCTTCAATTTCTGATCTAGTTTTCAAATTTTGCCTAGTATCATCTCTATTTTGACCTCAGTATTAATGGTGTTATGCTCACTTTACAGATATTACTGAACTGTCCTGAATTTATAATTCACTGCCAGTACATCGAAGGCCATTTCTCAGCTGTTCACTTTTTCCATGTTGCTGCTAGGCTCCACTATTCGAATCTTCGAATTTTCATATAGAGTTTCTTTTAGGTTCCTGTGTGGATCATGTTTCACACAAACAGGACATGCTTAAAAATTATTTATTTATTTTTTTTTTTAAGAATCTAAACCAAAGGTAACTAATAGGTAACTAATAACTCATCTCCCCCCTGTAGTCACATAAGTGACACAACAGGCGTTGCCTTAAAAGTCATTTTGGCAAAACAGTTTTGTTATTGACATCGTCAATAGCACCTTATCCATTATCACACCCTTTGTTGTTTGAACTAATATCATTTTCAATCTTGTCAATCCTTCTTCTACTTTTGGTGTCCACGCGAATGTATCTTTGACTGCTAACGGCTATCCATGTGCCACTCCTGTTAGTGGGTTAGCAATTTCAGCATAGCATGGAGCCCAAGCTCTGCAGTAATGACAAAAAAAACATCAGTTGTTCTTCGTGACAGGTCGTGGTGTGTCTAATATAACCTGTTCCCTGCTCTCCCTTTCGCTGAGAGTAAACCAAGATAGTTTACTTCTGGTTTTTACCCATCCTAACTTCTGTTACTTGACTTCACTTCCTCTCTGGCCTAAATGCTGCATGAGGAGAAAGGAATCTCATCCTTACACTTCCTTTGTTTCAAAAGCAATTATCATCATTGTAGACGAAAACTTGATTTTTTCTCTATATGGAGCCCTTTGAGACTGTTTGTGATTTAGGGCTATACAAATAAACTTGACTTGACTTTTAGATGAAAGCCTAAAACGAGCCATTCAATTCATGATAATCAGTCAACCACTGTGAAATAAGCCCTATTTTCTTTTCTTAGCATTAAATATGCTCAAAATCATTCTTTCTTCAAAGTTGTTCTACTACTTTTCACATAGTAGTCTCCAACAACGTCAACCAGTCAAGCTGTATCTTTTTTTTTTCTTTTTAAGTCAAATCTTGTCATTCATTCCTGCTCATTTGCATTTCACACACGCGCACACACACACAGGCACGCACGCATGCACTGTTCTCACTCTCCTCAAGCTCTCTTCAAGCTGTCCACACAGTCATACTACATCATTTTTAATTCACAGTCCTCATTTGAATCTGTCCTATCTCAAGGTTCTTGGTAAAACAACCCACTCATTCCGATTTTGACATATTCCAAAAATTCACTCAAGAGATGCTTGCATTCAATTAATTCCATAAGCTTTTCATTTCCACAAAATTTGCAAATTTAGGGCAATTTTCCTTCCACTCATTCTTAAAGGCAAATTCTACATTTCACCTTTACATTGTCCCAGTTTGAAATTCACATCATTCAGCCCATTTAAATCACACTGGGAAAGTTTTTAAACATTCCCGAAATTGCAAAATTAAAAAATTCATATTTTCACGTTAAATTATTACTTCTTTGTATGGCATGCTCAAACTTGGCCAATAAAAGATTGATTAAAATTTCTGCAAAATTTTACAAAATTCATATTTCACCTCTAAGTTCTACATGTTTCAACTGATTCAATTCTGCTCGAACATCATTCTGTTGCATCTCCTAAATATTTATTCATCTTTTTCGCCTGTCTTTACACCAATTTCTCCAAAAAATGCATTTTCCAGTTTCAATGTCTCCTTTTTTATTTTATTTTTTCTTGCAGTGCAAATCGAATAGACCCCAGTCTAGTAACTTTCCTTGCACACTATTTTAGCCAATTTCAAAATTTTAACACATAGACACACATAAACACACAGAGAACACAAGGACAACACAAAGGCCCACAACAAAACACAGTGCACAAACAACATCAACAAACAATGCTGCGCAAACGTCTTCCCCTATTTGATGTTTTGGTTTTACTATTTTTATTTATTTTTTCTCACATTACTGGCCTTTCAATAAGGTTTGACAACTGTATCATTCGCATACATCAGCGTCATTTATACTTTGGGGAAATTTAACAGCCTTGGTCATGCTTCTTGTTTGTACAGGAGTTCTTATTGACTGACCATAATATATTTTGCTATCATATGGGGGGGGGGGGGGGGGGTTCAGGTCTTTTAAATTAGATGCATGTTTTGCATAGGAGCAGAAGGAGCTTCTGCCTCAGGCTCCTCTTCTTGAGCCACGCCTAACAGTGCGCCTACGCACTATAGCTTCATTGTCTGACAATCATACTTGCAGCCTCAAGTTTGGTAACTTATTTAACGTATACTTCTCATCCCCTGATACATTGTCAGTAACACTTTGACGGCCCCCCCATTGTAATCAATTTAGTTCAACATTTAAATCATAGGGATTTCTAAAGATGGAATGTTTCTTTAGTGCAATAACAACTTTCTGTGGTAATTCCTGCTTTGACCAGTTTTCTGGTGAGGAATTCCACAGAAATTTGCCATTTCTCCCCACCATGTTACATGCAGCACAATAGCGAGTGATACGTGCTACCATTCACACACATTCACACCGCGGAATTTTCTTAACACAACGAGGTGTATTTCCGTCTACAAGTTCCATCTGTAGACCGAATTCCTATCACTTGGAATTCACAACAAGGACTCCGCCGTCCTTACCCAGGTACCCTTTTTCTGGGGACTAAAATACCCCAACCACGCAGCCAACAAAAAGGTCTCACCGAGTCTCCGAGAGATTTCTTGTGAAGTTTCCGTCAATCCTCGCTGCCGAGAGGTGCTGAACCGGACGCCGGCCTGGTGGATGAACATTGTTCCCCAGGGCTTTCCTTCAGGCGTCCTGTGACCTCTGCCGTGCACGGATTCGGCGTCTTCAACACTCTTCGGATCAGCGAGCAGATTTTCAGGAAATCCCGGACGAGCCCCCAAAAATGTTGGGTTGACAACATTTATCTGAAATCAATCTCGGAGACGGTAGGTCTTTCTTGGCTTAGCGTTTTCTTCTGCGCAGAAGGGCGCACCCCAAACACACGCAGCAAGTGTGGCTGAGAATACGCGCTCTGCTCTGAGAATCGCCGTGCATTTATTGAGAGAGAAACAAAGGGGCAAGTGTACATGGTCGAATAGGTTTCCAGACAGAAAGAACAACATTCCATAGTTATATCCCATTACCACAGAACACAGGGAGTACTCTTTATGAGTGGGCAGTATGGACGTCTCATGACCATTAGCTCAACAAAGATGTAGTCTTTAGTGCCTCTGGGAATACATTGCTGTGTCGTACCCATGACCTTTGTCCGCTTCAGCCGTCCCATGACAATCTCATGATCTACACATGTCTAGCTAACTGTGGGGCTTATTGTATAGCGCGGCTAATGACTGCCATATGCCCCCAAGTCATTTTCACGAGGCCAGATTCTGCGGAGAATCTTGCACACAAAAGTAGTTACATAGAATCCAATGATAAAAAGTATATCATTTCCATCATCCATAGCACCAGACATCGCTACCAGACAATATTGGACATCGGTGCTGCGACGACGAGAGAAGATGATCGCCTTGCCACTGGAACCAGGAGCAATTCCGCGCGCAGGAGACGAGGAGGAAAGACGATATAAGACAAAAAGGGAAATAGTGAGTGAAGTAACTCACTTTCCCGATCATTTGGGTCTCGTGAATTGGACAGGGCAAATAATAAGTAACATCAGTGCTTGTGATATGAGGTACTTCAAAGCGCCAGAAAACTTTGCTAATCTAACGATAAGCTTGATTTGCAAGAACAAACGTGAAGAGAAAATTGTTAAAAGAAATTGGATTTTAAAAGTGGGCGAGGAGCATGCGGAATGGTATAGCAATGCCTCGTGTGTCCCGTTGCCCGAATCAAAAGGAGGGTATTGGGAAAAGAGTGGGAAAAGGCCGGATGAATTTTCATTCCCGGCCCCAATGAAAAACTCCACGTGCCGGGGCACTTATCCCGGATGGGAGCCGTGCTGGAGTTGTTTAGATTTGGTTTGTGAAAAAACTCAGGATTATTCAAGTAAGCGTCGCCTTAACCGGGTGCCGAGAAGCCTGTCCGACAGCCAGAAGCCAGTATTTTGGGACTGTCAGAGAGTTTTTAGTAGGTTAAATGCGTGTTACTTTAATGTGGGACAATTTTGTGAGAATAATTATCATGTGATAATGTGGGCCTATAAATTCCAAAAGATGAAGTCCCCTGTCGCAGTGTCAACAAGGGGAGGGAGGAAGTTCAACCCAAATAAGGAACCAGTGGATTTTGAATTTTGGCTAAATAGTTCATTTCCATGGTTATGGCAGGTACAGAGACAGATCGCTGTGCCCAGCAGTGACCAGGGCAGACACCGGTTGTACCCATCGGCAAGGCACTTATGGGTTCAACGGTTACCCACTCCTGCCGATTTGTTGACGGTAACTCCGGGAGAATTTGATAAAATTGACCAATGTGTAGTGGGCAAAATTTATGCTGGATTGCATGGGAAGGATTGGACAGTTGGGAAGTCACCAAGATGTGACCTGGATGAGATCAAGCGATCCGTCTTGGGCACCAGGTGGGTTCACAACTGTGCCAGTCTCTTAGTAAACAAAACAGTGAAAGGAATTTTACAGGCATGGTCTGAGATAAACGTTCGGGACCCCGCCAAGACATGGTGGGGATTTAACGGGTATGAGATGAAGCAATGGGTTATACCCTGTTTAAACGTAACAACAAATTACTGGGTTCAATACCAATATATGTCAACAGTATATTCAAAAGAGACTGATATCAAGCCCACGGGAATATATTCCCCATATATCTATGTGAATCCTCGGCCCTGGGCGATGACTTGTAACACTGAGAAAACAAAATGTTTGATTGCCTTAGCTCGTGAACAATGTGTTACACTGCCTAATTGGAAAGAATATTGTTTAGATAAATATCAAGATGAGAGATACAGAAGTGTGGAAGGGGCTTTGTGGGAGTACGTCTCGCCACAAAACAGGTGGAGGCGTCAGCCCGCTAGAGACCGGGTGCCTTGTAGTACCTGGGTACAAAATGAAGGATTGCTAAATTTAGGCAAGCCAGTGTCTATCCCCTATCGGCTGCCTGCGCTGATGCAGATTGCTGAGGGGCGTGCGTTCCGAAAGAGTCTGTGTGAGGGGCGGCAGTTTATAGGTTTTGATTGGGTTGGCCCCAATAGAATTTTCAATAATGGAACATGTTTCTCCCCGTCAGAGCATTGGATAAAATGTGGTCATGGAGACAATATTCATGATTGCACTTGGTATGAGAAGATAGGGGCGGCGCTGCAGTCAGCAACAAGTGCCGCGGTTGAGGCCTTTGGGGACGTGATCACTGGTGCGTTGGAAATGGTACTGGGGCCAATCTGGGCGTGGGTGCTAGTAGGGTTTGCATTGATAGGGATAGCAACGACTCTGTGCATTGCCATAAAAGGAAGCATTAAGAAGATTTTATTCGACCCCCGCGAAAGAGGGGTGTCTCTAGTTAGGCAAATGACGGCCCGCAAGAGGGGTGGTCGGAACGTCGTATTAAAAGGAGAAGTCGGGCAGCCGTCGGGCATTCGAGCCTGACAGCTCAGAGACAGGGACTACAAGAGAGAGAGAAAAAAAAAAAAAGGGAACTAAAACTAATAATGGCAACAAACAGCTCAAGCGGGTTTTTAGATCCAAGGGGGAGGCCAGGAGCGATGAGAGTGAGTAACGAAGTTCAATATTGGGTTTTATTCAGTATCTGGACAGCCTACTGTTCTGGGTCTTGGGATTTGCAACAACTCACTCGCCCCGTAATTTTGGTCATATCAATATTCAAGGTTTTGATTTTGAGATTTTTATACACAAGACACACGATGGGTTTGGGTCTTTTTGTAGTCTACATGCATGGCCGAATGTATGTTGACCCTGATACACCCAGAGGTATCGCCGAAATTGTATTGCTTATTTTGTGGAGTGTTTTGGAAGTGGTGTCAATTTTTGTTTATTATGTTGTGTTTGGGGTTGTCATATTGGAAGCGATATTGGTGATAGGAATGGCCATGTATGTTATAAAGATGGTAGCCGGACTTGACCAGCATGCACGCACCTCTGTCGCGTGGAGATGGCGTACGGCCAAACTCGTACTCTGGTGCGTGATATGGGGGTCATTGTCTGTGTTACTTTGGGTCGAAGTGGTGGACCAATTGGCAATGATAACCTGGTTTTTTACATACTCTGTTTTTTTTCCCCTCCCGCCCCGAGAGGCGGGAGGACGGCCGCAGAGAAGCCCCCCTATTGTATACCAAGGGGCTGGCAGAGGGGTGATTGTTTGATGAAAAATGTTAAAATTTGTGCTTCCATGTTTTACAGACTGTACACTGGTTTGGGGATGCACCTAAATGCATCCTGTGCGGAATGAGCCATATGAAATTGGCCTGGGTGATCGGGAGATCTTATGTGGGAAGCTGTTGTTATCAGGCCGGCTTTAGTTTGACTTGGCTGGTCCCTGACGGTCTGTATGTAAAAGAGGGAGAGCAGTCCAGCTTGGACCATCTCGGATGGGAAGGATGTGCGGAGTTGATGATCACCGCGACTCTGCTCGAGACAACTCGAGGGCCCCTAACAGCATGTACGGTTCTCACGCAAGGAGCAGGAAGAACCCACGGCACCATCTGGCCTTTGATTCACCTGACCTGGCGTCAACGGAACGGCACTCGATGCGTCACTTCGCATTGGCAATGTGGGCGCTGTCTGGCGGTGAGCGCTCCTCATCGCTTTCTCCCGGCTGACTTTTACACCCACCCGAACGCGGAATATGGAGCACACCGACCTATGGTGATACCCAGCGAGGCCCCTGTGGGGCTTGTCCGGCCTGCGCGTCGGGGAGGAGGACGGTACAGAGAGCCAGGCGAGGGTTCCATGAGGCGTCGGGATTCAGACGACAGCCGTATGTATGGAGGGCCTGGCTACGGTGATGATCCTCCCCTCGACTCGCCCACCAGCCCCGTACGGCTGATAAGCCCGCTGGATGTGGATGCAGCTCCTTCTGGGTCTGAGGACGACGATGAGGCTCAAGACAGAGAACGCGAGAGCGACCTCGGGGCTGAGGATGAGGAAGCAGATGTCGAGAGTGTGGCCACAGGGGATTCAACGCCACCGGTGCTGAGAGCCCTCGCGGTGGAGGACCACGCTGACGACGACAACGCTGCTGGTCGGTTGTCGCGCCTGATCAACGCCCTCGCAGAGATCGCCAGACAAGGTGATATGGCGGCGGCCTGCCCTACTTCAACAACCGCTGAGGTTGTGAGTATCTCAGACGGAGACGACGACATGACTGCTTAACTCGTAACGGGGGAGGGAGTGAGCAGAGAAAATTTATACCTGTTTTTCAATCCAAGGAGGTGGTGTCATGTAACATGGGGGTAGAGATGGTCCAAATGGTAGAATATGGATTGTTCACAGGGATAAATTGACAGAGCTGAAATTCCAAATTTGTCCAAAAGATGGCGCCAGACCAAAACATGAGACCAAAAGAGGGGCCAGAATAAGCTAGACCAGTTAAAATAGAAAAGAGGAACACGGTGTCAGAGTGTAAGTCACGCATGGAGGCACAAATGAAATTTTTATTATGTGTTTTTTATTTTTTGATTTCTTTGCTTGGCTAAAAATGTATTCTGTAACCGCTTTAAGCAATATTATTTGTCAATTCGATCAAGGGACCCGTCACTGAGAATAGTGGCGTGACATAAATTGTTTGGAGAAGCACAAATGAAATGTTTATTATGTGATTTTTATTTTTTGATTTTTTTGCTTGGCTAAAAATGTACTCTGTAACCGCTTTAAGCAATATTATTTGTCAATTCGATCAAGGGACCCGTCACTGAGAATAGTGGCGTGACATAAATTGTTTGGAGAAGCACAAATGAAATGTTTATTATGTGATTTTTATTTTTTGATTTTTTTGCTTGGCTAAAAATGTACTCTGTAACCGCTTTAAAGCAATATTATTTGTCAATTCGATCAATTCATGTAACAGAAAGTAGGTCAAAGGTGAAAAGGGGAAGTGAAAGGTTTTACCACTAGCTGTGCATTTGGTGGAAAGTACTGCGTGGTCAGGGCGGAAACAGCTGCTAAAGGCCACAGAAAACAAAGCGTGGGGGAGGCTGGCCAGTTCCCTCTATGGGCGGGGGAAAACTGGCCAGTTCCCTCTATAGGCGTGGGAATGCTGGCCAGTCCCTTCTATAGGCGTGGGAAAACTGGGCAGTCTTACCCTATAGGGAAAGTACAGGAGAAAAGAAAGGGGAGGGGGGGAGACGGAGAGGTCTATAAAAGGTCCTGCTGGAGTAGCTTCAGGGCTTTTTTCCCCCAAAAGAGCGCTTATACGTGAAGAGGCCCGGAGGAGTTTCAAGATTTTTTCCAAAGTCCCGAAGATCTTTGTGTGAGACGCAGGATCGCTGGACTGAAATTAACTTGGATTTACTCCCAAAAATTGGACTGGACAACTTTATAGGAGGAATAGGTGAGAGGGATTTATATTTTTTATGTATTTTAGCGAGAGGGGGGAATAGTCATCGGGCCGCCGGATTCCTCGTGGCCAGCCTGTTTCTTTAATTTGGATTTCAGAAGCAAGATCGAACTGATCACTCGACTTTGCTTTCACCAAAAATAGCACGCAGCTGGTAATTACCGCTTCCCTTTTTTATGAACTGTGTTTTGCAATCGAATTGTTCTGGGATTGAATGATTTTATTAACACGGGTATCAGTGAGTGAAATTGTTCAGTTTCTGGGGTAATTGAGATTTGTAATTCTATTCCATGTTTCTTCAATAAATGTGTTTTGTATATTACTTACTTCGTTGTACGCGGATTTGTACTGAATATGCAACCGATGGTTTGGGGCCGATTTAAATAAAATAAATCAACGGAAGTGTTTAAATCGGAATATTATTTTGTGTAGAACGGAAAGTTATTTGACTATTTGAAAGGCTCAGGCCCGCTTCCCCTTTTTGACGGCGGAAGTGTCTAAATCGGATTATTATTTTGTGTAGAACGAAAAGTTATTTAACTATTTGAAAGGCTCAGGCCCGCTTCCCCTTTTTGACGGGTCGCGTAAAAAGTAACTCTGAGCCAGTTGGAGAATTAAATAACTTTCGTAAATATTTAAAGGAGGAGTGGATTTCGTTAGAAGTGAATTGTTGGAAATTTACTTCTTCTAAATAAAATAACGACGACGGTTGAAATAAATCAGTGGAGTTGGAGGAGAATAAAAATATTTCGATTGTCCGTCGGGCGCGGCTCAGTTCCCCTTTTCGACGGGCCGCGTAAAAAGTAACTCTGAGCCAGTTGGAGAATTAAGTAACTTTCGTAAATATTTAAAGGAGGAGTGGATTTCGTTAGAAGTGAATTGTTGGAAATTTACTTCTTCTAAATAAATTAACGACGACGGTTGAAATAAATCAGTGGAGTTGGAGGAGAATAAAAATATTTCGATTGTCCGTCGGGCGCGGCTCAGTTCCCCTTTTCGACGGGCCGCGTAAAAAGTAACTCTGAGCCAGTTGGAGAATTAAATAACTTTCGTAAATATTTAAAGGAGGAGTGGATTTCGTTAGAAGTGAATTGTTGGAAATTTACTTCTTCTAAATAAATTAACGACGACGGTTGAAATAAATCAGTGGAGTTGGAGGAGAATAAAAATATTTCGATTGTCCGTCGGGCGCGGCCCAGTTCCCCTTTTTGTCGGGCCGCGTCAAAAGTTAAATAGGACACGATCAAAAAATAGACTTGCCTTCCAAATTAATTATTGGGCAAATCTAAAGACAGCACGACATTTTTATTCGGTAAGAAAGTCGCTATTCTCTTCGAAGCAA
This sequence comes from Syngnathus scovelli, assembly GCF_024217435.2. Taxonomy (NCBI): domain Eukaryota; kingdom Metazoa; phylum Chordata; class Actinopteri; order Syngnathiformes; family Syngnathidae; genus Syngnathus; species Syngnathus scovelli. The sequence goes on along the minus strand of NC_090847.1, from coordinate 840,266 downwards.
TTAAGTGGGGTGAAGAACTCCGACGGTCAAGTGCTAGATCTACGTATACGAAGTTAGAATTAATAATATAAAGGGCATTAATTTTCTTCTTAAATGCTATTATTGTCACACTTTTATTAATTCGATTCTCTTTCGAATAAAAAAGTTGGTCGGCTCGCTGCATGAGCGACCAAGTGGAACGGACCCATATGAACATTTACTTCGGCAAAACTAGTGCTTGGGTGCGCTATACAAACGAATCCTGAGGTCTTAACAAAGACATCTAAAAAATATCCGTAACAAATAAGAACTTCAAACATTAGCGGGGAGCCATCAATACGATGCGGTCACTTCGAAGTCCTGCCTCGAATTGAGTTACTCGGCACGCGCTTCGGGTGACTTGAGAGGGATTGGCGTCGTACAGAAATTAGATTGATTCCGGAGGAGTTAATTTAACTCGGGTGGTTAGATTACGGACGAATCTCCAAACCCGGCTAAAACAAACCCGTTACTGGGAAGCCGGGGGCACCTGATTGCAAGAGGTGCGTTTGACAAAGGTTACCACAAGGGTACTGTGAAAGCCCGACAATTTACTCGCAGGTGATGGCAGCCAGCATGGCTAAATTTGTCCCGCCAATGGGAAGTCAAATCTTGCTCTATGTTGATGACATTTTAATAGCATCTCCTGATTTTGCCTCTTGCCAGAAAGACACACTTGCAGTGCTGCATCACTTGGCAAGTGAAGGCCACAAGGTCAGCAAGGACAAGCTTCAACTGTGGTCCACTGAAATTAAGTATTTAGGCCACAATCTAAGTTCCCAAGGTCGATCTATAGTTGAGAGCAGAAAGGCCTCTATTTTGCAAGCTCCTAAGCCACTCACAAAGAAACAAATGATGTCTTTTTTGGGTCTCACAGGTTATTGTAGAAGCTGGATACTTGATTATGCCCAAATTGTTGCTCCTCTGTCCAAATTGATGTATGTGGATAACATCTCAATGTCCACTCACTTAAAATGGACTCCTGAAGCTGAGGAGGCTTTTGTGTTGATCAAACAGACTTTGGTATCCAGCTCCACTCTAGCCTTACCCAACTATGATAAGGCATTTGTCCAAACTGTTGACTGCAAAGGTCATTACATGACCTCTGTTTTACTCCAATCACATGGCTCAAAGTTGCGACCTATTGCTTTTTATTCCTCTAAACTGGACAGTGTTGCATGTGCTCTCCCACCATGCGTGAGGGCCGTGGTGGCGGCCTCCATGGCTGTGGAGAGCAGTGCTGGTGTTGTGTTGTTTCATCCTTTAACACTGAAAGTTCCTCATGCTGTCTCGGCCCTTCTGCTACAGACTAATATGACTTTTCTGTCGCCTGCACGTCATCTTTCTTGCATGGCTACGTTACTGTCTCAGCCGCACCTGACCGTTGAAAGATGCACGACACTCAATCCTGCCACTCTCATTCCCCTTCCTGACGACGGTGAATTCCATGATTGTGTCGATGCTGCCCAACAGATTGCAAAGGCTCGGCCTGACTTGAAAGATACGCCTCTGCCAGATGGTGATGTGGTTTTTGTTGATGGGTCTTCTAAGAAAAATGAATCTGGAGTGACCCTTACTGGGTATGCCTACTGGGTATGCCATTGTTACTGCCGACGAAGTCTTGGAGGCTGCTAAACTGCCATCCTATATGTCAGCACAGGCCGCTGAGCTCATTGCTTTGACTGGGGCCTGCAAATTGTTTGCAAACAAGTCCGTCACTATCTGGACTGATAGTCAGTATGCTTTTGCTACAGTGCACGTTTTTGCTCAGCAGTGGAGCAACCGTGGCATGATAACTTCTACAGGGAAGCCCGTCACCCATTCCACATTACTAACTCAACTTTTGGACGCTGTCCAGCTACCTTTAAAGGTGGCTGTTTGCAAATGTGCTGCTCACACTGCAAGATCTGATCCTGTTTCTCTTGGTAATGCTTTTGCTGACAAATCTGCTAAGGCCGCTGCAGAAGGCCTGCTCCATGTCCTCTCGTCTCTCACTGATCATGATTCGATGTCACACATCTCCCCTGATGTGTTGCTTGACATGCAGTCTCAGAGCCCCTCCCAGGAACGACTCTCTTGGGAAAAACGGGGTGCAACTAAAAACACTGATGGTCTTTTTGTGTGACCTTTGGGCAAACCTATCTTGCCTCGTAACTTGTTCAAATGGGCTGCTATTTCGAGTCATGGGGTCACCCATGTCTCGACGGGGGGTATGGTGAAACAAGTTGAAGCTATTTATACAACATACGGCTTTGCAGCTTTCTCACAACAATTTTGCAGAGCCTGTCTGATCTGTGCTAAACACAACCCACAAGGCAATTTAAGACCTCAGAGAGGGAAATACCCGACTCCATTGTATCCGTTTCAGACAATACATATGGATTATATTCAATTACATAAATGTGAAGGGAAAGAATATTGTTTGGTCATAATAGACGCATTTTCTAAATGGGTAGAAACATTTCCTACCAAACATGCTGATGCAAATCACAGTGGCAAAAGCCTTATGCAAAGACATCATTCCAAGGTACGGTATTCCAGAAAAAATTTACAGCGACAATGGTCCACACTTTGTAAATCAAGTAGTGCATAACATTGGGAGAATGTTCCACATAAATTTAAAGAACCATTGTTCTTATCATCCACAATCAGCTGGCCTTGTTGAGAGATCTAACGCGACTATAAAAAACAGATTAAAGAAATGTATGGAGGAAACCAAACGACCATGGACTCAGTGCTTAGACCTGGTCAAAATGTACATAAATATTACAAGTACAACAGGGCTAACTCCCTATGAAACTATGTTTGGAAGACCTTACAGGCTTCCTCAGTTCAAGAACACATGGGAGATCCCCGAGGAAGCCACATTAGCTGATTACATGAGAAAAATGTTGGAACGTCAAAAGAATCCAACCAATAACACTGATGATGAACCCATTTCTCCGCAGGAAGACCCCAAAGTGGTACCGGGAGACTGGGTTTTGATCAAGAGTATCAAGAGGAAGAATTGGCATTCACCCAAGTGGGAAGGTCCCTTTTTGGTACTACTCACGACACCTAATGCTTTGAAAATAGCCGAACGCAACACATGGATTCATTTATCTCATTGTAAAAAGGTGATCTCCGCAGACCCAACCTAAGTACGGAAGGTGAGCAAAGTCTGGTAATAGTGCCTGATCCTGGTGCCAAGATCCAGGGTTGACACGAAAGCTAGCAGAAGCCAATTTCCAAGACACCAACCCGAAGCTCAGGGTGTTGACTCTGAGGAGATCCAAAAACATGAGCATTAGAGAGTCATTTGGTGAGTGCTTTAATCGGGCTGTAGCCTGCGCAAAGTCTACCATGCGCTTTTGGTTGCTTTTGCTGATTTGTGTTACCATTATATTTTTTTCGGGGGTTATTTTATTCGTATGGATAGAGTACCATGAGCCTCGAACATTCTTCTCTCAGGCAACTACCAACACTGATTCTAATCAATATGGCTCATGGGGAAAAATTGCTAGACATAAGCGCAACACAAAATCCCCTTTCGATCATGTTGTTTGTACACCAGAAACCGTCCGCGTTCCAACTTGCGTACCATGGCTTTTGTCTTGGACTTACAATAACTCATTAATGTTTACTGTGGCTCCTAATACATCTTCTTCTATTATTTTACCAATGAAAAGTTTGAAAGGTTTTCGAAATGGTCACCCCACTACTGGGGATAAATGGCTCGGATATTGGTGGTATTTAACTGGTCACCCAGTTAGCACCGACTGGGGCACCCTTGTCACCACACAAACGCAAGATTTTTGGCCCTCTGGTTCCAGTGAAGAGGCTGTGTTCTTTGCTAAACGAGTAACTTTGAAAAATCAGGGCACAAGCCTCCTTTTGACTCTTACACTCCCTGATGGTCAAATTCGTCCTCCAAATGCCACTTTGTTTAACACTTCTTGTTGGGGTTTTCAACTGTGGGCTTGGTCCTCTGGAATTGATCCCCACTTTCCTATTGCTATTTGCATTAACAAAACAATGTCGATCGTAGACCGTCCCGTTACAAATAATTACACCTTGTCAGCAGGAGCAAAAATCACAAGTATGCCCCTCACTGATATAGACAGCTATTTTGTAGCCTCCACAGGAATAAGCGGTCAAACCAACAACTGGCTTCTTATGGCTGAGCAAGCCGCAAAAATGGCTAACACCAGTTGCATTGCATGTATGGGTCCAAGACCTCTTTTGAAAATCATACCTGCAAATATAGTTCCTAAGTGTGCTGTTGTTTTAATGTTAAACTCATCCATTTCACCCACTCATGATTGTTTTAAATGGGATAAGGTTTACCCTGTTGCCTCTATGACAAAATATAAACCCCTTTTTTCGTCCGATGTAGCTAAGGGTAATTTTACATGCATTAGATTACCTGGTACTGGTGAGAAGCTCGGCGCCCTACCTACTCCATGGTGTGAGTCCATGACCAATGTCACTGCCCCTTTTTTGCCCATTGCTCGTAGTGATATTTGGTTTTGGTGTAATAGTAACAAACTTTATGATAGGTTACCTTTAAACAGCTCTGGAATTTGCGCTTTGGTAACCCTATTGTTTCCTGTTCATTTGATACCAATGTCCTCTTATGATCTAACATCTGTTGCTAAGTCCGTAGTGCCCAAATACTGGCCGAGAACGAAGCGAAACGCCGAATGGCAGGGCGCAGCTAATCCAACTTACATAGATGCCATTGGTGTTCCTAGAGGAGTACCGGCTGAGTATAAGCTGGTGAATCAGATAGCAGCTGGTTTTGAATCCGCCCTGTGTTGGTGGTGTACTCTTAACAAAAATGTTGACAGGATTAACTACATCCACTACAACGTGCAGAGGCTTGGAAATTGGACCGAGGCGGGTTTCAAGGCGGTCCACTCCCAACTGGCCGCTACTTCCCTCATGGCTTTCCAGAATCGAATGGCCCTTGACATGCTACTCTCAAAAGAGGGCGGTGTCTGCGCCATGTTTGGTGAGCAATGTTGCACATTTATTCCAAATAATACTGCAGCCGACGGAAGCCTGTCCCGGGCCCTTGAGGGTCTGAGGACCTTGAATGGGAGGATGAAGGAACACAGTGGGGTGAACACGGAGGTTTGGACCGACTGGTTGAACGTGTTCGGAAAGTACCGCACCCTGGTTTCCTCGGTCCTGGTCTCCATTGCCGTTTTCTCTGCCATTTTAACCCTGTGTGGATGTTGCTGCATTCCTTGTCTCCGATCCTTAATTATTAAGCTAATTACAACTGCTATCTCTCCACCAGCTGAGACTTTTCCGTTACTCCAAAGGGATGACCTTTCGATCGACGGGAGTTCTTTCTCTAGTGACGACTCTGTCAGCGAATCCATTGTGGTAAACCTGTCCGATTTGTTTCGTGACTCTGGCTTTGACGATTAAGACTCAATTTCCTCCCAAGTGTAAGTTAGTTCTTGCGAAATGTGATCCCTTGGCTGAAAATCTTTTGAAGTGGCCATATGGGTGATAAGTTAGTCCCCGAGAACTTATGATAAACAGGGGGGAATTGTTAGAAAAATTGTATATATATGTTATCATGCGTTCTCTAATGAGTACTTATTCACAATATTACTGTTCAGTATGCTTGCTGCTTTGCCTTGCTTATTCTTATCTTGTACAACAGAACAGAAGGATTACGGCTGGGTCAGGGGCGAGATGACGGTTGTGTCAAACAAGATGCTGCTGACAGCTCAGCGTCCACCAGAACAGATCGTGAAAACAACACGTCAAACAATGCGTCACGAACCTTCTGATCTTCCTTAAAGAACGTCACTTTCTCTTTTTATCTCTCAGAATATCGCTTAAACTGTTTTGCTGATATAGCCATATCTGCACGCAACACTTTGTGCGTTACTTTTTGTTTCTTACGAGACGAAGCCACAATCTCTTCCCCCCCCCCCCCCTTAAGGGCTAATCGTCTCACACTGTGGGTAGGGCATTCCAAATAAAAAGAGCGAGGAGTGTAAAACAGATTTTTAGTGTAGTCGGATTGCTGTAAGTCTGATTGCACTCCTCGCGAGAAAAGACTCAATATTCTGCCTCACTTGTTTTTTGTCTGCTGACCCTTTTCTCTTATTCAGATATTCAGTTAGCACTTTGAACCTAACAACGTCGCATGCGAAGATGTACCCAATGATCACATAAGCGCCATGATACTCCAGACGCTAGGATGCATGTGTGCGATGGATGCGCACGGCATAGGGCACAATGATCTACATGTGGCTAACATCCTTATCAGGCGCACGTCCCATGACTTTGTGGTGTACGTGAGCGGCCCTGATGTGCTGGCGTCCACCCCCACCCATGGCCTGGAACCTGTGATCATAGACTTTGGGTTGTCGCGTATGCCCTCCCACGACCGGCGGTACCTGGGCGCAGACTACTTCACGGAGATCGGCATATCGTCCACTACCCACCGCCCTGACCGGCGCTACGACGTGGCGGTATTTCTCATGGGCCTGGATTACGTGTTGCGCCAGATGCAATCCCGCAGCGGAGTGGTCGACTATCAACCGTTAATAAACAGTATCCCCACCACCAAGGACAGCAGACCTCATCACAGGAATCTCAGGAGTCTGTGCCATTTGCTAACCGAGATATTGCCCACAAGCAATGTCTGTGACACCGACACCATGCTCGCCATGCTGTTCATCATGCGCTCGGTAGTGTCCATAGGCCCACAGCCATTGGCGGGCGACGTCCGTGCGGCCTGGTGTACCGTTATCGAGCACTTTGGCTATAGTCTGGAGAGACTGCGGGTGGCCTGTGCGAATCTTGTGGCGTGCCCGTGCGCTGAGAGCATCCTAGTTCTGGCCAGGATAACGGCGCATATTACACACCGTGTCAATTCACACAACAGCCGTGTACTGGTTAGACACGTCTACAAGAGCACTGCTTGGAAGCGTCCCGCTGATGCGCTACTGCTGGTGGCGGCCCAAATGGAGTGTCAGCCCCCGCAGTCCTCCGAAGGTACTGTGCGTGTGGTGGACGTAGGCACAGGAGAACAGCGCGTTGAGCCATTGGTAGACTGGGCCACGGTCCTGGCTGTGCGTGGGGTTACCGGAGGCTCCATCAGGGCCATATTGGACAACATCGAGAGGACCAACGGCACCGTGGACAGGATGGTGGATGACATGCTGATGCGCTGTGCCTACATACACAGGAGCAGGAGACACCGCTAAATGGTGTGCCCCTTGGCCTTCAGGGCCGTGGTGATGACACTCGGTATAGACCTGGCCACGGAAGTGCTGTCTGGCATCCTGTGGTCGGTGTCACGCCGTAGTGCCATCTGAGACTTGGCCTCGCGCACTGCGAGACGATTTAGGTATGCACAGGCGATGTTCTCGGAGCCCGTGAGCACGTAGGCATTCTCGATGGTAGCGGCTGTAAACACCCGGCCGTAGCGCTCGGTCAACCTGTCAAACACGGCCTTCGGAGGGTGGGGATCGGTGCGCTTAAAGTATGCCTCCATTTTACATTAAAATATACAGTATATTGGAAATTGGGACTGTGTTGGTAGTGGGCCGCGAAAACAACCTGGTGACATTTATGCACGACCGCGATAATTCGGTGTTCCTAACGGTTAAAGTGACGCATGGTTGTGTAAAGGTTGTGGACGTGGGGAGCTCCGAGTTCAGCACTTATATGGCGGCCTGCCTCTATACAGCAGGACATATATATGGCTCCAGGCTCACGATCCCCAGAGACCTGGCTAGACCATACATGGCTCAAATGGGCTTTGTCAACTGTGGCAACGTCGGCCAAGTGGGCCTGTGCCCTGCGTATCTCAACTATAACCACCACAAGCTCGTCATACACATGGCCTATAACAGCCTCGAGACACAACACTCAATGGTGCTGCTTGTAGTGGGCATGTCCTACTTCCAAGTACAACACTTTAAGGAGATGGTGGACATGAAGATAGCGGGTGCGGGCGCCCTGCACACTGTGGAGTACATCGATAAGATCATACAGCTCGTGTCGATCATGTCCATGCCCGAGTACGGTTCCATGCCACCCTCTGAAAACACTATGTTTGAGTACATCGTATTACCGGGGAATAGCATGCAACACGTCAAAGATAGGTTGGTCAACTGGAACCTGTCATTCCTTGTCGTGGCACACCAGAAGGGACTTGACATGTACAGAACGTCTAATGAGGGACAACCAGAGGTCATGCATGCATCATGGGATGAGATCACCGGCCACGTGACAGTCAGAACATACATGCAATACGCACCCAGGCTCATGGGGTCCACGTGCGGGGACCTGGCCACATATGTTTCTCAACGGACCAAGACCGCGGCGCAGTTTAACCACATGCCCGTACCGGTGATGGGGGATGATATCGAGTGGGATGATGATTAAAGAAAATGTTCACACTGGAGCAGCGGAAGAAGCTGCAGGAGTTGGAGGAACAGGTGAAGTACTACACCAACGCTAAGACCCTGGATGGACTGCCCATGGCCACGAGTCAGCAGTCTGTGTACATCGACAAGATTGTAGGTATGCTGGGTCTGAATAGAGACCCGAGCAAGGGCACACGCCTGGTGGACGTGGCCATTGCCATGCTTTCGGGACCTGAGGCCCAGCCACCCCCTCCTCACGGCTGGGCTAGAGTGTCGAAGCTGTCGGAGGACCAGGCCCTCAAAATGCACGAAACTACCCTCGAGGAATATATGGCCCCGAGGCTAGACTATGCCCAGGAACAGCTGTGTGACCTGGTGTTTGACAACAGTACGGCTGGGTCGGTGTCCGCACGCATCAAGAGGTTCGTACGCACGTGTGACGCCACGGCCAAGTATGCTGACGATGACGACAAGGCCAAGATAGACCGGGTCTTGGATGAGCACATGCTTAGAGTTAATTACGAACTGTACGCTGAGGACTTCAACAGGTGCCGGTACGTCCGCAGGCTCAAGAGAGATGGTCGTATACGCCTCGCGGCCATCCCAGGCGTGGAGCCCATAATTAGGGTGCACGGTCGCTACTTTCTCCTCCGGAGCAGGGACACACACTACAGGTACTGGAAGGAATGCAGGTGCCTGAGGAGGCTGGGCCCATGTTATGGTGGCTGCAGTCCTGACAGTGGTCTTGGCCGTCGTGGTAGTCTGCCACGTTAGCGGCACCCTTGAGCTTGTGTAGAGTGTAGTACGAATGGGGTTTACTGGTAGGCATTTTTTAAGGTATGTTTTAGGAAAAAATGACATTTGTGTTTATCTACACCATCGTAGCTGCCGCACTCATAGCCAGCGGGTCGCCCGTGTTTGTCAGGTTGCTAGTGGCTGTCAGTGTGGTCGCCATGCTGCTCTCCGTCAACCGAGAAAGGCACGAGTGTGCCACACGGCTCGGGAAGAGCCCCTTTCAACGGCACCATGGGGTAACCCTATACCGCGACCACCTCAAACTGCTGAGGGATGTGCGCCTCAAGAATGTTGTTATTTAACGGCGTCCGGTGGAAGAGCGCCGTCTGGGGGATGATCGGCGTCTACTGGGGGAGCGGCGTCTAGCAGGAGAGCGTCGTGTGGCGGGGGACTTTCTCCTGCGGGGGGACATGCGTCTCTTGGGGCTGGCTATCCGGCGCAGGGACCGTGGGCTGGCAGTGCACCTGAAGACATTTGGCTGAGGCATTTTATATATAAAAAAATTGTATTTGTGAAACAGCACAAAGTGCATCAGATACTTAAGCATGCACAATGGACACAGTATACATTTACCAGTGGCTGTATTCAAATTATGAGATTAGAGGGTACGGCCTAACGCGTACATCTAAGGTAGCGTGCGTTAGGATACCCAATTTCAGGCAGGTGGTGTACGTAGAGTGTCTGGGCGAGCCTGTCGAAGTCAAAAAGCTGTTTATCGACCACGGGTTCAAAGTGTACGAAACACCGCTGGCCTGCAACCTGCATGGCGGTAAGGGTAAAGGCACTTTCTTTGGGGCGCGGGTGTCTGGATACATGGCACTGCGTGCCATACAAGAGCACGTAGAGGCACACACATTTAAGTTGCACGAAACAAAGGTGAGTAAGACCCTAGAGTTAACTGCACGCGCAGGCCTACCCTCAGTGGGGTGGGTGGCCGTACAGCAGCGGTGCGCCGTAGCCAGAACAAAGACCATGGTCGACCACGAGTATCTTGTGGCAAACTGGCAGTCGGACTGTTAGGTACAAAATCAGCAAAAGGATCAGCAGACAAAACCAGTGAGGCAGAATATTGAGTCTTTTCTCGCGAGGAGTGCATTTAGACTTACAGCAATCCGACTACACTAAAAATCTGTTTTACACTCCTCGCTCTTTTTATTTGGAATGCCCTACCCACAGTGTGAGACGATTAGCCCTTAAGGGGGGGGGGGGAAGAGATTGTGGCTTCGTCTCGTAAGAAAAGAAACAAAAAGTAACGCACAAAGTGTTGCGTGCAGATATGGCTATATCAGCAAAACAGTTTAAGCAATATTCCGAGAGATAAAAAGAGAAAGTGACGTTCTTTAAGGAAGATCAGAAGGTTCATGACGCATTGTTTGACGTGTTGTTTTCACGATCTGTTCTGGTGGACGCTGAGCTGTCAGCAGCATCTTGTTTGACACAACCGTCCTCTCGCCCCTGACCCAGCCGTAATCCTTCTGTTCTATTGTACAAGATAAGAATAAGCAAGGCAAAGCAGCAAGCATACTGAACAGTAATAACACGGACATTGAGGCCGCCCCCCACATAGAGGGCGTGCCGCCGCCCACCATTTGCTACTTTGACATAGAGGTCAAGTCAGAGTTTGCCAATGTGTTCCCCAGTGACAAGGACGACGAGGTGGTCTTTCAGATAGGTATGGTGCTATGCAAGGGTAGTCAGGTACTCAAGACCGACCTGCTCTCGCTCAGGGGTAACAACTATGACAGCACAGTGTACCAGTATGACACAGAGGCCGACCTCCTGCAGGCGTTTGTTGCGTACCTCAAGGATCACCAGGTGGTTGCAGTGTGCGGCTACAACATAATGGGCTTCGATATACCCTACATGATCAAGAGGTACAGCCGGCTGTCGGCCCTGGGCACACTTAGGCGTGTAGGCTGGGATCCCACCAGACTGGCCCTGGAAAAGACCGTGGGTATGGGGCATGCGAGGATAGCCTACATACAGTGGGAAGGCGTGCTCACCATAGACCTGTTGCCCATAGTGACCATGGATCATAAGCTCGACTCGTATAGTCTCAACTTTGTGGCCAACCACTTTCTTAAGACGGGCAAGGACCCTGTCAAGCCCAAAGACATCTTCAACGCGTACGTCACGGGCAACATGGCCACGGTTGGTAGGTACTGTGTCAAAGACACGTTGCTGTGCCACCAGCTCGCCTGCTACTTCAATACGTGGCTGGCCCTATGTGAGATGGCCTCGGTGTGCAACACGTCCATCATGCAATTATTCACCCAGGGTCAACAGGTGCGCGTGTACTCTCAGATATACAAGCACTGTACGCCGCGCTCGGTGACAGACAAGGTATACGTCATACCCGACGGCAACGAAGCCGAAGCGGTCGGCTCGTACACGGGGGCCTACGTCTACGAGCCCGTGCCGGGTGTGTACAAGAACGTCATACCCCTAGACTTCTCTAGCCTGTATCCAAACATCATCATCAGCAAAAACATATGCTACACCACCATAGTAGAGCACGGCGGCGAGGAGTATGCCTGGGAGGAGCACGAGGGCTGCGAGCATGCCCCGCGGTACGCCGAGAAGGAGGCTTTGGGTCGGGAGATAGGGGCGCAGCAGTGCTCGCTCGCAGCGTTGCCGGCCAAAGCTAAGCAAGAGCGCGCCCGTCTCAGGGATCGCATACAACAGCTCAAAGTACGGTACGCAGCCATGGTGCCCGGCAGCACAAAGTGCAACACGTTCAGCTACAGGTTCACTCGAGAGTTTGAGGGCGTGCTGCCCAAGGTGCTCAGGGGACTGTTGGACAGCAGAGCGACCATACGCCGTCGCATGAAGGACATCAAGGACAGGGACCTGTACATGGTGTTGGAGAAGAGACAGCTGGCGTACAAGATCAGCGCAAACTCCGTGTACGGCACCATGGGCACACAGAGGGGATATCTACCGTTCATGGCCGGGGCTATGACCGTCACGTATTGTGGGCGCAAGCTCATCGAGAGAGCCGCCGAGCTTCTCAGGACCGTGGTGGGGGCCACCATGGTTTACGGCGACACGGACTCGTGCTACGTACAGCCTCCCTCGAGGAGCTGTGGGACCTGGCCATCGACGCCAGCGACACGGTGTCGTCGTTCTTCGATAAGCCCGTGCGTCTCGAGTTCGAGCAGTGCATCTATACAAAGTTCATCATCTTCACAAAGAAGAGGTACGTGTATGTAGCCGCGGCCAGGGACGGCACGACCCGCACAGGCAGCAAGGGCGTCATGCTGTCCAGGCGGGACAGTGCCATGTGCGCCCGTAACATATATGCAGCCGTCATGACCGCCATCCTCCAAGAAGACCCCCGGGCCCACGTCACGGCCAGCGACATGATGACGGCCATCATGGTGCCCGGGGCGCTGCCCGACAATGACTTTGTGCTCACCAAGAGCGTACAGGGCATAGGCGGTGAGTGCAATGACCAGGGCTCGTACCGCATACGCAACCCCAAGAAGGCGCAGGAGGTGGCGCAGCAGAGGTGCCGTTATGGCACAGGGGATGCATACCGTGCCGCCCTCAGAGAGGAGCTTGTCAAACAGATGCCTGCCCAGGCCCAACTCGCTGAGCGCATGAGGCTTCAGGGGCGCGCGGTCGTGTGCGGGGCGCGCGTCGAGTACGTCGTGCTCAGGCACCAGCATGGGGTGCCTGAAGCGCCCCTCGGCGGCAGGATCCTAGACTATGACCACTGGAGCGACACCAAGGATGTGTACCCGTTGGACCGCCTGTACTACATGAAGAGCGTCATAAATGCGTGTGATCAGCTCTTTGTCACGGCCGGCTATGGCGCCGTGTGTAGCAAAGTGTACGCTGCGCATCTGCAGGCTGCGTATGTGCGTAAAGAGCTGCTCAGGCAACAGAGCGTTATATAATAAAATGGCAGACACCGAGCAGCCACTGCGCAAAGAGGCCACACTGTCGTGCAACTCAGTAAAAGAGCAACTACTCAGCGCCATGGGCACTGAGTATAGACTGTCCAACAGTGTGCTGCAAGAGGTCATCGCCCACATAAAGAACCAGTACATTGTGGACCTGTGCGCCCGTATCACCATGGGCCTCGACTATAACAACAGTAAAACTGTTACCGAGAAGCTGCTCAAAGTGATCGGCATCTCAGGGTGGCCAGAGGTCCAGCTACCCATGTACTACGTTAAGTCGGGCACTATCATCAGGCTCATGAAGGACAAGATGCCTGGAGTGCGCATCCAGCAGCAGCACATTTGTGTGTACCTGCATATTGTGGGAGTGCTGCTGAGTCAGCATACCAAGGCCTGCGGCACTATGCTCATCAAGCCCGAGCACATGGCATACGTGCTCAAGAACAACAGGATCGACCCGAGCGCTCTGGTGTAGGCCAACTATGGAAAGTACTGCGCGTACACCTCCTGGTACACCTGCAGGTCGGCCGCACTGTATGGGCAGAATGTGATCCAATCGAACGCGTGTGGGTGTTGCCTTACAAAGGCCCGCACACTGTTCATGGCCACTCGCACAGCGTCCCATATGGGATAGTTGTACACACCTGTAGAGATGGACGGGAACGCTATTGTGCGTAAGTGGTTGTTCATGGCCTCGTACAAAGACTGCACGTAGCAGCCCATCAGTTGCCGGGTTTGCTGCGTGGTTGGGACACTGCCGCGTTTCAGCACAGGGCCTACGGTGTGGATGACAAAATCGGCCGGAAGGTTATAGCCTCTGGTTATTTTTGCCTCCCCAACTCGAATATCATCCAGCTGCTGGCATTCTCTTAGCAGCCCAGAGCCCGCTGCACTATGTATGCACACAATGGCCGCTATGCGCAATGTGGATATGTCACACTGCCTAACTGTAACCCGTGTCGGTTCAATGGGCCAACTGGGGGCGTCGATGACGGTGCTCTCGTAACGTGTGGGCGTCTCGATCATGGTGGTATCTAGTTCAGTCGGGCAACCGTAATAGGGCTCTGGGCAATTGCAGAACATGTGCACGGAAAAGGGCATCCCTTACCTGAATGAGCGAGACATGCCCCTGACTAAGCACGCGTTGTGTGAGATGTTGTTTCACCCGGCCGAACGCACGCTCCAAGAGACAGTTCAGCCTAATGAAAACGACTGCACCATGAGTCACCCACTCCACGATGAGGCTGTGGATCGCGTCCTGGTAAAATACAACATTACTCATCTCCAGTTTATGTGCAGCGATCCGGATATTGTGATCATGGACAGGGGCAGAGCCGTTGACAAAGCGGCCATAATGGCCAGACTCTCGGGCTCACCGCAGACCAGTACCGTTACATCAGCCTCGCATCGGCCCGCGGTGGCCAGCAGCAGCAGCAGCAGCAGCAGCAGCAGCAGCAGCAGCAGCAGCAGCAGCAGCAGCAGCAGCAGCAGCAGCAGCAGCAGCAGCAGCAGCAGCAGCAGCAGCAGCAGCAGCAGCGTCCAACGTATTCCAAGTACAGTATGCGTGAGTGCATGAGAACGATGTCTATGAGACAAGTGGTCGCCATGTGCAAAGAACGTAACATCGATGTGAGAAATGAAGATACCGGGCGCCCGTACACCCACGCAGAGCTGTGCAAGAAGCTAACGGGCAGTTCTCCCACCATCACGGTACCCGAAACGGGACTGGTGGTGGACCCGGCGCCCGCAAACAGTCTAGTGTACATTAAGATGCCCCACACTATGCTGCATAACACAGTTCGCGCAGCCCACGGTGTCACGTACAGCTTTGTGGCCGTGCAAGACTCTGTTCCGGGCACTTACAAGCCTGTGGATCCGGAGCACTATGTCGTCTGTCACACTCCTCCGAAGGACATAGCAGTGCAGCTGTCGCCCATCGACAGTTGGGGCCCGGACATCAAGTGGACCGTAAGGCGTCCCTCGCAACCCTAACCTTAACCCGAGGTCCCAGAACACTTTACATTGCTCCTTGCGCCTTTCCCCCGGACATCGTCATCAGTGATCTGATGAAGAAGCTGGACATCCTGGGCGATAACGCCGTAAGTGTATGCCGAACTCCTTATGTTCGCACTCCACGAGACTCGGCGGCTCAAATGTGACTTTTGGAAGGCTTTGCGCTGAAAGAAGCTTGTTGATGTTAGAGATTTGCTCACTCCAACTTATTTTGCAAGAACCACACGGGAGACAAGCAAGTTCTTTTAGACACCTGCAGGTGGAGAGATCACTCGCTACAGGAACGAAATCTAAAAGTCTCCTTCCTGCAAGGGCATATTTATTAGGAGGAACAGAGTGGGGGTGAGAGTGGACAGGTTTGGTGTACCCCCGGCCTCTGATAAGATCAGAGCAGGGGGTGTTTTACACTGTTGTGGGAAACAGAACAACTTTGATTGCTTCCCCTGCAGCTGGTCAATCAAGCAGAGGAAGCAACCACTTCATCTTACTCTGCATTGTGAGGGCAAGACAAGATTGATTTAATCATTATAGTTTACATTCCAACATAATCCTACGATAAAGATAACCTGGAAAACCCTAACATCTCCCTCCTGTTTTATCATATGATTATGTCACCCCAAACAACAAAGACAAGTAAGAAAAAACATATATATATATATATATGTATAATGAAGAAAGAAGAATAGTAAAAATAAAAACAACAAACAATGATAGCAACACTTTCCAGTGAAGATGAGGCATTACCTCAATACCCCAGATCAAACTTATTGTGTAAGCGAAAAACCTGCTGGCCAGATGTTATTAGCAGGAAAATTCTTAAACGGCCCCTGTGCCACAGGCGACCAGAATGCTATCAATAAAAAATAAAAATAAAAACACAGAAACAGTACATCATTGTATCCATCACTTGCGAAGCATTTTCGATGGTTAAATCATCAAGTTTCTGTAAAACATGCCCAACAGAGCAGCATCTACGCAATCCACGTGTCATTATCGTCATCACATCCGTCATCTCTAAGAAGTTGTATATGAACTTGGGCTACAGTAGAGGACACAAACTTCGACACAGCAGACTTCAAACATGGGATAACGCAGGTCGTAAACGAGCACAACACCACCAGCACAACAAGCACAGGAGACAGCAATTTCAACAGCAGTTGCCACCAGTTGCCAGAGAATAGCCATGAAAAGAAATCAAACTGATGTGGGACCTTGTCTTTAGACATGGCCTACTGTAAGTTCTTCAGCGAATTCATGGCGTCGTTTATGTGGGTGTCATTTTCTCCAGGTATGTATGTGCAACAGGAAGTCCCAATGATGTGGCACACACCACCTTGTGCTGCCGTCAACAAGTCCAGAACCATCCTGTTTTGCAAGACCATCAGTCTAATAGCCTGAATCTCTCTATTTTGTCCATCGTTGACTTGCAGCGAGAGATTCACAAAGGATTGAAAACGATAGTTCAGTGTCTCGATGAAGAGCGATAGTTTCCCAACCCCAATCTGAGGGAAGAGCGCAAGGACAACTTTGTCTCCGGCAGACCACAGTTTATGGTCCCCTGGAACGTTCGCACCCCAGACAGGGTCATGAGGGTCAAAGATTGCAACTGCTCTGCGTCGACGTCCAGATGAGTTGTGTGCTCCTGTCAGCAAATGATGTCGTATCCTGTAGGTGTGGTCTGTCACCCACACTGGTGCACACACTCCTGTCCAGTTGGCGGGCAGCATCGGATAAACCTTGTGACCACAAAGCCACCAGCCCTTCTGTATGAAGTATGTTCCGTTCGATGGTGTAGCCATGTTGGTTGGAGAGCCCTCACCACCTGAAATGGCTCTCTTATCTTGACACTCATCGGTGATGTCCAAAGCTCCCATCCAGTTTCCTCCTGGAGAGCAGTCGTCGTTAATGCAGACGTGGGTCTTGTTACCTTGGATGTAACATGTGTAATTCACTCCAGCTGGTCTCTCTGTGTAGGCCACTTGTGGTATTGTCCGTCCTTTAACAGTCACATTGAGATTTGTCCAGAACAGCTGATCACAGGCACCGTCAGCAAGTCCAGGGCGGTAAGGGTCGGCATCTTTGACTGTGACGGCACGGTGCTGATATCCAACTCCTCCCATAGATGCCATACATTTTGCTTCAGTGACATTCATTGCTCTGGCCTCCAAGCGAACTTGCGTGGAGGAAGGGGGGAGTTTCGAACACACATAGCACGCCTCCCGTGTGTGAGCTCTCACAGTGAACCTGACATACCGGTACCAAGTGTTGGTTTCGTATGGGTTTCTGGGGTCCCATGACCAGTCTTCAAAGTTCTCATCATGTGACCATCGTTTACCACGGGCAACATTGTCATTTGGTCTGTTCAGATGAGTCAATAGACCATAGCACGCTCCAACCACAACGCAGCAGAGGATCCATCTGGCATATGGAGCCCCGTTGCTACTAGGATGGCAGAGACACCGGGACATCCCCTCGCCTAGCGGAGTGGGGATCGATGAATTCTTCACCAACATTGAGACGCCTCACCCTAAACGATGGGGCCCCTTTGTAGTCAGCCTTCCCCACCACTCCGAATTAGGGGTCCAGCACTCTCTGCAACTTGCAGTGGCTGTGGTGAATCCAGCTGGGCCGTTGAGAAATTTTCACCGCCGTGGGAGTAGCAAGCAAAACTTGGAACGGTCCCTCCCACCGCGGGCTGGCCCAGTTCTTTCTTTTGATGACCTTGATGTAGACCCAGTCTCCTGGATTGATGGGGTTGTCGACCTGTGAGGAGGAAAGATCAGGCGGCAGTAAATTTGTCTTTGACACAGTTTGAGCGTCCTGATCATATAATCTGCCAAGGACTGCTCTTCATCTGTTGTTTGCAACTCTCGTAGTTCTTATGGTTCTTATGTTCCTGTTAGCCTGCAATTGTCCAAATCAAAAATGTTTTCTTTTGACTGTCTTTCTTTTGAACCTCTAAATCTCTCGTGTTGCTAACCTATCTACACCAGAATAAAAAAAATTACCACAGTATAACACCAAATGTATTCGAAAATTCATTGTCATAAAGTGTTGTATTATTACTATCTTCCACTATCTGTCCTACTAACTCCCTCCTTTTGAGGCTTGGCAACGCCCATACCTCACACCTTGACAATCTTTTTGGGAGAATGCGTTCTTTACTACATACGATTCCATCATCATTTAATTTGACTTTCTGTCCAAAACGCTTCTCAATTTCCCAGTTCACACATCTTCTACATGTGTTACTGGTTCTCCAGTTTTTTTTCTGTAGTTAATTATCAATCCAAAAGCTACGTGTTTCTTTCTAACATTCAACCTGCTCAAAATCACTCTTTCATCAAAGTCGCTCTACTAATTTTCCATAGTAGTCGCTAACGACTTCAACCATTCAACCTGTACCTTTTCATTCAGGCTATCATTCATCAATGTTCATTTGCATCTCACACACAGTCTCCAAAAAGGAGTCTTTCTATCACATTGGTCCCAATTCATCCAAGCTCACCACACAACATTCATATATCATTTTCAACTCAGGTTTCCTGGTAGAACAATCCACCAACTCAAAAAAAAATTAACTAAAACAAACAATTGGCAAATTAATCTGAATTTTTTCTTTGTTTTTAAATTTGAAGAACTCAATCTCTCAGATTTAGCTTGCATTTAGAATTTTGTATAATCTTATAACACAACCAATCAATTATTCCTATTAAATGTAGCATTGCAAAATCTTAAATTCACAATTTAGCTTCTTCCAATTCTTGAAAGCATGTTCTGTCATTTTTATTTTCTTCGAATTTCTCATGTGGGCTCGACACTTAACATGCACTAGTGTGGATTAGTTTCTGCTTGCAAACAGATTTCTCTCTTTTTCCTCTCATTTTTATCTTTCAAAATAATTTCTGTTCTGCGGTGCAAATTGGATAGACCACAGTCTAGCAATTTTTTTTTTATACTAAAACTTTAGCCAATGTTCATCATTTTAACATATACACACACACATGCAGAGCTCTCGCACGCAAAAGGTAGTTCCCAGCACCAATGATTCGTCACAGGCTGGCCATTTCCTGTGGTCGATCATGAGCTGGTCCCTCCCATGCACACGAGGACAGCACATTCTTATTTTATTTATTTATCTTCTAGAAGCAAGTTGCATTTCTTTACCACTTGATTTCTCAACTTCCTTTCTACTCCATACTTTTTCTTCCACTTCGGCATATATTGCATACAATTAAGAAATCTACTCGCCATGTACTTCTCATCTCCGTCAAGAGGTAGAGATTTACCGTTTTTATTTCCCATCTTAATTCTAGTAATTTTAGGTTTTACAATCTCTTTGTCTCAAAAAATATTATTATTATTATTATTACTATTATTACTTATTTATTTCTTTGAGGATCCTCAATGCAGGTTTAAATTGACCTTTCAACAAATTACTAGCCTGTATTATTGCCGTGGATCAATGCTAGAACTGCTATTTAGTCAATTTATCCTACCAGTCACACTCTCAATTACACAAACTCCAGCGCTTTGTATTTTTCTCATGGCTCGGACAAACCAAAGCCGTATCTCATAGCTCGGACAAACCAAAGCCGAATCTCATAGCTCGGACAAACCAAAGCCGAATCTCATAGCTCGGACAATCCAAAGCCGAATCTCATAGCTCGGACAAACCAAAGCCGAATCTTATAGCTCGGACAAACCAAAGCCGTATCTCATAGCTCGGACAAACCAAAGCCGTATCTCATAGCTCGGACAAACCAAAGCCGAATCTCACGTGCACCTGTGTTTTTTTTTTTTTTTTTTTTATACGCGTTTCACAACAACACAATCACACAACTTCAGGCCTTTAACTTACTTGTCCCCTGGTTCGTTGCACTGCCGGGTCCCGTCAATCCACCTCTGTCAGACGAAGGCAGACCTAAGATGCTGGCCCAGCGAAGAATTTCCTTCCCAGGTCTTTCTTTACCAGGTCCGGCTAATGGACGCTGGCCCGTCGACGGTGTACAGCGCGTCGTCCTCCGTCAGCCAGATGATGGGTATGAGGGATCCCGGGTTTCGGCACCAAAACGTTAGAGATTTGCTCACTCCAACTTATTTTGCAAGAACCACACGGGAGACAAGCAAGTTCTTTTAGACACCTGCAGGTGGAGAGATCACTCGCTACAGGAATGAAATCTAAAAGTCTCCTTCCTGCAAGGGCATATTTATTAGGAGGAACAGAGTGGGGGTGAGAGTGGACAGGTTTGGTGTACCCCCGGCCTCTGATAAGATCAGAGCAGGGGGTGTTTTACACTGTTGTGGGAAACAGAACAACTTTGATTGCTTCCCCTGCAGCTGGTCAATCAAGCAGAGGAAGCAACCACTTCATCTTACTCTGCATTGTGAGGGCAAGACAAGATTGATTTAATCATTATAGTTTACATTCCAACATAATCCTACGATAAAGATAACCTGGAAAACCCTAACAGTTGACGCTGTGCCTTTGGGCTCTTGCAGAATCTCGCCAACGAGGAGCAGGTGGTCATGATTCACGCCAGGACCCTTCTCACCCTAGCCGAGAAGGTAACGCGCACGTCCACGCACGCTCTCGCATTCTGCTTATGTGACAGCAGCCTTTCCTCAGTGGTTAGAATACATCAAAGTGACCAAGTCAGCACTTCAACAGTAGATGTTGGACATTGAAAGTGAGAAGGTAGACAGACACGCGACATCAGCCAAGGGGAACTCCGGCAATGTGCCCCAACAATTCTGACCTTGAGCTGTGCTAGGATATGTTCTGTAAGCAGAAGGGCTACCTGGATGAAGAGTTGGACTTCAGGAAGCGTTCCATGGACCAGGCTCATAAGGTAAGTCGCCCTCAAATCTCCCGCCGGACCACTGATGGACGAGGATTGCGGCCCAGAGGATCCTGGAGCTGGAGGCCATGTTGTACGAGGCGCTACCGCAGCGGGACTGCCCCGCCACGGACGGCGAAAAAGCCAGCCACGCTGGCGTGAATGACGTGCTGACGGCGGATCAGAGAGAAGAGCTTAGGAGCGCCGTGGACCAATGGAAGCGAGCCCTGATGTGCGAGTTGAGGGAGCGCGACGCTTGCATCCTCCAAGAGAGAATGGATCTGCTGCACAGCGCGCAACAGGTAAGGGCCCAAAGCCAGCCCGGCACTTACTTGCACGCTTACTGGCTTTTGAATGCCACTTTCCATTTGTCCGTCCTAGAGGAACAAAGAGCTGAAAGAATTCATCGAAGCTCAGAAGAGACAAATCAAACAATTGGAGGAGAAGTTTCTGTTTCTCTTTCTATTCTTCTCCTTGGCCTTCATTCTGTGGCCCTAACACCAGCTGGTGAGTGAGCTCCAGCGGCACCGCACTCGACACCTCCGATAAACTGCCAGCCGGTCTCAGACGTTGGCAGACGCTCCGATGCCGACGTATACCCCCCGCCACGGTGACAGAGGCACCGCGTCACACCGGCGCTCATCCAATCAGAAGGCAGGAAAGGCAAATTCACATGCAGGGCACTCTTGAACCAGAAGAGAGCGCCACAAAAAACGGTTGTTGCCCCAAACGCGCACTAAAAAGGGTCAGAATAACAAGAGTCCCACCGGCCAGCCGGGGCCACCCGTCCATCCATTTCTTCAGGGGGGGAAAAAATTGGAGTCACCGGTGAGTACATTTTGCATTTAGCTCTGCTTTTCTGCTTCTGTCTTCAAGTGTGTGGCATCCTGCGACCAAAGATTCAAGCAACCCCAAAGCGGTTGACCTCAACGTCCCACCACCATGCCGACCAGAGCAGGTGACATGATGCTTTGGACATCCTTCCGTCTCAGATGCCCAAAAGTACTCTTTGCCACATCTGCGGCAATACGGTGTCTTTTCAAAGGTGCAAATAAATCCAGCGTGGGCGGAACACGCACGTCTTCGTTTTTTCCCGCTTTGTTTGTGTGACAGCTGTTGTGAAAATTTTATACAAATAAAGTTGTATAGTACAGGTTTGGCCAAGCCGCAATTCCTGAACCGCATGCGGCTCTTTGCTTGGATTCATGCGGCCCTTTTATGTTCATAGCAACATTTGTGTGTGTGTGTGTGTGGGGGGGGGGGGGGGTGGTTGTGCGTGTTGGCTTCACTTGAGTTCAATTTGGTATTTTGGTCAAAAGCGCATGTGGTGAAATTCCACAAAGTAGGATGGGCAAACACATTCCAGTAAACTATTAGTGTCAATTGGGCTCTCGAAATGGCAGAGAAAAGATGCACAGCAAAACGGAAATATGTAGATGAACACAGGACGTTTTTATCAGAGTGGGAAAGTTTATATTTTTTGTTGAACGTGATGGCAAACCATTCTGCCTGTTATGTCAGACCTCAGCGCATTTCAAAGATTCAAATCTTCAGCGCCATGCACTTCAGCTCACTCCATGGCTAACATTGATCAGGCGTCGAACCCGCAACATCATGCTTAAGAGGTGGACATGCTAACCAGTGCGCCATTAAAGTCAAAGTCAAAGTCAAAGTCAGCTTTATTGTCAATTTCTCCACATGCCAAAGACACACAAAGAAACCGAAATTTCGTTCCCCCCTATCCCACGGTGACAAGACATGGCTCACAACAGACAAACAAGTAAACAAGTATAACAAAAGCGTGCTGAATAAATAATGAATAAATAACACAACAATAAATAAATAAATAAATAAATAAATAAATAGGAGGAGCAGAAAAAAAAAGGAGCAAGTGCGCGTACAGCAGACATTCCCGAAAATAGCGCAACAGTGCCGCACGCTATGCAGAAGGGGGTAGCGAGTTCAGGGCCCTAACAGCCTGGAGAAAGAAGCTGTTGGCGAGTCTGGTGGTGCGGGAGCGCAGGCTTCTGTACCTCTTCCCAGAGGGCAGAAGGTCAAACAAAGAGTGAGCCGGGTGACTCACATCTTTGGCAATCGAGGTTGCCTTGCGGGCGACATGGGAGGTGTAAATGTCCTTTATTATGTCAACGCATAATAACTAAGTCTACTGATCAAAACAGCGGTTACTATATGACGTCGCTACGTCGTGGTCAAGTGACGCAGACAAGACATCAATGGACGGACCTTCCTCCGAAATTAGAATCCGTGGGCAGAGTTAACTTGTTTAAAAGGGAGTGGACAGAAGAAATATTTAATTTATTTAAATCTATTTTGAGTGCACACCATTATGCCAATGCATAACAACTGTAAATCTACTAAACAAAACAGCGGTTGCTATATGACATCTGCCACGTTGTGGTCACGTGACAGACGTGACGTCGATGGGCGAAACTTCCACCGGAATTCAAATCCGCGGGGAGAGTTAACTTGTTTAAAAGGGAGTGGGCAGAAGAATTATTTAATTTATTCAAAACCATTTGGAGTGTGCGCCATTATGTCAATGCATAACAACTGTAAGTCTACTAAACAAAACAGCGGTTGCTATATGACGTCTGCCACGTCGTGGTCACGTGACGCGGACGTGACGTCGACGCCTACTTTACATCCCACCGATCACAGGACCCCTCGGCTGCATAACCGCGCCCCCTTCCCAACCAATCGGATTTGCTATACGCGAAAACGACGCCAATGGGCGGGCTCTTCCGCCAGAATTTAAATCCGTGGGCGTGGCTTGCAACAGGAAGTAGGAAAATGGCGATGTTGACAAAGACACAGCGGATGGTAACTTACGACTAACGAGAGAAATATTTTTATTTTCTGCTTGCAACTGGACCGTCCAGAGCGTACACGGTAAGTACAACTCATCGTTTTTAAAAAGAAGTACTTTTGTTGCCCTGAAAAGCGAGTGAGTGTGGCGTTTGGGGGGAACGTCGAATTTCTGCGATTATTTCGACTGGTCAACGGTTGTAAATGATTGCGTTGATTAAAAACTTTATTTAACTCTACTCTTAACTTTGCCGTTTCAGATATGCGAGTATTACACCGCGGAAATGACGTCAATAGGCTGAACTGTCGCCAAAATTCAAATCTGTGGGCGCAATGGCCTTGAGCGAGACAACGGATACATAAACGACGACTATCAACAGAAATATCTTTATTTTCTGCTTGCAAGTGGACCGTCTAGAGCGTACACGGTAAGTACAACTCATTGTGTTTAAAAATATTTACGTTTGTGTAGTTTGCGTTGCGTTACATCTGTGAATGTTGGTTGAGGCTAAATGTTAATGTTTAATTTCCTTCCTTTAGGTTCCACGGTGTTTGTTGGCTGTAAGTTTTCCACTGCAAGAAGAGGCTCGTATCATTGACCAGGAGCGAGCTACAAGTATCATTGACCAGGAGCGAGCTACAATGGTGAGTAGCCATAACATTTATGTTAAACACTTCCTATTTCATGTCTAACAGTACTTGATTTAACAAATAACCATAAATAAATACAGTGTGGGCACTGAAGTTAACATATGTGATTATACTGCCTAATCCGTCACCGAGTATATTGTTGCAAAGTAATATAAGATCCAAAGTTGTAATTCAGAATAGTTTTCAAAAGAAGGCCATTAGAATTATATACAAGTCTGATTACCCTGAACATAATAACAAGCTATTAATTAAATCACAAATTCTTCAATTCAAAGATTTGGTAGATTATCAGACAAATAATGTCTAACAGTAATTGATTTAACACATCACGATAAGTAGATTGAGTGTGGGCACTCTCAAGTTAACATATGTGATTATACTGCCTAATCTGTTACAGAGTATGTTGTTGCCAAGTAATGTAGAATAGATCCAAAGTAGTAATCCAGAATAGTTTTGAAAAGGCCATTAGAATAATAAACAAATCTGATTACCTTGAACATAGTAACAAGCTAAGTGTTTAATATGTCCTATGAAGTCAAAATTGGGCACCATCATGTGGTGAAATTTGGAATTGCATCACATCCAATTTTGCCTGGGAACAAACAGATTAAATAAATCTTAGTTTTGAATAAGCCACTCCTTCTCAAACAAGTAAACTCTGCCCATTTTGCGCAGTAGATGTTCTGTTAATATCTAGTGTTTATACAAAGTCATAATTTAAATTGCTTTCAACCTTCATTCATCGGTTCAACCAACATTACTCGCTCTTATTACCAATTTGTATTGATTTAACTAAGCGTTTAATACTTCCTATCAGGTCTCAAGTCAAGATTTGGCAAAATACAATTTCAGCAAATCCAATTTTGCCAGGGAACAAAAATAGATTAAATAAACTAAATAAGTCTTCTTCCCATTAAATACATCAGAAAAGTTTGTCTTGTAAGCAGTCCTCTTCAAACAAGTAAAGTCTGCCCATTTTGTGCCGTAGATTTTGTGTCTATGCCTAGTATTTATAAAAAATCATAATTTAAACGACTTCTTTCCTTCATTCACTTTGGAAATTTGGAATTGCAGCAAATCGAATTTTGCCAGGGAACAAAAATAGATCAATTAAACTAAATAAGTCTTCTTCCCATTAAATAAATTATAAAAGTATGTCTTGTAACCAGTCCTTTTCAAACAAGTAAAGTCTGCCCATTTTGTGCCGTAGATTTTGTGTTTATGCCTAGTATTTATACAAAATCATAATTTAAAGGACTTCATTCCTTCATTCACTTTGGAAATTTGGAATTGCAGCACATAAAATTTTGCCTGGGAAGAAAAGTAGATTAAATAAATTTAATAAGTCTTACTACTTCCCATTAAATAAATTAAATATGTCTTACTTGTTCCCACTCCTTTTCAAAAAAGTAGTTTAAAACGAGGGCCCTTCACTCAACCTTTAACCTCAACCCCGCACGTCACATTGTGTTGTATCTGTGAATGTTGGTTGTGGCCAAATGATAGTTTTCTTTCATTCGTTTAGGTTCCAAGAAAACTTGATGTAACTCTACTTTTAACTGCCGTTTCAGATAAGCGGGTATTACGTCGCAGTCATGTGCCGCGGATATGACGTAATTGGCGGAACTTCCGCCAAAATTCAAATCTGTTGGCGCGATGGCCGTGAGCCACTGAGCAACGACGATTATCAACAGAAATATCTTTATTTTCTGCTTGCAACTGGACCGTCTAGAGCGTACACGGTAAGTAACACTCATTGTGTTTAAGGAGATTTACGTTTGTGTAGTTTGACTAAAGTTGTCGATGTAGCTAGCGTTCACGGTAATAGCAACGTGTAGCTGAGGCGCTAACCCTAGCAGAAGTGTAGCCGCGTTGCGTTGTACGTGTGAATATTGGTCGAGGCGAAGTGTTAATGTTTAATTTCATTCCTTTAGGTTCCACGGTGTTTGTTGGCTGCAAGTTTTCCACTGCAAGAAGAGGCTCGTATCATTGACCAGGAGCAATCTACAATTGTGAGTAACCATAACATTTATCTTAAACACTTCCTATTTCATGTCTAACAGTACTTGATTTAACAAATAACCATAAATAAATACAGTGTGGGCACTGAAGTTAACATATGTGATTATACTGCCTAATCTGTCACCGAGTATATTGTTGCAAAGTAATATAAGATCCAAAGTTGTAATTCAGAATAGTTTTCAAAAGAAGGCCATTAGAATTATATACAAGTCTGATTACCCTGAACATAATAGCAAGCCATTAATTAAATCACAAATTCTTCAATTCAAAGATTTGGTAGATTATCAGACAAATAATGTCTAACAGTAATTGATTTAACACATCACGATAAGTAGATTGAGTGTGGGCACTCTCAAGTTAACATATGTGATTATACTGCCTAATCTGTTACAGAGTATGTTGTTGCCGAGTAATGTAGAATAGATCCAAAGTAGTAATCCAGAATAGTTTTGAAAAGGCCATTAGAATAATAAACAAATATGATTACCTTGAACATAATAACAAGCTAAGTGTTTAATATGTCCTATGAAGTCAAAATTGGGCACCATCATGTGGTGAAATTTGGAATTGCATCACATCCAATTTTGCCTGGGAACACACAGATTAAATAAATCTTAGTTTTGAATAAGCCACTCCTTCTCAAACAAGTAAACTCTGCCACTGGAGGCAGGCAGTGTCTGTCTGTTGAGGTTTTCACCTTGTTCTTCTCCTGCTGAAGTTCTAACTGGACGTCCATCAGTTTGGCTCTCAGCTCGTCATTGGCGGCCTGAAGGGCGCCCGTTCACTCCGCCTCGGCCCGCCCTGCCGGAGCTCGTTTGGACATCTCTTACTCGAGTCTCGCCCGGTCGTCAGTCAGAGATCACAACATTTGTACCTGGAGAGCACAAACGCAGTGCTGTTTTCCACTGGCTTCGGACTCAACTTCAATCGGTACCGTAACTTACAACATCGTAAACATAGATCTAGCTTGACTTATTCATTGAATAAATGCATTTAGTTCTTCAAAACTGCATCACGCAACATAGCGTGACCGAGACGGCCGTTATCCACCTGCGTGAAGTTATTTGGTAAAATGAATGAGATGTTTATGACACCATCGTTCTGTCTCTATGTAGATGAAGGGAAATAATCGATTGCTGAAGGTCCAAAGGTGTTGTGATAAACAAACATTTTAGTGATTAGTGACATATTTGTGATAAACATATTAGGCAGGATAATCACATATGTTAACTTGACTGCCCACACTCTATTTATTTATGGTTATTTGTTAAATCGAGTACTGTTAGACGTGAAATAGGAAGTGTTTCACATAAATGGACGACGAAAGGGGTACTCACCATTGTAGCTCCTGCTGGTCAATGATACGAGCCTCTTCTTGCAGTGGAAAACATACAGCCAACAAACACCATGGAACCTAAAGGAATGAAATTAAACATTAACATTTAGCCTCAACCAACATTCACAAACGTAAATATTTTTAAACACAATGAGTTGTACTTACCGTGTACGCTCTAGACGGTCCACTTGCAAGCAGAAAATAAAGATATTTCTGTTGATAATCGTCGTGTTTGTATCTGTTGTCTCGCTCAAGGCCATTGCGCCCACAGATTTGAATTTTGGCGAGAGTTCAGCCTATTGACGTCATTTCCGCGGTGTAATACCCGCATATCTGAAACGGCAAAGTTAAGAGTAGAGTTAACATTTTTAATCAACGCAATCATTTACAACCGTTGACCAGTCGAAATAATCGTCGAAATTTGGCGTCTGTGGCTGGAAGCAGACGCCGAGTTCGACGTTCCTCCCAAACGCCACACTCCCTCGCTTTTCAGGGCTACACAAAAAAAACATATTTTTCAAAACAATGAGTTGTAATTACCTGTACACTCTAGACGGTCAAGTTGCAAGCTGAAAACAAAAATATTTGTCTTGTTAGTCGTCGTGTTACTAACCGCTGTGTCTTGTTTGCCAGCATTGCCGCTTTCCTACTTCCTGTTGCAAGTCACGCCCACGGATTATACTTTTGCCGTGAGTTCCGCCTATTGACGTCATGTCCGCGTCACATGACTGCGACATAATATTATCTAAAACTGTTTGTGCGGTATTGTGTTGTTTTGTGCGGTATTGTGTTATTCTGTGCGGCGTCGTGTTGTTCTGTGCGGCGTCGTGTTGTTCAGTGCGGCGTCGTGTTGTTCAGTACGGCATGGTGTAGTTCAGTGCTGCATGGTGTTGTTCAGTGCGGCATGGTGTTGTTCAGTGCGGCATGGTGTTGTTAAGTGCAGCATGGTGTTGTTCAGTGCGGCATGGTGTTGTTCAGTGCGGCATGGTGTTGTTCAGTGCGGCATGGTGCTGTTCAGTGCGGCATGGTGTTGTTCAGTGCAGCATGGTGTTGTTAAGTGCGGCATGGTGTTGTTAAGTGCGGCATGGTGTAGTTCAGTGCGGCATGGTGTAATTCAGTGCGGCATGGTGTTGTTCAGTGCGGCATGGTGTTGTTCAGTGCGGGATGGTGTTGTTCCGTGCGGTATCATGTTGTTCAGTGCGGTATCGTGTTGTTCAGTGCAGTATCGTTGTGTTGTCCGTATTGTGTTGTGTTGTTAGTAATGTGTTGTGTTGTTCGTATTGTGTTGTGTCGTTCGTATTGTGTTGTGTTGTTCGTATTGTGTTGTGTTGTTCGTATTGTGTTGTGTTGTTCATATTGTGTTGTTCGTATTGTGTTGAGTTGTTCGTATTGTGTTGTGTTGTTCGGATTGTGTTGCCTTTAACACTTAGCCTCTAACACTTAGCCTCTAACACTTAGCCTCTAGCACCTAGAAGGTAAATAAATAGGAAGCAAGTGTCACGTGCTGGTGCCACCTGCGACGGGACCACGCCCCCCCTGTCAGTGGAATCACCGTCACCTGCCACGGGTTCATGGACAGCGCTATATCAGCGCCGCAAGCGCAGAACCGAGTGCCAGTCTGTCCCTTGATGCTGCTTCGCTCATCAGTCCCGGAGAAACTTGACTCGCTTGACTATTCGAAACCCCCGCAGAACCGTTTGTCCTCTCCAGCCCGATCGCCGCTCCAGCGCCGGCTGTTCCCATCATCCCCTTCCAATAAAGTCCGTCGTCACGCACTTGGCTGTACTGTCCGATCCTTAACAGTACAGACTGGCCAACACTATGCAGTCAGCGAACGACGAGACGGCATTGAGCCGACTGGAGCGAGCCGAGACCGCCATCAGCAGCCTGTCCGCCGACATCCGGAACCTGATCGAGGTTGGTCAGCAACAACAGCTGCAGCAGCAGGAGATGGCCCAAGCCCTCCAGAGACTGTCGGTGGGTGCGTCCCCGGCTGTCACAGCACCCCAGCACCGCCCGTCTGCCGAGGCCAGGAGGCTCGTGGACGTCCCGGAGCCCCGCCTCGGCAACATCGAGAAGTTCAACGGCGATCCCAAGCACGTGAGGGCGTTTGTGACCAACTGTCGCATAATGTTTGCGTCAGAATCAGCCAAGGTCGGGTTCGTTCTAACCCACCTCACGGGCGAGGCGCGGCTATGGGGTTTGGCAGAGTATGAAAGGATGGCCCCGGCATGCGATTCCTTTGACGCCTTCGCAGAGGAATTGCTCTGCCTGTTCGACCTGGGATCCGCCGCCGAAGACGCCGCCGAGGAACTGGCGACGCTGCGTCAAGGTAGCCGATCGGTCGCGGAGTACGCCCTTAAGTTCCAGACGTTGGCCGGCAGCAGCGGATGGAACGCGCCAGCGCTCGTTAGCACATTCCTAAACGGCCTCGCCGAGTATATGAAAGACGAACTGGTGTCTTACGATCGCCTGCGAACCCTGAAGGGCGCGATGGACTTGGCGGCCCGAGTAGACCGGCGGATCCGGACGCGGCGGCGCGATCGGGAGAGGAGGTCCCCGCGGAATCCGCGTGGCCACATTCCTCCGTCTGCTGGGGACCCGTCAACCACACCACCCGCCGAGCCCATGGATCTGGGAGGGGCTTGGGTTCCCTCGGAGGAGCACCGTCGACGCCTCTCGCTGGGCTTGTGTTTTTACTGTGGGGAGGGGGGCCATCGGGTGGCGGGGTGCCCGTTAAAAGGCCGGAGCTCACGCGGCGTCGGGGGATCCGCGTGAGCTCGACCAGCACCGGCTCTCCCAGTCCCAGCACGCTCACGCTACAGGCACGTGTCCAGCTTGCGGCGGGCGACCAGAACGTGGCGGCCTTGGTGGATTCCGGCGCGGAGGGGAACATCATGGACATTAGCCTGGCGCGTCAGTGGGGTGTCGGCTTCCTCCCGCTGAGCCCGTCCATTCCCGCGCGTGCCATTGATGGCCGTCTGATTGGCGAGGTGGCTTTCGTGACGGAACCGGTTAAGGTAATGCTCTCCGGCAATCACCACGAGACCATCCAGTTTTTTCTTCTTTCCCTCCTAGGACAGCAGCTCATCCTGGGGCACCCTTGGTTGCGGCAGCACAACCCGGTGCTGGACTGGGAGGTGGGGGTGGTACGGCAGTGGAGCGAACGCTGCCATCGAGTGTGCCTGAAGGCGGCCACCAGCCCACTCGGCAGAGCCCTGCCCAGGTACAGTCCCGACATCTCCAATGTCCCAGCAGTTTATCACGAACTCAAGGAGGTTTTAAGTAAAGCCAGGGCCGCTTCTCTTCCTCCACACCGGTCCTACGATTGCGCCATCGACCTGTTGCCCGGCACCTTCCCTCCCAAGGGACGCGTCTACTCCCTGTCCGCTCCTGAGCGCCGGGCTATGGAGGAATACATCCGGGAGTCCCTGGCAGCCGGTATCATACGGCCGTCCTCTTCACCTGCGGGAGCGGGGTTTTTCTTCGTGAAGAAGAAGGAGGGCACGCTCCGCCCGTGTATCGACTACCGGGGAATAAACGAGATCACCGTAAAGAACCGATACCCTCTGCCTCTTCTTTCTTCCGCCTTTGAGAGCCTTCAGGGTGCCACCATCTTCACAAAGCTGGATCTTCGCAACGCCTACCACCTGATCCGCATCCGGGAGGGAGACGAGTGGAAGACGGCTTTCAACACCCCGAGCGGACACTACGAGTACTTGGTGGTTCCGTTTGGGCTCACCAACGCCCCAGCAGTTTTCCAGTCCCTGATAAACGACGTGTTACGAGACATGCTGGACAAATTTGTGTTCGTTTATTTGGACGACATCCTCATCTTCTCCCGCTCGCTTCCTGAGCACATCAAGCATGTTTGGGCGGTGCTGCGACGCCTCCTAGAGAATTCGCTCTACGTGAAGGCAGAGAAGTGCGAGTTCCACGCCTCCTCTGTCAAATTCCTCGGCTACGTGGTGCGTGAGGGATCCATCGAAATGGACCCTGGGAAGGTGGAGGCGGTCACGTCATGGCCTGTTCCCGAGACACGCAAGCGGCTGCAACAATTCTTAGGTTTCGCGAACTTTTAGCGACGTTTTATCCGTGGATACAGCACGGTGGCCGCGCCACTCACCGCCCTTACCAGCCCCGCCTCCCCATACAAATGGACAGAACAGGGGGAACAGGCATTTCAGGAGCTTAAGAGGAGGTTCACATCCGCTCCCATCCTCAGAGTTCCCGATCCCGACAGACAGTTCGTGGTCGAAGTGGACGCCTCGGACGTGGGTGTCGAGGCGGTGTTGTCTCAACGTAGCCGCCAAGACGATCGTCTCCATCCGTGTGCCTTCTTTTCTCGCCGTTTGTCAGCCTCAGAAAGGAAGTATGACATCGGTAATCGTGAGCTCCTCGCCGTCAAGTTGGCTTTGGAGGAGTGGCGACATTGGCTGGAGGGCGCCACCACTCCGTTCATTGTCTGGACCGACCACCGCAACTTGGAGTATCTGAGATCGGCCAAGAGACTGAACGCGAGACAAGCACGGTGGGCTCTGTTCTTTGACCGGTTTGAGTTCTCTCTTTCCTACAGACCGGGTTCCCGTAACGCGAAGGCGGACACCCTGTCGCGTTTGTTTCCTGGTGGGGAGGAGGGACAGGGTCCGCCTCCCACTATCCTCCCGAGCTCGGTTCGGGTGGCGGCTCTCACATGGGAGATCGAACGCCAAGTGGAAACCGCATCACGCGATCAACCCGGCCCCAGCAACTGCCCGGAGGGTCGCCTGTTCGTCCCTGAAGGCCTGCGATTGGCCGTGCTGCAATGGGCGCACGACTCACGCCTGGCCTGTCATCCCGGCGCTGCACGCACGAGGTACGTGGTGGCACAGCGTTTCTGGTGGCCCACCTGGCAAGTGGACACCAGTGATTACGTCAGAGCCTGCTCAATCTGTAACCGCTAAAAGACGTCTACTCGTCCTCCGGCCGGGCTGCTTCAACCCTTGCCGGTTCGCCAGCGTCCCTGGTCTCACCTGTCAATTGACTTTGTCACAGGCCTCCCCCCCTCAGAGGGAAACACGGTGGTCCTCACGGTGGTAGACCGTTTTAGCAAGATGACGCATTTCATCCCTCTGCCTAAGCTCCCATCTGCGAAGCAGACGGCGTCCATCATGGTGCGGGAGGTGTTTCGTCACCACGGTCTTCCACAAGACATCGTGTCAGACCGAGGACCTCAATTCGCGTCCACCTTCTGGATGGAGTTCTGCCGACTCCTCGACGCCACGGCCAGCCTCTCCTCGGGGTTTCACCCTCAGTCCAACGGTCAAGCGGAGCGCCTGAACCAGGAACTGGGCAGGGCTCTCCGATGCATGGCCGCCGGGGACCAGCGCGGGTGGGTTCAACAGCTTTCCTGGGTAGAGTATGCTCACAATTCCCTTCCCACCTCGACTTTCGCCTTTCCACTGCGTCTTCGGGTACCAGCAACCCTTGTTCGCCCACCAGGAGCGTGGTGCGGCGTGCCCGTCGGCCCAGGCTTGTGTCCGCCGTTGTCATCGTGCCTGGGCGAGGGGCCGGGTCACTCTTCTCCGCTCTGTTTCAGGCTACGCCCGCCAGGCGAACAAGCACCGGACGCCGGCTCCGGAGTACAGAGTGGGGCAGCGTGTGTGGCTCTCGACGC
This sequence comes from Syngnathus scovelli, assembly GCF_024217435.2. Classification (NCBI taxonomy): domain Eukaryota; kingdom Metazoa; phylum Chordata; class Actinopteri; order Syngnathiformes; family Syngnathidae; genus Syngnathus; species Syngnathus scovelli. Next base: position 806,817 of record NC_090847.1, on the reverse strand, counting down.
GGGATTTGCCGCTGCGAGCGGGATCCCGCAAACTGGCGCCCCGCTTTGTTGGACCGTTCCCTATCCAGAAGGTGATTGGCCCGGCCGCAGTCCGTCTGCTCCTTCCAGACTCCATGAAGGTTCATCCCACGTTCCACGTGTCCCGTGTGCGGCCCATCCATGAGAGCGCGTTGGCGCCGGCGCCCGTTCCGCCGCCGCCGCCCCAGCTCGTCGATGGGGGCCCGGCTTACGCTGTCCGCTCCCTGCTCCGATCGCGGCGGCGTGGTCGGGGCCTACAATATCTCGTGGACTGGGAGGGTTATGACGACGCGCACCGCTCCTGGGTTCCGAGCCGCTGGATACTCGACCGTTCGCTCATCACGGAGTTCCATCGCTGTCATCCGGACCAACCGGGTCCTCGGCGCGGGCGCCCGAGGAGGGACGAGGGGACCAGGGGTGAGGGTCCGGGGAGGTCTTGCCCACCGGTACCGGGTTCTTCTGCCCCCGCGCCCGTCGAGCCTGCGTCTGGCGAGGTGTCGGACGTTTCAGCGGTGTGCTGACCCCTCCACCTGGCCGCCCGGGGTATTGCCTTCCTTTTTTTTTGTTGTTGTTGTTTTGTTGTTTTCGGTTCCTGGGGACGTCGGGAGCCGTCCCTTGTGGGGGGGGTTCTGTCACGTGCTGGTGCCACCTGCGACGGGACCACGCCCCCCCTGTCAGTGGAATCACCGTCACCTGCCACGGATTCATGGACAGCGCTATATCAGCGCTGCAAGCGCAGAACCGAGTGCCAGTCTGTCCCTTGATGCTGCTTCGCTCATCAGTCCCGGAGAAACTTGACTCGCTTGACTATTCGAAACCCCCGCAGAACCGTTTGTCCTCTCCAGCCCGATCGCCGCTCCAGCGCCGGCTGTTCCCCTCATCCCCTTCCAATAAAGTCCGTCGTCCCGCACTTGGCTGTACTGTCCGATCCTTAACAGGAAGGACTCACCGATGACGTCTTTGCCCACGTCCAAGCGTTGTACTTTGTATTTTCATCCTTCTGACAGTGGAAAACATATAGCCAACAAACACCGTGGAACCTAAACGAATGAAAGAAAACTATCATTTGGCCACAACCAACATTCACAGATACAACACAATGTGACGTGCGGGGTTGAGGTTAAAGGTTGAGTGAAGGGCCCTCGTTTTAAACAACTTTTTTGAAAAGGATTGGGAACAAGTAAGACGTACTTAATTTATTTAATGGGAAGTAGTAAGAGCTATTGAATTTAATCTATGTATTATATTCTATTGTATTGTATTCTGTTGTATTCTTTTGGATTGTATTCACACTAACCCTACTAAAACTTCAGCCCACAAAAACTCGCCTCTGGCGCCTAGCCTCTGGCACTTAGCCTCTAACACTTAGCCTTTAACATTTAGCCTTTAACACTTAGCCTAGAAGGTGAATAAATAGGGTTAAAGGTTGAGTGAAGGGCCCTCGTTTTAAACTACTTTTTTGAAAAGGAGTGGGAACAAGTAAGACGTATTTAATTTATTTAATGGGAAGTAGTAAGACTTATTAAATTTATTTAATCTACTTTTCTTCCCAGGCAAAATTTGATGTGCTGCAATTCCAAATTTCCAAAGTGAATGAAGGAATGAAATCCTTTAAATTATGATTTTGTATAAATACTAGGCATAAACACAAAATCTACGGCACAAAATGGGCAGACTTTACTTGTTTGAAAATGACTGGTTACAAGACAGACTTCTTTAATTTATTCAATGGGAAGAAGACTTATTTAGTTTAATTGATCTATTTTTGTTCCCTGGCAAAATTCGATTTGCTGCAATTCCAAATTTCCAAAGTGAATGAAGGAAAGAAGTCGTTTAAATTATGATTTTTTATAAATACTAGGCATAGACACAAAATCTACGGCACAAAATGGGCAGACTTTACTTGTTTGAAGAGGACTGGTTACAAGACAAACTTTTCTGATGTATTTAATGGGAAGAAGACTTATTTAGTTTATTTAATCTATTTTTGTTCCCTGGCAAAATTGGATTTGCTGAAATTGTATTTTGCCAAATCTTGACTTGAGACCTGATAGGAAGTATTAAACGCTTAGTTAAATCGATACAAATTGGTAATAAGAGCGAGTAATGTTGGTTGAACCGATGAATGAAGGTTGAAAGCAATTTAAATTATGACTTTGTATAAATACTAGATATTAACAGAACATCTACTGCGCAAAATGGGCAGAGTTTACTTGTTTGAGAAGGAGTGGCTTATTCAAAACTAAGATTTATTTAATCTGTTTGTTCCCAGGCAAAATTGGATGTGATGCAATTCCAAATTTCACCACATGATGGTGCCCAATTTTGACTTCGTAGGACATATTAAACACTTAGCTTGTTACTATGTTCAAGGTAATCAGATTTGTTTATTATTCTAATGGCCTTTTCAAAACTATTCTGGATTACTACTTTGGATCTATTCTACATTACTTGGCAACAACATACTCTGTAACAGATTAGGCAGTATAATCACATATGTTAACTTGAGAGTGCCCACACTCAATCTACTTATCGTGATGTGTTAAATCAATTACTGTTAGACATTATTTGTCTGATAATCTACCAAATCTTTGAGTTGAAGAATTTGTGATTTAATTAATAGCTTGTTATTATGTTCAGGGTAATCAGACTTGTATATAATTCTAATGGCCTTCTTTTGAAAACTATTCTGAATTACAACTTTGGATCTTTTATTACTTTGCAACAATATACTCGGTGACGGATTAGGCAGTATAATCACATATGTTAACTTCAGTGCCCACACTGTATTTATTTATGGTTATTTGTTAAATCAAGTACTGTTAGACATGAAATAGGAAGTGTTTAACATGAATGTTATGGCTACTCACCATTGTAGCTCGCTCCTGGTCAATGATACTTGTAGCTCGCTCCTGGTCAATGATACGAGCCTCTTCTTGCAGTGGAAAACTTACAGCCAACAAACACCGTGGAACCTAAAGGAAGGAAATTGAACATTAACATTTAGCCTCAACCAACATTCACGGATGTAACGCAACGCAAACTACACAAACGTAAATATTTTTAAACACAATGAGTTGTACTTACCGTGTACGCTCTAGACCAGGGGTGTCAAAGTCAAATGGACGGAGGGCCCAATAAAAAAATTAGCTACAAGCCGAGGGCCGGACTGATCGAATGTTCATTGAATTTTTTTTTTAAATGACGCATGTAGTCTAGTGAACCTAATTGAACCTACTGAAAACCTAACAAATATATTCCAATATGATCAGATAAATAAAGCAATATTTTCTTATGGCTTTGTCAATAATCTTTAATTTTCAACAGACAGAAAAGACAAATTTCCTTTATATAAAAATCCCCATAACATGAACATTAAATGAAAGAAACCTGTATTATTCAAGGCACCACCAGTAACCTATATTTTCTATTTTAGCAAAAGTGAGCTAAATTTACTTCAAAGAAAAAAATAATAGCAATTTTCTATTATCCACTCAACTGAAATATTTTAAAAATATAATTGGATTGAAATACAATAAAATAAAGTGCAGAAATCTGTTAATCAAAAACAACACTTTCCTCAAGGATAAGTAACATGCAGTGAAAAAAATATTAAACTTTAACTTTTAAACTTGAACTGAGTAAAAACACAAACTTTAATCAGACAGTTTTTGATGAAATCCCCCTCCTTAAATGGCCGGGCTAATTTAGCGATCTCTTCTGCCAAAATAAAACTGGCCTTGACAGCAGCCTAGCCTTGTGTTTTGGCTTTTTAGAACAGAGCCTGTCGAGATTTGAGGCCTCGTTTTAATTCCTCGGCCTTCTGTAGCCTTTGTTCCATGTCTATATTCTTGTTTTTGTCCGCGTGTTCCGTTTCATAATGTCTCAGATAATACTCTTTCAGTACCGCCACACTTTCTCCACACAGAAGACACACAGATTTTCCAGCTACCTCCGCGAACATATACTCCGACTCCCACCTTGTTTGAAACCCCCGGTTCTCAGTGTCCACCTTCCTTTTTGCCATTTATGATGGGTATCTGAGGGTTAATTTTACAGTTATGCTGACGACTGCTTTGCTAATAAACACTGAAATCAAGCAGCCTACTGCTCGGTGCTTCAGCGTTGCATTGTGGGAAAATATAGTATTGGTGCGTGTGAAAGATCTGCGGGCTGCCGGCTTGCTGCGGTCTGCGGGCCGGTTCTAATAATAAATCAAGATCATCCCAGGGGCCGTACAAAACCTTCTCGCGGGCCGGATGTGGCCCGCGGGCCTTGACTCTGACATATGTGCTCTAGACGGTCCACTTGCAAGCAGAAAATAAAGATATTTCTGTTGATAGTCGTCGTGTTTGTATCCGTTGTCTCGCTCAAGGCCATTGCGCCCACAGATTTGAATTTTGGTGACAGTTCAGCCTATTGACGTCATTTCCGCGGTGTAATACCCGCATATCTGAAACGGCAAAGTTAAGAGTAGAGTTAAATAAAGTTTTTAATCAACGCAATCATTTACAACCGTTGACCAGTCGAAATAATCGTCGAAATTCGACGTTCCCCCCAAACGCCACACTCACTCGCTTTTCAGGGCAACAAAAGTACTTCTTTTTAAAAACGATGAGTTGTACTTACCGTGTACACTCTGGACGGTCCAGTTGCAAGCAGAAAATAAAAATATTTCTCTCGTTAGTCGTATGTTACCATCCGCTGTGTCTTTGTCAACATTTTCCTACTTCCTGTTGCGAGCCACGCCCACGGATTTAAATTCTGGCGGAAGAGCCCGCCCATTGGCGTCGTTTTCGCGTATAGCAAATCCGATTGGTTGGGAAGGGGGCGCGGTTATGCAGCCGAGGGGTCCTGTGATCGGTGGGATGTAAAGTAGGCGTCGACGTCACATCCGCGTCACGTGACCACGACGTGGCAGACGTCATATAGCAACCGCTGTTTTGTTTAGTAGACTTACAGTTGTTATGCATTGACATAATGGCGCACACTCCAAATGGATTTGAATAAATTAAATAATTCTTCTGCCCACTCCCTTTTAAACAAGTTAACTCTCCCCGCGGATTTGAATTCCGGCGGAAGTTTCGCCCATCGACGTCACGTCTGTCACGTGACCACAACGTGGCAGATGTCATATAGCAACCGCTGTTTTGTTTTCAAAGTCAAAGTCAAAGTCAGCTTTATTGTCAATTTCTCCACATGCCAAAGACACATAAAGAAACCGAAATTTCGTTCCCCCCTATCCCACGGTGACAAGACATGAAGAACAATGAACAGACAAACAAGTAAACAAGTATAACAAAAGCGTGCTGAATAAATAATGAATAAATAACACAACAATAAATAAATAAGAGGACCAGAAAAAAAAGGAGCAAGTGCGCGTACAGCAGACATTCCATTTAGTAGATTTACAGTTGTTATGCATTGGCATAATGGTGTGCACTCAAAATAGATTTAAATAAATTAAATATTTCTTCTGCCCACTCCCTTTTAAACAAGTTAACTCTGCCCACGGATTCTAATTTCGGAGGAAGGTCCGTCCATTGATGTCTTGTCTGCGTCACTTGACCACGACGTAGCGACGTCATATAGTAACCGCTGTTTTGATCAGTAGACTTAGTTATTATGCGTTGACATAATGGCGCACTGGTTAGCATGTCCACCTCTTAAGCATGATGTTGCGGGTTCGACGCCTGATCAATGTTAGCCATGGAGTGAGCTGAAGTGCATGGCGCTGAAGATTTGAATCTTTGAAATGCGCTGAGGTCTGACATATCAGGCAGAATGGTTTGCCATCACGTTCAACAAAAAATAGAAACTTTCCCACTCTGATAAAAACGTCCTGTGTTCATCTACATATTTCCGTTTTGCTGTGCATCTTTTCCCTGCCATTTCGAGAGCCCAATTGACACTAATAGTTTACTGGAATGTGTTTGCCCATCCTACTTTGTGGAATTTCACCACATGCGCTTTTGACCAAAATACCAAATTGAACTCAAGTGAAGCCAACACGCACAACCCCCCCCCCCCCCCCACACACACACACACACAAACAAAGCGGGAAAAAACGAAGACGTGCGTGTTAGGGTTTTCCAGGTTATCTTTATCGTAGGATTATGTTGGAATGTAGACTGTAATGATTAAATCAATCTTGTCTTGCCCTCACAATGTAATGATTAAATCAATCACGTCTTGCCCTCACAATGCAGAGTAAGATGAAGTGGTTGCTTCCTCTGCTTGATTGACCAGCTGCAGGGGAAGCAATCAAAGTTGTTCTGTTTCCCACAACAGTGTAAAACACCCCCTGCTCTGATCTTATCAGAGCCCGGGGGTTCACCAAACCTGTCCACTCACCCCCACTCTGTTCCTCCTAATAAATATGTCCTTGCAGGGAGGAGATTTTTAGACTTCATTCGATAATCGCTGTTCAGACAGCGACGAATGGACTCTCCACCTGCAGGTGTCTAAAAGAACTTGCTTGTCTTCTGTTTGGTTCTTGCAAAATAAGTTGGAGTGAGCAAATCTCTAACATTTTGGTGCCGTGACCCGGGATCCTCATACCCACCATCTGACCGGCGAAGGAGGACGTGCTGCATTGTCGACAAGCCAGCGTCCATTAGGAGGACCTGGAAAAGAAAGTCCTGGGAAGAGAATTCTTCGCTGGGCCAGCATCTTAGGTCTGCCTTCGTCTGACAGAGGTGGATTGACGGGATCCGGCGGTGCAACGAACCAGGGGACAAGTAAGTTAAAGCGCTAAAGATACGGCTTTGGTTTGTCCGAGCTATGAGATTCGGCTTTGGTTTGTCCGAGCTATGAGATTCGGCTTTGGTTTGTCCGAGCTATGAGATTCGGCTTTGGTTTGTCCGAGCTATGAGATTCGGCTTTGGTTTGTCCGAGCTATGAGATTCGGCTTTGGTTTATCCGAGCTATGAGATACGGCTTTGGTTTGTCCGAGCCATGAGGCCTAAAAAAGCGCTGGAGTTAGTGTGATTGAGTGTGTGACTGGTAGGATAAATTGACTAAGAAGCAGTTCTAGCGTTGATCCATGGCAAAAAAACAGGCTAGTAATTTGTTGAAAGGTCAATTTAAACCTGCATTGAGGATCCTCAAAGCAATAGTTAAAGAAATAAATAAGTAATAATAGTAATAATAATAATAATAATATTTTTGAGACAAAGAGATTGTATAACCTAAAACTACTAGAATTAATATGGGAAATAAAAACGGTAAATCTCTTGCTCTGCTCTTCTTTAAAACGAGAAGTTCATGGCAAGTAGATTTCTTAATTGTATGCAATATATGCCGAAGTGGAAGAGAAAGTATGGAGTAGAAAGGAAGTTGAGAGTTCAAGTGGTAAAGAAATGCAACTTGCTTCTAGAAGATAAATAAATAAAATTAGAATGTGCTGTCCTCGTGTGCATGGGAGGGACCAGCTCATGATCGACCACAGGAAATGGCCAGCCTGTGACGAATCATTGGTGCTGGGAACTACCTTTTGCGTGCGAGAGCTGTGCATGTGTGTGCGTATGTTAAAATGATGAACATTGGCTAAAGTTTTAGTATAAAAAAAAAAAAAAAAAAAAAAAAAAATTTTTGCTAGACTGTGGACTGTGCACCGCAGAACAGAAATGATTTTGAAAGATAAAAATGAGAGGAAAAAGAGAGAAATCTGTTTGCAAGCAGAAACTAATCCACATTAGTGCATGTTAAGTGTCGAGCCCACATGAGAAATTCGAAGAAAAAAAAAAAAAAAAAAAAAAAATGACAGAACATGCTTTCAGGAATTGGAAGAAGCTAAATTGTGAATTTAAGATTTTGCAATGCTACATTTAATAGGAATAATTGATTGGTTGTGTTATAAGATTATGCAAAATTCTAATTGCAAGCTAAATCTGAGAGATTGAGTTCTTCAAATTTAAAAACAAAGAAAAAATTCAGATTAATTTGCCAATTGTTTGTTTTAGTTAAGTTTTTTTGAATTGGTGGATTGTTCTACCAGGAAACCTGAGTTGAAAATGATATATGAATGTTGTGTGGTGAGCTTGGATGAATTGGGACCAATGTGATAGGAAGACTCCTTTTTGGAGACTGTGTGAGATACATATGATGAGCATTGATGAATGATTGCCTGAATGAAAGGTTGAATGGTTGAAGTCGTTGGCGACTACTATGGAAAATTAGTAGAGCGACTTTGATGAAAGAATGATTTTGAGCAGGTTGAATGTTAGAAAGAAACACGTAACTTTTGGATTGATAATTAACTAGAAGAAAAAAAACTGGAGAACCAGTAACACATGCAGAAGATGTGTGAACTGAGAAATTGAGAAGCGTTTTGGAAAGAAAGTCAACTTAAATGATGATGGAATCGTATGTAGTAAAGAACGCATTCTCCCAAAAAGTTTGTCAAGGTGTGAGGCATGGGCGTTGCCAAGCCTCAAAAAGGGGGGAGTGAGTAGGACAGATAGTGGAAGATAGTAATAATACAACACGTTATGACAATGAATTTTCGAATACATTTGGTGTTATATTGTGGTAATTTTTTTGTTCTGGTGTAGATAGGTTAGCAACACGAGAGATTTAGAGGTTCAAAAGAAAGACAGTTAAAAGAAAACATTTTTGATTTGGACAATTGCAGGCTAACAGGAACATGAGAACGATAAGAACTACGAGGTGGGATCCAATTTCATTGGGGAGATTGAGAATTCACAGCACCATACTCTAAGTCACATTTTTGAGCAAGCATGACAATAACATGTGAGAGGTCAAGACATACAGATCAGGGCTTGATGTGGAAAGCAGACCTCGATGAGTTGATTTTCAATAATGATACTGAAGACAACATACTGTCCGATTAAATTGGAACTATAGATAAAATGTAGCTCAAAAATAGGATGAGTTGCAGGATTTACGATATAAAACCGAGACCGCTGTTATTAGGAGAATTTGAAGTTTGGTAAATAAACGTTACCAGCAAATTGATGGAAGCAGCTACATTTGGAAATAGTCTTACAAGTTTGATGTCCCAGCCTGTCATTCTCAGTGTCAGAGTCCCTGAAACCCAATCCGAGACTTCGCCTGCAGCCGTGAACAACTACAAAATGGTGCCTGGCTCTGAAGCACCTTTGACCTTTGGCGAAGGACAAGAAAAGACTGCTGTTGTGCTTGGAGGAGGACAAGTACACTCCGGAGGACAGACAACATCCTCGGGGACGAGAAAAGACAGTGAAAAGCGGAGGAACTCACAATGATGAAAATTGACTCATTTGAACAATGGACTCATTCAAGAGTGATGGATGGGGTCGCTCTGAAGCAACAACAAAAGAACACCAACTTGAGAGGGTGAAGTGCGGCAAAAAGATATGGACTTGGAGTGTCCGACAACCAAATCGCACTCCTTGCTACGGCGTTCCCAAATTTGGTGAAGCTTGGTTCAAAGTGGAAGGGAGGTTCATTGTGCACTGAGTTTGACAGAACTGAGGAGATTTGATAAATAAATAAATAAAAATTTGAAAAATACGTAGGGCTACAGATTATAATCAGAGATTGAACAGATTTGGATAAAACAAATAGGCTAAAACGGTAGGAAACAAGAGCAAGATCTGATATTTTGGCTCATCAAGCTTAAAACGTAGAGGTCGAGTTATATAAATTCAATGACCCCCGCCTCCCCCGGGACGTGGGAAAAGCTCTGCCGGAGGTGGGAGTTGAAGCTCTTCCTGACAGGAGATTCTGCCAGACGTTCCCAGCAGACCCTCACAGAGTGTTTGGGTCTTCCAGGTCGGACCAGCATCTTCCCCCACCATCGGAGCCAACCCACCAACAGGTGGTGATCAGTTGACAGCTCCGCCCCTCTTTTCTCCCGAGTGTCCAAAACATGCGGCCTAAAATCTGATGACACAACTACAAAGTCCTGGTGCCATTGCCCACGTGAGCATTGAAGTCACCCAGTAGAACGATGGAGTCCCCAGAAGGAGCGCTCTCCAGCACTTCCTCCAGGGACTCCAAGAAGGGTGGGCATAGACACAAACAACAGTCAGGACCCGTCCCCCCACCTGAAGGCGGAGGGAAGCTACCCTCTCGTTCACCGGGGTGAACCCCAATGTGCAGACGCCCAGCCGGGGGGGCAATAAGTATACCCACCACATCTGCTCGACACATCTCACCGTGGGCAACTCCAGAGTGGAAGAGAGTCTAGCCCCTCTCGAGAGGGCTTCTACCGGAACCCAAACTGTGCGTGGAGGCTAGTCCGACTATATCTAGTCAGAATTTTTCTGCCTCGCACACCAGCTCGGGCTCCTTTCCAGCCAGAGAGGTGATATTCCATGTCCCAAGAGCTAGCTTCTGCAGCCGGGGATCAGACCGCCAAGGTCCCTGCCTTTGGCCACCGCCCAGCTCACACTGCACTCGACCCCTTTGGCCCCTCGCACAGGTGGTGAGCCCATGGGAAGGGGGACCAACGTTTCCTTTTCGGGTTGTGCCCGGCCGGGCCCCATGGGCGAAGGCCCGGCCACCAGACGCTCGCCTTCGAGCCCTGCCTCCAGGTGCAGCACAACCAACGTGTGGAAAAGATAATGCGCACGACATTTTTTCTCAAAAGCATGACTTGAAAGAAGGTCCAAACCAGACAAACAGCAGAGGATGGTTTTGATCTATCCACCTCTGGGTTATGGGCCCAGCACGCTCCCGCTGCGCCACTCTGCTGCTCAGTGCTAGCAATTCATCAAGTCCTCTAATCGGCTAACAAGCATTCGGTTCCAACTCGTAACTGGATTCTGACTGTCACTCATTATGAACAAAGCTCAGTCGGGCAGCACTAACCTGGATGCTGGTGGAGAAACCAACTTTTTATCCACTTTCACATTTTATTAGAAATGTCAACAAAATTCAATGTTGAAACTGCAGTTGGTAGGTAGTGTCGCTGAAGCGCTGGATTTAGGCTCTCAGTCTCTACTAAGGCGTGCGTTCAAATCTTGTGTTAGTTCCGCTGTATTCTTCTGGCCTGACTCCTTTTGGCGCAGCCGTTGTACATATGATGACCCTGGAAAGTTCTTGGCAAATTCTCATTTGCCTTTCATGTTCATCGGGTCTACCATTTTAATAGGTATCTACACTGTGTATTTGGATAGAGACTGGTCAAAGGGGACACATATATGCCTCGTGAACTACTACATGCATTACTGCGGATGAAGAAGAGTGAACAAATAAGTCATCAGACAAGTTTGCCGATTTTTTAGTGCCCATTAGAGCAGCACTCTGTTCCGTACTGTAACCTGTTAGGTTTGTTCCCAGTTCTTTATCTTTAATGCTCGATATGCTAACAGTAATTACCAAGAGAAAGCCTTCACAGTTTAACTATTTAATGTATGCCAAAATGATTGATGCACAGCTGTGGAGCCCTTTCTGCGAGATGCAGAAGAAGGTTCCTCTCCCAGCGCCAAGGTTCCTGCTCTTATACTACTCTGGCCGCCTTCCTGCAAGGAGGCGACTGCCTAGCCTGTGTGATAATGTGTGACCTTGTCATCTTAACCGAGAGCGACTTCTACATATGTGCAAAGGGTTTCATAGAGTAGAGAAAGCTAATAAAGCAAGAGAAGTGTTACAGCGATATAATGGCATAGCTCAAGCTCCCTAGCTAATCACATGTGCCAAAGAGGCCTATTCTAACAAACCGTTGGTGAGAATGGGTAGACGGGGAAGCCTGTAAGCGAGTCCCTCACTCGCATACTCCATCGCTTCTCTGCCTTTTGGCTAAGATAAAGTGTAGTATCTGTTCTTGGGTTTGGGGGATTAAGAGAGCTGACCGTAGAAGAGAGAATTTTAACCATAAAAGTGGTGATTTTACCCTTGCTTTTACTAATCAGTTCTGTTTTCATCCCAGCAAGTAAGTTGCTTTTAGAATTGGACCGAGCCATTTTTTACTTCACCTGGAAATCCAAGTCAGAGGGACTGAAGAGGGACACCATGAAGAAAAAGAAAAAAAAATAGAGGAGAAGGAGTCCCGAACTTAAAACTCTTCCTCGGAAGCAGATATGTTGCCCTGCACCTGCGAAGCGCGCTCGTTACACCAAATGCATCGAAAAGCCAAGCAATGACACGATTCTGGATGGGCTCATACTGTCACGGTCGGGTGGTGGAGCATGGAGCAGGACGACCAAGTGCAGCTCGGACCAGGGTTTATTGAAGCAACTCAAAATACAGACTCGGTAAACTGACATGACTTAAACAATAACTTGACTGACTGACCGGGACGTGGAACAAGAAGACAGCAGGACATGACGGCACCAAGACAGGACGACACACCGAACGACAGGAACCAAAACCAATGACCAAAACCAATGACCAAAACCAATGATCCGACAGGGAGAGAGGGGCAGACAGGACTTTTATACACGACAGGTAACGAGAGGCAGGTGGGAACAATCACACTGATCATGGGCACACAGGAGGGGAGGGGCGAGCACACAGACAGAAACCAAGACAGACACATAGTGGAGCAGGGCGAGACGTGACACATACCTCCGGAAACTAAAGCTAATACCCATCGACCAATGAATTCCTGTGTCTTTTAACGCGCCACCTTCTTATTTCTTCACCAAAAAGTTTTTGAAGAACTTTAAATTAGAGCAAGAAAATAGTGACATTTTAACAAGTCACAGATCTATGATCTCTGTCGTACAGCGGGAAGTGGTTTGTCCAGTGCTCGGACCCGCATTCGGCGAGCCCACAACAGTTTGGCACAACGTCAACCACCCCGCCCTCTCGAAACAAACTTGTTGGGACCTGTCGTGGATGGTGGCCCATGATGGCCTCCCAGTCAGGTCCGTTATGCACTCCCGGGGCATATCAGCGCTCTCAACGTGCCCCCGACCTGGCTGTGGCGCCCAGGAGTCAGTGTGGCACCTGCTCAGGTAGTTCATGGCTGCCGTATACCTGTGGGCGACCTGCAGTTCCCGGCAAGGGAAGTGTTGAATGCAGACATCAACATCTCAACAGACCCTTCGCACCCAGGTTGCAGCCTGTTTGAACTACTCCCCTCCGGACGCCGTTATAGAGCTCTGTACACTAAAACCAGCAGACACAGAGACAGCTTCTTCCCCCAGGCTGTCGCTCTGATGAACTCACACCACTCTTAGAGTCTCAGAGTCATTACTGTGCAATAACATCCCGCTTTCCACACCTTTTTTGTTTACACTGTTTGTACTATGTGTCCTCTCTGCATCCATTGCAGCCTGGTCATCCTCGAAGAGGGACCCTCCCATCTGTGGTCTCTTCTCAAGGTTTCTCATTTCCCCTAGCTGGAGTTATGAGTTTTTCCTTGCCCTCTTGGGAGTTTAAGATCAGTTTAAGATCAGGGGATGTTTGAGAATATCTTTCATTTTTCACATGTTGTTGTTAGTCACCTAAATGTTGAACAGAGGCTGTGATTTACCGAAGTCAAATTCCTTGTTTGGCACGCTCAAACATGGCGAATAAAAAACTCTTGAATCTTGAACCTTGTACTCTATGGGGTGAGCCCGTTGAAAATCAAGCAAGAAGACTTTGCAGTGGCTCACTTTTGCTGCCATCAAAGACGCCATGTGGACTTCCAGAAATTTGCTGGTAAGGAGGCACAGACAGACAAGGAAATGATGGAATTGGGCTAAAATGGTGCACGAAAACAGTGTGTATTCACCTTTATATTTTGCTTCATGTAGCCTTATCAAAATGAATAAAACTTCTCTCTGTATGTGCATTCACGTGTAACATTGAAGGAGGTAGATATTTTGTTTCAATATTTAAATAAATACCATCATTGTCTATTAAGACACTAAAAGTTGATGGAACATTTTTTGTAGGGCTGCTGTGTTTTAACAAGGAAAGACTCATGTGCTTATGGATGAAGACGACTTGTACTTGTGATTGTGCTTGTGAACAGTAAAGAGGAGTGCTTGTGCAATTGACAGGGTTGGTTATTGTTTTTTATTTAAAAACAATATTTTTTGCCAAATTACAATAGACTGGCATGTGCCAATTCAAATGGGTCCCACCAGAAGTTAAACTGCATTGATAAACGAAGCCCCTTCGTTAGTCATCACTTTACCGTGGAGGAGGGGTTTGCACGCCCCAATGATCCTAGCAGCCATCTTGTCTGGGGCTTCATGCCCCTGGTAGGGTCATCCATGGCAAACGGATCCTAGGTGAAGGGCCAGACAAAGCACGGCTCTCACAAGCCCCTTATGAAGAAAAACATAAATGGATTTTGTTTTCCCTCGCCCGGACGCGGGTCACCGGGCCCCACATCTGGAGCCAGGCGTGGAGGTGGGGCTCGAAGGCGAGCGTCTGGTGGCCAGGCCTTCGCCCACGGGGCCCGGCTGGGCACAGCCCGAAAAGGAAACATGGGTCCCCCTTCCCATGGGCTCACCACCTGCCGGAGGGGCCAAAGGGGTCGGGTGCAGTGCAAAATGGGCGGCGGAAAAAGGCAGGGACCTTGGCGGACCGATCCCTGGCTGCAGAAGCTGACTCTTGGGACATGGAATATCGCCTCTCTGACTGAAAAGGAGCCCGAGCTGGGCGTGGGAGGAGTTTGGCGAGGCCATGGAGAATGACTTCCGGATGGCTTCGAGGAAATTCTGGTCCACCATCCGGCGTCTCAGGAGGGGGAACCAGTGCACCGTCAACACTGTTTACACTGGAGATGACGTGCTGCTGACCTCGACACGGGACGTCGTGAGTCGGTGGGGAGAGTACTTTGAAGACCTCCTCAATTCCACCGACACGCCTTCCATTGTGGAAACAGGGCCTGGAGACTCTGAGGTGGACTCTCCAATCTCTGGGGTCGAACTCACTGAGGTAATCAAAAAAGTCCTCTGGGGCATGGCCCCGGGGGTGGATGAGATCCGCCCAGAGTTTTTAAAGGCTCTGGATGTTGTGGGACTATCATGGCTGACACGCCTCTACAGCATTGCGTGGACATCGGGGACGGTGCCTCTGGATTGGCAGACTGGGGTGGTGGTTCCCCTCTTTAAGACGGGAGACCGGAGGTTGTGTTCCAACTATAGGGGAATCACACTCCTCAGCCTCCCTGGTAAGGTCTATTCAGGGGTGCTGGAGATGATGGTCTGTCGGGAGGTCGAACCTCGGATTAAGGAGGAGCAGTGTGGCTTTTGTCCTGGCCATGGAACAGTGGACCAGCTCTACACCCTGGGCAGGATCCTCGAGGGGGCATGGGAGTTCGCCCAACCTGTCCACATGTGTTTTGTGGACTTGGAGAAGGGGTTCAATCGTGTCCTTCGGGAAGTTTTGTGGAGGGTGCTTCGGGAGTACGGGGTGCTGAGCCAACTGATAAGGGCGGTTTGGTCCCTGTATCACCAATACCAGAGTTTGGTCCGCATTTCTGGCAGTAAGTCAGATTCTTTCCCAGTGAGGGCTGGACTCTGCCAAGGCTGCCCTTTGTCACCGATTCTGTTCATAATGGTTATGGACAGAATTTCTACACGCAGCCAAGGCGTTGAGGGGGTCCAGTTCTGGGACCTCAGCATTGCGTCTCTGCTTTTTGCAGATGACGTGGTGCTGTTGGCTTCTTCAAGCCGTGATCTCCAGCTCTCACTGGGGTGGTTCGCAGCCGAGTGTGAAGTGGTCGGGATGAGGGTCAGCACCTCCAAATCCGAGGCCATGGTCCTCGGTCGGAAAAGGGTGGGATGCCCTCTCCGGATCGGGGATGAGATCCTGCCCCAAGTGGAGGAGTTCAAGTATCTTTGGGTCTTGTTCACGAGTGAGAGCAGGATGGAGCGCGAGATCGACAGGCGGTTTGGTGCAGCGTCGGCAGTAATGCGAACTCTGTACTAATCCGTCGTGGTGAAGAGAGAGCTGAGACAAAAGGCAAAGCTCTCAATTTACCGGTCGATCTACGCTCCTACCCTCAACTATGGTCACGAGCTTTGGGTCGTGACCGAAAGAACGAGATCCAGAATACAAGCGGCCGAAATGAGTTTCCTCTGCAGGGTGTCCGGGCTCTCCCTTGAGAAGCTTGGTCATCCGGGAGGGACTCGGAGTAGAGCCGCTGCTCTTCTACGGTGAGAGGAGCCAGATGAGGTGGCTCAGGCATCTCATCAGGATGCCTCCTGGACGCCTCCCTTTGGAAGTGTTCCGGACATGTCCCACCGGTAGGAGACCTCGCGGGCGATCCAGGACGTGCTGGAAAGACTATGTCTCTCGGCTGGCCTGGGAACGCCTTGGGATTCCCCGGGTTGAGTTGGATGAAGTGGCTGGGGAGAGGGAAGCCTGGGAGTCCCTCCTAAAGCTGTCTCCCCCTCGACCCAACCCGGATAAGCGGAATAGGATGGATAAATGGATGGATGATAAACGAGGTTTTAAACGTGATTGTCTGTCTGCACTCGGCATAATTTCTCTGTTTATGTGAACATGTTCACACGTGCCGGTATAAATTATGTGAACGTATGATTGTTGCACGGAGTATGATATAGGCGGCTATCCGTTGCAATATTGATATTCTTTCGCAGAGCATCAACAAATTGAGATATACTCTTATTGTTCCTCTCCACGGAAATGGTATACTCTTTATTGTTCCTCTCCACAGAAATCTTTAGTAAAAGGCGAAAGATTTATTCGATCTGAAGAGAAACGAGTGATCTGAAAATCTGAGTCAAAACGGGCCACCCCACTGCTGGTCTCACTAAATTCACAGGCGGTCTCACACTCAAATTGCAGCAACCATTCCTTCTAATACAAACAATAGAAGTTGATGGATTTACTATACTTACAAGGACTCAAGCAAAATAGAATGTTTAAACGAGTATTTTGTGTTCATTAATGTCTCACTTACTTTAAACATTGTTGGCGCACAGGATTGTAGGTATCTGATCGAACACTGATGGCGCTCGTTCTTTCAATTATATTGGGCGTCTATTTTGATTATTGATGGTAAAAACAGTTGTATGTCTTGGTACGTGTACTTTTGGTCTGAGAGAACGGGAAATGATCCCATCCCTGTGTTTTATTTGAAAATTTGTAATTTCATAACTTTATTCAACACAAATCGGGAAACAAAATACGATCGTAATTTCTCAAATGATTTTTCAAACTTCGGAAATGCTCTATGTCTCCCTTGTGTCGCAAATAATTGAGGCTTTTGACGTTGCTGGCATGGTTTGGAGTGTAATTCACCTCCACTGCGTTGGTGGCGTTTGATATTTGACATTAGAAAATATTTCTGTCATTTTACTTTAGAAAGTAAAAGTTGTTTTCTAGAAATCCATACTTGTGATGTATGAGGAACAACAATCGGGCGCATTCTTAAAAAGACAGACCTACAGCCGACAAAAAGGTTTTGATACGTTCATATCATATGACGAGTCAGGAACGTGGTAATTACATATTGAAATGAAAAGAGACTACCGTTCAAGATGGCGGCGCGTGCACACGCAGCGGCCACTCTCTGTCCCGTTCGGTGTTTTGTGAGTGTTTACTGAGTGTTTGTCTGGCAGTTTTGTGTGTATTCGTCTCGTGTGATACGTCGTGCTACTAGTGCGGCGGGCATGTTCTGCTCAACATCGGCGGAAGTGGGTTTTATGGCGTTCTGGACTTTGGTGCGGAGAGATTTGCTGCTGGTGTTAGCGCTCGGACTGCTTCGTCATGGAGCGATGCCGGACTGGCCTGCTCTTCCTCCCCCGGTTGGACTGCGTCCTGAGCTCGGACTGCTCCGTCCTGGAGCATTGTTGGGATGCGTCGGCAGCGGGTCTGCGAGGCAGCGGAAGAGGGGCCAGCGCGGAGACGTCGGGCCAGGCTTGCGGCCAACCCAGCTCGCCCATCCGTGCCTTCCATTCTCCTGGCGTACGTTCGTTCGCGGGACGACAAGATGGGTTGCGTTCGCCTGATAGGATCCACGAACCGGACAGTGCGTGCCTGCTGTGTGCTCGTGTTCACAGTGGCCTGGTTGACTGTCATCTTACCGGACTCTGCTGTGCATCGGGAGCGGCTAGCGTGCTATCACGCTTATTGTTCATTGATGTTGACTTCTTATGTTATTTTTCCTGTGTTGTTTACTTGTATGTGCGTTGTGAACTCTGTCTTGTCACCCTGGGATAGTGAGAAACGTAATTTCGATCTCTTTGTGTGTCTTGACATGCGGAGGAATTGACAATAAAGGAGACTTTGACTTTGACTTTGAATTTTGCATTTGCTAATTTGGTGAATACAGTTTAACGAGCAAATGCACAGTGTTAGAGATTCGCTCAGTCCAACTTATTTTGCAAGAACCACACGGGAGACGAGTAAGTCCCTTTAGACACCTGCAGGTGGAGAGTCCATTCGTCGCTGTGCGTACAGCGATGTTCGAATGGAGGTCTGACTCTCGCCTCCTGCAAGAGCATTTTTATTAAGAGAAACAGGGTGGGGGTAAGAGTGGACTGAATAGAGAAAGCCCTTGACCTCTAGTCAAAACATAGCAAGGGGTGTTTTACGACTTTGTGTAGGATGGGACACGCTAGGTGATTTATCACAGGTTGCATTCCAACATAAGCATAAAACTAATCTAGCTAGGTTATTTATTACAGGCTGCATTCCAACATAATCATACGATAAGAATAATCTGGAGAACCCTGACACACAGTTCCAGAGTACAGTTAATTACATAATCAAAAGTGTTCAGTGTGTCACAGCATCGCAGACTTAAACTCCATGTGCATACTACTGCGCTTAATTTTTGTTTTCATCAGAAAGACCAGAGGAGAGCGCGAACACAGTCCCCCACTACCAGAAATAATGCAGTCAAGATTCACACAGTAGGGGAATTTGCAGAGGTCAGCACAACCGTAGTGCAATGGCTGAGCCTCACATGGGGTGAACCACCTTCTTGATCATGGGCCGACGTCTTTACCGCACACGCCATTTTCAGTCACGGGCTTAATTGCTAAAAACGTGTGGCACACATACACACTCAGTGGATGAAACAGGATTCGTAGAACTGTTTAAGTCAAAGTCAAAGTCAAAGTCAGCTTTATTGTCAATTTGTCCACATGCCGAAGACATACAAAGAAACCGAAATTTCGTTCCCCCCTATCCCATGGTGACAAGACATGGCCCACAACAGACAAACAAGTAAACAAGTATAACAAAAGCGTGCTGAATAAATAATGAATAAATAACACAACAAATAAATAAATAAGAGGAGCAAAAAAAGGAGCAAGTGTGCGTACAGCAGACATTCCAGAAAATAGCGCAACAGTGCCGCACGCTACGCAGAAGGGGGTAGCGAGTTCAGGGCCCTAACAGCCTGGAGAAAGAAGCTGTTGGCGAGTCTGGTGGTGCGGGAGCGCAGGCTCCTATACCTCTTCCCAGAGGGCAGAAGGTCAAACAAAGAGTGAGCCGGGTGACTCACATCTCTGGCAATCGAGGTTGCCTTGCGGGCGAGATGGGAGGTGTAAATGTCCTTCAGGGAGGGGAGCGAAGCACCAATAATCTTACCAGCCGTATTCACTATGCGCTGCAGGGCCTTCAAGTTCTGTTCAGTGCAGTTACCACCCCAGACAGCGATGCAACTGGTGAGGACGCTCTCAATGGTGCCACGGTAGAATGTAGACAGGACTGCCTGAGGAGCACATGCACGCCTGAGCTTCCGCAGGAAGTACAGGCGGCGCTGAGCTTTCTTTGCCAGTGACGAGGTGTTTGCGGACCAGGAGAGGTCCTCACTGATGTGCACCCCCAGGAACTTGGTGCAGCTCACCCACTCCACCACAGCACCGTCGATGATCAGCGGCAGGTGTGTTGTGTGACCCTTCCGGAAGTCAACAACGATTTCCTTGGTCTTATTGACGTTCAGCAGGAGGTTGTTGTCCCTGCACCACATGGTCAGAAGGTCAACTTCCGACCTGTACCGAGTCTCGTCGCCCTTCGTGATGAGACCCACCAGAGTCGTGTCGTCAGCAAACTTCACTATGCGGTTGTCGCTGTAGGTCGCAGTGCAGTCATGCGTCAGCAGGGTGAAGAGCAATGGACTAAGCACGCAGCCCTGGGGGCCCCCGTGCATGCATTGCCTTTTTTAACCTGAGAACCCTAAAACTGTATGAATTTGTATTTATTGAAAACGTCCAACATTACCACTGAATAATATTTTTTTTCCTGAACAAGTTTTGAAAATGACAAATATATCAAATAACAATAACATAAACAGTTCACCGCCACACAGCCCCAAGCACCGGCATCGACTTCCAGGCGTGTGGCAGCGTGGACTTCCATCCCTGGAGGTGGCACTTCCAGCCACAGAGGTCGAAGAGAGCTCCATAGAATAGGACCGGGTGTGCGTGAAACATATAATAGTTTTTCAAACCTTCTGTGTCACTCCAAATCATTAAATCCTTCAAACTAGTGGTAGAGTGTCCGCCCTGAGACTGGAAGGTTGTGGGTTCAAACCCCGGCCGGGTCATACCTATAAAAATGGGACCAATTGCCTCCCTGCTTGGCACTCAACATTAAGGGGTGGAATTGGGTGTTAGATCACCAAATGATTCCCGAGCGCGGCACCGCTGCTGCTCACTGCTCCCCTCTCCCCCAGGGGATGGATCAAAATCACACGGGGATGGGTTGAATGCAGAGGACAAATCTCACCACACCCAGATGTGTGTGTGATGATCATTGGGAAAAAAAAACTCTCCGTCCTCTGTGTCACTTACAAGCAAAGCCACTAAAGATGCCGGTAGTACATGGGGCCCTTCGTCATCTTCGTCATCCCGTGATCGAATCCTTTGTCCTTTAAGTAAACAACCGCCGCGCCGCTGATGTCACTTGCAGTTCAAACTACAGTAATCCCTTGCTACATCACGGTTCGTTTATCCATTTTTCGTTTTTTTTTTTTATTTTGAAAATTTGTGACAAAAAATCACGTATAAGTTGCTCCTCAGTATAAGTCGCCCCCCCACCCAAACTATGAAAAGAAACGTGACTTATAGTCCAGAAAATACGGTAATGACAACACACAATACAACAAAACACAACACAACAATACTTACCGTAATTTCTGGACTATAAGCCGCACCGGACTATAAGCCGCACCAGCTAAAATTCAGGGATATTTTAGTTTTTTTCTTACATAAGCCGCACCGGACTATAAGCCGCACGTGCACATGAGTTTTTTTACAAAGAAAGACAGTACACAGAAAGCCGTAAAAATCCATAAATACGCCTCGCCGCCATTTAAGCCTCAGGGTTCAAAGTAACCTTCTGAATAAAATGCATTAAAAGTTCACATTCATTACAACTTGTTTTTGGTGAGCAAAATGTCAGAAGAATTGAATTTAAATGCTAATTGATTGGGTTTTAATACAATGCAGATGGTCCAAACAGCGCCACTGCTTTGTGTAATCTCTAAGAGAAAGGGTTTGGAGCCCTTTGACGCAGGTCACCTAGCGTGCATTCCTACTAAAGCTCATAATAGTCACAAGCAACACAGCCAGAATAAGCAGCAGCCATAGTAGTGTTTCAAAATAGTATTTTTGTTGTTGTTTTTTTTTTTTTCAAGATACCGCACAACAGTGGTCCACAGCGTTTTTACGAGTGCATAAAAGTGATCAAGTCATCACAAAAATCACTAAAAAAATCTTATATAAGCCGCACCTGACTATAAGCCGCAGGGTTCAAAATTTTGGAAAAAGTCGCGGCTTATAGTCCAGAAATTACGGTACCTTTCCTTTAAAATCTTTTTCTCTACCTAACACAGACAGATAATGGGAGAATGTGTCACAATGTGAAGGAGATGTATTGGGTAATGCAGAAACAAAATAAAAACTATTATTTAATGTTAGACACATTATCCACTAGGCTACTTTCCTCTTGACATTCATTAAATTGACAACGAAGGGACTTGAACCCCTTAATCTTCTGATCCAGTCAGTTAACTCCACTTGAATCTAGGCTGTAGATTTACTGTGTATGCTCAAAAATCATTGCACTGCTATCACTTGTCAGAATTTCCTGTATGGCTATCTGGCCTAATGGATAAGATTTCAAATCTAAACAGGTATTCATGTCTAGTGTATCATCAAATTGAAAGAGGAAAATATGTCACGGTCGGGTGTGGAGCATGGAGCAGGACGACCAAGTGCAGCCCGGACCAGGGTCCACCGAAGCAACTCAAAATACAGACTCGGTAAACTGACATGACCTAAACAATAACTTGACTGACCAGGACGTGAAACAAGAAGACAGCAGGACACGACGGCACCAAGACAGCACGCCAACACCGAACGACAGCAACCAAAACCAAAACCAATGATCCGACAGGGAGAGAGGGGCAGACAGGACTTTTATACACGACAGGTAACGAGAGGCAGGTGGGAACAATCACACTGATCATGGGCACACAGGAGGGGAGGGGCGAATACACAGACAGAAACCAAGACAGACACATAGTGGAGCAGTTGGGGGCGAGACGTGACAGAACCCCCCCCACAAGGGACGTCTCCCGACGTCCCAAAAAAAAAAAAAACTAGGGGAACCGAACCGCGCCGCACTCGGGCGGCGACTTGGGGAACCGAACCGCGCCGCACTCGGGCGGCGACATGGGGAACCGAACCGCGCCGCACTCGGGCGGCGACTTGGGGAACCGAACCGCGCCGCACTCGGGCGGCGACTTGGGGAACCGAACCGCACCGCACTCGGGCGGCGACTTGGGGAACCGAACCGCACCGCACTCGGGCGGCGACTTGGGGAACCGAACCGCACCGCACTCGGGCGGCGACTTGGGGAACCGAACCGCACTCGGGCGGTGACTTGGGGGAACCGAACCGCACTCTGGCGGCGACTTCGGGGAACAGATCCGCACTCTGGCGGCGACTGCGGGGACAGATCCGCACTCTGGCGGCAACTGCGGGGACAGATCCGCACTCTGGCGGTGACTGCGGGGACAGATCCGCACTCTGGCGGCGACTGCGGGGACAGATCCGCACTCTGGCGGCGACTGCGGGGACAGATCCGCACTCTGGCGGCGACTGCGGGGACAGATCCGCACTCTGGCGGCGACTGCGGGGACAGATCCGCACTCTGGCGGCGACTGCGGGGACAGATCCGCACTCTGGCGGCGACTGCGGGGACAGAACCGCACTCGGGCGGTGACTGCGGGGACAGATCCGCACTCGGGCGGTGACTGCGGGGACAGATCCGCACTCTGGCGGTGACCTAGGGGACAGAGCCGCACTCTGGCGGTGACCTAGGGGACAGAGCCGCACTCTGGCGGTGACTTCGGGAACAGAACCGCGCTCGGGCGGCGACTTGGGGAACACAACAGCACACGGGCGGCGACTTGGGGAAACAGAACCGCACTCCGCGGAAACTCGGGGAAACACAACCGCACTGGGGCGGCGCCTTGGGAAGTCTGTACCGCGATCGGCGGCCACTCACAAAGTCCGTACAGTGATCGGCGACATTCGGAAGGCGGGGCTGTGCGCGGCGGCAAGAGCCATCACGCGCCGCAGCAGAGGGAGCGGAGCCAGGGACGATCGCGGGTCCGACGCAGCTGGCTTGGATGTCTGGCGACGTTCGCGGGTCCTGCGACGCTGAAAAACTTTAAAACTTTAGCCAATGTTCATCATTTTAACATATACACACACACATGCAGAGCTCTCGCACGCAAAAGGTAGTTCCCAGCACCAATGATTCGTCACAGGCTGGCCATTTCCTGTGGTCGATCATGAGCTGGTCCCTCCCATGCACACGAGGACAGCACATTCTTATTTTATTTATTTATCTTCTAGAAGCAAGTTGCATTTCTTTACCACTTGATTTCTCAACTTCCTTTCTACTCCATACTTTTTCTTCCACTTCGGCATATATTGCATACAATTAAGAAATCTACTCGCCATGTACTTCTCATCTCCGTCAAGAGGTAGAGATTTACCGTTTTTATTTCCCATCTTAATTCTAGTAATTTTAGGTTTTACAATCTCTTTGTCTCAAAAAATATTATTATTATTATTATTACTATTATTACTTATTTATTTCTTTGAGGATCCTCAATGCAGGTTTAAATTGACCTTTCAACAAATTACTAGCCTGTATTATTGCCGTGGATCAATGCTAGAACTGCTATTTAGTCAATTTATCCTACCAGTCACACTCTCAATTACACAAACTCCAGCGCTTTGTATTTTTCTCATGGCTCGGACAAACCAAAGCCGTATCTCATAGCTCGGACAAACCAAAGCCGAATCTCATAGCTCGGACAAACCAAAGCCGAATCTCATAGCTCGGACAATCCAAAGCCGAATCTCATAGCTCGGACAAACCAAAGCCGAATCTTATAGCTCGGACAAACCAAAGCCGTATCTCATAGCTCGGACAAACCAAAGCCGTATCTCATAGCTCGGACAAACCAAAGCCGAATCTCACGTGCACCTGTGTTTTTTTTTTTTTTTTTTTTTTTATACGCGTTTCACAACAACACAATCACACAACTTCAGGCCTTTAACTTACTTGTCCCCTGGTTCGTTGCACTGCCGGGTCCCGTCAATCCACCTCTGTCAGACGAAGGCAGACCTAAGATGCTGGCCCAGCGAAGAATTTCCTTCCCAGGTCTTTCTTTACCAGGTCCGGCTAATGGACGCTGGCCCGTCGACGGTGTACAGCGCGTCGTCCTCCGTCAGCCAGATGATGGGTATGAGGGATCCCGGGTTTCGGCACCAAAACGTTAGAGATTTGCTCACTCCAACTTATTTTGCAAGAACCACACGGGAGACAAGCAAGTTCTTTTAGACACCTGCAGGTGGAGAGATCACTCGCTACAGGAATGAAATCTAAAAGTCTCCTTCCTGCAAGGGCATATTTATTAGGAGGAACAGAGTGGGGGTGAGAGTGGACAGGTTTGGTGTACCCCCGGCCTCTGATAAGATCAGAGCAGGGGGTGTTTTACACTGTTGTGGGAAACAGAACAACTTTGATTGCTTCCCCTGCAGCTGGTCAATCAAGCAGAGGAAGCAACCACTTCATCTTACTCTGCATTGTGAGGGCAAGACAAGATTGATTTAATCATTATAGTTTACATTCCAACATAATCCTACGATAAAGATAACCTGGAAAACCCTAACAGTTGACGCTGTGCCTTTGGGCTCTTGCAGAATCTCGCCAACGAGGAGCAGGTGGTCATGATTCACGCCAGGACCCTTCTCACCCTAGCCGAGAAGGTAACGCGCACGTCCACGCACGCTCTCGCATTCTGCTTATGTGACAGCAGCCTTTCCTCAGTGGTTAGAATACATCAAAGTGACCAAGTCAGCACTTCAACAGTAGCTGTTGGACATTGAAAGTGAGAAGGTAGACAGACACGCGACATCAGCCAAGGGGAACTCCGGCAATGTGCCCCAACAATTCTGACCTTGAGCTGTGCTAGGATATGTTCTGTAAGCAGAAGGGCTACCTGGATGAAGAGTTAGACTTCAGGAAGCGTTCCATGGACCAGGCTCATAAGGTAAGTCGCCCTCAAATCTCCCGCCGGACCACTGATGGACGAGGATTGCGGCCCAGAGGATCCTGGAGCTGGAGGCCATGTTGTACGAGGCGCTACCGCAGCGGGACTGCCCCGCCACGGACGGCGAAAAAGCCAGCCACGCTGGCGTGAATGACGTGCTGACGGCGGATCAGAGAGAAGAGCTTAGGAGCGCCGTGGACCAATGGAAGCGAGCCCTGATGTGCGAGTTGAGGGAGCGCGACGCTTGCATCCTCCAAGAGAGAATGGATCTGCTGCACAGCGCGCAACAGGTAAGGGCCCAAAGCCAGCCCGGCACTTACTTGCACGCTTACTGGCTTTTGAATGCCACTTTCCATTTGTCCGTCCTAGAGGAACAAAGAGCTGAAAGAATTCATCGAAGCTCAGAAGAGACAAATCAAACAATTGGAGGAGAAGTTTCTGTTTCTCTTTCTATTCTTCTCCTTGGCCTTCATTCTGTGGCCCTAACACCAGCTGGTGAGTGAGCTCCAGCGGCACCGCACTCGACACCTCCGATAAACTGCCAGCCGGTCTCAGACGTTGGCAGACGCTCCGATGCCGACGTATACCCCCCGCCACGGTGACAGAGGCACCGCGTCACACCGGCGCTCATCCAATCAGAAGGCAGGAAAGGCAAATTCACATGCAGGGCACTCTTGAACCAGAAGAGAGCGCCACAAAAAACGGTTGTTGCCCCAAACGCGCACTAAAAAGGGTCAGAATAACAAGAGTCCCACCGGCCAGCCGGGGCCACCCGTCCATCCATTTCTTCAGGGGGGGAAAAATTGGAGTCACCGGTGAGTACATTTTGCATTTAGCTCTGCTTTTCTGCTTCTGTCTTCAAGTGTGTGGCATCCTGCGACCAAAGATTCAAGCAACCCCAAAGCGGTTGACCTCAACGTCCCACCACCATGCCGACCAGAGCAGGTGACATGATGCTTTGGACATCCTTCCGTCTCAGATGCCCAAAAGTACTCTTTGCCACATCTGCGGCAATACGGTGTCTTTTCAAAGGTGCAAATAAATCCAGCGTGGGCGGAACACGCACGTCTTCGTTTTTTCCCGCTTTGTTTGTGTGACAGCTGTTGTGAAAATTTTATACAAATAAAGTTGTATAGTACAGGTTTGGCCAAGCCGCAATTCCTGAACCGCATGCGGCTCTTTGCTTGGATTCATGCGGCCCTTTTATGTTCATAGCAACATTTGTGTGTGTGTGTGTGTGTGTGTGTGGGGGGGGGGGGGGTGGTTGTGCGTGTTGGCTTCACTTGAGTTCAATTTGGTATTTTGGTCAAAAGCGCATGTGGTGAAATTCCACAAAGTAGGATGGGCAAACACATTCCAGTAAACTATTAGTGTCAATTGGGCTCTCGAAATGGCAGAGAAAAGATGCACAGCAAAACGGAAATATGTAGATGAACACAGGACGTTTTTATCAGAGTGGGAAAGTTTATATTTTTTGTTGAACGTGATGGCAAACCATTCTGCCTGTTATGTCAGACCTCAGCGCATTTCAAAGATTCAAATCTTCAGCGCCATGCACTTCAGCTCACTCCATGGCTAACATTGATCAGGCGTCGAACCCGCAACATCATGCTTAAGAGGTGGACATGCTAACCAGTGCGCCATTAAAGTCAAAGTCAAAGTCAAAGTCAGCTTTATTGTCAATTTCTCCACATGCCAAAGACACACAAAGAAACCGAAATTTCGTTCCCCCCTATCCCACGGTGACAAGACATGGCTCACAACAGACAAACAAGTAAACAAGTATAACAAAAGCGTGCTGAATAAATAATGAATAAATAACACAACAATAAATAAATAAATAAATAAATAAATAAATAGGAGGAGCAGAAAAAAAAAGGAGCAAGTGCGCGTACAGCAGACATTCCCGAAAATAGCGCAACAGTGCCGCACGCTATGCAGAAGGGGGTAGCGAGTTCAGGGCCCTAACAGCCTGGAGAAAGAAGCTGTTGGCGAGTCTGGTGGTGCGGGAGCGCAGGCTTCTGTACCTCTTCCCAGAGGGCAGAAGGTCAAACAAAGAGTGAGCCGGGTGACTCACATCTTTGGCAATCGAGGTTGCCTTGCGGGCGACATGGGAGGTGTAAATGTCCTTTATTATGTCAACGCATAATAACTAAGTCTACTGATCAAAACAGCGGTTACTATATGACGTCGCTACGTCGTGGTCAAGTGACGCAGACAAGACATCAATGGACGGACCTTCCTCCGAAATTAGAATCCGTGGGCAGAGTTAACTTGTTTAAAAGGGAGTGGGCAGAAGAAATATTTAATTTATTTAAATCTATTTTGAGTGCACACCATTATGCCAATGCATAACAACTGTAAATCTACTAAACAAAACAGCGGTTGCTATATGACATCTGCCACGTTGTGGTCACGTGACAGACGTGACGTCGATGGGCGAAACTTCCACCGGAATTCAAATCCGCGGGGAGAGTTAACTTGTTTAAAAGGGAGTGGGCAGAAGAATTATTTAATTTATTCAAAACCATTTGGAGTGTGCGCCATTATGTCAATGCATAACAACTGTAAGTCTACTAAACAAAACAGCGGTTGCTATATGACGTCTGCCACGTCGTGGTCACGTGACGCGGACGTGACGTCGACGCCTACTTTACATCCCACCGATCACAGGACCCCTCGGCTGCATAACCGCGCCCCCTTCCCAACCAATCGGATTTGCTATACGCGAAAACGACGCCAATGGGCGGGCTCTTCCGCCAGAATTTAAATCCGTGGGCGTGGCTTGCAACAGGAAGTAGGAAAATGGCGATGTTGACAAAGACACAGCGGATGGTAACTTACGACTAACGAGAGAAATATTTTTATTTTCTGCTTGCAACTGGACCGTCCAGAGCGTACACGGTAAGTACAACTCATCGTTTTTAAAAAGAAGTACTTTTGTTGCCCTGAAAAGCGAGTGAGTGTGGCGTTTGGGGGGAACGTCGAATTTCTGCGATTATTTCGACTGGTCAACGGTTGTAAATGATTGCGTTGATTAAAAACGTTAACTCTACTCTTAACTTTGCCGTTTCAGATATGCGGGTATTACACCGCGGAAATGACGTCAATAGGCTGAACTCTCGCCAAAATTCAAATCTGTGGGCGCAATGGCCTTGAGCGAGACAACAGATACAAACACGACGATTATCAACAGAAATATCTTTATTTTCTGCTTGCAAGTGGACCGTCTAGAGCGTACACGGTAAGTACAACTCATTGTGTTTAAAAATATTTACGTTTGTGTAGTTTGCGTTGCGTTACATCTGTGAATGTTGGTTGAGGCTAAATGTTAATGTTTAATTTCCTTCCTTTAGGTTCCACGGTGTTTGTTGGCTGTAAGTTTTCCACTGCAAGAAGAGGCTCGTATCATTGACCAGGAGCGAGCTACAAGTATCATTGACCAGGAGCGAGCTACAATGGTGAGTAGCCATAACATTTATGTTAAACACTTCCTATTTCATGTCTAACAGTACTTGATTTAACAAATAACCATAAATAAATACAGTGTGGGCACTGAAGTTAACATATGTGATTATACTGCCTAATCCGTCACCGAGTATATTGTTGCAAAGTAATATAAGATCCAAAGTTGTAATTCAGAATAGTTTTCAAAAGAAGGCCATTAGAATTATATACAAGTCTGATTACCCTGAACATAATAACAAGCTATTAATTAAATCACAAATTCTTCAATTCAAAGATTTGGTAGATTATCAGACAAATAATGTCTAACAGTAATTGATTTAACACATCACGATAAGTAGATTGAGTGTGGGCACTCTCAAGTTAACATATGTGATTATACTGCCTAATCTGTTACAGAGTATGTTGTTGCCAAGTAATGTAGAATAGATCCAAAGTAGTAATCCAGAATAGTTTTGAAAAGGCCATTAGAATAATAAACAAATCTGATTACCTTGAACATAGTAACAAGCTAAGTGTTTAATATGTCCTATGAAGTCAAAATTGGGCACCATCATGTGGTGAAATTTGGAATTGCATCACATCCAATTTTGCCTGGGAACAAACAGATTAAATAAATCTTAGTTTTGAATAAGCCACTCCTTCTCAAACAAGTAAACTCTGCCCATTTTGCGCAGTAGATGTTCTGTTAATATCTAGTGTTTATACAAAGTCATAATTTAAATTGCTTTCAACCTTCATTCATCGGTTCAACCAACATTACTCGCTCTTATTACCAATTTGTATTGATTTAACTAAGCGTTTAATACTTCCTATCAGGTCTCAAGTCAAGATTTGGCAAAATACAATTTCAGCAAATCCAATTTTGCCAGGGAACAAAAATAGATTAAATAAACTAAATAAGTCTTCTTCCCATTAAATACATCAGAAAAGTTTGTCTTGTAAGCAGTCCTCTTCAAACAAGTAAAGTCTGCCCATTTTGTGCCGTAGATTTTGTGTCTATGCCTAGTATTTATAAAAAATCATAATTTAAACGACTTCTTTCCTTCATTCACTTTGGAAATTTGGAATTGCAGCAAATCGAATTTTGCCAGGGAACAAAAATAGATCAATTAAACTAAATAAGTCTTCTTCCCATTAAATAAATTATAAAAGTATGTCTTGTAACCAGTCCTTTTCAAACAAGTAAAGTCTGCCCATTTTGTGCCGTAGATTTTGTGTTTATGCCTAGTATTTATACAAAATCATAATTTAAAGGACTTCATTCCTTCATTCACTTTGGAAATTTGGAATTGCAGCACATAAAATTTTGCCTGGGAAGAAAAGTAGATTAAATAAATTTAATAAGTCTTACTACTTCCCATTAAATAAATTAAATATGTCTTACTTGTTCCCACTCCTTTTCAAAAAAGTAGTTTAAAACGAGGGCCCTTCACTCAACCTTTAACCTCAACCCCGCACGTCACATTGTGTTGTATCTGTGAATGTTGGTTGTGGCCAAATGATAGTTTTCTTTCATTCGTTTAGGTTCCAAGAAAACTTGATGTAACTCTACTTTTAACTGCCGTTTCAGATAAGCGGGTATTACGTCGCAGTCATGTGCCGCGGATATGACGTAATTGGCGGAACTTCCGCCAAAATTCAAATCTGTTGGCGCGATGGCCGTGAGCCACTGAGCAACGACGATTATCAACAGAAATATCTTTATTTTCTGCTTGCAACTGGACCGTCTAGAGCGTACACGGTAAGTAACACTCATTGTGTTTAAGGAGATTTACGTTTGTGTAGTTTGACTAAAGTTGTCGATGTAGCTAGCGTTCGCGGTAATAGCAACGTGTAGCTGAGGCGCTAACCCTAGCAGAAGTGTAGCCGCGTTGCGTTGTACGTGTGAATATTGGTCGAGGCGAAGTGTTAATGTTTAATTTCATTCCTTTAGGTTCCACGGTGTTTGTTGGCTGCAAGTTTTCCACTGCAAGAAGAGGCTCGTATCATTGACCAGGAGCAATCTACAATTGTGAGTAACCATAACATTTATCTTAAACACTTCCTATTTCATGTCTAACAGTACTTGATTTAACAAATAACCATAAATAAATACAGTGTGGGCACTGAAGTTAACATATGTGATTATACTGCCTAATCTGTCACCGAGTATATTGTTGCAAAGTAATATAAGATCCAAAGTTGTAATTCAGAATAGTTTTCAAAAGAAGGCCATTAGAATTATATACAAGTCTGATTACCCTGAACATAATAGCAAGCCATTAATTAAATCACAAATTCTTCAATTCAAAGATTTGGTAGATTATCAGACAAATAATGTCTAACAGTAATTGATTTAACACATCACGATAAGTAGATTGAGTGTGGGCACTCTCAAGTTAACATATGTGATTATACTGCCTAATCTGTTACAGAGTATGTTGTTGCCGAGTAATGTAGAATAGATCCAAAGTAGTAATCCAGAATAGTTTTGAAAAGGCCATTAGAATAATAAACAAATATGATTACCTTGAACATAATAACAAGCTAAGTGTTTAATATGTCCTATGAAGTCAAAATTGGGCACCATCATGTGGTGAAATTTGGAATTGCATCACATCCAATTTTGCCTGGGAACACACAGATTAAATAAATCTTAGTTTTGAATAAGCCACTCCTTCTCAAACAAGTAAACTCTGCCACTGGAGGCAGGCAGTGTCTGTCTGTTGAGGTTTTCACCTTGTTCTTCTCCTGCTGAAGTTCTAACTGGACGTCCATCAGTTTGGCTCTCAGCTCGTCATTGGCGGCCTGAAGGGCGCCCGTTCACTCCGCCTCGGCCCGCCCTGCCGGAGCTCGTTTGGACATCTCTTACTCGAGTCTCGCCCGGTCGTCAGTCAGAGATCACAACATTTGTACCTGGAGAGCACAAACGCAGTGCTGTTTTCCACTGGCTTCGGACTCAACTTCAATCGGTACCGTAACTTACAACATCGTAAACATAGATCTAGCTTGACTTATTCATTGAATAAATGCATTTAGTTCTTCAAAACTGCATCACGCAACATAGCGTGACCGAGACGGCCGTTATCCACCTGCGTGAAGTTATTTGGTGAAATGAATGAGATGTTTATGACACCATCGTTCTGTCTCTATGTAGATGAAGGGAAATAATCGATTGCTGAAGGTCCAAAGGTGTTGTGATAAACAAACATTTTAGTGATTAGTGACATATTTGTGATAAACATATTAGGCAGGATAATCACATATGTTAACTTGACTGCCCACACTGTATTTATTTATGGTTATTTGTTAAATCGAGTACTGTTAGACGTGAAATAGGAAGTGTTTCACATAAATGGACGACGAAAGGGGTACTCACCATTGTAGCTCCTGCTGGTCAATGATACGAGCCTCTTCTTGCAGTGGAAAACATACAGCCAACAAACACCATGGAACCTAAAGGAATGAAATTAAACATTAACATTTAGCCTCAACCAACATTCACAAACGTAAATATTTTTAAACACAATGAGTTGTACTTACCGTGTACGCTCTAGACGGTCCACTTGCAAGCAGAAAATAAAGATATTTCTGTTGATAATCGTCGTGTTTGTATCTGTTGTCTCGCTCAAGGCCATTGCGCCCACAGATTTGAATTTTGGCGAGAGTTCAGCCTATTGACGTCATTTCCGCGGTGTAATACCCGCATATCTGAAACGGCAAAGTTAAGAGTAGAGTTAACGTTTTTAATCAACGCAATCATTTACAACCGTTGACCAGTCGAAATAATCGTCGAAATTTGGCGTCTGTGGCTGGAAGCAGACGCCGAGTTCGACGTTCCTCCCAAACGCCACACTCCCTCGCTTTTCAGGGCTACACAAAAAAAACATATTTTTCAAAACAATGAGTTGTAATTACCTGTACGCTCTAGACGGTCAAGTTGCAAGCTGAAAACAAAAATATTTGTCTTGTTAGTCGTCGTGTTACTAACCGCTGTGTCTTGTTTGCCAGCATTGCCGCTTTCCTACTTCCTGTTGCAAGTCACGCCGACGGATTATACTTTTGCCGTGAGTTCCGCCTATTGACGTCATGTCCGCGTCACATGACTGCGACATAATATTATCTAAAACTGTTTGTGCGGTATTGTGTTGTTTTGTGCGGTATTGTGTTATTCTGTGCGGCGTCGTGTTGTTCTGTGCGGCGTCGTGTTGTTCAGTGCGGCGTCGTGTTGTTCAGTACGGCATGGTGTAGTTCAGTGCTGCATGGTGTTGTTCAGTGCGGCATGGTGTTGTTCAGTGCGGCATGGTGTTGTTAAGTGCAGCATGGTGTTGTTCAGTGCGGCATGGTGTTGTTCAGTGCGGCATGGTGTTGTTCAGTGCGGCATGGTGCTGTTCAGTGCGGCATGGTGTTGTTCAGTGCAGCATGGTGTTGTTAAGTGCGGCATGGTGTTGTTAAGTGCGGCATGGTGTAGTTCAGTGCGGCATGGTGTAATTCAGTGCGGCATGGTGTTGTTCAGTGCGGCATGGTGTTGTTCAGTGCGGGATGGTGTTGTTCCGTGCGGTATCATGTTGTTCAGTGCGGTATCGTGTTGTTCAGTGCAGTATCGTTGTGTTGTCCGTATTGTGTTGTGTTGTTAGTAATGTGTTGTGTTGTTCGTATTGTGTTGTGTTGTTCGTATTGTGTTGTGTTGTTCGTATTGTGTTGTGTTGTTCGTATTGTGTTGTGTTGTTCATATTGTGTTGTTCGTATTGTGTTGAGTTGTTCGTATTGTGTTGTGTTGTTCGGATTGTGTTTCCTTTAACACTTAGCCTCTAACACTTAGCCTCTAACACTTAGCCTCTAGCACCTAGAAGGTAAATAAATAGGAAGCAAGTGTCACGTGCTGGTGCCACCTGCGACGGGACCACGCCCCCCCTGTCAGTGGAATCACCGTCACCTGCCACGGGTTCATGGACAGCGCTATATCAGCGCCGCAAGCGCAGAACCGAGTGCCAGTCTGTCCCTTGATGCTGCTTCGCTCATCAGTCCCGGAGAAACTTGACTCGCTTGACTATTCGAAACCCCCGCAGAACCGTTTGTCCTCTCCAGCCCGATCGCCGCTCCAGCGCCGGCTGTTCCCATCATCCCCTTCCAATAAAGTCCGTCGTCACGCACTTGGCTGTACTGTCCGATCCTTAACAGTACAGACTGGCCAACACTATGCAGTCAGCGAACGACGAGACGGCATTGAGCCGACTGGAGCGAGCCGAGACCGCCATCAGCAGCCTGTCCGCCGACATCCGGAACCTGATCGAGGTTGGTCAGCAACAACAGCTGCAGCAGCAGGAGATGGCCCAAGCCCTCCAGAGACTGTCGGTGGGTGCGTCCCCGGCTGTCACAGCACCCCAGCACCGCCCGTCTGCCGAGGCCAGGAGGCTCGTGGACGTCCCGGAGCCCCGCCTCGGCAACATCGAGAAGTTCAACGGCGATCCCAAGCACGTGAGGGCGTTTGTGACCAACTGTCGCATAATGTTTGCGTCAGAATCAGCCAAGGTCGGGTTCGTTCTAACCCACCTCACGGGCGAGGCGCGGCTATGGGGTTTGGCAGAGTATGAAAGGATGGCCCCGGCATGCGATTCCTTTGACGCCTTCGCAGAGGAATTGCTCTGCCTGTTCGACCTGGGATCCGCCGCCGAAGACGCCGCCGAGGAACTGGCGACGCTGCGTCAAGGTAGCCGATCGGTCGCGGAGTACGCCCTTAAGTTCCAGACGTTGGCCGGCAGCAGCGGATGGAACGCGCCAGCGCTCGTTAGCACATTCCTAAACGGCCTCGCCGAGTATATGAAAGACGAACTGGTGTCTTACGATCGCCTGCGAACCCTGAAGGGCGCGATGGACTTGGCGGCCCGAGTAGACCGGCGGATCCGGACGCGGCGGCGCGATCGGGAGAGGAGGTCCCCGCGGAATCCGCGTGGCCACATTCCTCCGTCTGCTGGGGACCCGTCAACCACACCACCCGCCGAGCCCATGGATCTGGGAGGGGCTTGGGTTCCCTCGGAGGAGCACCGTCGACGCCTCTCGCTGGGCTTGTGTTTTTACTGTGGGGAGGGGGGCCATCGGGTGGCGGGGTGCCCGTTAAAAGGCCGGAGCTCACGCGGCGTCGGGGGATCCGCGTGAGCTCGACCAGCACCGGCTCTCCCAGTCCCAGCACGCTCACGCTACAGGCACGTGTCCA
This sequence comes from Syngnathus scovelli, assembly GCF_024217435.2. NCBI lineage: Eukaryota > Metazoa > Chordata > Actinopteri > Syngnathiformes > Syngnathidae > Syngnathus > Syngnathus scovelli. The sequence continues at coordinate 771,688 of NC_090847.1, read as the reverse complement.
GCTTGCGGCGGGCGACCAGAACGTGGCGGCCTTGGTGGATTCCGGCGCGGAGGGGAACATCATGGACATTAGCCTGGCGCGTCAGTGGGGTGTCGGCTTCCTCCCGCTGAGCCCGTCCATTCCCGCGCGTGCCATTGATGGCCGTCTGATTGGCGAGGTGGCTTTCGTGACGGAACCGGTTAAGGTAATGCTCTCCGGCAATCACCACGAGACCATCCAGTTTTTTCTTCTTTCCCTCCTAGGACAGCAGCTCATCCTGGGGCACCCTTGGTTGCGGCAGCACAACCCGGTGCTGGACTGGGAGGTGGGGGTGGTACGGCAGTGGAGCGAACGCTGCCATCGAGTGTGCCTGAAGGCGGCCACCAGCCCACTCGGCAGAGCCCTGCCCAGGTACAGTCCCGACATCTCCAATGTCCCAGCAGTTTATCACGAACTCAAGGAGGTTTTAAATAAAGCCAGGGCCGCTTCTCTTCCTCCACACCGGTCCTACGATTGCGCCATCGACCTGTTGCCCGGCACCTTCCCTCCCAAGGGACGCGTCTACTCCCTGTCCGCTCCTGAGCGCCGGGCTATGGAGGAATACATCCGGGAGTCCCTGGCAGCCGGTATCATACGGCCGTCCTCTTCACCTGCGGGAGCGGGGTTTTTCTTCGTGAAGAAGAAGGAGGGCACGCTCCGCCCGTGTATCGACTACCGGGGAATAAACGAGATCACCGTAAAGAACCGATACCCTCTGCCTCTTCTTTCTTCCGCCTTTGAGAGCCTTCAGGGTGCCACCATCTTCACAAAGCTGGATCTTCGCAACGCCTACCACCTGATCCGCATCCGGGAGGGAGACGAGTGGAAGACGGCTTTCAACACCCCGAGCGGACACTACGAGTACTTGGTGGTTCCGTTTGGGCTCACCAACGCCCCAGCAGTTTTCCAGTCCCTGATAAACGACGTGTTACGAGACATGCTGGACAAATTTGTGTTCGTTTATTTGGACGACATCCTCATCTTCTCCCGCTCGCTTCCTGAGCACATCAAGCATGTTTGGGCGGTGCTGCGACGCCTCCTAGAGAATTCGCTCTACGTGAAGGCAGAGAAGTGCGAGTTCCACGCCTCCTCTGTCAAATTCCTCGGCTACGTGGTGCGTGAGGGATCCATCGAAATGGACCCTGGGAAGGTGGAGGCGGTCACGTCATGGCCTGTTCCCGAGACACGCAAGCGGCTGCAACAATTCTTAGGTTTCGCGAACTTTTAGCGACGTTTTATCCGTGGATACAGCACGGTGGCCGCGCCACTCACCGCCCTTACCAGCCCCGCCTCCCCATACAAATGGACAGAACAGGGGGAACAGGCATTTCAGGAGCTTAAGAGGAGGTTCACATCCGCTCCCATCCTCAGAGTTCCCGATCCCGACAGACAGTTCGTGGTCGAAGTGGACGCCTCGGACGTGGGTGTCGAGGCGGTGTTGTCTCAACGTAGCCGCCAAGACGATCGTCTCCATCCGTGTGCCTTCTTTTCTCGCCGTTTGTCAGCCTCAGAAAGGAAGTATGACATCGGTAATCGTGAGCTCCTCGCCGTCAAGTTGGCTTTGGAGGAGTGGCGACATTGGCTGGAGGGCGCCACCACTCCGTTCATTGTCTGGACCGACCACCGCAACTTGGAGTATCTGAGATCGGCCAAGAGACTGAACGCGAGACAAGCACGGTGGGCTCTGTTCTTTGACCGGTTTGAGTTCTCTCTTTCCTACAGACCGGGTTCCCGTAACGCGAAGGCGGACGCCCTGTCGCGTTTGTTTCCTGGTGGGGAGGAGGGACAGGGTCCGCCTCCCACTATCCTCCCGAGCTCGGTTCGGGTGGCGGCTCTCACATGGGAGATCGAACGCCAAGTGGAAACCGCATCACGCGATCAACCCGGCCCCAGCAACTGCCCGGAGGGTCGCCTGTTCGTCCCTGAAGGCCTGCGATTGGCCGTGCTGCAATGGGCGCACGACTCACGCCTGGCCTGTCATCCCGGCGCTGCACGCACGAGGTACGTGGTGGCACAGCGTTTCTGGTGGCCCACCTGGCAAGTGGACACCAGCGATTACGTCAGAGCCTGCTCAATCTGTAACCGCTAAAAGACGTCTACTCGTCCTCCGGCCGGGCTGCTTCAACCCTTGCCGGTTCGCCAGCGTCCCTGGTCTCACCTGTCAATTGACTTTGTCACAGGCCTCCCCCCCTCAGAGGGAAACACGGTGGTCCTCACGGTGGTAGACCGTTTTAGCAAGATGACGCATTTCATCCCTCTGCCTAAGCTCCCATCTGCGAAGCAGACGGCGTCCATCATGGTGCGGGAGGTGTTTCGTCACCACGGTCTTCCACAAGACATCGTGTCAGACCGAGGACCTCAATTCGCGTCCACCTTCTGGATGGAGTTCTGCCGACTCCTCGACGCCACGGCCAGCCTCTCCTCGGGGTTTCACCCTCAGTCCAACGGTCAAGCGGAGCGCCTGAACCAGGAACTGGGCAGGGCTCTCCGATGCATGGCCGCCGGGGACCAGCGCGGGTGGGTTCAACAGCTTTCCTGGGTAGAGTATGCTCACAATTCCCTTCCCACCTCGACTTTCGCCTTTCCACTGCGTCTTCGGGTACCAGCAACCCTTGTTCGCCCACCAGGAGCGTGGTGCGGCGTGCCCGTCGGCCCAGGCTTGTGTCCGCCGTTGTCATCGTGCCTGGGCGAGGGGCCGGGTCACTCTTCTCCGCTCTGTTTCAGGCTACGCCCGCCAGGCGAACAAGCACCGGACGCCGGCTCCGGAGTACAGAGTGGGGCAGCGTGTGTGGCTCTCGACGCGGGATTTGCCGCTGCGAGCGGGATCCCGCAAACTGGCGCCCCGCTTTGTTGGACCGTTCCCTATCCAGAAGGTGATTGGCCCGGCCGCAGTCCGTCTGCTCCTTCCAGACTCCATGAAGGTTCATCCCACGTTCCACGTGTCCCGTGTGCGGCCCATCCATGAGAGCGCGTTGGCGCCGGCGCCCGTTCCGCCGCCGCCGCCCCAGCTCGTCGATGGGGGCCCGGCTTACGCTGTCCGCTCCCTGCTCCGATCGCGGCGGCGTGGTCGGGGCCTACAATATCTCGTGGACTGGGAGGGTTATGACGACGCGCACCGCTCCTGGGTTCCGAGCCGCTGGATACTCGACCGTTCGCTCATCACGGAGTTCCATCGCTGTCATCCGGACCAACCGGGTCCTCGGCGCGGGCGCCCGAGGAGGGACGAGGGGACCAGGGGTGAGGGTCCGGGGAGGTCTTGCCCACCGGTACCGGGTTCTTCTGCCCCCGCGCCCGTCGAGCCTGCGTCTGGCGAGGTGTCGGACGTTTCAGCGGTGTGCTGACCCCTCCACCTGGCCGCCCGGGGTATTGCCTTCCTTTTTTTTTGTTGTTGTTGTTTTGTTGTTTTCGGTTCCTGGGGACGTCGGGAGCCGTCCCTTGTGGGGGGGGTTCTGTCACGTGCTGGTGCCACCTGCGACGGGACCACGCCCCCCCTGTCAGTGGAATCACCGTCACCTGCCACGGATTCATGGACAGCGCTATATCAGCGCTGCAAGCGCAGAACCGAGTGCCAGTCTGTCCCTTGATGCTGCTTCGCTCATCAGTCCCGGAGAAACTTGACTCGCTTGACTATTCGAAACCCCCGCAGAACCGTTTGTCCTCTCCAGCCCGATCGCCGCTCCAGCGCCGGCTGTTCCCCTCATCCCCTTCCAATAAAGTCCGTCGTCCCGCACTTGGCTGTACTGTCCGATCCTTAACAGGAAGGACTCACCGGTGACGTCTTTGCCCACGTCCAAGCGTTGTACTTTGTATTTTCATCCTTCTGACAGTGGAAAACATATAGCCAACAAACACCGTGGAACCTAAACGAATGAAAGCAAACTATCATTTGGCCACAACCAACATTCACAGATACAACACAATGTGACGTGCGGGGTTGAGGTTAAAGGTTGAGTGAAGGGCCCTCGTTTTAAACAACTTTTTTGAAAAGGATTGGGAACAAGTAAGACGTATTTAATTTATTTAATGGGAAGTAGTAAGAGCTATTGAATTTAATCTATGTATTATATTCTATTGTATTGGATTCTGTTGTATTCATTTGGATTGTATTCACACTAACCCTACTAAAACTTCAGCCCACAAAAACTCGCCTCTGGCGCCTAGCCTCTGGCACTTAGCCTCTAACACTTCGTCGTCGTGTTGTTCTGTGTGGCGTCGTGTTGTTCAGTGCGGCGTCGTGTTGTTCAGTACGGCATGGTGTAGTTCAGTGCTGCATGGTGTTGTTCAGTGCGGCATGGTGTTGTTCAGTGCGGCATGGTGTTGTTAAGTGCAGCATGGTGTTGTTCAGTGCGGCATGGTGTAGTTCAGTGCGGCATGGTGTTGTTCAGTGCGGCATGGTGTTGTTCAGTGCGGCATGGTGCTGTTCAGTGCGGCATGGTGTTGTTCAGTGCAGCATGGTGTTGTTAAGTGCGGCATGGTGTTGTTAAGTGCGGCATGGTGTAGTTCAGTGCGGCATGGTGTAATTCAGTGCGGCATGGTGTTGTTCAGTGCGGCATGGTGTTGTTCAGTGCGGGATGGTGTTGTTCAGTGCGGTATCATGTTGTTCAGTGCGGTATCGTGTTGTTCAGTGCAGTATCGTTGTGTTGTCCGTATTGTGTTGTGTTGTTAGTAATGTGTTGTGTTGTTCGTATTGTGTTGTGTTGTTCGTATTGTGTTGTGTTGTTCGTATTGTGTTGTGTTGTTCGTATTGTGTTGTGTTGTTCATATTGTGTTGTTCGTATTGTGTTGAGTTGTTCGTATTGTGTTGTGTTGTTCGGATTGTGTTGCCTTTAACACTTAGCCTCTAACACTTAGCCTCTAACACTTAGCCTCTAGCACCTAGAAGGTAAATAAATAGGAAGCAAGTGTCACGTGCTGGTGCCACCTGCGACGGGACCACGCCCCCCCTGTCAGTGGAATCACCGTCACCTGCCACGGGTTCATGGACAGCGCTATATCAGCGCCGCAAGCGCAGAACCGAGTGCCAGTCTGTCCCTTGATGCTGCTTCGCTCATCAGTCCCGGAGAAACTTGACTCGCTTGACTATTCGAAACCCCCGCAGAACCGTTTGTCCTCTCCAGCCCGATCGCCGCTCCAGCGCCGGCTGTTCCCATCATCCCCTTCCAATAAAGTCCGTCGTCACGCACTTGGCTGTACTGTCCGATCCTTAACAGTACAGACTGGCCAACACTATGCAGTCAGCGAACGACGAGACGGCATTGAGCCGACTGGAGCGAGCCGAGACCGCCATCAGCAGCCTGTCCGCCGACATCCGGAACCTGATCGAGGTTGGTCAGCAACAACAGCTGCAGCAGCAGGAGATGGCCCAAGCCCTCCAGAGACTGTCGGTGGCTGCGTCCCCGGCTGTCACAGCACCCCAGCACCGCCCGTCTGCCGAGGCCAGGAGGCTCGTGGACGTCCCGGAGCCCCGCCTCGGCAACATTGAGAAGTTCAACGGCGATCCCAAGCACGTGAGGGCGTTTGTGACCAACTGTCGCATAATGTTCAGCCTCCAGCCCATCACGTTTGCGTCAGAATCAGCCAAGGTCGGGTTCGTTCTAACCCACCTCACGGGCGAGGCGCGGCTATGGGGTTTGGCAGAGTATGAAAGGATGGCCCCGGCATGCGATTCCTTCGACGCCTTCGCAGAGGAATTGCTCTGCCTGTTCGACCTGGGATCCGCCGCCGAAGACGCCGCCGATGAACTGGCGACGCTGCGTCAAGGTAGCCGATCGGTCGCGGAGTACGCCCTTAAGTTCCAGACGTTGGCCGGCAGCAGCGGATGGAACGCGCCAGCGCTCGTTAGCACATTCCTAAACGGCCTCGCCGAGTATATGAAAGACGAACTGGTGTCTTACGATCGCCTGCGAACCCTGAAGGGCGCGATGGACTTGGCGGCCCGAGTAGACCGGCGGATCCGGACGCGGCGGCGCGATCGGGAGAGGAGGTCCCCGCGGAATCCGCGTGGCCACATTCCTCCGTCTGCTGGGGACCCGTCAACCACACCACCCGCCGAGCCCATGGATCTGGGAGGGGCTTGGGTTCCCTCGGAGGAGCACCGTCGACGCCTCTCGCTGGGCTTGTGTTTTTACTGTGGGGAGGGGGGCCATCGGGTGGCGGGGTGCCCGTTAAAAGGCCGGAGCTCACGCGGCGTCGGGGGATCCGCGTGAGCTCGACCAGCACCGGCTCTCCCAGTCCCAGCACGCTCACGCTACAGGCACGTGTCCAGCTTGCGGCGGGCGACCAGAACGTGGCGGCCTTGGTGGATTCCGGCGCGGAGGGGAACATCATGGACATTAGCCTGGCGCGTCAGTGGGGTGTCGGCTTCCTCCCGCTGAGCCCGTCCATTCCCGCGCGTGCCATTGATGGCCGTCTGATTGGCGAGGTGGCTTTCGTGACGGAACCGGTTAAGGTAATGCTCTCCGGCAATCACCACGAGACCATCCAGTTTTTTCTTCTTTCCCTCCTAGGACAGCAGCTCATCCTGGGGCACCCTTGGTTGCGGCAGCACAACCCGGTGCTGGACTGGGAGGTGGGGGTGGTACGGCAGTGGAGCGAACGCTGCCATCGAGTGTGCCTGAAGGCGGCCACCAGCCCACTCGGCAGAGCCCTGCCCAGGTACAGTCCCGACATCTCCAATGTCCCAGCAGTTTATCACGAACTCAAGGAGGTTTTAAGTAAAGCCAGGGCCGCTTCTCTTCCTCCACACCGGTCCTACGATTGCGCCATCGACCTGTTGCCCGGCACCTTCCCTCCCAAGGGACGCGTCTACTCCCTGTCCGCTCCTGAGCGCCGGGCTATGGAGGAATACATCCGGGAGTCCCTGGCAGCCGGTATCATACGGCCGTCCTCTTCACCTGCGGGAGCGGGGTTTTTCTTCGTGAAGAAGAAGGAGGGCACGCTCCGCCCGTGTATCGACTACCGGGGAATAAACGAGATCACCGTAAAGAACCGATACCCTCTGCCTCTTCTTTCTTCCGCCTTTGAGAGCCTTCAGGGTGCCACCATCTTCACAAAGCTGGATCTTCGCAACGCCTACCACCTGATCCGCATCCGGGAGGGAGACGAGTGGAAGACGGCTTTCAACACCCCGAGCGGACACTACGAGTACTTGGTGGTTCCGTTTGGGCTCACCAACGCCCCAGCAGTTTTCCAGTCCCTGATAAACGACGTGTTACGAGACATGCTGGACAAATTTGTGTTCGTTTATTTGGACGACATCCTCATCTTCTCCCGCTCGCTTCCTGAGCATATCAAGCATGTTTGGGCGGTGCTGCGACGCCTCCTAGAGAATTCGCTCTACGTGAAGGCAGAGAAGTGCGAGTTCCACGCCTCCTCTGTCAAATTCCTCGGCTACGTGGTGCGTGAGGGATCCATCGAAATGGACCCTGGGAAGGTGGAGGCGGTCACGTCATGGCCTGTTCCCGAGACACGCAAGCGGCTGCAACAATTCTTAGGTTTCGCGAACTTTTAGCGACGTTTTATCCGTGGATACAGCACGGTGGCCGCGCCACTCACCGCCCTTACCAGCCCCGCCTCCCCATACAAATGGACAGAACGGGGGGAACAGGCATTTCAGGAGCTTAAGAGGAGGTTCACATCCGCTCCCATCCTCAGAGTTCCCGATCCCGACAGACAGTTCGTGGTCGAAGTGGACGCCTCGGACGTGGGTGTCGAGGCGGTGTTGTCTCAACGTAGCCGCCAAGACGATCGTCTCCATCCGTGTGCCTTCTTTTCTCGCCGTTTGTCAGCCTCAGAAAGGAAGTATGACATCGGTAATCGTGAGCTCCTCGCCGTCAAGTTGGCTTTGGAGGAGTGGCGACATTGGCTGGAGGGCGCCACCACTCCGTTCATTGTCTGGACCGACCACCGCAACTTGGAGTATCTGAGATCGGCCAAGAGACTGAACGCGAGACAAGCACGGTGGGCTCTGTTCTTTGACCGGTTTGAGTTCTCTCTTTCCTACAGACCGGGTTCCCGTAACGCGAAGGCGGACGCCCTGTCGCGTTTGTTTCCTGGTGGGGAGGAGGGACAGGGTCCGCCTCCCACTATCCTCCCGAGCTCGGTTCGGGTGGCGGCTCTCACATGGGAGATCGAACGCCAAGTGGAAACCGCATCACGCGATCAACCCGGCCCCAGCAACTGCCCGGAGGGTCGCCTGTTCGTCCCTGAAGGCCTGCGATTGGCCGTGCTGCAATGGGCGCACGACTCACGCCTGGCCTGTCATCCCGGCGCTGCACGCACGAGGTACGTGGTGGCACAGCGTTTCTGGTGGCCCACCTGGCAAGTGGACACCAGCGATTACGTCAGAGCCTGCTCAATCTGTAACCGCTAAAAGACGTCTACTCGTCCTCCGGCCGGGCTGCTTCAACCCTTGCCGGTTCGCCAGCGTCCCTGGTCTCACCTGTCAATTGACTTTGTCACAGGCCTCCCCCCCTCAGAGGGAAACACGGTGGTCCTCACGGTGGTAGACCGTTTTAGCAAGATGACGCATTTCATCCCTCTGCCTAAGCTCCCATCTGCGAAGCAGACGGCGTCCATCATGGTGCGGGAGGTGTTTCGTCACCACGGTCTTCCACAAGACATCGTGTCAGACCGAGGACCTCAATTCGCGTCCACCTTCTGGATGGAGTTCTGCCGACTCCTCGACGCCACGGCCAGCCTCTCCTCGGGGTTTCACCCTCAGTCCAACGGTCAAGCCTGAACCAGGAACTGGGCAGGGCTCTCCGATGCATGGCCGCCGGGGACCAGCGCGGGTGGGTTCAACAGCTTCCCTGGGTAGAGTATGCTCACAATTCCCTTCCCACCTCGGCCACGGGACTTTCGCCTTTCCACTGCGTCTTCGGGTACCAGCAACCCTTGTTCGCCCACCAGGAGCGTGGTGCGGCGTGCCCGTCGGCCCAGGCTTGTGTCCGCCGTTGTCATCGTGCCTGGGCGAGGGGCCGGGTCACTCTTCTCCGCTCTGTTTCAGGCTACGCCCGCCAGGCGAACAAGCACCGGACGCCGGCTCCGGAGTACAGAGTGGGGCAGCGTGTGTGGCTCTCGACGCGGGATTTGCCGCTGCGAGCGGGATCCCGCAAACTGGCGCCCCGCTTTGTTGGACCGTTCCCTATCCAGAAGGTGATTGGCCCGGCCGCAGTCCGTCTGCTCCTTCCAGACTCCATGAAGGTTCATCCCACGTTCCACGTGTCCCGTGTGCGGCCCATCCATGAGAGCGCGTTGGCGCCGGCGCCCGTTCCGCCGCCGCCGCCCCAGCTCGTCGATGGGGGCCCGGCTTACGCTGTCCGCTCCCTGCTCCGATCGCGGCGGCGTGGTCGGGGCCTACAATATCTCGTGGACTGGGAGGGTTATGACGACGCGCACCGCTCCTGGGTTCCGAGCCGCTGGATACTCGACCGTTCGCTCATCACGGAGTTCCATCGCTGTCATCCGGACCAACCGGGTCCTCGGCGCGGGCGCCCGAGGAGGGACGAGGGGACCAGGGGTGAGGGTCCGGGGAGGTCTTGCCCACCGGTACCGGGTTCTTCTGCCCCCGCGCCCGTCGAGCCTGCGTCTGGCGAGGTGTCGGACGTTTCAGCGGTGTGCTGACCCCTCCACCTGGCCGCCCGGGGTATTGCCTTCCTTTTTTTTTGTTGTTGTTGTTTTGTTGTTTTCGGTTCCTGGGGACGTCGGGAGCCGTCCCTTGTGGGGGGGGTTCTGTCACGTGCTGGTGCCACCTGCGACGGGACCACGCCCCCCCTGTCAGTGGAATCACCGTCACCTGCCACGGATTCATGGACAGCGCTATATCAGCGCTGCAAGCGCAGAACCGAGTGCCAGTCTGTCCCTTGATGCTGCTTCGCTCATCAGTCCCGGAGAAACTTGACTCGCTTGACTATTCGAAACCCCCGCAGAACCGTTTGTCCTCTCCAGCCCGATCGCCGCTCCAGCGCCGGCTGTTCCCCTCATCCCCTTCCAATAAAGTCCGTCGTCCCGCACTTGGCTGTACTGTCCGATCCTTAACAGGAAGGACTCACCGATGACGTCTTTGCCCACGTCCAAGCGTTGTACTTTGTATTTTCATCCTTCTGACAGTGGAAAACATATAGCCAACAAACACCGTGGAACCTAAACGAATGAAAGAAAACTATCATTTGGCCACAACCAACATTCACAGATACAACACAATGTGACGTGCGGGGTTGAGGTTAAAGGTTGAGTGAAGGGCCCTCGTTTTAAACAACTTTTTTGAAAAGGATTGGGAACAAGTAAGACGTATTTAATTTATTTAATGGGAAGTAGTAAGAGCTATTGAATTTAATCTATGTATTATATTCTATTGTATTGTATTCTGTTGTATTCTTTTGGATTGTATTCACACTAACCCTACTAAAACTTCAGCCCACAAAAACTCGCCTCTGGCGCCTAGCCTCTGGCACTTAGCCTCTAACACTTAGCCTTTAACATTTAGCCTTTAACACTTAGCCTAGAAGGTGAATAAATAGGGTTAAAGGTTGAGTGAAGGGCCCTCGTTTTAAACTACTTTTTTGAAAAGGAGTGGGAACAAGTAAGACGTATTTAATTTATTTAATGGGAAGTAGTAAGACTTATTAAATTTATTTAATCTACTTTTCTTCCCAGGCAAAATTTGATGTGCTGCAATTCCAAATTTCCAAAGTGAATGAAGGAATGAAATCCTTTAAATTATGATTTTGTATAAATACTAGGCATAAACACAAAATCTACGGCACAAAATGGGCAGACTTTACTTGTTTGAAAATGACTGGTTACAAGACAGACTTCTTTAATTTATTCAATGGGAAGAAGACTTATTTAGTTTAATTGATCTATTTTTGTTCCCTGGCAAAATTCGATTTGCTGCAATTCCAAATTTCCAAAGTGAATGAAGGAAAGAAGTCGTTTAAATTATGATTTTTTATAAATACTAGGCATAGACACAAAATCTACGGCACAAAATGGGCAGACTTTACTTGTTTGAAGAGGACTGGTTACAAGACAAACTTTTCTGATGTATTTAATGGGAAGAAGACTTATTTAGTTTATTTAATCTATTTTTGTTCCCTGGCAAAATTGGATTTGCTGAAATTGTATTTTGCCAAATCTTGACTTGAGACCTGATAGGAAGTATTAAACGCTTAGTTAAATCGATACAAATTGGTAATAAGAGCGAGTAATGTTGGTTGAACCGATGAATGAAGGTTGAAAGCAATTTAAATTATGACTTTGTATAAATACTAGATATTAACAGAACATCTACTGCGCAAAATGGGCAGAGTTTACTTGTTTGAGAAGGAGTGGCTTATTCAAAACTAAGATTTATTTAATCTGTTTGTTCCCAGGCAAAATTGGATGTGATGCAATTCCAAATTTCACCACATGATGGTGCCCAATTTTGACTTCGTAGGACATATTAAACACTTAGCTTGTTACTATGTTCAAGGTAATCAGATTTGTTTATTATTCTAATGGCCTTTTCAAAACTATTCTGGATTACTACTTTGGATCTATTCTACATTACTTGGCAACAACATACTCTGTAACAGATTAGGCAGTATAATCACATATGTTAACTTGAGAGTGCCCACACTCAATCTACTTATCGTGATGTGTTAAATCAATTACTGTTAGACATTATTTGTCTGATAATCTACCAAATCTTTGAGTTGAAGAATTTGTGATTTAATTAATAGCTTGTTATTATGTTCAGGGTAATCAGACTTGTATATAATTCTAATGGCCTTCTTTTGAAAACTATTCTGAATTACAACTTTGGATCTTTTATTACTTTGCAACAATATACTCGGTGACGGATTAGGCAGTATAATCACATATGTTAACTTCAGTGCCCACACTGTATTTATTTATGGTTATTTGTTAAATCAAGTACTGTTAGACATGAAATAGGAAGTGTTTAACATGAATGTTATGGCTACTCACCATTGTAGCTCGCTCCTGGTCAATGATACTTGTAGCTCGCTCCTGGTCAATGATACGAGCCTCTTCTTGCAGTGGAAAACTTACAGCCAACAAACACCGTGGAACCTAAAGGAAGGAAATTGAACATTAACATTTAGCCTCAACCAACATTCACAGATGTAACGCAACGCAAACTACACAAACGTAAATATTTTTAAACACAATGAGTTGTACTTACCGTGTACGCTCTAGACCAGGGGTGTCAAAGTCAAATGGACGGAGGGCCCAATAAAAAATTTAGCTACAAGCCGAGGGCCGGACTGATCGAATGTTCATTGAATTTTTTTTTTAAATGACGCATGTAGTCTAGTGAACCTAATTGAACCTACTGAAAACCTAACAAATATATTCCAATATGATCAGATAAATAAAGCAATATTTTCTTATGGCTTTGTCAATAATCTTTAATTTTCAACAGACAGAAAAGACAAATTTCCTTTATATAAAAATCCCCATAACATGAACATTAAATGAAAGAAACCTGTATTATTCAAGGCACCACCAGTAACCTATATTTTCTATTTTAGCAAAAGTGAGCTAAATTTACTTCAAAGAAAAAAATAATAGCAATTTTCTATTATCCACTCAACTGAAATATTTTAAAAATATAATTGGATTGAAATACAATAAAATAAAGTGCAGAAATCTGTTAATCAAAAACAACACTTTCCTCAAGGATAAGTAACATGCAGTGAAAAAAATATTAAACTTTAACTTTTAAACTTGAACTGAGTAAAAACACAAACTTTAATCAGACAGTTTTTGATGAAATCCCCCTCCTTAAATGGCCGGGCTAATTTAGCGATCTCTTCTGCCAAAATAAAACTGGCCTTGACAGCAGCCTAGCCTTGTGTTTTGGCTTTTTAGAACAGAGCCTGTCGAGATTTGAGGCCTCGTTTTAATTCCTCGGCCTTCTGTAGCCTTTGTTCCATGTCTATATTCTTGTTTTTGTCCGCGTGTTCCGTTTCATAATGTCTCAGATAATACTCTTTCAGTACCGCCACACTTTCTCCACACAGAAGACACACAGATTTTCCAGCTACCTCCGCGAACATATACTCCGACTCCCACCTTGTTTGAAACCCCCGGTTCTCAGTGTCCACCTTCCTTTTTGCCATTTATGATGGGTATCTGAGGGTTAATTTTACAGTTATGCTGACGACTGCTTTGCTAATAAACACTGAAATCAAGCAGCCTACTGCTCGGTGCTTCAGCGTTGCATTGTGGGAAAATATAGTATTGGTGCGTGTGAAAGATCTGCGGGCTGCCGGCTTGCTGCGGTCTGCGGGCCGGTTCTAATAATAAATCAAGATCATCCCAGGGGCCGTACAAAACCTTCTCGCGGGCCGGATGTGGCCCGCGGGCCTTGACTCTGACATATGTGCTCTAGACGGTCCACTTGCAAGCAGAAAATAAAGATATTTCTGTTGATAGTCGTCGTGTTTGTATCCGTTGTCTCGCTCAAGGCCATTGCGCCCACAGATTTGAATTTTGGTGACAGTTCAGCCTATTGACGTCATTTCCGCGGTGTAATACCCGCATATCTGAAACGGCAAAGTTAAGAGTAGAGTTAAATAAAGTTTTTAATCAACGCAATCATTTACAACCGTTGACCAGTCGAAATAATCGTCGAAATTCGACGTTCCCCCCAAACGCCACACTCACTCGCTTTTCAGGGCAACAAAAGTACTTCTTTTTAAAAACGATGAGTTGTACTTACCGTGTACACTCTGGACGGTCCAGTTGCAAGCAGAAAATAAAAATATTTCTCTCGTTAGTCGTATGTTACCATCCGCTGTGTCTTTGTCAACATTTTCCTACTTCCTGTTGCGAGCCACGCCCACGGATTTAAATTCTGGCGGAAGAGCCCGCCCATTGGCGTCGTTTTCGCGTATAGCAAATCCGATTGGTTGGGAAGGGGGCGCGGTTATGCAGCCGAGGGGTCCTGTGATCGGTGGGATGTAAAGTAGGCGTCGACGTCACATCCGCGTCACGTGACCACGACGTGGCAGACGTCATATAGCAACCGCTGTTTTGTTTAGTAGACTTACAGTTGTTATGCATTGACATAATGGCGCACACTCCAAATGGATTTGAATAAATTAAATAATTCTTCTGCCCACTCCCTTTTAAACAAGTTAACTCTCCCCGCGGATTTGAATTCCGGCGGAAGTTTCGCCCATCGACGTCACGTCTGTCACGTGACCACAACGTGGCAGATGTCATATAGCAACCGCTGTTTTGTTTTCAAAGTCAAAGTCAAAGTCAGCTTTATTGTCAATTTCTCCACATGCCAAAGACACATAAAGAAACCGAAATTTCGTTCCCCCCTATCCCACGGTGACAAGACATGAAGAACAATGAACAGACAAACAAGTAAACAAGTATAACAAAAGCGTGCTGAATAAATAATGAATAAATAACACAACAATAAATAAATAAGAGGAGCAGAAAAAAAAGGAGCAAGTGCGCGTACAGCAGACATTCCATTTAGTAGATTTACAGTTGTTATGCATTGGCATAATGGTGTGCACTCAAAATAGATTTAAATAAATTAAATATTTCTTCTGCCCACTCCCTTTTAAACAAGTTAACTCTGCCCACGGATTCTAATTTCGGAGGAAGGTCCGTCCATTGATGTCTTGTCTGCGTCACTTGACCACGACGTAGCGACGTCATATAGTAACCGCTGTTTTGATCAGTAGACTTAGTTATTATGCGTTGACATAATGGCGCACTGGTTAGCATGTCCACCTCTTAAGCATGATGTTGCGGGTTCGACGCCTGATCAATGTTAGCCATGGAGTGAGCTGAAGTGCATGGCGCTGAAGATTTGAATCTTTGAAATGCGCTGAGGTCTGACATATCAGGCAGAATGGTTTGCCATCACGTTCAACAAAAAATAGAAACTTTCCCACTCTGATAAAAACGTCCTGTGTTCATCTACATATTTCCGTTTTGCTGTGCATCTTTTCCCTGCCATTTCGAGAGCCCAATTGACACTAATAGTTTACTGGAATGTGTTTGCCCATCCTACTTTGTGGAATTTCACCACATGCGCTTTTGACCAAAATACCAAATTGAACTCAAGTGAAGCCAACACGCACAACCCCCCCCCCACACACACACACACACACACAAACAAAGCGGGAAAAAACGAAGACGTGCGTGTTAGGGTTTTCCAGGTTATCTTTATCGTAGGATTATGTTGGAATGTAGACTGTAATGATTAAATCAATCTTGTCTTGCCCTCACAATGTAATGATTAAATCAATCACGTCTTGCCCTCACAATGCAGAGTAAGATGAAGTGGTTGCTTCCTCTGCTTGATTGACCAGCTGCAGGGGAAGCAATCAAAGTTGTTCTGTTTCCCACAACAGTGTAAAACACCCCCTGCTCTGATCTTATCAGAGCCCGGGGGTTCACCAAACCTGTCCACTCACCCCCACTCTGTTCCTCCTAATAAATATGCCCTTGCAGGGAGGAGATTTTTAGACTTCATTCGATAATCGCTGTTCAGACAGCGACGAATGGACTCTCCACCTGCAGGTGTCTAAAAGAACTTGCTTGTCTTCTGTTTGGTTCTTGCAAAATAAGTTGGAGTGAGCAAATCTCTAACATTTTGGTGCCGTGACCCGGGATCCTCATACCCACCATCTGACCGGCGAAGGAGGACGTGCTGCATTGTCGACAAGCCAGCGTCCATTAGGAGGACCTGGAAAAGAAAGTCCTGGGAAGAGAATTCTTCGCTGGGCCAGCATCTTAGGTCTGCCTTCGTCTGACAGAGGTGGATTGACGGGATCCGGCGGTGCAACGAACCAGGGGACAAGTAAGTTAAAGCGCTAAAGATACGGCTTTGGTTTGTCCGAGCTATGAGATTCGGCTTTGGTTTGTCCGAGCTATGAGATTCGGCTTTGGTTTGTCCGAGCTATGAGATTCGGCTTTGGTTTGTCCGAGCTATGAGATTCGGCTTTGGTTTGTCCGAGCTATGAGATTCGGCTTTGGTTTATCCGAGCTATGAGATACGGCTTTGGTTTGTCCGAGCCATGAGGCCTAAAAAAGCGCTGGAGTTAGTGTGATTGAGTGTGTGACTGGTAGGATAAATTGACTAAGAAGCAGTTCTAGCGTTGATCCATGGCAAAAAAACAGGCTAGTAATTTGTTGAAAGGTCAATTTAAACCTGCATTGAGGATCCTCAAAGCAATAGTTAAAGAAATAAATAAGTAATAATAGTAATAATAATAATAATAATATTTTTGAGACAAAGAGATTGTATAACCTAAAACTACTAGAATTAATATGGGAAATAAAAACGGTAAATCTCTTGCTCTGCTCTTCTTTAAAACGAGAAGTTCATGGCAAGTAGATTTCTTAATTGTATGCAATATATGCCGAAGTGGAAGAGAAAGTATGGAGTAGAAAGGAAGTTGAGAGTTCAAGTGGTAAAGAAATGCAACTTGCTTCTAGAAGATAAATAAATAAAATTAGAATGTGCTGTCCTCGTGTGCATGGGAGGGACCAGCTCATGATCGACCACAGGAAATGGCCAGCCTGTGACGAATCATTGGTGCTGGGAACTACCTTTTGCGTGCGAGAGCTGTGCATGTGTGTGCGTATGTTAAAATGATGAACATTGGCTAAAGTTTTAGTATAAAAAAAAAAAAAAAAAAAAAAAAAAAAAAATTTGCTAGACTGTGGACTGTGCACCGCAGAACAGAAATGATTTTGAAAGATAAAAATGAGAGGAAAAAGAGAGAAATCTGTTTGCAAGCAGAAACTAAACCACATTAGTGCATGTTAAGTGTCGAGCCCACATGAGAAATTCGAAGAAAAAAAAAAAAAAAAAAAAAAAATGACAGAACATGCTTTCAGGAATTGGAAGAAGCTAAATTGTGAATTTAAGATTTTGCAATGCTACATTTAATAGGAATAATTGATTGGTTGTGTTATAAGATTATGCAAAATTCTAATTGCAAGCTAAATCTGAGAGATTGAGTTCTTCAAATTTAAAAACAAAGAAAAAATTCAGATTAATTTGCCAATTGTTTGTTTTAGTTAAGTTTTTTTGAATTGGTGGATTGTTCTACCAGGAAACCTGAGTTGAAAATGATATATGAATGTTGTGTGGTGAGCTTGGATGAATTGGGACCAATGTGATAGGAAGACTCCTTTTTGGAGACTGTGTGAGATACATATGATGAGCATTGATGAATGATTGCCTGAATGAAAGGTTGAATGGTTGAAGTCGTTGGCGACTACTATGGAAAATTAGTAGAGCGACTTTGATGAAAGAATGATTTTGAGCAGGTTGAATGTTAGAAAGAAACACGTAACTTTTGGATTGATAATTAACTAGAAGAAAAAAAACTGGAGAACCAGTAACACATGCAGAAGATGTGTGAACTGAGAAATTGAGAAGCGTTTTGGAAAGAAAGTCAACTTAAATGATGATGGAATCGTATGTAGTAAAGAACGCATTCTCCCAAAAAGTTTGTCAAGGTGTGAGGCATGGGCGTTGCCAAGCCTCAAAAAGGGGGGAGTGAGTAGGACAGATAGTGGAAGATAGTAATAATACAACACGTTATGACAATGAATTTTCGAATACATTTGGTGTTATATTGTGGTAATTTTTTTGTTCTGGTGTAGATAGGTTAGCAACACGAGAGATTTAGAGGTTCAAAAGAAAGACAGTTAAAAGAAAACATTTTTGATTTGGACAATTGCAGGCTAACAGGAACATGAGAACGATAAGAACTACGAGGTGGGATCCAATTTCATTGGGGAGATTGAGAATTCACAGCACCATACTCTAAGTCACATTTTTGAGCAAGCATGACAATAACATGTGAGAGGTCAAGACATACAGATCAGGGCTTGATGTGGAAAGCAGACCTCGATGAGTTGATTTTCAATAATGATACTGAAGACAACATACTGTCCGATTAAATTGGAACTATAGATAAAATGTAGCTCAAAAATAGGATGAGTTGCAGGATTTACGATATAAAACCGAGACCGCTGTTATTAGGAGAATTTGAAGTTTGGTAAATAAACGTTACCAGCAAATTGATGGAAGCAGCTACATTTGGAAATAGTCTTACAAGTTTGATGTCCCAGCCTGTCATTCTCAGTGTCAGAGTCCCTGAAACCCAATCCGAGACTTCGCCTGCAGCCGTGAACAACTACAAAATGGTGCCTGGCTCTGAAGCACCTTTGACCTTTGGCGAAGGACAAGAAAAGACTGCTGTTGTGCTTGGAGGAGGACAAGTACACTCCGGAGGACAGACAACATCCTCGGGGACGAGAAAAGACAGTGAAAAGCGGAGGAACTCACAATGATGAAAATTGACTCATTTGAACAATGGACTCATTCAAGAGTGATGGATGGGGTCGCTCTGAAGCAACAACAAAAGAACACCAACTTGAGAGGGTGAAGTGCGGCAAAAAGATATGGACTTGGAGTGTCCGACAACCAAATCGCACTCCTTGCTACGGCGTTCCCAAATTTGGTGAAGCTTGGTTCAAAGTGGAAGGGAGGTTCATTGTGCACTGAGTTTGACAGAACTGAGGAGATTTGATAAATAAATAAATAAAAATTTGAAAAATACGTAGGGCTACAGATTATAATCAGAGATTGAACAGATTTGGATAAAACAAATAGGCTAAAACGGTAGGAAACAAGAGCAAGATCTGATATTTTGGCTCATCAAGCTTAAAACGTAGAGGTCGAGTTATATAAATTCAATGACCCCCGCCTCCCCCGGGACGTGGGAAAAGCTCTGCCGGAGGTGGGAGTTGAAGCTCTTCCTGACAGGAGATTCTGCCAGACGTTCCCAGCAGACCCTCACAGAGTGTTTGGGTCTTCCAGGTCGGACCAGCATCTTCCCCCACCATCGGAGCCAACCCACCAACAGGTGGTGATCAGTTGACAGCTCCGCCCCTCTTTTCTCCCGAGTGTCCAAAACATGCGGCCGAAAATCTGATGACACAACTACAAAGTCCTGGTGCCATTGCCCACGTGAGCATTGAAGTCACCCAGTAGAACGATGGAGTCCCCAGAAGGAGCGCTCTCCAGCACTTCCTCCAGGGACTCCAAGAAGGGTGGGCATAGACACAAACAACAGTCAGGACCCGTCCCCCCACCTGAAGGCGGAGGGAAGCTACCCTCTCGTTCACCGGGGTGAACCCCAATGTGCAGACGCCCAGCCGGGGGGGCAATAAGTATACCCACCACATCTGCTCGACACATCTCACCGTGGGCAACTCCAGAGTGGAAGAGAGTCTAGCCCCTCTCGAGAGGGCTTCTACCGGAACCCAAACTGTGCGTGGAGGCTAGTCCGACTATATCTAGTCAGAATTTTTCTGCCTCGCACACCAGCTCGGGCTCCTTTCCAGCCAGAGAGGTGATATTCCATGTCCCAAGAGCTAGCTTCTGCAGCCGGGGATCAGACCGCCAAGGTCCCTGCCTTTGGCCACCGCCCAGCTCACACTGCACTCGACCCCTTTGGCCCCTCGCACAGGTGGTGAGCCCATGGGAAGGGGGACCAACGTTTCCTTTTCGGGTTGTGCCCGGCCGGGCCCCATGGGCGAAGGCCCGGCCACCAGACGCTCGCCTTCGAGCCCTGCCTCCAGGTGCAGCACAACCAACGTGTGGAAAAGATAATGCGCACGACATTTTTTCTCAAAAGCATGACTTGAAAGAAGGTCCAAACCAGACAAACAGCAGAGGATGGTTTTGATCTATCCACCTCTGGGTTATGGGCCCAGCACGCTCCCGCTGCGCCACTCTGCTGCTCAGTGCTAGCAATTCATCAAGTCCTCTAATCGGCTAACAAGCATTCGGTTCCAACTCGTAACTGGATTCTGACTGTCACTCATTACATTATGAACAAAGCTCAGTCGGGCAGCACTAACCTGGATGCTGGTGGAGAAACCAACTTTTTATCCACTTTCACATTTTATTAGAAATGTCAACAAAATTCAATGTTGAAACTGCAGTTGGTAGGTAGTGTCGCTGAAGCGCTGGATTTAGGCTCTCAGTCTCTACTAAGGCGTGCGTTCAAATCTTGTGTTAGTTCCGCTGTATTCTTCTGGCCTGACTCCTTTTGGCGCAGCCGTTGTACATATGATGACCCTGGAAAGTTCTTGGCAAATTCTCATTTGCCTTTCATGTTCATCGGGTCTACCATTTTAATAGGTATCTACACTGTGTATTTGGATAGAGACTGGTCAAAGGGGACACATATATGCCTCGTGAACTACTACATGCATTACTGCGGATGAAGAAGAGTGAACAAATAAGTCATCAGACAAGTTTGCCGATTTTTTAGTGCCCATTAGAGCAGCACTCTGTTCCGTACTGTAACCTGTTAGGTTTGTTCCCAGTTCTTTATCTTTAATGCTCGATATGCTAACAGTAATTACCAAGAGAAAGCCTTCACAGTTTAACTATTTAATGTATGCCAAAATGATTGATGCACAGCTGTGGAGCCCTTTCTGCGAGATGCAGAAGAAGGTTCCTCTCCCAGCGCCAAGGTTCCTGCTCTTATACTACTCTGGCCGCCTTCCTGCAAGGAGGCGACTGCCTAGCCTGTGTGATAATGTGTGACCTTGTCATCTTAACCGAGAGCGACTTCTACATATGTGCAAAGGGTTTCATAGAGTAGAGAAAGCTAATAAAGCAAGAGAAGTGTTACAGCGATATAATGGCATAGCTCAAGCTCCCTAGCTAATCACATGTGCCAAAGAGGCCTATTCTAACAAACCGTTGGTGAGAATGGGTAGACGGGGAAGCCTGTAAGCGAGTCCCTCACTCGCATACTCCATCGCTTCTCTGCCTTTTGGCTAAGATAAAGTGTAGTATCTGTTCTTGGGTTTGGGGGATTAAGAGAGCTGACCGTAGAAGAGAGAATTTTAACCATAAAAGTGGTGATTTTACCCTTGCTTTTACTAATCAGTTCTGTTTTCATCCCAGCAAGTAAGTTGCTTTTAGAATTGGACCGAGCCATTTTTTACTTCACCTGGAAATCCAAGTCAGAGGGACTGAAGAGGGACACCATGAAGAAAAAGAAAAAAAAATAGAGGAGAAGGAGTCCCGAACTTAAAACTCTTCCTCGGAAGCAGATATGTTGCCCTGCACCTGCGAAGCGCGCTCGTTACACCAAATGCATCGAAAAGCCAAGCAATGACACGATTCTGGATGGGCTCATACTGTCACGGTCGGGTGGTGGAGCATGGAGCAGGACGACCAAGTGCAGCTCGGACCAGGGTTTATTGAAGCAACTCAAAATACAGACTCGGTAAACTGACATGACTTAAACAATAACTTGACTGACTGACCGGGACGTGGAACAAGAAGACAGCAGGACATGACGGCACCAAGACAGGACGACACACCGAACGACAGGAACCAAAACCAATGACCAAAACCAATGACCAAAACCAATGATCCGACAGGGAGAGAGGGGCAGACAGGACTTTTATACACGACAGGTAACGAGAGGCAGGTGGGAACAATCACACTGATCATGGGCACACAGGAGGGGAGGGGCGAGCACACAGACAGAAACCAAGACAGACACATAGTGGAGCAGGGCGAGACGTGACACATACCTCCGGAAACTAAAGCTAATACCCATCGACCAATGAATTCCTGTGTCTTTTAACGCGCCACCTTCTTATTTCTTCACCAAAAAGTTTTTGAAGAACTTTAAATTAGAGCAAGAAAATAGTGACATTTTAACAAGTCACAGATCTATGATCTCTGTCGTACAGCGGGAAGTGGTTTGTCCAGTGCTCGGACCCGCATTCGGCGAGCCCACAACAGTTTGGCACAACGTCAACCACCCCGCCCTCTCGAAACAAACTTGTTGGGACCTGTCGTGGATGGTGGCCCATGATGGCCTCCCAGTCAGGTCCGTTATGCACTCCCGGGGCATATCAGCGCTCTCAACGTGCCCCCGACCTGGCTGTGGCGCCCAGGAGTCAGTGTGGCACCTGCTCAGGTAGTTCATGGCTGCCGTATACCTGTGGGCGACCTGCAGTTCCCGGCAAGGGAAGTGTTGAATGCAGACATCAACATCTCAACAGACCCTTCGCACCCAGGTTGCAGCCTGTTTGAACTACTCCCCTCCGGACGCCGTTATAGAGCTCTGTACACTAAAACCAGCAGACACAGAGACAGCTTCTTCCCCCAGGCTGTCGCTCTGATGAACTCACACCACTCTTAGAGTCTCAGAGTCATTACTGTGCAATAACATCCCGCTTTCCACACCTTTTTTGTTTACACTGTTTGTACTATGTGTCCTCTCTGCATCCATTGCAGCCTGGTCATCCTCGAAGAGGGACCCTCCCATCTGTGGTCTCTTCTCAAGGTTTCTCATTTCCCCTAGCTGGAGTTATGAGTTTTTCCTTGCCCTCTTGGGAGTTTAAGATCAGTTTAAGATCAGGGGATGTTTGAGAATATCTTTCATTTTTCACATGTTGTTGTTAGTCACCTAAATGTTGAACAGAGGCTGTGATTTACCGAAGTCAAATTCCTTGTTTGGCACGCTCAAACATGGCGAATAAAAAACTCTTGAATCTTGAACCTTGTACTCTATGGGGTGAGCCCGTTGAAAATCAAGCAAGAAGACTTTGCAGTGGCTCACTTTTGCTGCCATCAAAGACGCCATGTGGACTTCCAGAAATTTGCTGGTAAGGAGGCACAGACAGACAAGGAAATGATGGAATTGGGCTAAAATGGTGCACGAAAACAGTGTGTATTCACCTTTATATTTTGCTTCATGTAGCCTTATCAAAATGAATAAAACTTCTCTCTGTATGTGCATTCACGTGTAACATTGAAGGAGGTAGATATTTTGTTTCAATATTTAAATAAATACCATCATTGTCTATTAAGACACTAAAAGTTGATGGAACATTTTTTGTAGGGCTGCTGTGTTTTAACAAGGAAAGACTCATGTGCTTATGGATGAAGACGACTTGTACTTGTGATTGTGCTTGTGAACAGTAAAGAGGAGTGCTTGTGCAATTGACAGGGTTGGTTATTGTTTTTTATTTAAAAACAATATTTTTTGCCAAATTACAATAGACTGGCATGTGCCAATTCAAATGGGTCCCACCAGAAGTTAAACTGCATTGATAAACGAAGCCCCTTCGTTAGTCATCACTTTACCGTGGAGGAGGGGTTTGCACGCCCCAATGATCCTAGCAGCCATCTTGTCTGGGGCTTCATGCCCCTGGTAGGGTCATCCATGGCAAACGGATCCTAGGTGAAGGGCCAGACAAAGCACGGCTCTCACAAGCCCCTTATGAAGAAAAACATAAATGGATTTTGTTTTCCCTCGCCCGGACGCGGGTCACCGGGCCCCACATCTGGAGCCAGGCGTGGAGGTGGGGCTCGAAGGCGAGCGTCTGGTGGCCAGGCCTTCGCCCACGGGGCCCGGCTGGGCACAGCCCGAAAAGGAAACATGGGTCCCCCTTCCCATGGGCTCACCACCTGCCGGAGGGGCCAAAGGGGTCGGGTGCAGTGCAAAATGGGCGGCGGAAAAAGGCAGGGACCTTGGCGGACCGATCCCTGGCTGCAGAAGCTGACTCTTGGGACATGGAATATCGCCTCTCTGACTGAAAAGGAGCCCGAGCTGGGCGTGGGAGGAGTTTGGCGAGGCCATGGAGAATGACTTCCGGATGGCTTCGAGGAAATTCTGGTCCACCATCCGGCGTCTCAGGAGGGGGAACCAGTGCACCGTCAACACTGTTTACACTGGAGATGACGTGCTGCTGACCTCGACACGGGACGTCGTGAGTCGGTGGGGAGAGTACTTTGAAGACCTCCTCAATTCCACCGACACGCCTTCCATTGTGGAAACAGGGCCTGGAGACTCTGAGGTGGACTCTCCAATCTCTGGGGTCGAACTCACTGAGGTAATCAAAAAAGTCCTCTGGGGCATGGCCCCGGGGGTGGATGAGATCCGCCCAGAGTTTTTAAAGGCTCTGGATGTTGTGGGACTATCATGGCTGACACGCCTCTACAGCATTGCGTGGACATCGGGGACGGTGCCTCTGGATTGGCAGACTGGGGTGGTGGTTCCCCTCTTTAAGACGGGAGACCGGAGGTTGTGTTCCAACTATAGGGGAATCACACTCCTCAGCCTCCCTGGTAAGGTCTATTCAGGGGTGCTGGAGATGATGGTCTGTCGGGAGGTCGAACCTCGGATTAAGGAGGAGCAGTGTGGCTTTTGTCCTGGCCATGGAACAGTGGACCAGCTCTACACCCTGGGCAGGATCCTCGAGGGGGCATGGGAGTTCGCCCAACCTGTCCACATGTGTTTTGTGGACTTGGAGAAGGGGTTCAATCGTGTCCTTCGGGAAGTTTTGTGGAGGGTGCTTCGGGAGTACGGGGTGCTGAGCCAACTGATAAGGGCGGTTTGGTCCCTGTATCACCAATACCAGAGTTTGGTCCGCATTTCTGGCAGTAAGTCAGATTCTTTCCCAGTGAGGGCTGGACTCTGCCAAGGCTGCCCTTTGTCACCGATTCTGTTCATAATGGTTATGGACAGAATTTCTACACGCAGCCAAGGCGTTGAGGGGGTCCAGTTCTGGGACCTCAGCATTGCGTCTCTGCTTTTTGCAGATGACGTGGTGCTGTTGGCTTCTTCAAGCCGTGATCTCCAGCTCTCACTGGGGTGGATCGCAGCCGAGTGTGAAGTGGTCGGGATGAGGGTCAGCACCTCCAAATCCGAGGCCATGGTCCTCGGTCGGAAAAGGGTGGGATGCCCTCTCCGGATCGGGGATGAGATCCTGCCCCAAGTGGAGGAGTTCAAGTATCTTTGGGTCTTGTTCACGAGTGAGAGCAGGATGGAGCGCGAGATCGACAGGCGGTTTGGTGCAGCGTCGGCAGTAATGCGAACTCTGTACTAATCCGTCGTGGTGAAGAGAGAGCTGAGACAAAAGGCAAAGCTCTCAATTTACCGGTCGATCTACGCTCCTACCCTCAACTATGGTCACGAGCTTTGGGTCGTGACCGAAAGAACGAGATCCAGAATACAAGCGGCCGAAATGAGTTTCCTCTGCAGGGTGTCCGGGCTCTCCCTTGAGAAGCTTGGTCATCCGGGAGGGACTCGGAGTAGAGCCGCTGCTCTTCTACGGTGAGAGGAGCCAGATGAGGTGGCTCAGGCATCTCATCAGGATGCCTCCTGGACGCCTCCCTTTGGAAGTGTTCCGGACATGTCCCACCGGTAGGAGACCTCGCGGGCGATCCAGGACGTGCTGGAAAGACTATGTCTCTCGGCTGGCCTGGGAACGCCTTGGGATTCCCCGGGTTGAGTTGGATGAAGTGGCTGGGGAGAGGGAAGCCTGGGAGTCCCTCCTAAAGCTGTCTCCCCCTCGACCCAACCCGGATAAGCGGAATAGGATGGATAAATGGATGGATGATAAACGAGGTTTTAAACGTGATTGTCTGTCTGCACTCGGCATAATTTCTCTGTTTATGTGAACATGTTCACACGTGCCGGTATAAATTATGTGAACGTATGATTGTTGCACGGAGTATGATATAGGCGGCTATCCGTTGCAATATTGATATTCTTTCGCAGAGCATCAACAAATTGAGATATACTCAATTATTATTATATTATATATTATTATATATTGTTCCTCTCCACGGAAATGGTATACTCTTTATTGTTCCTCTCCACAGAAATCTTTAGTAAAAGGCGAAAGATTTATTCGATCTGAAGAGAAACGAGTGATCTGAAAATCTGAGTCAAAACGGGCCACCCCACTGCTGGTCTCACTAAATTCACAGGCGGTCTCACACTCAAATTGCAGCAACCATTCCTTCTAATACAAACAATAGAAGTTGATGGATTTACTATACTTACAAGGACTCAAGCAAAATAGAATGTTTAAACGAGTATTTTGTGTTCATTAATGTCTCACTTACTTTAAACATTGTTGGCGCACAGGATTGTAGGTATCTGATCGAACACTGATGGCGCTCGTTCTTTCAATTATATTGGGCGTCTATTTTGATTATTGATGGTAAAAACAGTTGTATGTCTTGGTACGTGTACTTTTGGTCTGAGAGAACGGGAAATGATCCCATCCCTGTGTTTTATTTGAAAATTTGTAATTTCATAACTTTATTCAACACAAATCGGGAAACAAAATACGATCGTAATTTCTCAAATGATTTTTCAAACTTCGGAAATGCTCTATGTCTCCCTTGTGTCGCAAATAATTGAGGCTTTTGACGTTGCTGGCATGGTTTGGAGTGTAATTCACCTCCACTGCGTTGGTGGCGTTTGATATTTGACATTAGAAAATATTTCTGTCATTTTACTTTAGAAAGTAAAAGTTGTTTTCTAGAAATCCATACTTGTGATGTATGAGGAACAACAATCGGGCGCATTCTTAAAAAGACAGACCTACAGCCGACAAAAAGGTTTTGATACGTTCATATCATATGACGAGTCAGGAACGTGGTAATTACATATTGAAATGAAAAGAGACTACCGTTCAAGATGGCGGCGCGTGCACATGCAGCGGCCACTCTCTGTCCCGTTCGGTGTTTTGTGAGTGTTTACTGAGTGTTTGTCTGGCAGTTTTGTGTGTATTCGTCTCGTGTGATACGTCGTGCTACTAGTGCGGCGGGCATGTTCTGCTCAACATCGGCGGACGTGGGTTTTATGGCGTTCTGGACTTTGGTGCGGAGAGATTTGCTGCTGGTGTTAGCGCTCGGACTGCTTCGTCATGGAGCGATGCCGGACTGGCCTGCTCTTCCTCCCCCGGTTGGACTGCGTCCTGAGCTCGGACTGCTCCGTCCTGGAGCATTGTTGGGATGCGTCGGCAGCGGGTCTGCGAGGCAGCGGAAGAGGGGCCAGCGCGGAGACGTCGGGCCAGGCTTGCGGCCAACCCAGCTCGCCCATCCGTGCCTTCCATTCTCCTGGCGTACGTTCGTTCGCGGGACGACAAGATGGGTTGCGTTCGCCTGATAGGATCCACGAACCGGACAGTGCGTGCCTGCTGTGTGCTCGTGTTCACAGTGGCCTGGTTGACTGTCATCTTACCGGACTCTGCTGTGCATCGGGAGCGGCTAGCGTGCTATCACGCTTATTGTTCATTGATGTTGACTTCTTATGTTATTTTTCCTGTGTTGTTTACTTGTATGTGCGTTGTGAACTCTGTCTTGTCACCCTGGGATAGTGAGAAACGTAATTTCGATCTCTTTGTGTGTCTTGACATGCGGAGGAATTGACAATAAAGGAGACTTTGACTTTGACTTTGAATTTTGCATTTGCTAATTTGGTGAATACAGTTTAACGAGCAAATGCACAGTGTTAGAGATTCGCTCAGTCCAACTTGTTTTGCAAGAACCACACGGGAGACGAGTAAGTCCCTTTAGACACCTGCAGGTGGAGAGTCCATTCGTCGCTGTGCGTACAGCGATGTTCGAATGGAGGTCTGACTCTCGCCTCCTGCAAGAGCATTTTTATTAAGAGAAACAGGGTGGGGGTAAGAGTGGACTGAATAGAGAAAGCCCTTGACCTCTAGTCAAAACATAGCAAGGGGTGTTTTACGACTTTGTGTAGGATGGGACACGCTAGGTGATTTATCACAGGTTGCATTCCAACATAAGCATAAAACTAATCTAGCTAGGTTATTTATTACAGGCTGCATTCCAACATAATCATACGATAAGAATAATCTGGAGAACCCTAATACACAGTTCCAGAGTACAGTTAATTACATAATCAAAAGCGTTCAGTGTGTCACAGCATCGCAGACTTAAACTCCATGTGCATACTACTGCGCTTAATTTTTGTTTTCATCAGAAAGACCAGAGGAGAGCGCGAACACAGTCCCCCACTACCAGAAATAATGCAGTCAAGATTCACACAGTAGGGGAATTTGCAGAGGTCAGCACAACCGTAGTGCAATGGCTGAGCCTCACATGGGGTGAACCACCTTCTTGATCATGGGCCGACGTCTTTACCGCACACGCCATTTTCAGTCACGGGCTTAATTGCTAAAAACGTGTGGCACACATACACACTCAGTGGGTGAAACAGGATTCGTAGAACTGTTTAAGTCAAAGTCAAAGTCAAAGTCAGCTTTATTGTCAATTTGTCCACATGCCGAAGACATACAAAGAAACCGAAATTTCGTTCCCCCCTATCCCATGGTGACAAGACATGGCCCACAACAGACAAACAAGTAAACAAGTATAACAAAAGCGTGCTGAATAAATAATGAATAAATAACACAACAAATAAATAAATAAGAGGAGCAAAAAAAGGAGCAAGTGTGCGTACAGCAGACATTCCAGAAAATAGCGCAACAGTGCCGCACGCTACGCAGAAGGGGGTAGCGAGTTCAGGGCCCTAACAGCCTGGAGAAAGAAGCTGTTGGCGAGTCTGGTGGTGCGGGAGCGCAGGCTCCTATACCTCTTCCCAGAGGGCAGAAGGTCAAACAAAGAGTGAGCCGGGTGACTCACATCTCTGGCAATCGAGGTTGCCTTGCGGGCGAGATGGGAGGTGTAAATGTCCTTCAGGGAGGGGAGCGAAGCACCAATAATCTTACCAGCCGTATTCACTATGCGCTGCAGGGCCTTCAAGTTCTGTTCAGTGCAGTTACCACCCCAGACAGCGATGCAACTGGTGAGGACGCTCTCAATGGTGCCACGGTAGAATGTAGACAGGACTGCCTGAGGAGCACATGCACGCCTGAGCTTCCGCAGGAAGTACAGGCGGCGCTGAGCTTTCTTTGCCAGTGACGAGGTGTTTGCGGACCAGGAGAGGTCCTCACTGATGTGCACCCCCAGGAACTTGGTGCAGCTCACCCACTCCACCACAGCACCGTCGATGATCAGCGGCAGGTGTGTTGTGTGACCCTTCCGGAAGTCAACAACGATTTCCTTGGTCTTATTGACGTTCAGCAGGAGGTTGTTGTCCCTGCACCACATGGTCAGAAGGTCAACTTCCGACCTGTACCGAGTCTCGTCGCCCTTCGTGATGAGACCCACCAGAGTCGTGTCGTCAGCAAACTTCACTATGCGGTTGTCGCTGTAGGTCGCAGTGCAGTCATGCGTCAGCAGGGTGAAGAGCAATGGACTAAGCACGCAGCCCTGGGGGCCCCCGTGCATGCATTGCCTTTTTTAACCTGAGAACCCTAAAACTGTATGAATTTGTATTTATTGAAAACGTCCAACATTACCACTGAATAATATTTTTTTTCCTGAACAAGTTTTGAAAATGACAAATATATCAAATAACAATAACATAAACAGTTCACCGCCACACAGCCCCAAGCACCGGCATCGACTTCCAGGCGTGTGGCAGCGTGGACTTCCATCCCTGGAGGTGGCACTTCCAGCCACAGAGGTCGAAGAGAGCTCCATAGAATAGGACCGGGTGTGCGTGAAACATATAATAGTTTTTCAAACCTTCTGTGTCACTCCAAATCATTAAATCCTTCAAACTAGTGGTAGAGTGTCCGCCCTGAGACTGGAAGGTTGTGGGTTCAAACCCCGGCCGGGTCATACCTATAAAAATGGGACCAATTGCCTCCCTGCTTGGCACTCAACATTAAGGGGTGGAATTGGGTGTTAGATCACCAAATGATTCCCGAGCGCGGCACCGCTGCTGCTCACTGCTCCCCTCTCCCCCAGGGGATGGATCAAAATCACACGGGGATGGGTTGAATGCAGAGGACAAATCTCACCACACCCAGATGTGTGTGTGATGATCATTGGGAAAAAAAAACTCTCCGTCCTCTGTGTCACTTACAAGCAAAGCCACTAAAGATGCCGGTAGTACATGGGGCCCTTCGTCATCTTCGTCATCCCGTGATCGAATCCTTTGTCCTTTAAGTAAACAACCGCCGCGCCGCTGATGTCACTTGCAGTTCAAACTACAGTAATCCCTTGCTACATCACGGTTCGTTTATCCATTTTTCGTTTTTTTTTTTTATTTTGAAAATTTGTGACAAAAAATCACGTATAAGTTGCTCCTCAGTATAAGTCGCCCCCCCACCCAAACTATGAAAAGAAACGTGACTTATAGTCCAGAAAATACGGTAATGACAACACACAATACAACAAAACACAACACAACAATACTTACCGTAATTTCTGGACTATAAGCCGCACCGGACTATAAGCCGCACCAGCTAAAATTCAGGGATATTTTAGTTTTTTTCTTACATAAGCCGCACCGGACTATAAGCCGCACGTGCACATGAGTTTTTTTACAAAGAAAGACAGTACACAGAAAGCCGTAAAAATCCATAAATACGCCTCGCCGCCATTTAAGCCTCAGGGTTCAAAGTAACCTTCTGAATAAAATGCATTAAAAGTTCACATTCATTACAACTTGTTTTTGGTGAGCAAAATGTCAGAAGAATTGAATTTAAATGCTAATTGATTGGGTTTTAATACAATGCAGATGGTCCAAACAGCGCCACTGCTTTGTGTAATCTCTAAGAGAAAGGGTTTGGAGCCCTTTGACGCAGGTCACCTAGCGTGCATTCCTACTAAAGCTCATAATAGTCACAAGCAACACAGTCAGAATAAGCAGCAGCCATAGTAGTGTTTCAAAATAGTATTTTTGTTGTTGTTTTTTTTTTTTTCAAGATACCGCACAACAGTGGTCCACAGCGTTTTTACGAGTGCATAAAAGTGATCAAGTCATCACAAAAATCACGAAAAAAATCTTATATAAGCCGCACCTGACTATAAGCCGCAGGGTTCAAAATTTTGGAAAAAGTCGCGGCTTATAGTCCAGAAATTACGGTACCTTTCCTTTAAAATCTTTTTCTCTACCTAACACAGACAGATAATGGGAGAATGTGTCACAATGTGAAGGAGATGTATTGGGTAATGCAGAAACAAAATAAAAACTATTATTTAATGTTAGACACATTATCCACTAGGCTACTTTCCTCTTGACATTCATTAAATTGACAACGAAGGGACTTGAACCCCTTAATCTTCTGATCCAGTCAGTTAACTCCACTTGAATCTAGGCTGTAGATTTACTGTATATGCTCAAAAATCATTGCACTGCTATCACTTGTCAGAATTTCCTGTATGGCTATCTGGCCTAATGGATAAGATTTCAAATCTAAACAGGTATTCATGTCTAGTGTATCATCAAATTGAAAGAGGAAAATATGTCACGGTCGGGTGTGGAGCATGGAGCAGGACGACCAAGTGCAGCCCGGACCAGGGTCCACCGAAGCAACTCAAAATACAGACTCGGTAAACTGACATGACCTAAACAATAACTTGACTGACCAGGACGTGAAACAAGAAGACAGCAGGACACGACGGCACCAAGACAGCACGCCAACACCGAACGACAGCAACCAAAACCAAAACCAATGATCCGACAGGGAGAGAGGGGCAGACAGGACTTTTATACACGACAGGTAACGAGAGGCAGGTGGGAACAATCACACTGATCATGGGCACACAGGAGGGGAGGGGCGAGCACACAGACAGAAACCAAGACAGACACATAGTGGAGCAGTTGGGGGCGAGACGTGACAGAACCCCCCCCACAAGGGACGTCTCCCGACGTCCCAAAAAAAAAAAAACTAGGGGAACCGAACCGCGCCGCACTCGGGCGGCGACTTGGGGAACCGAACCGCGCCGCACTCGGGCGGCGACTTGGGGAACCGAACCGCGCCGCACTCGGGCGGCGACTTGGGGAACCGAACCGCGCCCCACTCGGGCGGCGACTTGGGGAACCGAACCGCACCGCACTCGGGCGGCGACTTGGGGAACCGAACCGCACCGCACTCGGGCGGCGACTTGGGGAACCGAACCGCACCGCACTCGGGCGGCGACTTGGGGAACCGAACCGCACTCGGGCGGTGACTTGGGGAACCGAACCGCACTCGGGCGGCGACTTCGGGGAACAGATCCGCACTCTGGCGGCGACTGCGGGGACAGATCCGCACTCTGGCGGCAACTGCGGGGACAGATCCGCACTCTGGCGGCGACTGCGGGGACAGATCCGCACTCTGGCGGCGACTGCGGGGACAGATCCGCACTCTGGCGGCGACTGCGGGGACAGATCCGCACTCTGGCGGCGACTGCGGGGACAGATCCGCACTCTGGCGGCGACTGCGGGGACAGATCCGCACTCTGGCGGCGACTGCGGGGACAGAACCGCACTCGGGCGGTGACTGCGGGGACAGATCCGCACTCGGGCGGTGACTGCGGGGACAGATCCGCACTCTGGCGGTGACCTAGGGGACAGAGCCGCACTCTGGCGGTGACCTAGGGGACAGAGCCGCACTCTGGCGGTGACTTCGGGAACAGAACCGCGCTCGGGCGGCGACTTGGGGAACACAACAGCACACGGGCGGCGACTTGGGGAAACAGAACCGCACTCCGCGGAAACTCGGGGAAACACAACCGCACTGGGGCGGCGCCTTGGGAAGTCTGTACCGCGATCGGCGGCCACTCACAAAGTCCGTACAGTGATCGGCGACATTCGGAAGGCGGGGCTGTGCGCGGCGGCAAGAGCCATCACGCGCCGCAGCAGAGGGAGCGGAGCCAGGGACGATCGCGGGTCCGACGCAGCTGGCTTGGATGTCTGGCGACGTTCGCGGGTCCTGCGACGCTGGGGTGGAGCCCGATGGCGGCCGTGAGTCTGATGACGCCGGGGGGGCACTCCGATAGCGGCCGCGGGTCCGGCGTCGCGGCAGCGAAGTCCGACAACGGTCGCAGAGCTGATGGCGCCGGGGGGGAATTCCGATGGCGGCCGTGAGCCCGGCGTCGCTGGAGCAAGATCCGATGGCGGCTGCAAGCCCATGGCGCTGGAACATGCTCGGATGTGGATCGGGCGTCGCAGCGGGAGCTGGTGGTGAAGGGTGGTCCAAGCGCTGGCCGCTGTGATGGTCGGATCATTCTGTCACGGTCGGGTGTGGAGCATGGAGCAGGACGACCAAGTGCAGCCCGGACCAGGGTCCACCGAAGCAACTCAAAATACAGACTCGGTAAACTGACATGACCTAAACAATAACTTGACTGACCGGGACGTGAAACAAGAAGACAGCAGGACACGACGGCACCAAGACAGCACGCCAACACCGAACGACAGCAACCAAAACCAAAACCAATGATCCGACAGGGAGAGAGGGGCAGACAGGACTTTTATACACGACAGGTAACGAGAGGCAGGTGGGAACAATCACACTGATCATGGGCACACAGGAGGGGAGGGGCGAGCACACAGACAGAAACCAAGACAGACACATAGTGGAGCAGTTGGGGGCGAGACGTGACAAAATATAGGTAAACTGTTTTTGTGCTGTTTTGATCTTTGTTGTGGTGACCCCAAATGTCAGTGACAAAAGCCAAAAGAAAGAGGCACATTTTTCATCTGATGTACAATTTTTAATTTGTTTCTCTTGACTCCAGTTGAGCAACCTGTGCTTGCTGATATTCACAATCCCTGCTTACTTTGCTGCCCTACCCCTTAAAAGAAGAAAAAGTTATTTTAGTCTGAGCAACCTGCTCCCTACTGAAAATAGGGTTTTCAACTAAGGTTTCCAACTAGGACTAGGGTTTCCAACTAGGGCTAGAGTTAGGGTTAGGGCTAGTTTGGACTAGGTATATAAAAGGTCTGCCCCACCTGAGGACCGAACTCTTGACCTTTAGATTGTGAGACTGGCATGCTAGCACCTGCATTAATGAGGCTGTGCATTTACAGTTTTACAATTCTTTTTTACTGTAAAATTGATCCAACCACCGGCCATTTCAATCAAACTGAACTTCACAGAAAGATAAAGTGACTTTTAGTCTGAGCATTCTGAAACTAGGGTTTCCAACTCGGGTTAGGGAAGCCAACTAAGGTTTCAAATTGTGGCCAGGGTTTCCAACTGGGGCTTCCAACGAGGATGAGGGTTTCCAATTCGGGCTAGAGTTAGGACTATATAAAAGTGTGCCCTGTGTGAGGGTCGAATTTACGACCTCCAGATTATGAGACTGACACACTACCACTTCCGCAAACGAGGCTATGCATTTGCAATTTGTGCAATTGTTTTTTACTGTAAAATTGATTCAACCACCGCCCATTTTGATCAAACTTAACTAGGCTAGGGCTAGGATTTCCAACTAGGACTAGGGTTTACAGGTAGGGCTAGATTTAGGGTTGGAATATATATAAATCATGCACCGTGTGAGGATCAAACTCTCGACTTTCAGATTACGACACTGACGCGCTACCGCCTGCGCCAACGAGAATTTGTGGCACCTGTCTTAAAATTCTATTTTACTGTAAAATTGATTCAACCACCGGCCATTTCCATCAAACTGAACTTCATCAAAAGAAAAAGGTACTTCTGTCTGACCATTCTCAAAGTTGGGTTTCCAACTGGGGCTAGGGTTTCCAACAAGGGCTCGAGTTAGGGTTAGGACTAAATAAGACATAGCCCCGTGTGAGGGTTGAACTCACGACTTTCAGTTTACTAGACTGACGCGCTACCGCCTGCGCTACCGAGGCCATGAATAGTTGGTTTTACAGAGCTATTTTACTGTAAAATTGATTCAACCACTGGCCATTTCAATTAAACTCAACTTCACAGACAGTAAACCTTATTCTATGTATTATTTATTATTCTTTTCTATACTGTCAGAAAGGTTTTGGTTTCTGATTTCTTTTTTGTTGTGCTGACTCCCCCCCAATCTCCATTTTCAGTGCAACAAAGTGACAAAAACCAAAAGAAAAAATGCTTTCTCTATTGCACACTAGAGCCAGCATTTCCAACTAGGGCTAGGGTTTCCAACTAGGGTTCCAACTCCGGGTAGGGTTTCAAACTAGGAATTCCAACTGGGGCAAGGGTTTCCAATTAGGGTTTCCAACTCGGGCTGGGGTTTCCAACTAGAGACAACATTGGACAGCTGCCACTTGTTGGGAACCTTTAAATGTTTAGTCTTATCAACGAATGTGTTTCAGAGGCCAGATTTAAAACGTGGCTTCTGGTTTTCGTGAACCAAACCCATTAAAAAAAGTGAAAGAATGAAACAGTTCTTAATAGGAGAAGCCTGGTTAGCTCAGGTGGTAGAGCATGCAAGTCTTAATCTCAGGGTTGTGGGTTCTATCCCCATATTGGGCAGCCCACACTTGTCGGGAACCTTTGATTCTTTAGTCTTATCAATAGATGTGTTTCAGAGGCCACACTTAAAACATTTCTCTATTTCCCCTAACCCATTCAAAAAAAATGAAAAAATGAAACAATTCCAAGGTCGAAAAGCCTGGTTAGCTCAGTGGGGAGAACATGCGACTCTTAAACTCAGGGCCGTGGGTTCGGTTCCCACATTGGGCATCCTTGCTTGTTGGGAACCGTTAAACAGTCTTATCAAGGCCACACTGAAAACATGGAGTATTTCACATGGCGATGTGGCCTAATGGATAAGGCACCTGACTTCGGATCAGACGATCCCTTTCATAGTCAATTTAACGTGTCATGCTTTGAAATCAAAAACTTGACTTCAGTCTGAACCAACTCTTGACTGATTGATTGAACTTTATTCATCCCACAGCAGGGAAATTCACTTGTCACAGCAGCGCATATCAGTGCAATAATAATACGAGTGCAAGAATAAAACAAGTGCCAGAATTACAAAAAAGGGTAAATAACAGACAAGGATAAACACAAGTGCTGCTAGTAGAGACGAAACACATTCATTTTATCAGGCGGCATGCATGTTGTAAAGTCTGACAGCAGAGGGAATGAAGGACCTGAGGAACCGTTCCTTCCTACACCGAGGGTGCAAAAGTCTGCCGCTAAAGGAGCTGCTCAGGAACCGCACACTCTCATGGAGGTGGTGAGAGGTGTTGTCCATGATGGATTTAAGCTTAATCAACGTCCTCCTCTCACCCACAACCTCAATGGAGTCCAGGGGACAGCCCAGAACAGAGCTCGCTCTTCTGAGCATCTTATTCAGTCCCCCCCTGTCCCGGTCACTACTGCCCCCACCCCAGCAGACCACAGCGTAGATGATGGCCGAGGCCACCATAGAGTCATAGCAGGTCCGGAGGAGAGCCCTGCACACACCGAAGGACCTCAGTCTCCTCAGCAGATGGAGGCGACTCTGGCCCTTTTTGTACAGGATATGGGTGTGATCAGTCCAGTCCAGTCCAGTTTGTTGTTAAGGCGAACACCCAGGAATTTGTAGTTCTCCACTACCTCACTGTCCGATCCCTGGATGTTCATTGGAGTGAAGATGGGTGCTGTCCTCCCGAAGCTCACAATCAACCCCTTCGTCTTGCTGGTGTTGTTCACCTGATGCTGGTTGAGCTCACACCAGCTGACAAAGTCCTTGATGACCAACCTATATTCCAGATCGTTCCCCTCTGCGACATTTCAAACAATGGCCATGTCGTCGGAGAACTTCTGGATTTGGCAGTGTGCGGTGTCGTGGGTAAAGTCTGACGTGAACAGGGTGAAAAGGAAAGGAGCACCCTACCCTGGGGGACACCAGTGCTGCAGTGCACCACGTCGGACTCACTGCGATGTAACCTCACAAACTGCGGCCGGTCGGTGAGGAAGTCCGTTGTCCATGCAGTCAGGCACTGGTCCACACCCGCCTTCTCCATCTTCACCCTAAGCAGTGACGGCTGGATGGTGTTAAAAGCGCTGAAGAAAACAAAGAACATGATCTTCCCAGTGCTCCTGTTGTCCTCCAGGTGAAGCAGTGTTCTGTGCAGTAAATAAATCAATGCATTGTCCACCCCAACACCAGGCAGGTAAGCAAACTGCAGGGGGTCCAGCTGCGCTCCCACTAGTGAACGCAGGTGACCCAGGATGATCCTCTTCATAGTCTTCATCAGGTGGGAAGTCAAGGCAATAGGCCTGAAGTGGTTAGGCTCCTTGGGGCATGGCACCTTTGGTACAGGGACCACGCAGGAGGTCTTCCACAGTACTGGGACCTTGTTCAGGCTCAGGCTTAGGTTGAACAGGTACCTGACCACACCACTCAGCTGGTCCGCACAATCCCTGAGCAGTCTCGGCCAGATGCCGTCTGGGCCCGGGGTCTTCCCTGCTTTGATCTTTCTGAAGTGAACCTGAAGATCTGTAAAGAAGAGGGGGATGTCGGAAGACCGGGGTGATGGAGTGGAGACAGGAGACAGAAGAGTGACTCCGGGGGAGGGGGTTGGTGAGCTGGCGGGGGGGCTGGAGTGTCGAAGGTGGTAGAAAAAGATGCGGAGTGAGGTGAAGGGGTGGGGGGGAGGCGGAATCAAATCTGTTGAAGAACAGATTGAGTTCATGCACCTGTTGGATTTTGTCCACAATTTAGGGAGCGCACTATCTGCGCCTCACGGCAAAAGTCATTGCCAATCACCAGTTATCCAATTTACTCACTGTGTGCTCGTTTGATTTCTTCAGATTTAGGAAAATGCTAAGACACTGAAGCAGAAATTAGACTTACACAGGTTGGTTGAGTTCAATCACAATTCTTGTTCAGAAAGCTCTGTCTTCAGGAAAGTACAATACAGCGCTGGGCCTTTCAAGAGCGCAAAGTCTCCATTCAGAAAAGGCCACCTTCAAGGTTCTTTGGTCAGCTTATATTCAGTCGGCCAGTGTGGGCCGAGTTTGATGGGTGATGAGTCTTTGGGGTGGGGCAAGTTCACAGGAGAGTTTGATTCCATGGGAGTGGATGCTGGTTCGGTGAGAGCTGGTTCCGTGGGGTTGGGTGCTGATTATGGGAGATTCGATTTGTGGGGGCTGTTGTTGTCCTTTCCGTCTTTCAGCCTTGACGATCGTCTTTGGCTTGGCTGTCTCCCTCTGGCACCTGCTGGTTTTATCTCCAAGTGACCTTCCTGTAAACATTCTTGCACATATACTGTTCCACCTCATCCATTCATCATTCTTTCAATTTTGTCATTTTGTACGAAATTATGTGAGCTTTTGGCTGTGACATCATCTACCTATTTATTAATGTTCCCTGACCATGCAAAGTTTGTACTCACCACTTACCATGTTTTTGTTTGTTTGTTCTTTTGATCTCCATGTACTTGCTTACGTCATCATATTCTTAGTTTAATCATGCTTTCAACCATATCTTTTCTTTGTTAGGCAAAATATTTCCCTCTGTCCAGAACGTTCAGTAGTAATCGAAAACTGGTGTCTAGAATTAGTCAAAACATAAGATACAATCAAGTACTGAACATTTTTAGACGACTTTGGCAGTGTCCGTGATTTAGAAAATCATCAGGCATGCATTGAACAGTTCCTTAAGGGTCATTAAGCTATTCAGGCAATATATCAAAAAACATTTGTTATTTCAAAGTGCTCAGAAATATATATATCAGATCATAAAGTTATAAAAACCTTTCTCATTACCACTTATCAAAAATGTCTAGTTATGTCTTCTTTATTGATTTGGTGTGTAGGTATAATTATATGTTTAAAATGTTTCTTTTATTTATTTAATATGTGAATATACTTGTCTGCTTATGTACTTTATTCAATGAGGTTTGAGCCAGAGCTGTGGACTCGGTCGGATTTTTGCACCGAGTCCGGCCTCTTGACCACCGAGTCCGAGTCCGGGTCCCAGTCCGGCTGTCAATTTTTTCCGTTAATTCATGTGACTGCTTCGTCTTTAGTCAAGGCTAATTTAGATCAAAATCTATCAGAACGAACGCAACTGCTTTCACACTGGCTGGTTCGGCTTATATAGGATCCCTTGCTGAGAGGGCGGACGTAAAAGTGAGGCGACGTTCCAATCGGACGTCGGATCGATAACATTTTCCCTGCCCCACCGGAGTTGTGCTAGTTCATAACGTAGATCACTCGAGGCATAGTCATAAATGTACGGTTGACAATTTAACCGATAGAAGTGGATACATTGGAACATAACCTACACTCTAATATATTATTTGACATGGTATTAAATGCGTGGCTTTACAAAAATGGTCATTGAAGCCCACCCTTAGCCCTGAGTGCCATTGGCATGAGGCAAAACGCTTGAAAACACTCTTGCCCAATTAAATAACCATTCTGAAACACGGGACATGTAAGATAATATTTTTTAATCATTAATTACACCATTATAGCTCAGACATTTATCTAAACACAAATAATTAGTGACGACCCCACAACTATCGAAACACATCAATGATATAAGCTGGGTGACATAATCGTCCTTGACATTGGTACATAATGTAAACATTAGCCTAAGTGCAACTCAACGTGGCCGCATTGATCGTAAGCAGGGCTGTGGACAGTATTCCTACTCGCATTCTGAGCAGCATGATGAAAATAAAATTGAACGTGATTTTTTTATTGTCGGACTCGGTGGACTCGGTCAAAATCAGCACCGAGTCTGAGTCCGAGTCCGGCAAAAATGACAGAGTCCGACCGAGTCCGAGTCCCCGAGTCAGAGTCCAAGTCCAGGAATATAGGTACGTTTTGTGTGCCAAATCTTCATTACAGCCAATAGCAGATTTCTGATTAAAGGTACAAAAAGAAAAGCAATGACTATGTGTGTCCGCTGGTTCTTCTCTGCAACACAGGAAGTTTGCATTCACTACAGTTGTGCCCATCGGCAAAAGGCAGCCCCCAACTACCACATGAGTAGCCGACAGGCCTGTTCTAAAACAACTCACTGATGAGGACGTATTATTTTCAAGGAATGTTCTAGAAGTAATCGTTGTTAAAAAAAAAACACATGATGGTGGTTCTTGGAGATCACTGTTTATATATACACACACAAATATATATATTGAGTCTAGGGAGACAAATACACCGCAAACTGTGGGTAGGTGTCAGGTGATGAGCCACAGAAAAAAATCACAGTTGCCACAGAAAGATGACAAGCCTCATTTTGAAGCAGAGCTAAACATCAGGGATGAGAACGGCAAATGAAAAAAAACACTGATATATTGATCAAAACCAGAGCACATTTCTTGGCTTGCTTATCCGAGTCGACAGCATAGACATGGAGACTTTCAAGGCAAGTTACCCCAAGTTGCGCAGCGGTCTGGGTTAGCTACAACAAACATACACCATAAAGGTCAAGCCAGGTGCCGTGCCATATTCAGTAAAAAAAACCAGGAGGATTCCACTACCACTGGTGGGTGAAGTCAAGAGAGAGCTCCAGCGCATGGAAGCTCGTCATTAGTCGGGTGAAGGAGCCAACTGATTGGTGTGCCGGCATGGTGGTCGTGCCCCAAAAGGACAAAAGCAGCATTTGAAGACCTAAAGAAAGCTCTGTCCTCTCCTCCGGTGCTGGCTATGTATGACCCGGGCAGAGACACCAAAGTATCTGCTGATGCATCATCATATGGGTTGGGGGGCGTAATTCTTCAGAAATGAGGGGAAGGATGGAAGCCTGTGTCTTACGCATCACGGTCACTCACTCCAACTGAGCAACGATACACACAGGTGGAGAAGGAAGCTCTGGGCCTCACATGGGCCTCATATGGGCCTGTGAACGGTTTCGGGATT
Source organism: Syngnathus scovelli (assembly GCF_024217435.2). Taxonomy (NCBI): domain Eukaryota; kingdom Metazoa; phylum Chordata; class Actinopteri; order Syngnathiformes; family Syngnathidae; genus Syngnathus; species Syngnathus scovelli. The sequence continues at coordinate 731,191 of NC_090847.1, read as the reverse complement.
TCCTCATTGGAAAGGAGTTTTGCCTGGAGACCGACCATAAACCCCTTCTCATCCTGCTTGGAGCCCAAGCACTGGATCTTTTGCCACAGAGAATCCAGGGTTTCAGGATGAGGGTGATGCGCTACTCATACTCCATCGTGCACGTACCAGGAAAGTCGCTTTGGACAGCAGACACACTTTCACGTGCAACCTGTAAAATGACGCATGTCCACTGATGACCAGGAGCTGATGGAGAGCACAAACATATTTGTGGACTGTGTCACTGAGAGTCTACCTGTCAGCTCATCATATACAGAAAACCTGAAAGAGCAGTTGAAAGCCGACAGTGTCTGCTCGCGTGTCATGACCATGTGCATGGAAGGATGGCCAGCACATGCAAAACAGGAACCAGCGCTAAAAAATGACTGGCCGGAGCGAGCCACATTAACAGTGAAAGATGCTAAAGGACACACGACTGGTAATACCTTCCGCAATGAGGAATGACGTGCTGTTCAAATTACACGAAGGACACTTAGGTGTCCTGGAATGTAAATCACGTGCACGTCAATCTGTGTGGTGGCCGGGACTCAGCCAGCAAGTGAACAAAATGGTACTGAACTGCAGGACATGCATACAAGAGCGACACAACCCAAAAGAGGCACTCGTGCCATCAGGGTGCCCTGAAAGACCTTGGCAAAAGTTAGGAACAGACCTTTCTACACAAGAGGCAGAATAATCCTCTAAGGCAGTGGTTCTTAACCTTTTTGGAGGTACCGAACCCCATCAGGTCCATATGTGCATTCAACAAACCCCTCTTTGGGGGGCGAGTTAAACGAACCCCATCAGTTTCATGTGCACATTCACCGAACCCCTCTATATAGGGAGGGATGACATACCAGCAAATCAGTGTGACTTCTGCTGTTGCCTTTGCAAGAACAGTTCAGATATGCGTTATCACGAATTTACACGATATTCAGGTGTGTTCAGCCATCCGTGGGCGGGGGGGGGGGGGGGGGGGTTAGCGGGGCGGGGGCGGGGCAATGACATACCAGCTCTGCCGAACCCCTGAAGCCGACTCACCTAACGCCTAGGGTTCGATCGAACCCAGGTTAAGAACCACTGCTCTAAGGTCTGACGAGACAAAGGCAGTCTACCCTATGATCCCTGGAAAAAGGGAGATGTGGTATTATCGTATGTTGAAACTATAATATTATATAGTTTGTTATTGGAGGTCTCAAATAATGTTGACAGTTGGGGGCTCTGTGGTGCGCCAGGGGCATTGTACTGCTATGTAAGACATGAGTGGGGAGAAAATAAAAAGTTGCTGAATAAAGAAGTTGCATTCGTGTTCATCTCTACTCCGTATAAACACAACAGTCGTGGACTGCGTTCGCGCTCTCCCCTGGTCTTTCTGATTAAAACAAAAATCACACGCAGTCGTACGTACATGGAGTTTAGGTCTGCGGTGCTGTGACACACTGAATGCTTTTGAGCATGTTATTAACTGTACTATGGAACTGTGCATTTGCTTGCTAAACTGTATTAACCAAATTAGTCAATGCAAAATAATATGGAATTACCACGTTCCTGACTCGTCATATGATATGAACGTATCAAAACCTTTTTGTCGGCTGTAGGTCTGTCTTTTTAAGAATACGCCCGATTGTTGTTCCTCATACATCTCAGTATAGATTTCTAGAAAACAACATTTACTTTCTAAAGTAAATTGACAGATTTATATTCAAATGTCAAATATCGAACGCCACCATCACAGTGGAGGTAAATTACACTCCAAACCATGCCAGCAACGAGAAAAGCCTCAATTATTTGCGACACGAGAGATATAGAGCACTTCTGAAATTTGAGAAATCATTTGAGAAATTACGATCGTATTTTGTTTCCCGATTTGAATAAAGTTATGAAATCACACGTTTTCAAATAAAACACAGAGATGGGATCATTTCCCATTCTCTCATACCAAAAGTACACATACCAAGACATACAACTGTTTTTACCTTCAATACTCATAATAGACGCCCAATCGATAGGTGACGCTGTTTGAAAGAAGGTTTGATCAGGTACCTACAATCCTGTGCGCCAAAGATGTTTAAAGTAAAAAAGACATTAATGAAAACAAAATACTTGTTTAAACCTTCTATTTAGGTTGAGTCCTTGTAAGTATAGTAAATCTATCAACGTCTATTGTTTGTATTAGAAGGACTGGTTGCTACAATTTGAGTGTGAGACCGCCTGTGAATTTGGTGAGACCAGCAGTGATGTGGCCCGTTTTGACCCAGATTATCAGATCTCTCTTTCTTTTCAGATGGAATAAATCTTTCGCCTTTTACTAAAGATTTCCGTGGGGAGGAACAATAAGAGTCTATCTCTACCCATTCTCACCAACGGTTTGTTAGAATAGGCCTCTTTGGCACCACTTTTATGGTTAAAATTCTCTCTTCTATGATCAGCTCTCTTAATCCCTCAAACCCAAGAACCGAGACTACACTTGATTTTAGCCAAAAGGCCGAGAAGCGATGGAGTATGCGAGTGACGGACTCACTTACAGGCTTCCCCGTCTACCCATTCTCAGCAACGGTTTGTTAGAATAGGCCTCTTTGGCACATGTGATTAGCTGGGTAGCTTGAGCTATGCCGTTATATCGCTGCAACCCTTCTCTTGCTTTATTAGCTTTCTCTTCTCTATGACACCCTTTGCACATATGTAGAAGTCGCTCTCAGTTAAGACTACAAGGTCACACGTCATCACACAGGCTAGGCAGAGTCGCCTCCTTGCAGAAAGGCGGCCCAGAGTAGTATAAGAGCAGGAACCTTGGCGCTGGGAGAGGGACCTTCTTTCGCATCTCGCAGAAAGGGCTCCACAGCTGTGCATCGATCATTCTGGCATACATCAAATAGTTAAACTGTGAAGGCTGCCTCTTGGTAATTACTGTTAGCATATCGAGCATTAAAGATAAAGAACTGGGATCAAACCTAACAGGTTACAGTACGGAACAGAGTGCTGCTCTTCTGGGCACTAATAAATCGGCAAACTTGTCTGATGACTTATTTGTTCACTCTTCTTCACCCGCAGTAATAAATATAGTTCACGAGGCATATATGCTTCCCCTTTCAGCAGTCTCTATCCAAATACACAGTGTAGATACCTATTAAAATGGTAGACCCGATGAACATGAAAGGCAAAGATGGATAATTCGCCAAGAACTTTCCAGGGTCATCATATGTACAACGGCTGCACCGAAAGAGTTGGGCCAGAATAGAGCGGAACTCATGCAGAAGTGCATGAACACCACCTTGCTGAAAGAATAAAACCAACACAATGCATGAATTCACGACAAATGACATACCACCAAATCGGTGTGACTTCTGCTATTGCCTTTGCGAGACCAGTTCAGATATGCTTTATCACGAATTTATAAATCTGGTGTGTTCGGACCTCCGCAGTGGAGGCTCTGCTGAACCCCTGAGACCGACTCACCGAACCCCTAGAGTTTGACCAAATCCAGGTTAAGAACCACTGGTTTAGAGGCAGTTATTTCTGCAAAAGGAGGATCTACTAAATATTGCTGTCATTTTTCTGTTGGAGTTTCCAAATGTATGCACCTGCCTACTTTTGTTTAAATAATGATTGCACCCTGTCTGCAAATCCTATAAACTTCATTTCACTTCTCAAATATCTGTGTTGATCACTGCCATCATCCGCCATGCATGGATTCGGGCCATCTGATTGGTTCCTTTGCCCCCCCATACACACAGGAATTGGTTAGGACTTGATTAGTAAATGCTAGGAATCGTTTTGCCTGTCTGTTCAGAGCAAGAAACAAGCCACTAGCCCCACGGGAAGTTGTCATTTTTTGTAAGCTTGTGTGTATGTAAATTTGTCATGGTCCAACGTAAGACTGTTTAGGGTGAATAAAAAATAACTGCAACAAGTTTATTCTGCTATTAACCAGATTCAAACTGGGGTTGCAGCCGCCTCATTGCTATATTATGGCCAATATGCAGTTGCATGTTTAGGGTCTTTTCTCTAGGAACTTCAGCCACGACACCCAGGCAGACCATGAAAGAATGTCGATGTTAAAATGTTGGTTGAACTATCCAATAACTACGCAGATCCGATGATTCCTAAGACTTGAGATCAGACAAAATTGGAAAGACTATTTTTTGATGGTGTCTGTGAGTTACTTCAACCCAAAAGTTCACATAAATTACACATAGCTAATGTTGACCACAAAATGGTATGTGAGCTGGCCAGGAGTCCTGGAATCTTTTGATTTGTAGACAGATGCGTTATCCATTGCTCCACGAGCCCCACAGGAATATGTGGCTTATAAACTTGTGTGTAACACTTTTACAAAAATGAAAAACAAAAAAAAAATGGGTGACATTATTTGAATATGCCATGATGCTTTATCCATTGCGCCATTCGCCCTACAAGTTAAGGCTATCGACCGCAAACGTGAGGAAAATCGTCATTGTCCAAAAGATGGCTGTTCAGCAATAGTGAGCAAGGGACAAATTCCACATAGTTATTTGAGTATGCCATGACCCTGATTCGAACCAGGGTTGCTGCAGCCACAACACCGAGTACTAACCACTATATGATCATGGCCAATATGCGCAACTTATTTAACGCTACTGCATACAGGCCATGATCGTGTAGTGGTTAATGGTTGTGTTCCATTCGAATCCGGGTTATGGTATAATCAAATTACTTTGATGAATTTGTCTGCTGGTCACTGTTGCTAAGCAGCCTTCCTTTGGACAATGACAGTTTTCCACACAAGTTTACAGTCGATACAGTCTTGTAGGGTGAGTGGCGCAATGGATGACACATGACGGCAGATTCAAGTGATGAGAATCGAAACAACAGATTCAAGAGACCCAAGGTAAATGAACACAACCCGTTTCGTTTCAATTGACAGCCCATGTGACATGCACCTCAGATGAAATGGGGCTAGTTGATCAACAGCAATGTTTTAACGAAGGGATCATCTGGGAGTTAAACCCCAGACCTCTCACACCCAAAGCAAGATTCATACCCCTAGACCACTGGTGTCAAACTCGAGGCCCGGGGCCAGTTATGGCCCACCGTATCATTTTCTGTGGCCCGCAACGACAAATTGTGCATTAAATCTATGTCATACTAACATTGCAAATTGTCGGAACTTTTAAGAATCTTCTTAAAATTATTTTTGAAATATGTGAAAAGTTTCCACGAGTCTGATTTGAAAAAGCAATTATTTGTCAGTTTGTTTTGTAGCTTATACTGTATATAATATGAGGCGTTTATTTATTTGGGTTGACAGTCATAATGGCCCATCGAGGGAAACTTTGACTACAATGTGGCCCGCGACAAAAATGAGTTTGACACCCCTGCCCTAGACCAACGAGCCTCAAAGAAAGCTTGCAGACCATGGTACATTCTGTGTAACATTGGCCTGTCATATGAGAAAGGACTCATATGTGAGGTTGCTGTTTGTGGACTTCAGCTCTGCCTTCAACACCATTGTGCCGCAGCGACTCATCTGCAAACTCGATGAGCTGGGCCTCAGTACCTCCCTCTGCAACTGGATACTGGACTTCCTCTGTCAGAGGCCTCAGGTGGTGCGTGTTGGCGACAAAATCTCCGCCAGCATCACGCTGAGCACGGGGGCCCCCCAGGGCTGCGTGCTCAGTCCATTGCTCTTCACCCTGCTGACGCATGACTGCACTGCGACCTACAGCGACAACCACATAGTGAAGTTTGCTGACGACACGACTCTGGTGGGTCTCGTCACGAAAGGCGACGAGACTCGGTACAGGTCGGAAGTTGACCTTCTGACCACGTGGTGCAGGGACAACAACCTCCTGCTGAACGTCAATAAGACCAAGGAAATCATTGTTGACTTCCGGAAGGGTCACACAACACACCTGCCGCTGATCATCGACGGTGCTGTGGTGGAGAGGGTGAGCTGCACCAAGTTCCTGGGGGTGCACATCAGTGAGGACCTCTCCTGGTCCGCAAACACCTCGTCACTGGCAAAGAAAGCTCAGCGCCGCCTGTACTTCCTGCAGAAGCTCAGGCGTGCATGTGCTCCTCAGGCAGTCCTGTCTACATTCTACCATGGCACCATTGAGAGCGTCCTCACCAGTTGCATCGCTGTCTGGGGTGGTAACTGCACTGAACAGAACTTGAAGGCCCTGCAGCGCATAGTGAATACGGCTGGTAAGACTATTGGTGCTTCGCTCCCCTCCCTGAAGGACATTTACACCTCCCATCTCGCCCGCAAGGCAACCTCGATTGCCAGAGATGTGAGTCACCCGGCTCACTCTTTGTTTGACCTTCTGCCCTCTGGGAAGAGGTACAGGAGCCTGCGCTCCCGCACCACCAGACTCGCCAACAGCTTCTTTCTCCAGGCTGTTAGGGCCCTGAACTCGCTACCCCCTTCTGCGTAGCGTGCGGCACTGTTGCGCTATTTTCGGGAATGTCAGCTGTACGCGCACTTGCTCCTTTTTTTTCTGCTCCTCTTATTTATTTATTTATTTATTTATTTATTTATTTATTTATTTATTTATTATTGTTGTGTTATTTATTCATTATTTATTCAGCACGCTTTTGTTATACTTGTTTACTTGTTTGTCTGTTGTGAGCCATGTCTTGTCACCGTGGGATAGGGGGGAACGAAATTTCGGTTTCTTTGTGTGTCTTTGGCATGTGGAGAAATTGACAATAAAGCTGACTTTGACTTTGACTTTGACTCCACACAACGATAGACAACAGTGTTTCAAAGAAGAGCTCGTCCGGGAGTTTAACCCGGGCAATCAAAGAACCCTAGGCGAGAATCATTCCCCTGCACCAATGAGCCCCATAGTAGACCAGCTGACCCCATTACATTCCAGCAGAATTTCAAAGATTCTCCCAGAAGGTAAACTTAAAAACACATGGAAGAACACACACAGGTGAAAAAAATGTTTCCTGCTCAGCTTGTGGCCAAAGATTCTCAGAGAAAGGAAGCTTGAAAAGACACACAACAACCCACACTGGTAAGAACCCTTTTTCCTGCTCAGTTTGTGGCCAAAGATTCTCTCAGAAGGTAAATTTAGAAACACATGTAAGAACACACACAGGTGAAAAGCCTTTTTCTTACTCAGTTTGTGGCCAAAGATTCTCAGAGATGGGAAACTTCAAAAGACACACAAGAACCCACACTGGTGAGAAAAACCTTTTGCCTGCTCAGTTTGTGGTCAAAGATTCTCAGAGAAGCGACAGTTCAAAACACATACACAGGTAAGAACCCTCTTTCCTGTTTAGTTTGTGGCAAATATTCTCTCAAAGCAAGCCTTCGACAAGGATGGGATTTGAACCCATGCGTGCAGAGCACAACGAATTAGCAATCCATCGCCTTAACCTCTCGGCCACCTCGTCTTGTGTTGATAAGTCATGTTACGTATGTTGTGCCAAGATACTTTGGATGTGAATGTGAAACCGACGAGGATGTGATATGAAATGATGAGTGGAGAGCACAATGGAGTAGCAACCCATCGCCTAAATATTTCAGCGATCGCATCTCATGCATGAGTTGAATAGGCGACGTGATATGGTATGTACGGTGTAGTATAAGCCGCAAGGTAAAATGATACGATACTTTAGATGTGTAACGAAGAAAAGGTAAGCCACAAAATAAGTGACACTGTAAACAAAGCAAAACGTTTTTTCAATGTTGTCTCACCCCAAATCTTTGGGATCATCGGATCTGCACAGTTGGATAGTTCCACCGACATTTTAACATCAACATTCTTTCATGGGTGTCTTGGCTGAAGATCCTAAAGAAAAGACCCTAAACTTATTGTATGCGATTGCATATTGGTCATGATCGTATAGTGTTGTGGCCGTAGCATCACCGGAACGAATCTGGGTCATGGCGTCAGTAAATTACCTTGCTGAATTTGTCCGTTGTTCACTGTTGCCAAACAGCCTTCTGTTGAACGCAGGCTTCCAGACATTACGTCCACCTATGTTTTAACATCAACTTTATTTCATAAAGTTCTTCCAAATTCATCTTGGTGAAACTCCCTCCTTCAGGTGTTCCCATCTTTTTTTAGGCCTGGCTGCCACGAGGCAGCGGTAGAAACAAAATATGACCCTGAAAGGGCACGCCCAAACCGGCTATGATATTAATCAGAATTCGTTCATCACTAAAATGCAGTCCTCAGGTCCATGTCATATTCGCTACCAATCGGAATGTAACGGACAGATTTATATTCAAATGTCCAATCTCGAACGCCACCGTCGCAGTGGAGGTGAATTACACTCCAAATTCACCTCCACTGCAACGACAAAAGCCTCAATTATTTGCGACACGAGAGATATAGAGCACTTCTGAAATTTGAGAAATAATTTGAGAAATTACGATCGTATTTTCTTTCCCGATTTGTGTCGTTATGAAATCACATGTTTTCAAATAAAACACAGATATGGGATCATTTCCCATTCTCTGATATCAAAAGTACACGTACCAAGACATACAACTGTTTTTACCTTCAATACTCAAAATAGACGCCCAATCGCTGTTTGAAAGAATGTGTTCGATCAGGTACCTACAATCCTGTGCGCCAACAATGTTTTAAGTAAAAAAGACATTAATGAACACAAAATACTCGTTCGTTTAAACCTTCTATTTAGGTTGAGGCCTTCTAAGTATAGTAAATCTATGAACGTCTATTGTTTGTATTAGAAGGAATGGTTGCTGCAATTTGAGTGTGAGACCGCCTGTGAATTTGGTGAGACCAGCAGTGGGGTGGCCCGTTTTCACCCAGATTATCAGCTCATTCTTTTTTCTCTTCAGATCGAATAAATCGTTCGCCTTTTACTAAAGATTTCCGTGGGGAGGAACAATAAGAGTCTATCTCTAGCCATTCTCACCAACGGTTTGTTAGAATAGGCCTCTTTGGCACATGTGTTTAGCTGGGTAGCTTGAGCTATGCCGTTATATCGCTGCAACCCTTCTCTTGCTTTATTAGCTTTCTCTTCTCTATGACACCCTTTGCACATATGTAGAATTCGCTCTCAGTTAAGACGACAAGGTCACACGTTATCATACAGATTAGGCAGAGTCGCCTCCTTGCAGGAAGGCGGCCCAGAGTAGTATAAGAGCAGGAACCTTGGCGCTGAGAGAGGGACCTTCTTTCGCATCTGGCAGAAAGGGCTCCACAGCTGTGCATCGATCATTCTGGCATACATTAAAGAGTTAAACTGTGAAGGCTGCCTCTTGGTAATTGCTGTTAGCATATCGAGCATTAAAGATAAAGAACCGGGAACAAACCTAGCAGGTTACAGTACGGAACAGAGTGCTGCTCTTCTGGGCACTAATAAATCGGCAAGCTTGTCTGCTGACTTATTTGTTCACTCTTCTTCACCCGCAGTAATGCATGTAGTTCACGAGGCATATGTGTCCCCTTTCAGCAGTCTCTATCCAAATACACAGTGTAGGTACCTATTAAAAGGGTAGTCCCGATGAACATGAAAGGCAAAGATTGATCATTCGCAAAGAACTTTCCATGGTCATCATATGTACGAAAGAGTTGGGCCAGAAGACTAGAGCGGAACTTATGCAGAAGTGCATGGACACCACCTTGTTGAAAGAATAAAACCAACACAATGCATGAATTCACGACAAATGATATACCAGCAAATCAGTAGTACTTCTGCTGTTGCCTTTGCGAGACCAGTTCAGATATGCGTTATCACGAATTTATAAATCAGGTGTGTTCGGACCTCCGCAGTGGAGGGAGGCTCTGCTAAACCCCTGAGACCGACTCACCGAACCCCTAGAGTTTGACCGAATCCAGGTTAAGAACCACTGGTTCAGAGGCTGTTATTTCTGCAAAAGGAGGAACTACTAAATATTGATGTCATTTTTCTGTTGGGGTTTCCAAATGTATGCGCCTGCCTACTTTTGTTTAAATAATGATTGTACACTGTCTGCAAATCCTATAAACTTCATTTCAATTCTCAAATATCACTGTGTTGATCACTGCCGTCATCGGCCATGCATGGATTCGGGCCATCTGATTGGTTCCTTTGCCCCCCCCCCTCCCCCATACACACACAGGAATTGGTTAGGACTTGATTAGTAAGTGTTAGGAATCGTTTTGGCTGTCCGTTCAGAGCAAGGAACGAGCCACTAGCCCCACGGGAAGTTGTCATTTTCTGTAAGCTTGCGTGTATGTAAATTTGTCATGGTCCAACGTAAGACTGTTGAGGGTGAATAAAAAATAACTGCAACAAGTTCATTCGGCTATTAACCAGATTCAAACTGGGGTTGCAGCCGCCTCAATGCTATATTATGGCCAACATGCAGTTGCATGTTTAGGGTCTTTTCTCTAGGATCTTCAGCCACGACACTCAAGCAGACCATGAAAGATTGTTGATGTTAAAATGTTGGTGGAACTATCCAATAACTACGCAGATCCGATGATCCCTAAGTCTCGAGATGAGACAAAATTGGAAAGACTATTGGTTGACAGTGTCTGTGAGTTACTTCAACCCAATAGTTCACAGAAATTACACATAGCTAATGTTGACCACAAAATGGCATGTGAGCTGGCCAGGAGTCCTGGAATCTTCTGATCTGTAGACAGATGCGTTCGTTATCCATTGCTCCACGAGCCCCACGGGAATATGTGGCTTGTAAGCTTTTGCAAAAAATGAAAATAAAAAATGGGTGACTGTTGGGTTGACAACATTTATCTGAAATCAATCTCGGAGACGGTAGGTCTTTCTTGGCTTAGCGTTTTCTCCTGCGCAGAAGGGCGCATCCCAGACACAGCAAGTGTGGCTGAGATTCGCGCTTCGCGCTGAGTTTTGCCGACCTTTTTATTGAGAAAGAAACAATTGGGCAAGTGTACATGATCGGGTAGGTTCACAGGCAGGAAATACATTCCAAAGTTATATCTCATTACCACAGAACAAAGGGGATACTCTCGTGGACGGAGCAGTATTGGACGTCTCATGACTATTAGCTTAACAAAAACGTAGTCTTTAGTGGCCCTGGGAATACATCCCGGTGTCGTACTCATGACTTCAACTTAAATGAGACCTCTGTCTGCTTCAGCCATCCCATGACAATCTCATGATCTGAACATGTCTAGCTAACTATGGGGCTTATTGTATAGCGTGGCTAATGACTCCAGTCATTAGCCGGCCATATGCCCCCAAATCATTTTCACAAGGCTAGATGGTCACATACTGCGGAGAGTCTTGCACACAAAAGTAGATACATAGAATCCAATGATAAAAAGTATATCATTTCCAACATTCCCTCCTGTTTTTAACATTGGAATTCATGGGAAAACAAAACATCAACTAATAACTACATATGTGTATAAATGAGTATATGCTTACACAATATAGTATAGTACCATCAAAAAGCATGAAAATTTACATTCCAGAGTTTATCAGAACTACAGCCCTTCATCCGGCTTTGGCTATGTTCGTTATAATGGAATGTATTTTGTTCTGGATCGTCAAGAAAAATAGACAGGTAGGCGATTTACGCAAGGCGGTCCCACTCATCTTGTTCACACTGGGCCAACATGATATTCTGGACAGCAGATGCTGATGTCAGCCTTTTAGTCATGTGACTAATTAAAATAATGCCGCATGTGGTCATTTGATAAAGTAATGAAGGACATAATATTGACACAATATCACAGCATACTGCAAAGTTGAAATGCTCTTAGTTTTGCCCCCCTTGCATATGTATGTGTCTGTCGATGAATTGCTCTGGGATCACTGCCCAGGGCCTGCTGTCCATCCAAGATCTTTATGTCCACTTCACCGTCCTCAGAGTCTCTTCCCAGGCCCCGGTCAGCGTTCAGGAGTTCCCTAGTAATCGACATCTCCATAACCAGTCGTCAGCAAACAATTCTTCTCCTTTGTGGTTGTTTGGGGCACGGGGATGATTGGTGGTCGTTGTTCAATAGAACCTCCAAGCGTCCCTGCATCTACTCCTACGATCCAGAGGCCCGCGTGAACCTAAAACAAACAAACAAACAAACAACAACACTCCCCCCAGGAGTTATGAATTATCTTCCTTATTTCTCATCGTGCTGTCAGTCTCGCACGATTTCTCCTGTGACTGCTGCCTGTTGAATTCTGGCACGTCCTGTTAAAGCCTCCAAAACAAGTGAATCCAAAAAAGCATTGAATGTCACAATTAAATTTTATATGTATCTACTTACGCACTCAAACGTAACTCCACCCCCCTTTAACACATTCGCCCAATGTGTCATTAGGCATTTAAAAAGGAACCGGCAAACGTCCTACCACATCATCACGTCTTGCAGCCAGTCCTGTCGAACCTTGCAGTCATCCAGGATCGTCATCCCCAAGTTCCTGAAAATTGACTGTGCACCTCACACTCGGCAATACCAACAACGAACACTTGTACTCACAAAACTACACAGGCATCGAGTATCTACTAAATGAAAATAGACACACAATGAATCATGGCGCACGGGGATTCCGTCCTGAAAATCATCAATCATCATAAAAATCAAAAGGGTTAGGGTTAACATTTTCACGTGAATTCAACATAAACTTTCCAAGACTGCAATCGACAACCTGCAAAAGTAATACAAGTTATAAAACAACCAGCAATCTGCTCCTTGGCTGTCGGTTGACGCTGCAATAAGTCAAGTGACACACAGAAACAAAGCCAAGCTCGCACTTGCCACAAGCAAGCTTAAGTTCCATATGTATGGTTGTCATCTACATAGTCTGTCACCTTGTCGGGTGAGTTCAGGTTCGTCATGTCATATGTCCATCGTCCTAGTGTTCGATATCAGTCCTGTCTTGTCCATCCGTGTTGCTGAATTCGGCCTTCTCCATGAACTATTTTTGTTGTTCATGGTGCCTTTGATTAACCATCGGCTGTTAGTCATCACGCTTGGGTGTTCCCGTCTCAGGTGAGAGGAATCTCACCCTCAACTGTGACCCTTTCATACCAACCACAAAATACTTTGGCCTTTCATACTGCCCTCAACACACACACACACATATTCGTAACCACACAAGCGCCAATCCATTTGCATCTATCACTCATACAACAGCAAACAAATTTAGTATGTGTAAGTGAACAGGCAATCAGCGAATATTAACGGTAAACCCTTCATTTCTGGATGTCCTTCCCAAGTGAATATTTCGTACATTCGTACCGGACCTTTACTGTAAAATTGCCAATTAAATGCCTAAAAATTCAGTCATTTGTACTGCTGAGCATGTTCATGGGTGAGCATGGGGAAAGAAGCAGCCTCAGTAGGTCCTTAAATAATCTTGTCCTAATCCATCGTTCTGATCGAGCACCTGGGTAAAGATACTCAAAAGTCTTCCTCCAACAGTCTACTCCACTACATTATTTTCACTTTGCCATGTTAAGGCATTTGTTTTCCGAGTCCTATCACATTTGTCATCGCGTTCACTGTCACTTGGTGTGAGTCTCATGCAGTGTTATTCTTAACTGTAAAAAGTTTTCATGGCTGTTATTCCTTGATCTTATCAAACTTTTTGTTTTGACACCAGAATTTCCCTATGAGGTGTGATTAACTTCTACTTTATTAATTACCTCCATTGAATAATCTAATCACCTTTTGACTGCATCCTAGTAGATCCTAATGCCCTATTTTTCCTTCTCCGAACTGTTAATGACTAAATGTCTAATTGTTAAGCTGGATGGGCTAAATGTGATTCTACTCTTATCTCTTACAATTTTAGCCTATCTGTTTCATCCAAATTTATCCTCTGACTATGATACTTTTTCTTTCTTCGTAACACTACACAATTTGTTCCTTATTTGTTTATCTTTTAGCAAGACTCCTCAGTTGTGTCAAACTCAGTGCCCAAGCAAGCTTCCATCCACTCTGACCCAAGCTCCACCAAGTTTGATAACGTCTTGATGCATCTTTCAGGTCTTGTGTGTCTTTCGCCGCACCTCATTGTCAGGTTGTTATCTTTGGTTGTAGTCCCAGAGTCAACTCATCCCTCACTCTTGGATGAGTCCATTTTCAACTGAGTCCATTCTCATCTTGTGAGCTCCTTCACTCTTTGTACTCCGCCTCCGAGGATGTCGTTCTCCTCCAGGGCGTTGTGCTCCCCCCAAGCACAAATATAGTCCTTCTTTGCTCCTGCAAAGGTCAAAGGTGCCTTAGAGCCATGCACCATTTTTCTTGATGTTCTCAGCTGTCGGTGGAGTCTCGGGATCGAGTTTCAGAGTCACTGATGGATACTGAAAAAACAGACTGGGATACCAAACTTAAATATCATCTTCCAATTTGACATAAATTCCATAGTGCCTTCTGTTAATCAAACTTCAAATTCTACTATTATCAATAATCTAATCTACCTGAGAAGAACAGCGCCTTTCCTTCATGAGCGCTCGGATGTATTGTGATGGACCTCATTTGAACCATTTTAAATTGACAGATTACCCTAAACTTAAATTGCAAGTCTTAACTGTTATTTCTCTCAATTATACTGTAATTTCCAGAAACTCCTCCTATTTTCAGGCCACTATCTATCTTTTGTTTTCCTAACTTTGATTTTATGCCATTCTCTCTATTACCTTTCCACCTTTCCTGATTTGAGCCTTCAATTTCTGATCTAGTTTCCAAATTTTGCCTAGTATCATCTCTATTTTGACCTCAGTATTAATGGTGTTATGCTCACTTTACAGATATTACTGAACTGTCCTGAATTTATAATTCACTGCCAGTACATCGAAGGCCATTTCTCAGCCGTTCACTTTTTCCATGTTCCTGTTAGGCTCCACTATTCGAATCTTCGAATTTTTATATAGAGTTTCTTTTAGGTTCCTGTGTGGATCATGTTTCACACAAACAGGACATGCTTAAAAAAATTTTTTTTTTCAAGAATCTAAACCAAAGGTAACTAATAGGTAACTAATAACTCATCTCCCCCCTGTTGTCACATAAGTGACACAACAGGCGTTGCCTTAAAAGTCATTTTGGCAAAACAGTTTTGTTATTGACATCGTCAATAGCACCTTATCCATTATCACACCCTTTGTTGTTTGAACTAATATCATTTTCAATCTTGTCAATCCTTCTTCTACTTTTGGTGTCCACGCGAATGTATCTTTGACTGCTAACGGCTGTCCATGAGCCACTCCTGTTAGTGGCTTAGCAATTTCAGCATAGCATGGAGCCCAAGCTCAGCTGTAATGACAAAAAAAAAAACATCAGTTGTTCTTCGTGGCAGGTCGTGGTGTGTCTAATATAACCTGTTACCTGCTCTCCCTTTCGCTGAGAGTAAACCAAGATAGTTTACTTCTGGTTTTTACCCATCCTAACTTCTGTTACTTGACTTCACTTCCTCTCTGGCCTAAATGCTGCATGAGGAGAAAGGAATCTCATCCTTACACTTCCTTTGTTTCAAAAGCAATTATCATCATTGTAGACGAAAACTTGAACTTTTGTCTACTTGAAGCCCTTTGAGACTGTTTGTGATTTAGGGCTATACAATAAACTTGACTTGACTTTTAGATGAAAGCCTAAAACGAGCCATTCAATTCATGATAATCAGTCAACCACTGTGAAATAAGGCCTATTTTCTTTTCTTAGCATTAAATATGCTCAAAATCATTCTTTCTTCAAAGTTGTTCTACTACTTTTCACATAGTAGTCTCCAACAACGTCAACCAGTCAAGCTGTATCTTGTCATTCATTCCTGCTCATTTGCATCTCACACACGCGCACACACACACAGGTACGCACGCATGCACTGTTCTCACTCTCCTCAAGCTCTCTTCAAGCCGTCCACACAGTCATACTACATCATTTTTAATTCACAGTCCTCATTTGAATCTGTCCTATCTCAAGGTTCTTGGTAAAACAACCCACTCATTCCGATTTTGACATATTCCAAAAATTCACTCAAGAGATGCTTGCATTGAATTAATTCCATAAGCTTTTCATTTCCAAAAAATTTGCAGATTTAGGGCAATTTTCCTTCCACTCATTCTTACAGGCAAATTCTACATTTCACCTTTACATTGTCCCAGTTTGAAATTCACATCATTCAGCCCATTTAAATCACACTGGGAACGTTTTTAAACATTCCCGAAATTGCAAAATTAAGAAATTCATATTTTCACGTTAAATTATTACTTCTTTGTAATGCTATGGCATGCTCAAACTTGGCCAATAAAAGATTGATTCAAATTTCTGCAAAATTTTACAAAATTCATATTTCACCTCTAAGTTCTACATGTTTCAACTGATTCAATTCTGCTCGAACATCATTCTGTTGCATCTCCTAAATATTTATTCATCTTTTTCGCCTGTCTTTACACCAATTTCTCCAAAAAATGCATTTTCCAGTTTCAATGTCTCCTTTTTATTTTATTTTTTCTTGCAGTGCAAATCGAATAGACCCCAGTCTAGTAACTTTCCTTGCACACTATTTTAGCCAATTTCAAAATTTTAACACATAGACACACATAAACACACAGAGAACACAAGGACAACACAAAGGCCCACAACAAAACACAGTGCACAAACAACATCAACAAACAATGCTGTGCAAACGTCTTCCTCTATTTGATGTTTTGGTTTTACTATTTTTATTTATTTTTTCTCACATTACTGGCCTTTCAATAAGGTTTGACAACTGTATCATTCGCATACATCAGCATCATTTATACTTTGGGGAAATTTAACAGCCTTGGTCATGCTTCTTGTTTGTACAGGAGTTCTTATTGACTGACCATAATATATTTTGCTATCATATGGGGGGGGGGTTCAGGTCTTTTAAATTAGATGCATGTTTTGCATAGGAGCAGAAGGAGCTTCTGCCTCAGGCTCCTCTTCTTGAGCCACGCCTAACAGTGCGCCTACGCACTATAGCTTCATTGTCTGACAATCATACTTGCGGCCTCAAGTTTGGTAACTTATTTAACGTATACTTCTCATCCCCTGATACATTGTCAGTAACACTTTGACGGCCCCCCCCATTGTAATCAATTTAGTTCAACATTTAAATCATAGGGATTTCTAAAGATGGAATGTTTCTTTAGTGCAATAACAACTTTCTGTGGTAATTCCTGCTTTGACCAGTTTTCTGGTGAGGAATTCCACAGAAATTTGCCATTTCTCCCCACCATGTTACATGCAGCACAATAGCGAGTGATACGTGCTACCATTCACACACATTCACACCGCGGAATTTTCTTAACACAACGAGGTGTATTTCCGTCTACAAGTTCCATCTGTAGACCGAATTCCTATCACTTGGAATTCACAACAAGGACTCCGCCGTCCTTACCCGGGTACCCTTTTTCTGGGGACTAAAATACCCCAACCACGCAGCCAACAAAGAGGTCTCACCGAGTCTCTGAGAGATTTCTTTTGAAGTTTCCGTCAATCCTCGCTGCCGAGAGGTGCTGAACCGGACGCCGGCCTGGTGGATGAACATTGTTCCCCAGGGCTTTCCTTCAGGCGTCCTGTGACCTCTGCCGTGCACGGATTCGGCGTCTTCAACACTCTTCGGATCAGCGAGCAGATTTTCAGGAAATCCCGGACGAGCCCCCAAAAATGTTGGGTTGACAACATTTATCTGAAATCAATCTCGGAGACGGTAGGTCTTTCTTGGCTTAGCGTTTTCTCCTGCGCAGAAGGGCGCATCCCAGACACAGCAAGTGTGGCTGAGATTCGCGCTTCGCGCTGAGTTTTGCCGACCTTTTTATTGAGAAAGAAACAATTGGGCAAGTGTACATGATCGGGTAGGTTCACAGGCAGGAAATACATTCCAAAGTTATATCTCATTACCACAGAACAAAGGGGATACTCTCGTGGACGGAGCAGTATTGGACGTCTCATGACTATTAGCTTAACAAAAACGTAGTCTTTAGTGGCCCTGGGAATACATCCCGGTGTCGTACTCATGACTTCAACTTAAATGAGACCTCTGTCTGCTTCAGCCATCCCATGACAATCTCATGATCTGAACATGTCTAGCTAACTATGGGGCTTATTGTATAGCGTGGCTAATGACTCCAGTCATTAGCCGGCCATATGCCCCCAAATCATTTTCACAAGGCTAGATGGTCACATACTGCGGAGAGTCTTGCACACAAAAGTAGATACATAGAATCCAATGATAAAAAGTATATCATTTCCAACAGTGACATTATTTGAATACGCCATGATGCTTTATCCATTGCGCCACTCGCCCTACAAGTTAAGGCTATCGACCGCAAACGTGTGGAAAATCGTCATTGTCCAAAAGATGGCTGTTTAGCAATACGTAGTAAGAAAGGGACAAATTCCACACAGTAATTGGAGTGTGCCATGACTCGGATTCGAACCGGGGTTGCTGCAGCCACAACGCAGAGTACTAACCACTATACGATCATGGCCAACATGTGCATCTAATTAACGCTACTGCGTACAGGCCATGATCGTGTAGTGGTTAATGTTCGATTCGAATCCGGGTTATGGTATAATCAAATGACCTTGTTGAATTTGTCTGCTGGTCACTGTTGCTAAACAGCCTTCCTTTGGACAATGACAGTTTTCCACACAAGTTTACAGTCGATACAGTCTTGTAGGGTGAGTGGCGCAATGGATGACACATGACGGCAGATTCAAGTGATGAGAATCGAAACAACAGATTCAAGAGACCCAAGGTAAATGAACACAACCTGTTTCGTTTCAATTGACAGCCCATGTGACATGCACCTCAGATGAAATGGGGCTAGTTGATCAACAGCAATGTTTTAACGAAGGGATCATCTGGGAGTTAAACCCCAGACCTCTCACACCCAAAGCAAGATTCATACCCCTAGACCACTGGTGTCAAACTCGAGGCCCGGGGGCCAGTTATGGCCCACCGTATCATTTTCTGTGGCCCGCAACGACAAATTGTGCATTAAATCTATGTCATACTAACATTGCAAATTGTCGGAACTTTTAAGAATCTTCTTAAAATTATTTTTGAAATATGTGAAAAGTTTCCACGAGTCTGATTTGAAAAAGCAATTATTTGTCAGTTTGTTTTGTAGCTTATACTGTATATAATATGAGGCGTTTATTTATTTGGGTTGACAGTCATAATGGCCCATCGAGGGAAACTTTGACTACAATGTAGCCCGCGACAAAAATGAGTTTGACACCCCTGCCCTAGACCAACGAGCCTCAAAGAAAGCTTGCAGACCATGGCACATTCTGTGTAACATTGGCCTGTCATATGAGAAAGGACTCATATGTGAGGTTGCTGTTTGTGGACTTCAGCTCTGCCTTCAACACCATTGTGCCGCAGCGACTCATCTGCAAACTCGATGAGCTGGGCCTCAGTACCTCCCTCTGCAACTGGATACTGGACTTCCTCTGTCAGAGGCCTCAGGTGGTGCGTGTTGGCGACAAAATCTCCGCCAGCATCACGCTGAGCACGGGGGCCCCCCAGGGCTGCGTGCTCAGTCCATTGCTCTTCACCCTGCTGACGCATGACTGCACTGCGACCTACAGCGACAACCACATAGTGAAGTTTGCTGACGACACGACTCTGGTGGGTCTCATCACGAAAGGCGACGAGACTCGGTACAGGTCGGAAGTTGACCTTCTGACCACGTGGTGCAGGGACAACAACCTCCTGCTGAACGTCAATAAGACCAAGGAAATCATTGTTGACTTCCGGAAGGGTCAAACAACACACCTGCCGCTGATCATCGACGGTGCTGTGGTGGAGAGGGTGAGCTGCACCAAGTTCCTGGGGGTGCACATCAGTGAGGACCTCTCCTGGTCCGCAAACACCTCGTCACTGGCAAAGAAAGCTCAGCGCCGCCTGTACTTCCTGCGGAAGCTCAGGCGTGCATGTGCTCCTCAGGCAGTCCTGTCTACATTCTACCATGGCACCATTGAGAGCGTCCTCACCAGTTGCATCGCTGTCTGGGGTGGTAACTGCACTGAACAGAACTTGAAGGCCCTGCAGCGCATAGTGAATACGGCTGGTAAGACTATTGGTGCTTCGCTCCCCTCCCTGAAGGACATTTACACCTCCCATCTCGCCCGCAAGGCAACCTCGATTGCCAGAGATGTGAGTCACCCGGCTCACTCTTTGTTTGACCTTCTGCCCTCTGGGAAGAGGTACAGGAGCCTGCGCTCCCGCACCACCAGACTCGCCAACAACTTCTTTCTCCAGGCTGTTAGGGCCCTGAACTCGCTACCCCCTTCTGCGTAGCGTGCGGCACTGTTGCGCTATTTTCGGGAATGTCTGCTGTACGCGCACTTGCTCCTTTTTTTTCTGCTCCTCTTATTTATTTATTTATTTATTTATTTATTTATTTATTTATTTATTTATTTATTTATTTATTATTGTTGTGTTATTTATTCATTATTTATTCAGCACGCTTTTGTTATACTTGTTTACTTGTTTGTCTGTTGTGAGCCATGTCTTGTCACCGTGGGATAGGGGGGAACGGAATTTCGGTTTCTTTGTGTGTCTTTGGCATGTGGAGAAATTGACAATAAAGCTGACTTTGACTTTGACTTTGACTCCACACAACGATAGACAACAGTGTTTCAAAGAAGAGCTCGTCCGGGAGTTTAACCCGGGCAATCAAAGAACCCTAGGCGAGAATCATTCCCCTGCACCAATGAGCCCCATAGTAGACCAGCTGACCCCATTACATTCCAGCAGAATTTCAAAGATTCTCCCAGAAGGTAAACTTAAAAACACATGGAAGAACACACACAGGTGAAAAAAATGTTTCCTGCTCAGCTTGTGGCCAAAGATTCTCAGAGAAAGGAAGCTTGAAAAGACACACAACAACCCACACTGGTAAGAACCCTTTTTCCTGCTCAGTTTGTGGCCAAAGATTCTCTCAGAAGGTAAATTTAGAAACACATGCAAGAACACACACAGGTGAAAAGCCTTTTTCTTACTCAGTTTGTGGCCAAAGATTCTCAGAGATGGGAAACTTCAAAAGACACACAAGAACCCACACTGGTGAGAAAAACCTTTTGCCTGCTCAGTTTGTGGTCAAAGATTCTCAGAGAAGCAACAGTTCAAAACACATACACAGGTAAGAACCCTCTTTCCTGTTTAGTTTGTGGAAAATATTCTCTCAAAGCAAGCCTTCGACAAGGATGGGATTTGAACCCATGCGTGCAGAGCACAACGAATTAGCAATCCATCGCCTTAACCTCTCGGCCACCTCGTCTAGTGTTGATAAGTCATGTTACGTATGTTGTGCCAAGATACTTTGGATGTGAATGTGAAACCGACGAGGATGTGATATGAAATGATGAGTGGAGAGCACAATGGAGTAGCAACCCATCGCCTAAATATTTCAGCGATCGCATCTCATGCATGAGTTGAATAGGCGACGTGATATGGTATGTACGGTGTAGTATAAGCCGCAAGGTAAAATGATACGATACTTTAGATGTGTAACGAAGATAAGGTAAGCCACAAAATAAGTGACACTGTAAACAAAGCAAAACGTTTTTTCAATGTTGTCTCACCCCAAATCTTTGGGATCATCGGATCTGCACAGTTGGATAGTTCCACCGACATTTTAACATCAACATTCTTTCATGGGTGTCTTGGCTGAAGATCCTAAAGAAAAGACCCTAAACTTATTGTATGCGATTGCATATTGGTCATGATCGTATAGTGTTGTGGCCGTAGCATCACCGGAACGAATCTGGGTCATGGCGTCAGTAAATTACCTTGCTGAATTTGTCCGTTGTTCACTGTTGCCAAACAGCCTTCTGTTGAACGCAGGCTTCCAGACATTACGTCCACCTATGTTTTAACATCAACTTTATTTCATAAAGTTCTTCCAAATTCATCTTGGTGAAACTCCCTCCTTCAGGTGTTCCCATCTTTTTTTAGGCCTGGCTGCCACGAGGCAGCGGTAGAAACAAAATATGACCCTGAAAGGGCACGCCCAAACCGGCTATGATATTAATCAGAATTCGTTCATCACTAAAATGCAGTCCTCAGGTCCATGTCATATTCGCTACCAATCGGAATGTAACGGACAGATTTATATTCAAATGTCAAATCTCGAACGCCACCGTCGCAGTGGAGGTGAATTACACTCCAAATTCACCTCCACTGCAACGACAAAAGCCTCAATTATTTGCGACACGAGAGATATAGAGCACTTCTGAAATTTGAGAAATCATTTGAGAAATTACGATCGTATTTTCTTTCCCGATTTGTGTCGTTATGAAATCACATGTTTTCAAATAAAACACAGATATGGGATCATTTCCCATTCTACACGTACCAAGACATACAACTGTTTTTACCTTCAATACTCAAAATAGACGCCCAATCGCTGTTTGAAAGAATGTGTTCGATCAGGTACCTACAATCCTGTGCGCCAACAATGTTTTAAGTAAAAAAGACATTAATGAACACAAAATACTCGTTCGTTTAAACCTTCTATTTAGGTTGAGGCCTTCTAAGTATAGTAAATCTATGAACGTCTATTGTTTGTATTAGAAGGAATGGTTGCTGCAATTTGAGTGTGAGACCGCCTGTGAATTTGGTGAGACCAGCAGTGGGGTGGCCCGTTTTCACCCAGATTATCAGCTCATTCTTTTTTCTCTTCAGATCGAATAAATCGTTCGCCTTTTACTAAAGATTTCCGTGGGGAGGAACAATAAGAGTCTATCTCTAGCCATTCTCACCAACGGTTTGTTAGAATAGGCCTCTTTGGCACATGTGTTTAGCTGGGTAGCTTGAGCTATGCCGTTATATCGCTGCAACCCTTCTCTTGCTTTATTAGCTTTCTCTTCTCTATGACACCCTTTGCACATATGTAGAATTCGCTCTCAGTTAAGACGACAAGGTCACACGTTATCATACAGATTAGGCAGAGTCGCCTCCTTGCAGGAAGGCGGCCCAGAGTAGTATAAGAGCAGGAACCTTGGCGCTGAGAGAGGGACCTTCTTTCGCATCTGGCAGAAAGGGCTCCACAGCTGTGCATCGATCATTCTGGCATACATTAAAGAGTTAAACTGTGAAGGCTGCCTCTTGGTAATTGCTGTTAGCATATCGAGCATTAAAGATAAAGAACCGGGAACAAACCTAGCAGGTTACAGTACGGAACAGAGTGCTGCTCTTCTGGGCACTAATAAATCGGCAAGCTTGTCTGCTGACTTATTTGTTCACTCTTCTTCACCCGCAGTAATGCATGTAGTTCACGAGGCATATATGTGTCCCCTTTCAGCAGTCTCTATCCAAATACACAGTGTAGGTACCTATTAAAAGGGTAGTCCCGATGAACATGAAAGGCAAAGATTGATCATTCGCAAAGAACTTTCCATGGTCATCATATGTACGAAAGAGTTGGGCCAGAAGACTAGAGCGGAACTTATGCAGAAGTGCATGGACACCACCTTGTTGAAAGAATAAAACCAACACAATGCATGAATTCACGACAAATGATATACCAGCAAATCAGTAGTACTTCTGCTGTTGCCTTTGCGAGACCAGTTCAGATATGCGTTATCACGAATTTATAAATCAGGTGTGTTCGGACCTCCGCAGTGGAGGGAGGCTCTGCTAAACCCCTGAGACCGACTCACCGAACCCCTAGAGTTTGACCGAATCCAGGTTAAGAACCACTGGTTCAGAGGCTGTTATTTCTGCAAAAGGAGGAACTACTAAATATTGATGTCATTTTTCTGTTGGGGTTTCCAAATGTATGCGCCTGCCTACTTTTGCTTAAATAATGATTGTACACTGTCTGCAAATCCTATAAACTTCATTTCAATTCTCAAATATCACTGTGTTGATCACTGCCGTCATCGGCCATGCATGGATTCGGGCCATCTGATTGGTTCCTTTGCCCCCCCCCCCTCCCCCATACACACACAGGAATTGGTTAGGACTTAATTAGTAAGTGTTAGGAATCGTTTTGGCTGTCCGTTCAGAGCAAGGAACGAGCCACTAGCCCCACGGGAAGTTGTCATTTTCTGTAAGCTTGCGTGTATGTAAATTTGTCATGGTCCAACGTAAGACTGTTGAGGGTGAATAAAAAATAACTGCAACAAGTTCATTCGGCTATTAACCAGATTCAAACTGGGGTTGCAGCCGCCTCAATGCTATATTATGGCCAACATGCAGTTGCATGTTTAGGGTCTTTTCTCTAGGATCTTCAGCCACGACACTCAAGCAGACCATGAAAGATTGTTGATGTTAAAATGTTGGTGGAACTATCCAATAACTACGCAGATCCGATGATCCCTAAGTCTCGAGATGAGACAAAATTGGAAAGACTATTGGTTGACAGTGTCTGTGAGTTACTTCAACCCAATAGTTCACAGAAATTACACATAGCTAATGTTGACCACAAAATGGCATGTGAGCTGGCCAGGAGTCCTGGAATCTTCTGATCTGTAGACAGATGCGTTCGTTATCCATTGCTCCACGAGCCCCACGGGAATATGTGGCTTGTAAGCTTTTGCAAAAAATGAAAATAAAAATAAAAAATGGGTGACATTATTTGAATACGCCATGATGCTTTATCCATTGCGCCACTCGCCCTACAAGTTAAGGCTATCGACCGCAAACGTGTGGAAAATCGTCATTGTCCAAAAGATGGCTGTTTAGCAATAGTAAGAAAGGGACAAATTCCACACAGTAATTGGAGTGTGCCATGACTCGGATTCAAACCGGGGTTGCTGCGGCCACAACGCAGAGTACTAACCACTATACGATCATGGCCAACATGTGCATCTTATTAACGCTACTGCGTACAGGCCATGATCGTGTAGTGGTTAATGTTCGATTCGAATCCGGGTTATGGTATAATCAAATGACCTTGTTGAATTTGTCTGCTGGTCACTGTTGCTAAACAGCCTTCCTTTGGACAATGACAGTTTTCCACACAAGTTTACAGTCGATACAGTCTTGTAGGGTGAGTGGCGCAATGGATGACACATGACGGCAGATGTTAGAGATTTGCTTACTCCAACTTATTTTGCAAGAACCACAAGGAGACAGGCAAGTTCTTTTAGACACCTGCAGGTGGAGAGTTCACTCGCTACAGGAATGAAGTCTAAAAGTCTCCTCCCTGCAAGGGCATATTTATTAGGAGGAACAGAGTGGGGGTGGGAGTGGACAGGTTTGGTGAACCCCCGGCCTCTGATAAGATCAGAGCAGGGGGTGTTTTACACTATTGTGGGAAACAGACTCTGCATTGTGAGGGCCAGACGTGATTGATTTAATTATTACATTGTGAGGGCCAGACAGGATTGATTTAATCATTACAGTCTACATTCCAACATAATCCTATGATAAAGATAACCTGGAAAACCCTAACATCTCCCTCCTGTTTTATCATATGATTATGCTACCCCAAACAACAAAGACAAGTAAGAAAAAAACACATATATATGTATAATGAAGAAAGAAGAATAGGAAAAATAAAAACAACAAACAATGATAGCAACACTTTCCAGTGAAGATGAGGCATTACCTTAATACCCCAGATCAAACTTATTGTGTAAGCGAAAAACCTGCTGGCCAGATGTTATTAGCAGGAAAATTCTTACACGGTCCCTTTGCCTAAGACGACCAGAATGCTATCAATAAAAAACAAAAACACAGAAACAGTACATCATTGTATCCATCACTTGCGAAGCATTTTCGATGGTCAAATCATCAAGTTTCTGTAAAACATGCTCAACAGAACAGCATCTACGCAATCCACGTCTCATTATCATTATCACGTCTGTCACGTCTAAGAAGTTGTATATGTGCTCGTGTTTTCGTCAGCTGATGATGTTCTAGTCTGTAGGTGAGGTCTGTCACACACACTGGCGCACACACTCTTGTCCAGTTGGCAGGCAGCATCGGACAACTCCTGTGACCACAAAACCATGATCCGTACTGAACAGGCACGTGCACTCATAGGATGCAGGTGGGGCAGTGCCTCTGAACTTCTGGCTGAAGTAGGTCCCGTCCGATGGTGCAGCCATGTTGGTAGTAGAGCCCTTACACCTTGAAAACGGCTCTCTCATCCTGGCACACAGCGGTGATGTCCAAAGCTCCCATCCAGTTTCCTCCTGGAGAGCAGTCGTCGTTAATGCATTTGTGGGTCCTGCAACCTTGGGTGCAACATGTGTAGTCAGCAAGACTTGGAATGGTCCCTCCCGTCGTGGCTGGCCCAGTTCCTTCCTTTGATGACCTCGATGTAGACCCAGTCTACTGGATTTATGGGGTTGTCGACCTGTGAGGAGGAAAGATCAAGCGGCAGTAAATTTGTCTTTGACACAGTTTGAGCGTCCTGATCATATAATCTGCCAAGGACTGCTCTTCATCTGTTGTTTGCAACTCTCGTAGTCAATTGTAGTGCCCATTTAACTGGCAAATAGGAATGTTTGCGGGAAGAGTTTGAACACTTCCTAATGATTCCCTTTAACCAAAAACTATTTATGACAGGGGCGTTCCCATTTATTGCCTCCTGGTTTAAAAGAGATTGTCTTATCCATGCCTTCTTTGTCCTCACACGCTCGCACCCACACAGGGTGTGAACACACACACACACACACACACACACACACACACACACACACACACACACACACACACACGCACCCACGCAGACAAAGAGATTCTAATCCATCTCTCATGTAGCTTCTCTTGATAGAATCTCCTGTTGGTAACTGTATAGCAGACGTTTTAGCATATAATCCCATACTCTGCTCTCTCACTTCTACTTTTTCATGTCGGTGCAGTCGTAGGTGGCCCCTATTGCAGTCATTGTCTTGTTAACTGTCGCCTTGTGACTCCTATGCATGACTGTGTGAATGTCAAAAATTGAACGTACCTAACTTTCTGACCATCCAACCTCCACTGTGGTATAAAAACCCTTACTATTGTATTGAGTAGGTACATTGAGCAACCTAGCTTCCTCCTGACTGCCAAATGTCCTGTTCTAAAATTTATATAACTCGACCTCTACGTCTTAAGCTTGATGAGCCAAAATATAAGATCTTGCTCTTGTTTCCTACCGTTTTAGCCTATTTGTTTTATCCAAATCCGTTCAATCTCCGATTATAATCTGTAGCCCTACGTATTTTTCAAATTTCTATTTATTTATTTATTTATCAAATCTCCTCAGTTCTGTCAAACTCAGTGCACAATGAACCTCCCTTCCACTTTGAACCAAGCTCCACCAAATTTGGGAACGCCGTAGCAAGGAGTGCGATTTGGTTGTCGGACACTCCAAGTCCATATCTTTTTGCCGCACTTCACCCTATCAAGTTGGTGTTCTTTTGTTGTTGCTTCAGAGCGACCCCATCCATCACTCTTGAATGAGTCCATTGTTCAAATGAGTCAATTTTCATCATTGTGAGTTCCTCCGCTTTTCACTGTCTTTTCTCGTCCCCGAGGATGTTGTATTTCCTCCAGAGTGTACTTGTCCTCCTCCAAGCACAACAGCAGTCTTTTCTTGTCCTTCGCCAAAGGTCAAAGGTGCTTCAGAGCCAGGCACCATTTTGTAGTTGTTCACGGCTGCAGGCGAAGACTCGGATTGGGTTTCAGGGGCCCTGACACTGAGAATGACAGGCTGGTTTGAACACTTGTAAGACTATCTCCAAATGTAGCTGCTTCCATCAATTTGCTGGTAATGTTTGTTTACCAAACTTCAAATTCTTCTAATAACAGAGGTCTCGTTTTTATATCGTAAATCCTGCAACTCATCCTATTTTTTTGAGCTACATTTTATCTATAGTTCCAATTTAATCAGACAGTATGTTGTCTTCTGTATCATTATTGAAAATCAACTCATCGAGGTCTGCTTTCCACATCAAGCCCTGATCTGTATGTCTTGACCTCTCACATGTTATTGTCATGCTTGCTCAAAAATGTTACTTAGAGTATGGTGCTGTGAATTCTCAATCTCCCCAATGAAATTGGATCCCACCTCGTAGTTCTTATCTTTCTCATGTTCCTGTTAGCCTGCAATTGTCCAAATCAAAAATGTTTTCTTTTAACTGTCTTTCTTTTGAACCTCTAAATCTCTCGTGTTGCTAAACTATCTACACCAGAACAAAAAAATTACCACAATATAACACCAAATGTATTCGAAAATTCATCATAAAGTGTTGTCTTATTACTATCTTCCACTATCTGTCCTACTCGCTCCCCCCCCCTTTTGAGGCTTGGCAACGCCCATGCCTCACACCTTGACAAACTTTTTGGGAGAATGCGTTCTTTACTACATACGATTCCATCATCATTTAATTTGACTTTCTTTCCAAAACGCTTCTCAATTTCTCAGTTCACACATCTTCTACATGTGTTACTGGTTCTCCAGTTTTTTTCTAGTTAATTATCAATCCAAAAGCTACGTGTTTCTTTCTAACATTCAACCTGTAATTTCTTTTCATTCAGGCTATCATTCATCAATGTTCATTTGCATCTCACACGCAGTCTCCAAAAAGGAGTCTTTCTATTACATTGGTCCCAATTCATCCAAGCTCACCACACAACATTCATATATCATTTTCAACTCAGGTTTCCTGGTAGAACAATCCACCAATTCAAAAAAACTTAACTATAACAACCAACTGGCAAATTAATCTGAATTTTTTCTTTGTTTTTAAATTTGAAGAACCCAATCTCTCAGATTTAGCTTGCATTTAGAATTTTGTATAATCTTATAACACAACCAATCAATTATTCCTATTAAATGTAGCATTGCAAAATCTTAAATTCACAATTTAGCTTCTTCCAATTCCTGAAAGCATGTTCTGTCATTTTTTTTTTTTTTTCGAATTTCTCATGTGGGCTCGACACTTTACATGCACTAGTGTGGATTAGTTTCTGCTTGCAAACAGATTTCTTTTTCCTCTCATTTTTATCTTTCAAAATCATTTCTGTTCTGCGGTGCAAATTGGATAGACCATCCATCCATCCATTTTCTGAACCGCTTAGTCCCCACGGGGGTCGCGGGCGTGCTGGAGCCTATCCCAGCCGTCATCGGGCAGTAGGCGGGGGACACCCTGAACCGGTTGCCAGCCAATCGCAGGGCACACAGAGACAAACAACCATTCGCACTCGCACTCACACCTAGGGACAATTTGGAGTGATCAATCGGCCTACCAAGCATGTTTTTGGGATGTGGGAGGAAACCGGAGTGCCCGGAGAAAACCCACGCGGGCTCGGGGAGAACATGCAAACTCCGCACAGGGAGGGCCGGAGGTGGAATCGAACCCGCACCCTCCTAACTGTGAGGCGGACGTGCTACCCAGTGCGCCACCGAGCCGCCTGGATAGACCACAGTCTAGCAATTTTTTTTTTATACTAAAACTTTAGCCAATGTTCATCATTTTAACATATACGCACACACATGCACAGCTCTCGCATGCAAAAGGTAGTTCCCAGCAACAATGATTCGTCACAGGCTGGCCATTTCCTGTGGTCGATCATGAGCTGGTCCCTCCCATGCACACGAGGACAGCACATTCTAATTTTATTTATTTATCTTCTAGAAGCAAGTTGCATTTCTTTACCACTTGATTTGCATATTTTAACTTCAGTGTAACACAATTTGAGCTCTAGTCATTTGTAATTTGGGCATACAAACAGCATTGTCATACTTCTTGGATGGACAGGACTTCTAAAAATCTAAAAAAAATTCTAATAATCTGACAATGACATGTTTTGCTGTCATATGGGCATCTATTCTTTCTTTCTCTGTATGAGCATAAGCGGTCAAAGAGGAGGAAGCTTGTCATGCTAAAAATTTGGCTTCTCCTCTGCTATTTCCTCTACCCTTTGATTGATATTGTTTTGCAAAACGACACTCTCGTGCGAAGTGTCCTCGTCTCCCACAGTTCCAACAGTTGTCAGAATCTCGTGGGGGTTTTGAATTATATGGCGGCCTGCGACCTTGTTGGCCTCTACCTCTCCCTCTAACCTCCTGGGACCCTTGGAAGAAGACTGTTGTATCTTCATCTAGTTCATCATCATCATTATCTAGATGAAATACATCAGAACTTTTGCCTTTTTTGATCACTTTTTCAGCATGTCTGGCCCATTGCATAGTTGTTGTCACACTTGCAACATCCACTTCCACCAAATGTTTCCTCACCCAGTTGCCTATTTCAGGGCGGAAATTAGTGAGGAGCGCATTTTTAAGCTGTTGTTGATAAGCACTCTCAGCTGTATCATTGAATGGGATGCCACTATGCACCCTGAATTATTTTTCAAATCTCAAACGAAAATCATCAGTATCTTCGCCAAGCTTCTGTTTTATTCCTGCCAAATGACCATAATTCGCTCGTCTTTGAAATATAGTTCGCACTCTTTGCACAAGACCATTCCATTGTGCTGCATACTCCCCTCCCAATTGATTTCCCTCAACGGGATAGGGAAAAGGCCCTTGATTATTTCTACCTGTATAATTTCCCCTAACCTTTGCCCAGTCTTTTCCCAGGGAGGACATTGCAGCTTCTCCTGCCTCATGTCCATTCAGTCTATAGGAATGTATAATTCCAGCCATGTCCTCTGCCCATATAGCTGGGTCTTCAGCAACAGGGGTAACCCCTTCAACAGCTTTTCTTGCCTCTTCCAAAGTCCATGGCCGGAAAACATATGTATGTGGGAGTTGGCCTTCCCCTACATTAGGGTTTGGCACCTGTATCATTGGGCACACATCAACCTTGTCCAAATTTTGAGAAAATCTAGCAGCAGTGGTCAAACTTCTTGTTTGTACAGGACTTCTAGTAATGTGACCCTGACTTCTTTTGTTGTTATATGGGGGGGGCTGCAGGTTTGTTAAGCTTGGATACAAGTTTTGTGTACGAGCGGAAGGCCCCTCTTGCTCCTCTGCTCGAGCTGCGCCTTCAGCGTCGGCGGGAGCCGTGGCCGCGGCAGTGCGCCTGCGCACTCCGGCCTCATTGTCTTCCGGCCTGACAAACATAGTCTCAGCCTCATCACCTTTCATCTTTCTATCTTTTGTCTTTTGGATTTGTTCTTTTCTCTCTTGTGAAGCTTTCAACCACACTTTAGCACAATCCAATTCTCTTTCTTTTGTTTTCTTTTTCAGTCCATTTTTCTTTTTATCCACACTCTCTTCTAAAACATCAACTACTATCTTCCACACTTCAACTCTCAACTTCCCTTCTACTCCATACTTTTTCTTCCACTTCGGCATATATTGCATGCAATTAAGAAATCTACTCGCCATGTACTTCTCATCTCCGTCAAGAGGTAGAGATTTACCGTTTTTATTTCCCATCTTAATTTTAGTAGCTTAAGGTTTTACAATTTTTTTTTTTTTCAATTTTTTTTCTTTGAGGATCCTCAATGCAGGTTTAAATTGACCTTTCAACAAATTACTAGCCTGTTTTATTGCCATGGATCAACGCTAGAACTGCTTCTTAGTCAATTTATCCTACCAGTCACACACTCAATCACACAAACTCCAGCGCTTTTTTAGGCCTATCCAGGGATGGGTGTAAAACCCTCCCAAACAGCTTTGGAAAAACGGACAAAAGAAAAAATCTACGCCCTTCTTCAATTAAGAAAAAGAAGCTCTGTTTTTCTTAGCCCGTTTCTTCCACTGGGACTTGAACCCAAGCTATTCTTTGGCTTGGAAAAACATACAAAGAAAAATCTACGCCCTTCTTTGATTAACAAAAAAGAAGCTCCGTGTTTCTTAGCACGTTCCTTCCACTGGGACTTTAACCCAAGCCAGATCCCTCAGCTCGGAAAAACAGACAAAGAAGAGTCTACACACTTCGATGAACGAAAAAGAAGCTCTGCCTTTCTTAGCCTGTTTCTTCCACTGGGACTTGAACCCAAGCTATCTCCCGTGCACCTCTATGTGTTACGCGTTTAACAACACAACACAATTTCAAGCCTTTAACTTACTTGTCCCCTGGTTCGTTGCACTGCCGGGTCCCGTCAATCCACCTCTGTCAGACGAAGGCAGACCTAAGATGCTGGCCCAGCGAAAAATTTCCTTCCCAGGTCTTTCTTTACCAGGTCCGGCTAGTGGACGCTGGCCCGTCGACGGTGTACAGCGCGTCGTCCTCCGTCAGCCAGATGATGGGTATGAGGGTCCCGGGTTTCGGCACCAAAATGTTAGAGATTTGCTTACTCCAACTTATTTTGCAAGAACCACAAGGAGACAGGCAAGTTCTTTTAGACACCTGCAGGTGGAGAGTTCACTCGCTACAGGAATGAAGTCTAAAAGTCTCCTCCCTGCAAGGGCATATTTATTAGGAGGAACAGAGTGGGGGTGGGAGTGGACAGGTTTGGTGAACCCCCGGCCTCTGATAAGATCAGAGCAGGGGGTGTTTTACACTATTGTGGGAAACAGACTCTGCATTGTGAGGGCCAGACGTGATTGATTTAATTATTACATTGTGAGGGCCAGACAGGATTGATTTAATCATTACAGTCTACATTCCAACATAATCCTATGATAAAGATAACCTGGAAAACCCTAACAGCAGATTCAAGTGATGAGAATCGAAACAACAGATTCAAGAGACCCAAGGTAAATGAACACAACCCGTTTCGTTTCAATTGACAGCCCATGTGACATGCACCTCAGATGAAATGGGGCTAGTTGATCAACAGCAATGTTTTAACGAAGGGATCATCTGGGAGTTAAACCCCAGACCTCTCACACCCAAAGCAAGATTCATACCCCTAGACCACTGGTGTCAAACTCGAGGCCCGGGGGCCAGTTATGGCCCACCGTATCATTTTCTGTGGCCCGCAACGACAAATTGTGCATTAAATCTATGTCATACTAACATTGCAAATTGTCGGAACTTTTAAGAATCTTCTTAAAATTATTTTTGAAATATGTGAAAAGTTTCCACGAGTCTGATTTGAAAAAGCAATTATTTGTCAGTTTGTTTTGTAGCTTATACTGTATATAATATGAGGCGTTTATTTATTTGGGTTGACAGTCATAATGGCCCGTCGAGGGAAACTTTGACTACAATGTGGCCCGCGACAAAAATGAGTTTGACACCCATGCCCTAGACCAACGAGCCTCAAAGAAAGCTTGCAGACCATGTTACATTCTGTGTAACATTGGCCTGTCAAACACTCCATACAACGATAGACAACAGTGTTTCAAAGAAGAGCCCGTCCGGGAGTTTTACCCGGGTAATCAAAGAACCCTAGGCAAGAATCATTCCCCTGCACCAATGAGCCCCATACTAGACCAGCTGACCCCATTATATTCCGATTGGTAGCCCATGTGACATGGACCTGAAGACTGAATGTCAGTGATTTAAGTCAAGTCAACAAGTCCGATGTCAGCGGCGCGTTGCAGTTCAAATTTTGCTACAGGCCCATATAACAATATATAAACTATGTATGAAATAACAAAAATATAAACAACTATTTTATCGAACCATGCATGTCACTCCAAATCAATAAATCCATCAGAATCTTCGTCTTCCGTGTCACTTGAGAAAAAAAAAAAGAAAAAAAATTGACGCCGGAAAGAATACGTGTGCCACGGACGTCAGACTAGATATATCAAATAAATGTAATACATATAAACATCAATTTTAACAAACCATCCGTGTCACTCCAAATCATTAAATCCACCGGAATATTCATCCTATGTGTAAAAAAACCCCAAAATAAACAGCTGTCGATTCCGGACCTACGTGCGGCGCTGATGTCAGCCTCATTTTCAGTTGGCGGCTCCAATTATTCCACAGATCTACATATATAACTATATCGTAGCGTTACAGAAGTACCAGGCAAGACGTGGGTTTGGTAACAGGCCGGCTCTTTATTTCACAAATCAAGAGCTCAACATGTGAGCCAACACACGCAAGCGCCCAGGATCGCTCTTTCCGCCCCCCCCCACGCCCTGCTGCCTTCACGGCCTCCCTAAAAAATCGGAAACTACTGAAGTCTAACAACATACACGTTGCTACTCTAAATAAACTACATATCAAATAACTATAAAATAAATAACAAGTTTATCGAATAATCTGTATAACTCCAAATCACTAAATCTCCCGACTTCGGAAGTCAGTAAATGGAACTCATTGTCAGTGAGGCTCCAATTATTCCACAGCCATAGTGCCCCCTCATGCGGTTAAAAAGTGAAAATAACATGTGAAGTGATCAACTATACTAGTAAATAAGTAAAGTGTTAATGATAAAGTAAAAATTTGTGAAAAAATTCACATATAAGTCGCTCCTGAGTAAAAGTCGCCCCCCCACCCAAAGTATGAAAAAAAACCTCGACTTATAGTCCGAAACATACGGTGTATAAATGTGTTATTTATTTATATAAAGGCCAGTCCACGAAAATATTTCTGAGACGTAACCGGTCCGTGGCACAAAAGAGGTTGGGGACCACTGATTTAGTAGAAGGTGGCTACAGATGAACGTTTCAGTTCAATTTGAAAAACTTAAAGGTCACTCAAGTTCAGACGCACGCACAACCAATGCAGCTATATAATAACTCTGCTGCAAACATAGGTTAACGCACTTGGGTTGAAAAGCGAACCCCGGTCTTTCACGCAACAAGCAGAGATACTATTCACGATACTAACGAGGAACATGCCCTGTGTTGGGGCAAGATGCGCTGCTTGGCGGAAGAAAGGAAAGGGAGGGGACAGAAAGGAGAACGCTCACGGAACACATGCGCATATACCTATTATGTGGATTTTAACCATCTGTAAAGGTTTCTAAAACAGTACTGAAATGGGACAATCTGCTGGTCTGGTTCATATATGCCTGCCTTCAAGTTTAGAGGGCACTACCTTTAGGGGGAGCATTGAAGGTTAGGGTTAAATGTGAGGGGGTTACCGTTAGCGAGTTAGCAGGTTAGGGGTTAATTATTAGGGTTTGGTTATTATTAGGGTTTTAGAGTTAGCGTTAGGGCTTGAAGTTAGGGAATTAGGAGCATTAGGCCAACCAGATTCCATTTATTCCATTAATCACTGACATTCAGTCTTCAGGTCCATGTCACATGGGCTACCAATCGGAATGTAACGGGGTCAGCTGGTCGACTATGGGGCTCATTGGTACAGGGGAATGATTCTTGCATGATTCTTGCTTTGGGTGCATGATTGCCTGGGTTTAGCTCCCGGACAAGCTCCTCTTGCAAACACTGTTGTCTATCATTATGTGGAGCGTTTGACAGGCCAACGTTACACGGAATGTAACATGGTCCGCAAGCCCTCATTCTTGTTCGTTGGTCTAAGGGTATGATTCTCGCTTTGGGTGTGGGAGGTCCTGGGTTCAACTCCCACACGAACCCTTCTTTAAAACATTGCTGTTGATCAACTAGCCCAATTTAATCTTGGGGGCTAGCCCGAATCCATACACGGTGGATGGCGACAGTGATATTTGAGAAGTGAAAAGAAGTTTATTGGATTTGCAGACAGTGTGCAATCATTATTTCAACAAAGGTAGGCAGGTACATAAATTTAGTAGATCCTCCTTTTGCAGAAATAACAGCCTCTAGACCAGTGGTTCTTAACCTGGGTTCGGTCAAACCCTGGGGGTTCGGTGAGTGGTTTTCAGGGGTTCGACAGAGCCTCCACTGCAGAGGTCCGAACACACTTGATTTATATATCCACATATCTGAACTGGTCTCGCAAAGGCAAAAGCAGAAGTCACACTGATTTGCTGGTATGTCATTTGTTGTGAATTCATGCATTGTGTTTGTTTTATTCTTTGAACAAGGTGATGTTTATGCACGGCTCATTTTGTGCACCAGTAAAAACATCTCTGTCTTGAAAAAAAAAAAAAAAATCACTAAAGAGGGGTTTGGTGAATGCGCATATGAAACTGCTGGGGTTTGGTACCGCCAACAAGGTTAAGAACCACTGCTCTAGATACTTCCTAAAGCTTCTATAGCTGCTTCTAATGTGAGTGTGGATTCTGGTTGAAGGTATATTGGACCATTCTTCTTGACAAATCTGTAACTCCCATGAACTTCATTTCACTTTTCAAATATCTTTGTCTCTGTCCGTTATATGATATATTTAACTGATATTGCTGATCTGAACAGCCAATGATTTATAAAGGAAAATCTTGAAATTGATTTTGCATACGAATGAAACTTTTGCATATGACCGTATATGACCAAAGGGTTGAGGTCCAACCGAGACTTGAGCTGGGATCACTGGTTTCAGAGTTGAGTGTTCAAGGAACCCTCAGGTGTATACAAGCATAGGCTTTCATGGGGCAGCACACAAGCAACCATTTCACAATTTCTACCCAGCTATATGACAATATATTTGAGGTCCCACCAAGACTTGAACTCAGAATGCTGGATTCAGTGTCCAGAGTACTTACCATTACACTATGGAACCCTGGCAGTGACAGAAGGAGGGGCATCATTTTTCTAAGCACAATGCACTCTCTAAGGCGCTCATTTTACTAAACTGACAAAATTAGTGGAAGCAGTGATTACACACTCATAGTGCTGTACACAATGTACTGGATTGGAATTTCCAAATTTTTGTTCCAGACAAATGACTACAAATTGTAAGTTCCACCAAGACCTGAGCTTGTATTGCTAGATTCAGAGTGCTCACAATCACACCATGCCAACATTATACGGTAATCTAGAAGAGCATTAGCTTTCGAACCATCCAAGATCTAAAGTAAGTTCCACCAGTTGACATTGTAACTCGGAGAACATGTGATTACTTTATCAAATACT
The DNA here is from genome assembly GCF_024217435.2 of Syngnathus scovelli. Lineage (NCBI taxonomy): Eukaryota > Metazoa > Chordata > Actinopteri > Syngnathiformes > Syngnathidae > Syngnathus > Syngnathus scovelli. The sequence goes on along the minus strand of NC_090847.1, from coordinate 694,500 downwards.
ATTTGACCAATTATTTGAGGTACCACTGAAACTTAAAACTCGGATCACTGGATTCAGAGTCCAGAGTGCTAACCATTACACCATGGAATAGACACACACACACGTACTCACACTTACACACACGCGTGCACGCACGCGCGCGCGCACGCACGCACGCACGCGCGCACACACACACACACACACGCACGCACGCACGCACGCACACACACACACACACACACACACACACACACACACACACACACACACAGGACAGTGACTCTCATAAACATAGATACAAAATAGTCAGGTGACGCTTTCCCGCCTTTTCCGGACAGTATAATAGCTTGACCTGGAGATGGGGGATGTTGTTACATCTGCTGAAGTGCCGTGTGCATTGACCGCCATTAAACAATCCCAAGATCTTGCCAATAAAGAACAAACCGTTACTCCACATCTTAGTTTTCCTGACCCAGCAACAGACATCATCAACAACATGCAACAGCTGTTGGTGGAATCGAACCCGCACTTTCCTAACTGTGAAGTGGACGTGCTAACCAGTGTACCACCAAGCCGCCAAAGAGCATATAAATATTATTATGTAGAGTCAAATACAAGCCAGATTCCAGATTCAAAACCACCCTTCGACGAGGATGGGAATCCATGCGTGCAGAGCACAGCGGATTATCAATCCATCACCTTAAACTCTCGGCCGCCTCTTCTTGGACAATTTGTGTTGACACATCACATTATGTACGTTGTGCCAAGATACTTTCGATGTGAAGATATTGAAAATCCGGCGAGGATGTGATATGAAATGATGAGTGGAGACCACAATCGGGTAGCAACACATCGCCTGAATATCTCAGCCACTGCATCTCATGCATGAGTTGTATGGGCGACATGATATGGTATGTACGGTGTGGTATAACCCGCAAGGTAATATGATACGATACTTTAGATGTGAAATGATGAAGAGGTAAGCCACAAAAGAAGTGACACTGTCAACTGTCACGCCCGTGCCACTTCGCTCGGCCACACCCCTTTCGTTACCATAATGTCTGTCACCTGCTTCCTATTGTTACCCTGTGTATTTAAGCCCTGCCCGTGTGTTTCTCCCTGTCGGTGTCTACTGTTGTGTCCATTCCTGTTCGTGCCCAGTGTTCCTGTTCGTGTCATCTGGTTTTCCCCCGGTCTGTCTGAAGGCTCACGGTCAGAATTTTAATCTTGTCCAAGGGGACTTCATGTCGGTCAGTCTGTCTGTTTTGCTGGCCGTGAGTCTTCCTCCCGTCTGTGTCGTTCGTTCCCCACCTGCCTCCCTTCCAACTCCTTTTCCCTGCAATAAATCCTGGTTCAAGCTGCATTTGGTCGCCCTGGCTCAACTCATTCCTGACAGAAGACACCGACCATCACAGCGACCAGCGCTTGGACCAACCTTTGCCGGCTCCCGCAACTGCTGCATGGTCGCCAAGAAGATGAGTTCAAGCGACGCAAGATGCACGGTTGCCCCCCCCCCCAAAACAGATCCGACGGCGCGGATGTTGCGGCCGCCACTTGTTCCGGCGGCGCGGATCCAGCGGCTGTCACCGTCGGCCTTCAACGGTGCATGACGCACGGCCGCCCCCCGACCCAGTCCCGACGGCGCGGATGCTGCGGCCGCCACCAGTTCCGGCGGCGCGGATCCAGCGGCCGTCACCCAGTCGGCTTCAACGGCGCATGACGCACGGCCGCCCCCCGATCCAGTCCCGACGGCGCGGATGCTGCGGCCGCCACCAGTTCCGGCGGCGTGGATCCAGCGGCCGTCACCCAGTCGGCCTTCGGCGGTGTGTGACGTGCGGCCACCCCCCCATTTCCTCCCGGCTCTTGTTGGACAGTCTTGGACTTTTTCTTTTTTGGGACGTCGGGAGCCGTCCCTTGTGGGGGGGGTACTGTCACGCCCGTGCCACTTCGCTCGGCCACACCCCTTTCGTTACCATAATGTCTGTCACCTGCTTCCTATTGTTACCCTGTGTATTTAAGCCCTGCCCGTGTGTTTCTCCCTGTCGGTGTCTACTGTTGTGTCCATTCCTGTTCGTGCCCAGTGTTCCTGTTCGTGTCATCTGGTTTTCCCCCGGTCTGTCTGAAGGCTCACGGTCAGAATTTTAATCTTGTCCAAGGGGACTTCATGTCGGTCAGTCTGTCTGTTTTGCTGGCCGTGAGTCTTCCTCCCGTCTGTGTCGTTCGTTCCCCACCTGCCTCCCTTCCAACTCCTTTTCCCTGCAATAAATCCTGGTTCAAGCTGCATTTGGTCGCCCTGGCTCAACTCATTCCTGACAGTCAACAAAGAAAAACGTTTTTTCAATGTTGTCTCACCCCAAATCTTTGGGATTATCGGATCTGCGCAGTTGGATAATTCCACCAACATTTTGACATCAACATTCTTTCATGGTCTGCCTAGGTGTCCTGGTTGAAGATCCTAAAGGTTTTGAACTCATTTTATGCTTCCGCATATAAGCCATGATCGTATAGTGATAAGTACTCTGCGTTGCGGCCCCAGCAACTCCGGTTGAATCATGTTTGCAAAAGTATTACACACAAGCTTGGAAGGTACAACCTATTCCTGGGCAATGGACACAATGGATAATGCATCTGACTACGGAACAGAAGATTCTAGTTTCAATTCCTCGCTACCTTATATGGCACATTTTGGTCAACATTAGCTATGTGCACTTGAAACTTATGCATTGAAGTGACTTAAGGACACTGTCAAGTTTTTCCAATGTTGTCTCATCTCAAGTCTTTGGAAGTCTGATAGTTCCACCAACATTTTAACATCAACATTCTTTCATTTTATGCCTGGGTGTCCTGGCTGCAGATCCTAAAAAAAGACCCTAAACTCATTGTATGCTATTGCATGATCGTGTAGCGTTGTGGCCGCAGCATCCCCGGAACAAATCTGGGTCACGGCCTAATTAAATTACCTTGCTGAATTTGTCCATTGTTCATTGTTGCCAAACAGTCTTCTGTTAAACACAAGCTTCCAGACATTACGTCCACCTATGTTTTAATATCCACTTTATTTCATCTTTTTTTAGGCCTGGCTGCCACGAGGCAGCGGTAGACATACAATTATGACCCTGAAAGAATACGCGCAAACTGGCCATGATCCATCCATCCATTTTCTGAACCGCTTAGTCCCCACGGGGGTCGCGGGCGTGCTGGAGCCTATCCCAGCCGTCATCAGGCAGTAGGCGGGGGACACCCTGAACTGGTTGCCAGCCAATCGCAGGGCACACAGAGACAGACAACCAATCGCACTCACACTCACACCTAGGGACAATTTGGAGTCTTCAATCGGCCTACCAAGCATGTTTTTGGAATGTGGGAGGAAACCGGAGTGCCCGGAGAAAACCCACGCCATGATATTTATCAAAATTCGTTAATCACCGAAATGCAGTCCTCAGGTCAATGTCATATTCGCTACCAATCGGAATGTAACGGCGTCAGCTAATTTGATACAGGGCTCGTTGGTCGAGGGGCATGATTCTCGCTTAGGGTAGGAGAGGTCTCGGATTCAACTATCGAATGAGGCCTACTTTGAAACACAGCTGTCTCCCGTTCTCTGCCATTTTCGACAGGCCAATGTCACATGCGCATCATTTACAGGCTGCATTTGTGTGACACGTGATGTTTCGGGTGGTAGCTACACTGAATACAACATGAAGGCCGTGCAGCGCATAGTGAACACGGCTGGTAAGATTAATGGTGCTTCATTCCCCTCCCTGAAGGACATTTACACCTCCCATCTCACCCGCAAGGCAACCACGATTGTGAGTGGTGTGAGTCACCCCGTTCACTCATTGTTTGATCTTCTGCCCTCTGGGAAGAGGTACAGGAGCCTGCGCTCCCGCACCACCAGACTCACCAACAGCTTCATACTTCAGGCCGTTAGGATCCTGAACTCTCTCCCCCCTTCTGCGTAGCGTCCTGTATTTTTGCGCTATATTCTGACTGTCTGCTGTATGCACACTTGCTCCATTTTTGCTCCTCGTATTTATTATATTATTTGCTTATTTATTATTTATTTATCTGTCAGGCGCGGAGCAGGGAGAGGACTCGAATGCAGAGTTTCCAAAGTCCAAAGATGTGTTTATTTTCTCCAATGGCAGTAGTAACAAAAAGCGCCTCAATATGAGGGAAAAAAGGGGGAAACTAAGGCGCCTCGAACCGAGAGAGAAAAAGGGGAAATCAAAGCGCCTCGAACCGAGGGAAAGACTATAACGAAGATAACTATGTAACCAAGTTAACATAGGTGATCAAAGTCGTTCAAAGAAGGCTTCTACGTGGAACTCGAGGGTTTCGTGATCGCTAGTGTTCTGAGCAAGGCAAGACGCACTGGCACTGGACACAGGGAAAGGCGCGGGTTATATGGACACAGGAGGGGAACACAAGTGAAGACAGTTGGTCATTGGCGCAGGTGCACACACTTGGAATCAGGGAGTCACGTGACCGGACGCACAGGGGAAGGACACACCGACTGGAACGAGAGGAAAATTACACAATAAAACAGGAAGTGACCAGGACGACACATGACAGCATGACATCATCACTCTTATTTATTCATTGTTTACTTGTATGTATATTGTGTACTATGTCTTGTCACCGTGGGATAGTGGGAACGTAATTTCGATCTCTTTGTGTGTCTTGACATGTGAAGAAATTGACAATAAAGCAGACTTTGACTTTTGACTTTGAATTTAGACATGGCTAAGAACTACCAAATGGAATGTATCAGACTCAGCATGATTCCATCTGAATTAGTGAAAGAAGCCAATTTTCACCCAGTCTCAAATCAGGTACCACAACATAATTGCAGCACAAAATCGTTTTAATGTGTCATGGACTTTGCATAGGAACCAACAATGACAAGAAATAGTAGAAGAAGCTTTTTCCACCCAGTCTCAAACTGGGGATCGTTCACGTGTTAGGCCAGTGGTCGGCAACCCAAAATGTTCAAAAAGCCATGTTGACCCACCCCCCCCAAAAAAAACATACCTGTCTAGAGCGGCAAAAATCTAAAAACTTTTTATAAGGCAATATAGACTGTCAATACATGACCTGTATGCCTACTATTAAAATAATTAAGTAGGCTACAAATACAAAGCAACAAAGCGACGCAAGACGTTGCCTCTGGATACCCAGCAGACTTTGTTGAGCAGCAGGAGATCGGCATATTCGCTCTCAACTTCATCTAGCAATTCACGGAACTGGTGGTGGTTTAATGCTTTTGCGATTGTTTTCTTCACAATTTGGATGACAAGGTTCATTACCTCCATACAATCTGGTGGGAATGTTTACGCACACAGCGCCTCTTGGTGCCCTATGCAATGGAATGCAAACAAATTTCGATCCAATGCTTTCTGTCGTAAGGTCACAAACTTTTGCGACCCTCTCAAACTTGGTGTGCCGTCTGTAGGGTCTGAAATCAGATGGCCAGTGTGTATCGCTGTCATTTAAACACTGCAGCACAGCCTCGCAGATGTCCTCCCCCCGTGTTTGGCCTTTTAGTGGTATCAATTTCTTCTTCAAGATTCAAGATTCAAGAGTTTTTTATTCGCCATGTTTGAGCGTGCCAAACAAGGAATTTGACTTCGGTAAATCACAGCCTCTGTTCAACATTTAGGTGACTAACAACAACACTCAGGACATGTGAAAAATGAAAGATATTCTCAAACATCCCCTGATCCTAAACTGATCTTAAACTCCCAAGAGGGCAAGGAAAAACTCAAAACTCCAGCTAGGGGAAATGAGAAACCTTGAGAAGAGACCACAGATGGGAGGGTCCCTCTTCTAGGATGACCAGGCTGCAATGGATGCAGAGAGGACACATAGTACAAACAGTGTAGACAAAAAGGTGTGGAAAGCGGGATGTTATTGCACAGTAATGACTCTGAGACTCTAAGAGTGGTGTGAGTTCATCAGAGCGACAGCCTGGGGGAAGAAGCTGTCTCTGTGTCTGCTGGTTTTAGTGTACAGAGCTCTATAACGGCATCCGGAGGGGAGTAGTTCAAACAGGCTGCAACCTGGGTGCGAAGGGTCTGTTGAGATGTTACTTGCACGTTTCCTGGTCCTGGACAGGTACAAGTCTCGGATAGATGGGAGGTTGATTCCAATTATCTTTTCTGCAGTCCTTATTGTCCGTTGCAGTCTGTGCTTGTCTTGTTTGTAGGCCGATCCAAACCAGACAGTGATGGAGGTGCAGAGGACAGACTGGATGATGGCAGTGTAGGCGTCGCACTCGGGCGAGACAAAAAGAGCTAGGGAGAACAAGGCACTAACAAAAAGCGTCGCTCTGTGGCGAGACAGAAAAGAGGAATCTTACTAGGACTTAGGACGGCAAGGAATCGCTGGTGGTCGGGACGAGGCAAGACACACTGGCACAAGACAAGGGGAAGACACGGACTAAATACACACAAAAGGGCTGGGAAACAGGTGCTGACAATTAGCGTCAACCACACAGGTGCACACAATTGGGATCAGGGAATACAAGACAACAGAAACAGAGGAAGGGACCACGAACTGAAACTGAAGGGATGACAAAATAAAACAGGAAGTGAAGTTACGACACCGACAAGACAGAAATCCGGAAAATAAACGTGACCGCATGACATTCCGCGCTTTATTATCTACCGGGCTGCAACAAAACTTGCAGCAGTAGTAGAGTTTGGAGACGCAATCCTTTTCTTGAAACAGTTTTTTCGTTCCTCAAATTGCACCTTTCCTCTCAGTTCCAACTGGGTGATCAGAAGCAAATTTAGCATGCTTTAGCTGAAAATGTCACTCCAAATTGCTCTTTTTGTCATATTTGACAACTTCTCATTGCAAATCAAATATTCAGGCAATCCTTCAGCATTGGCAATGAAAGCAAATGGTTGAGTCCATTCTTTCTTAAACCCTCTGTTCTTATCAGCAATCTTTCTCTTTTTGCCTTTAGAATCCATGGCCCGTCACTCAAACACCTGTTTGTTTACAACTCGCCTGTGCTGTGTCGCTTGGTATGACGCAATTTTGCGCCATTCTGATATTCAGTATTTTTAATATATTCACAACTACATACATTTTCTACAGAATAAGAATGTTTGTGTCATGATTACCATCTAAAAACCATATTTAAAAAACACAAAAAACAAAAAAAAAAACATATTTTTCCATTTTCATGCATTTTTGCAAAAGCTCCAGGTAGCAGCTAGGATTGTGCTAAAGCGCTGCATGAGGCTCTGATAAGATGCACTCACTGAATGTCTTCTTGGTTGGATTAACTGGAGGCAGCTCTGGAGTGGGTCTGCAATCAGCTAGCCAAGCCAAGAAGTAAAGAGTTGGCTTGACAGTTGAAGGAAAAAAAAAAATGCAAACACAGATTAGAGGCTGGTTCGTCCGACATGTGGTCAGGTGACCATTGTAGCGGAGTGTCGCACACCTGGCTGTTGCTGACTCAGAGACCTTCTGGCTCCTGTTTGCCGAAGTGTCCCTGGCACACTTTGCAAAGCAGACAGCACTGACAAATATATTTAGAAAATGTTGTTTCCACTCAGTCTCAAAGAGGGGGTGTTTCCAGCTGAGAAGAACACGATGACTACTACGCTATGGAAACTGCTGTGACGTCCAAAGCATTTTGAGAAGCCCGGCAAAAGTTCAACAAAAGTGAGTGAAGAAAAAAGCAGGCACTTGTGAACTTTTTGATTTGCTTTTCAAAAGTGTGCCAGCAAAAACTATTTTTTCATACAAAGAAATAAACTCCGCGTCGGGGAGATGAAGCCCGATTTGCCAAGCCGATATTGAATACCGTAATTTCCGGTGTATAAGCTGCACCGGTGAATAAGCCGCACCAGCTAAAATTCGGGGAAAATTTATTTTTTTTTCTTACATAAGCCGCACGTGCACACGAGTTTTTTACAAAGAAAGACAGTACACAGAAATCCTTTTTGAAGTTTCAATAACATGCTTTAACATGTCTTTCTAAACATTGCCTGTGACGCAGCAGCAGTATGGCAGCAACACGGAAGTGTGCACCTGAGTTATCAACAAAGAAATACTGGACACAGAAAGCTTTTTTAAAGTTTTAATAACATACCTTAACATTTCTTTCCAAACACTGCCTGTGACGCAGCAGTAATACCGCAGCAACACGGAAGTAACACAGCACTAATAGGGTTTGATTAAATAAAACATACCGGTAAAAGTCACTGAGACGCGGCGGTAACACAGCAGCAACACGGTAGCAGAGCACTAACAGGGCTGGTTAAAGTAAAAGTAAAAAAAAGAGCTTCATCGTCTTCATCTTCCTCCTGTGCACTGAAACCGTCGAAGTCTTCCTCCTCAATTTCCGATTGGAATAGCGTTAGATATCCTTCGCCACACACTTTCTCAATATCTCTTTCGTAGTCGTTTTTATCCATTTCTTCTGGCATTTTCCATGATGAGGGTCTGTTCATGCTCATCTTATTCATGCACGAAGCGCTAAATTACATTAAACTTGCGAGCGACACGAGTAGACGGGACCACGAAATAAAGAAAAGGGTGCCGCAACACAATGTCATCAACATCGACTGCCTTTAGCTTAAAAGCGGCATCATATGCATTTCTTTTTTCCCCCATAATGACGGTTTGTGTATAAAAGCTTCCTTTCAGTAATGTCCGTCTTGATCGCGTTCTGCGTGATGCGCGAAATGTTGTGAACACAAACCAGCACGTCTTCTTCGGCACATTATCTCTTCTTCGCCCGTCTCGCTCTTGCTTCCTGCGAGAGCGCCCCCTGGAGGCCGGAGGCCGTAAAAATCCATAAGTACGCCGCGCCGCCATTTAAGCCTCAGGGTTCAAAGTAACCTTCTGAATAAAATGCATTAAAAGTTCACATTCATTACAACTTGTTTTTGGTGAGCATAATTGAATTTAAATGCTGATTGATTGGGTTTTAATACAATGCAGATGGTCCAAACAGCGCCACTGCTTTGTGTAATCTCTGAGTCACATGGCAGAGTAAGAGAAAAGGTTTAGAGCACAGGTGTCAAACTCAAGGCCCGGGGGGCAGGTACGGCCCGCCACATCATTCTATGTGGCCCACGAAGACAAATTGTGCATCAAATTCGTGTGTCATTACTAGAATTGCAAATTGTCTTCACTTTTAATAATATCTTTTTTTAAAAATATTTGACCAGTTTTTACTAATCTGATTTGAAAACGAGTCATCTGTCAGTTTGTTTTGTAGCTTTTACAATATATAATAGTGTTAAGAGTAAAAGTGATCAAGTCGTCACAAAAATCACGAATTTTTTTTTTTATATAGGCCGCACCTGACTATAAGCCGCAGGGTTCAACATTTTGGAAAAAAGTCGCAGCTTATACACCGGAAATTACGGTAGTTTCGCTAAAGGGTACCTGATTTGAGACTGGGTGAAAACCATTCGCACTTTTGTTGAAATTTTGCCAAGCTCTTCAAAAGGCTATACATGTAGTGTAGTTTCCATGGTGTAGTGGTTGTCATGCGGTCGCGTTTATTTTTCCGGTTTTCTGTCTCGTCGGTGTCGTAACTTTACTTCCTGTTTTATTTTGTTATCCCTTCCGTTTCAGTTCGTGTTTCCTTCCTCAGTGTTTGGTTGTCGAGTCTGACTCTCGGCTCCTGCACGAGCATTTTTATTAAGAGAAACAGGGTGGGTGTAAGAGTGGATTGAATAGAGAAAGCCCTTGACCTCTAGTCAAAACATAGCAAGGGATGTTTTACGACTTTGTGTAGGAAGGGATAAGCGATAGGGATAAATAAGGGATAAATAATATTATTTATTACAGGTTGCAGTCAAAGTCAAAGCAACATAATCATACGATAAAGATAATCTGGAAAACCCTGACACACCCTGTAGTTGTCACTTTTGGAAAAGACGAGCGTCCCTCCAATCATCGCCGGTGACGGGTTTTTCAGGCTCTGGAGACAGGACCTCATGTCAGAAATGTCATCGTGAGTCGCGTTTGTTTCTGCGCCGGAGCCGTTCGTTCCCTTTGCATCCAAAGAATCTCAAAGGCGGATTATTTGTGTCGACAGGAGAGAGATTTGCTGCTACGATACCGACGTCGAGAATCTCTGAGGAGGAACAAAGCGTGAGGTCCTGCAAGGTGAGTCTGTTTGTTTGCGGCTGCTTGGTGTTGCGCAAGATGAAATGGCCTTTTTCTCGCTATCGTTCCTCTCGTCGATTCATCGTGAGGTGTCGCTTCAGTTTGTTCAGAGAGATGTTTGCTTCCGCGCCCGCAGGTCATCGAAACATTTTACGGCTACGACGAAGACGTGTTGGTGGACTCGGACGGATCGTCCTTGTCTTTTCACACCGACAGAACCCCCGACACGGAACCCGAAGAGGTAGCCCGCCATTTCTGCCAGCGTATTGGCGCCAAACATTCCTCTTCAGCCTGGAATCGGACTCGTCTTTGCGTCGCGGGTGCTTTGTCGCCGGTCTGACTGATTCTGGTACTAGTGCTGTGTTGCATTGGTGTGTGCATGAGGAGGCGGAGCTTCGCTACCGCCAGCTGACGCAAGAATATCAAGCGCTGCAACGAGCCTACGCTCTGCTAGCCCAGACCAGCGGAGGGGACTACGACGCCGAGAAGGAGATCAAGGTGGCGCCCCTTCCCGCAACCCCCGGCCGGGTCGCAGCCTCCCCGTTCTCACCCAGCCTCGGGTGTTCTCTGGTCTGAAAGGAGGAGGAGGGAGGCTCCTCCTCCTCCTTTCAGACCAGAGAAAAGCTGATGGTAGTGTCAAACGCACCTCTTTCAATAAGGTGCCCCCGGCTTCCCGGTAACGGGTTTGTCTTAGCCGGGTTCGGAGATTCGTCCGTAATCTAACCACCCGAGTTAAATTAACTCCACCGGAATCAATCTAATTTCTGTACGACGCCAATCCCTCTCAAGTCACCCTAAGCTCGAGCCGAGTAACTCAATTCGAGGCAAGACTTCGAAGTGACCGCATCGTATTGATGGCTCCCCGCTAATGTTTGAAGTTCTTATTATGTTACGGATATTTTTAGATGTCTTTGTTAAGACCTCAGGGATTCGTTTGTATAGCGCACCCTAGCACTAGTTTTGCCGAAGTAAATGTTGATATGGGTCCGTTCTACTTGGTCGCTCAAGCAGCGAGCCGACCAACTTGTTTATTCGAAAGAGAATCGAATTAATAAAAGTGTGACAATAATAGCATTTAAGGAGAAAATTAATGCACTTTACGTTATTAATTCTAACTTCTTATATGTAGATCTAGCACTTAACTGTCGGAGTGCTTCACCCCACTTGATTGCTTTAAAAAGAATAACAACTTTCTTAAAACGAATAAAAATGTCTTACTCTATTTAGATTTGCCCAGTAATTAATTTGGAAGGCAAATCTATTTTTCGATCGTGTCCTGTTTAACTTTTGACGCGGCCCGACAAAATCAAGAACTGGGCCGCGCCCGACGGACAATCGAAATACTTTTATCCTTCACCAACTCAAATGATCTATTTTAACCATCGTCGTTATTTTATTTAGAGGAAGTAAATTTTCAAACGAATTCACTTTTGACGAAATTCACTCTTCCCTTAAATATCTACGAAAGTTATTTAATTCTCTAACATGTTCGGAGTTACTTTTTACGCGGCCCGTCAAAAGGGGAAACGGGCCTGCGCCCTTCAAATAATTAAATTACTTTCAGTTCTACACCAAACCAATAATCCGATTCAAACACTTCCGTTAATTTATTCAGACGAAGCAAACTTTCAAACGGATTGAAATTCACTCGTGTCTCAAATAACTACGAAAGTTATTCAATTCTCTAAAATTGTCTGATGTTACTTTTATTTATTACGGTCCTATGTTATACCATAATAACCCCCCGCACATTAATCAAATTGTCAAATCAACCCCGAACCATCGATTGTACATTCAGTACAAATCAGCGCACAACAAAGTAGATGAATATACACAACACATTTATTGAAGAAACATGAAATAGAATTACAAATCTTAATCACTCCAGAAACCGAACAATTTCACCCACTGATACCCGTGTTAATAAAATCATTCAATCCCAGAACAATTCGATTGCAAAACACAGTTCATGAAAGAGGGAATCAATTTTTAGCCAAGCAAAGAAATCAAGAAGTAAAAATCACATTTGTGCTTCTCCAAACAATTTATGTCACGCCACTATTCTCATAGTGACGGGTCCCTTGATCGAATTGACTAACAATATTGCTTTAAGCTGTTACAGAATACATTTTTAGCCAAGCAAAGAAATCAAAAAGTAAAAATCACATTTGTGCGTCCATGCGTGACTCACAATCCGACACCGTGTTCCTGTTTTATTTCTATTTTAACTTGCTTAGCTTATTTTGGCCCCTTTTTTGGTCTCATGTTTTGGTCTGGCGCCATCTTTTGGACAAATTTGGAATTTCAGCTCTGCCAATTTATTCCTGTGAACAATCCATATTTTACCATTTGCACCATCTCTTCCCCCCATGTTACATGACAGTAGAAATGGGTCACTATCAAAGCAGAGTAGCAAATCTGGAGTCAGCGCTGAATCAACAAGGACAGGTAAGCTTATCAATGAGCACACCTTTTTCTCAGACAAAATAGCTACATTCTTCAGTCACTCATTCGTCTGGCATTACTGGACCAACCCCCCCCCCCCCCCCCCCCCCCCCCCCCGAACGTGGCTGGGAAAATGCGGAGAAAAGCAAATGTCATTTTCCAGTCAACCAAAGAATTTGTGGATGAAAATGACACAACATTCCAAAGCTGTCCACGCGTTTGTCTCTTCTAGAATGTCAAGTGGGTGGAGGAGAAGCAGCTGCTGCGTCAGAGCAATCAGCAGTTGGCCGAAAAGGTGACGGAAAGAAAGGCGCTGGGCGGAGTCGCTTGGCGTCACACCCGTCCGGAAGCCCCGCAGATGAGGTCTGACTGTCTTTTTAGGTCAGGCGGATGGAGGCGGAAGAAGCGCGTCTGAAAGAGCACATCCAGGATATCCGAGACCAAAACGAACTGCTTGAGTTCCGCATCCTGGAGCTGGAGGTGGGAAGACTCGCACAAGCGTGTTGAGGCCAGAGATGTGACGGACGGACGGACGGACGGACGGACGGACGGATGCATGCCTCTGCCTTTCAGGAGAGGGAGTGGCGCTCCCCCGTCTTGAAGTTTCTGCAAGTCCGTTTCCCATACGGCCTCAGCCCTTTGCAGATCTACTGCGAGGCCGACGGCGTGAGCGTACGTAAGGCGTCCCTCGCAACCCTAACCTTAACCTGAGGTCCCAGAACACCTTACATTGCTCCTTGCGCCTTTCCCCAGGACATCGTCATCAGTGATCTGATGAAGAAGCTGGACATCCTGGGCGATAACGCCGTAAGTGTATGTCGAACTCCTTATGTTCGCACTCCACGAGACTCGGCGGCTCAAATGTGACTTTTGGAAGGCTTTGCGCTGAAAGAAGCTTGTTGACGCTGTGCCTTTGGGCTCTTGCAGAATCTCACCAACGAGGAGCAGGTGGTCGTGATTCACGCCAGGACCCTTCCCACCCTAGCCGAGAAGGTAACGCGCAAGCATTCTGCTTATGTGACAGCAGCCTTTCCTCAGTGGTTAGAATACATCAAAGTGACCAAGTCAGCACTTCAACAGAAGATGTTGGACATTGAAAGTGAGAAGGTAGACAGACACGCGACATCAGCCAAGGGGAACTCGGGGCAATGTGCCCCAACAATTCTGACCTTGAGCTGTGCTAGGATATGTTCTGCAACCAGAAGGGCTAGCTGGATGAAGAGTTGGACTTCAGGAAGCGTTCCATGGACCAGGCTCATAAGGTAAGCCGCCCTCAAATCTCCCGCCGGACCACTGATGGACGAGGATTGCGGCCCAGAGGATCATGGAGCTGGAGGCCATGTTGTACGAGGCGCTACCGCAGCGGGACTGCCCCGCCACGGACGGCGAAAAAGCCAGCCACGCTGGCGTGAATGACGTGCTGACGGCGGATCAGAGACAAGAGCTTAGGAGCGCCGTGGACCAATGGAAGCGAGCCCTGATGTGGGAGTTGAGGGAGCGCGACGCTTGCATCCTCCAAGAGAGAATGGATCTGCTGCACAGCGCGCAACAGGTAAGGGCCCAAAGCCAGCCCGGCACGTACTTGCACGCTTACTGGCTTTTGAAGGCTACTTTCCATTTGTCCGTCCTAGAGGAACAAAGAGCTGAAAGAATTCATCGAAGCTCAGAAGAGACAAATCAAACAATTGGAGGAGAAGTTTCTGTTTCTCTTTCTAGTCTTCTCCTTGGCCTTCATTCTGTGGCCCTAACACCAGCTGGTGAGTGAGCTCCAGCGGCACCGCACTCGACACCTCCAATACACTGCCAGCCGGTCTCAGACGTTGGCAGACGCTCCGATGCCGACGTATACCCCCCGCCACGGTGACAGAGGCACCGCGTCACACCGGCGCTCATCCAATCAGAAGGCAGGAAAGGCAAATTCACATGCAGGGCACTCTTGAACCAGAAGAGAGCGCCACAAAAAACGGTTGTTGCCCCAAACGCGCACTAAAAAGGGTCAGAATGACAAGAGTCCCACCGGCCAGCCGGGGCCACCCGTCCATCCATTTCTTCAGGGGGGGAAAAAATTGGAGTCACCGGTGAGTACATTTTGCATTTAGCTCTGCTTTTCTGCTTCTGTCTTCAAGTGTGTGGCATCCTGCGACCAAAGATTCAGCCAACCCCAAAGCGGTTGACCTCAACGTCCCGCCACCATTCCTACCAGAGCAGGTGACGTGATGCTTTGGACATCCCGACAGGTGTGACGCCAAGCGACTCCGCCCAGCGCCTTTCTTTCCGTCACCTTTTCGGCCAACTGCTGATTGCTCTGACGCAGCAGCTGCTTCTCCTCCACCCACTTGACATTCTAGAAGAGACAAACGCGTGGACAGCTTTGGAATGTTGTGTCATTTTCATCCACAAATTCTTTGGTTGACTGGAAAATGACATTTGCTTTTCTCCGCATTTTCCCAGCCACGTTCGGGGGGGGGGGGGGGGGGGGGGGGGGTTGGTCCAGTAATGCCAGACGGATGAGTGACTGAAGAATGTAGCTATTTTGTCTGAGAAAAAGGTGTGCTCATTGATGAGCTTACCTGTCCTTGTTGCTTCAGCGCTGACTCCAGATCTGCTACTCTGCTTTGATAGTGACCCATTTCTACCATCAGCTTTTCTCTGGTCTGAAAGGAGGAGGAGGGAGGCTCCTCCTCCTCCTTTCAGACCAGAGAACACCCGAGGCTGGGTGAGAACGGGGAGGCTGCGACCCGGCCGGGGGTTGCGGGAAGGGGCGCCACCTTGATCTCCTTCTCGGCGTCGTAGTCCCCTTCGCTGGTCTGGGCTAGCAGAGCGTAGGCTCGTTGCAGCGCTTGATATTCTTGCGTCAGCTGGCGGTAGCGAAGCTCCGCCTCTTCATGCACACACCAATGCAACACAGCACTAGTACCAGAATCAGTCAGACCGGCGACAAAGCACCCGCGACGCAAAGACGAGTCCGATTCCAGGCTGAAGAGGAATGTTTGGTACCAATACGCTGGCAGAAATGGCGGGCTACCTCTTCGGGTTCCGTGTCGGGGGTTCTGTCGGTGTGAAAAGACAAGGACGATCCGTCCGGGTCCACCAACACGTCTTCGTCGTAGCCGTAAAATGTTTCGATGACCTGCGGGCGCGGAAGCAAACATCTCTCTGAACAAACTGAAGCGACACCTCACGATGAATCGACGAGAGGAACGATAGCGAGAAAAAGGCCATTTCATCTTGCGCAACACCAAGCAGCCGCAAACAAACAGACTCACCTTGCAGGACCTCACGCTTTGTTCCTCCTCAGAGATTCTCGACGTCGGTATCGTAGCAGCAAATCTCTCTCCTGTCGACACAAATAATCCGCCTTTGAGATTCTTTGGATGCAAAGGGAACGAACGGCTCCGGCGCAGAAACAAACGCGACTCACAATGACATTTCTGACATGAGCTCCTGTCTCCAGAGCCTGAAAAACACGTCACCGGCGATGATTGGAGGGACGCTCGTCTTTTCCAAAAGTGACAACTACAGGGTGTGTCAGGGTTTTCCAGATTATCTTTATCGTATCATTGTGTTGCTTTGACTTTGACTGCGACCTGTAATAAATAATATTATTTATCCCTTATTTATCCCTATCGCTTATCCCTTCCTACACAAAGTCGTAAAACACCCCTTGCTATGTTTTGACTAGAGGTCAAGGGCTTCCTCTATTCAATCCACTCTTACACCCACCCTGTTTCTCTTAATTAAAATGCTCGTGCAGGAGCCGAGAGTCAGACTTCATTCGTACAACGGATGGACTCTCCACCTGCAGGTGTCCAAAAGAACTTACTTGTCTCCCGTGTGGTTCTTGCAAAATAAGTTGGAGCGAGCGCAACTCTAACAGGGTGCATTTTGCCACTAGCTGCCTACGGACAATGACGTCGCGCTCGCGGCTCATGGTTGACGGGCTGAGCAGCCGGGCAAGTCCGTCGTTTTCAGCGCACAGCGAGTGGCAAAGGCGCTGACAAAACGGGAGCTTTGAGCTGCTGAAAACGGCAAAACAAGTCTAAAGCGTGTTCAAACGCGTGCGCACAATGCTCCTGCTTGAAAGGTCGGAATTTAAGGGGCCAATTTTTTGGATGGCGGCCGCCGGCCAAGCTTTGGACGGAAAAGGTTTCCTGGCGACAGCGAGCGAGCGCGGCGCTGCCGTACGTGCACCGAGTCGCCTGCCTGAAGACCTTGGACAAGTCGTCGATGATGTGCCGCTGCTCCACAACTTGAAGGAACTCCATTTCACCGTCCTGCTGGCCGCAACCGCGGTCCAGGTCATTGAGCGAACTAGGCCTTCTCTGTGGAACACAAATGCAGTGGACTCTGTTGGCACGCCGCCGTTGTCCGCGTCGACTTACCAAGCTTGCCATCTCCTCGTTCTCCTGGGTGACAAAGCGCACTTTGTTTTCAAGGCGACACAGCACCAGCGAGAGTTCTTCATTCTTCCTGCTCAGGCGTTTGTTTTTGTACAGGAGTGGCAGAAACTGGCTTTCTGTTTCTCTCAGTCGCTTTAGCTGCAAGCATGAAGTGCGGGATGTGAAAGACGCACAACACGCGGGCCAGAACGTATCCATTCCTTTTGCATCGGTTTGAACGGAATCGTGGCTTTGGCTCCCAATAAAAGACATCTACCAGGCAACCGACTCGCCGCGCCGCTCAACTAATAAGCAAGCGCAATGGGTGCCTCGCTGGATGGCGCGCATCAAACGTAGCGCAAACCTTCAAGCGTGCCGTCAATAAATTACCAGTCCATTGCGCTCTTCAGAAAGCAGGGCGTTTCGATCCTCCAGTTTCCTGATGACTGCGCTGAGCTCAGCGATTTTCAGATGAAACCGTCGCGTGTCCCGATCCTCCTGAGACTGAAAACGCCCCGCAACACACACACACAAGCACTCGTTCAAAGTTCAAAACTGTTTTTGTGCTACCTTCCTCCAGCAACGAACTAAGTCATGCGTACTGCAAGTGTGTGATGAGGTGGCTTACGCAATGAAGAGGATTGCTAGTAGCGGCGTTGACCCCACTTCCAGGGTAGTTTAGGCCCGCCCTTTGGGAATCCCTCAGGGCAGCGATCTGCTGCTCGGCAGCCTGAGTCTGCAGCTGAAGGCGGTGGACGTGGCCGGCCCCAGGGCTTCATCCAAAACACTAACCGCTCTGTCTTTCAGCTTGATCTCATCCGTCTGGATGTACAAACGGGGAGCGCTCAGGCAGGCGGGCAAACTCATTTGCCAGAATTGTGACAAAAACAAAGAGAGCAACCGGCCAATTTTTTTCTTGAATCGACTAGAACACCTTTGCTGTGACAAAAGCGAAGCGAGCAACCGGACATTTTCTTCTTGTGAAATAGAATAGAATAGAATGCCTTAGGTGTCATTGCACTGCAGGTATACAACGAAATTGGGAACATAGCCACGCACCGCGCATCTGATCAGTCCTACCAGTCGGCGGATCTCCCTCTCGCAGTCTCTCTTGGTTCGGCTCAGCTCCTCCCGATGCTGGTGATGAGCCGATCGGAGCTCGGCCGCTCGGGACTGCCAGGCCTGCTGGGCCGCTGCCAGGGCTTCTTCCGCGCTCCTGGTGGAGGCGACACCGCTCGGTCTCCCGACACCGCCGCGTCTCCTCCACCTCCGCCAGCAAAGCGCCCCCCCTCGTCACCTGAGCAGACATTGCGCCACACCTGGCCGTTGAGACCGCAACGGAGCGCCGCGACGCTTACTGGGGACAAGCTACACAATACGGTAGCGGCCGCATCGAAGCCCGACGTGGCGTGCGGATAGTCAGACACGGATAGAGCGGATCACCTTGTCCATGGAGCCGTCCCTCAGGCTGAGGACCAAGGCATTCAGTCGCTGGATCTCTCCATCTTTGATTTTGATCACTCTCATCAGCTCCATTTCATGCTGCCGCAGTAATGTCTCCCTGGTAATGGCTAACTCTTTCTGCTTCTCCTCATGGAGTTTGCTTTTGAGTTCCGTCATGGCGGCGGTGGCACGGTGGTGCTCCGCCCGCAGGTCCTGACTTCTCTCTCTCTCCAGACAGCTGACCTGACATGACTTAGACTTAGACTTAGACAAACTTTATTGTCATCTTGTCTGCACATGGTGCATACAAAACGAAATTCCGTTGCATACGTCTTACAACAAAGTAGTGATATTGCAGTTGAATAGAAGTAACATATCCTATGAAAATATATATATATACATATACTATATATATATATATATATATATATATATTTATTAAAAATAAGTATAAAGTGCAGCAGTGATAATTATGCAATAGTGCAAGTAGGCAAAACAGTATTCAAGAGTGTGCAGAGGAATGCTAAACCATGTATTAAACTTCTATTTAAAGGGTTTATACAAGTTCAGTAAAGTTGGTAGTGCGAGATAGTGCAAGATAGAGGTCCGTAGTGTCATAAAGTACAGTTCTGTGAATGTGTGATGCAGAGTTCAGTTTAGAGCTCAACAGTTCTAGTGTTCAACAGTCTGATGACAGCAGGGAAAAAGCTGTTGCAGAACCTGGTGGACCTGCAGCGGATGCTGCAAACCTCTTCCCAGAGGGCAGCAGGGAGAACAGTCCATGGTGGGGGTGTGATGGGTCATTGATGATGTTACGGGCACGGGACATGCAGCGCTGAGATGAAATGTCCTGAATGGAGGGAAGAGGAGCCCCTATGATCCTCTCTGCTGTCCTCACCACTCTCCTCACGTTCTTCCAATCGGAGGCGGTGCAGCCTCCACACCACACAGAGAGACAGCTTGTCAGAATGCTCTCTATGGTGCTCCTGTAGAACGTCCTCATGATGGGTGGGGGCAGGTGGGCTCTCCTCATCCTCCGCAGGAAGTACAAGCGCTTCTGTGCCCTCTTGACCAGTGCCGTAGTGTTCATAGTCCAGGTGAGGTCTTCTGTGATGTGGACCCCCAGGAATTTGGTGCTGCTGACCACCTCCACAGCTGAGCTGTTGATGATCAGTGGAGCGTGGTGAGGCTGTTTTTTCCTGAAGTCGACGATGATCTCCTTCATCTTCTCCTCATTCAGGATCAGGCTGTTTTCTCTGCACCAGCCCACCAGCTGCTCCACCTCCTCTCTGTAGTCCAGGTCGTTGTTGTCTCTGATGAGCCCCACCACCGTTGTGTCGTCTGCTGACTTCACGATGTGATTGGTGGTGAACCTGAGGACGCAGTCGTGTGTCATCAGGGTGCACAGCAGGGGGCTCAGGACGCAGCCCTGAAGGGAGCCTGTGCTGAGGGTGATGACATCAGAGGTGTTCTGTCCGACCCGGACTGACTGAGGTCTGTTGGTGAGGAAGTCTAGCAGCCAGTTGCGAAGGGGGGTGTTGAAGCCCAGGTGTTCCAATTTTCCTACCAGATGCTGTGGGATGATGGTGTTAAACGCTGAGCTGAAGTCCAGGAACAGCCTCCGCACATGCGTGTTCTTCTCCTCCAGGTGAGCCAGGCTCAGGTGAAGAACGGAGGAGATGGCTTCCTGAGTGGAGCGGTTTTGCCGGTCGGCAAACTGGAACGGGTCAAATAATAGGGGGAGTCTGGAAACGATGTGACCTTTAAGCAGCCTTTCGAAGCACTTCATCATAACCGGAGTCAGTGCAACAGGCCGGTAATCATTAAATGAGGTGATTTGAGGTTTCTTCGGCACCGGAATGATGGAGGCAGTCTTAAAGCACGCCGGCACTGTGGCTTGGCCCAGCGAGGTGTTAAAAATGTCTGTGATGACCCCAGCCAGATGACTTGCACATTCCCTGAACACACGCCCAGGAATGTTGTCCGGGCCAGGGGCCTTACAGGGGTTGACTCTCCTCAGGGTCTTCAACACATCGGCGGAGTCAAGGCAGAGTACCTCCTCTTCCTGATGGGGGACAGTTTTAACTGCTGGAGTGCCGTTTAGTGCCTCGAACCTCCCAAAAAAGTTATTTAGACCATTTAGAAAGTCAGCATCAACTACACCCACCGGGGGGGGGGAGGGTGAGTTGTCGTCTGTAATCGCCCGTATGCCTTGCCACATACTCCTGATGTTTTTGACGTCGTGGAAACGATCCTGAAATTTTCGACTGCGGTCTCGCTTCGCTATTCTGATGGCACGGTTCAAGTTGGCTCTCGCTGTCCTCAGTGTCTCCTTGTCGCCAGACTTGAAGGCAGAGTTCCGCGCTCGTAGCGTTTGACGTACCTCCTCAGTCATCCAGGGTCGTTGGTTGCCCCGGGTGATGATATTCTTAGTGGTGCTGACGTCCTCGGTGCATTTGTTGATGTAGGCTGACACAGTCATGGCACACGCATGTCTAATCTACATCGGGAAAAGTGGGAGGGAGGGAGGCAGGCAGGGAGGCAGGCAGGGAGGCAGGCAGGGAGGCAGGCAGTGTCTGTCTGTTGAGGTTTTCACCTTGTTCTTCTCCTGCTGAAGTTCTAACTGGACGTCCATCAGTTTGTTTCTCAGCTCGTCATTGGCGGCCTGAAGGGCGTCCGTTCGCTCCGCCTTGGCCCGCCCTGCCGGAGCTCGTTTGGACATCTCTTACTCGAGTCTCGCCCGGTCGTCAGTCAGAGATCACAACATTTGTACCTGGAGAGCACAAACGCAGCGCTGTTTTCCACTGGCTTCGAACTCAACTTCAATCGGTACCGTAACTTACAACATCATAAACATAGAACTAGCTTGACTTATTCATTGAATAAATGCATTTGGTTCTTCAAAACTGCATCACGCAACATAGCGTGACCGAGACGGCCGTTATCCACCTGCGTGAAGTTATTTGGTGAAATGAATGAGATGTTTAAGACACCATCGTTCTGTCTCTATGTAGATGAAGGGAAATAATCGATTGCTGAAGGTCCAAAGGTGTTGTGATAAACAAATAAACATATTAGTGATTAGTGACATATTTGTGATAAACATATTAGGCAGGATAATCACATATGTTGTTAACGTGACTGCCCACACTGTATTTATTTATGGTTATTTGTTAAATCGAGTACTGTTAGACATGAAATAGGAAGTGTTTAACATAAATGGAAGACGAAAGGGGTACTCACCATTGTAGCTCCTGCTGGTCAATGATACGAGCCTCTTCTTGCAGTGGAAAACATACAGCCAACAAACACCGTGGAACCTAAAGGAATGAAATTAAACATTAACATTTAGCCTAAACCAACATTCACAGATACAACGCAACGCAAACTACACAAACGTAAATCTTTTTAAACACAATGAGTTGTACTTACCGTGTACGCTCTAGACGGTCCACTTGCAAGCAGAAAATAAAGATATTTCTGTTGATAATCGTCGTGTTTGTATCCGGTGTCTCGCTCAAGGCCATTGCGCCCACAGATTTGAATTTTGGCGAGAGTTCAGCCTATTGACGTCATTTCCGCGGTGTAATACCCGCATATCTGAAACGGCAAAGTTAAGAGTAGAGTTAAATAAAGTTTTTAGTCAACGCAATAATTTACAACCGTTGACCAGTCGAAATAATCGTCGAAATTTGGCGTCTGTGGCTGGAAGCAGACGCCGAGTTCGACATTCCTCCCAAACGCCACACTCCCTCGCTTTTCAGGGCTAAAAAAAAACAGTTGTAATTACCTTGTACGCTCTAGACGGTCAAGTTGCAAGCTGAAAACAAAAATATTTGCCTTGTAAGTCATCGTGTTACTAACCGCTGTGTCTTGTTTGCCAGAATTGCCGCTTTCCTACTTCCTGTTGCAAGCCACGCCCACGGATTATAATTTTGCCGTGAGTTCCGCCTATTGACGTCATGTCCGCGTCACATGACTGCGACGTAATATTATCTAAAACTGTTTGTGCGGTATTGTGTTGTTCTGTGCGGTATTGTGTTATTCTGTGCGGCGTCGTGTTGTTCAGTGCGACGTCGTGTTGTTCAGTGCGGCATGGTGTTGTTCAGTGCGGCATGGTGTTGTTCAGTGCGGCATGGTGTTGTTCAGTGCGGCATAATGTTGTTCAGTGCGGCATAATGTTGTTCAGTGCGGCATGGTGTTGTTCAGTGCGGCATGGTGTTGTTCAGTGCGGCATGGTGTTGTTCAGTGCGGCATAATGTTGTTCAGTAAGCCATAATGTTGTTCAGTGCGGCATGGTGTTGTTCAGTGCGGGATGGTGTTGTTCAGTGCAGGATGGTGTTGTTCAGTGCGGCATGGTGTTGTTCAATGCGGCATGGTGTTGTTCAGTGCGGGATGGTGTTGTTCAGTGCAGGATGGTGTTGTTCAGTGCGGCATGGTGTTGTTCAATGCGGCATGGTGTTGTTCAGTGCGGCATGGTGTTGTTCAGTGCGGCATGGTGTTGTTCAGTGCGGCATGGTGTTGTTCAGTGCGGAATGGTGTTGTTCAGTGCGGAATGGTGTTGTTCAGTGCGGCATGGTGTTGTTCAGTGTGGGATGGTGTTGTTCAATGCGGGATCGTGTTGTTCAGTACGGGGTGGTGTTGTTCAGTGCAGGATGGTGTTGTTCAGTGCGGCATGGTGTTGTTCAATGCAGGATCGTGTTGTTCAGTGCAGCATGGTGTTGTTCAGTGCAGCATGGTGTTGTTCCGTGCGGCATGGTGTTGTTCAATGCGGCATGGTGTTGTTCAGTGCGGGATGGTGTTGTTCAGTGCGGCATGGTGTTTTTCAGTGCGGCATAATGTTGTTCAGTGCAGCATGGTGTTGTTCAGTGCGGCATGGTGTTGTTCAGTGCGACATAATGTTGTTCAGTGCGACATAATGTTGTTCAGTGCGGCATGGTGTTGTTCAGTGCGGCATGGTGTTGTTCAGTGCGGCATGGTGTTGTTCAGTGCGGCATGGTGTTGTTCAGTGCGGCATGGTGTTGTTCAGTGCAGGATGGTGTTGTTCAGTGCAGGATGGTGTTGTTCAATGCGGCATGGTGTTGTTCAATGCGGCATGGTGTTGTTCAGTGCGGGATGGTGTTGTTCAGTGCAGGATGGTGTTGTTCAGTGCGGCATGGTGTTGTTCAGTGCGGAATGGTGTTGTTCAGTGCGGCATGGTGTTGTTCAGTGCGGCATGGTGTTGTTCAGTGCGGCATGGTGTTGTTCAGTGCAGGATGGTGTTGTTCAATGCGGGATGGTGTTGTTCAGTGCGGGATGGTGTTGTTCAGTGCAGGATGGTGTTGTTCAGTGCGGCATGGTGTTGTTCAATGCGGCATGGTGTTGTTCAGTGCAGGATGGTGTTGTTCAGTGCGGCATGGTGTTGTTCAATGCGGCATGGTGTTGTTCAATGCGGCATGGTGTTGTTCAGTGCGGCATGGTGTTGTTCAGTGCGGCATGGTGTTGTTCAGTGCGGTATGGTGTTGTTCAGTGCAGCGTAATGTTGTTCAGTGCGGCATGGTGTTGTTCAGTGCGGAATGGTGTTGTTCAGTGCGGCATGGTGTTGTTCAGTGCGGGATGGTGTTGTTCAGTGCGGCATGGTGTTGCTCAGTGCGGCATGGTGTTGTTCAGTGCGGGATGGTGTTGTTCAGTGCGGCATGGTGTTGTTCAGTGCGGCATGGTGTTGTTCAGTGCGGCATGGTGTTGTTCAGTGCGGCATGGTGTTGTTCAGTGCGGCATAATGTTGTTCAGTGCGCCATAATGTTGTTCAGTGCGGCATGGTGTTGTTCAGTGCGGGATGGTGTTGTTCAGTGCGGGATGGTGTTGTTCAGTGCGGCATGGTGTTGTTCAATGCGGGATCGTGTTGTTCAGTGCGGCATGGTGTTGTTCAGTGCGGCATGGTGTTGTTCAGTGCGGCATGGTGTTGTTCAGTGCGGGATGGTGTTGTTCAGTGCGGGATGGTGTTGTTCAGTGCGGCATGATGTTGTTCAATGCGGGATCGTGTTGTTCAGTGCGGCATGGTGTTGTTCAGTGCGGCATGGTGTTGTTCAGTGCGGCATGGTGTTGTTCAGTGCGGCATGGTGTTGTTCAGTGCGGCATAATGTTGTTCAGTGCGGCATAATGTTGTTCAGTGCGGCATAATGTTGTTCAGTGCGGCATAATGTTGTTCAGTGCGGCATAATGTTGTTCAGTGCGGCATAATGTTGTTCAGTGCGGGATGGTGTTGTTCATTGCGGCATGGTGTTGTTCAGTGCGGCATGGTGTTGTTCAGTGCGGCATGGTGTTGTTCAGTGCGGGATGGTGTTGTTCAGTGCAGGATGGTGTTGTTCAGTGCGGCATGGTGTTGTTCAATGCGGCATGGTGTTGTTCAGTTCGGGATGGTGTTGTTCAGTGCGGCATGGTGTTGTTCAGTGCGGCATAATGTTTTTCAGTGCGGCATGTTGTTGTTCAGTGCGGCATGGTGTTGTTCAGTGCAGCATAATGTTGTTCAGTGCGGCATGGTGTTGTTCAGTGCGGAATGGTGTTGTTCAGTGCGGCATGGTGTTGTTCAGTGCGGCATGGTGTTGTTCAGTGCGGCATGGTGTTGTTCAGTGCGGCATGGTGTTGTTCAGCGCGGGATGGTGTTCAATGCGGGATCGTGTTGTTCAGTGCGGCATGGTGTTGTTCAGTGCGGCATGGTGTTGTTCAGTGCGGCATGGTGTTGTTCAGTGCGGCATGGTGTTGTTCATTTCGGCATAATGTTGTTCAGTGCGGCATAATGTTGTTTAGTGCGGCATGGTGTTGTTCAGTGCGGGATGGTGTTGTTCAGTGCGTTATAATGTTGTTCAGTGCGGCATGGTGTTGTTCAGTGCGGCATGGTGTTGTTCAGTGCGGCATGGTGTTGTTCAGTGCGGCATAATGTTGTTCAGTGCGGCATAATGTTGTTCAGTGCGGGATGGTGTTGTTCAGTGCGGGATGGTGTTGTTCAGTGCGGCATGGTGTTCAATGCGGAATGGTGTTGTTCAGTGCAGGATGGTGTTGTTCAGTGCGGCATGGTGTTGTTCAGTGCGGCATAATGTTGTTCAGTGCGGCATGGTGTTGTTCAGTGCGGCATGGTGTTGTTCAGTGCGGCATGGTGTTGTTCAGTGCGGCATGGTGTTGTTCAGTGCGGCATGGTGTTGTTCAGTGCGGCATGGTGTTGTTCAGTGCGGCATGGTGTTGTTCAGTGCGGCATAATGTTGTTCAGTGCGGCATGGTGTTGTTCAGTGCGGGATGGTGTTGTTCAGTGCAGGATGGTGTTGTTCAGTGCGGCATGGTGTTCAGTGCGGGATGGTGTCTTTCAGTGCGGCATGGTGTCGTTCAGTGCGGCATGGTGTCTTTCAGTGCGGCATGGTGTCGTTCAGTGAGGCATGGTGTTGTTCAGTGCGGCATGGTGTTGTTTAGTGCGGCATGGTGTTGTTCAGTGCGGGATGGTGTTGTTCAGTGTGGCATGGTGTTCAGTGCGGCATGGTGTTGTTCAGTGCGGTATCGTGTTGTTCAGTGCGGTATCGTGTTTCTCAGTGCGGTATCGTGTTGTTCAGTGCAGTATCGTTGTGTTGTTCGTATTGTGTTGTGTTGTTCGTAATGTGTTGTGTTGTTCGTATTGTGTTGTGTTGTTCGTATTGTGTTGTGTTGTTCGTATTGTGTTGTGTTGTTCATATTGTGTTGTTCATATTGTGTTGAGTTGTTCGTATTGTGTTGTGTTGTTCGTATTGTGTTGCCTTTAACACTTAGCCTCTAACACTTAGCCTCTAACACTTAGCCTCTAGCATCTAGAAGGTAAATAAATAGGAAGGAAGGACTCACCGGTGACGTCTTCGCCCACGTCCAAGCGTTGTACTTTGTATTTTCATCCTTCTGACAGTGGAAAACATAGCCAACAAACACCGTGGAACCTAAACGAATGAAAGAAAACTATCATTTGGCCACAACCAACATTCACAGATACAACACAATGTGACGTGCGGGGTTGAGGTTAAAGGTTGAGTGAAGGGCCCTCGTTTTAAACTACTTTTTTGAAAAGGATTGGGAACAAGTAAGACGTATTTAATTTATTTAATGGGAAGTAGTAAGAGCTATTGAATTTAATCTATGTATTATATTCTATTGTATTGTATTCTGTTGTATTCTTTTGGATTGTATTCACACTAACCCCACTAAAACTTCAGCCCACAAAAACTCGCCTCTGGCGCCTAGCCTCTGGCACTTAGCCTTTAACACTTAGCCTTTAACACTTAGCCTTTAACACTTAGCCTTTAACACTTAGCCTTTAACACTTAGCCTTTAACACTTAGCCTAGAAGGTGAATAAATAGGGTTAAAGGTTGAGTGAAGGGCCCTCGTTTTAAACTACTGTTTTGAAAAGGAGTGGGAACAAGTAAGACGTATTTAATTTATTTAATGGGAAGTAGTAAGACTTATTAAATTTATTTAATCTACTTTTCTTCCCAGGCAAAATTTGATGTGCTGCAATTCCAAATTTCCAAAGTGAATGAAGGAATGAAGTCCTTTAAATTATGATTTTGTATAAATACTAGGCATTAACACAAAATCGACGGCACAAAATGGGCAGACTTTACTTGTTTGAAAAGGACTGGTTACAAGACAGACTTTTTTAATTTATTTAATGGGAAGAAGACTTAGTTTAATTGATCTATTTTTGTTCCCTGGCAAAATTCGATTTGCTGCAATTCCAAATTTCCAAAGTGAATGAAGGCAAGAAGTCGTTTAAATTATGATTTTGTTTAAATACTAGGCATGGACACAAAATCTACGGCACAAAATGGGCAGACTTTACTTGTTTGAAGAGGACTGGTTACAAGACAGACTTTTCTGATTTATTTATTGGGAAGAAGACTTATTTAGTTTATTTAATCTATTTTTGTTGCCTGGCAAAATCTGATTTGCTGAAACTGTATTTTGCCAAATCTTGCCTTGAGACCTGATAGGAAGTATTAAACGCTTAGTTAAATCAATACAAGTTGGTAGTAAGAGCGAGTAATGTTGGTTGAACCGATGAATGAAGGTTGAAAGCAATTTAAATTATGACTTTGTATAAATACTAGATATTAACAGAACATCTACTGCGCGAAGTGGCCTAGTAGTAGAGTGTCCGCCCTGAGACTGGAAGGTTGTGGGTTCAAACCCCGGCCGGGTCATACCAAAGACTATAAAAATGGGACCCATTGCCTCCCTGCTTGGCACTCAGCATTAAGGGTTGGAATTGGGGGGTTAGATCACCAAATGATTCCCGAGCGCGGCACCGCTGCTGCTCACTGCTCCCCTCTCCCCCAGGGGATGGATCAAAATCACATGGGGATGGGTTAAATGCAGAGGACAAATTTCACCACACCCAGATGTGTGTGTGACGATGATCATTGGGACTTTAAATGGGCAGAGTTTACTTGTTTGAGAAGGAGTGGCTTATTCAAAACTAAGATTTATTTAATCTGTTTGTTCCCAGGCAAAATTGGATGTGATGCAATTCCAAATTTCACCACATGACGGTGCCCAATTTCGACTTCATAGGACATATTAAACACTTAGCTTGTTATTATGTTCAAGGTAATCAGATTTGTTTATTATTCTAATGGCCTCTTCAAAACTATTCTGGATTACTACTTTGGATCTATTCTACATTACTTGGCAACAACATACTCTGTAACAGATTAGGCAGTATAATCATATATGTTAACTTGAGAGTGCCCACACTCAATCTACTTATCGTGATGTGTTAAATCAATTACTGTTAGACATTATTTGTCTGATAATCTACCAAATCTTTGAATTGAAGAATTTGTGATTTAATTAATAGCTTGTTGTTATGTTCAGGGTAATCAGACTTGTATATAATTCTAATGGCCTTCTTTTGAAAACTATTCTGAATTACAACTTTGGATCTTATATTACTTTGCAACAATCTACTCGGTGACAGATTAGGCAGTATAATCACATATGTTAACTTCAGTGCCCACACTGTATTTATTTATGGTTATTTGTTAAATCAAGTACTGTTAGACATGAAATAGGAAGTGTTTAACATAAATGTAATGGCTACTCACCATTGTAGCTCGCTCCTGGTCAATGATACGAGCCTCTTCTTGCAGTGGAAAACTTGCAGCCAACAAACACCGTGGAACCTAAAGGAATGAAATTAAACATTAACATTTCGCCTCGACCAATTTTCACACGTACAACGCAACGCGGCTACACTTCTGCTATTACAAACGTAAATCTCCTTAAACACAATGAGTGTTACTTACCGTGTACGCTCTAGACGGTCCAGTTGCAAGCAGAAAATAAAGATATTTCTGTTGATAATCGTCGCTGCTCAGTGGCTCACGGCCATCGCGCCAACAGATTTGAATTTTGGCGGAGGTTCCGGCAATTACGTCATATCCGCGGCACATGACTGCGACGTAATACCCGCTTATCTGAAACGGCAGTTAAAAGTAGAGTTACATCAAGTTTTCTTGGAACCTAAACGAATGAAAGAAAACTATCATTTGGCCACAATCAACATTCACAGATACAACACAACGTGCGGGGTTGAGGTTAAAGATTGAGTGAAGGGCCCTCATTTTAAACTACTGTTTTGAAAAGGAGTGGAAACAAGTAAGACGTATTTAATTTATTTAATGGGAAGTAGTAAGACTTATTAAATTTATTTAATCTACTTTTCTTCCCAGGCAAAATTTGATGTGCTGCAATTCCAAATTTCCAAAGTGAATGAAGGAATGAAGTCCTTTAAATTATGATTTTGTATAAATACTAGGCATAAACACAAAATCGACGGCACAAAATGGGCAGACTTTACTTGTTTGAAAAGGACTGGTTACAAGACAGACTTTTTTAATTTATTTAATGGGAAGAAGACTTATTTAGTTTAATTGATCTATTTTTGTTCCCTGGCAAAATTCGATTTGCTGCAATTCCAAATTTCCAAAGTGAATGAAGGAAAGAAGTCGTTTAAATTATGATTTTGTTTAAATACTAGGCATAGACACAAAATCTACGGCACAAAATGGGCAGACTTTACTTGTTTGAAGAGGACTGGTTACAAGACAGACTTTTCTGATTTATTTAATGGGAAGAGGACTTATTTAGTTTATTTAATCTATTTTTGTTCCCTGGCAAAATTGGATTTGCTGAAATTGTATTTTGCCAAATCTCGATTTGAGACCTGATAGGAAGTATTAAACGCTTAGTTAAATCAATACAAGTTGGTAATAAGAGCGAGTAATGTTGGTTGAACCGATGAATGAAGGTTGAAAGCAATTTAAATTATGACTTTGTATAAATACTAGATATTAACAGAACATCTACTGCGCAAAATGGGCAGAGTTTACTTGTTTGAGAAGGAGTGGTTTATTCAAAACTAAGATTTATGTAATCTGTTTGTTCCCAGGCAAAATTGGATGTGATGCAATTCCAAATTTCACCACATGATGGTGCCCAATTTTGACTTCATAGGACATATTAAACACTTAGCTTGTTATTATGTTCAAGGTAATCAGATTTGTTTATCATTCTAATGGCCTCTTCAAAACTATTCTGGATTACTACTTTGGATCTATTCTACATTACTTGGCAACAACATACTCTGTAACAGATTAGGCAGTATAATCACATATGTTAACTTGAGAGTGCCCACACTCAATCTACTTATCGTGATGTGTTAAATCAATTACTGTTAGACATTATTTGTCTGATAATCTACCAAATCTTTGAATTGAAGAATTTGTGATTTAATTAATAGCTTGTTCAGGGTAATCAGACTTGTATATAATTCTAATGGCCTTCTTTTGAAAACTATTCTGAATTACAACTTTGGATCTTATATTACTTTGCAACAATCTACTCGGTGACAGATTAGGCAGTATAATCACATATGTTAACTTCAGTGCCCACACTGTATTTATTTATGGTTATTTGTTAAATCAAGTACTGTTAGACATGAAATAGGAAGTGTTTAACATAAATGTTATGGCTACTCACCATTGTAGCTCGCTCCTGGTCAATGATACGAGCCTCTTCTTGCAGTGGAAAACTTGCAGCCAACAAACACCGTGGAACCTAAAGGAATGAAATTAAACATTAACATTTCGCCTCGACCAATTTTCACACGTACAACGCAACGCGGCTACACTTCTGCTATTACAAACGTAAATCTCCTTAAACACAATGAGTGTTACTTACCGTGTACGCTCTAGGCAAAATTGGATGTGATGCAATTCCAAATCTATCTGAAACGGCAGTTAAAAGTAGAGTTACATCAAGTTTTCTTTTTTAATCAACACAATCATTTACAACCGTTGACCAGAAAGAATCGTCGAAATTCGACGTCCCCCACAAACGCCACGCTCACTCGCTTTTCAGGGCAACAAAAGTACTTCTTTTTAAAAACGATGAGTTGTACTTACCGTGTACGCTCTGGACGGTCCAGTTGCAAGCAGAAAATAAAAATATTTCTCTTGTTAGTCGTATGTTACCATCCGCTGTGTCTTTGTCAACATCGCCGCCGTTTTCCTACTTCCTGCTGCGAGCCACGCCCACGGATTTAAATTTGGGCGGAAGCTCTTTCCATTGGCGTCGTTTTCGCGTATAGCAAATCCGATTGGTTGGGAAGGGGGCACGGTTATGCAGCCGAGGGGTCCTGTGATCGGTGGGATGTAAAGTAGGCGTCGACGTCACGTCCGCGTCACGTGACCACGACGTGGCAGACGTCATATAGCAACCGCTGTTTTGTTTAGTAGACTTACAGTTGTTATGCATTGACATAATGGCGCACACACCAAATAGATTTAAATAAATTAAATAATTCTTCTGCCCACTCTCTTTTAAACAAGTTAACTCTCCCCGCGGATTTGAATTCCGGCGAAAGTTACGCCCATCGACGTCACGTATGTCACGTGACCACGACGTGGCAGATGTCATATAGCAACCGCTGTTTTGTTTAGTAGATTTACAGTTGTTATGCATTGGCATAATGGTGTGCACTCAAAATAGATTTAAATAAATTAAATATTTCTTCTGCCCACTCCCTTTTAAACAAGTTAACTCTGCCCACGTCCATTGACGTCTTGTCTGCGTCACGTGACCACGACGTAGCGACGTCATATAGTAACCGCTGTTTTGATCAGTAGACTTACAGTTATTATGCGTTGACATAATGGCGCACTGGTTAGCATGGCCACCTCTTAAGCATGATGTTGCGGGTTCGACGCCTGATCAATGTTAGCATGGAGTGAGCTGAAGTGCATGGCGCTGAAGATTTGAATCTTTGAAATGCGCTGAGGTCTGACATATCAGGCAGAATGGTTTGCCATCACGTTCAACAAAAAATAGAAACTTTCCCACTCTGATTAAAACGTCCTGTGTTCATCTACGTATTTTCGTTTTGCTGTGCATCTTTTCCCTGCCATTTCGAGAGCCCAATTGACACTCATAGTTTAAAGAAATGTGTTTGCCCATCCTACTTTGTGGAATTTCACCACATGCGCTTTTGACCAAAATACCAAATTGAACTCAAGTGAAGCCAACACGCACAACCCCCCCCACACACACACACACACACACACAAATGTTGATATGAACATAAAAGAGCCGCATGCGGTTCGGGAGTTGCGGCTTGGCCAAACCTGTACTATACAACTTTATTTGTATAAAATTTTCACAACAGCTGTCACACAAACAAAGCGGGAAAAACCGAAGACGTGCGTGTTCCGCCCACGCTGGATTTATTTGCACCTTTGAAAAGACACCGTATTGCCGCAGATGTGGCAAAGAGTACTTTTGGGCATCTGAGACGGAAGGATGTCCAAAGCATCACGTCACCTGCTCTGGTAGGCATGGTGGTGGGACGTTGAGGTCAACCGCTTTGGGGTTGGCTGAATCTTTGATCGCAGGATGCCACACACTTGAAGACAGAAGCAGAAAAGCAGAGCTAAATGCAAAATGTACTCACCGGTGACTCCAATTTTTTTCCCCCCTGAAGAAACAGCTGGACGGGTGGCCCCGGCTGGCCAGTGGGACTCTTGTTATTCTGACCCTTTTTAGTGCGCGTTTGGGGCAACAACCGTTTTTTGTGGCGCTCTCTTCTGGTTCAAAAGTGCCCTGCATGTGAATTTGCTTTTCCTGCCTTCTGATTGGATGAGCGCCGGTGTGACGCGGTGCCTCTGTCACCGTGGCGGTTGGTATACGTTGGCATCGGAGCGTCTGCCAACGTCTGAGACCGGCTGGCAGTGTATCGGAGGTGTCGAGTGCGGTGCCGCTGGAGCTCACTCACCAGCTGGTGTTAGGGCCACAGAATGAAGGCCAAGGAGAAGAATAGAAAGAGAAACAGAAACTTCTCCTCCAATTGTTTGATTTGTCTCTTCTGAGCTTCGATGAATTCTTTCAGCTCTTTGTTCCTCTAGGACGGACAAATGGAAAGTGGCATTCAAAAGCCAGTAAGCGTGCAAGTAAGTGCCGGGCTGGCTTTGGGCCCTTACCTGTTGCGCGCTGTGCAGCAGATCCATTCTCTCTTGGAGGATGCAAGCGTCGCGCTCCCTCAACTCGCACATCAGGGCTCACTTCCATTGGTCCACGGCGCTCCTAAGCTCTTCTCTCTGATCCGCCGTCAGCACGTCATTCACGCCAGCGTGGCTGGCTTTTTCGCCGTCCGTGGCGGGGCAGTCCCGCTGCGGTAGCGCCTCGTACAACATGGCCTCCAGCTCCAGGATCCTCTGGGCCGCAATCCTCGTCCATCAGTGGTCCGGCGGGAGATTTGAGGGCGGCTTACCTTATGAGCCTGGTCCATGGAACACTTCCTGAAGTCCAACTCTTCATCCAGGTAGCCCTTCTGCTTGCAGAACATATCCTAGCACAGCTCAAGGTCAGAATTGTTGGGGCACATTGCCGGAGTTCCCCTTGGCTGATGTCGCGTGTCTGTCTACCTTCTCACTTTCAATGTCCAACATCTTCTGTTGAAGTGCTGACTTGGTCACTTTGATGTATTCTAACCACTGAGGAAAGGCTGCTGTCACATAAGCAGAATGCGAGAGCGTGCGTGGACGTGCGCGTTACCTTCTCGGCTAGGGTGAGAAGGGTCCTGGCGTGAATCACGACCACCTGCTCCTCGTTGGTGAGATTCTGCAAGAGCCCAAAGGCACAGCGTCAACAAGCTTCTTTCAGCGCAAAGCCTTCCAAAAGTCACATTTGAGCCGCCGAGTCTCGTGGAGTGCGAACATAAGGAGTTTGACATACACTTACGGCGTTATAGCCCAGGATGTCCAGCTTCTTCATCAGATCACTGATGACGATGTCCGGGGGAAAGGCGCAAGGAGCAATGTAAGGTGTTCTGGGACCTCGGGTTAAGGTTAGGGTTGCAAGGGACGCCTTACGTACGCTCACGCCCTCGGCCTCGCAGTAGATCTGCAAAGGGCTGAGGCCGTCTGGGAAACGGACTTGCAGAAACTTCAAGACGGGGGAGCGCCACTCCCTCTCCTGAAAGGCAGAGGCATGCATCCGTCCGTCCGTCCGTCCGTCCGTCCGTCCGTCCGTCCGTCCGTCCGTCCGTCACATCTCTGGCCTCAACACGCTTGTGCGAGTCTTCCCACCTCCAGCTCCAGGATGCGGAACTCAAGCAGTTCGTTTTGGTCTCGGATATCCTGGATGTGCTCTTTCAGACGCGCTTCTTCCGCCTCCATCCGCCTGACCTGAAAAGACAGTCAGACCTCATCTGCGGGGCTTCCCGACAGGTGTGACGCCAAGCGACTCCGCCCAGCGCCTTTCTTTCCGTCACCTTTTCGGCCAACTGCTGATTGCTCTGACGCAGCAGCTGCTTCTCCTCCACCCACTTGACATTCTAGAAGAGACAAACGCGTGGACAGCTTTGGAATGTTGTGTCATTTTCATCCACAAATTCTTTGGTTGACTGGAAAATGACATTTGCTTTTCTCCGCATTTTCCCAGCCACGTTCGGGGGGGGGGGGGGGGGGGGTTGGTCCAGTAATGCCAGACGGATGAGTGACTGAAGAATGTAGCTATTTTGTCTGAGAAAAAGGTGTGCTCATTGATGAGCTTACCTGTCCTTGTTGCTTCAGCGCTGACTCCAGATCTGCTACTCTGCTTTGATAGTGACCCATTTCTACCATCAGCTTTTCTCTGGTCTGAAAGGAGGAGGAGGGAGGCTCCTCCTCCTCCTTTCAGACCAGAGAACACCCGAGGCTGGGTGAGAACGGGGAGGCTGCGACCCGGCCGGGGGTTGCGGGAAGGGGCGCCACCTTGATCTCCTTCTCGGCGTCGTAGTCCCCTTCGTTGGTCTGGGCTAGCAGAGCGTAGGCTCGTTGCAGCGCTTGATATTCTTGCCTCAGCTGGCGGTAGCGAAGCTCCGCCTCTTCATGCACACACCAATGCAACACAGCACTAGTACCAGAATCAGTCAGACCGGCGACAAAGCACCCGCGACGCAAAGACGAGTCCGATTCCAGGCTGAAGAGGAATGTTTGGTGCCAATACGCTGGCAGAAATGGCGGGCTACCTCTTCGGGTTCCGTGTCGGGGGTTCTGTCGGTGTGAAAAGACAAGGACGATCCGTCCGGGTCCACCAACACGTCTTCGTCGTAGCCGTAAAATGTTTCGATGACCTGCGGGCGCGGAAGCAAACATCTCTCTGAACAAACTGAAGCGACACCTCACGATGAATCGACGAGAGGAACGATAGCGAGAAAAAGGCCATTTCATCTTGCGCAACACCAAGCAGCCGCAAACAAACAGACTCACCTTGCAGGACCTCACGCTTTGTTCCTCCTCAGAGATTCTCGACGTCGGTATCGTAGCAGCAAATCTCTCTCCTGTCGACACAAATAATCCGCCTTTGAGATTCTTTGGATGCAAAGGGAACGAACGGCTCCGGCGCAGAAACAAACGCGACTCACAATGACATTTCTGACATGAGCTCCTGTCTCCAGAGCCTGAAAAACACGTCACCGGCGATGATTGGAGGGACGCTCGTCTTTTCCAAAAGTGACAACTACAGGGTGTGTCAGGGTTTTCCAGATTATCTTTATCGTATCATTGTGTTGCTTTGACTTTGACTGCGACCTGTAATAAATAATATTATTTATCCCTTATTTATCCCTATCGCTTATCCCTTCCTACACAAAGTCGTAAAACACCCCTTGCTATGTTTTGACTAGAGGTCAAGGGCTTCCTCTATTCAATCCACTCTTACACCCACCCTGTTTCTCTTAATTAAAATGCTCGTGCAGGAGCCGAGAGTCAGACTTCATTCGTACAACGGATGGACTCTCCACCTGCAGGTGTCCAAAAGAACTTACTTGTCTCCCGTGTGGTTCTTGCAAAATAAGTTGGAGCGAGCGCAACTCTAACAGGGTGCATTTTGCCACTAGCTGCTGTCAAACGCACCTCTCGAATTAAGGTGCCCCCGGCTTCCCAGTAACGGGTTTGTTTTAGCCGGGTTCGGAGATTCGTCCGTAATCTAACCACCCGAGTTAAATTAACTCCTCCGGAATCAATCTAATTTCTGTACGACGCCAATCCCTCTCAAGTCACCCGAAGCGCGTGCCGAGTAACTCAATTCGAGGCAGGACTTCGAAGTGACCGCATCGTATTGATGGCTCCCCGCTAATGTTTGAAGTTCTTATTCGTTACGGATATTTTTTTAGATGTCTTTGTTAAGACCTCAGGGATTCGTTTGTATAGCGCACCCAAGCACTAGTTTTGCCGAAGTAAATGTCAATATGGGTCCGTTCCACTTGGTCGCTCATGCAGCGAGCCGACCAACTTTTTTATTCGAAAGAGAATCGAATTAATAAAAGTGTGACAATAATAGCATTTAAGAAGAAAATTAATGCACCCTATATGATTAATTCTAACTTCGTATACGTAGATCTAGCACTTGACCGTCGGAGTTCTTCACCCCACTTAATTGCTTCGAAGAGAATAGCGACTTTCTTAAACCGAATAAAAATGTCGTGCTGTCTTTAGATTTGCCCAATAATTAATTTGGAAGGCAAGTCTATTTTTTGATCGTGTCCTATTTAACTTTTGACGCGGCCCGACAAAAAGGGGAACTGGGCCGCGCCCGACGGACAATCGAAATACTTTTATCCTCCACCAACTTCACTAATTTATTTTAATCATCGTCGTTATGTTATTTAAAGGAAGTAAATTCTCAACCGAATTCACTTTCAACGAACTCAACTCTTCCGTTAAATATTTACGAAAGTTATCTAATTCTCTAACTTGCTCAGAGTTACTTTTTACGCGGCCCGTCAAAAAGGGGAACTGGGCCGCGCCCGACGGACAATCGAAATACTTTTATCCTCCACCAACTTCACTGATTTATTTTAATCATCGTCGTTATGTTATTTAAAGGAAGTAAATTTCCAACAATTCACTTTTAACGAAATCCACTCCTCCTTTAAATATTTACGAAACTTATTTAATTCTCCAACTTCCTCGGAGTTACTTTTTCCGCGACCCGTCAAAAAGGGGAAGCGGGCCTGAGCCTTTCAAATAGTTAAATAACTTTCCGTTCTACACAAAACCAATAATCTGATTTAAACACTTCCTTTAATTTTATTCAGACGAAACAACTTTCGAACAGATCGAAATTCACTCGTGGCTCAGATAACTACGGAAGTTATTTAAGTCTCTAACTTGTTCGGAGTTCCTTTTTACGCGGCCCGTCTAAAAGGGGAAGCGGGCCTGAGCCTTCGGTTGCATATTTAGTACAAATCCGCGCACAACGAAGTAAGTAATATACAAAACACATTTATTGAAGAAACATGGAATAGAATTACAAATCTCAATTACTCCAGAAACTGAACAACTTCACTCACTGATACCCGTGTTAATAAAATCATTCAATCCCAGAACAATTCGATTGCAAAACACAGTTCATAAAAAAGGGAAGAGGTAAATACCAGTTGCGTGCTATTTTTGGTGGAAGCAAAGTCGAGTGATCAGTTCGATCTTGCTTCTAAAATCCAAATTAGAGAAACAGGCTGGCCACGAGGAAGCCGGCGGCCCGATGACTATTCCCCCCTCTCGCTAAAATACATAAAAACGGTCATCCTCACCAATTTCTCGTTTAAAGTTGTCCAGTCCAATTTTTAGGAGTAAATCCAAGTTAATTTCAGTCCAGTGATCCTGCGTCTCACACAAAGATCTTTGGGACTTTGGAAAAAATCTTGAAACTCCTCCGGGCCTCTTCACGTATCAGAGCTCCTTTGGGGGGAAAAGCCCTGAAGCTTCTCCAGCAGGACCTTTTATAGACCTCTCCGTCCCCCCCCTCCCCTTTCTTTTCTCCGGTACTTTCCCTATAGGGTAAGACTGCCCAGTTTTCCCACGCCTATAGAAGGGACTGGCCAGCTTTCTCACGCCTATAGAGGGAACTGGCCAGTTTCCCACGCCCATAGAGGGAACTGGCCAGCCTCCCCACGCTTTGTTATCTGTGGCCTTCAGCCGCTGTTTCCGCCCTGACCACGCAGTACTTTCCACCAAATGCACAGCTAGTGGTAAAACCTTTCACTTCCCCTTTTCACCTTTGACCTACTTTCTTAAGCAATTTGTGTCACGCCACTATTCCCATAGTGACGGGTTTCTTGATCAAATTGACAAATAATATTGCTTAAAGCGGTTACAGAATACATTTTTAGCCAAGCAAAGAAATCAAAAAATAAAAATCACATAATAAAAATCTCATTTGTGCTTCTCCAAACAATTTGTCACGCCACTGAGAAGCCACTATTCTCAGTGACGGGTCTCTTGATCAAATTGACAAATAATATTGCTTAAAGCGGTTACAGAATACATTTTTAGCCAAGCAAAGAAATAAAAATAAAAATCACATTTGTGCTTCCATGCGTGACTCACACTCTGACACCGTGTTCCTTTTTTATATCCATTTTAACCGGTTTAGCTTATTCTGGCCCCTCTTTTGGTCTCACGTTTCGGTCTGGCGCCATCTTTTGGACAAATTTGGAATTTCAGCTCTGCCAATTTATTCCTGTGAACAATCCATATTCTACCATTTGGGCCATCTCTACCCCCATGTTACACGACACCCTCCCCTTGGATTGAAAACAGGTATAAATTATCCCTGATCCCCAAGAGCTACACAGCCATGTCGTCGTCTTCGTCTGAGATATTCACAACCTCAGCGGTTGTTGAAGTAGGGCAGGCCGCTGCCATGTCTCCCTGCCGGGCGATCTCTGCGAGGGCGTTGATCAGGCGCGACAACCGACTAGCAGCGTTGTCGTCGTCAGCGTGGTTCTCCACGGCGAGGGCTCTCAGCCCCGGTGTTGAACGCCCCGTGGCCACACTCTCGACATCTGCCTCCTCATTTTCAGCCTCGCTCCCGCGTCCTCCGTCTCGAGCCTCATCGTCGTCCTCAGACTCAGAAGGAGCTGCATCCACATCCAGCGGGCTTATCAGCCGTACGGGGCTGGTGGGCGAGTCGAGGGGAGGATCATCATTGTAGCCAGGCCCTCCATACGTACGGCTGCCGTCTGGATCCCGACGCCCCATGCAACCCTCGCATGGCTCTCTGCACCGGACGTAAGACCCATCCAGGGTCCAATGTCCAACACACCGTCCTCCTCCCCGACGCGCAGGCCGGACAAGCCCCACAGGGGCCTCGCTGGGCATCCCCATAGGTCGGTGTAATCCATATCCTGCGTTTGGGTGTGTGTAAAAGTCAGCCGGGAGAAAGCGATGAGGAGCGCTCACTGTCAGACAGCGCCCACATTGCCAATGTGAAGTGACGCATCGGGTGCCGTTCTGTTGACGCCAGGTCATGTGAATCAAAGGCCAGATAGTGCCGTGGGTTACTCCTGCTCCATGCATGAGAACCGTACGTGCCATCAGGGGCCCTGTAGTTGTCTCGAGCAGAGTCGCGGTGGTCATCAAATCCGCACATCCTTCCCATGCAATCCAGCATAAATTTTGCCCACTACACATTGGTCAATTTTATCAAATTCTCCCGGAGTTACCGTCAACAAATCGGCAGGAGTGGGTAACCGTTGAACCCATAAGTGCCTTGCCGACGGGTACAACCGGTGTCTGCCCTGGTCACTGCTGGGCACAGCAATTTGTCTCTGTACCTGCCATAACCATGGAAATGAACTATTTAGCCAAAATTCAAAATCCACTGGTTCCTTATTTGGGTTGAACTTCCTCCCTCCCCTTGTTGACACTGCGACAGGGGACTTCATCTTTTGAAATTTATAGGCCCACATTATCACATGATAATTATTCTCACAAAATTGTCCCACGTTAAAGTAACACGCATTTAACCTACTAAAAACTCTCTGACAGTCCCAAAATACTGGCTTCTGGCTGTCGGACAGGCTTCTCGGCACCCGGTTAAGGCGACGCTTACTTAAATAATCCTGAGTTTTTTCACAAACCAAATCTAAACAACTCCAGCACGGCTCCCATCCGGGATAAGTGCCACGGCACGTGGAGTTTTTCATTGGGGCCGGGAATGAAAATTCATCCGGCCTTTTCCCACTCTTTTCCCAATACCCTCCTTTTGATTCGGGCAACGGGACACACGAGGCATTGCTATACCATTCCGCATGCTCCTCGCCCACTTTCAAAATCCAATTTCTTTTAACAATTTTCTCTTCACGTTTGTTCTTGCAAATCAAGCTTATCGTTAGATTAGCAAAGTTTTCTGGCGCCTTGAAGTACCTCATATCACAAGCACTGATGTTACTTATTATTTGCCCTGTCCAATTCACGAGACCCAAATGATCGGGAAAGTGAGTTACTTCACTCACTATTTCCCTTTTTGTCTTATACCGTCTTTCCTCCTCGTCTCCTGCGCGCGGAATTGCTCCTGGTTCCAGTGGCAAGGCGATCATCTTCTCTCGTCGTCGCAGCACCGATGTCCAATATTGTCTGGTAGCGATGTCTGGTGCTATGGATGTATTCCATTTCACGGTGACGCTTCCAAAGTCCACTGCCCAACAGGTTTGATTGAAGAGTTTCGTTCCATCGTACTCGATATTGATCATCTCCATCGGATCATAGCGGGCCGCGCTCTTCCAAAGTGTGAAGCTGAGTAGGATGCCTGTCAAAATGACTGAAAGTATTATAGCTGTCAGCCAATCCGTCACCAGATTCTTCTTCCATGATATCGCCGGCTGAGGGAAAGTAGATGGTCTCCATTCAATTGTACTCCAATCCATTGGAGGGTTGTCGGGTAGATTCGGTGGTTCGTTGCAAAAAGGCGAAGTGCTGGGAATCTCATACCCGCTGTCTGCAAATAAAGTTGCTCCTGGACTTTCAAAGTTCGGCTCTGGATCCTTTTTCACGGGAACTGCGTTCGCGTAGATTGGCTCCAGAGCTATCCATTCCTGATTTACATAAATCTCTTGCTCTTCTTCCATGAAAAACGGATTCCTCCAGTTCTTCCCATCGTTGTCTGTGGAAGCCCCGGTCCCGGGGCTCAGCCTACCCGCTGGTTCCACCGGGTTGCAACCAGCGGGATCATCCGTGTAGCCTGGGGGGGCCATTGGTGACTCCCCACTCTCCAGGCTCATTGTTCTCTTTCTCTTGACTCCGCGCGGGAAGTTCATGGTTGGTCACTTCTCAGGGCTGAATGAAGATCTGGTTCTTCTCTCCTGGCTTTATAGGGGATCTTCCAGCCCCTCCTCCTTCCCTGGCTCCTCCCTTGTGCCAAGGAAAACGTCCACCTCCTTGGCCAAGGTGGTCACTCCTTCTGCTGTCCCCGTCTGGTTTTCTTTCTGTTCTTGGTTATGTACAGTCCATTAATGATACATTGTCATCATACTTCTATATACACATGTATACATACACAATTACATGCCTATTCATTTACATATACACGTATGTACACATTCTTTTATTTTTTTTTTTCAGTTGTCTTCCCCCTGGGAATCTGGCTGGCTCCACAGCCTAGTCAATTCCTCTACTGCGGCCCGACCCCTCTTTTTCTTTTGAGGTTCTGTTTTTGTGGACCACACTGCATAATAGGAGGCCGTTCGAGCCAACGTTCCCAGCGGCCTATCGGATGCAGACGGACCTGGTTCCTCGGGCCTGGTGTCTACCGCATCATTCGACATGTTGTTCTCTTGGCTACCGGCTTGTTTCCTGGTTTCGGAGGCTTTGCGCTTCATTTCTGCCAGCACTGGACATGTCTTAAGGGTGCGGTGACGCTCCGGACCCCATCTGGTGTTTCCTTTTCCATCACATCCAGGCGTGGGACACACCTCGAGGCTCCCCACATACACCGGGCAAGCTCTAAATGAGCGGTGGTGTGTTGCCCCTGGTCGGGCGCTACCGCTCCCGTCGCAGCCAGGAGTAGGGCAATTTGCCGGATACAACTTCGTCCAATCAAAAGGGGTCCAGTCTTGTAGAATCCTCCTGGGTTGGTCACTTACGCCACCGCCCTCCGCTTTTGGACATGATAAGTTTCCCTCCTGGACTTTTGCTTCTGGCAGGAGTGAAGTGGGTTGACTTTCCACTCGGACTTCTGGTTCTGGCGGGAGAGAAGTTGTTTGAATTTCCACTTGGGCTCCTGCTTCTGGCGGGAGAGAAGTGGTTGAATTTTCCTCCGTCACCACCGATTGGAACATGCTTCCTCCAGCTGGACATCCCTGTGCCAACTCCTGGCTGGGACCTTTATCCCATTCTCTTGCTTCCGACCGGTCAAGGTCATCTGTCTCCTTGGCCTTTTCTTGAGGTTCTATCTCCGCTACTGTGCCGTGCTCCTTTCTCGTTTGTATTTGTTCCCTAAAAATATCCCGTATCTGGGACCCGGTGTTTCTTATGGCTACAAATTGGCTAAGCCTTTTGGCCTCCAATTTGATTCCCAGTGAATATATTCCTTCGTAAGGAATGATGGCCATTTTCACTGTAATCCCTACCAGTGCTGCTTCACCCTCATTCACTATAAGGACTGATCCGACTTTATTCCCAGGGGCAAAACAGTATATTCCCTTTTTGGTCACATACTGAAAGTCTTTGTTACTTGTGTCCAAAACACTTCGATAGCAGTACATGTTGCTCACGGTCGGGCTTGTTTCCGCAGGGGCTGCCTCCACTTTGACCAATGGTGCATCCTTGCACGCCAACAACTGGGCTATAGACCGAGCCCAAGTCATGGGCCTCCAAGGTCCCTCAAGCAGGTCCCCAAGGACTGCGGTTCCTCCTGCGGAAAGAACCGACTCACGAGCAAACAAGGCCATTTCGTCGGCCTTTTCTGTATAACTGTCGGGGGCAGGCCGGCCGACTGGCCTTGGCCAAGGCCAACAATGGCCCAAGGCCAGATAAAGGTTCTTCATGGCCTGATTATTATCATATGCCGGCCAAGATGCTCCTCCCAACACTGGATAGAGGGTCGCCAGGGGGGTCATTGCCCTGGTGATTTGCCATCCCTCTGCTTCTCCGACTTTCAATAATTTTCCTCTTGCCATGCGATTTAAACACATGAGGCAATATTTCAGCTCATCGCCGTCCCAAACACACGTGCACGAGCTAATTTGTCGAGCCCGTACATCTGTAGTTGGTCCGATCTCCCACTGTGAAAAAAACACCATTCGTGCCAAGATGGTAATTCGACACTGGTGGCATACCATGGCATCTAATACTTTGACTGGAAGCTTGTCCTCATTTCTCTGGGCAAATTCCAGCTCTCTTACTTCGGTGGTCAGTACAGGTGACATCATGAAGCCTACTCCCGACCACATAGTAGGCAACAGGTTGGGTGTCAAACAAATGACACAAGCTTCGTTGACCCATGTCCAGTGAAAATGTTCTGGTCCACCGGGTGTGCAACCCCGCTTGGCCAATCTCACCAGATTTAGGGCCCTTCCGGTCTGGATCCCATTTGGTGTTCTTCTTACGATGACCGCACCTTTGTGTGCGGCCATGCGCACGAAGGCTGGGATTGTTCCGTGGTCCGTTGCCATATGTTATTTAAATTACTTCTTGGCTTGACTCGGGTCAGCCGATAACGGCTTCAGCTGTTCAACTCCTTGGATACCTTTCTTCTTTAGTCGTACTGTGTTTCTATCCAAAACTTCACTAACTATGTCCGAGCAGTCGTACTGGGCCTTCACTGCCGTGTTGCTGTTCAGGTCCCTCGACTTGATCCACACCTTCTGTCCAACGCTGATCCGACACTTCTCTTTATTCTGGGACAGCCGTCTTGGGTTCTGCCCACTTCTTGTGACACAAAGAGTCGTTGGTTCAGTTATTCGGACGGGGAGGGCCGGCTGCTTCTGCTCCTCCCGTTTAGGTCTGCAACCAAATCAAGCAATTTAGTACTCCACTCTTTTCCGTTTGCATTTTTTCCCAACCAGGTTTTGACCAGACCAATAGTACTTTCTGCCACCCCATTTGCTTGTGGTGTATAAGGAGGCGAATAGACTCTGA
The DNA here is from genome assembly GCF_024217435.2 of Syngnathus scovelli. Lineage (NCBI taxonomy): Eukaryota > Metazoa > Chordata > Actinopteri > Syngnathiformes > Syngnathidae > Syngnathus > Syngnathus scovelli. The sequence goes on along the minus strand of NC_090847.1, from coordinate 650,661 downwards.
CTATTCCCCACCTACGACACCATTCGTCCACCTGGGCGTTTTTGAAATGTGTTCCATTGTCTGTTCTCAACTCTTTTGGGATTCCTAGCCACATGCACCCATCTTCTAGTGTCTTGATCACACTGTTTGCATTGGCTTTTCTCACTGCTTTCAGCCCGACGTGTCCTGACATCGAGTCAACCAGCACAACAAGGTATTTCTCACCCTTTGCGCCACTTATTCCCATGGGGCCAGCTACGTCCATACAAACCGAGCCCCACGGCACAGTACTCCTAATCTTCAATCCATCCGTGCGTCGTCCTCTTCGCCCTGCGTTGTATTTGTTGCACGGATTACAATCCCGCAGGACCGCACGAATCGTCCGGTCAGGGACCCAGAGTTCCAGCATCTCTAACTTTTTTCGCGTAGGCAGTGGACCCGCGTGGCCTAGTGCTTCATGCACTGCCGACACGACTTGCCTCACGCTCTCATCTGGGACCACTTTTCCGCGAGGGGTCTTGTCCCATTTTTCTGCTCCTACAACTTTTATTCTTCTTTTCTGGACGTATCAATCAACTTCGTTATTACCTCTCCAATAAGCTCCTTCTTTCACATGAGATTTCTGGTGAACCACATCCAGACTCAAATTTAGCCGTAACTCGGCTATCTTTTTCCACACTTCATAGTGGGCCACTAGTTTTCCTTTCGCGCCCTCGAAGCCATTCTCTTCCCAAATGGCTAGATCGAATTTGAGAGCTTGCTCACAATAATGACTATCAGTTATAAGTCTTACGCGTCCAGCGTGATTTTTTTTTTTCTAACAGTCCTTCCAACACTGCCGTGGCCTCTCCTGTTTGCGCGCTGCCGGGTGTCTTTCCTTTGCGGCGGCAACGCTCCACTCCATTTTGCTTCAGAACAAAACCCCAGTGGGCATTCTGCTCTCCTTCCTTTCTTGACCCATCGGTGTAAAGAGTCCATTCATAGGGCTTCTCTTCATCCGCGTTGAGAGGCATCCTGCCTCTATCGACGGGTTTGATCCCACTATGTACTCAGTCCATTTCTGAGGCCACTTCTCTAAGCCTCCTCCATACAATATTACACATGCTGGTTCTTCATGTCGTCTTGGAAAGTCTGGATTAGACCCCTCCTTTCCGGTTCCTTTCATAGGATTTCCAGGTTCGGGATCCAATCTCCTTCCACCGCTAGCCATCCTTTCAATGAGTAGCAGTTTCTCTAGTTGTAGGGTCGAGCTGTCTCCTTTCGAAGCCTTTCCGTGCGCATTCGGAACAGGGTCGATTCAGCTCTTAGTTACTCAGCGGCGCCCTTTGCGTCGCCTCTACTCAGAACACCAATATGAGAACTTTTGCCTCGCTTATTGATGCTCTCAACGGTGGGATGCACTTCTTTTTCTTTTTCCTTTTTCCCCACCAGGTTTTCTACTGACAGGAAATTCTAACAAGGGTATATTCAATTGCAAATTCAAACATTATTGTAGCGAACAGGAAATGACGACTAATCATCAGCCCGAAGCCACTCAGCCTTTCAATTCTTGGGAACCTGTAAGTCACAGAAGGTCTCCAACAGTTAAGAATCATGTACCATACAAGCCTTAGAAGAATTATCTTGGCTGTTTTTCTTCTGCCTGGAGAGTAAGTATAGTTACTACTCCTGGTCAGCCTTTACTGTAGTCTTCAACAGCAGGAAAAAAAAAAAAAAGAGAAAAGGGCGGAAAGAAGAAAAATCCTTTTGTGAGTTCAGCGGACAAAAATCTGTAATCCTCTGATGCGTCCGGGAACAAAAACCCTTGTAATCCACACAGGTGTCCGGGAACAAAAATCTTGTAATCCACACAGGTGTCCGGGAACAAAAAAATTTGTAATCCACACTGGTGTCCGGGAACAAAAATTTTGTAATCCACACAAGTGTCCGGGAACAAAAAATTTGTAATCCACACAGGTGTCCGGGAACAAAAAATCTTGTAATCCACACAGGTGTCCGGGAACAAAAAATTTGTAATCCACACAGGTGTCCGGGAACAAAAAATCTTGTAATCCACACAGGTGTCCGGGAACAAAACAAAAATTTGTAATCCACACAAGTGTCCGGGAACAAGAAAATTTGTAATCCACACAAGTGTCCGGGAACAAAAATTTTATAATCCACACAGGTGTCCGGGAACAAAAAATTTGTAATCCACACAAGTGTCCGGGAACAAAAATTTTATAATCCACACAGGTGTCCGGGAACAAAAAATTTGTAATCCACACAAGTGTCCGGGAACAAAAAAAATAAAATAAAATTTTGTAAGGGAGAAATGAAGGTTTATTATAAAGTTAAATTGAGAAAGAAAAACGAAAAGGAAGAGGGGAGACAAGTCTTCTCTTTTTATCTTTCAAAAGGCCTCTCTTCAGTCGGTCTCCTAATTGGTTGCCTTCTCTTTGGCCTTGGTTTTGGCATGAAATCTAAAACATTTGCAGGCTCCTCATCGACTGGTTCATCTTCTGTATTTATACCCAATATCCGTGCCCATGTACCGGCCCCTCTTTCTCTTGCAAGTTCTGCCGCATACTCTGCGTACACTACAAACATTACTTTCAGCACCCCATACAAGTACAAGCTGTGAAGGATCTCCTCCTTACTCATGCTTAAAGTAATGTGCTGAGGGGTCACGGTCACCGTTTACCATGACACAATACAGTTCTAATCCTCCCGTGCTATCAAGGTTCTTTTCTAGGAAACTCTATTCCTTAAAGAGACTGTACTTATGTCACTCAAGGCCGTTCTGACATTTATTTGTATCAGTGAGCGGAATTAAGACAGTTTCTGGGAAGAAAAAACTGAAAAACTCCACACAGGTTCGTTTTGGAGCTGTGAGCAAAACAAAAAAAACAAATGTTCTTCTATTGTCTCATTTTTATTTTTTTTCTAAACTTTTACTCACAACCCCCCTCCTACTCGTTGGGCGCCAAAATGTCAAACGCACCTCTCGAATTAAGGTGCCCCCGGCTTCCCAGTAACGGGTTTGTTTTAGCCGGGTTCGGAGATTCGTCCGTAATCTAACCACCCGAGTTAAATTAACTCCTCCGGAATCAATCTAATTTCTGTACGACGCCAATCCCTCTCAAGTCACCCGAAGCGCGTGCCGAGTAACTCAATTCGAGGCAGGACTTCGAAGTGACCGCATCGTATTGATGGCTCCCCGCTAATGTTTGAAGTTCTTATTCGTTACGGATATTTTTTTAGATGTCTTTGTTAAGACCTCAGGGATTCGTTTGTATAGCGCACCCAAGCACTAGTTTTGCCGAAGTAAATGTCAATATGGGTCCGTTCCACTTGGTCGCTCATGCAGCGAGCCGACCAACTTTTTTATTCGAAAGAGAATCGAATTAATAAAAGTGTGACAATAATAGCATTTAAGAAGAAAATTAATGCACCCTATATGATTAATTCTAACTTCGTATACGTAGATCTAGCACTTGACCGTCGGAGTTCTTCACCCCACTTAATTGCTTCGAAGAGAATAGCGACTTTCTTAAACCGAATAAAAATGTCGTGCTGTCTTTAGATTTGCCCAATAATTAATTTGGAAGGCAAGTCTATTTTTTGATCGTGTCCTATTTAACTTTTGACGCGGCCCGACAAAAAGGGGAACTGGGCCGCGCCCGACGGACAATCGAAATACTTTTATCCTCCACCAACTTCACTAATTTATTTTAATCATCGTCGTTATGTTATTTAAAGGAAGTAAATTCTCAACCGAATTCACTTTCAACGAACTCAACTCTTCCGTTAAATATTTACGAAAGTTATCTAATTCTCTAACTTGCTCAGAGTTACTTTTTACGCGGCCCGTCAAAAAGGGGAACTGGGCCGCGCCCGACGGACAATCGAAATACTTTTATCCTCCACCAACTTCACTGATTTATTTTAATCATCGTCGTTATGTTATTTAAAGGAAGTAAATTTCCAACAATTCACTTTTAACGAAATCCACTCCTCCTTTAAATATTTACGAAAGTTATTTAATTCTCCAACTTCCTCGGAGTTACTTTTTCCGCGACCCGTCAAAAAGGGGAAGCGGGCCTGAGCCTTTCAAATAGTTAAATAACTTTCCGTTCTACACAAAACCAATAATCTGATTTAAACACTTCCTTTAATTTTATTCAGACGAAACAACTTTCGAACAGATCGAAATTCACTCGTGGCTCAGATAACTACGGAAGTTATTTAAGTCTCTAACTTGTTCGGAGTTCCTTTTTACGCGGGCCGTCTAAAAGGGGAAGCGGGCCTGAGCCTTCGGTTGCATATTTAGTACAAATCCGCGCACAACGAAGTAAGTAATATACAAAACACATTTATTGAAGAAACATGGAATAGAATTACAAATCTCAATTACTCCAGAAACTGAACAACTTCACTCACTGATACCCGTGTTAATAAAATCATTCAATCCCAGAACAATTCGATTGCAAAACACAGTTCATAAAAAAGGGAAGAGGTAAATACCAGTTGCGTGCTATTTTTGGTGGAAGCAAAGTCGAGTGATCAGTTCGATCTTGCTTCTAAAATCCAAATTAGAGAAACAGGCTGGCCACGAGGAAGCCGGCGGCCCGATGACTATTCCCCCCTCTCGCTAAAATACATAAAAACGGTCATCCTCACCAATTTCTCGTTTAAAGTTGTCCAGTCCAATTTTTAGGAGTAAATCCAAGTTAATTTCAGTCCAGTGATCCTGCGTCTCACACAAAGATCTTTGGGACTTTGGAAAAAATCTTGAAACTCCTCCGGGCCTCTTCACGTATCAGAGCTCCTTTGGGGGGAAAAGCCCTGAAGCTTCTCCAGCAGGACCTTTTATAGACCTCTCCGTCCCCCCCCCCTCCCCTTTCTTTTCTCCGGTACTTTCCCTATAGGGTAAGACTGCCCAGTTTTCCCACGCCTATAGAAGGGACTGGCCAGCTTTCTCACGCCTATAGAGGGAACTGGCCAGTTTCCCACGCCCATAGAGGGAACTGGCCAGCCTCCCCACGCTTTGTTATCTGTGGCCTTCAGCCGCTGTTTCCGCCCTGACCACGCAGTACTTTCCACCAAATGCACAGCTAGTGGTAAAACCTTTCACTTCCCCTTTTCACCTTTGACCTACTTTCTTAAGCAATTTGTGTCACGCCACTATTCCCATAGTGACGGGTTTCTTGATCAAATTGACAAATAATATTGCTTAAAGCGGTTACAGAATACATTTTTAGCCAAGCAAAGAAATCAAAAAATAAAAATCACATAATAAAAATCTCATTTGTGCTTCTCCAAACAATTTGTCACGCCACTGAGAAGCCACTATTCTCAGTGACGGGTCTCTTGATCAAATTGACAAATAATATTGCTTAAAGCGGTTACAGAATACATTTTTAGCCAAGCAAAGAAATAAAAATAAAAATCACATTTGTGCTTCCATGCGTGACTCACACTCTGACACCGTGTTCCTTTTTTATATCCATTTTAACCGGTTTAGCTTATTCTGGCCCCTCTTTTGGTCTCACGTTTCGGTCTGGCGCCATCTTTTGGACAAATTTGGAATTTCAGCTCTGCCAATTTATTCCTGTGAACAATCCATATTCTACCATTTGGGCCATCTCTACCCCCATGTTACACGACACTGCCTACGGACAATGACGTCGCGCTCGCGGCTCATGGTTGACGGGCTGAGCAGCCGGGCAAGTCCGTCGTTTTCAGCGCACAGCGAGTGGCAAAGGCGCTGACAAAACGGGAGCTTTGAGCTGCTGAAAACGGCAAAACAAGTCTAAAGCGTGTTCAAACGCGTGCGCACAATGCTCCTGCTTGAAAGGTCGGAATTTAAGGGGCCAATTTTTTGGATGGCGGCCGCCGGCCAAGCTTTGGACGGAAAAGGTTTCCTGGCGACAGCGAGCGAGCGCGGCGCTGCCGTACGTGCACCGAGTCGCCTGCCTGAAGACCTTGGACAAGTCGTCGATGATGTGCCGCTGCTCCACAACTTGAAGGAACTCCATTTCACCGTCCTGCTGGCCGCAACCGCGGTCCAGGTCATTGAGCGAACTAGGCCTTCTCTGTGGAACACAAATGCAGTGGACTCTGTTGGCACGCCGCCGTTGTCCGCGTCGACTTACCAAGCTTGCCATCTCCTCGTTCTCCTGGGTGACAAAGCGCACTTTGTTTTCAAGGCGACACAGCACCAGCGAGAGTTCTTCATTCTTCCTGCTCAGGCGTTTGTTTTTGTACAGGAGTGGCAGAAACTGGCTTTCTGTTTCTCTCAGTCGCTTTAGCTGCAAGCATGAAGTGCGGGATGTGAAAGACGCACAACACGCGGGCCAGAACGTATCCATTTCTTTTGCATCGGTTTGAACGGAATCGTGGCTTTGGCTCCCAATAAAAGACATCTACCAGGCAACCGACTCGCCGCGCCGCTCAACTAATAAGCAAGCGCAATGGGTGCCTCGCTGGATGGCGCGCATCAAACGTAGCGCAAACCTTCAAGCGTGCCGTCAATAAATTACCAGTTCATTGCGCTCTTCAGAAAGCAGGGCGTTTCGATCCTCCAGTTTCCTGATGACTGCGCTGAGCTCAGCGATTTTCAGATGAAACCGTCGCGTGTCCCGATCCTCCTGAGACTGAAAATGCCCCGCAACACACACACACAAGCACTCGTTCAAAGTTCAAAACTGTTTTTGTGCTACCTTCCTCCAGCAACGAACTAAGTCATGCGTACTGCAAGTGTGTGATGAGGTGGCTTACGCAATGAAGAGGATTGCTAGTAGCGGCGTTGACCCCACTTCCAGGGTAGTTTAGGCCCGCCCTTTGGGAATCCCTCAGGGCAGCGATCTGCTGCTCGGCAGCCTGAGTCTGCAGCTGAAGGCGGTGGACGTGGCCGGCCCCAGGGCTTCATCCAAAACACTAACCGCTCTGTCTTTCAGCTTGATCTCATCCGTCTGGATGTACAAACGGGGAGCGCTCAGGCAGGCGGGCAAACTCATTTGCCAGAATTGTGACAAAAACAAAGAGAGCAACCGGCCAATTTTTTTCTTGAATCGACTAGAACACCTTTGCTGTGACAAAAGCGAAGCGAGCAACCGGACATTTTCTTCTTGTGAAATAGAATAGAATAGAATGCCTTAGGTGTCATTGCACTGCAGGTATACAACGAAATTGGGAACATAGCCACGCACCGCGCATCTGATCAGTCCTACCAGTCGGCGGATCTCCCTCTCGCAGTCTCTCTTGGTTCGGCTCAGCTCCTCCCGATGCTGGTGATGAGCCGATCGGAGCTCGGCCGCTCGGGACTGCCAGGCCTGCTGGGCTGCTGCCAGGGCTTCTTCCGCGCTCCTGGTGGAGGCGACACCGCTCGGTCTCCCGACACCGCCGCGTCTCCTCCACCTCCGCCAGCAAAGCGCCCCCCCTCCTCACCTGAGCAGACATTGCGCCACACCGGGCCGTTGAGACCGCAACGGAGCGCCGCGACGCTTACTGGGGACAAGCTACACAATAAGGTAGCGGCCGCATCGAAGCCCGACGTGGCGTGCGGATAGTCAGACACGGATAGAGCGGATCACCTTGTCCATGGAGCCGTCCCTCAGGCTGAGGACCAAGGCATTCAGTCGCTGGATCTCTCCATCTTTGATTTTGATCACTCTCATCAGCTCCATTTCATGCTGCCGCAGTAATGTCTCCCTGGTAATGGCTAACTCTTTCTGCTTCTCCTCATGGAGTTTGCTTTTGAGTTCCGTCATGGCGGCGGTGGCACGGTGGTGCTCCGCCCGCAGGTCCTGACTTCTCTCTCTCTCCAGACAGCTGACCTGACATGACTTAGACTTAGACTTAGACAAACTTTATTGTCATCTTGTCTGCACATGGTGCATACAAAACGAAATTCCGTTGCATACGTCTTACAACAAAGTAGTGATATTGCAGTTGAATAGAAGTAACATATCCTATGAAAATATATATATATACATATACTATATATATATATATATATATATATATATATATTAAAAATAAGTATAAAGTGCAGCAGTGATAATTATGCAATAGTGCAAGTAGGCAAAACAGTATTCAAGAGTGTGCAGAGGAATGCTAAACCATGTATTAAACTTCTATTTAAAGGGTTTATACAAGTTCAGTAAAGTTGGTAGTGCGAGATAGTGCAAGATAGAGGTCCGTAGTGTCATAAAGTACAGTTCTGTGAATGTGTGATGCAGAGTTCAGTTTAGAGCTCAACAGTTCTAGTGTTCAACAGTCTGATGACAGCAGGGAAAAAGCTGTTGCAGAACCTGGTGGACCTGCAGCGGATGCTGCAAACCTCTTCCCAGAGGGCAGCAGGGAGAACAGTCCATGGTGGGGGTGTGATGGGTCATTGATGATGTTACGGGCACGGGACATGCAGCGCTGAGATGAAATGTCCTGAATGGAGGGAAGAGGAGCCCCTATGATCCTCTCTGCTGTCCTCACCACTCTCCTCACGTTCTTCCAATCGGAGGCGGTGCAGCCTCCACACCACACAGAGAGACAGCTTGTCAGAATGCTCTCTATGGTGCTCCTGTAGAACGTCCTCATGATGGGTGGGGGCAGGTGGGCTCTCCTCATCCTCCGCAGGAAGTACAAGCGCTTCTGTGCCCTCTTGACCAGTGCCGTAGTGTTCATAGTCCAGGTGAGGTCTTCTGTGATGTGGACCCCCAGGAATTTGGTGCTGCTGACCACCTCCACAGCTGAGCTGTTGATGATCAGTGGAGCGTGGTGAGGCTGTTTTTTCCTGAAGTCGACGATGATCTCCTTCATCTTCTCCTCATTCAGGATCAGGCTGTTTTCTCTGCACCAGCCCACCAGCTGCTCCACCTCCTCTCTGTAGTCCAGGTCGTTGTTGTCTCTGATGAGCCCCACCACCGTTGTGTCGTCTGCTGACTTCACGATGTGATTGGTGGTGAACCTGAGGACGCAGTCGTGTGTCATCAGGGTGCACAGCAGGGGGCTCAGGACGCAGCCCTGAAGGGAGCCTGTGCTGAGGGTGATGACATCAGAGGTGTTCTGTCCGACCCGGACTGACTGAGGTCTGTTGGTGAGGAAGTCTAGCAGCCAGTTGCGAAGGGGGGTGTTGAAGCCCAGGTGTTCCAATTTTCCTACCAGATGCTGTGGGATGATGGTGTTAAACGCTGAGCTGAAGTCCAGGAACAGCCTCCGCACATGGGTGTTCTTCTCCTCCAGGTGAGCCAGGCTCAGGTGAAGAACGGAGGAGATGGCTTCCTGAGTGGAGCGGTTTTGCCGGTCGGCAAACTGGAACGGGTCAAATAATAGGGGGAGTCTGGAAACGATGTGACCTTTAAGCAGCCTTTCGAAGCACTTCATCATAACCGGAGTCAGTGCAACAGGCCGGTAATCATTAAATGAGGTGATTTGAGGTTTCTTCGGCACCGGAATGATGGAGGCAGTCTTAAAGCACGCCGGCACTGTGGCTTGGCCCAGCGAGGTGTTAAAAATGTCTGTGATGACCCCAGCCAGATGACTTGCACATTCCCTGAACACACGCCCAGGAATGTTGTCCGGGCCAGGGGCCTTACAGGGGTTGACTCTCCTCAGGTTCTTCAACACATCGGCGGAGTCAAGGCAGAGTACCTCCTCTTCCTGATGGGGGACAGTTTTAACTGCTGGAGTGCCGTTTAGTGCCTCGAACCTCCCAAAGAAGTTATTTAGACCATTTAGAAAGTCAGCATCAACTACACCCACCGGGGGGGGGGAGGGTGAGTTGTCGTCTGTAATCGCCCGTATGCCTTGCCACATACTCCTGATGTTTTTGACGTCGTGGAAACGATCCTGAAATTTTCGACTGCGGTCTCGCTTCGCTATTCTGATGGCACGGTTCAAGTTGGCTCTCGCTGTCCTCAGTGTCTCCTTGTCGCCAGACTTGAAGGCAGAGTTCCGCGCTCGTAGCGTTTGACGTACCTCCTCAGTCATCCAGGGTCGTTGGTTGCCCCGGGTGATGATATTCTTAGTGGTGCTGACGTCCTCGGTGCATTTGTTGATGTAGGCTGACACAGTCATGGCACACGCATGTCTAATCTACATCGGGAAAAGTGGGAGGGAGGGAGGCAGGCAGGGAGGCAGGCAGGGAGGCAGGCAGGGAGGCAGGCAGTGTCTGTCTGTTGAGGTTTTCACCTTGTTCTTCTCCTGCTGAAGTTCTAACTGGACGTCCATCAGTTTGTTTCTCAGCTCGTCATTGGCGGCCTGAAGGGCGTCCGTTCGCTCCGCCTTGGCCCGCCCTGCCGGAGCTCGTTTGGACATCTCTTACTCGAGTCTCGCCCGGTCGTCAGTCAGAGATCACAACATTTGTACCTGGAGAGCACAAACGCAGCGCTGTTTTCCACTGGCTTCGAACTCAACTTCAATCGGTACCGTAACTTACAACATCATAAACATAGAACTAGCTTGACTTATTCATTGAATAAATGCATTTGGTTCTTCAAAACTGCATCACGCAACATAGCGTGACCGAGACGGCCGTTATCCACCTGCGTGAAGTTATTTGGTGAAATGAATGAGATGTTTAAGACACCATTGTTCTGTCTCTATGTAGATGAAGGGAAATAATCGATTGCTGAAGGTCCAAAGGTGTTGTGATAAACAAATAAACATATTAGTGATTAGTGACATATTTGTGATAAACATATTAGGCAGGATAATCACATATGTTAACGTGACTGCCCACACTGTATTTATTTATGGTTATTTGTTAAATCGAGTACTGTTAGACATGAAATAGGAAGTGTTTAACATAAATGGAAGACGAAAGGGGTACTCACCATTGTAGCTCCTGCTGGTCAATGATACGAGCCTCTTCTTGCAGTGGAAAACATACAGCCAACAAACACCGTGGAACCTAAAGGAATGAAATTAAACATTAACATTTAGCCTAAACCAACATTCACAGATACAACGCAACGCAAACTACACAAACGTAAATCTTTTTAAACACAATGAGTTGTACTTACCGTGTACGCTCTAGACGGTCCACTTGCAAGCAGAAAATAAAGATATTTCTGTTGATAATCGTCGTGTTTGTATCCGGTGTCTCGCTCAAGGCCATTGCGCCCACAGATTTGAATTTTGGCGAGAGTTCAGCCTATTGACGTTATTTCCGCGGTGTAATACCCGCATATCTGAAACGGCAAAGTTAAGAGTAGAGTTAAATAAAGTTTTTAGTCAACGCAATAATTTACAACCGTTGACCAGTCGAAATAATCGTCGAAATTTGGCGTCTGTGGCTGGAAGCAGACGCCGAGTTCGACATTCCTCCCAAACGCCACACTCCCTCGCTTTTCAGGGCTAAAAAAAAACAGTTGTAATTACCTTGTACGCTCTAGACGGTCAAGTTGCAAGCTGAAAACAAAAATATTTGCCTTGTAAGTCATCGTGTTACTAACCGCTGTGTCTTGTTTGCCAGAATTGCCGCTTTCCTACTTCCTGTTGCAAGCCACGCCCACGGATTATAATTTTGCCGTGAGTTCCGCCTATTGACGTCATGTCCGCGTCACATGACTGCGACGTAATATTATCTAAAACTGTTTGTGCGGTATTGTGTTGTTCTGTGCGGTATTGTGTTATTCTGTGCGGCGTCGTGTTGTTCAGTGCGGCGTCGTGTTGTTCAGTGCGACGTCGTGTTGTTCAGTGCGGCATGGTGTTGTTCAGTGCGGCATGGTGTTGTTCAGTGCGGCATGGTGTTGTTCAGTGCGGCATAATGTTGTTCAGTGCGGCATAATGTTGTTCAGTGCGGCATGGTGTTGTTCAGTGCGGCATGGTGTTGTTCAGTGCGGCATGGTGTTGTTCAGTGCGGCATAATGTTGTTCAGTAAGCCATAATGTTGTTCAGTGCGGCATGGTGTTGTTCAGTGCGGGATGGTGTTGTTCAGTGCAGGATGGTGTTGTTCAGTGCGGCATGGTGTTGTTCAATGCGGCATGGTGTTGTTCAGTGCGGGATGGTGTTGTTCAGTGCAGGATGGTGTTGTTCAGTGCGGCATGGTGTTGTTCAATGCGGCATGGTGTTGTTCAGTGCGGCATGGTGTTGTTCAGTGCGGCATGGTGTTGTTCAGTGCGGCATGGTGTTGTTCAGTGCGGAATGGTGTTGTTCAGTGTGGCATGGTGTTGTTCAGTGTGGGATGGTGTTGTTCAGTGCGGGATCGTGTTGTTCAGTACGGGGTGGTGTTGTTCAGTGCAGGATGGTGTTGTTCAGTGCAGGATGGTGTTGTTCAGTGCGGCATGGTGTTGTTCAATGCAGGATCGTGTTGTTCAGTGCAGCATGGTGTTGTTCAGTGCAGCATGGTGTTGTTCAGTGCGGCATGGTGTTGTTCAATGCGGCATGGTGTTGTTCAGTGCGGGATGGTGTTGTTCAGTGCGGCATGGTGTTTTTCAGTGCGGCATAATGTTGTTCAGTGCAGCATGGTGTTGTTCAGTGCGGCATGGTGTTGTTCAGTGCGACATAATGTTGTTCAGTGCGGCATAATGTTGTTCAGTGCGGCATGGTGTTGTTCAGTGCGGCATGGTGTTGTTCAGTGCGGCATGGTGTTGTTCAGTGCGGCATGGTGTTGTTCAGTGCAGGATGGTGTTGTTCAGTGCAGGATGGTGTTGTTCAATGCGGCATGGTGTTGTTCAGTGCGGGATGGTGTTGTTCAGTGCAGGGTGGTGTTGTTCAGTGCGGCATGGTGTTGTTCAGTGCGGCATGGTGTTGTTCAGTGCGGCATGGTGTTGTTCAGTGCGGCATGGTGTTGTTCAGTGCAGGATGGTGTTGTTCAATGCGGGATGGTGTTGTTCAGTGCGGGATGGTGTTGTTCAGTGCAGGATGGTGTTGTTCAGTGCGGCATGGTGTTGTTCAATGCGGCATGGTGTTGTTCAGTTCGGGATGGTGTTGTTCAGTGCGGCATGGTGTTGTTCAGTGCGGCATAACGTTTTTCAGTGCGGCATGTTGTTGTTCAGTGCGGCATGGTGTTGTTCAGTGCAGCATAATGTTGTTCAGTGCGGCATGGTGTTGTTCAGTGCGGAATGGTGTTGTTCAGTGCGGCATGGTGTTGTTCAGTGCGGCATGGTGTTGTTCAGTGCGGCATGGTGTTGTTCAGTGCGGCATGGTGTTGTTCAGTGCGGGATGGTGTTGTTCAGTGCGGCATGGTGTTTTTCAGTGCGGCATAATGTTGTTCAGTGCAGCATGGTGTTGTTCAGTGCGGCATGGTGTTGTTCAGTGCGACATAATGTTGTTCAGTGCGGCATAATGTTGTTCAGTGCGGGATGGTGTTGTTCATTGCGGCATGGTGTTGTTCAGTGCGGCATGGTGTTGTTCAGTGCGGCATGGTGTTGTTCAGTGCGGGATGGTGTTGTTTAGTGCAGGATGGTGTTGTTCAGTGCGGCATGGTGTTGTTCAATGCGGCATGGTGTTGTTCAGTTCGGGATGGTGTTGTTCAGTGCGGCATGGTGTTGTTCAGTGCGGCATAATGTTTTTCAGTGCGGCATGTTGTTGTTCAGTGCGGCATGGTGTTGTTCAGTGCAGCATAATGTTGTTCAGTGCGGCATGGTGTTGTTCAGTGCGGAATGGTGTTGTTCAGTGCGGCATGGTGTTGTTCAGTGCGGCATGGTGTTGTTCAGTGCGGCATGGTGTTGTTCAGTGCGGCATGGTGTTGTTCAGTGCGGGATGGTGTTCAATGCGGGATCGTGTTGTTCAGTGCGGCATGGTGTTGTTCAGTGCGGCATGGTGTTGTTCAGTGCGGCATGGTGTTGTTCATTTCGGCATAATGTTGTTCAGTGCGGCATAATGTTGTTTAGTGCGGCATGGTGTTGTTCAGTGCGGGATGGTGTTGTTCAGTGCGTTATAATGTTGTTCAGTGCGGCATGGTGTTGTTCAGTGCGGCATGGTGTTGTTCAGTGCGGCATGGTGTTGTTCAGTGCGGCATAATGTTGTTCAGTGCGGCATAATGTTGTTCAGTGCGGGATGGTGTTGTTCAGTGCGGGATGGTGTTGTTCAGTGCGGCATGGTGTTCAATGCGGAATGGTGTTGTTCAGTGCAGGATGGTGTTGTTCAGTGCGGCATGGTGTTGTTCAGTGCGGCATAATGTTGTTCAGTGCGGCATGGTGTTGTTCAGTGCGGCATGGTGTTGTTCAGTGCGGCATGGTGTTGTTCAGTGCGGCATGGTGTTGTTCAGTGCGGCATGGTGTTGTTCAGTGCGGCATGGTGTTGTTCAGTGCGGCATAATGTTGTTCAGTGCGGCATAATGTTGTTCAGTGCGGCATGGTGTTGTTCAGTGCGGGATGGTGTTGTTCAGTGCAGGATGGTGTTGTTCAGTGCGGCATGGTGTTCAGTGCGGGATGGTGTCTTTCAGTGCGGCATGGTGTCGTTCAGTGCGGCATGGTGTCTTTCAGTGCGGCATGGTGTCGTTCAGTGAGGCATGGTGTTGTTCAGTGCGGCATGGTGTTGTTTAGTGCGGCATGGTGTTGTTCAGTGCGGGATGGTGTTGTTCAGTGTGGCATGGTGTTCAGTGCGGCATGGTGTTGTTCAGTGCGGTATCGTGTTGTTCAGTGCGGTATCGTGTTTCTCAGTGCGGTATCGTGTTGTTCAGTGCAGTATCGTTGTGTTGTTCGTATTGTGTTGTGTTGTTCGTAATGTGTTGTGTTGTTCGTATTGTGTTGTGTTGTTCGTATTGTGTTGTGTTGTTCGTATTGTGTTGTGTTGTTCATATTGTGTTGTTCATATTGTGTTGAGTTGTTCGTATTGTGTTGTGTTGTTCGTATTGTGTTGCCTTTAACACTTAGCCTCTAACACTTAGCCTCTAACACTTAGCCTCTAGCATCTAGAAGGTAAATAAATAGGAAGGAAGGACTCACCGGTGACGTCTTCGCCCACGTCCAAGCGTTGTACTTTGTATTTTCATCCTTCTGACAGTGGAAAACATAGCCAACAAACACCGTGGAACCTAAACGAATGAAAGAAAACTATCATTTGGCCACAACCAACATTCACAGATACAACACAATGTGACGTGCGGGGTTGAGGTTAAAGGTTGAGTGAAGGGCCCTTGTTTTAAACTACTTTTTTGAAAAGGATTGGGAACAAGTAAGACGTATTTAATTTATTTAATGGGAAGTAGTAAGAGCTATTGAATTTAATCTATGTATTATATTCTATTGTATTGTATTCTGTTGTATTCTTTTGGATTGTATTCACACTAACCCCACTAAAACTTCAGCCCACAAAAACTCGCCTCTGGCGCCTAGCCTCTGGCACTTAGCCTCTAACACTTAGCCTTTAACACTTAGCCTTTAACACTTAGCCTTTAACACTTAGCCTTTAACACTTAGCCTTTAACACTTAGCCTAGAAGGTGAATAAATAGGGTTAAAGGTTGAGTGAAGGGCCCTCGTTTTAAACTACTGTTTTGAAAAGGAGTGGGAACAAGTAAGACGTATTTAATTTATTTAATGGGAAGTAGTAAGACTTATTAAATTTATTTAATCTACTTTTCTTCCCAGGCAAAATTTGATGTGCTGCAATTCCAAATTTCCAAAGTGAATGAAGGAATGAAGTCCTTTAAATTATGATTTTGTATAAATACTAGGCATTAACACAAAATCGACGGCACAAAATGGGCAGACTTTACTTGTTTGAAAAGGACTGGTTACAAGACAGACTTTTTTAATTTATTTAATGGGAAGAAGACTTAGTTTAATTGATCTATTTTTGTTCCCTGGCAAAATTCGATTTGCTGCAATTCCAAATTTCCAAAGTGAATGAAGGCAAGAAGTCGTTTAAATTATGATTTTGTTTAAATACTAGGCATGGACACAAAATCTACGGCACAAAATGGGCAGACTTTACTTGTTTGAAGAGGACTGGTTACAAGACAGACTTTTCTGATTTATTTATTGGGAAGAAGACTTATTTAGTTTATTTAATCTATTTTTGTTCCCTGGCAAAATTGGATTTGCTGAAACTGTATTTTGCCAAATCTTGCCTTGAGACCTGATAGGAAGTATTAAACGCTTAGTTAAATCAATACAAGTTGGTAGTAAGAGCGAGTAATGTTGGTTGAACCGATGAATGAAGGTTGAAAGCAATTTAAATTATGACTTTGTATAAATACTAGATATTAACAGAACATCTACTGCGCGAAATGGGCAGAGTTTACTTGTTTGAGAAGGAGTGGCTTATTCAAAACTAAGATTTATTTAATCTGTTTGTTCCCAGGCAAAATTGGATGTGATGCAATTCCAAATTTCACCACATGACGGTGCCCAATTTCGACTTCATAGGACATATTAAACACTTAGCTTGTTGTTCAGTGCGGCATGGTGTTGTTCAGTGCGGCATGGTGTTGTTCAGTGCGGCATAATGTTGTTCAGTGCGGCATAATGTTGTTCAGTGCGGGATGGTGTTGTTCAGTGCGGGATGGTGTTGTTCAGTGCGGCATGGTGTTCAATGCGGAATGGTGTTGTTCAGTGCAGGATGGTGTTGTTCAGTGCGGCATGGTGTTGTTCAGTGCGGCATAATGTTGTTCAGTGCGGCATGGTGTTGTTCAGTGCGGCATGGTGTTGTTCAGTGCGGCATGGTGTTGTTCAGTGCGGCATGGTGTTGTTCAGTGCGGCATGGTGTTGTTCAGTGCGGCATGGTGTTGTTCAGTGCGGCATAATGTTGTTCAGTGCGGCATAATGTTGTTCAGTGCGGCATGGTGTTGTTCAGTGCGGGATGGTGTTGTTCAGTGCAGGATGGTGTTGTTCAGTGCGGCATGGTGTTCAGTGCGGGATGGTGTCTTTCAGTGCGGCATGGTGTCGTTCAGTGCGGCATGGTGTCTTTCAGTGCGGCATGGTGTCGTTCAGTGAGGCATGGTGTTGTTCAGTGCGGCATGGTGTTGTTTAGTGCGGCATGGTGTTGTTCAGTGCGGGATGGTGTTGTTCAGTGTGGCATGGTGTTCAGTGCGGCATGGTGTTGTTCAGTGCGGTATCGTGTTGTTCAGTGCGGTATCGTGTTTCTCAGTGCGGTATCGTGTTGTTCAGTGCAGTATCGTTGTGTTGTTCGTATTGTGTTGTGTTGTTCGTAATGTGTTGTGTTGTTCGTATTGTGTTGTGTTGTTCGTATTGTGTTGTGTTGTTCGTATTGTGTTGTGTTGTTCATATTGTGTTGTTCATATTGTGTTGAGTTGTTCGTATTGTGTTGTGTTGTTCGTATTGTGTTGCCTTTAACACTTAGCCTCTAACACTTAGCCTCTAACACTTAGCCTCTAGCATCTAGAAGGTAAATAAATAGGAAGGAAGGACTCACCGGTGACGTCTTCGCCCACGTCCAAGCGTTGTACTTTGTATTTTCATCCTTCTGACAGTGGAAAACATAGCCAACAAACACCGTGGAACCTAAACGAATGAAAGAAAACTATCATTTGGCCACAACCAACATTCACAGATACAACACAATGTGACGTGCGGGGTTGAGGTTAAAGGTTGAGTGAAGGGCCCTTGTTTTAAACTACTTTTTTGAAAAGGATTGGGAACAAGTAAGACGTATTTAATTTATTTAATGGGAAGTAGTAAGAGCTATTGAATTTAATCTATGTATTATATTCTATTGTATTGTATTCTGTTGTATTCTTTTGGATTGTATTCACACTAACCCCACTAAAACTTCAGCCCACAAAAACTCGCCTCTGGCGCCTAGCCTCTGGCACTTAGCCTCTAACACTTAGCCTTTAACACTTAGCCTTTAACACTTAGCCTTTAACACTTAGCCTTTAACACTTAGCCTTTAACACTTAGCCTAGAAGGTGAATAAATAGGGTTAAAGGTTGAGTGAAGGGCCCTCGTTTTAAACTACTGTTTTGAAAAGGAGTGGGAACAAGTAAGACGTATTTAATTTATTTAATGGGAAGTAGTAAGACTTATTAAATTTATTTAATCTACTTTTCTTCCCAGGCAAAATTTGATGTGCTGCAATTCCAAATTTCCAAAGTGAATGAAGGAATGAAGTCCTTTAAATTATGATTTTGTATAAATACTAGGCATTAACACAAAATCGACGGCACAAAATGGGCAGACTTTACTTGTTTGAAAAGGACTGGTTACAAGACAGACTTTTTTAATTTATTTAATGGGAAGAAGACTTAGTTTAATTGATCTATTTTTGTTCCCTGGCAAAATTCGATTTGCTGCAATTCCAAATTTCCAAAGTGAATGAAGGCAAGAAGTCGTTTAAATTATGATTTTGTTTAAATACTAGGCATGGACACAAAATCTACGGCACAAAATGGGCAGACTTTACTTGTTTGAAGAGGACTGGTTACAAGACAGACTTTTCTGATTTATTTATTGGGAAGAAGACTTATTTAGTTTATTTAATCTATTTTTGTTCCCTGGCAAAATTGGATTTGCTGAAACTGTATTTTGCCAAATCTTGCCTTGAGACCTGATAGGAAGTATTAAACGCTTAGTTAAATCAATACAAGTTGGTAGTAAGAGCGAGTAATGTTGGTTGAACCGATGAATGAAGGTTGAAAGCAATTTAAATTATGACTTTGTATAAATACTAGATATTAACAGAACATCTACTGCGCGAAATGGGCAGAGTTTACTTGTTTGAGAAGGAGTGGCTTATTCAAAACTAAGATTTATTTAATCTGTTTGTTCCCAGGCAAAATTGGATGTGATGCAATTCCAAATTTCACCACATGACGGTGCCCAATTTCGACTTCATAGGACATATTAAACACTTAGCTTGTTATTATGTTCAAGGTAATCAGATTTGTTTATTATTCTAATGGCCTCTTCAAAACTATTCTGGATTACTACTTTGGATCTATTCTACATTACTTGGCAACAACATACTCTGTAACAGATTAGGCAGTATAATCATATATGTTAACTTGAGAGTGCCCACACTCAATCTACTTATCGTGATGTGTTAAATCAATTACTGTTAGACATTATTTGTCTGATAATCTACCAAATCTTTGAATTGAAGAATTTGTGATTTAATTAATAGCTTGTTGTTATGTTCAGGGTAATCAGACTTGTATATAATTCTAATGGCCTTCTTTTGAAAACTATTCTGAATTACAACTTTGGATCTTATATTACTTTGCAACAATCTACTCGGTGACAGATTAGGCAGTATAATCACATATGTTAACTTCAGTGCCCACACTGTATTTATTTATGGTTATTTGTTAAATCAAGTACTGTTAGACATGAAATAGGAAGTGTTTAACATAAATGTAATGGCTACTCACCATTGTAGCTCGCTCCTGGTCAATGATACGAGCCTCTTCTTGCAGTGGAAAACTTGCAGCCAACAAACACCGTGGAACCTAAAGGAATGAAATTAAACATTAACATTTCGCCTCGACCAATTTTCACACGTACAACGCAACGCGGCTACACTTCTGCTATTACAAACGTAAATCTCCTTAAACACAATGAGTGTTACTTACCGTGTACGCTCTAGACGGTCCAGTTGCAAGCAGAAAATAAAGATATTTCTGTTGATAATCGTCGCTGCTCAGTGGCTCACGGCCATCGCGCCAACAGATTTGAATTTTGGCGGAGGTTCCGGCAATTACGTCATATCCGCGGCACATGACTGCGACGTAATACCCGCTTATCTGAAACGGCAGTTAAAAGTAGAGTTACATCAAGTTTTCTTGGAACCTAAACGAATGAAAGAAAACTATCATTTGGCCACAACCAACATTCACAGATACAACACAACGTGCGGGGTTGAGGTTAAAGATTGAGTGAAGGGCCCTCATTTTAAACTACTGTTTTGAAAAGGAGTGGAAACAAGTAAGACGTATTTAATTTATTTAATGGGAAGTAGTAAGACTTATTAAATTTATTTAATCTACTTTTCTTCCCAGGCAAAATTTGATGTGCTGCAATTCCAAATTTCCAAAGTGAATGAAGGAATGAAGTCCTTTAAATTATGATTTTGTATAAATACTAGGCATAAACACAAAATCGACGGCACAAAATGGGCAGACTTTACTTGTTTGAAAAGGACTGGTTACAAGACAGACTTTTTAAATTTATTTAATGGGAAGAAGACTTATTTAGTTTAATTGATCTATTTTTGTTCCCTGGCAAAATTCGATTTGCTGCAATTCCAAATTTCCAAAGTGAATGAAGGAAAGAAGTCGTTTAAATTATGATTTTGTTTAAATACTAGGCATAGACACAAAATCTACGGCACAAAATGGGCAGACTTTACTTGTTTGAAGAGGACTGGTTACAAGACAGACTTTTCTGATTTATTTAATGGGAAGAGGACTTATTTAGTTTATTTAATCTATTTTTGTTCCCTGGCAAAATTGGATTTGCTGAAATTGTATTTTGCCAAATCTCGATTTGAGACCTGATAGGAAGTATTAAACGCTTAGTTAAATCAATACAAGTTGGTAATAAGAGCTCAGTGGCCTAGTAGTAGAGTGTCCGCCCTGAGACTGGAAGGTTGTGGGTTCAAACCCCGGCCGGGTCATACCAAAGACTATAAAAATGGGACCCATTGCCTCCCTGCTTGGCACTCAGCACTAAGGGTTGGAATTGGGGGGTTAGATCACCAAATGATTCCCGAGCGCGGCACCGCTGCTGCTCACTGCTCCCCTCTCCCCCAGGGGATGGATCAAAATCACATGGGGATGGGTTAAATGCAGAGGACAAATTTCACCACACCCAGATGTGTGTGTGACGATGATCATTGGGACTTTGGGACTTTGGGGACTTTGAGTAATGTTGGTTGAACCGATGAATGAAGGTTGAAAGCAATTTAAATTATGACTTTGTATAAATACTAGATATTAACAGAACATCTACTGCGCAAAATGGGCAGAGTTTACTTGTTTGAGAAGGAGTGGTTTATTCAAAACTAAGATTTATGTAATCTGTTTGTTCCCAGGCAAAATTGGATGTGATGCAATTCCAAATTTCACCACATGATGGTGCCCAATTTTGACTTCATAGGACATATTAAACACTTAGCTTGTTATTATGTTCAAGGTAATCAGATTTGTTTATCATTCTAATGGCCTCTTCAAAACTATTCTGGATTACTACTTTGGATCTATTCTACATTACTTGGCAACAACATACTCTGTAACAGATTAGGCAGTATAATCACATATGTTAACTTGAGAGTGCCCACACTCAATCTACTTATCGTGATGTGTTAAATCAATTACTGTTAGACATTATTTGTCTGATAATCTACCAAATCTTTGAATTGAAGAATTTGTGATTTAATTAATAGCTTGTTGTTATGTTCAGGGTAATCAGACTTGTATATAATTCTAATGGCCTTCTTTTGAAAACTATTCTGAATTACAACTTTGGATCTTATATTACTTTGCAACAATCTACTCGGTGACAGATTAGGCAGTATAATCACATATGTTAACTTCAGTGCCCACACTGTATTTATTTATGGTTATTTGTTAAATCAAGTACTGTTAGACATGAAATAGGAAGTGTTTAACATAAATGTAATGGCTACTCACCATTGTAGCTCGCTCCTGGTCAATGATACGAGCCTCTTCTTGCAGTGGAAAACTTGCAGCCAACAAACACCGTGGAACCTAAAGGAATGAAATTAAACATTAACATTTCGCCTCGACCAATTTTCACACGTACAACGCAACGCGGCTACACTTCTGCTATTACAAACGTAAATCTCCTTAAACACAATGAGTGTTACTTACCGTGTACGCTCTAGGCAAAATTGGATGTGATGCAATTCCAAATCTATCTGAAACGGCAGTTAAAAGTAGAGTTACATCAAGTTTTCTTTTTTAATCAACACAATCATTTACAACCGTTGACCAGAAAGAATCGTCGAAATTCGACGTCCCCCACAAACGCCACGCTCACTCGCTTTTCAGGGCAACAAAAGTACTTCTTTTTAAAAACGATGAGTTGTACTTACCGTGTACGCTCTGGACGGTCCAGTTGCAAGCAGAAAATAAAAATATTTCTCTTGTTAGTCGTATGTTACCATCCGCTGTGTCTTTGTCAACATCGCCGCCGTTTTCCTACTTCCTGCTGCGAGCCACGCCCACGGATTTAAATTTGGGCGGAAGCTCTTTCCATTGGCGTCGTTTTCGCGTATAGCAAATCCGATTGGTTGGGAAGGGGGCACGGTTATGCAGCCGAGGGGTCCTGTGATCGGTGGGATGTAAAGTAGGCGTCGACGTCACGTCCGCGTCACGTGACCACGACGTGGCAGACATCATATAGCAACCGCTGTTTTGTTTAGTAGACTTACAGTTGTTATGCATTGACATAATGGCGCACACACCAAATAGATTTAAATAAATTAAATAATTCTTCTGCCCACTCTCTTTTAAACAAGTTAACTCTCCCCGCGGATTTGAATTCCGGCGAAAGTTACGCCCATCGACGTCACGTATGTCACGTGACCACGACGTGGCAGATGTCATATAGCAACCGCTGTTTTGTTTAGTAGATTTACAGTTGTTATGCATTGGCATAATGGTGTGCACTCAAAATAGATTTAAATAAATTAAATATTTCTTCTGCCCACTCCCTTTTAAACAAGTTAACTCTGCCCACGTCCATTGACGTCTTGTCTGCGTCACGTGACCACGACGTAGCGACGTCATATAGTAACCGCTGTTTTGATCAGTAGACTTACAGTTATTATGCGTTGACATAATGGCGCACTGGTTAGCATGGCCACCTCTTAAGCATGATGTTGCGGGTTCGACGCCTGATCAATGTTAGCATGGAGTGAGCTGAAGTGCATGGCGCTGAAGATTTGAATCTTTGAAATGCGCTGAGGTCTGACATATCAGGCAGAATGGTTTGCCATCACGTTCAACAAAAAATAGAAACTTTCCCACTCTGATTAAAACGTCCTGTGTTCATCTACGTATTTTCGTTTTGCTGTGCATCTTTTCCCTGCCATTTCGAGAGCCCAATTGACACTCATAGTTTAAAGAAATGTGTTTGCCCATCCTACTTTGTGGAATTTCACCACATGCGCTTTTGACCAAAATACCAAATTGAACTCAAGTGAAGCCAACACGCACAACCCCCCCCCCACACACACACACACACACAAATGTTGATATGAACATAAAAGAGCCGCATGCGGTTCGGGAGTTGCGGCTTGGCCAAACCTGTACTATACAACTTTATTTGTATAAAATTTTCACAACAGCTGTCACACAAACAAAGCGGGAAAAACCGAAGACATGCGTGTTCCGCCCACGCTGGATTTATTTGCACCTTTGAAAAGACACCGTATTGCCGCAGATGTGGCAAAGAGTACTTTTGGGCATCTGAGACGGAAGGATGTCCAAAGCATCACGTCACCTGCTCTGGTAGGCATGGTGGTGGGACGTTGAGGTCAACCGCTTTGGGGTTGGCTGAATCTTTGATCGCAGGATGCCACACACTTGAAGACAGAAGCAGAAAAGCAGAGCTAAATGCAAAATGTACTCACCGGTGACTCCAATTTTTTTCCCCCCTGAAGAAACAGCTGGACGGGTGGCCCCGGCTGGCCAGTGGGACTCTTGTTATTCTGACCCTTTTTAGTGCGCGTTTGGGGCAACAACCGTTTTTTGTGGCGCTCTCTTCTGGTTCAAAAGTGCCCTGCATGTGAATTTGCTTTTCCTGCCTTCTGATTGGATGAGCGCCGGTGTGACGCGGTGCCTCTGTCACCGTGGCGGGGGGTATACGTTGGCATCGGAGCGTCTGCCAACGTCTGAGACCGGCTGGCAGTGTATCGGAGGTGTCGAGTGCGGTGCCGCTGGAGCTCACTCACCAGCTGGTGTTAGGGCCACAGAATGAAGGCCAAGGAGAAGAATAGAAAGAGAAACAGAAACTTCTCCTCCAATTGTTTGATTTGTCTCTTCTGAGCTTCGATGAATTCTTTCAGCTCTTTGTTCCTCTAGGACGGACAAATGGAAAGTGGCATTCAAAAGCCAGTAAGCGTGCAAGTAAGTGCCGGGCTGGCTTTGGGCCCTTACCTGTTGCGCGCTGTGCAGCAGATCCATTCTCTCTTGGAGGATGCAAGCGTCGCGCTCCCTCAACTCGCACATCAGGGCTCGCTTCCATTGGTCCACGGCGCTCCTAAGCTCTTCTCTCTGATCCGCCGTCAGCACGTCATTCACGCCAGCGTGGCTGGCTTTTTCGCCGTCCGTGGCGGGGCAGTCCCGCTGCGGTAGCGCCTCGTACAACATGGCCTCCAGCTCCAGGATCCTCTGGGCCGCAATCCTCGTCCATCAGTGGTCCGGCGGGAGATTTGAGGGCGGCTTACCTTATGAGCCTGGTCCATGGAACACTTCCTGAAGTCCAACTCTTCATCCAGGTAGCCCTTCTGCTTGCAGAACATATCCTAGCACAGCTCAAGGTCAGAATTGTTGGGGCACATTGCCGGAGTTCCCCTTGGCTGATGTCGCGTGTCTGTCTACCTTCTCACTTTCAATGTCCAACATCTTCTGTTGAAGTGCTGACTTGGTCACTTTGATGTATTCTAACCACTGAGGAAAGGCTGCTGTCACATAAGCAGAATGCGAGAGCGTGCGTGGACGTGCGCGTTACCTTCTCGGCTAGGGTGAGAAGGGTCCTGGCGTGAATCACGACCACCTGCTCCTCGTTGGTGAGATTCTGCAAGAGCCCAAAGGCACAGCGTCAACAAGCTTCTTTCAGCGCAAAGCCTTCCAAAAGTCACATTTGAGCCGCCGAGTCTCGTGGAGTGCGAACATAAGGAGTTCGACATACACTTACGGCGTTATAGCCCAGGATGTCCAGCTTCTTCATCAGATCACTGATGACGATGTCCGGGGGAAAGGCGCAAGGAGCAATGTAAGGTGTTCTGGGACCTCGGGTTAAGGTTAGGGTTGCAAGGGACGCCTTACGTACGCTCACGCCCTCGGCCTCGCAGTAGATCTGCAAAGGGCTGAGGCCGTCTGGGAAACGGACTTGCAGAAACTTCAAGACGGGGGAGCGCCACTCCCTCTCCTGAAAGGCAGAGGCATGCATCCGTCCGTCCGTCCGTCCGTCCGTCCGTCCGTCACATCTCTGGCCTCAACACGCTTGTGCGAGTCTTCCCACCTCCAGCTCCAGGATGCGGAACTCAAGCAGTTCGTTTTGGTCTCGGATATCCTGGATGTGCTCTTTCAGACGCGCTTCTTCCGCCTCCATCCGCCTGACCTGAAAAGACAGTCAGACCTCATCTGCGGGGCTTCCCGACAGGTGTGACGCCAAGCGACTCCGCCCAGCGCCTTTCTTTCCGTCACCTTTTCGGCCAACTGCTGATTGCTCTGACGCAGCAGCTGCTTCTCCTCCACCCACTTGACATTCTAGAAGAGACAAACGCGTGGACAGCTTTGGAATGTTGTGTCATTTTCATCCACAAATTCTTTGGTTGACTGGAAAATGACATTTGCTTTTCTCCGCATTTTCCCAGCCACGTTCGGGGGGGGGGGGGGGGGGTTGGTCCAGTAATGCCAGACGGATGAGTGACTGAAGAATGTAGCTATTTTGTCTGAGAAAAAGGTGTGCTCATTGATGAGCTTACCTGTCCTTGTTGCTTCAGCGCTGACTCCAGATCTGCTACTCTGCTTTGATAGTGACCCATTTCTACCATCAGCTTTTCTCTGGTCTGAAAGGAGGAGGAGGGAGGCTCCTCCTCCTCCTTTCAGACCAGAGAACACCCGAGGCTGGGTGAGAACGGGGAGGCTGCGACCCGGCCGGGGGTTGCGGGAAGGGGCGCCACCTTGATCTCCTTCTCGGCGTCGTAGTCCCCTTCGCTGGTCTGGGCTAGCAGAGCGTAGGCTCGTTGCAGCGCTTGATATTCTTGCGTCAGCTGGCGGTAGCGAAGCTCCGCCTCTTCATGCACACACCAATGCAACACAGCACTAGTACCAGAATCAGTCAGACCGGCGACAAAGCACCCGCGACGCAAAGACGAGTCCGATTCCAGGCTGAAGAGGAATGTTTGGTGCCAATACGCTGGCAGAAATGGCGGGCTACCTCTTCGGGTTCCGTGTCGGGGGTTCTGTCGGTGTGAAAAGACAAGGACGATCCGTCCGGGTCCACCAACACGTCTTCGTCGTAGCCGTAAAATGTTTCGATGACCTGCGGGCGCGGAAGCAAACATCTCTCTGAACAAACTGAAGCGACACCTCACGATGAATCGACGAGAGGAACGATAGCGAGAAAAAGGCCATTTCATCTTGCGCAACACCAAGCAGCCGCAAACAAACAGACTCACCTTGCAGGACCTCACGCTTTGTTCCTCCTCAGAGATTCTCGACGTCGGTATCGTAGCAGCAAATCTCTCTCCTGTCGACACAAATAATCCGCCTTTGAGATTCTTTGGATGCAAAGGGAACGAACGGCTCCGGCGCAGAAACAAACGCGACTCACAATGACATTTCTGACATGAGCTCCTGTCTCCAGAGCCTGAAAAACACGTCACCGGCGATGATTGGAGGGACGCTCGTCTTTTCCAAAAGTGACAACTACAGGGTGTGTCAGGGTTTTCCAGATTATCTTTATCGTATCATTGTGTTGCTTTGACTTTGACTGCGACCTGTAATAAATAATATTATTTATCCCTTATTTATCCCTATCGCTTATCCCTTCCTACACAAAGTCGTAAAACACCCCTTGCTATGTTTTGACTAGAGGTCAAGGGCTTCCTCTATTCAATCCACTCTTACACCCACCCTGTTTCTCTTAATTAAAATGCTCGTGCAGGAGCCGAGAGTCAGACTTCATTCGTACAACGGATGGACTCTCCACCTGCAGGTGTCCAAAAGAACTTACTTGTCTCCCGTGTGGTTCTTGCAAAATAAGTTGGAGCGAGCGCAACTCTAACAGGGTGCATTTTGCCACTAGCTGCCTACGGACAATGACGTCGCGCTCGCGGCTCATGGTTGACGGGCTGAGCAGCCGGGCAAGTCCGTCGTTTTCAGCGCACAGCGAGTGGCAAAGGCGCTGACAAAACGGGAGCTTTGAGCTGCTGAAAACGGCAAAACAAGTCTAAAGCGTGTTCAAACGCGTGCGCACAATGCTCCTGCTTGAAAGGTCGGAATTTAAGGGGCCAATTTTTTGGATGGCGGCCGCCGGCCAAGCTTTGGACGGAAAAGGTTTCCTGGCGACAGCGAGCGAGCGCGGCGCTGCCGTACGTGCACCGAGTCGCCTGCCTGAAGACCTTGGACAAGTCGTCGATGATGTGCCGCTGCTCCACAACTTGAAGGAACTCCGTTTCACCGTCCTGCTGGCCGCAACCGCGGTCCAGGTCATTGAGCGAACTAGGCCTTCTCTGTGGAACACAAATGCAGTGGACTCTGTTGGCACGCCGCCGTTGTCCGCGTCGACTTACCAAGCTTGCCATCTCCTCGTTCTCCTGGGTGACAAAGCGCACTTTGTTTTCAAGGCGACACAGCACCAGCGAGAGTTCTTCATTCTTCCTGCTCAGGCGTTTGTTTTTGTACAGGAGTGGCAGAAACTGGCTTTCTGTTTCTCTCAGTCGCTTTAGCTGCAAGCATGAAGTGCGGGATGTGAAAGACGCACAACACGCGGGCCAGAACGTATCCATTTCTTTTGCATCGGTTTGAACGGAATCGTGGCTTTGGCTCCCAATAAAAGACATCTACCAGGCAACCGACTCGCCGCGCCGCTCAACTAATAAGCAAGCGCAATGGGTGCCTCGCTGGATGGCGCGCATCAAACGTAGCGCAAACCTTCAAGCGTGCCGTCAATAAATTACCAGTTCATTGCGCTCTTCAGAGAGCAGGGCGTTTCGATCCTCCAGTTTCCTGATGACTGCGCTGAGCTCAGCGATTTTCAGATGAAACCGTCGCGTGTTCCGATCCTCCTGAGACTGAAAACGCCCCGCAACACACACACACAAGCACTCGTTCAAAGTTCAAAACTGTTTTTGTGCTACCTTCCTCCAGCAACGAACTAAGTCATGCGTACTGCAAGTGTGTGATGAGGTGGCTTACGCAATGAAGAGGATTGCTAGTAGCGGCGTTGACCCCACTTCCAGGGTAGTTTAGGCCCGCCCTTTGGGAATCCCTCAGGGCAGCGATCTGCTGCTCGGCAGCCTGAGTCTGCAGCTGAAGGCGGTGGACGTGGCCGGCCCCAGGGCTTCATCCAAAACACTAACCGCTCTGTCTTTCAGCTTGATCTCATCCGTCTGGATGTACAAACGGGGAGCGCTCAGGCAGGCGGGCAAACTCATTTGCCAGAATTGTGACAAAAACAAAGAGAGCAACCGGCCAATTTTTTTCTTGAATCGACTAGAACACCTTTGCCGTGACAAAAGCGAAGCGAGCAACCGGACATTTTCTTCTTGTGAAATAGAATAGAATAGAATGCCTTAGGTGTCATTGCACTGCAGGTATACAACGAAATTGGGAACATAGCCACGCACCGCGCATCTGATCAGTCCTACCAGTCGGCGGATCTCCCTCTCGCAGTCTCTCTTGGTTCGGCTCAGCTCCTCCCGATGCTGGTGATGAGCCGATCGGAGCTCGGCCGCTCGGGACTGCCAGGCCTGCTGGGCCGCTGCCAGGGCTTCTTCCGCGCTCCTGGTGGAGGCGACACCGCTCGGTCTCCCGACACCGCCGCGTCTCCTCCACCTCCGCCAGCAAAGCGCCCCCCCTCCTCACCTGAGCAGACATTGCGCCACACCGGGCCGTTGAGACCGCAACGGAGCGCCGCGACGCTTACTGGGGACAAGCTACACAATACGGTAGCGGCCGCATCGAAGCCCGACGTGGCGTGCGGATAGTCAGACACGGATAGAGCGGATCACCTTGTCCATGGAGCCGTCCCTCAGGCTGAGGACCAAGGCATTCAGTCGCTGGATCTCTCCATCTTTGATTTTGATCACTCTCATCAGCTCCATTTCATGCTGCCGCAGTAATGTCTCCCTGGTAATGGCTAACTCTTTCTGCTTCTCCTCATGGAGTTTGCTTTTGAGTTCCGTCATGGCGGCGGTGGCACGGTGGTGCTCCGCCCGCAGGTCCTGACTTCTCGCTCTCTCCAGACAGCTGACCTGACATGACTTAGACTTAGACTTAGACAAACTTTATTGTCATCTTGTCTGCACATGGTGCATACAAAACGAAATTCCGTTGCATACGTCTTACAACAAAGTAGTGATATTGCAGTTGAATAGAAGTAACATATCCTATGAAATATATGAAATAAACATATACTATATATATATATATATATATATATATATATATTTATTAAAAATAAGTATAAAGTGCAGCAGTGATAATTATGCAATAGTGCAAGTAGGCAAAACAGTATTCAAGAGTGTGCAGAGGAATGCTAAACCATGTATTAAACTTCTATTTAAAGGGTTTATACAAGTTCAGTAAAGTTGGTAGTGCGAGATAGTGCAAGATAGAGGTCCGTAGTGTCATAAAGTACAGTTCTGTGAATGTGTGATGCAGAGTTCAGTTTAGAGCTCAACAGTTCTAGTGTTCAACAGTCTGATGACAGCAGGGAAAAAGCTGTTGCAGAACCTGGTGGACCTGCAGCGGATGCTGCAAACCTCTTCCCAGAGGGCAGCAGGGAGAACAGTCCATGGTGGGGGTGTGATGGGTCATTGATGATGTTACGGGCACGGGACATGCAGCGCTGAGATGAAATGTCCTGAATGGAGGGAAGAGGAGCCCCTATGATCCTCTCTGCTGTCCTCACCACTCTCCTCACGTTCTTCCAATCGGAGGCGGTGCAGCCTCCACACCACACAGAGAGACAGCTTGTCAGAATGCTCTCTATGGTGCTCCTGTAGAACGTCCTCATGATGGGTGGGGGCAGGTGGGCTCTCCTCATCCTCCGCAGGAAGTACAAGCGCTTCTGTGCCCTCTTGACCAGTGCCGTAGTGTTCATAGTCCAGGTGAGGTCTTCTGTGATGTGGACCCCCAGGAATTTGGTGCTGCTGACCACCTCCACAGCTGAGCTGTTGATGATCAGTGGAGCGTGGTGAGGCTGTTTTTTCCTGAAGTCGACGATGATCTCCTTCATCTTCTCCTCATTCAGGATCAGGCTGTTTTCTCTGCACCAGCCCACCAGCTGCTCCACCTCCTCTCTGTAGTCCAGGTCGTTGTTGTCTCTGATGAGCCCCACCACCGTTGTGTCGTCTGCTGACTTCACGATGTGATTGGTGGTGAACCTGAGGACGCAGTCGTGTGTCATCAGGGTGCACAGCAGGGGGCTCAGGACGCAGCCCTGAAGGGAGCCTGTGCTGAGGGTGATGACATCAGAGGTGTTCTGTCCGACCCGGACTGACTGAGGTCTGTTGGTGAGGAAGTCTAGCAGCCAGTTGCGAAGGGGGGTGTTGAAGCCCAGGTGTTCCAATTTTCCTACCAGATGCTGTGGGATGATGGTGTTAAACGCTGAGCTGAAGTCCAGGAACAGCCTCCGCACATGCGTGTTCTTCTCCTCCAGGTGAGCCAGGCTCAGGTGAAGAACGGAGGAGATGGCTTCCTGAGTGGAGCGGTTTTGCCGGTCGGCAAACTGGAACGGGTCAAATAATAGGGGGAGTCTGGAAACGATGTGACCTTTAAGCAGCCTTTCGAAGCACTTCATCATAACCGGAGTCAGTGCAACAGGCCGGTAATCATTAAATGAGGTGATTTGAGGTTTCTTCGGCACCGGAATGATTGAGGCAGTCTTAAAGCACGCCGGCACTGTGGCTTGGCCCAGCGAGGTGTTAAAAATGTCTGTGATGACCCCAGCCAGATGACTTGCACATTCCCTGAACACACGCCCAGGAATGTTGTCCGGGCCAGGGGCCTTACAGGGGTTGACTCTCCTCAGGGTCTTCAACACATCGGCGGAGTCAAGGCAGAGTACCTCCTCTTCCTGATGGGGGACAGTTTTAACTGCTGGAGTGCCGTTTAGTGCCTCGAACCTCCCAAATAAGTTATTTAGACCATTTAGAAAGTCAGCATCAACTACACCCACCGGGGGGGGGGGGAGGGTGAGTTGTCGTCTGTAATCGCCCGTATGCCTTGCCACATACTCCTGATGTTTTTGACGTCGTGGAAACGATCCTGAAATTTTCGACTGCGGTCTCGCTTCGCTATTCTGATGGCACGGTTCAAGTTGGCTCTCGCTGTCCTCAGTGTCTCCTTGTCGCCAGACTTGAAGGCAGAGTTCCGCGCTCGTAGCGTTTGACGTACCTCCTCAGTCATCCAGGGTCGTTGGTTGCCCCGGGTGATGATATTCTTAGTGGTGCTGACGTCCTCGGTGCATTTGTTGATGTAGGCTGACACAGTCATGGCACACGCATGTCTAATCTACATCGGGAAAACTGGGAGGGAGGGAGGCAGGCAGGGAGGCAGGCAGGGAGGCAGGCAGGGAGGCAGGCAGTGTCTGTCTGTTGAGGTTTTCACCTTGTTCTTCTCCTGCTGAAGTTCTAACTGGACGTCCATCAGTTTGGTTCTCAGCTCGTCATTGGCGGCCTGAAGGGCGTCCGTTCGCTCCGCCTTGGCCCGCCCTGCCGGAGCTCGTTTGGACATCTCTTACTCGAGTCTCGCCCGGTCGTCAGTCAGAGATCACAACATTTGTACCTGGAGAGCACAAACGCAGCGCTGTTTTCCACTGGCTTCGAACTCAACTTCAATCGGTACCGTAACTTACAACATCATAAACATAGAACTAGCTTGACTTATTCATTGAATAAATGCATTTGGTTCTTCAAAACTGCATCACGCAACATAGCGTGACCGAGATGGCCGTTATCCACCTGCGTGAAGTTATTTGGTGAAATGAATGAGATGTTTAAGACACCATCGTTCTGTCTCTATGTAGATGAAGGGAAATAATCGATTGCTGAAGGTCCAAAGGTGTTGTGATAAACAAATAAACATATTAGTGATTAGTGACATATTTGTGATAAACATATTAGGCAGGATAATCACATATGTTAACGTGACTGCCCACACTGTATTTATTTATGGTTATTTGTTAAATCGAGTACTGTTAGACATGAAATAGGAAGTGTTTAACATAAATGGAAGACGAAAGGGGTACTCACCATTGTAGCTCCTGCTGGTCAATGATACGAGCCTCTTCTTGCAGTGGAAAACATACAGCCAACAAACACCGTGGAACCTAAAGGAATGAAATTAAACATTAACATTTAGCCTAAACCAACATTCACAGATACAACGCAACGCAAACTACACAAACGTAAATCTTTTTAAACACAATGAGTTGTACTTACCGTGTACGCTCTAGACGGTCCACTTGCAAGCAGAAAATAAAGATATTTCTGTTGATAATCGTCGTGTTTGTATCCGGTGTCTCGCTCAAGGCCATTGCGCCCACAGATTTGAATTGTGGCGAGAGTTCAGCCTATTGACGTCATTTCCGCGGTGTAATACCCGCATATCTGAAACGGCAAAGTTAAGAGTAGAGTTAAATAAAGTTTTTAGTCAACGCAATAATTTACAACCGTTGACCAGTCGAAATAATCGTCGAAATTTGGCGTCTGTGGCTGGAAGCAGACGCCGAGTTCGACATTCCTCCCAAACGCCACACTCCCTCGCTTTTCAGGGCTAAAAAAAAACAGTTGTAATTACCTTGTACGCTCTAGACGGTCAAGTTGCAAGCTGAAAACAAAAATATTTGCCTTGTAAGTCATCGTGTTACTAACCGCTGTGTCTTGTTTGCCAGAATTGCCGCTTTCCTACTTCCTGTTGCAAGCCACGCCCACGGATTATAATTTTGCCGTGAGTTCCGCCTATTGACGTCATGTCCGCGTCACATGACTGCGACGTAATATTATCTAAAACTGTTTGTGCGGTATTGTGTTGTTCTGTGCGGTATTGTGTTATTCTGTGCGGCGTCGTGTTGTTCAGTGCGACGTCGTGTTGTTCAGTGCGGCATGGTGTTGTTCAGTGCGGCATGGTGTTGTTCAGTGCGGCATGGTGTTGTTCAGTGCGGCATGGTGTTGTTCAGTGCAGCGTAATGTTGTTCAGTGCGGCATGGTGTTGTTCAGTGCGGAATGGTGTTGTTCAGTGCGGCATGGTGTTGTTCAGTGCGGGATGGTGTTGTTCAGTGCGGCATGGTGTTGCTCAGTGCGGCATGGTGTTGTTCAGTGCGGGATGGTGTTGTTCAGTGCGGCATGGTGTTGTTCAGTGCGGCATGGTGTTGTTCAGTGCGGCATGGTGTTGTTCAGTGCGGCATAATGTTGTTCAGTGCGCCATAATGTTGTTCAGTGCGGCATGGTGTTGTTCAGTGCGGGATGGTGTTGTTCAGTGCAGGATGGTGTTGTTCAGTGCGGCATGGTGTTGTTCAGTGCGGCATAATGTTGTTCAGTGCGGCATGGTGTTGTTCAGTGCGGCATGGTGTTGTTCAGTGCGGCATGGTGTTGTTCAGTGCGGCATGGTGTTGTTCAGTGCGGCATGGTGTTGTTCAGTGCGGCATGGTGTTGTTCAGTGCGGCATAATGTTCAGTGAGGCATAATGTTGTTCAGTGCGGCATAATGTTGTTCAGTGCGGCATGGTGTTGTTCAGTGCGGGATGGTGTTGTTCAGTGCAGGATGGTGTTGTTCAGTGCGGCATGGTGTTCAGTGCGGGATGGTGTCTTTCAGTGCGGCATGGTGTCGTTCAGTGCGGCATGGTGTCTTTCAGTGCGGCATGGTGTCGTTCAGTGAGGCATGGTGTTGTTCAGTGCGGCATGGTGTTGTTTAGTGCGGCATGGTGTTGTTCAGTGCGGGATGGTGTTGTTCAGTGTGGCATGGTGTTCAGTGCGGCATGGTGTTGTTCAGTGCGGTATCGTGTTGTTCAGTGCGGTATCGTGTTTCTCAGTGCGGTATCGTGTTGTTCAGTGCAGTATCGTTGTGTTGTTCGTATTGTGTTGTGTTGTTCGTAATGTGTTGTGTTGTTCGTATTGTGTTGTTCGTATTGTGTTGTGTTGTTCGTATTGTGTTGTGTTGTTCATATTGTGTTGTTCATATTGTGTTGAGTTGTTCGTATTGTGTTGTGTTGTTCGTATTGTGTTGCCTTTAACACTTAGCCTCTAACACTTAGCCTCTAACACTTAGCCTCTAGCATCTAGAAGGTAAATAAATAGGAAGGAAGGACTCACCGGTGACGTCTTCGCCCACGTCCAAGCGTTGTACTTTGTATTTTCATCCTTCTGACAGTGGAAAACATAGCCAACAAACACCGTGGAACCTAAACGAATGAAAGAAAACTATCATTTGGCCACAACCAACATTCACAGATACAACACAATGTGACGTGCGGGGTTGAGGTTAAAGGTTGAGTGAAGGGCCCTCGTTTTAAACTACTTTTTTGAAAAGGATTGGGAACAAGTAAGACGTATTTAATTTATTTAATGGGAAGTAGTAAGAGCTATTGAATTTAATCTATGTATTATATTCTATTGTATTGTATTCTGTTGTATTCTTTTGGATTGTATTCACACTAACCCCACTAAAACTTCAGCCCACAAAAACTCGCCTCTGGCGCCTAGCCTCTGGCACTTAGCCTCTAACACTTAGCCTTTAACACTTAGCCTTTAACACTTAGCCTTTAACACTTAGCCTTTAACACTTAGCCTTTAACACTTAGCCTTTAACACTTAGCCTAGAAGGTGAATAAATAGGGTTAAAGGTTGAGTGAAGGGCCCTCGTTTTAAACTACTGTTTTGAAAAGGAGTGGGAACAAGTAAGACGTATTTAATTTATTTAATGGGAAGTAGTAAGACTTATTAAATTTATTTAATCTACTTTTCTTCCCAGGCAAAATTTGATGTGCTGCAATTCCAAATTTCCAAAGTGAATGAAGGAATGAAGTCCTTTAAATTATGATTTTGTATAAATACTAGGCATTAACACAAAATCGACGGCACAAAATGGGCAGACTTTACTTGTTTGAAAAGGACTGGTTACAAGACAGACTTTTTTAATTTATTTAATGGGAAGAAGACTTATTTAGTTTAATTGATCTATTTTTGTTCCCTGGCAAAATTCGATTTGCTGCAATTCCAAATTTCCAAAGTGAATGAAGGAAAGAAGTCGTTTAAATTATGATTTTGTTTAAATACTAGGCATAGACACAAAATCTACGGCACAAAATGGGCAGACTTTACTTGTTTGAAGAGGACTGGTTACAAGACAGACTTTTCTGATTTATTTAATGGGAAGAGGACTTATTTAGTTTATTTAATCTATTTTTGTTCCCTGGCAAAATTGGATTTGCTGAAATTGTATTTTGCCAAATCTCGATTTGAGACCTGATAGGAAGTATTAAACGCTTAGTTAAATCAATACAAGTTGGTAATAAGAGCGAGTAATGTTGGTTGAACCGATGAATGAAGGTTGAAAGCAATTTAAATTATGACTTTGTATAAATACTAGATATTAACAGAACATCTACTGCGCAAAATGGGCAGAGTTTACTTGTTTGAGAAGGAGTGGTTTATTCAAAACTAAGATTTATGTAATCTGTTTGTTCCCAGGCAAAATTGGATGTGATGCAATTCCAAATTTCACCACATGATGGTGCCCAATTTTGACTTCATAGGACATATTAAACACTTAGCTTGTTATTATGTTCAAGGTAATCAGATTTGTTTATCATTCTAATGGCCTCTTCAAAACTATTCTGGATTACTACTTTGGATCTATTCTACATTACTTGGCAACAACATACTCTGTAACAGATTAGGCAGTATAATCACATATGTTAACTTGAGAGTGCCCACACTCAATCTACTTATCGTGATGTGTTAAATCAATTACTGTTAGACATTATTTGTCTGATAATCTACCAAATCTTTGAATTGAAGAATTTGTGATTTAATTAATAGCTTGTTGTTATGTTCAGGGTAATCAGACTTGTATATAATTCTAATGGCCTTCTTTTGAAAACTATTCTGAATTACAACTTTGGATCTTATATTACTTTGCAACAATCTACTCGGTGACAGATTAGGCAGTATAATCACATATGTTAACTTCAGTGCCCACACTGTATTTATTTATGGTTATTTGTTAAATCAAGTACTGTTAGACATGAAATAGGAAGTGTTTAACATAAATGTAATGGCTACTCACCATTGTAGCTCGCTCCTGGTCAATGATACGAGCCTCTTCTTGCAGTGGAAAACTTGCAGCCAACAAACACCGTGGAACCTAAAGGAATGAAATTAAACATTAACATTTCGCCTCGACCAATTTTCACACGTACAACGCAACGCGGCTACACTTCTGCTATTACAAACGTAAATCTCCTTAAACACAATGAGTGTTACTTACCGTGTACGCTCTAGGCAAAATTGGATGTGATGCAATTCCAAATCTATCTGAAACGGCAGTTAAAAGTAGAGTTACATCAAATTTTCTTTTTTAATCAACACAATCATTTACAACCGTTGACCAGAAAGAATCGTCGAAATTCGACGTCCCCCACAAACGCCACGCTCACTCGCTTTTCAGGGCAACAAAAGTACTTCTTTTTAAAAACGATGAGTTGTACTTACCGTGTACGCTCTGGACGGTCCAGTTGCAAGCAGAAAATAAAAATATTTCTCTTGTTAGTCGTATGTTACCATCCGCTGTGTCTTTGTCAACATCGCCGCCGTTTTCCTACTTCCTGCTGCGAGCCACGCCCACGGATTTAAATTTGGGCGGAAGCTCTTTCCATTGGCGTCGTTTTCGCGTATAGCAAATCCGATTGGTTGGGAAGGGGGCACGGTTATGCAGCCGAGGGGTCCTGTGATCGGTGGGATGTAAAGTAGGCGTCGACGTCACGTCCGCGTCACGTGACCACGACGTGGCAGACGTCATATAGCAACCGCTGTTTTGTTTAGTAGACTTACAGTTGTTATGCATTGACATAATGGCGCACACACCAAATAGATTTAAATAAATTAAATAATTCTTCTGCCCACTCTCTTTTAAACAAGTTAACTCTCCCCGCGGATTTGAATTCCGGCGAAAGTTACGCCCATCGACGTCACGTATGTCACGTGACCACGACGTGGCAGATGTCATATAGCAACCGCTGTTTTGTTTAGTAGATTTACAGTTGTTATGCATTGGCATAATGGTGTGCACTCAAAATAGATTTAAATAAATTAAATATTTCTTCTGCCCACTCCCTTTTAAACAAGTTAACTCTGCCCACGTCCATTGACGTCTTGTCTGCGTCACGTGACCACGACGTAGCGACGTCATATAGTAACCGCTGTTTTGATCAGTAGACTTACAGTTATTATGCGTTGACATAATGGCGCACTGGTTAGCATGGCCACCTCTTAAGCATGATGTTGCGGGTTCGACGCCTGATCAATGTTAGCATGGAGTGAGCTGAAGTGCATGGCGCTGAAGATTTGAATCTTTGAAATGCGCTGAGGTCTGACATATCAGGCAGAATGGTTTGCCATCACGTTCAACAAAAAATAGAAACTTTCCCACTCTGATTAAAACGTCCTGTGTTCATCTACGTATTTTCGTTTTGCTGTGCATCTTTTCCCTGCCATTTCGAGAGCCCAATTGACACTCATAGTTTAAAGAAATGTGTTTGCCCATCCTACTTTGTGGAATTTCACCACATGCGCTTTTGACCAAAATACCAAATTGAACTCAAGTGAAGCCAACATGCACAACCCCCCCCCCCCACACACACACACACACACACACACAAATGTTGATATGAACATAAAAGAGCCGCATGCGGTTCGGGAGTTGCGGCTTGGCCAAACCTGTACTATACAACTTTATTTGTATAAAATTTTCACAACAGCTGTCACACAAACAAAGCGGGAAAAACCGAAGACGTGCGTGTTCCGCCCACGCTGGATTTATTTGCACCTTTGAAAAGACACCGTATTGCCGCAGATGTGGCAAAGAGTACTTTTGGGCATCTGAGACGGAAGGATGTCCAAAGCATCACGTCACCTGCTCTGGTAGGCATGGTGGTGGGACGTTGAGGTCAACCGCTTTGGGGTTGGCTGAATCTTTGATCGCAGGATGCCACACACTTGAAGACAGAAGCAGAAAAGCAGAGCTAAATGCAAAATGTACTCACCGGTGACTCCAATTTTTTTCCCCCCTGAAGAAACAGCTGGACGGGTGGCCCCGGCTGGCCAGTGGGACTCTTGTTATTCTGACCCTTTTTAGTGCGCGTTTGGGGCAACAACCGTTTTTTGTGGCGCTCTCTTCTGGTTCAAAAGTGCCCTGCATGTGAATTTGCTTTTCCTGCCTTCTGATTGGATGAGCGCCGGTGTGACGCGGTGCCTCTGTCACCGTGGCGGGGGGTATACGTTGGCATCGGAGCGTCTGCCAACGTCTGAGACCGGCTGGCAGTGTATCGGAGGTGTCGAGTGCGGTGCCGCTGGAGCTCACTCACCAGCTGGTGTTAGGGCCACAGAATGAAGGCCAAGGAGAAGAATAGAAAGAGAAACAGAAACTTCTCCTCCAATTGTTTGATTTGTCTCTTCTGAGCTTCGATGAATTCTTTCAGCTCTTTGTTCCTCTAGGACGGACAAATGGAAAGTGGCATTCAAAAGCCAGTAAGCGTGCAAGTAAGTGCCGGGCTGGCTTTGGGCCCTTACCTGTTGCGCGCTGTGCAGCAGATCCATTCTCTCTTGGAGGATGCAAGCGTCGCGCTCCCTCAACTCGCACATCAGGGCTCGCTTCCATTGGTCCACGGCGCTCCTAAGCTCTTCTCTCTGATCCGCCGTCAGCACGTCATTCACGCCAGCGTGGCTGGCTTTTTCGCCGTCCGTGGCGGGGCAGTCCCGCTGCGGTAGCGCCTCGTACAACATGGCCTCCAGCTCCAGGATCCTCTGGGCCGCAATCCTCGTCCATCAGTGGTCCGGCGGGAGATTTGAGGGCGGCTTACCTTATGAGCCTGGTCCATGGAACACTTCCTGAAGTCCAACTCTTCATCCAGGTAGCCCTTCTGCTTGCAGAACATATCCTAGCACAGCTCAAGGTCAGAATTGTTGGGGCACATTGCCGGAGTTCCCCTTGGCTGATGTCGCGTGTCTGTCTACCTTCTCACTTTCAATGTCCAACATCTTCTGTTGAAGTGCTGACTTGGTCACTTTGATGTATTCTAACCACTGAGGAAAGGCTGCTGTCACATAAGCAGAATGCGAGAGCGTGCGTGGACGTGCGCGTTACCTTCTCGGCTAGGGTGAGAAGGGTCCTGGCGTGAATCACGACCACCTGCTCCTCGTTGGTGAGATTCTGCAAGAGCCCAAAGGCACAGCGTCAACAAGCTTCTTTCAGCGCAAAGCCTTCCAAAAGTCACATTTGAGCCGCCGAGTCTCGTGGAGTGCGAACATAAGGAGTTCGACATACACTTACGGCGTTATAGCCCAGGATGTCCAGCTTCTTCATCAGATCACTGATGACGATGTCCGGGGGAAAGGCGCAAGGAGCAATGTAAGGTGTTCTGGGACCTCGGGTTAAGGTTAGGGTTGCAAGGGACGCCTTACGTACGCTCACGCCCTCGGCCTCGCAGTAGATCTGCAAAGGGCTGAGGCCGTCTGGGAAACGGACTTGCAGAAACTTCAAGACGGGGGAGCGCCACTCCCTCTCCTGAAAGGCAGAGGCATGCATCCGTCCGTCCGTCCGTCCGTCCGTCCGTCCGTCCGTCCGTCCGTCACATCTCTGGCCTCAACACGCTTGTGCGAGTCTTCCCACCTCCAGCTCCAGGATGCGGAACTCAAGCAGTTCGTTTTGGTCTCGGATATCCTGGATGTGCTCTTTCAGACGCGCTTCTTCCGCCTCCATCCGCCTGACCTGAAAAGACAGTCAGACCTCATCTGCGGGGCTTCCCGACAGGTGTGACGCCAAGCGACTCCGCCCAGCGCCTTTCTTTCCGTCACCTTTTCGGCCAACTGCTGATTGCTCTGACGCAGCAGCTGCTTCTCCTCCACCCACTTGACATTCTAGAAGAGACAAACGCGTGGACAGCTTTGGAATGTTGTGTCATTTTCATCCACAAATTCTTTGGTTGACTGGAAAATGACATTTGCTTTTCTCCGCATTTTCCCAGCCACGTTCGGGGGGGGGGGGGGGGGGGGTTGGTCCAGTAATGCCAGACGGATGAGTGACTGAAGAATGTAGCTATTTTGTCTGAGAAAAAGGTGTGCTCATTGATACGCTGGCAGAAATGGCGGGCTACCTCTTCGGGTTCCGTGTCGGGGATTCTGTCGGTGTGAAAAGACAAGGACGATCCGTCCGGGTCCACCAACACGTCTTCGTCGTAGCCGTAAAATGTTTCGATGACCTGCGGGCGCGGAAGCAAACATCTCTCTGAACAAACTGAAGCGACACCTCACGATGAATCGACGAGAGGAACGATAGCGAGAAAAAGGCCATTTCATCTTGCGCAACACCAAGCAGCCGCAAACAAACAGACTCACCTTGCAGGACCTCACGCTTTGTTCCTCCTCAGAGATTCTCGACGTCGGTATCGTAGCAGCAAATCTCTCTCCTGTCGACACAAATAATCCGCCTTTGAGATTCTTTGGATGCAAAGGGAACGAACGGCTCCGGCGCAGAAACAAACGCGACTCACAATGACATTTCTGACATGAGCTCCTGTCTCCAGAGCCTGAAAAACACGTCACCGGCGATGATTGGAGGGACGCTCGTCTTTTCCAAAAGTGACAACTACAGGGTGTGTCAGGGTTTTCCAGATTATCTTTATCGTATCATTGTGTTGCTTTGACTTTGACTGCGAC
Source organism: Syngnathus scovelli (assembly GCF_024217435.2). Lineage (NCBI taxonomy): Eukaryota > Metazoa > Chordata > Actinopteri > Syngnathiformes > Syngnathidae > Syngnathus > Syngnathus scovelli. The sequence goes on along the minus strand of NC_090847.1, from coordinate 609,938 downwards.
CTGTAATAAATAATATTATTTATCCCTTATTTATCCCTATCGCTTATCCCTTCCTACACAAAGTCGTAAAACACCCCTTGCTATGTTTTGACTAGAGGTCAAGGGCTTCCTCTATTCAATCCACTCTTACACCCACCCTGTTTCTCTTAATTAAAATGCTCGTGCAGGAGCCGAGAGTCAGACTTCATTCGTACAACGGATGGACTCTCCACCTGCAGGTGTCCAAAAGAACTTACTTGTCTCCCGTGTGGTTCTTGCAAAATAAGTTGGAGCGAGCGCAACTCTAACAGGGTGCATTTTGCCACTAGCTGCCTACGGACAATGACGTCGCGCTCGCGGCTCATGGTTGACGGGCTGAGCAGCCGGGCAAGTCCGTCGTTTTCAGCGCACAGCGAGTGGCAAAGGCGCTGACAAAACGGGAGCTTTGAGCTGCTGAAAACGGCAAAACAAGTCTAAAGCGTGTTCAAACGCGTGCGCACAATGCTCCTGCTTGAAAGGTCGGAATTTAAGGGGCCAATTTTTTGGATGGCGGCCGCCGGCCAAGCTTTGGACGGAAAAGGTTTCCTGGCGACAGCGAGCGAGCGCGGCGCTGCCGTACGTGCACCGAGTCGCCTGCCTGAAGACCTTGGACAAGTCGTCGATGATGTGCCGCTGCTCCACAACTTGAAGGAACTCCATTTCACCGTCCTGCTGGCCGCAACCGCGATCCAGGTCATTGAGCGAACTAGGCCTTCTCTGTGGAACACAAATGCAGTGGACTCTGTTGGCACGCCGCCGTTGTCCGCGTCGACTTACCAAGCTTGCCATCTCCTCGTTCTCCTGGGTGACAAAGCGCACTTTGTTTTCAAGGCGACACAGCACCAGCGAGAGTTCTTCATTCTTCCTGCTCAGGCGTTTGTTTTTGTACAGGAGTGGCAGAAACTGGCTTTCTGTTTCTCTCAGTCGCTTTAGCTGCAAGCATGAAGTGCGGGATGTGAAAGACGCACAACACGCGGGCCAGAACGTATCCATTTCTTTTGCATCGGTTTGAACGGAATCGTGGCTTTGGCTCCCAATAAAAGACATCTACCAGGCAACCGACTCGCCGCGCCGCTCAACTAATAAGCAAGCGCAATGGGTGCCTCGCTGGATGGCGCGCATCAAACGTAGCGCAAACCTTCAAGCGTGCCGTCAATAAATTACCAGTTCATTGCGCTCTTCAGAAAGCAGGGCGTTTCGATCCTCCAGTTTCCTGATGACTGCGCTGAGCTCAGCGATTTTCAGATGAAACCGTCGCGTGTCCCGATCCTCCTGAGACTGAAAACGCCCCGCAACACACACACACAAGCACTCGTTCAAAGTTCAAAACTGTTTTTGTGCTACCTTCCTCCAGCAACGAACTAAGTCATGCGTACTGCAAGTGTGTGATGAGGTGGCTTACGCAATGAAGAGGATTGCTAGTAGCGGCGTTGACCCCACTTCCAGGGTAGTTTAGGCCCGCCCTTTGGGAATCCCTCAGGGCAGCGATCTGCTGCTCGGCAGCCTGAGTCTGCAGCTGAAGGCGGTGGACGTGGCCGGCCCCAGGGCTTCATCCAAAACACTAACCGCTCTGTCTTTCAGCTTGATCTCATCCGTCTGGATGTACAAACGGGGAGCGCTCAGGCAGGCGGGCAAACTCATTTGCCAGAATTGTGACAAAAACAAAGAGAGCAACCGGCCAATTTTTTTCTTGAATCGACTAGAACACCTTTGCTGTGACAAAAGCGAAGCGAGCAACCGGACATTTTCTTCTTGTGAAATAGAATAGAATGCCTTAGGTGTCATTGCACTGCAGGTATACAACGAAATTGGGAACATAGCCACGCACCGCGCATCTGATCAGTCCTACCAGTCGGCGGATCTCCCTCTCGCAGTCTCTCTTGGTTCGGCTCAGCTCCTCCCGATGCTGGTGATGAGCCGATCGGAGCTCGGCCGCTCGGGACTGCCAGGCCTGCTGGGCCGCTGCCAGGGCTTCTTCCGCGCTCCTTAGACTTAGACTTAGACTTAGACTCAACTTTATTAATCCCTTGGGATTGCTCCTTCAGGGAAATTCTGTGTCCAGTAGCAGTAAAATACAAGATACACAAGAAAAACACAAGAGATCAAGATATACAGAAGATGCCGAAATACACACAGTGCAAGAGATAGCAATGAAATGTAAAAGAGGCCAAAAGATAAACTAGGCAAGAAAATCGAGGGAGGTAAAAACACTACACAGTAGTTGCCACAATATTGCGCATTGCATATTGACGTGAAGAATGTGTACAGTTATGTCCCTGTTCATGTCCATGTCACCTCCTCCCCAGTGAGGAGTTGAATAGCTTGATGGCTTGGGGGACAAAGGAGTTCTTCAGTCTGCTTGTCCTACAGTTGGGGAGGAGCAGTCTCCCACTGATCCGGCTCCTCCGATTAGTGATGACAGAGTGCAGAGGGTGACTGACATTGCCTATAATGTCCAACAGTTTTTTCAGTGTCCTTGCCTCTGCCACCGTCTCCAAAGAGTCCAGCTTCTTGCCGATCAGAGAGCCGGCTCTCCTGACCAGTTTGTCCAGTCTGGAGGTGTCCTTCTTGGATGTGCTGCTGCCCCAGCACACCACGGTGTAAAACAGGACACTGGCAACCACGGACTGGTAGAACATCTCCAAGAGTTTGTTGCAGATGTTAAAAGAACGTAGTCTCCTCAGGAAGTACATCCTGCTCTGTGTCTTCCTGTGAAGGTGGTTGGTGTGAGTTGACCAGTCCAGTTTTTTATCCAGCCACACCCCAAGGTACTTGTAGGAGTCCACAGCCTCCACCTCAGCCCCCTCCAACAGTACGGGCCTAGGCTTAGGCCTGTTCCTCCCAAAGTCTATGACCAACTCCTTGGTCTTGGAGATGTTGAGCTCCAGTTGGTTGGCACGGCACCAGGTGGCGAAATCCCCCACCAGGCTCCTATACTCCTCCTCTCTATTGTCCCTGATACACCCGACAATGGCTGTGTCATCCGCGTACTTCTGTATGTGACACAGCTCAGAGTTGTAACAGAAGTCTGAGGTGTACAAGGTGAAGAGTACAGGGGCCAGCACTGTGCCCTGTGGGGCTCCAGTGCTACTGACCACAGTGTCAGAGATGGTGTCTTTTAGTCTGACGTACTGTGGCCTGTCTGTGAGGTAGCTGGAGATCCAGGTCACCATGTATGGGTCCACTCCCATCCTGTCCAGTTTGTCTCTGAGCAGGGGGGGCTGGATGGTGTTGAACGCACTGGAGAAGTCTAGGAACAGAATCCTCGCTGTGGCGCTTCCCTTATCCATGTGGGAGTGAACTCGGTGCAGTAGGTGGAGGATGGCGTCCTCCACTCCAACATCTGACTGGTATGCAAACTGCAGGCAGTCCTGAGCATGTCGCACTTGAGGTCTGAGGAGACCGAGGAAGAGCCGCTCCAATGTCTTCATCAGGTGTGAAGTGAGTGCCACCGGCCGAAAGTCATTCAGTTCACTGGGCCGGGTCTTTTTAGGAACCGGCGTGATGCAGGATGTCTTCCATAGTGTAGGCACTGTCCCCAGCTGCAGGCTGAGGTTGAAGATCCGTTGAAGTGGTTCCCCCAGTTCAGCAGCGCAGGTTTTCAATAGTCTGGGACACACCTTGTCCGGGCCTGGTGCTTTCCTGGGTCGAAGCTTCCTCAGTTGTCCTCTGACCTGGTCTGCTGTGAAGTAAGGCAGAGCATGTGTTGGCGTGGGGGGGCTGGAGGTGGAGAGTGGTGGTGCTGTGGTATCTGGGGTGGGGGGGCAGGAGGAGGAGGGTGGGGGTGCTGTGTCGTTTCGGGGGTGGTGTGTTGTGGAGGGAAGGAGAGATGGCTGCAGTAGAGGTGGGGGGGTCGAGGGCCGATCAAACCTATTGAAGAAGTTGTTCAGCTCGTTCGCCCTCTCCGTTGTCCCTTCAACGACCCTGGTCTTGATGTTGTGGCCCGTGATAGTCCTCACACCTTCCCAGACGGCCCTCATGTTGTTTTCCTTCAGCTTCTGCTCCACCTTTGTCCTGTAGGCGTCTTTGGCTACCCTCACACAGTGTTTTACCTCCTGCTGTGCTGCCTTCATGGCCTCCCTGTCTCTGCTCCTGAAGGCGGCTTTCTTCCTGTTCAGGACGGCTTTGACCTCCCGTGTTACCCAAGGCTTGTTATTCGGGTAGTAGCGGACTGTCTTAACAGGAGAGACCACATCCATGCAGAAGTTCAGGTAGTCCGTCAGGCAGTGTGTCAACCCCTCTATGTCCTCACGGTGCGGATCGAACAGCACATCCCAGTCTGTGGTGTTAAAACAGTCTCTCAGGACACTTTCCATCTCTGGGGTCCACTTCCTGATGGTGCGGGTCGCAACGGGCTGTTTTTTGACCAGGGGGGTGTACTCTGGTTGTAGGTGGATCAGGTTGTGGTCTGACTTCCCCAGTGGGGGGAGCGGTGTGGCCTTATACGCATCCCTCACATTGACATACATGAGGTCTATTGTCCTGTTGTTTCTTGTGGGGCAGTCAACAGCCTGATGGAAAACGGGCAGAGTAGAGTCCAAGGTTGCATGATTAAAGTCTCCAGAGATTATTACAAAAGCATTGGGGTGCTGAGTCGTTAGCCTGGCTGTGACAGTGTGTATAGTCTCACAGGCAGTGGCTGCGTCCGCGCTCGGAGGGATGTAAACACAGATGGTAATCACGTGACTGAACTCCCTCGGCAGGTAGTATGGCCGCAAGCTAACCGCTAGCAGCTCAAGGTCCCGGCAGCACAACACAGTCTTTACAGAAACATGTCCCGGGTTACACCAGCGATGGTTCACATACACGACCAGACCCCCACCTTTCCGTTTTCCACTAGCTTTGGCATCTCTGTCGGCTCTCACCATAGTGAAACCCTGCAGGTCCACGTTAGCATCCGGTACGAGGTGGTTTAGCCATGTCTCCGTAAAGATGAGCACGCTGCTTTCCCTGTAGGTCCGCTGGTTGTTCAGTGCCGTCAGCTCATCGATCTTGTTGGACAGGGAGTTCACATTCCCCATGATTACGGAAGGAATCGATGGTTTATATCTCCTCCGGTTCTCCGACCGCCTGGCTTTCATCTTAGCACCGGCTTTGCAGCCCCGGTACTTTCTCCTCAGCTCCACCGGGATGTCGTGTCGTAGTCCAGCTTGCCCCATTAATCTCAGCGATAACAGTTCCTCCTTCAAGTATGTGAGCAAGCCGGCTCCGCGTCGCATGATGATAAAAAAGAAGTGTCCACTAACTCCGAAAATCAGTGAATAAATAAAGAAAGAAAGAAAGGAGGTGGAGGCGACACCGCTCGGTCTCCCGACACCGCCGCGTCTCCTCCACCTCCGCCAGCAAAGCGCCCCCCCTCCTCACCTGAGCAGACATTGCGCCACACCGGGCCGTTGAGACCGCAACGGAGCGCCGCGACGCTTACTGGGGACAAGCTACACAATACGGTAGCGGCCGCATCGAAGCCCGACGTGGCGTGCGGATAGTCAGACACGGATAGAGCGGATCACCTTGTCCATGGAGCCGTCCCTCAGGCTGAGGACCAAGGCATTCAGTCGCTGGATCTCTCCATCTTTGATTTTGATCACTCTCATCAGCTCCATTTCATGCTGCCGCAGTAATGTCTCCCTGGTAATGGCTAACTCTTTCTGCTTCTCCTCATGGAGTTTGCTTTTGAGTTCCGTCATGGCGGCGGTGGCACGGTGGTGCTCCGCCCGCAGGTCCTGACTTCTCTCTCTCTCCAGACAGCTGACCTGACATGACTTAGACTTAGACTTAGACAAACTTTATTGTCATCTTGTCTGCACATGGTGCATACAAAACGAAATTCCGTTGCATACGTCTTACAACAAAGTAGTGATATTGCAGTTGAATAGAAGTAACATATCCTATGAAAATATATATATACACATATACTATATATATATATATATATATATATATATATATATATATATATATATATATATATATATATATATATATATATATATATATATATTAAAAATAAGTATAAAGTGCAGCAGTGATAATTATGCAATAGTGCAAGTAGGCAAAACAGTATTCAAGAGTGTGCAGAGGAATGCTAAACCATGTATTAAACTTCTATTTAAAGGGTTTATACAAGTTCAGTAAAGTTGGTAGTGCGAGATAGTGCAAGATAGAGGTCCGTAGTGTCATAAAGTACAGTTCTGTGAATGTGTGATGCAGAGTTCAGTTTAGAGCTCAACAGTTCTAGTGTTCAACAGTCTGATGACAGCAGGGAAAAAGCTGTTGCAGAACCTGGTGGACCTGCAGCGGATGCTGCAAACCTCTTCCCAGAGGGCAGCAGGGAGAACAGTCCATGGTGGGGGTGTGATGGGTCATTGATGATGTTACGGGCACGGGACATGCAGCGCTGAGATGAAATGTCCTGAATGGAGGGAAGAGGAGCCCCTATGATCCTCTCTGCTGTCCTCACCACTCTCCTCACGTTCTTCCAATCGGAGGCGGTGCAGCCTCCACACCACACAGAGAGACAGCTTGTCAGAATGCTCTCTATGGTGCTCCTGTAGAACGTCCTCATGATGGGTGGGGGCAGGTGGGCTCTCCTCATCCTCCGCAGGAAGTACAAGCGCTTCTGTGCCCTCTTGACCAGTGCCGTAGTGTTCATAGTCCAGGTGAGGTCTTCTGTGATGTGGACCCCCAGGAATTTGGTGCTGCTGACCACCTCCACAGCTGAGCTGTTGATGATCAGTGGAGCGTGGTGAGGCTGTTTTTTCCTGAAGTCGACGATGATCTCCTTCATCTTCTCCTCATTCAGGATCAGGCTGTTTTCTCTGCACCAGCCCACCAGCTGCTCCACCTCCTCTCTGTAGTCCAGGTCGTTGTTGTCTCTGATGAGCCCCACCACCGTTGTGTCGTCTGCTGACTTCACGATGTGATTGGTGGTGAACCTGAGGACGCAGTCGTGTGTCATCAGGGTGCACAGCAGGGGGCTCAGGACGCAGCCCTGAAGGGAGCCTGTGCTGAGGGTGATGACATCAGAGGTGTTCTGTCCGACCCGGACTGACTGAGGTCTGTTGGTGAGGAAGTCTAGCAGCCAGTTGCGAAGGGGGGTGTTGAAGCCCAGGTGTTCCAATTTTCCTACCAGATGCTGTGGGATGATGGTGTTAAACGCTGAGCTGAAGTCCAGGAACAGCCTCCGCACATGCGTGTTCTTCTCCAGGTGAGCCAGGCTCAGGTGAAGAACGGAGGAGATGGCTTCCTGAGTGGAGCGGTTTTGCCGGTCGGCAAACTGGAACGGGTCAAATAATAGGGGGAGTCTGGAAACGATGTGACCTTTAAGCAGCCTTTCGAAGCACTTCATCATAACCGGAGTCAGTGCAACAGGCCGGTAATCATTAAATGAGGTGATTTGAGGTTTCTTCGGCACCGGAATGATGGAGGCAGTCTTAAAGCACGCCGGCACTGTGGCTTGGCCCAGCGAGGTGTTAAAAATGTCTGTGATGACCCCAGCCAGATGACTTGCACATTCCCTGAACACACGCCCAGGAATGTTGTCCGGGCCAGGGGCCTTACAGGGGTTGACTCTCCTCAGGGTCTTCAACACATCGGCGGAGTCAAGGCAGAGTACCTCCTCTTCCTGATGGGGGACAGTTTTAACTGCTGGAGTGCCGTTTAGTGCCTCGAACCTCCCAAAGAAGTTATTTAGACCATTTAGAAAGTCAGCATCAACTACACCCACCGGGGGGGGGGGGAGGGTGAGTTGTTGTCTGTAATCGCCCGTATGCCTTGCCACATACTCCTGATGTTTTTGACGTCGTGGAAACGATCCTGAAATTTTCGACTGCGGTCTCGCTTCGCTATTCTGATGGCACGGTTCAAGTTGGCTCTCGCTGTCCTCAGTGTCTCCTTGTCGCCAGACTTGAAGGCAGAGTTCCGCGCTCGTAGCGTTTGACGTACCTCCTCAGTCATCCAGGGTCGTTGGTTGCCCGGGGTGATGATATTCTTAGTGGTGCTGACGTCCTCGGTGCATTTGTTGATGTAGGCTGACACAGTCATGGCACACGCATGTCTAATCTACATCGGGAAAACTGGGAGGGAGGGAGGCAGGCAGGGAGGCAGGCAGGGAGGCAGGCAGGGAGGCAGGCAGTGTCTGTCTGTTGAGGTTTTCACCTTGTTCTTCTCCTGCTGAAGTTCTAACTGGACGTCCATCAGTTTGGTTCTCAGCTCGTCATTGGCGGCCTGAAGGGCGTCCGTTCGCTCCGCCTTGGCCCGCCCTGCCGGAGCTCGTTTGGACATCTCTTACTCGAGTCTCGCCCGGTCGTCAGTCAGAGATCACAACATTTGTACCTGGAGAGCACAAACGCAGCGCTGTTTTCCACTGGCTTCGAACTCAACTTCAATCGGTACCGTAACTTACAACATCATAAACATAGAACTAGCTTGACTTATTCATTGAATAAATGCATTTGGTTCTTCAAAACTGCATCACGCAACATAGCGTGACCGAGACGGCCGTTATCCACCTGCGTGAAGTTATTTGGTGAAATGAATGAGATGTTTAAGACACCATCGTTCTGTCTCTATGTAGATGAAGGGAAATAATCGATTGCTGAAGGTCCAAAGGTGTTGTGATAAACAAATAAACATATTAGTGATTAGTGACATATTTGTGATAAACATATTAGGCAGGATAATCACATATGTTAACGTGACTGCCCACACTGTATTTATTTATGGTTATTTGTTAAATCGAGTACTGTTAGACATGAAATAGGAAGTGTTTAACATAAATGGAAGACGAAAGGGGTACTCACCATTGTAGCTCCTGCTGGTCAATGATACGAGCCTCTTCTTGCAGTGGAAAACATACAGCCAACAAACACCGTGGAACCTAAAGGAATGAAATTAAACATTAACATTTAGCCTAAACCAACATTCACAGATACAACGCAACGCAAACTACACAAACGTAAATCTTTTTAAACACAATGAGTTGTACTTACCGTGTACGCTCTAGACGGTCCACTTGCAAGCAGAAAATAAAGATATTTCTGTTGATAATCGTCGTGTTTGTATCCGGTGTCTCGCTCAAGGCCATTGCGCCCACAGATTTGAATTTTGGCGAGAGTTCAGCCTATTGACGTCATTTCCGCGGTGTAATACCCGCATATCTGAAACGGCAAAGTTAAGAGTAGAGTTAAATAAAGTTTTTAGTCAACGCAATAATTTACAACCGTTGACCAGTCGAAATAATCGTCGAAATTTGGCGTCTGTGGCTGGAAGCAGACGCCGAGTTCGACATTCCTCCCAAACGCCACACTCCCTCGCTTTTCAGGGCTAAAAAAAAAACAGTTGTAATTACCTTGTACGCTCTAGACGGTCAAGTTGCAAGCTGAAAACAAAAATATTTGCCTTGTAAGTCATCGTGTTACTAACCGCTGTGTCTTGTTTGCCAGAATTGCCGCTTTCCTACTTCCTGTTGCAAGCCACGCCCACGGATTATAATTTTGCCGTGAGTTCCGCCTATTGACGTCATGTCCGCGTCACATGACTGCGACGTAATATTATCTAAAACTGTTTGTGCGGTATTGTGTTGTTCTGTGCGGTATTGTGTTATTCTGTGCGGCGTCGTGTTGTTCAGTGCGACGTCGTGTTGTTCAGTGCGGCATGGTGTTGTTCAGTGCGGCATGGTGTTGTTCAGTGCGGCATGGTGTTGTTCAGTGCGGCATGGTGTTGTTCAGTGCGGCATAATGTTGTTCAGTGCGGCATAATGTTGTTCAGTGCGGCATGGTGTTGTTCAGTGCGGCATGGTGTTGTTCAGTGCGGCATGGTGTTGTTCAGTGCGGCATAATGTTGTTCAGTAAGCCATAATGTTGTTCAGTGCGGCATGGTGTTGTTCAGTGCGGGATGGTGTTGTTCAGTGCAGGATGGTGTTGTTCAGTGCGGCATGGTGTTGTTCAATGCGGCATGGTGTTGTTCAGTGCGGGATGGTGTTGTTCAGTGCAGGATGGTGTTGTTCAGTGCGGCATGGTGTTGTTCAATGCGGCATGGTGTTGTTCAGTGCGGCATGGTGTTGTTCAGTGCGGCATGGTGTTGTTCAGTGCGGCATGGTGTTGTTCAGTGCGGAATGGTGTTGTTCAGTGCGGAATGGTGTTGTTCAGTGCGGCATGGTGTTGTTCAGTGTGGGATGGTGTTGTTCAATGCGGGATCGTGTTGTTCAGTACGGGGTGGTGTTGTTCAGTGCAGGATGGTGTTGTTCAGTGCAGGATGGTGTTGTTCAGTGCGGCATGGTGTTGTTCAATGCAGGATCGTGTTGTTCAGTGCAGCATGGTGTTGTTCAGTGCAGCATGGTGTTGTTCAATGCGGGATGGTGTTGTTCAGTGCGGGATGGTGTTGTTCAGTGCAGGATGGTGTTGTTCAGTGCGGCATGGTGTTGTTCAATGCGGCATGGTGTTGTTCAGTGCGGCATGGTGTTGTTCAGTGCGGCATGGTGTTGTTCAGTGCGGCATGGTGTTGTTCAGTGCGGGATGGTGTTGTTCAGTGCGGCATGGTGTTGTTCAGTGCGGCATGGTGTTGTTCAGTGCGGCATGGTGTTGTTCAGTGCGGCATAATGTTGTTCAGTGCGCCATAATGTTGTTCAGTGCGGCATGGTGTTGTTCAGTGCGGGATGGTGTTGTTCAGTGCGGCATGGTGTTGTTCAGTGCGGCATAATGTTGTTCAGTGCGCCATAATGTTGTTCAGTGCGGCATGGTGTTATTCAGTGCGGGATGGTGTTGTTCAGTGCGGGATGGTGTTGTTCAGTGCGGCATGGTGTTGTTCAATGCGGGATCGTGTTGTTCAGTGCGGCATGGTGTTGTTCAGTGCGGCATGGTGTTGTTCAGTGCGGCATGGTGTTGTTCAGTGCGGCATGGTGTTGTTCAGTGCGGCATAATGTTGTTCAGTGCGGCATAATGTTGTTCAGTGCGGCATAATGTTGTTCAGTGCGGCATAATGTTGTTCAGTGCGGCATAATGTTGTTCAGTGCGGCATAATGTTGTTCAGTGCGGGATGGTGTTGTTCATTGCGGCATGGTGTTGTTCAGTGCGGCATGGTGTTGTTCAGTGCGGCATGGTGTTGTTCAGTGCGGGATGGTGTTGTTCAGTGCAGGATGGTGTTGTTCAGTGCGGCATGGTGTTGTTCAATGCGGCATGGTGTTGTTCAGTTCGGGATGGTGTTGTTCAGTGCGGCATGGTGTTGTTCAGTGCGGCATAATGTTTTTCAGTGCGGCATGTTGTTGTTCAGTGCGGCATGGTGTTGTTCAGTGCAGCATAATGTTGTTCAGTGCGGCATGGTGTTGTTCAGTGCGGAATGGTGTTGTTCAGTGCGGCATGGTGTTGTTCAGTGCGGCATGGTGTTGTTCAGTGCGGCATGGTGTTGTTCAGTGCGGCATGGTGTTGTTCAGTGCGGCATGGTGTTGTTCAGTGCGGGATGGTGTTCAATGCGGGATCGTGTTGTTCAGTGCGGCATGGTGTTGTTCAGTGCGGCATGGTGTTGTTCAGTGCGGCATGGTGTTGTTCAGTGCGGCATGGTGTTGTTCATTTCGGCATAATGTTGTTCAGTGCGGCATAATGTTGTTTAGTGCGGCATGGTGTTGTTCAGTGCGGGATGGTGTTGTTCAGTGCGCTATAATGTTGTTCAGTGCGGCATGGTGTTGTTCAGTGCGGCATGGTGTTGTTCAGTGCGGCATGGTGTTGTTCAGTGCGGCATAATGTTGTTCAGTGCGGCATAATGTTGTTCAGTGCGGGATGGTGTTGTTCAGTGCGGGATGGTGTTGTTCAGTGCGGCATGGTGTTCAATGCGGAATGGTGTTGTTCAGTGCAGGATGGTGTTGTTCAGTGCGGCATGGTGTTGTTCAGTGCGGCATAATGTTGTTCAGTGCGGCATGGTGTTGTTCAGTGCGGCATGGTGTTGTTCAGTGCGGCATGGTGTTGTTCAGTGCGGCATGGTGTTGTTCAGTGCGGCATGGTGTTGTTCAGTGCGGCATGGTGTTGTTCAGTGCGGCATAATGTTCAGTGAGGCATAATGTTGTTCAGTGCGGCATAATGTTGTTCAGTGCGGCATGGTGTTGTTCAGTGCGGGATGGTGTTGTTCAGTGCAGGATGGTGTTGTTCAGTGCGGCATGGTGTTCAGTGCGGGATGGTGTCTTTCAGTGCGGCATGGTGTCGTTCAGTGCGGCATGGTGTCTTTCAGTGCGGCATGGTGTCGTTCAGTGAGGCATGGTGTTGTTCAGTGCGGCATGGTGTTGTTTAGTGCGGCATGGTGTTGTTCAGTGCGGGATGGTGTTGTTCAGTGTGGCATGGTGTTCAGTGCGGCATGGTGTTGTTCAGTGCGGTATCGTGTTGTTCAGTGCGGTATCGTGTTTCTCAGTGCGGTATCGTGTTGTTCAGTGCAGTATCGTTGTGTTGTTCGTATTGTGTTGTGTTGTTCGTAATGTGTTGTGTTGTTCGTATTGTGTTGTGTTGTTCGTATTGTGTTGTGTTGTTCGTATTGTGTTGTGTTGTTCATATTGTGTTGTTCATATTGTGTTGAGTTGTTCGTATTGTGTTGTGTTGTTCGTATTGTGTTGCCTTTAACACTTAGCCTCTAACACTTAGCCTCTAACACTTAGCCTCTAGCATCTAGAAGGTAAATAAATAGGAAGGAAGGACTCACCGGTGACGTCTTCGCCCACGTCCAAGCGTTGTACTTTGTATTTTCATCCTTCTGACAGTGGAAAACATAGCCAACAAACACCGTGGAACCTAAACGAATGAAAGAAAACTATCATTTGGCCACAACCAACATTCACAGATACAACACAATGTGACGTGCGGGGTTGAGGTTAAAGGTTGAGTGAAGGGCCCTCGTTTTAAACTACTTTTTTGAAAAGGATTGGGAACAAGTAAGACGTATTTAATTTATTTAATGGGAAGTAGTAAGAGCTATTGAATTTAATCTATGTATTATATTCTATTGTATTGTATTCTGTTGTATTCTTTTGGATTGTATTCACACTAACCCCACTAAAACTTCAGCCCACAAAAACTCGCCTCTGGCGCCTAGCCTCTGGCACTTAGCCTCTAACACTTAGCCTTTAACACTTAGCCTTTAACACTTAGCCTTTAACACTTAGCCTTTAACACTTAGCCTTTAACACTTAGCCTAGAAGGTGAATAAATAGGGTTAAAGGTTGAGTGAAGGGCCCTCGTTTTAAACTACTGTTTTGAAAAGGAGTGGGAACAAGTAAGACGTATTTAATTTATTTAATGGGAAGTAGTAAGACTTATTAAATTTATTTAATCTACTTTTCTTCCCAGGCAAAATTTGATGTGCTGCAATTCCAAATTTCCAAAGTGAATGAAGGAATGAAGTCCTTTAAATTATGATTTTGTATAAATACTAGGCATTAACACAAAATCGACGGCACAAAATGGGCAGACTTTACTTGTTTGAAAAGGACTGGTTACAAGACAGACTTTTTTAATTTATTTAATGGGGCGAAGACTTAGTTTAATTGATCTATTTTTGTTCCCTGGCAAAATTCGATTTGCTGCAATTCCAAATTTCCAAAGTGAATGAAGGCAAGAAGTCGTTTAAATTATGATTTTGTTTAAATACTAGGCATGGACACAAAATCTACGGCACAAAATGGGCAGACTTTACTTGTTTGAAGAGGACTGGTTACAAGACAGACTTTTCTGATTTATTTATTGGGAAGAAGACTTATTTAGTTTATTTAATCTATTTTTGTTCCCTGGCAAAATTGGATTTGCTGAAACTGTATTTTGCCAAATCTTGCCTTGAGACCTGATAGGAAGTATTAAACGCTTAGTTAAATCAATACAAGTTGGTAGTAAGAGCGAGTAATGTTGGTTGAACCGATGAATGAAGGTTGAAAGCAATTTAAATTATGACTTTGTATAAATACTAGATATTAACAGAACATCTACTGCGCGAAATGGGCAGAGTTTACTTGTTTGAGAAGGAGTGGCTTATTCAAAACTAAGATTTATTTAATCTGTTTGTTCCCAGGCAAAATTGGATGTGATGCAATTCCAAATTTCACCACATGACGGTGCCCAATTTCGACTTCATAGGACATATTAAACACTTAGCTTGTTATTATGTTCAAGGTAATCAGATTTGTTTATTATTCTAATGGCCTCTTCAAAACTATTCTGGATTACTACTTTGGATCTATTCTACATTACTTGGCAACAACATACTCTGTAACAGATTAGGCAGTATAATCATATATGTTAACTTGAGAGTGCCCACACTCAATCTACTTATCGTGATGTGTTAAATCAATTACTGTTAGACATTATTTGTCTGATAATCTACCAAATCTTTGAATTGAAGAATTTGTGATTTAATTAATAGCTTGTTGTTATGTTCAGGGTAATCAGACTTGTATATAATTCTAATGGCCTTCTTTTGAAAACTATTCTGAATTACAACTTTGGATCTTATATTACTTTGCAACAATCTACTCGGTGACAGATTAGGCAGTATAATCACATATGTTAACTTCAGTGCCCACACTGTATTTATTTATGGTTATTTGTTAAATCAAGTACTGTTAGACATGAAATAGGAAGTGTTTAACATAAATGTAATGGCTACTCACCATTGTAGCTCGCTCCTGGTCAATGATACGAGCCTCTTCTTGCAGTGGAAAACTTGCAGCCAACAAACACCGTGGAACCTAAAGGAATGAAATTAAACATTAACATTTCGCCTCGACCAATTTTCACACGTACAACGCAACGCGGCTACACTTCTGCTATTACAAACGTAAATCTCCTTAAACACAATGAGTGTTACTTACCGTGTACGCTCTAGACGGTCCAGTTGCAAGCAGAAAATAAAGATATTTCTGTTGATAATCGTCGCTGCTCAGTGGCTCACGGCCATCGCGCCAACAGATTTGAATTTTGGCGGAGGTTCCGGCAATTACGTCATATCCGCGGCACATGACTGCGACGTAATACCCGCTTATGTGAAACGGCAGTTAAAAGTAGAGTTACATCAAGTTTTCTTGGAACCTAAACGAATGAAAGAAAACTATCATTTGGCCACAACCAACATTCACAGATACAACACAACGTGCGGGGTTGAGGTTAAAGATTGAGTGAAGGGCCCTCGTTTTAAACTACTGTTTTGAAAAGGAGTGGAAACAATTAAGACGTATTTAATTTATTTAATGGGAAGTAGTAAGACTTATTAAATTTATTTAATCTACTTTTCTTCCCAGGCAAAATTTGATGTGCTGCAATTCCAAATTTCCAAAGTGAATGAAGGAATGAAGTCCTTTAAATTATGATTTTGTATAAATACTAGGCATAAACACAAAATCGACGGCACAAAATGGGCAGACTTTACTTGTTTGAAAAGGACTGGTTACAAGACAGACTTTTTTAATTTATTTAATGGGAAGAAGACTTATTTAGTTTAATTGATCTATTTTTGTTCCCTGGCAAAATTCGATTTGCTGCAATTCCAAATTTCCAAAGTGAATGAAGGAAAGAAGTTGTTTAAATTATGATTTTGTTTAAATACTAGGCATAGACACAAAATCTACGGCACAAAATGGGCAGACTTTACTTGTTTGAAGAGGACTGGTTACAAGACAAACTTTTCTGATTTATTTAATGGGAAGAGGACTTATTTAGTTTATTTAATCTATTTTTGTTCCCTGGCAAAATTGGATTTGCTGAAATTGTATTTTGCCAAATCTCGATTTGAGACCTGATAGGAAGTATTAAACGCTTAGTTAAATCAATACAAGTTGGTAATAAGAGCGAGTAATGTTGGTTGAACCGATGAATGAAGGTTGAAAGCAATTTAAATTATGACTTTGTATAAATACTAGATATTAACAGAACATCTACTGCGCAAAATGGGCAGAGTTTACTTGTTTGAGAAGGAGTGGTTTATTCAAAACTAAGATTTATGTAATCTGTTTGTTCCCAGGCAAAATTGGATGTGATGCAATTCCAAATTTCACCACATGATGGTGCCCAATTTTGACTTCATAGGACATATTAAACACTTAGCTTGTTATTATGTTCAAGGTAATCAGATTTGTTTATCATTCTAATGGCCTCTTCAAAACTATTCTGGATTACTACTTTGGATCTATTCTACATTACTTGGCAACAACATACTCTGTAACAGATTAGGCAGTATAATCACATATGTTAACTTGAGAGTGCCCACACTCAATCTACTTATCGTGATGTGTTAAATCAATTACTGTTAGACATTATTTGTCTGATAATCTACCAAATCTTTGAATTGAAGAATTTGTGATTTAATTAATAGCTTGCTCAGGGTAATCAGACTTGTATATAATTCTAATGGCCTTCTTTTGAAAACTATTCTGAATTACAACTTTGGATCTTATATTACTTTGCAACAATCTACTCGGTGACAGATTAGGCAGTATAATCACATATGTTAACTTCAGTGCCCACACTGTATTTATTTATGGTTATTTGTTAAATCAAGTACTGTTAGACATGAAATAGGAAGTGTTTAACATAAATGTTATGGCTACTCACCATTGTAGCTCGCTCCTGGTCAATGATACGAGCCTCTTCTTGCAGTGGAAAACTTGCAGCCAACAAACACCGTGGAACCTAAAGGAATGAAATTAAACATTAACATTTCGCCTCGACCAATTTTCACACGTACAACGCAACGCGGCTACACTTCTGCTATTACAAACGTAAATCTCCTTAAACACAATGAGTGTTACTTACCGTGTACGCTCTAGGCAAAATTGGATGTGATGCAATTCCAAATCTATCTGAAACGGCAGTTAAAAGTAGAGTTACATCAAGTTTTCTTTTTTAATCAACACAATCATTTACAACCGTTGACCAGAAAGAATCGTCGAAATCCGACGTCCCCCACAAACGCCACGCTCACTCGCTTTTCAGGGCAACAAAAGTACTTCTTTTTAAAAACGATGAGTTGTACTTACCGTGTACGCTCTGGACGGTCCAGTTGCAAGCAGAAAATAAAAATATTTCTCTTGTTAGTCGTATGTTACCATCCGCTGTGTCTTTGTCAACATCGCCGCCGTTTTCCTACTTCCTGCTGCGAGCCACGCCCACGGATTTAAATTTGGGCGGAAGCTCTTTCCATTGGCGTCGTTTTCGCGTATAGCAAATCCGATTGGTTGGGAAGGGGGCACGGTTATGCAGCCGAGGGGTCCTGTGATCGGTGGGATGTAAAGTAGGCGTCGACGTCACGTCCGCGTCACGTGACCACGACGTGGCAGACGTCATATAGCAACCGCTGTTTTGTTTAGTAGACTTACAGTTGTTATGCATTGACATAATGGCGCACACACCAAATAGATTTAAATAAATTAAATAATTCTTCTGCCCACTCTCTTTTAAACAAGTTAACTCTCCCCGCGGATTTGAATTCCGGCGAAAGTTACGCCCATCGACGTCACGTATGTCACGTGACCACGACGTGGCAGATGTCATATAGCAACCGCTGTTTTGTTTAGTAGATTTACAGTTGTTATGCATTGGCATAATGGTGTGCACTCAAAATAGATTTAAATAAATTAAATATTTCTTCTGCCCACTCCCTTTTAAACAAGTTAACTCTGCCCACGTCCATTGACGTCTTGTCTGCGTCACGTGACCACGACGTAGCGACGTCATATAGTAACCGCTGTTTTGATCAGTAGACTTACAGTTATTATGCGTTGACATAATGGCGCACTGGTTAGCATGGCCACCTCTTAAGCATGATGTTGCGGGTTCGACGCCTGATCAATGTTAGCATGGAGTGAGCTGAAGTGCATGGCGCTGAAGATTTGAATCTTTGAAATGCGCTGAGGTCTGACATATCAGGCAGAATGGTTTGCCATCACGTTCAACAAAAAATAGAAACTTTCCCACTCTGATTAAAACGTCCTGTGTTCATCTACGTATTTTCGTTTTGCTGTGCATCTTTTCCCTGCCATTTCGAGAGCCCAATTGACACTCATAGTTTAAAGAAATGTGTTTGCCCATCCTACTTTGTGGAATTTCACCACATGCGCTTTTGACCAAAATACCAAATTGAACTCAAGTGAAGCCAACACGCACAACCCCCCCCCCCCCCCCCCCCCCACACACACACACACACACACACACACAAATGTTGATATGAACATAAAAGAGCCGCATGCGGTTCGGGAGTTGCGGCTTGGCCAAACCTGTACTATACAACTTTATTTGTATAAAATTTTCACAACAGCTGTCACACAAACAAAGCGGGAAAAACCGAAGACGTGCGTGTTCCGCCCACGCTGGATTTATTTGCACCTTTGAAAAGACACCGTATTGCCGCAGATGTGGCAAAGAGTACTTTTGGGCATCTGAGACGGAAGGATGTCCAAAGCATCACGTCACCTGCTCTGGTAGGCATGGTGGTGGGACGTTGAGGTCAACCGCTTTGGGGTTGGCTGAATCTTTGATCGCAGGATGCCACACACTTGAAGACAGAAGCAGAAAAGCAGAGCTAAATGCAAAATGTACTCACCGATGACTCCAATTTTTTTCCCCCCTGAAGAAACAGCTGGACGGGTGGCCCCGGCTGGCCAGTGGGACTCTTGTTATTCTGACCCTTTTTAGTGCGCGTTTGGGGCAACAACCGTTTTTTGTGGCGCTCTCTTCTGGTTCAAAAGTGCCCTGCATGTGAATTTGCTTTTCCTGCCTTCTGATTGGATGAGCGCCGGTGTGACGCGGTGCCTCTGTCACCGTGGCGGGGGGTATACGTTGGCATCGGAGCGTCTGCCAACGTCTGAGACCGGCTGGCAGTGTATCGGAGGTGTCGAGTGCGGTGCCGCTGGAGCTCACTCACCAGCTGGTGTTAGGGCCACAGAATGAAGGCCAAGGAGAAGAATAGAAAGAGAAACAGAAACTTCTCCTCCAATTGTTTGATTTGTCTCTTCTGAGCTTCGATGAATTCTTTCAGCTCTTTGTTCCTCTAGGACGGACAAATGGAAAGTGGCATTCAAAAGCCAGTAAGCGTGCAAGTAAGTGCCGGGCTGGCTTTGGGCCCTTACCTGTTGCGCGCTGTGCAGCAGATCCATTCTCTCTTGGAGGATGCAAGCGTCGCGCTCCCTCAACTCGCACATCAGGGCTCGCTTCCATTGGTCCACGGCGCTCCTAAGCTCTTCTCTCTGATCCGCCGTCAGCACGTCATTCACGCCAGCGTGGCTGGCTTTTTCGCCGTCCGTGGCGGGGCAGTCCCGCTGTGGTAGCGCCTCGTACAACATGGCCTCCAGCTCCAGGATCCTCTGGGCCGCAATCCTCGTCCATCAGTGGTCCGGCGGGAGATTTGAGGGCGGCTTACCTTATGAGCCTGGTCCATGGAACACTTCCTGAAGTCCAACTCTTCATCCAGGTAGCCCTTCTGCTTGCAGAACATATCCTAGCACAGCTCAAGGTCAGAATTGTTGGGGCACATTGCCGGAGTTCCCCTTGGCTGATGTCGCGTGTCTGTCTACCTTCTCACTTTCAATGTCCAACATCTTCTGTTGAAGTGCTGACTTGGTCACTTTGATGTATTCTAACCACTGAGGAAAGGCTGCTGTCACATAAGCAGAATGCGAGAGCGTGCGTGGACGTGCGCGTTACCTTCTCGGCTAGGGTGAGAAGGGTCCTGGCGTGAATCACGACCACCTGCTCCTCGTTGGTGAGATTCTGCAAGAGCCCAAAGGCACAGCGTCAACAAGCTTCTTTCAGCGCAAAGCCTTCCAAAAGTCACATTTGAGCCGCCGAGTCTCGTGGAGTGCGAACATAAGGAGTTCGACATACACTTACGGCGTTATAGCCCAGGATGTCCAGCTTCTTCATCAGATCACTGATGACGATGTCCGGGGGAAAGGCGCAAGGAGCAATGTAAGGTGTTCTGGGACCTCGGGTTAAGGTTAGGGTTGCAAGGGACGCCTTACGTACGCTCACGCCCTCGGCCTCGCAGTAGATCTGCAAAGGGCTGAGGCCGTCTGGGAAACGGACTTGCAGAAACTTCAAGACGGGGGAGCGCCACTCCCTCTCCTGAAAGGCAGAGGCATGCATCCGTCCGTCCGTCCGTCCGTCCGTCCGTCCGTCCGTCCGTCCGTCACATCTCTGGCCTCAACACGCTTGTGCGAGTCTTCCCACCTCCAGCTCCAGGATGCGGAACTCAAGCAGTTCGTTTTGGTCTCGGATATCCTGGATGTGCTCTTTCAGACGCGCTTCTTCCGCCTCCATCCGCCTGACCTGAAAAGACAGTCAGACCTCATCTGCGGGGCTTCCCGACAGGTGTGACGCCAAGCGACTCCGCCCAGCGCCTTTCTTTCCGTCACCTTTTCGGCCAACTGCTGATTGCTCTGACGCAGCAGCTGCTTCTCCTCCACCCACTTGACATTCTAGAAGAGACAAACGCGTGGACAGCTTTGGAATGTTGTGTCATTTTCATCCACAAATTCTTTGGTTGACTGGAAAATGACATTTGCTTTTCTCCGCATTTTCCCAGCCACGTTCGGGGGGGGGGGGGGGGTTGGTCCAGTAATGCCAGACGGATGAGTGACTGAAGAATGTAGCTATTTTGTCTGAGAAAAAGGTGTGCTCATTGATGAGCTTACCTGTCCTTGTTGCTTCAGCGCTGACTCCAGATCTGCTACTCTGCTTTGATAGTGACCCATTTCTACCATCAGCTTTTCTCTGGTCTGAAAGGAGGAGGAGGGAGGCTCCTCCTCCTCCTTTCAGACCAGAGAACACCCGAGGCTGGGTGAGAACGGGGAGGCTGCGACCCGGCCGGGGGTTGCGGGAAGGGGCGCCACCTTGATCTCCTTCTCGGCGTCGTAGTCCCCTTCGCTGGTCTGGGCTAGCAGAGCGTAGGCTCGTTGCAGCGCTTGATATTCTTGCGTCAGCTGGCGGTAGCGAAGCTCCGCCTCTTCATGCACACACCAATGCAACACAGCACTAGTACCAGAATCAGTCAGACCGGCGACAAAGCACCCGCGACGCAAAGACGAGTCCGATTCCAGGCTGAAGAGGAATGTTTGGTGCCAATACGCTGGCAGAAATGGCGGGCTACCTCTTCGGGTTCCGTGTCGGGGGTTCTGTCGGTGTGAAAAGACAAGGACGATCCGTCCGGGTCCACCAACACGTCTTCGTCGTAGCCGTAAAATGTTTCGATGACCTGCGGGCGCGGAAGCAAACATCTCTCTGAACAAACTGAAGCGACACCTCACGATGAATCGACGAGAGGAACGATAGCGAGAAAAAGGCCATTTCATCTTGCGCAACACCAAGCAGCCGCAAACAAACAGACTCACCTTGCAGGACCTCACGCTTTGTTCCTCCTCAGAGATTCTCGACGTCGGTATCGTAGCAGCAAATCTCTCTCCTGTCGACACAAATAATCCGCCTTTGAGATTCTTTGGATGCAAAGGGAACGAACGGCTCCGGCGCAGAAACAAACGCGACTCACAATGACATTTCTGACATGAGCTCCTGTCTCCAGAGCCTGAAAAACACGTCACCGGCGATGATTGGAGGGACGCTCGTCTTTTCCAAAAGTGACAACTACAGGGTGTGTCAGGGTTTTCCAGATTATCTTTATCGTATCATTGTGTTGCTTTGACTTTGACTGCGACCTGTAATAAATAATATTATTTATCCCTTATTTATCCCTATCGCTTATCCCTTCCTACACAAAGTCGTAAAACACCCCTTGCTATGTTTTGACTAGAGGTCAAGGGCTTCCTCTATTCAATCCACTCTTACACCCACCCTGTTTCTCTTAATTAAAATGCTCGTGCAGGAGCCGAGAGTCAGACTTCATTCGTACAACGGATGGACTCTCCACCTGCAGGTGTCCAAAAGAACTTACTTGTCTCCCGTGTGGTTCTTGCAAAATAAGTTGGAGCGAGCGCAACTCTAACAGGGTGCATTTTGCCACTAGCTGCCTACGGACAATGACGTCGCGCTCGCGGCTCATGGTTGACGGGCTGAGCAGCCGGGCAAGTCCGTCGTTTTCAGCGCACAGCGAGTGGCAAAGGCGCTGACAAAACGGGAGCTTTGAGCTGCTGAAAACGGCAAAACAAGTCTAAAGCGTGTTCAAACGCTTGCGCACAATGCTCCTGCTTGAAAGGTCGGAATTTAAGGGGCCAATTTTTTGGATGGCGGCCGCCGGCCAAGCTTTGGACGGAAAAGGTTTCCTGGCGACAGCGAGCGAGCGCGGCGCTGCCGTACGTGCACCGAGTCGCCTGCCTGAAGACCTTGGACAAGTCGTCGATGATGTGCCGCTGCTCCACAACTTGAAGGAACTCCATTTCACCGTCCTGCTGGCCGCAACCGCGGTCCAGGTCATTGAGCGAACTAGGCCTTCTCTGTGGAACACAAATGCAGTGGACTCTGTTGGCACGCCGCCGTTGTCCGCGTCGACTTACCAAGCTTGCCATCTCCTCGTTCTCCTGGGTGACAAAGCGCACTTTGTTTTCAAGGCGACACAGCACCAGCGAGAGTTCTTCATTCTTCCTGCTCAGGCGTTTGTTTTTGTACAGGAGTGGCAGAAACTGGCTTTCTGTTTCTCTCAGTCGCTTTAGCTGCAAGCATGAAGTGCGGGATGTGAAAGACGCACAACACGCGGGCCAGAACGTATCCATTTCTTTTGCATCGGTTTGAACGGAATCGTGGCTTTGGCTCCCAATAAAAGACATCTACCAGGCAACCGACTCGCCGCGCCGCTCAACTAATAAGCAAGCGCAATGGGTGCCTCGCTGGATGGCGCGCATCAAACGTAGCGCAAACCTTCAAGCGTGCCGTCAATAAATTACCAGTTCATTGCGCTCTTCAGAAAGCAGGGCGTTTCGATCCTCCAGTTTCCTGATGACTGCGCTGAGCTCAGCGATTTTCAGATGAAACCGTCGCGTGTCCCGATCCTCCTGAGACTGAAAACGCCCCGCAACACACACACACAAGCACTCGTTCAAAGTTCAAAACTGTTTTTGTGCTACCTTCCTCCAGCAACGAACTAAGTCATGCGTACTGCAAGTGTGTGATGAGGTGGCTTACGCAATGAAGAGGATTGCTAGTAGCGGCGTTGACCCCACTTCCAGGGTAGTTTAGGCCCGCCCTTTGGGAATCCCTCAGGGCAGCGATCTGCTGCTCGGCAGCCTGAGTCTGCAGCTGAAGGCGGTGGACGTGGCCGGCCCCAGGGCTTCATCCAAAACACTAACCGCTCTGTCTTTCAGCTTGATCTCATCCGTCTGGATGTACAAACGGGGAGCGCTCAGGCAGGCGGGCAAACTCATTTGCCAGAATTGTGACAAAAACAAAGAGAGCAACCGGCCAATTTTTTTCTTGAATCGACTAGAACACCTTTGCTGTGACAAAAGCGAAGCGAGCAACCGGACATTTTCTTCTTGTGAAATAGAATAGAATAGAATGCCTTAGGTGTCATTGCACTGCAGGTATACAACGAAATTGGGAACATAGCCACGCACCGCGCATCTGATCAGTCCTACCAGTCGGCGGATCTCCCTCTCGCAGTCTCTCTTGGTTCGGCTCAGCTCCTCCCGATGCTGGTGATGAGCCGATCGGAGCTCGGCCGCTCGGGACTGCCAGGCCTGCTGGGCCGCTGCCAGGGCTTCTTCCGCGCTCCTGGTGGAGGCGACACCGCTCGGTCTCCCGACACCGCCGCGTCTCCTCCACCTCCGCCAGCAAAGCGCCCCCCCTCCTCACCTGAGCAGACATTGCGCCACACCGGGCCGTTGAGACCGCAACGGAGCGCCGCGACGCTTACTGGGGACAAGCTACACAATACGGTAGCGGCCGCATCGAAGCCCGACGTGGCGTGCGGATAGTCAGACACGGATAGAGCGGATCACCTTGTCCATGGAGCCGTCCCTCAGGCTGAGGACCAAGGCATTCAGTCGCTGGATCTCTCCATCTTTGATTTTGATCACTCTCATCAGCTCCATTTCATGCTGCCGCAGTAATGTCTCCCTGGTAATGGCTAACTCTTTCTGCTTCTCCTCATGGAGTTTGCTTTTGAGTTCCGTCATGGCGGCGGTGGCACGGTGGTGCTCCGCCCGCAGGTCCTGACTTCTCTCTCTCCAGACAGCTGACCTGACATGACTTAGACTTAGACAAACTTTATTGTCATCTTGTCTGCACATGGTGCATACAAAACGAAATTCCGTTGCATACGTCTTACAACAAAGTAGTGATATTGCAGTTGAATAGAAGTAACATATCCTATGAAAATATATATATATACATATACTATATATATATATATATATATATATATATATATTAAAAATAAGTATAAAGTGCAGCAGTGATAATTATGCAATAGTGCAAGTAGGCAAAACAGTATTCAAGAGTGTGCAGAGGAATGCTAAACCATGTATTAAACTTCTATTTAAAGGGTTTATACAAGTTCAGTAAAGTTGGTAGTGCGAGATAGTGCAAGATAGAGGTCCGTAGTGTCATAAAGTACAGTTCTGTGAATGTGTGATGCAGAGTTCAGTTTAGAGCTCAACAGTTCTAGTGTTCAACAGTCTGATGACAGCAGGGAAAAAGCTGTTGCAGAACCTGGTGGACCTGCAGCGGATGCTGCAAACCTCTTCCCAGAGGGCAGCAGGGAGAACAGTCCATGGTGGGGGTGTGATGGGTCATTGATGATGTTACGGGCACGGGACATGCAGCGCTGAGATGAAATGTCCTGAATGGAGGGAAGAGGAGCCCCTATGATCCTCTCTGCTGTCCTCACCACTCTCCTCACGTTCTTCCAATCGGAGGCGGTGCAGCCTCCACACCACACAGAGAGACAGCTTGTCAGAATGCTCTCTATGGTGCTCCTGTAGAACGTCCTCATGATGGGTGGGGGCAGGTGGGCTCTCCTCATCCTCCGCAGGAAGTACAAGCGCTTCTGTGCCCTCTTGACCAGTGCCGTAGTGTTCATAGTCCAGGTGAGGTCTTCTGTGATGTGGACCCCCAGGAATTTGGTGCTGCTGACCACCTCCACAGCTGAGCTGTTGATGATCAGTGGAGCGTGGTGAGGCTGTTTTTTCCTGAAGTCGACGATGATCTCCTTCATCTTCTCCTCATTCAGGATCAGGCTGTTTTCTCTGCACCAGCCCACCAGCTGCTCCACCTCCTCTCTGTAGTCCAGGTCGTTGTTGTCTCTGATGAGCCCCACCACCGTTGTGTCGTCTGCTGACTTCACGATGTGATTGGTGGTGAACCTGAGGACGCAGTCGTGTGTCATCAGGGTGCACAGCAGGGGGCTCAGGACGCAGCCCTGAAGGGAGCCTGTGCTGAGGGTGATGACATCAGAGGTGTTCTGTCCGACCCGGACTGACTGAGGTCTGTTGGTGAGGAAGTCTAGCAGCCAGTTGCGAAGGGGGGTGTTGAAGCCCAGGTGTTCCAATTTTCCTACCAGATGCTGTGGGATGATGGTGTTAAACGCTGAGCTGAAGTCCAGGAACAGCCTCCGCACATGCGTGTTCTTCTCCTCCAGGTGAGCCAGGCTCAGGTGAAGAACGGAGGAGATGGCTTCCTGAGTGGAGCGGTTTTGCCGGTCGGCAAACTGGAACGGGTCAAATAATAGGGGGAGTCTGGAAACGATGTGACCTTTAAGCAGCCTTTCGAAGCACTTCATCATAACCGGAGTCAGTGCAACAGGCCGGTAATCATTAAATGAGGTGATTTGAGGTTTCTTCGGCACCGGAATGATGGAGGCAGTCTTAAAGCACGCCGGCACTGTGGCTTGGCCCAGCGAGGTGTTAAAAATGTCTGTGATGACCCCAGCCAGATGACTTGCACATTCCCTGAACACACGCCCAGGAATGTTGTCCGGGCCAGGGGCCTTACAGGGGTTGACTCTCCTCAGGGTCTTCAACACATCGGCGGAGTCAAGGCAGAGTACCTCCTCTTCCTGATGGGGGACAGTTTTAACTGCTGGAGTGCCGTTTAGTGCCTCGAACCTCCCAAATAAGTTATTTAGACCATTTAGAAAGTCAGCATCAACTACACCCACCGGGGGGGGGGGGAGGGTGAGTTGTCGTCTGTAATCGCCCGTATGCCTTGCCACATACTCCTGATGTTTTTGACGTCGTGGAAACGATCCTGAAATTTTCGACTGCGGTCTCGCTTCGCTATTCTGATGGCACGGTTCAAGTTGGCTCTCGCTGTCCTCAGTGTCTCCTTGTCGCCAGACTTGAAGGCAGAGTTCCGCGCTCGTAGCGTTTGACGTACCTCCTCAGTCATCCAGGGTGGTTGGTTGCCCCGGGTGATGATATTCTTAGTGGTGCTGACGTCCTCGGTGCATTTGTTGATGTAGGCTGACACAGTCATGGCACACGCATGTCTAATCTACATCGGGAAAACTGGGAGGGAGGGAGGCAGGCAGGGAGGCAGGCAGGGAGGCAGGCAGGGAGGCAGGCAGTGTCTGTCTGTTGAGGTTTTCACCTTGTTCTTCTCCTGCTGAAGTTCTAACTGGACGTCCATCAGTTTGGTTCTCAGCTCGTCATTGGCGGCCTGAAGGGCGTCCGTTCGCTCCGCCTTGGCCCGCCCTGCCGGAGCTCGTTTGGACATCTCTTACTCGAGTCTCGCCCGGTCGTCAGTCAGAGATCACAACATTTGTACCTGGAGAGCACAAACGCAGCGCTGTTTTCCACTGGCTTCGAACTCAACTTCAATCGGTACCGTAACTTACAACATCATAAACATAGAACTAGCTTGACTTATTCATTGAATAAATGCATTTGGTTCTTCAAAACTGCATCACGCAACATAGCGTGACCGAGACGGCCGTTATCCACCTGCGTGAAGTTATTTGGTGAAATGAATGAGATGTTTAAGACACCATCGTTCTGTCTCTATGTAGATGAAGGGAAATAATCGATTGCTGAAGGTCCAAAGGTGTTGTGATAAACAAATAAACATATTAGTGATTAGTGACATATTTGTGATAAACATATTAGGCAGGATAATCACATATGTTAACGTGACTGCCCACACTGTATTTATTTATGGTTATTTGTTAAATCGAGTACTGTTAGACATGAAATAGGAAGTGTTTAACATAAATGGAAGACGAAAGGGGTACTCACCATTGTAGCTCCTGCTGGTCAATGATACGAGCCTCTTCTTGCAGTGGAAAACATACAGCCAACAAACACCGTGGAACCTAAAGGAATGAAATTAAACATTAACATTTAGCCTAAACCAACATTCACAGATACAACGCAACGCAAACTACACAAACGTAAATCTTTTTAAACACAATGAGTTGTACTTACCGTGTACGCTCTAGACGGTCCACTTGCAAGCAGAAAATAAAGATATTTCTGTTGATAATCGTCGTGTTTGTATCCGGTGTCTCGCTCAAGGCCATTGCGCCCACAGATTTGAATTTTGGCGAGAGTTCAGCCTATTGACGTCATTTCCGCGGTGTAATACCCGCATATCTGAAACGGCAAAGTTAAGAGTAGAGTTAAATAAAGTTTTTAGTCAACGCAATAATTTACAACCGTTGACCAGTCGAAATAATCGTCGAAATTTGGCGTCTGTGGCTGGAAGCAGACGCCGAGTTCGACATTCCTCCCAAACGCCACACTCCCTCGCTTTTCAGGGCTAAAAAAAAACAGTTGTAATTACCTTGTACGCTCTAGACGGTCAAGTTGCAAGCTGAAAACAAAAATATTTGCCTTGTAAGTCATCGTGTTACTAACCGCTGTGTCTTGTTTGCCAGAATTGCCGCTTTCCTACTTCCTGTTGCAAGCCACGCCCACGGATTATAATTTTGCCGTGAGTTCCGCCTATTGACGTCATGTCCGCGTCACATGACTGCGACGTAATATTATCTAAAACTGTTTGTGCGGTATTGTGTTGTTCTGTGCGGTATTGTGTTATTCTGTGCGGCGTCGTGTTGTTCAGTGCGACGTCGTGTTGTTCAGTGCGGCATGGTGTTGTTCAGTGCGGCATGGTGTTGTTCAGTGCGGCATGGTGTTGTTCAGTGCGGCATAATGTTGTTCAGTGCGGCATAATGTTGTTCAGTGCGGCATGGTGTTGTTCAGTGCGGCATGGTGTTGTTCAGTGCGGCATGGTGTTGTTCAGTGCGGCATAATGTTGTTCAGTAAGCCATAATGTTGTTCAGTGCGGCATAGTGTTGTTCAGTGCGGGATGGTGTTGTTCAGTGCAGGATGGTGTTGTTCAGTGCGGCATGGTGTTGTTCAATGCGGCATGGTGTTGTTCAGTGCGGGATGGTGTTGTTCAGTGCAGGATGGTGTTGTTCAGTGCGGCATGGTGTTGTTCAATGCGGCATGGTGTTGTTCAGTGCGGCATGGTGTTGTTCAGTGCGGCATGGTGTTGTTCAGTGCGGCATGGTGTTGTTCAGTGCGGAATGGTGTTGTTCAGTGCGGAATGGTGTTGTTCAGTGCGGCATGGTGTTGTTCAGTGTGGGATGGTGTTGTTCAATGCGGGATCGTGTTGTTCAGTACGGGGTGGTGTTGTTCAGTGCAGGATGGTGTTGTTCAGTGCAGGATGGTGTTGTTCAGTGCGGCATGGTGTTGTTCAATGCAGGATCGTGTTGTTCAGTGCAGCATGGTGTTGTTCAGTGCAGCATGGTGTTGTTCAGTGCGGCATGGTGTTGTTCAATGCGGCATGGTGTTGTTCAGTGCGGGATGGTGTTGTTCAGTGCGGCATGGTGTTTTTCAGTGCGGCATAATGTTGTTCAGTGCAGCATGGTGTTGTTCAGTGCGGCATGGTGTTGTTCAGTGCGACATAATGTTGTTCAGTGCGGCATAATGTTGTTCAGTGCGGCATGGTGTTGTTCAGTGCGGCATGGTGTTGTTCAGTGCGGCATGGTGTTGTTCAGTGCGGCATGGTGTTGTTCAGTGCGGCATGGTGTTGTTCAGTGCAGGATGGTGTTGTTCAGTGCAGGATGGTGTTGTTCAATGCGGCATGGTGTTGTTCAATGCGGCATGGTGTTGTTCAGTGTGGGATGGTGTTGTTCAGTGCAGGATGGTGTTGTTCAGTGCGGCATGGTGTTGTTCAGTGCGGAATGGTGTTGTTCAGTGCGGCATGGTGTTGTTCAGTGCGGCATGGTGTTGTTCAGTGCAGGATGGTGTTGTTCAATGCGGGATGGTGTTGTTCAGTGCGGGATGGTGTTGTTCAGTGCAGGATGGTGTTGTTCAGTGCGGCATGGTGTTGTTCAATGCGGCATGGTGTTGTTCAGTGCGGCATGGTGTTGTTCAATGCGGCATGGTGTTGTTCAATGCGGCATGGTGTTGTTCAGTGCGGCATGGTGTTGTTCAGTGCGGCATGGTGTTGTTCAGTGCGGCATGGTGTTGTTCAGTGCGGCATGGTGTTGTTCAGTGCAGCGTAATGTTGTTCAGTGCGGCATGGTGTTGTTCAGTGCGGAATGGTGTTGTTCAGTGCGACATGGTGTTGTTCAGTGCGGGATGGTGTTGTTCAGTGCGGCATGGTGTTGCTCAGTGCGGCATGGTGTTGTTCAGTGCGGGATGGTGTTGTTCAGTGCGGCATGGTGTTGTTCAGTGCGGCATGGTGTTGTTCAGTGCGGCATGGTGTTGTTCAGTGCGGCATAATGTTGTTCAGTGCGCCATAATGTTGTTCAGTGCGGCATGGTGTTGTTCAGTGCGGGATGGTGTTGTTCAGTGCAGGATGGTGTTGTTCAGTGCGGCATGGTGTTGTTCAATGCGGGATCGTGTTGTTCAGTGCGGCATGGTGTTGTTCAGTGCGGCATGGTGTTGTTCAGTGCGGCATGGTGTTGTTCAGTGCGGCATGGTGTTGTTCAGTGCGGCATAATGTTGTTCAGTGCGGCATAATGTTGTTCAGTGCGGCATAATGTTGTTCAGTGCGGCATAATGTTGTTCAGTGCGGCATAATGTTGTTCAGTGCGGCATAATGTTGTTCAGTGCGGGATGGTGTTGTTCAGTGCGGCATGGTGTTGTTCAGTGCGGCATGGTGTTGTTCAGTGCGGCATGGTGTTGTTCAGTGCGGGATGGTGTTGTTCAGTGCAGGATGGTGTTGTTCAGTGCGGCATGGTGTTGTTCAATGCGGCATGGTGTTGTTCAGTTCGGGATGGTGTTGTTCAGTGCGGCATGGTGTTGTTCAGTGCGGCATAATGTTTTTCAGTGCGGCATGTTGTTGTTCAGTGCGGCATGGTGTTGTTCAGTGCAGCATAATGTTGTTCAGTGCGGCATGGTGTTGTTCAGTGCGGAATGGTGTTGTTCAGTGCGGCATGGTGTTGTTCAGTGCGGCATGGTGTTGTTCAGTGCGGCATGGTGTTGTTCAGTGCGGCATGGTGTTGTTCAGTGCGGCATGGTGTTGTTCAGTGCGGGATGGTGTTCAATGCGGGATCGTGTTGTTCAGTGCGGCATGGTGTTGTTCAGTGCGGCATGGTGTTGTTCAGTGCGGCATGGTGTTGTTCAGTGCGGCATGGTGTTGTTCATTTCGGCATAATGTTGTTCAGTGCGGCATAATGTTGTTTAGTGCGGCATGGTGTTGTTCAGTGCGGGATGGTGTTGTTCAGTGCGTTATAATGTTGTTCAGTGCGGCATGGTGTTGTTCAGTGCGGCATGGTGTTGTTCAGTGCGGCATGGTGTTGTTCAGTGCGGCATAATGTTGTTCAGTGCGGCATAATGTTGTTCAGTGCGGGATGGTGTTGTTCAGTGCGGGATGGTGTTGTTCAGTGCGGCATGGTGTTCAATGCGGAATGGTGTTGTTCAGTGCAGGATGGTGTTGTTCAGTGCGGCATGGTGTTGTTCAGTGCGGCATAATGTTGTTCAGTGCGGCATGGTGTTGTTCAGTGCGGCATGGTGTTGTTCAGTGCGGCATGGTGTTGTTCAGTGCGGCATGGTGTTGTTCAGTGCGGCATGGTGTTGTTCAGTGCGGCATGGTGTTGTTCAGTGCGGCATAATGTTCAGTGAGGCATAATGTTGTTCAGTGCGGCATAATGTTGTTCAGTGCGGCATGGTGTTGTTCAGTGCGGGATGGTGTTGTTCAGTGCAGGATGGTGTTGTTCAGTGCGGCATGGTGTTCAGTGCGGGATGGTGTCTTTCAGTGCGGCATGGTGTCGTTCAGTGCGGCATGGTGTCTTTCAGTGCGGCATGGTGTCGTTCAGTGAGGCATGGTGTTGTTCAGTGCGGCATGGTGTTGTTTAGTGCGGCATGGTGTTGTTCAGTGCAGGATGGTGTTGTTCAGTGTGGCATGGTGTTCAGTGCGGCATGGTGTTGTTCAGTGCGGTATCGTGTTGTTCAGTGCGGTATCGTGTTTCTCAGTGCGGTATCGTGTTGTTCAGTGCAGTATCGTTGTGTTGTTCGTATTGTGTTGTGTTGTTCGTAATGTGTTGTGTTGTTCGTATTGTGTTGTGTTGTTCGTATTGTGTTGTGTTGTTCGTATTGTGTTGTGTTGTTCATATTGTGTTGTTCATATTGTGTTGAGTTGTTCGTATTGTGTTGTGTTGTTCGTATTGTGTTGCCTTTAACACTTAGCCTCTAACACTTAGCCTCTAACACTTAGCCTCTAGCATCTAGAAGGTAAATAAATAGGAAGGAAGGACTCACCGGTGACGTCTTCGCCCACGTCCAAGCGTTGTACTTTGTATTTTCATCCTTCTGACAGTGGAAAACATAGCCAACAAACACCGTGGAACCTAAACGAATGAAAGAAAACTATCATTTGGCCACAACCAACATTCACAGATACAACACAATGTGACGTGCGGGGTTGAGGTTAAAGGTTGAGTGAAGGGCCCTCGTTTTAAACTACTTTTTTGAAAAGGATTGGGAACAAGTAAGACGTATTTAATTTATTTAATGGGAAGTAGTAAGAGCTATTGAATTTAATCTATGTATTATATTCTATTGTATTGTATTCTGTTGTATTCTTTTGGATTGTATTCACACTAACCCCACTAAAACTTCAGCCCACAAAAACTCGCCTCTGGCGCCTAGCCTCTGGCACTTAGCCTCTAACACTTAGCCTTTAACACTTAGCCTTTAACACTTAGCCTTTAACACTTAGCCTTTAACACTTAGCCTTTAACACTTAGCCTTTAACACTTAGCCTTTAACACTTAGCCTAGAAGGTGAATAAATAGGGTTAAAGGTTGAGTGAAGGGCCCTCGTTTTAAACTACTGTTTTGAAAAGGAGTGGGAACAAGTAAGACGTATTTAATTTATTTAATGGGAAGTAGTAAGACTTATTAAATTTATTTAATCTACTTTTCTTCCCAGGCAAAATTTGATGTGCTGCAATTCCAAATTTCCAAAGTGAATGAAGGAATGAAGTCCTTTAAATTATGATTTTGTATAAATACTAGGCATTAACACAAAATCGACGGCACAAAATGGGCAGACTTTACTTGTTTGAAAAGGACTGGTTACAAGACAGACTTTTTTAATTTATTTAATGGGAAGAAGACTTAGTTTAATTGATCTATTTTTGTTCCCTGGCAAAATTCGATTTGCTGCAATTCCAAATTTCCAAAGTGAATGAAGGCAAGAAGTCGTTTAAATTATGATTTTGTTTAAATACTAGGCATGGACACAAAATCTACGGCACAAAATGGGCAGACTTTACTTGTTTGAAGAGGACTGGTTACAAGACAGACTTTTCTGATTTATTTATTGGGAAGAAGACTTATTTAGTTTATTTAATCTATTTTTGTTCCCTGGCAAAATTGGATTTGCTGAAACTGTATTTTGCCAAATCTTGCCTTGAGACCTGATAGGAAGTATTAAACGCTTAGTTAAATCAATACAAGTTGGTAGTAAGAGCGAGTAATGTTGGTTGAACCGATGAATGAAGGTTGAAAGCAATTTAAATTATGACTTTGTATAAATACTAGATATTAACAGAACATCTACTGCGCTAAATGGGCAGAGTTTACTTGTTTGAGAAGGAGTGGTTTATTCAAAACTAAGATTTATTTAATCTGTTTGTTCCCAGGCAAAATTGGATGTGATGCAATTCCAAATTTCACCACATGACGGTGCCCAATTTCGACTTCATAGGACATATTAAACACTTAGCTTGTTATTATGTTCAAGGTAATCAGATTTGTTTATTATTCTAATGGCCTCTTCAAAACTATTCTGGATTACTACTTTGGATCTATTCTACATTACTTGGCAACAACATACTCTGTAACAGATTAGGCAGTATAATCATATATGTTAACTTGAGAGTGCCCACACTCAATCTACTTATCGTGATGTGTTAAATCAATTACTGTTAGACATTATTTGTCTGATAATCTACCAAATCTTTGAATTGAAGAATTTGTGATTTAATTAATAGCTTGTTGTTATGTTCAGGGTAATCAGACTTGTATATAATTCTAATGGCCTTCTTTTGAAAACTATTCTGAATTACAACTATGGATCTTATATTACTTTGCAACAATCTACTCGGTGACAGATTAGGCAGTATAATCACATATGTTAACTTCAGTGCCCACACTGTATTTATTTATGGTTATTTGTTAAATCAAGTACTGTTAGACATGAAATAGGAAGTGTTTAACATAAATGTAATGGCTACTCACCATTGTAGCTCGCTCCTGGTCAATGATACGAGCCTCTTCTTGCAGTGGAAAACTTGCAGCCAACAAACACCGTGGAACCTAAAGGAATGAAATTAAACATTAACATTTCGCCTCGACCAATTTTCACACGTACAACGCAACGCGGCTACACTTCTGCTATTACAAACGTAAATCTCCTTAAACACAATGAGTGTTACTTACCGTGTACGCTCTAGGCAAAATTGAATGTGATGCAATTCCAAATCTATCTGAAACGGCAGTTAAAAGTAGAGTTACATCAAGTTTTCTTTTTTAATCAACACAATCATTTACAACCGTTGACCAGAAAGAATCGTCGAAATTCGACGTCCCCCACAAACGCCACGCTCACTCGCTTTTCAGGGCAACAAAAGTACTTCTTTTTAAAAACGATGAGTTGTACTTACCGTGTACGCTCTGGACGGTCCAGTTGCAAGCAGAAAATAAAAATATTTCTCTTGTTAGTCGTATGTTACCATCCGCTGTGTCTTTGTCAACATCGCCGCCGTTTTCCTACTTCCTGCTGCGAGCCACGCCCACGGATTTAAATTTGGGCGGAAGCTCTTTCCATTGGCGTCGTTTTCGCGTATAGCAAATCCGATTGGTTGGGAAGGGGGCACGGTTATGCAGCCGAGGGGTCCTGTGATCGGTGGGATGTAAAGTAGGCGTCGACGTCACGTCCGCGTCACGTGACCACGACGTGGCAGACGTCATATAGCAACCGCTGTTTTGTTTAGTAGACTTACAGTTGTTATGCATTGACATAATGGCGCACACACCAAATAGATTTAAATAAATTAAATAATTCTTCTGCCCACTCTCTTTTAAACAAGTTAACTCTCCCCGCGGATTTGAATTCCGGCGAAAGTTACGCCCATCGACGTCACGTATGTCACGTGACCACGACGTGGCAGATGTCATATAGCAACCGCTGTTTTGTTTAGTAGATTTACAGTTGTTATGCATTGGCATAATGGTGTGCACTCAAAATAGATTTAAATAAATTAAATATTTCTTCTGCCCACTCCCTTTTAAACAAGTTAACTCTGCCCACGTCCATTGACGTCTTGTCTGCGTCACGTGACCACGACGTAGCGACGTCATATAGTAACCGCTGTTTTGATCAGTAGACTTACAGTTATTATGCGTTGACATAATGGCGCACTGGTTAGCATGGCCACCTCTTAAGCATGATGTTGCGGGTTCGACGCCTGATCAATGTTAGCATGGAGTGAGCTGAAGTGCATGGCGCTGAAGATTTGAATCTTTGAAATGCGCTGAGGTCTGACATATCAGGCAGAATGGTTTGCCATCACGTTCAACAAAAAATAGAAACTTTCCCACTCTGATTAAAACGTCCTGTGTTCATCTACGTATTTTCGTTTTGCTGTGCATCTTTTCCCTGCCATTTCGAGAGCCCAATTGACACTCATAGTTTAAAGAAATGTGTTTGCCCATCCTACTTTGTGGAATTTCACCACATGCGCTTTTGACCAAAATACCAAATTGAACTCAAGTGAAGCCAACACGCACAACCCCCCCCCCCCCCCCCACACACACACACACAAATGTTGATATGAACATAAAAGAGCCGCATGCGGTTCGGGAGTTGCGGCTTGGCCAAACCTGTACTATACAACTTTATTTGTATAAAATTTTCACAACAGCTGTCACACAAACAAAGCGGGAAAAACCGAAGACGTGCGTGTTCCGCCCACGCTGGATTTATTTGCACCTTTGAAAAGACACCGTATTGCCGCAGATGTGGCAAAGAGTACTTTTGGGCATCTGAGACGGAAGGATGTCCAAAGCATCACGTCACCTGCTCTGGTAGGCATGGTGGTGGGACGTTGAGGTCAACCGCTTTGGGGTTGGCTGAATCTTTGATCGCAGGATGCCACACACTTGAAGACAGAAGCAGAAAAGCAGAGCTAAATGCAAAATGTACTCACCGGTGACTCCAATTTTTTTCCCCCCTGAAGAAACAGCTGGACGGGTGGCCCCGGCTGGCCAGTGGGACTCTTGTTATTCTGACCCTTTTTAGTGCGCGTTTGGGGCAACAACCGTTTTTTGTGGCGCTCTCTTCTGGTTCAAAAGTGCCCTGCATGTGAATTTGCTTTTCCTGCCTTCTGATTGGATGAGCGCCGGTGTGACGCGGTGCCTCTGTCACCGTGGCGGGGGGTATACGTTGGCATCGGAGCGTCTGCCAACGTCTGAGACCGGCTGGCAGTGTATCGGAGGTGTCGAGTGCGGTGCCGCTGGAGCTCACTCACCAGCTGGTGTTAGGGCCACAGAATGAAGGCCAAGGAGAAGAATAGAAAGAGAAACAGAAACTTCTCCTCCAATTGTTTGATTTGTCTCTTCTGAGCTTCGATGAATTCTTTCAGCTCTTTGTTCCTCTAGGACGGACAAATGGAAAGTGGCATTCAAAAGCCAGTAAGCGTGCAAGTAAGTGCCGGGCTGGCTTTGGGCCCTTACCTGTTGCGCGCTGTGCAGCAGATCCATTCTCTCTTGGAGGATGCAAGCGTCGCGCTCCCTCAACTCGCACATCAGGGCTCGCTTCCATTGGTCCATGGCGCTCCTAAGCTCTTCTCTCTGATCCGCCGTCAGCACGTCATTCACGCCAGCGTGGCTGGCTTTTTCGCCGTCCGTGGCGGGGCAGTCCCGCTGCGGTAGCGCCTCGTACAACATGGCCTCCAGCTCCAGGATCCTCTGGGCCGCAATCCTCGTCCATCAGTGGTCCGGCGGGAGATTTGAGGGCGGCTTACCTTATGAGCCTGGTCCATGGAACACTTCCTGAAGTCCAACTCTTCATCCAGGTAGCCCTTCTGCTTGCAGAACATATCCTAGCACAGCTCAAGGTCAGAATTGTTGGGGCACATTGCCGGAGTTCCCCTTGGCTGATGTCGCGTGTCTGTCTACCTTCTCACTTTCAATGTCCAACATCTTCTGTTGAAGTGCTGACTTGGTCACTTTGATGTATTCTAACCACTGAGGAAAGGCTGCTGTCACATAAGCAGAATGCGAGAGCGTGCGTGGACGTGCGCGTTACCTTCTCGGCTAGGGTGAGAAGGGTCCTGGCGTGAATCACGACCACCTGCTCCTCGTTGGTGAGATTCTGCAAGAGCCCAAAGGCACAGCGTCAACAAGCTTCTTTCAGCGCAAAGCCTTCCAAAAGTCACATTTGAGCCGCCGAGTCTCGTGGAGTGCGAACATAAGGAGTTCGACATACACTTACGGCGTTATAGCCCAGGATGTCCAGCTTCTTCATCAGATCACTGATGACGATGTCCGGGGGAAAGGCGCAAGGAGCAATGTAAGGTGTTCTGGGACCTCGGGTTAAGGTTAGGGTTGCAAGGGACGCCTTACGTACGCTCACGCCCTCGGCCTCGCAGTAGATCTGCAAAGGGCTGAGGCCGTCTGGGAAACGGACTTGCAGAAACTTCAAGACGGGGGAGCGCCACTCCCTCTCCTGAAAGGCAGAGGCATGCATCCGTCCGTCCGTCCGTCCGTCCGTCCGTCCGTCCGTCCGTCACATCTCTGGCCTCAACACGCTTGTGCGAGTCTTCCCACCTCCAGCTCCAGGATGCGGAACTCAAGCAGTTCGTTTTGGTCTCGGATATCCTGGATGTGCTCTTTCAGACGCGCTTCTTCCGCCTCCATCCGCCTGACCTGAAAAGACAGTCAGACCTCATCTGCGGGGCTTCCCGACAGGTGTGACGCCAAGCGACTCCGCCCAGCGCCTTTCTTTCCGTCACCTTTTCGGCCAACTGCTGATTGCTCTGACGCAGCAGCTGCTTCTCCTCCACCCACTTGACATTCTAGAAGAGACAAACGCGTGGACAGCTTTGGAATGTTGTGTCATTTTCATCCACAAATTCTTTGGTTGACTGGAAAATGACATTTGCTTTTCTCCGCATTTTCCCAGCCACGTTCGGGGGGGGGGGGGGGGGGGGGTTGGTCCAGTAATGCCAGACGGATGAGTGACTGAAGAATGTAGCTATTTTGTCTGAGAAAAAGGTGTGCTCATTGATGAGCTTACCTCCTCCTTTCAGACCAGAGAACACCCGAGGCTGGGTGAGAACGGGGAGGCTGCGACCCGGCCGGGGGTTGCGGGAAGGGGCGCCACCTTGATCTCCTTCTCGGCGTCGTAGTCCCCTTCGCTGGTCTGGGCTAGCAGAGCGTAGGCTCGTTGCAGCGCTTGATATTCTTGCGTCAGCTGGCGGTAGCGAAGCTCCGCCTCTTCATGCACACACCAATGCAACACAGCACTAGTACCAGAATCAGTCAGACCGGCGACAAAGCACCCGCGACGCAAAGACGAGTCCGATTCCAGGCTGAAGAGAAATGTTTGGTGCCAATACGCTGGCAGAAATGGCGGGCTACCTCTTCGGGTTCCGTGTCGGGGGTTCTGTCGGTGTGAAAAGACAAGGACGATCCGTCCGGGTCCACCAACACGTCTTCGTCGTAGCCGTAAAATGTTTCGATGACCTGCGGGCGCGGAAGCAAACATCTCTCTGAACAAACTGAAGCGACACCTCACGATGAATTGACGAGAGGAACGATAGCGAGAAAAAGGCCATTTCATCTTGCGCAACACCAAGCAGCCGCAAACAAACAGACTCACCTTGCAGGACCTCACGCTTTGTTCCTCCTCAGAGATTCTCGACGTCGGTATCGTAGCAGCAAATCTCTCTCCTGTCGACACAAATAATCCGCCTTTGAGATTCTTTGGATGCAAAGGGAACGAACGGCTCCGGCGCAGAAACAAACGCGACTCACAATGACATTTCTGACATGAGCTCCTGTCTCCAGAGCCTGAAAAACACGTCACCGGCGATGATTGGAGGGACGCTCGTCTTTTCCAAAAGTGACAACTACAGGGTGTGTCAGGGTTTTCCAGATTATCTTTATCGTATCATTGTGTTGCTTTGACTTTGACTGCGACCTGTAATAAATAATATTATTTATCCCTTATTTATCCCTATCGCTTATCCCTTCCTACACAAAGTCGTAAAACACCCCTTGCTATGTTTTGACTAGAGGTCAAGGGCTTCCTCTATTCAATCCACTCTTACACCCACCCTGTTTCTCTTAATTAAAATGCTCGTGCAGGAGCCGAGAGTCAGACTTCATTCGTACAACGGATGGACTCTCCACCTGCAGGTGTCCAAAAGAACTTACTTGTCTCCCGTGTGGTTCTTGCAAAATAAGTTGGAGCGAGCGCAACTCTAACAGGGTGCATTTTGCCACTAGCTGCCTACGGACAATGACGTCGCGCTCGCGGCTCATGGTTGACGGGCTGAGCAGCCGGGCAAGTCCGTCGTTTTCAGCGCACAGCGAGTGGCAAAGGCGCTGACAAAACGGGAGCTTTGAGCTGCTGAAAACGGCAAAACAAGTCTAAAGCGTGTTCAAACGCTTGTGCACAATGCTCCTGCTTGAAAGGTCGGAATTTAAGGGGCCAATTTTTTGGATGGCGGCCGCCGGCCAAGCTTTGGACGGAAAAGGTTTCCTGGCGACAGCGAGCGAGCGCGGCGCTGCCGTACGTGCACCGAGTCGCCTGCCTGAAGACCTTGGACAAGTCGTCGATGATGTGCCGCTGCTCCACAACTTGAAGGAACTCCATTTCACCGTCCTGCTGGCCGCAACCGCGGTCCAGGTCATTGAGCGAACTAGGCCTTCTCTGTGGAACACAAATGCAGTGGACTCTGTTGGCACGCCGCCGTTGTCCGCGTCGACTTACCAAGCTTGCCATCTCCTCGTTCTCCTGGGTGACAAAGCGCACTTTGTTTTCAAGGCGACACAGCACCAGCGAGAGTTCTTCATTCTTCCTGCTCAGGCGTTTGTTTTTGTACAGGAGTGGCAGAAACTGGCTTTCTGTTTCTCTCAGTCGCTTTAGCTGCAAGCATGAAGTGCGGGATGTGAAAGACGCACAACACGC
This sequence comes from Syngnathus scovelli, assembly GCF_024217435.2. NCBI lineage: Eukaryota > Metazoa > Chordata > Actinopteri > Syngnathiformes > Syngnathidae > Syngnathus > Syngnathus scovelli. Next base: position 570,367 of record NC_090847.1, on the reverse strand, counting down.
GGGCCAGAACGTATCCATTTCTTTTGCATCGGTTTGAACGGAATCGTGGCTTTGGCTCCCAATAAAAGACATCTACCAGGCAACCGACTCGCCGCGCCGCTCAACTAATAAGCAAGCGCAATGGGTGCCTCGCTGGATGGCGCGCATCAAACGTAGCGCAAACCTTCAAGCGTGCCGTCAATAAATTACCAGTTCATTGCGCTCTTCAGAAAGCAGGGCGTTTCGATCCTCCAGTTTCCTGATGACTGCGCTGAGCTCAGCGATTTTCAGATGAAACCGTCGCGTGTCCCGATCCTCCTGAGACTGAAAACGCCCCGCAACACACACACACAAGCACTCGTTCAAAGTTCAAAACTGTTTTTGTGCTACCTTCCTCCAGCAACGAACTAAGTCATGCGTACTGCAAGTGTGTGATGAGGTGGCTTACGCAATGAAGAGGATTGCTAGTAGCGGCGTTGACCCCACTTCCAGGGTAGTTTAGGCCCGCCCTTTGGGAATCCCTCAGGGCAGCGATCTGCTGCTCGGCAGCCTGAGTCTGCAGCTGAAGGCGGTGGACGTGGCCGGCCCCAGGGCTTCATCCAAAACACTAACCGCTCTGTCTTTCAGCTTGATCTCATCCGTCTGGATGTACAAACGGGGAGCGCTCAGGCAGGCGGGCAAACTCATTTGCCAGAATTGTGACAAAAACAAAGAGAGCAACCGGCCAATTTTTTTCTTGAATCGACTAGAACACCTTTGCTGTGACAAAAGCGAAGCGAGCAACCGGACATTTTCTTCTTGTGAAATAGAATAGAATAGAATGCCTTAGGTGTCATTGCACTGCAGGTATACAACGAAATTGGGAACATAGCCACGCACCGCGCATCTGATCAGTCCTACCAGTCGGCGGATCTCCCTCTCGCAGTCTCTCTTGGTTCGGCTCAGCTCCTCCCGATGCTGGTGATGAGCCGATCGGAGCTCGGCCGCTCGGGACTGCCAGGCCTGCTGGGCCGCTGCCAGGGCTTCTTCCGCGCTCCTGGTGGAGGCGACACCGCTCGGTCTCCCGACACCGCCGCGTCTCCTCCACCTCCGCCAGCAAAGCGCCCCCCCTCCTCACCTGAGCAGACATTGCGCCACACCGGGCCGTTGAGACCGCAACGGAGCGCCGCGACGCTTACTGGGGACAAGCTACACAATACGGTAGCGGCCGCATCGAAGCCCGACGTGGCGTGCGGATAGTCAGACACGGATAGAGCGGATCACCTTGTCCATGGAGCCGTCCCTCAGGCTGAGGACCAAGGCATTCAGTCGCTGGATCTCTCCATCTTTGATTTTGATCACTCTCATCAGCTCCATTTCATGCTGCCGCAGTAATGTCTCCCTGGTAATGGCTAACTCTTTCTGCTTCTCCTCATGGAGTTTGCTTTTGAGTTCCGTCATGGCGGCGGTGGCACGGTGGTGCTCCGCCCGCAGGTCCTGACTTCTCTCTCTCTCCAGACAGCTGACCTGACATGACTTAGACTTAGACAAACTTTATTGTCATCTTGTCTGCACATGGTGCATACAAAACGAAATTCCGTTGCATACGTCTTACAACAAAGTAGTGATATTGCAGTTGAATAGAAGTAACATATCCTATGAAAATATATATATATACATATACTATATATATATATATATATATATATATATATATATATATATTAAAAATAAGTATAAAGTGCAGCAGTGATAATTATGCAATAGTGCAAGTAGGCAAAACAGTATTCAAGAGTGTGCAGAGGAATGCTAAACCATGTATTAAACTTCTATTTAAAGGGTTTATACAAGTTCAGTAAAGTTGGTAGTGCGAGATAGTGCAAGATAGAGGTCCGTAGTGTCATAAAGTACAGTTCTGTGAATGTGTGATGCAGAGTTCAGTTTAGAGCTCAACAGTTCTAGTGTTCAACAGTCTGATGACAGCAGGGAAAAAGCTGTTGCAGAACCTGGTGGACCTGCAGCGGATGCTGCAAACCTCTTCCCAGAGGGCAGCAGGGAGAACAGTCCATGGTGGGGGTGTGATGGGTCATTGATGATGTTACGGGCACGGGACATGCAGCGCTGAGATGAAATGTCCTGAATGGAGGGAAGAGGAGCCCCTATGATCCTCTCTGCTGTCCTCACCACTCTCCTCACGTTCTTCCAATCGGAGGCGGTGCAGCCTCCACACCACACAGAGAGACAGCTTGTCAGAATGCTCTCTATGGTGCTCCTGTAGAACGTCCTCATGATGGGTGGGGGCAGGTGGGCTCTCCTCATCCTCCGCAGGAAGTACAAGCGCTTCTGTGCCCTCTTGACCAGTGCCGTAGTGTTCATAGTCCAGGTGAGGTCTTCTGTGATGTGGACCCCCAGGAATTTGGTGCTGCTGACCACCTCCACAGCTGAGCTGTTGATGATCAGTGGAGCGTGGTGAGGCTGTTTTTTCCTGAAGTCGACGATGATCTCCTTCATCTTCTCCTCATTCAGGATCAGGCTGTTTTCTCTGCACCAGCCCACCAGCTGCTCCACCTCCTCTCTGTAGTCCAGGTCGTTGTTGTCTCTGATGAGCCCCACCACCGTTGTGTCGTCTGCTGACTTCACGATGTGATTGGTGGTGAACCTGAGGACGCAGTCGTGTGTCATCAGGGTGCACAGCAGGGGGCTCAGGACGCAGCCCTGAAGGGAGCCTGTGCTGAGGGTGATGACATCAGAGGTGTTCTGTCCGACCCGGACTGACTGAGGTCTGTTGGTGAGGAAGTCTAGCAGCCAGTTGCGAAGGGGGGTGTTGAAGCCCAGGTGTTCCAATTTTCCTACCAGATGCTGTGGGATGATGGTGTTAAACGCTGAGCTGAAGTCCAGGAACAGCCTCCGCACATGGGTGTTCTTCTCCTCCAGGTGAGCCAGGCTCAGGTGAAGAACGGAGGAGATGGCTTCCTGAGTGGAGCGGTTTTGCCGGTCGGCAAACTGGAACGGGTCAAATAATAGGGGGAGTCTGGAAACGATGTGACCTTTAAGCAGCCTTTCGAAGCACTTCATCATAACCGGAGTCAGTGCAACAGGCCGGTAATCATTAAATGAGGTGATTTGAGGTTTCTTCGGCACCGGAATGATGGAGGCAGTCTTAAAGCACGCCGGCACTGTGGCTTGGCCCAGCGAGGTGTTAAAAATGTCTGTGATGACCCCAGCCAGATGACTTGCACATTCCCTGAACACACGCCCAGGAATGTTGTCCGGGCCAGGGGCCTTACAGGGGTTGACTCTCCTCAGGTTCTTCAACACATCGGCGGAGTCAAGGCAGAGTACCTCCTCTTCCTGATGGGGGACAGTTTTAACTGCTGGAGTGCCGTTTAGTGCCTCGAACCTCCCAAAGAAGTTATTTAGACCATTTAGAAAGTCAGCATCAACTACACCCACCGGGGGGGGGGGAGGGTGAGTTGTCGTCTGTAATCGCCCGTATGCCTTGCCACATACTCCTGATGTTTTTGACGTCGTGGAAACGATCCTGAAATTTTCGACTGCGGTCTCGCTTCGCTATTCTGATGGCACGGTTCAAGTTGGCTCTCGCTGTCCTCAGTGTCTCCTTGTCGCCAGACTTGAAGGCAGAGTTCCGCGCTCGTAGCGTTTGACGTACCTCCTCAGTCATCCAGGGTCGTTGGTTGCCCCGGGTGATGATATTCTTAGTGGTGCTGACGTCCTCGGTGCATTTGTTGATGTAGGCTGACACAGTCATGGCACACGCATGTCTAATCTACATCGGGAAAAGTGGGAGGGAGGGAGGCAGGCAGGGAGGCAGGCAGGGAGGCAGGCAGGGAGGCAGGCAGTGTCTGTCTGTTGAGGTTTTCACCTTGTTCTTCTCCTGCTGAAGTTCTAACTGGACGTCCATCAGTTTGTTTCTCAGCTCGTCATTGGCGGCCTGAAGGGCGTCCGTTCGCTCCGCCTTGGCCCGCCCTGCCGGAGCTCGTTTGGACATCTCTTACTCGAGTCTCGCCCGGTCGTCAGTCAGAGATCACAACATTTGTACCTGGAGAGCACAAACGCAGCGCTGTTTTCCACTGGCTTCGAACTCAACTTCAATCGGTACCGTAACTTACAACATCATAAACATAGAACTAGCTTGACTTATTCATTGAATAAATGCATTTGGTTCTTCAAAACTGCATCACGCAACATAGCGTGACCGAGACGGCCGTTATCCACCTGCGTGAAGTTATTTGGTGAAATGAATGAGATGTTTAAGACACCATCGTTCTGTCTCTATGTAGATGAAGGGAAATAATCGATTGCTGAAGGTCCAAAGGTGTTGTGATAAACAAATAAACATATTAGTGATTAGTGACATATTTGTGATAAACATATTAGGCAGGATAATCACATATGTTAACGTGACTGCCCACACTGTATTTATTTATGGTTATTTGTTAAATCGAGTACTGTTAGACATGAAATAGGAAGTGTTTAACATAAATGGAAGACGAAAGGGGTACTCACCATTGTAGCTCCTGCTGGTCAATGATACGAGCCTCTTCTTGCAGTGGAAAACATACAGCCAACAAACACCGTGGAACCTAAAGGAATGAAATTAAACATTAACATTTAGCCTAAACCAACATTCACAGATACAACGCAACGCAAACTACACAAACGTAAATCTTTTTAAACACAATGAGTTGTACTTACCGTGTACGCTCTAGACGGTCCACTTGCAAGCAGAAAATAAAGATATTTCTGTTGATAATCGTCGTGTTTGTATCCGGTGTCTCGCTCAAGGCCATTGCGCCCACAGATTTGAATTTTGGCGAGAGTTCAGCCTATTGACGTCATTTCCGCGGTGTAATACCCGCATATCTGAAACGGCAAAGTTAAGAGTAGAGTTAAATAAAGTTTTTAGTCAACGCAATAATTTACAACCGTTGACCAGTCGAAATAATCGTCGAAATTTGGCGTCTGTGGCTGGAAGCAGACGCCGAGTTCGACATTCCTCCCAAACGCCACACTCCCTCGCTTTTCAGGGCTAAAAAAAAACAGTTGTAATTACCTTGTACGCTCTAGACGGTCAAGTTGCAAGCTGAAAACAAAAATATTTGCCTTGTAAGTCATCGTGTTACTAACCGCTGTGTCTTGTTTGCCAGAATTGCCGCTTTCCTACTTCCTGTTGCAAGCCACGCCCACGGATTATAATTTTGCCGTGAGTTCCGCCTATTGACGTCATGTCCGCGTCACATGACTGCGACGTAATATTATCTAAAACTGTTTGTGCGGTATTGTGTTGTTCTGTGCGGTATTGTGTTATTCTGTGCGGCGTCGTGTTGTTCTGTGCGGCGTCGTGTTGTTCAGTGCGACGTCGTGTTGTTCAGTGCGGCATGGTGTTGTTCAGTGCGGCATGGTGTTGTTCAGTGCGGCATGGTGTTGTTCAGTGCGGCATAATGTTGTTCAGTGCGGCATAATGTTGTTCAGTGCGGCATGGTGTTGTTCAGTGCGGCATGGTGTTGTTCAGTGCGGCATGGTGTTGTTCAGTGCGGCATAATGTTGTTCAGTAAGCCATAATGTTGTTCAGTGCGGCATGGTGTTGTTCAGTGCGGGATGGTGTTGTTCAGTGCAGGATGGTGTTGTTCAGTGCGGCATGGTGTTGTTCAATGCGGCATGGTGTTGTTCAGTGCGGGATGGTGTTGTTCAGTGCAGGATGGTGTTGTTCAGTGCGGCATGGTGTTGTTCAATGCGGCATGGTGTTGTTCAGTGCGGCATGGTGTTGTTCAGTGCGGCATGGTGTTGTTCAGTGCGGCATGGTGTTGTTCAGTGCGGAATGGTGTTGTTCAGTGCGGCATGGTGTTGTTCAGTGTGGGATGGTGTTGTTCAATGCGGGATCGTGTTGTTCAGTACGGGGTGGTGTTGTTCAGTGCAGGATGGTGTTGTTCAGTGCAGGATGGTGTTGTTCAGTGCAGGATGGTGTTGTTCAGTGCGGCATGGTGTTGTTCAATGCAGGATCGTGTTGTTCAGTGCAGCATGGTGTTGTTCAGTGCAGCATGGTGTTGTTCAGTGCGGCATGGTGTTGTTCAATGCGGCATGGTGTTGTTCAGTGCGGGATGGTGTTGTTCAGTGCGGCATGGTGTTTTTCAGTGCGGCATAATGTTGTTCAGTGCAGCATGGTGTTGTTCAGTGCGGCATGGTGTTGTTCAGTGCGACATAATGTTGTTCAGTGCGGCATAATGTTGTTCAGTGCGGCATGGTGTTGTTCAGTGCGGCATGGTGTTGTTCAGTGCGGCATGGTGTTGTTCAGTGCGGCATGGTGTTGTTCAGTGCAGGATGGTGTTGTTCAGTGCAGGATGGTGTTGTTCAATGCGGCATGGTGTTGTTCAGTGCGGGATGGTGTTGTTCAGTGCAGGATGGTGTTGTTCAGTGCGGCATGGTGTTGTTCAGTGCGGCATGGTGTTGTTCAGTGCGGCATGGTGTTGTTCAGTGCGGCATGGTGTTGTTCAGTGCAGGATGGTGTTGTTCAATGCGGGATGGTGTTGTTCAGTGCGGGATGGTGTTGTTCAGTGCAGGATGGTGTTGTTCAGTGCGGCATGGTGTTGTTCAATGCGGCATGGTGTTGTTCAGTGCAGGATGGTGTTGTTCAGTGCGGCATGGTGTTGTTCAATGCGGCATGGTGTTGTTCAATGCGGCATGGTGTTGTTCAGTGCGGCATGGTGTTGTTCAGTGCGGCATGGTGTTGTTCAGTGCAGCGTAATGTTGTTCAGTGCGGCATGGTGTTGTTCAGTGCGGAATGGTGTCGTTCAGTGCGGCATGGTGTTGTTCAGTGCGGGATGGTGTTGTTCAGTGCGGCATGGTGTTGCTCAGTGCGGCATGGTGTTGTTCAGTGCGGGATGGTGTTGTTCAGTGCGGCATGGTGTTGTTCAGTGCGGCATGGTGTTGTTCAGTGCGGCATGGTGTTGTTCAGTGCGGCATAATGTTGTTCAGTGCGCCATAATGTTGTTCAGTGCGGCATGGTGTTGTTCAGTGCGGGATGGTGTTGTTCAGTGCAGGATGGTGTTGTTCAGTGCGGCATGGTGTTGTTCAATGCGGGATCGTGTTGTTCAGTGCGGCATGGTGTTGTTCAGTGCGGCATGGTGTTGTTCAGTGCGGCATGGTGTTGTTCACTGCGGCATGGTGTTGTTCAGTGCGGCATAATGTTGTTCAGTGCGGCATAATGTTGTTCAGTGCGGCATAATGTTGTTCAGTGCGGCATAATGTTGTTCAGTGCGGCATAATGTTGTTCAGTGCGGCATAATGTTGTTCAGTGCGGGATGGTGTTGTTCATTGCGGCATGGTGTTGTTCAGTGCGGCATGGTGTTGTTCAGTGCGGCATGGTGTTGTTCAGTGCGGGATGGTGTTGTTCAGTGCAGGATGGTGTTGTTCAGTGCGGCATGGTGTTGTTCAATGCGGCATGGTGTTGTTCAGTTCGGGATGGTGTTGTTCAGTGCGGCATGGTGTTGTTCAGTGCGGCATAATGTTTTTCAGTGCGGCATGTTGTTGTTCAGTGCGGCATGGTGTTGTTCAGTGCAGCATAATGTTGTTCAGTGCGGCATGGTGTTGTTCAGTGCGGAATGGTGTTGTTCAGTGCGGCATGGTGTTGTTCAGTGCGGCATGGTGTTGTTCAGTGCGGCATGGTGTTGTTCAGTGCGGCATGGTGTTGTTCAGTGCGGGATGGTGTTCAATGCGGGATCGTGTTGTTCAGTGCGGCATGGTGTTGTTCAGTGCGGCATGGTGTTGTTCAGTGTGGCATGGTGTTGTTCAGTGCGGCATGGTGTTGTTCATTTCGGCATAATGTTGTTCAGTGCGGCATAATGTTGTTTAGTGCGGCATGGTGTTGTTCAGTGCGGGATGGTGTTGTTCAGTGCGGGATGGTGTTGTTCAGTGCGTTATAATGTTGTTCAGTGCGGCATGGTGTTGTTCAGTGCGGCATGGTGTTGTTCAGTGCGGCATGGTGTTGTTCAGTGCGGCATAATGTTGTTCAGTGCGGCATAATGTTGTTCAGTGCGGGATGGTGTTGTTCAGTGCGGGATGGTGTTGTTCAGTGCGGCATGGTGTTCAATGCGGAATGGTGTTGTTCAGTGCAGGATGGTGTTGTTCAGTGCGGCATGGTGTTGTTCAGTGCGGCATAATGTTGTTCAGTGCGGCATGGTGTTGTTCAGTGCGGCATGGTGTTGTTCAGTGCGGCATGGTGTTGTTCAGTGCGGCATGGTGTTGTTCAGTGCGGCATGGTGTTGTTCAGTGCGGCATGGTGTTGTTCAGTGCGGCATAATGTTCAGTGAGGCATAATGTTGTTCAGTGCGGCATAATGTTGTTCAGTGCGGCATAATGTTGTTCAGTGCGGCATGGTGTTGTTCAGTGCGGGATGGTGTTGTTCAGTGCAGGATGGTGTTGTTCAGTGCGGCATGGTGTTCAGTGCGGGATGGTGTCTTTCAGTGCGGCATGGTGTCGTTCAGTGCGGCATGGTGTCTTTCAGTGCGGCATGGTGTCGTTCAGTGAGGCATGGTGTTGTTCAGTGCGGCATGGTGTTTAGTGCGGCATGGTGTTGTTCAGTGCGGGATGGTGTTGTTCAGTGTGGCATGGTGTTCAGTGCGGCATGGTGTTGTTCAGTGCGGTATCGTGTTGTTCAGTGCGGTATCGTGTTTCTCAGTGCGGTATCGTGTTGTTCAGTGCAGTATCGTTGTGTTGTTCGTATTGTGTTGTGTTGTTCGTAATGTGTTGTGTTGTTCGTATTGTGTTGTGTTGTTCGTATTGTGTTGTGTTGTTCGTATCGTGTTGTGTTGTTCGTATTGTGTTGTGTTGTTCATATTGTGTTGTTCATATTGTTTTGAGCTGTTCGTATTGTGTTGTGTTGTTCGTATTGTGTTGCCTTTAACACTTAGCCTCTAACACTTAGCCTCTAACACTTAGCCTCTAGCATCTAGAAGGTAAATAAATAGGAAGGAAGGACTCACCGGTGACGTCTTCGCCCACGTCCAAGCGTTGTACTTTGTATTTTCATCCTTCTGAAAGTGGAAAACATAGCCAAAAAAAACACTGTGGAACCTAAACGAATGAAAGAAAACTATCAGTTGGCCACAACCAACATTCACAGATACAACACAATGTGACGTGCGGGGTTGAGGTTAAAGGTTGAGTGAAGGGCCCTCGTTTTAAACTACTTTTTTGAAAAGGATTGGGAACAAGTAAGACGTATTTAATTTATTTAATGGGAAGTAGTAAGAGCTATTGAATTTAATCTATGTATTATATTCTATTGTATTGTATTCTGTTGTATTCTTTTGGATTGTATTCACACTAACCCCACTAAAACTTCAGCCCACAAAAACTCGCCTCTGGCGCCTAGCCTCTGGCACTTAGCCTCTAACACTTAGCCTTTAACACTTAGCCTTTAACACTTAGCCTTTAACACTTAGCCTTTAACACTTAGCCTTTAACACTTAGCCTTTAACACTTAGCCTTTAACACTTAGCCTTTAACACTTAGCCTAGAAGGTGAATAAATAGGGTTAAAGGTTGAGTGAAGGGCCCTCGTTTTAAACTACTGTTTTGAAAAGGAGTGGGAACAAGTAAGACGTATTTAATTTATTTAATGGGAAGTAGTAAGACTTATTAAATTTATTTAATCTACTTTTCTTCCCAGGCAAAATTTGATGTGCTGCAATTCCAAATTTCCAAAGTGAATGAAGGAATGAAGTCCTTTAAATTATGATTTTGTATAAATACTAGGCATTAACACAAAATCGACGGCACAAAATGGGCAGACTTTACTTGTTTGAAAAGGACTGGTTACAAGACAGACTTTTTTAATTTATTTAATGGGAAGAAGACTTATTTAGTTTAATTGATCTATTTTTGTTCCCTGGCAAAATTCGATTTGCTGCAATTCCAAATTTCCAAAGTGAATGAAGGCAAGAAGTCGTTTAAATTATGATTTTGTTTAAATACTAGGCATGGACACAAAATCTACGGCACAAAATGGGCAGACTTTACTTGTTTGAAGAGGACTGGTTACAAGACAGACTTTTCTGATTTATTTATTGGGAAGAAGACTTATTTAGTTTATTTAATCTATTTTTGTTCCCTGGCAAAATTGGATTTGCTGAAACTGTATTTTGCCAAATCTTGCCTTGAGACCTGATAGGAAGTATTAAACGCTTAGTTAAATCAATACAAGTTGGTAGTAAGAGCGAGTAATGTTGGTTGAACCGATGAATGAAGGTTGAAAGCAATTTAAATTATGACTTTGTATAAATACTAGATATTAACAGAACATCTACTGCGCGAAATGGGCAGAGTTTACTTGTTTGAGAAGGAGTGGCTTATTCAAAACTAAGATTTATTTAATCTGTTTGTTCCCAGGCAAAATTGGATGTGATGCAATTCCAAATTTCACCACATGACGGTGCCCAATTTCGACTTCATAGGACATATTAAACACTTAGCTTGTTATTATGTTCAAGGTAATCAGATTTGTTTATTATTCTAATGGCCTCTTCAAAACTATTCTGGATTACTACTTTGGATCTATTCTACATTACTTGGCAACAACATACTCTGTAACAGATTAGGCAGTATAATCATATATGTTAACTTGAGAGTGCCCACACTCAATCTACTTATCGTGATGTGTTAAATCAATTACTACCAAATCTTTGAATTGAAGAATTTGTGATTTAATTAATAGCTTGTTGTTATGTTCAGGGTAATCAGACTTGTATATAATTCTAATGGCCTTCTTTTGAAAACTATTCTGAATTACAACTTTGGATCTTATATTACTTTGCAACAATCTACTCGGTGACAGATTAGGCAGTATAATCACATATGTTAACTTCAGTGCCCACACTGTATTTATTTATGGTTATTTGTTAAATCAAGTACTGTTAGACATGAAATAGGAAGTGTTTAACATAAATGTAATGGCTACTCACCATTGTAGCTCGCTCCTGGTCAATGATACGAGCCTCTTCTTGCAGTGGAAAACTTGCAGCCAACAAACACCGTGGAACCTAAAGGAATGAAATTAAACATTAACATTTCGCCTCGACCAATTTTCACACGTACAACGCAACGCGGCTACACTTCTGCTATTACAAACGTAAATCTCCTTAAACACAATGAGTGTTACTTACCGTGTACGCTCTAGACGGTCCAGTTGCAAGCAGAAAATAAAGATATTTCTGTTGATAATCGTCGCTGCTCAGTGGCTCACGGCCATCGCGCCAACAGATTTGAATTTTGGCGGAGGTTCCGGCAATTACGTCATATCCGCGGCACATGACTGCGACGTAATACCCGCTTATCTGAAACGGCAGTTAAAAGTAGAGTTACATCAAGTTTTCTTGGAACCTAAACGAATGAAAGAAAACTATCATTTGGCCACAACCAACATTCACAGATACAACACAACGTGCGGGGTTGAGGTTAAAGATTGAGTGAAGGGCCCTCATTTTAAACTACTGTTTTGAAAAGGAGTGGAAACAAGTAAGACGTATTTAATTTATTTAATGGGAAGTAGTAAGACTTATTAAATTTATTTAATCTACTTTTCTTCCCAGGCAAAATTTGATGTGCTGCAATTCCAAATTTCCAAAGTGAATGAAGGAATGAAGTCCTTTAAATTATGATTTTGTATAAATACTAGGCATAAACACAAAATCGACGGCACAAAATGGGCAGACTTTACTTGTTTGAAAAGGACTGGTTACAAGACAGACTTTTTAAATTTATTTAATGGGAAGAAGACTTATTTAGTTTAATTGATCTATTTTTGTTCCCTGGCAAAATTCGATTTGCTGCAATTCCAAATTTCCAAAGTGAATGAAGGAAAGAAGTCGTTTAAATTATGATTTTGTTTAAATACTAGGCATAGACACAAAATCTACGGCACAAAATGGGCAGACTTTACTTGTTTGAAGAGGACTGGTTACAAGACAGACTTTTCTGATTTATTTAATGGGAAGAGGACTTATTTAGTTTATTTAATCTATTTTTGTTCCCTGGCAAAATTGGATTTGCTGAAATTGTATTTTGCCAAATCTCGATTTGAGACCTGATAGGAAGTATTAAACGCTTAGTTAAATCAATACAAGTTGGTAATAAGAGCTCAGTGGCCTAGTAGTAGAGTGTCCGCCCTGAGACTGGAAGGTTGTGGGTTCAAACCCCGGCCGGGTCATACCAAAGACTATAAAAATGGGACCCATTGCCTCCCTGCTTGGCACTCAGCACTAAGGGTTGGAATTGGGGGGTTAGATCACCAAATGATTCCCGAGCGCGGCACCGCTGCTGCTCACTGCTCCCCTCTCCCCCAGGGGATGGATCAAAATCACATGGGGATGGGTTAAATGCAGAGGACAAATTTCACCACACCCAGATGTGTGTGTGACGATGATCATTGGGACTTTGGGACTTTGGGGACTTTGAGTAATGTTGGTTGAACCGATGAATGAAGGTTGAAAGCAATTTAAATTATGACTTTGTATAAATACTAGATATTAACAGAACATCTACTGCGCAAAATGGGCAGAGTTTACTTGTTTGAGAAGGAGTGGTTTATTCAAAACTAAGATTTATGTAATCTGTTTGTTCCCAGGCAAAATTGGATGTGATGCAATTCCAAATTTCACCACATGATGGTGCCCAATTTTGACTTCATAGGACATATTAAACACTTAGCTTGTTATTATGTTCAAGGTAATCAGATTTGTTTATCATTCTAATGGCCTCTTCAAAACTATTCTGGATTACTACTTTGGATCTATTCTACATTACTTGGCAACAACATACTCTGTAACAGATTAGGCAGTATAATCACATATGTTAACTTGAGAGTGCCCACACTCAATCTACTTATCGTGATGTGTTAAATCAATTACTGTTAGACATTATTTGTCTGATAATCTACCAAATCTTTGAATTGAAGAATTTGTGATTTAATTAATAGCTTGTTGTTATGTTCAGGGTAATCAGACTTGTATATAATTCTAATGGCCTTCTTTTGAAAACTATTCTGAATTACAACTTTGGATCTTATATTACTTTGCAACAATCTACTCGGTGACAGATTAGGCAGTATAATCACATATGTTAACTTCAGTGCCCACACTGTATTTATTTATGGTTATTTGTTAAATCAAGTACTGTTAGACATGAAATAGGAAGTGTTTAACATAAATGTAATGGCTACTCACCATTGTAGCTCGCTCCTGGTCAATGATACGAGCCTCTTCTTGCAGTGGAAAACTTGCAGCCAACAAACACCGTGGAACCTAAAGGAATGAAATTAAACATTAACATTTCGCCTCGACCAATTTTCACACGTACAACGCAACGCGGCTACACTTCTGCTATTACAAACGTAAATCTCCTTAAACACAATGAGTGTTACTTACCGTGTACGCTCTAGGCAAAATTGGATGTGATGCAATTCCAAATCTATCTGAAACGGCAGTTAAAAGTAGAGTTACATCAAGTTTTCTTTTTTAATCAACACAATCATTTACAACCGTTGACCAGAAAGAATCGTCGAAATTCGACGTCCCCCACAAACGCCACGCTCACTCGCTTTTCAGGGCAACAAAAGTACTTCTTTTTAAAAACGATGAGTTGTACTTACCGTGTACGCTCTGGACGGTCCAGTTGCAAGCAGAAAATAAAAATATTTCTCTTGTTAGTCGTATGTTACCATCCGCTGTGTCTTTGTCAACATCGCCGCCGTTTTCCTACTTCCTGCTGCGAGCCACGCCCACGGATTTAAATTTGGGCGGAAGCTCTTTCCATTGGCGTCGTTTTCGCGTATAGCAAATCCGATTGGTTGGGAAGGGGGCACGGTTATGCAGCCGAGGGGTCCTGTGATCGGTGGGATGTAAAGTAGGCGTCGACGTCACGTCCGCGTCACGTGACCACGACGTGGCAGACGTCATATAGCAACCGCTGTTTTGTTTAGTAGACTTACAGTTGTTATGCATTGACATAATGGCGCACACACCAAATAGATTTAAATAAATTAAATAATTCTTCTGCCCACTCTCTTTTAAACAAGTTAACTCTCCCCGCGGATTTGAATTCCGGCGAAAGTTACGCCCATCGACGTCACGTATGTCACGTGACCACGACGTGGCAGATGTCATATAGCAACCGCTGTTTTGTTTAGTAGATTTACAGTTGTTATGCATTGGCATAATGGTGTGCACTCAAAATAGATTTAAATAAATTAAATATTTCTTCTGCCCACTCCCTTTTAAACAAGTTAACTCTGCCCACGTCCATTGACGTCTTGTCTGCGTCACGTGACCACGACGTAGCGACGTCATATAGTAACCGCTGTTTTGATCAGTAGACTTACAGTTATTATGCGTTGACATAATGGCGCACTGGTTAGCATGGCCACCTCTTAAGCATGATGTTGCGGGTTCGACGCCTGATCAATGTTAGCATGGAGTGAGCTGAAGTGCATGGCGCTGAAGATTTGAATCTTTGAAATGCGCTGAGGTGTGACATATCAGGCAGAATGGTTTGCCATCACGTTCAACAAAAAATAGAAACTTTCCCACTCTGATTAAAACGTCCTGTGTTCATCTACGTATTTTCGTTTTGCTGTGCATCTTTTCCCTGCCATTTCGAGAGCCCAATTGACACTCATAGTTTAAAGAAATGTGTTTGCCCATCCTACTTTGTGGAATTTCACCACATGCGCTTTTGACCAAAATACCAAATTGAACTCAAGTGAAGCCAACACGCACAACCCCCCCCCACACACACACACACAAATGTTGATATGAACATAAAAGAGCCGCATGCGGTTCGGGAGTTGCGGCTTGGCCAAACCTGTACTATACAACTTTATTTGTATAAAATTTTCACAACAGCTGTCACACAAACAAAGCGGGAAAAACTGAAGACGTGCGTGTTCCGCCCACGCTGGATTTATTTGCACCTTTGAAAAGACACCGTATTGCCGCAGATGTGGCAAAGAGTACTTTTGGGCATCTGAGACGGAAGGATGTCCAAAGCATCACGTCACCTGCTCTGGTAGGCATGGTGGTGGGACGTTGAGGTCAACCGCTTTGGGGTTGGCTGAATCTTTGATCGCAGGATGCCACACACTTGAAGACAGAAGCAGAAAAGCAGAGCTAAATGCAAAATGTACTCACCGGTGACTCCAATTTTTTTCCCCCCTGAAGAAACAGCTGGACGGGTGGCCCCGGCTGGCCAGTGGGACTCTTGTTATTCTGACCCTTTTTAGTGCGCGTTTGGGGCAACAACCGTTTTTTGTGGCGCTCTCTTCTGGTTCAAAAGTGCCCTGCATGTGAATTTGCTTTTCCTGCCTTCTGATTGGATGAGCGCCGGTGTGACGCGGTGCCTCTGTCACCGTGGCGGGGGGTATACGTTGGCATCGGAGCGTCTGCCAACGTCTGAGACCGGCTGGCAGTGTATCGGAGGTGTCGAGTGCGGTGCCGCTGGAGCTCACTCACCAGCTGGTGTTAGGGCCACAGAATGAAGGCCAAGGAGAAGAATAGAAAGAGAAACAGAAACTTCTCCTCCAATTGTTTGATTTGTCTCTTCTGAGCTTCGATGAATTCTTTCAGCTCTTTGTTCCTCTAGGACGGACAAATGGAAAGTGGCATTCAAAAGCCAGTAAGCGTGCAAGTAAGTGCCGGGCTGGCTTTGGGCCCTTACCTGTTGCGCGCTGTGCAGCAGATCCATTCTCTCTTGGAGGATGCAAGCGTCGCGCTCCCTCAACTCGCACATCAGGGCTCGCTTCCATTGGTCCACGGCGCTCCTAAGCTCTTCTCTCTGATCCGCCGTCAGCACGTCATTCACGCCAGCGTGGCTGGCTTTTTCGCCGTCCGTGGCGGGGCAGTCCCGCTGCGGTAGCGCCTCGTACAACATGGCCTCCAGCTCCAGGATCCTCTGGGCCGCAATCCTCGTCCATCAGTGGTCCGGCGGGAGATTTGAGGGCGGCTTACCTTATGAGCCTGATCCATGGAACACTTCCTGAAGTCCAACTCTTCATCCAGGTAGCCCTTCTGCTTGCAGAACATATCCTAGCACAGCTCAAGGTCAGAATTGTTGGGGCACATTGCCGGAGTTCCCCTTGGCTGATGTCGCGTGTCTGTCTACCTTCTCACTTTCAATGTCCAACATCTTCTGTTGAAGTGCTGACTTGGTCACTTTGATGTATTCTAACCACTGAGGAAAGGCTGCTGTCACATAAGCAGAATGCGAGAGCGTGCGTGGACGTGCGCGTTACCTTCTCGGCTAGGGTGAGAAGGGTCCTGGCGTGAATCACGACCACCTGCTCCTCGTTGGTGAGATTCTGCAAGAGCCCAAAGGCACAGCGTCAACAAGCTTCTTTCAGCGCAAAGCCTTCCAAAAGTCACATTTGAGCCGCCGAGTCTCGTGGAGTGCGAACATAAGGAGTTCGACATACACTTACGGCGTTATAGCCCAGGATGTCCAGCTTCTTCATCAGATCACTGATGACGATGTCCGGGGGAAAGGCGCAAGGAGCAATGTAAGGTGTTCTGGGACCTCGGGTTAAGGTTAGGGTTGCAAGGGACGCCTTACGTACGCTCACGCCCTCGGCCTCGCAGTAGATCTGCAAAGGGCTGAGGCCGTCTGGGAAACGGACTTGCAGAAACTTCAAGACGGGGGAGCGCCACTCCCTCTCCTGAAAGGCAGAGGCATGCATCCGTCCGTCCGTCCGTCCGTCCGTCCGTCCGTCCGTCCGTCACATCTCTGGCCTCAACACGCTTGTGCGAGTCTTCCCACCTCCAGCTCCAGGATGCGGAACTCAAGCAGTAATGCCAGACGGATGAGTGACTGAAGAATGTAGCTATTTTGTCTGAGAAAAAGGTGTGCTCATTGATGAGCTTACCTGTCCTTGTTGCTTCAGCGCTGACTCCAGATCTGCTACTCTGCTTTGATAGTGACCCATTTCTACCATCAGCTTTTCTCTGGTCTGAAAGGAGGAGGAGGGAGGCTCCTCCTCCTCCTTTCAGACCAGAGAACACCCGAGGCTGGGTGAGAACGGGGAGGCTGCGACCCGGCCGGGGGTTGCGGGAAGGGGCGCCACCTTGATCTCCTTCTCGGCGTCGTAGTCCCCTTCGCTGGTCTGGGCTAGCAGAGCGTAGGCTCGTTGCAGCGCTTGATATTCTTGCGTCAGCTGGCGGTAGCGAAGCTCCGCCTCTTCATGCACACACCAATGCAACACAGCACTAGTACCAGAATCAGTCAGACCGGCGACAAAGCACCCGCGACGCAAAGACGAGTCCGATTCCAGGCTGAAGAGGAATGTTTGGTGCCAATACGCTGGCAGAAATGGCGGGCTACCTCTTCGGGTTCCATGTCGGGGGTTCTGTCGGTGTGAAAAGACAAGGACGATCCGTCCGAGTCCACCAACACGTCTTCGTCGTAGCCGTAAAATGTTTCGATGACCTGCGGGCGCGGAAGCAAACATCTCTCTGAACAAACTGAAGCGACACCTCACGATGAATCGACGAGAGGAACGATAGCGAGAAAAAGGCCTGTCGTGTAACATGGGAGTAGAGATGGTCCAAATGGTAGAATATGGATTGTTCACAGGGATAAATTGACAGAGCTAAAATTCCAAATTTGTCCAAAAGATGGCGCCAGACCAAAACATGAGACCAAAGGAGGGGCCAGAATAAGCTAGACCAGTTAAAATAGAAAAGAGGAACACGGTGTCAGAGTGTAAGTCACGCATGGAGGCACAAATGAAATTTTTATTATGTGATTTTTAATTTTTGATTTTTTTGCTTGGCTAAAAATGTATTCTGTAACCGCTTTAAAGCAATATTATTTGTCAATTCGATCAATTCATGTAACAGAAAGTAGGTCAAAGGTGAAAAGGGGAAGTGAAAGGTTTTACCACTAGCTGTGCATTTGGTGGAAAGTACTGCGTGGTCAGGGCGGAAACAGCGGCTGAAGGCCACAGATAACAAAGGGTGGGGAGGCAGGCCTGTTCCCTGCTATAGGCGTGGGAAACTGGCCTGTTCCCTGCTATAGGCGTGGGAAAACTGGGCAGTCTTACCCTATAGGGAAAGTACCGGAGAAAAGAAAGGGGAGGGGGGGGACGGAGAGGTCTATAAAAGGTCCTGCTGGAGAAGCTTCAGGGCTTTTTCCCCCAAAAGAGCTCTGATACGTGAAGAGGCCCGGAGGAGTTTCAAGATTTTTTCCAAAGTCCCAAAGATCTTTGTGTGAGACGCAGGATCACTGGACTGAAATTAACTTGGATTTACTCCTAAAAATTGGACTGGACAACTTTAAACGAGAAATTGGTGAGGATGACCGTTTTTATGTATTTTAGCGAGAGGGGGGAATAGTCATCGGGCCGCCGGCTTCCTCGTGGCCAGCCTGTTTCTCTAATTTGGATTTTAGAAGCAAGATCGAACTGATCACTCGACTTTGCTTCCACCAAAAATAGCACGCAACTGGTATTTACCTCTTCCCTTTTTTATGAACTGTGTTTTGCAATCGAATTGTTCTGGGATTGAATGATTTCATTAACACGGGTATCAGTGAGTGTGAAGTTGTTCAGTTTCTGGAGTAATTGAGATTTGTAATTCTATTCCATGTTTCTTCAATAAATGTGTTTTGTATATTACTTACTTCGTTGTGCGCGGATTTGTACTAAATATGCAACCGAAGGCTCAGGCCCGCTTCCCCTTTTAGACGGGCCGCGTAAAAAGGAACTCCGATCAAGTTAGAGACTTAAATAACTTCCGTAGTTATCTGAGCCACGAGTGAATTTCGATTTGTTCGAAAGTTGTTTCGTCTGAATAAAATTAAAGGAAGTGTTTAAATCAGATTATTGGTTTTGTGTAGAACGGAAAGTTATTTAACTATTTGAAAGGCTCAGGCCCGCTTCCCCTTTTTTGACGGGTCGCGGAAAAAGTAACTCCGAGGAAGTTGGAGAATTAAATAACTTTCGCAAATATTTAAGGGAAGAGTGGATTTCGTTAAAAGTGAATTGTTGGAAATTTACTTCTTCTAAATAAAATAACGACGATGATTAAAATAAATCAGTGAAGTTGGTGGAGGATAAAAGTATTTCGATTGTCCGTCGGGCGCGGCCCAGTTCCCCTTTTTGACGGGCCGCGTAAAAAGTAACTCTGAGCAAGTTAGAGAATTAAATAACTTTCGCAAATATTTAACGGAAGAGTTGAGTTCGTTGAAAGTGAATTCGGTTGAGAATTTACTTCCTTTAAATAACATAACGACGATGATTAAAATAAATCAGTGAAGTTGGTGGAGGATAAAAGTATTTCGATTGTCCGTCGGGCGCGGCCCAGTTCCCCTTTTTGTCGGGCCGCGTCAAAAGTTAAATAGGACACGATCAAAAAATAGACTTGCCTTCCAAATTAATTATTGGGCAAAGCTAAATACAGCACGACATTTTTATTCGGTTTAAGAAAGTCGCTATTTTTTTCGAAGCAATTAAGTGGGGTGAAGAACTCCGACAGTCAAGTGCTAGATTTACGTATACGAAGTTAGAATTAATCATATAGGGTGCATTAATTTTCTTCTTAAATGCTATTATTGTCACGCTTTTATTAATTCGATTCTCCTTCGAATAAAAAAGTTGGTCGGCTCGCTGCATGAGCGACCAAGTGGAACGGACCCATATTAACATTTACTTCGGCGTGCTAGTGCTTGGGTGCGCTATACAAACGAATCCCTGAGGTCTTAACAAAGACATCTAAAAAATATCCGTAACGAATAAGAACTTCAAACATTAGCGGGGAGCCATCAATACGATGCGGTCACTTCGAAGTCCTGCCTCGAATTGAGTTACTCGGCACGCGCTTCGGGTGACTTGAGAGGGATTGGCGTCGTACAGAAATTAGATTGATTCCGGAGGAGTTAATTTAACTCGGGTGGTTAGATTACGGACGAATCTCCGAACCCGGCTAAAATAAACCCGTTACTGGGAAGCCTGGGGCACCTGATTGCAAAAGGTGCGTTTGACAGGCCATTTCATCTTGCGCAACACCAAGCAGCCGCAAACAAACAGACTCACCTTGCAGGACCTCACGCTTTGTTCCTCCTCAGAGATTCTCGACGTCGGTATCGTAGCAGCAAATCTCTCTCCTGTCGACACAAATAATCCGCCTTTGAGATTCTTTGGATGCAAAGGGAACGAACGGCTCCGGCGCAGAAACAAACGCGACTCACAATGACATTTCTGACATGAGCTCCTGTCTCCAGAGCCTGAAAAACACGTCACCGGCGATGATTGGAGGGACGCTCGTCTTTTCCAAAAGTGACAACTACAGGGTGTGTCAGGGTTTTCCAGATTATCTTTATCGTATCATTGTGTTGCTTTGACTTTGACTGCGACCTGTAATAAATAATATTATTTATCCCTTATTTATCCCTATCGCTTATCCCTTCCTACACAAAGTCGTAAAACACCCCTCGCTATGTTTTGACTAGAGGTCAAGGGCTTCCTCTATTCAATCCACTCTTACACCCACCCTGTTTCTCTTAATTAAAATGCTCGTGCAGGAGCCGAGAGTCAGACTTCATTCGTACAACGGATGGACTCTCCACCTGCAGGTGTCCAAAAGAACTTACTTGTCTCCCGTGTGGTTCTTGCAAAATAAGTTGGAGCGAGCGCAACTCTAACAGGGTGCATTTTGCCACTAGCTGCCTACGGACAATGACGTCGCGCTCGCGGCTCATGGTTGACGGGCTGAGCAGCCGGGCAAGTCCGTCGTTTTCAGCGCACAGCGAGTGGCAAAGGCGCTGACAAAACGGGAGCTTTGAGCTGCTGAAAACGGCAAAACAAGTCTAAAGCGTGTTCAAACGCGTGCGCACAATGCTCCTGCTTGAAAGGTCGGAATTTAAGGGGCCAATTTTTTGGATGGCGGCCGCCGGCCAAGCTTTGGACGGAAAAGGTTTCCTGGCGACAGCGAGCGAGCGCGGCGCTGCCGTACGTGCACCGAGTCGCCTGCCTGAAGACCTTGGACAAGTCGTCGATGATGTGCCGCTGCTCCACAACTTGAAGGAACTCCATTTCACCGTCCTGCTGGCCGCAACCGCGGTCCAGGTCATTGAGCGAACTAGGCCTTCTCTGTGGAACACAAATGCAGTGGACTCTGTTGGCACGCCGCCGTTGTCCGCGTCGACTTACCAAGCTTGCCATCTCCTCGTTCTCCTGGGTGACAAAGCGCACTTTGTTTTCAAGGCGACACAGCACCAGCGAGAGTTCTTCATTCTTCCTGCTCAGGCGTTTGTTTTTGTACAGGAGTGGCAGAAACTGGCTTTCTGTTTCTCTCAGTCGCTTTAGCTGCAAGCATGAAGTGCGGGATGTGAAAGACGCACAACACGCGGGCCAGAACGTATCCATTCCTTTTGCATCGGTTTGAACGGAATCGTGGCTTTGGCTCCCAATAAAAGACATCTACCAGGCAACCGACTCGCCGCGCCGCTCAACTAATAAGCAAGCGCAATGGGTGCCTCGCTGGATGGCGCGCATCAAACGTAGCGCAAACCTTCAAGCGTGCCGTCAATAAATTACCAGTTCATTGCGCTCTTCAGAAAGCAGGGCGTTTCGATCCTCCAGTTTCCTGATGACTGCGCTGAGCTCAGCGATTTTCAGATGAAACCGTCGCGTGTCCCGATCCTCCTGAGACTGAAAACGCCCCGCAACACACACACACAAGCACTCGTTCAAAGTTCAAAACTGTTTTTGTGCTACCTTCCTCCAGCAACGAACTAAGTCATGCGTACTGGAAGTGTGTGATGAGGTGGCTTACGCAATGAAGAGGATTGCTAGTAGCGGCGTTGACCCCACTTCCAGGGTAGTTTAGGCCCGCCCTTTGGGAATCCCTCAGGGCAGCGATCTGCTGCTCGGCAGCCTGAGTCTGCAGCTGAAGGCGGTGGACGTGGCCGGCCCCAGGGCTTCATCCAAAACACTAACCGCTCTGTCTTTCAGCTTGATCTCATCCGTCTGGATGTACAAACGGGGAGCGCTCAGGCAGGCGGGCAAACTCATTTGCCAGAATTGTGACAAAAACAAAGAGAGCAACCGGCCAATTTTTTTCTTGAATCGACTAGAACACCTTTGCTGTGACAAAAGCGAAGCGAGCAACCGGACATTTTCTTCTTGTGAAATAGAATAGAATAGAATGCCTTAGGTGTCATTGCACTGCAGGTATACAACGAAATTGGGAACATAGCCACGCACCGCGCATCTGATCAGTCCTACCAGTCGGCGGATCTCCCTCTCGCAGTCTCTCTTGGTTCGGCTCAGCTCCTCCCGATGCTGGTGATGAGCCGATCGGAGCTCGGCCGCTCGGGACTGCCAGGCTTGCTGGGCCGCTGCCAGGGCTTCTTCCGCGCTCCTGGTGGAGGCGACACCGCTCGGTCTCCCGACACCGCCGCGTCTCCTCCACCTCCGCCAGCAAAGCGCCCCCCCTCCTCACCTGAGCAGACATTGCGCCACACCGGGCCGTTGAGACCGCAACGGAGCGCCGCGACGCTTACTGGGGACAAGCTACACAATACGGTAGCGGCCGCATCGAAGCCCGACGTGGCGTGCGGATAGTCAGACACGGATAGAGCGGATCACCTTGTCCATGGAGTCGTCCCTCAGGCTGAGGACCAAGGCATTCAGTCGCTGGATCTCTCCATCTTTGATTTTGATCACTCTCATCAGCTCCATTTCATGCTGCCGCAGTAATGTCTCCCTGGTAATGGCTAACTCTTTCTGCTTCTCCTCATGGAGTTTGCTTTTGAGTTCCGTCATGGCGGCGGTGGCACGGTGGTGCTCCGCCCGCAGGTCCTGACTTCTCTCTCTCTCCAGACAGCTGACCTGACATGACTTAGACTTAGACAAACTTTATTGTCATCTTGTCTGCACATGGTGCATACAAAACGAAATTCCGTTGCATACGTCTTACAACAAAGTAGTGATATTGCAGTTGAATAGAAGTAACATATCCTATGAAAATATATATATATATATATATATATATATATATATATATATATATATATATATATATATATATATATTAAAAATAAGTATAAAGTGCAGCAGTGATAATTATGCAATAGTGCAAGTAGGCAAAACAGTATTCAAGAGTGTGCAGAGGAATGCTAAACCATGTATTAAACTTCTATTTAAAGGGTTTATACAAGTTCAGTAAAGTTGGTAGTGCGAGATAGTGCAAGATAGAGGTCCGTAGTGTCATAAAGTACAGTTCTGTGAATGTGTGATGCAGAGTTCAGTTTAGAGCTCAACAGTTCTAGTGTTCAACAGTCTGATGACAGCAGGGAAAAAGCTGTTGCAGAACCTGGTGGACCTGCAGCGGATGCTGCAAACCTCTTCCCAGAGGGCAGCAGGGAGAACAGTCCATGGTGGGGGTGTGATGGGTCATTGATGATGTTACGGGCACGGGACATGCAGCGCTGAGATGAAATGTCCTGAATGGAGGGAAGAGGAGCCCCTATGATCCTCTCTGCTGTCCTCACCACTCTCCTCACGTTCTTCCAATCGGAGGCGGTGCAGCCTCCACACCACACAGAGAGACAGCTTGTCAGAATGCTCTCTATGGTGCTCCTGTAGAACGTCCTCATGATGGGTGGGGGCAGGTGGGCTCTCCTCATCCTCCGCAGGAAGTACAAGCGCTTCTGTGCCCTCTTGACCAGTGCCGTAGTGTTCATAGTCCAGGTGAGGTCTTCTGTGATGTGGACCCCCAGGAATTTGGTGCTGCTGACCACCTCCACAGCTGAGCTGTTGATGATCAGTGGAGCGTGGTGAGGCTGTTTTTTCCTGAAGTCGACGATGATCTCCTTCATCTTCTCCTCATTCAGGATCAGGCTGTTTTCTCTGCACCAGCCCACCAGCTGCTCCACCTCCTCTCTGTAGTCCAGGTCGTTGTTGTCTCTGATGAGCCCCACCTCCGTTGTGTCGTCTGCTGACTTCACGATGTGATTGGTGGTGAACCTGAGGACGCAGTCGTGTGTCATGAGGGTGCACAGCAGGGGGCTCAGGACGCAGCCCTGAAGGGAGCCTGTGCTGAGGGTGATGACATCAGAGGTGTTCTGTCCGACCCGGACTGACTGAGGTCTGTTGGTGAGGAAGTCTAGCAGCCAGTTGCGAAGGGGGGTGTTGAAGCCCAGGTGTTCCAATTTTCCTACCAGATGCTGTGGGATGATGGTGTTAAACGCTGAGCTGAAGTCCAGGAACAGCCTCCGCACATGGGTGTTCTTCTCCTCCAGGTGAGCCAGGCTCAGGTGAAGAACGGAGGAGATGGCTTCCTGAGTGGAGCGGTTTTGCCGGTCGGCAAACTGGAACGGGTCAAATAATAGGGGGAGTCTGGAAACGATGTGACCTTTAAGCAGCCTTTCGAAGCACTTCATCATAACCGGAGTCAGTGCAACAGGCCGGTAATCATTAAATGAGGTGATTTGAGGTTTCTTCGGCACCGGAATGATGGAGGCAGTCTTAAAGCACGCCGGCACTGTGGCTTGGCCCAGCGAGGTGTTAAAAATGTCTGTGATGACCCCAGCCAGATGACTTGCACATTCCCTGAACACACGCCCAGGAATGTTGTCCGGGCCAGGGGCCTTACAGGGGTTGACTCTCCTCAGGGTCTTCAACACATCGGCGGAGTCAAGGCAGAGTACCTCCTCTTCCTGATGGGGGACAGTTTTAACTGCTGGAGTGCCGTTTAGTGCCTCGAACCTCCCAAAGAAGTTATTTAGACCATTTAGAAAGTCAGCATCAACTACACCCACCGGGGGGGGGAGGGTGAGTTGTCGTCTGTAATCGCCCGTATGCCTTGCCACATACTCCTGATGTTTTTGACGTCGTGGAAACGATCCTGAAATTTTCGACTGCGGTCTCGCTTCGCTATCCTGATGGCACGGTTCAAGTTGGCTCTCGCTGTCCTCAGTGTCTCCTTGTCGCCAGACTTGAAGGCAGAGTTCCGCGCTCGTAGCGTTTGACGTACCTCCTCAGTCATCCAGGGTCGTTGGTTGCCCCGGGTGATGATATTCTTAGTGGTGCTGACGTCCTCGGTGCATTTGTTGATGTAGGCTGACACAGTCATGGCACACGCATGTCTAATCTACATCGGGAAAACTGGGAGGGAGGGAGGCAGGCAGGGAGGCAGGCAGGGAGGCAGGCAGGGAGGCAGGCAGTGTCTGTCTGTTGAGGTTTTCACCTTGTTCTTCTCCTGCTGAAGTTCTAACTGGACGTCCATCAGTTTAGTTCTCAGCTCGTCATTGGCGGCCTGAAGGGCGTCCGTTCGCTCCGCCTTGGCCCGCCCTGCCGGAGCTCGTTTGGACATCTCTTACTCGAGTCTCGCCCGGTCGTCAGTCAGAGATCACAACATTTGTACCTGGAGAGCACAAACGCAGCGCTGTTTTCCACTGGCTTCGAACTCAACTTCAATCGGTACCGTAACTTACAACATCATAAACATAGAACTAGCTTGACTTATTCATTGAATAAATGCATTTGGTTCTTCAAAACTGCATCACGCAACATAGCGTGACCGAGACGGCCGTTATCCACCTGCGTGAAGTTATTTGGTGAAATGAATGAGATGTTTAAGACACCATCGTTCTGTCTCTATGTAGATGAAGGGAAATAATCGATTGCTGAAGGTCCAAAGGTGTTGTGATAAACAAATAAACATATTAGTGATTAGTGACATATTTGTGATAAACATATTAGGCAGGATAATCACATATGTTAACGTGACTGCCCACACTGTATTTATTTATGGTTATTTGTTAAATCGAGTACTGTTAGACATGAAATAGGAAGTGTTTAACATAAATGGAAGACGAAAGGGGTACTCACCATTGTAGCTCCTGCTGGTCAATGATACGAGCCTCTTCTTGCAGTGGAAAACATACAGCCAACAAACACCGTGGAACCTAAAGGAATGAAATTAAACATTAACATTTAGCCTAAACCAACATTCACAGATACAACGCAACGCAAACTACACAAACGTAAATCTTTTTAAACACAATGAGTTGTACTTACCGTGTACGCTCTAGACGGTCCACTTGCAAGCAGAAAATAAAGATATTTCTGTTGATAATCGTCGTGTTTGTATCCGGTGTCTCGCTCAAGGCCATTGCGCCCACAGATTTGAATTTTGGCGAGAGTTCAGCCTATTGACGTCATTTCCGCGGTGTAATACCCGCATATCTGAAACGGCAAAGTTAAGAGTAGAGTTAAATAAAGTTTTTAGTCAACGCAATAATTTACAACCGTTGACCAGTCGAAATAATCGTCGAAATTTGGCGTCTGTGGCTGGAAGCAGACGCCGAGTTCGACATTCCTCCCAAACGCCACACTCCCTCGCTTTTCAGGGCTAAAAAAAAACAGTTGTAATTACCTTGTACGCTCTAGACGGTCAAGTTGCAAGCTGAAAACAAAAATATTTGCCTTGTAAGTCATCGTGTTACTAACCGCTGTGTCTTGTTTGCCAGAATTGCCGCTTTCCTACTTCCTGTTGCAAGCCACGCCCACGGATTATAATTTTGCCGTGAGTTCCGCCTATTGACGTCATGTCCGCGTCACATGACTGCGACGTAATATTATCTAAAACTGTTTGTGCGGTATTGTGTTGTTCTGTGCGGTATTGTGTTATTCTGTGCGGCGTCGTGTTGTTCTGTGCGGCGTCGTGTTGTTCAGTGCGACGTCGTGTTGTTCAGTGCGGCATGGTGTTGTTCAGTGCGGCATGGTGTTGTTCAGTGCGGCATGGTGTTGTTCAGTGCGGCATAATGTTGTTCAGTGCGGCATAATGTTGTTCAGTGCGGCATGGTGTTGTTCAGTGCGGCATGGTGTTGTTCAGTGCGGCATGGTGTTGTTCAGTGCGGCATAATGTTGTTCAGTAAGCCATAATGTTGTTCAGTGCGGCATGGTGTTGTTCAGTGCGGGATGGTGTTGTTCAGTGCAGGATGGTGTTCTTCAGTGCGGCATGGTGTTGTTCAATGCGGCATGGTGTTGTTCAGTGCGGGATGGTGTTGTTCAGTGCAGGATGGTGTTGTTCAGTGCGGCATGGTGTTGTTCAATGCGGCATGGTGTTGTTCAGTGCGGCATGGTGTTGTTCAGTGCGGCATGGTGTTGTTCAGTGCGGCATGGTGTTGTTCAGTGCAGGATGGTGTTGTTCAGTGCGGCATGGTGTTGTTCAATGCAGGATCGTGTTGTTCAGTGCAGCATGGTGTTGTTCAGTGCAGCATGGTGTTGTTCAGTGCGGAATGGTGTTGTTCAATGCGGCATGGTGTTGTTCAGTGCGGGATGGTGTTGTTCAGTGCGGCATGGTGTTTTTCAGTGCGGCATAATGTTGTTCAGTGCAGCATGGTGTTGTTCAGTGCGGCATGGTGTTGTTCAGTGCGACATAATGTTGTTCAGTGCGGCATAATGTTGTTCAGTGCGGCATGGTGTTGTTCAGTGCGGCATGGTGTTGTTCAGTGCGGCATGGTGTTGTTCAGTGCGGCATGGTGTTGTTCAGTGCGGCATGGTGTTGTTCAGTGCAGGATGGTGTTGTTCAGTGCAGGATGGTGTTGTTCAATGCGGCATGGTGTTGTTCAATGCGGCATGGTGTTGTTCAGTGCGGGATGGTGTTGTTCAGTGCAGGATGGTGTTGTTCAGTGCGGCATGGTGTTGTTCAGTGCGGAATGGTGTTGTTCAGTGCGGCATGGTGTTGTTCAGTGCGGCATGGTGTTGTTCAGTGCAGGATGGTGTTGTTCAATGCGGGATGGTGTTGTTCAGTGCGGGATGGTGTTGTTCAGTGCAGGATGGTGTTGTTCAGTGCGGCATGGTGTTGTTCAATGCGGCATGGTGTTGTTCAGTGCAGGATGGTGTTGTTCAGTGCGGCATGGTGTTGTTCAATGCGGCATGGTGTTGTTCAATGCGGCATGGTGTTGTTCAGTGCGGCATGGTGTTGTTCAGTGCGGCATGGTGTTGTTCAGTGCAGCGTAATGTTGTTCAGTGCGGCATGGTGTTGTTCAGTGCGGCATGGTGTTGTTCAATGCGGCATGGTGTTGTTCAGTGCAGGATGGTGTTGTTCAGTGCGGCATGGTGTTGCTCAGTGCGGCATGGTGTTGTTCAGTGCGGGATGGTGTTGTTCAGTGCGGCATGGTGTTGTTCAGTGCGGCATGGTGTTGTTCAGTGCGGCATGGTGTTGTTCAGTGCGGCATAATGTTGTTCAGTGCGCCATAATGTTGTTCAGTGCGCCATAATGTTGTTCAGTGCGGCATGGTGTTGTTCAGTGCGGGATGGTGTTGTTCAGTGCAGGATGGTGTTGTTCAGTGCGGCATGGTGTTGTTCAATGCGGGATCGTGTTGTTCAGTGCGGCATGGTGTTGTTCAGTGCGGCATGGTGTTGTTCAGTGCGGCATGGTGTTGTTCAGTGCGGCATGGTGTTGTTCAGTGCGGCATGGTGTTGTTCAGTGCAGCATAATGTTGTTCAGTGCGGCATAATGTTGTTCAGTGCGGGATCAGAATCATCAGAATCAGAATCAGAAAACCTTTATTGTCATTCTACATAGTACAATGAAATTGGAGACCTCCATCCAGTGCATAGTCAAGTAATTGACTAGTAGAAAAGTAGATGAAATAATCAGAAACAGTAGTGCGGACAAAGTGCAGCAATAGTGCAGGAGGAAAGTGTCATCAGTGTCGGCTGGAGTTGAGGGCGGCTATGGCTTGGGGAAAGAAACTGTTTCTGAGTCTGTTTGTCCTGGTCTTCATTTGCCTGTAGCGTCTTCCAGAGGGCAACAGGTCAAACAGGGCGGAGCCAGGGTGGGAGCTGTCCGCTGAGATGGCCTTAGCCCTGCTGAGGCAGCGGGTAGTGTAGATGTCCGAAAGGGAGGGGAGAGGGCGGCCGATGATCCTCTGGGCTGCCTTCACCACTCTCTGCAGCTTCTCCCTGTCAGCGGCGGTGGAGCTGCCGAACCATACTACGATGCAGTAGGTCAGTAGACTCTCGATGGAAGATCGGTAGAAGGTCAGCAACAGGTCGGTGTTGAGGTTGTACCTCCTGAGGACTCTCAGGAAGTGTAACCGCTGCTGAGCCTTCTTGACGATGGTGGTGATGTTCTCTGACCAGGAGATCCGGTCAGAGATGTGGACGCCCAGGTACTTGGTGCTGTGGACCCTCTCCACCTGCTCGCCGTTGATGAAGAGGGGAGTTGGCTCAGGGCTGTGTCTTCTGAAGTCTATGATGAGCTCGTTGGTCTTCTTGGTGTTCAGAGCGAGATTGTTCTCAGAGCACCAGTCGACCAGCTCCAGGACCTCCTCTCTGTAGGCTACCTCATCGCCATTGGAGATGAGACCGACCACAGTGGTATCGTCGGCGAACTTGACAATCCGGTTGTGTTTGTGAGCCGGTCTGCAATCATGAGTGTAGAGGCAGAAGAGGAGGGGGCTCAACACACAGCCCTGTGGGGAACCGATGCTCAGCGTACGGGTGGAGGAGAGGCGGGAGCCAACTCTCACAGCCTGGAGTCGGTTGGTCAGAAAGTCATTAATCCAGGCACATGTGAGAGAGGGGAGTCCGAGAGTGTCCAGCTTTGTGGTGAGTCTGTCCGGGAGGATGGTGTTGAATGCCGAACTGTAATCCACAAAGAGCATCCGGACATAGCTCTGCTGCTGCTCCAGGTGGTTCACCGCACAATGGAGGGCTACGGCGATGGCGTCTTCTGTGGATCTGTTGGTCCGGATGGTGTTGTTCATTGCGGCATGGTGTTGTTCAGTGCGGCATGGTGTTGTTCAGTGCGGCATGGTGTTGTTCAGTGCGGGATGGTGTTGTTCAGTGCAGGATGGTGTTGTTCAGTGCGGCATGGTGTTGTTCAATGCGGCATGGTGTTGTTCAGTTCGGGATGGTGTTGTTCAGTGCGGCATGGTGTTGTTCAGTGCGGCATAATGTTTTTCAGTGCGGCATGTTGTTGTTCAGTGCGGCATGGTGTTGTTCAGTGCAGCATAATGTTGTTCAGTGCGGCATGGTGTTGTTCAGTGCGGAATGGTGTTGTTCAGTGCGGCATGGTGTTGTTCAGTGCGGCATGGTGTTGTTCAGTGCGGCATGGTGTTGTTCAGTGCGGCATGGTGTTGTTCAGTGCGGGATGGTGTTCAATGCGGGATCGTGTTGTTCAGTGCGGCATGGTGTTGTTCAGTGCGGCATGGTGTTGTTCAGTGCGGCATGGTGTTGTTCAGTGCGGCATGGTGTTGTTCATTTCGGCATAATGTTGTTCAGTGCGGCATAATGTTGTTTAGTGCGGCATGGTGTTGTTCAGTGCGGGATGGTGTTGTTCAGTGCGGGATGGTGTTGTTCAGTGCGGCATGGTGTTGTTCAGTGCGGCATGGTGTTGTTCAGTGCGGCATGGTGTTGTTCAGTGCGGCATAATGTTGTTCAGTGCGGCATAATGTTGTTCAGTGCGGGATGGTGTTGTTCAGTGCGGGATGGTGTTGTTCAGTGCGGCATGGTGTTCAATGCGGAATGGTGTTGTTCAGTGCAGGATGGTGTTGTTCAGTGCGGCATGGTGTTGTTCAGTGCGGCATAATGTTGTTCAGTGCGGCATGGTGTTGTTCAGTGCGGCATGGTGTTGTTCAGTGCGGCATGGTGTTGTTCAGTGCGGCATGGTGTTGTTCAGTGCGGCATGGTGTTGTTCAGTGCGGCATGGTGTTGTTCAGTGCGGCATAATGTTCAGTGAGGCATAATGTTGTTCAGTGCGGCATAATGTTGTTCAGTGCGGCATGGTGTTGTTCAGTGCGGGATGGTGTTGTTCAGTGCAGGATGGTGTTGTTCAGTGCGGCATGGTGTTCAGTGCGGGATGGTGTCTTTCAGTGCGGCATGGTGTCGTTCAGTGCGGCATGGTGTCTTTCAGTGCGGCATGGTGTCGTTCAGTGAGGCATGGTGTTGTTCAGTGCGGCATGGTGTTGTTTAGTGCGGCATGGTGTTGTTCAGTGCGGGATGGTGTTGTTCAGTGTGGCATGGTGTTCAGTGCGGCATGGTGTTGTTCAGTGCGGTATCGTGTTGTTCAGTGCGGTATCGTGTTTCTCAGTGCGGTATCGTGTTGTTCAGTGCAGTATCGTTGTGTTGTTCGTATTGTGTTGTGTTGTTCGTAATGTGTTGTGTTGTTCGTATTGTGTTGTGTTGTTCGTATTGTGTTGTGTTGTTCGTATTGTGTTGTGTTGTTCATATTGTGTTGTTCATATTGTGTTGAGTTGTTCGTATTGTGTTGTGTTGTTCGTATTGTGTTGCCTTTAACACTTAGCCTCTAACACTTAGCCTCTAACACTTAGCCTCTAGCATCTAGAAGGTAAATAAATAGGAAGGAAGGACTCACCGGTGACGTCTTCGCCCACGTCCAAGCGTTGTACTTTGTATTTTCATCCTTCTGACAGTGGAAAACATAGCCAACAAACACCGTGGAACCTAAACGAATGAAAGAAAACTATCATTTGGCCACAACCAACATTCACAGATACAACACAATGTGACGTGCGGGGTTGAGGTTAAAGGTTGAGTGAAGGGCCCTCGTTTTAAACTACTTTTTTGAAAAGGATTGGGAACAAGTAAGACGTATTTAATTTATTTAATGGGAAGTAGTAAGAGCTATTGAATTTAATCTATGTATTATATTCTATTGTATTGTATTCTGTTGTATTCTTTTGGATTGTATTCACACTAACCCCACTAAAACTTCAGCCCACAAAAACTCGCCTCTGGCGCCTAGCCTCTGGCACTTAGCCTCTAACACTTAGCCTTTAACACTTAGCCTTTAACACTTAGCCTTTAACACTTAGCCTTTAACACTTAGCCTAGAAGGTGAATAAATAGGGTTAAAGGTTGAGTGAAGGGCCCTCGTTTTAAACTACTGTTTTGAAAAGGAGTGGGAACAAGTAAGACGTATTTAATTTATTTAATGGGAAGTAGTAAGACTTATTAAATTTATTTAATCTACTTTTCTTCCCAGGCAAAATTTGATGTGCTGCAATTCCAAATTTCCAAAGTGAATGAAGGAATGAAGTCCTTTAAATTATGATTTTGTATAAATACTAGGCATTAACACAAAATCGACGGCACAAAATGGGCAGACTTTACTTGTTTGAAAAGGACTGGTTACAAGACAGACTTTTTTAATTTATTTAATGGGAAGAAGACTTAGTTTAATTGATCTATTTTTGTTCCCTGGCAAAATTCGATTTGCTGCAATTCCAAATTTCCAAAGTGAATGAAGGCAAGAAGTCGTTTAAATTATGATTTTGTTTAAATACTAGGCATGGACACAAAATCTACGGCACAAAATGGGCAGACTTTACTTGTTTGAAGAGGACTGGTTACAAGACAGACTTTTCTGATTTATTTATTGGGAAGAAGACTTATTTAGTTTATTTAATCTATTTTTGTTCCCTGGCAAAATTGGATTTGCTGAAACTGTATTTTGCCAAATCTTGCCTTGAGACCTGATAGGAAGTATTAAACGCTTAGTTAAATCAATACAAGTTGGTAGTAAGAGCGAGTAATGTTGGTTGAACCGATGAATGAAGGTTGAAAGCAATTTAAATTATGACTTTGTATAAATACTAGATATTAACAGAACATCTACTGCGCGAAATGGGCAGAGTTTACTTGTTTGAGAAGGAGTGGCTTATTCAAAACTAAGATTTATTTAATCTGTTTGTTCCCAGGCAAAATTGGATGTGATGCAATTCCAAATTTCACCACATGACGGTGCCCAATTTCGACTTCATAGGACATATTAAACACTTAGCTTGTTATTATGTTCAAGGTAATCAGATTTGTTTATTATTCTAATGGCCTCTTCAAAACTATTCTGGATTACTACTTTGGATCTATTCTACATTACTTGGCAACAACATACTCTGTAACAGATAAGGCAGTATAATCATATATGTTAACTTGAGAGTGCCCACACTCAATCTACTTATCGTGATGTGTTAAATCAATTACTGTTAGACATTATTTGTCTGATAATCTACCAAATCTTTGAATTGAAGAATTTGTGATTTAATTAATAGCTTGTTGTTATGTTCAGGGTAATCAGACTTGTATATAATTCTAATGGCCTTCTTTTGAAAACTATTCTGAATTACAACTTTGGATCTTATATTACTTTGCAACAATCTACTCGGTGACAGATTAGGCAGTATAATCACATATGTTAACTTCAGTGCCCACACTGTATTTATTTATGGTTATTTGTTAAATCAAGTACTGTTAGACATGAAATAGGAAGTGTTTAACATAAATGTTATGGCTACTCACCATTGTAGCTCGCTCCTGGTCAATGATACGAGCCTCTTCTTGCAGTGGAAAACTTGCAGCCAACAAACACCGTGGAACCTAAAGGAATGAAATTAAACATTAACATTTCGCCTCGACCAATTTTCACACGTACAACGCAACGCGGCTACACTTCTGCTATTACAAACGTAAATCTCCTTAAACACAATGAGTGTTACTTACCGTGTACGCTCTAGGCAAAATTGGATGTGATGCAATTCCAAATCTATCTGAAACGGCAGTTAAAAGTAGAGTTACATCAAGTTTTCTTTTTTAATCAACACAATCATTTACAACCGTTGACCAGAAAGAATCGTCGAAATTCGACGTCCCCCACAAACGCCACGCTCACTCGCTTTTCAGGGCAACAAAAGTACTTCTTTTTAAAAACGATGAGTTGTACTTACCGTGTACGCTCTGGACGGTCCAGTTGCAAGCAGAAAATAAAAATATTTCTCTTGTTAGTCGTATGTTACCATCCGCTGTGTCTTTGTCAACATCGCCGCCGTTTTCCTACTTCCTGCTGCGAGCCACGCCCACGGATTTAAATTTGGGCGGAAGCTCTTTCCATTGGCGTCGTTTTCGCGTATAGCAAATCCGATTGGTTGGGAAGGGGGCACGGTTATGCAGCCGAGGGGTCCTGTGATCGGTGGGATGTAAAGTAGGCGTCGACGTCACGTCCGCGTCACGTGACCACGACGTGGCAGACGTCATATAGCAACCGCTGTTTTGTTTAGTAGACTTACAGTTGTTATGCATTGACATAATGGCGCACACACCAAATAGATTTAAATAAATTAAATAATTCTTCTGCCCACTCTCTTTTAAACAAGTTAACTCTCCCCGCGGATTTGAATTCCGGCGAAAGTTACGCCCATCGACGTCACGTATGTCACGTGACCACGACGTGGCAGATGTCATATAGCAACCGCTGTTTTGTTTAGTAGATTTACAGTTGTTATGCATTGGCATAATGGTGTGCACTCAAAATAGATTTAAATAAATTAAATATTTCTTCTGCCCACTCCCTTTTAAACAAGTTAACTCTGCCCACGTCCATTGACGTCTTGTCTGCGTCACGTGACCACGACGTAGCGACGTCATATAGTAACCGCTGTTTTGATCAGTAGACTTACAGTTATTATGCGTTGACATAATGGCGCACTGGTTAGCATGGCCACCTCTTAAGCATGATGTTGCGGGTTCGACGCCTGATCAATGTTAGCATGGAGTGAGCTGAAGTGCATGGCGCTGAAGATTTGAATCTTTGAAATGCGCTGAGGTCTGACATATCAGGCAGAATGGTTTGCCATCACGTTCAACAAAAAATAGAAACTTTCCCACTCTGATTAAAACGTCCTGTGTTCATCTACGTATTTTCGTTTTGCTGTGCATCTTTTCCCTGCCATTTCGAGAGCCCAATTGACACTCATAGTTTAAAGAAATGTGTTTGCCCATCCTACTTTGTGGAATTTCACCACATGCGCTTTTGACCAAAATACCAAATTGAACTCAAGTGAAGCCAACACGCACAACCCCCCCCACACACACACACACACACACACAAATGTTGATATGAACATAAAAGAGCCGCATGCGGTTCGGGAGTTGCGGCTTGGCCAAACCTGTACTATACAACTTTATTTGTATAAAATTTTCACAACAGCTGTCACACAAACAAAGCAGGAAAAACCGAAGACGTGCGTGTTCCGCCCACGCTGGATTTATTTGCACCTTTGAAAAGACACCGTATTGCCGCAGATGTGGCAAAGAGTACTTTTGGGCATCTGAGACGGAAGGATGTCCAAAGCATCACGTCACCTGCTCTGGTAGGCATGGTGGTGGGACGTTGAGGTCAACCGCTTTGGGGTTGGCTGAATCTTTGATCGCAGGATGCCACACACTTGAAGACAGAAGCAGAAAAGCAGAGCTAAATGCAAAATGTACTCACCGGTGACTCCAATTTTTTTCCCCCCTGAAGAAACAGCTGGACGGGTGGCCCCGGCTTGCCAGTGGGACTCTTGTTATTCTGACCCTTTTTAGTGCGCGTTTGGGGCAACAACCGTTTTTTGTGGCGCTCTCTTCTGGTTCAAAAGTGCCCTGCATGTGAATTTGCTTTTCCTGCCTTCTGATTGGATGAGCGCCGGTGTGACGCGGTGCCTCTGTCACCGTGGCGGGGGGTATACGTTGGCATCGGAGCGTCTGCCAACGTCTGAGACCGGCTGGCAGTGTATCGGAGGTGTCGAGTGCGGTGCCGCTGGAGCTCACTCACCAGCTGGTGTTAGGGCCACAGAATGAAGGCCAAGGAGAAGAATAGAAAGAGAAACAGAAACTTCTCCTCCAATTGTTTGATTTGTCTCTTCTGAGCTTCGATGAATTCTTTCAGCTCTTTGTTCCTCTAGGACGGACAAATGGAAAGTGGCATTCAAAAGCCAGTAAGCGTGCAAGTAAGTGCCGGGCTGGCTTTGGGCCCTTACCTGTTGCGCGCTGTGCAGCAGATCCATTCTCTCTTGGAGGATGCAAGCGTCGCGCTCCCTCAACTCGCACATCAGGGCTCGCTTCCATTGGTCCACGGCGCTCCTAAGCTCTTCTCTCTGATCCGCCGTCAGCACGTCATTCACGCCAGCGTGGCTGGCTTTTTCGCCGTCCGTGGCGGGGCAGTCCCGCTGCGGTAGCGCCTCGTACAACATGGCCTCCAGCTCCAGGATCCTCTGGGCCGCAATCCTCGTCCATCAGTGGTCCGGCGGGAGATTTGAGGGCGGCTTACCTTATGAGCCTGGTCCATGGAACACTTCCTGAAGTCCAACTCTTCATCCAGGTAGCCCTTCTGCTTGCAGAACATATCCTAGCACAGCTCAAGGTCAGAATTGTTGGGGCACATTGCCGGAGTTCCCCTTGGCTGATGTCGCGTGTCTGTCTACCTTCTCACTTTCAATGTCCAACATCTTCTGTTGAAGTGCTGACTTGGTCACTTTGATGTATTCTAACCACTGAGGAAAGGCTGCTGTCACATAAGCAGAATGCGAGAGCGTGCGTGGACGTGCGCGTTACCTTCTCGGCTAGGGTGAGAAGGGTCCTGGCGTGAATCACGACCACCTGCTCCTCGTTGGTGAGATTCTGCAAGAGCCCAAAGGCACAGCGTCAACAAGCTTCTTTCAGCGCAAAGCCTTCCAAAAGTCACATTTGAGCCGCCGAGTCTCGTGGAGTGCGAACATAAGGAGTTCGACATACACTTACGGCGTTATAGCCCAGGATGTCCAGCTTCTTCATCAGATCACTGATGACGATGTCCGGGGGAAAGGCGCAAGGAGCAATGTAAGGTGTTCTGGGACCTCGGGTTAAGGTTAGGGTTGCGAGGGACGCCTTACGTACGCTCACGCCCTCGGCCTCGCAGTAGATCTGCAAAGGGCTGAGGCCGTCTGGGAAACGGACTTGCAGAAACTTCAAGACGGGGGAGCGCCACTCCCTCTCCTGAAAGGCAGAGGCATGCATCCGTCCGTCCGTCCGTCCGTCACATCTCTGGCCTCAACACGCTTGTGCGAGTCTTCCCACCTCCAGCTCCAGGATGCGGAACTCAAGCAGTTCGTTTTGGTCTCGGATATCCTGGATGTGCTCTTTCAGACGCGCTTCTTCCGCCTCCATCCGCCTGACCTGAAAAGACAGTCAGACCTCATCTGCGGGGCTTCCCGACAGGTGTGACGCCAAGCGACTCCGCCCAGCGCCTTTCTTTCCGTCACCTTTTCGGCCAACTGCTGATTGCTCTGACGCAGCAGCTGCTTCTCCTCCACCCACTTGACATTCTAGAAGAGACAAACGCGTGGACAGCTTTGGAATGTTGTGTCATTTTCATCCACAAATTCTTTGGTTGACTGGAAAATGACATTTGCTTTTCTCCGCATTTTCCCAGCCACGTTCGGGGGGGGGGGGGGGGTTGGTCCAGTAATGCCAGACGGATGAGTGACTGAAGAATGTAGCTATTTTGTCTGAGAAAAAGGTGTGCTCATTGATGAGCTTACCTGTCCTTGTTGCTTCAGCGCTGACTCCAGATCTGCTACTCTGCTTTGATAGTGACCCATTTCTACCATCAGCTTTTCTCTGGTCTGAAAGGAGGAGGAGGGAGGCTCCTCCTCCTCCTTTCAGACCAGAGAACACCCGAGGCTGGGTGAGAACGGGGAGGCTGCGACCCGGCCGGGGGTTGCGGGAAGGGGCGCCACCTTGATCTCCTTCTCGGCGTCGTAGTCCCCTTCGCTGGTCTGGGCTAGCAGAGCGTAGGCTCGTTGCAGCGCTTGATATTCTTGCGTCAGCTGGCGGTAGCGAAGCTCCGCCTCTTCATGCACACACCAATGCAACACAGCACTAGTACCAGAATCAGTCAGACCGGCGACAAAGCACCCGCGACGCAAAGACGAGTCCGATTCCAGGCTGAAGAGGAATGTTTGGTGCCAATACGCTGGCAGAAATGGCGGGCAATGCTCCTGCTTGAAAGGTCGGAATTTAAGGGGCCAATTTTTTGGATGGCGGCCGCCGGCCAAGCTTTGGACGGAAAAGGTTTCCTGGCGACAGCGAGCGAGCGCGGCGCTGCCGTACGTGCACCGAGTCGCCTGCCTGAAGACCTTGGACAAGTCGTCGATGATGTGCCGCTGCTCCACAACTTGAAGGAACTCCATTTCACCGTCCTGCTGGCCGCAACCGCGGTCCAGGTCATTGAGCGAACTAGGCCTTCTCTGTGGAACACAAATGCAGTGGACTCTGTTGGCACGCCGCCGTTGTCCGCGTCGACTTACCAAGCTTGCCATCTCCTCGTTCTCCTGGGTGACAAAGCGCACTTTGTTTTCAAGGCGACACAGCACCAGCGAGAGTTCTTCATTCTTCCTGCTCAGGCGTTTGTTTTTGTACAGGAGTGGCAGAAACTGGCTTTCTGTTTCTCTCAGTCGCTTTAGCTGCAAGCATGAAGTGCGGGATGTGAAAGACGCACAACACGCGGGCCAGAACGTATCCATTTCTTTTGCATCGGTTTGAACGGAATCGTGGCTTTGGCTCCCAATAAAAGACATCTACCAGGCAACCGACTCGCCGCGCCGCTCAACTAATAAGCAAGCGCAATGGGTGCCTCGCTGGATGGCGCGCATCAAACGTAGCGCAAACCTTCAAGCGTGCCGTCAATAAATTACCAGTTCATTGCGCTCTTCAGAAAGCAGGGCGTTTCGATCCTCCAGTTTCCTGATGACTGCGCTGAGCTCAGCGATTTTCAGATGAAACCGTCGCGTGTCCCGATCCTCCTGAGACTGAAAACGCCCCGCAACACACACACACAAGCACTCGTTCAAAGTTCAAAACTGTTTTTGTGCTACCTTCCTCCAGCAACGAACTAAGTCATGCGTACTGCAAGTGTGTGATGAGGTGGCTTACGCAATGAAGAGGATTGCTAGTAGCGGCGTTGACCCCACTTCCAGGGTAGTTTAGGCCCGCCTTTTGGGAATCCCTCAGGGCAGCGATCTGCTGCTCGGCAGCCTGAGTCTGCAGCTGAAGGCGGTGGACGTGGCCGGCCCCAGGGCTTCATCCAAAACACTAACCGCTCTGTCTTTCAGCTTGATCTCATCCGTCTGGATGTACAAACGGGGAGCGCTCAGGCAGGCGGGCAAACTCATTTGCCAGAATTGTGACAAAAACAAAGAGAGCAACCGGCCAATTTTTTTCTTGAATCGACTAGAACACCTTTGCTGTGACAAAAGCGAAGCGAGCAACCGGACATTTTCTTCTTGTGAAATAGAATAGAATAGAATGCCTTAGGTGTCATTGCACTGCAGGTATACAACGAAATTGGGAACATAGCCACGCACCGCGCATCTGATCAGTCCTACCAGTCGGCGGATCTCCCTCTCGCAGTCTCTCTTGGTTCGGCTCAGCTCCTCCCGATGCTGGTGATGAGCCGATCGGAGCTCGGCCGCTCGGGACTGCCAGGCCTGCTGGGCCGCTGCCAGGGCTTCTTCCGCGCTCCTGGTGGAGGCGACACCGCTCGGTCTCCCGACACCGCCGCGTCTCCTCCACCTCCGCCAGCAAAGCGCCCCCCCTCCTCACCTGAGCAGACATTGCGCCACACCGGGCCGTTGAGACCGCAACGGAGCGCCGCGACGCTTACTGGGGACAAGCTACACAATACGGTAGCGGCCGCATCGAAGCCCGACGTGGCGTGCGGATAGTCAGACACGGATAGAGCGGATCACCTTGTCCATGGAGCCGTCCCTCAGGCTGAGGACCAAGGCATTCAGTCGCTGGATCTCTCCATCTTTGATTTTGATCACTCTCATCAGCTCCATTTCATGCTGCCGCAGTAATGTCTCCCTGGTAATGGCTAACTCTTTCTGCTTCTCCTCATGGAGTTTGCTTTTGAGTTCCGTCATGGCGGCGGTGGCACGGTGGTGCTCCGCCCGCAGGTCCTGACCTCTCTCTCTCCAGACAGCTGACCTGACATGACTTAGACTTAGACTTAGACAAACTTTATTGTCATCTTGTCAAAAGTAGTGATATTGCAGTTGAATAGAAGTAACATATCCTATGAAAATATATATATATACATATACTATATATATATATATATATATATATATATATATATATATATTAAAAATAAGTATAAAGTGCAGCAGTGATAATTATGCAATAGTGCAAGTAGGCAAAACAGTATTCAAGAGTGTGCAGAGGAATGCTAAACCATGTATTAAACTTCTATTTAAAGGGTTTATACAAGTTCAGTAAAGTTGGTAGTGCGAGATAGTGCAAGATAGAGGTCCGTAGTGTCATAAAGTACAGTTCTGTGAATGTGTGATGCAGAGTTCAGTTTAGAGCTCAACAGTTCTAGTGTTCAACAGTCTGATGACAGCAGGGAAAAAGCTGTTGCAGAACCTGGTGGACCTGCAGCGGATGCTGCAAACCTCTTCCCAGAGGGCAGCAGGGAGAACAGTCCATGGTGGGGGTGTGATGGGTCATTGATGATGTTACGGGCACGGGACATGCAGCGCTGAGATGAAATGTCCTGAATGGAGGGAAGAGGAGCCCCTATGATCCTCTCTGCTGTCCTCACCACTCTCCTCACGTTCTTCCAATCGGAGGCGGTGCAGCCTCCACACCACACAGAGAGACAGCTTGTCAGAATGCTCTCTATGGTGCTCCTGTAGAACGTCCTCATGATGGGTGGGGGCAGGTGGGCTCTCCTCATCCTCCGCAGGAAGTACAAGCGCTTCTGTGCCCTCTTGACCAGTGCCGTAGTGTTCATAGTCCAGGTGAGGTCTTCTGTGATGTGGACCCCCAGGAATTTGGTGCTGCTGACCACCTCCACAGCTGAGCTGTTGATGATCAGTGGAGCGTGGTGAGGCTGTTTTTTCCTGAAGTCGACGATGATCTCCTTCATCTTCTCCTCATTCAGGATCAGGCTGTTTTCTCTGCACCAGCCCACCAGCTGCTCCACCTCCTCTCTGTAGTCCAGGTCGTTGTTGTCTCTGATGAGCCCCACCACCGTTGTGTCGTCTGCTGACTTCACGATGTGATTGGTGGTGAACCTGAGGACGCAGTCGTGTGTCATCAGGGTGCACAGCAGGGGGCTCAGGACGCAGCCCTGAAGGGAGCCTGTGCTGAGGGTGATGACATCAGAGGTGTTCTGTCCGACCCGGACTGACTGAGGTCTGTTGGTGAGGAAGTCTAGCAGCCAGTTGCGAAGGGGGGTGTTGAAGCCCAGGTGTTCCAATTTTCCTACCAGATGCTGTGGGATGATGGTGTTAAACGCTGAGCTGAAGTCCAGGAACAGCCTCCGCACATGGGTGTTCTTCTCCTCCAGGTGAGCCAGGCTCAGGTGAAGAACGGAGGAGATGGCTTCCTGAGTGGAGCGGTTTTGCCGGTCGGCAAACTGGAACGGGTCAAATAATAGGGGGAGTCTGGAAACGATGTGACCTTTAAGCAGCCTTTCGAAGCACTTCATCATAACCGGAGTCAGTGCAACAGGCCGGTAATCATTAAATGAGGTGATTTGAGGTTTCTTCGGCACCGGAATGATGGAGGCAGTCTTAAAGCACGCCGGCACTGTGGCTTGGCCCAGCGAGGTGTTAAAAATGTCTGTGATGACCCCAGCCAGATGACTTGCACATTCCCTGAACACACGCCCAGGAATGTTGTCCGGGCCAGGGGCCTTACAGGGGTTGACTCTCCTCAGGTTCTTCAACACATCGGCGGAGTCAAGGCAGAGTACCTCC
This sequence comes from Syngnathus scovelli, assembly GCF_024217435.2. NCBI lineage: Eukaryota > Metazoa > Chordata > Actinopteri > Syngnathiformes > Syngnathidae > Syngnathus > Syngnathus scovelli. Next base: position 528,812 of record NC_090847.1, on the reverse strand, counting down.
TCTTCCTGATGGGGGACAGTTTTAACTGCTGGAGTGCCGTTTAGTGCCTCGAACCTCCCAAAGAAGTTATTTAGACCATTTAGAAAGTCAGCATCAACTACACCCACCGGGGGGGGGGAGGGTGAGTTGTCGTCTGTAATCGCCCGTATGCCTTGCCACATACTCCTGATGTTTTTGACGTCGTGGAAACGATCCTGAAATTTTCGACTGCGGTCTCGCTTCGCTATTCTGATGGCACGGTTCAAGTTGGCTCTCGCTGTCCTCAGTGTCTCCTTGTCGCCAGACTTGAAGGCAGAGTTCCGCGCTCGTAGCGTTTGACGTACCTCCTCAGTCATCCAGGGTCGTTGGTTGCCCCGGGTGATGATATTCTTAGTGGTGCTGACGTCCTCGGTGCATTTGTTGATGTAGGCTGACACAGTCATGGCACACGCATGTCTAATCTACATCGGGAAAAGTGGGAGGGAGGGAGGCAGGCAGGGAGGCAGGCAGGGAGGCAGGCAGGGAGGCAGGCAGTGTCTGTCTGTTGAGGTTTTCACCTTGTTCTTCTCCTGCTGAAGTTCTAACTGGACCTCCATCAGTTTGTTTCTCAGCTCGTCATTGGCGGCCTGAAGGGCGTCCGTTCGCTCCGCCTTGGCCCGCCCTGCCGGAGCTCGTTTGGACATCTCTTACTCGAGTCTCGCCCGGTCGTCAGTCAGAGATCACAACATTTGTACCTGGAGAGCACAAACGTTTTCCACTGGCTTCGAACTCAACTTCAATCGGTACCGTAACTTACAACATCATAAACATAGAACTAGCTTGACTTATTCATTGAATAAATGCATTTGGTTCTTCAAAACTGCATCACGCAACATAGCGTGACCGAGACGGCCGTTATCCACCTGCGTGAAGTTATTTGGTGAAATGAATGAGATGTTTAAGACACCATCGTTCTGTCTCTATGTAGATGAAGGGAAATAATCGATTGCTGAAGGTCCAAAGGTGTTGTGATAAACAAATAAACATATTAGTGATTAGTGACATATTTGTGATAAACATATTAGGCAGGATAATCACATATGTTAACGTGACTGCCCACACTGTATTTATTTATGGTTATTTGTTAAATCGAGTACTGTTAGACATGAAATAGGAAGTGTTTAACATAAATGGAAGACGAAAGGGGTACTCACCATTGTAGCTCCTGCTGGTCAATGATACGAGCCTCTTCTTGCAGTGGAAAACATACAGCCAACAAACACCGTGGAACCTAAAGGAATGAAATTAAACATTAACATTTAGCCTAAACCAACATTCACAGATACAACGCAACGCAAACTACACAAACGTAAATCTTTTTAAACACAATGAGTTGTACTTACCGTGTACGCTCTAGACGGTCCACTTGCAAGCAGAAAATAAAGATATTTCTGTTGATAATCGTCGTGTTTGTATCCGGTGTCTCGCTCAAGGCCATTGCGCCCACAGATTTGAATTTTGGCGAGAGTTCAGCCTATTGACGTCATTTCCGCGGTGTAATACCCGCATATCTGAAACGGCAAAGTTAAGAGTAGAGTTAAATAAAGTTTTTAGTCAACGCAATAATTTACAACCGTTGACCAGTCGAAATAATCGTCGAAATTTGGCGTCTGTGGCTGGAAGCAGACGCCGAGTTCGACATTCCTCCCAAACGCCACACTCCCTCGCTTTTCAGGGCTAAAAAAAAACAGTTGTAATTACCTTGTACGCTCTAGACGGTCAAGTTGCAAGCTGAAAACAAAAATATTTGCCTTGTAAGTCATCGTGTTACTAACCGCTGTGTCTTGTTTGCCAGAATTGCCGCTTTCCTACTTCCTGTTGCAAGCCACGCCCACGGATTATAATTTTGCCGTGAGTTCCGCCTATTGACGTCATGTCCGCGTCACATGACTGCGCCGTAATATTATCTAAAACTGTTTGTGCGGTATTGTGTTGTTCTGTGCGGTATTGTGTTATTCTGTGCGGCGTCGTGTTGTTCTGTGCGGCGTCGTGTTGTTCAGTGCGACGTCGTGTTGTTCAGTGCGGCATGGTGTTGTTCAGTGCGGCATGGTGTTGTTCAGTGCGGCATGGTGTTGTTCAGTGCGGCATAATGTTGTTCAGTGCGGCATAATGTTGTTCAGTGCGGCATGGTGTTGTTCAGTGCGGCATGGTGTTGTTCAGTGCGGCATGGTGTTGTTCAGTGCGGCATAATGTTGTTCAGTAAGCCATAATGTTGTTCAGTGCGGCATGGTGTTGTTCAGTGCGGGATGGTGTTGTTCAGTGCAGGATGGTGTTGTTCAGTGCGGCATGGTGTTGTTCAATGCGGCATGGTGTTGTTCAGTGCGGGATGGTGTTGTTCAGTGCAGGATGGTGTTGTTCAGTGCGGCATGGTGTTGTTCAATGCGGCATGGTGTTGTTCAGTGCGGCATGGTGTTGTTCAGTGGAGCATGGTGTTGTTCAGTGCGGCATGGTGTTGTTCAGTGCGGAATGGTGTTGTTCAGTGCGGCATGGTGTTGTTCAGTGTGGGATGGTGTTGTTCAATGCGGGATCGTGTTGTTCAGTACGGGGTGGTGTTGTTCAGTGCAGGATGGTGTTGTTCAGTGCAGGATGGTGTTGTTCAGTGCGGCATGGTGTTGTTCAATGCAGGATCGTGTTGTTCAGTGCAGCATGGTGTTGTTCAGTGCAGCATGGTGTTGTTCAGTGCGGCATGGTGTTGTTCAATGCGGCATGGTGTTGTTCAGTGCGGCATGGTGTTGTTCAGTGCGGCATGGTGTTTTTCAGTGCGGCATAATGTTGTTCAGTGCAGCATGGTGTTGTTCAGTGCGGCATGGTGTTGTTCAGTGCGACATAATGTTGTTCAGTGCGGCATAATGTTGTTCAGTGCGGCATGGTGTTGTTCAGTGCGGCATGGTGTTGTTCAGTGCGGCATGGTGTTGTTCAGTGCGGCATGGTGTTGTTCAGTGCAGGATGGTATTGTTCAGTGCAGGATGGTGTTGTTCAATGCGGCATGGTGTTGTTCAGTGCGGGATGGTGTTGTTCAGTGCAGGATGGTGTTGTTCAGTGCGGCATGGTGTTGTTCAGTGCGGCATGGTGTTGTTCAGTGCGGCATGGTGTTGTTCAGTGCGGCATGGTGTTGTTCAGTGCAGGATGGTGTTGTTCAATGCGGGATGGTGTTGTTCAGTGCGGGATGGTGTTGTTCAGTGCAGGATGGTGTTGTTCAGTGCGGCATGGTGTTGTTCAATGCGGCATGGTGTTGTTCAGTGCAGGATGGTGTTGTTCAGTGCGGCATGGTGTTGTTCAATGCGGCATGGTGTTGTTCAATGCGGCATGGTGTTGTTCAGTGCGGCATGGTGTTGTTCAGTGCGGCATGGTGTTGTTCAGTGCAGCGTAATGTTGTTCAGTGCGGCATGGTGTTGTTCAGTGCGGAATGGTGTTGTTCAGTGCGGCATGGTGTTGTTCAGTGCGGCATGGTGTTGCTCAGTGCGGCATGGTGTTGCTCAGTGCGGCATGGTGTTGTTCAGTGCGGGATGGTGTTGTTCAGTGCGGCATGGTGTTGTTCAGTGCGGCATGGTGTTGTTCAGTGCGGCATAATGTTGTTCAGTGCGCCATAATGTTGTTCAGTGCGGCATGGTGTTGTTCAGTGCGGGATGGTGTTGTTCAGTGCAGGATGGTGTTGTTCAGTGCGGCATGGTGTTGTTCAATGCGGGATCGTGTTGTTCAGTGCGGCATGGTGTTGTTCAGTGCGGCATGGTGTTGTTCAGTGCGGCATGGTGTTGTTCAGTGCGGCATGGTGTTGTTCAGTGCGGCATAATGTTGTTCAGTGCGGCATAATGTTGTTCAGTGCGGCATAATGTTGTTCAGTGCGGCATAATGTTGTTCAGTGCGGCATAATGTTGTTCAGTGCGGCATAATGTTGTTCAGTGCGGGATGGTGTTGTTCATTGCGGCATGGTGTTGTTCAGTGCGGCATGGTGTTGTTCAGTGCGGCATGGTGTTGTTCAGTGCGGGATGGTGTTGTTCAGTGCAGGATGGTGTTGTTCAGTGCGGCATGGTGTTGTTCAATGCGGCATGGTGTTGTTCAGTTCGGGATGGTGTTGTTCAGTGCGGCATGGTGTTGTTCAGTGCGGCATGGTGTTGTTCAGTGCGGCATAATGTTTTTCAGTGCGGCATGTTGTTGTTCAGTGCGGCATGGTGTTGTTCAGTGCAGCATAATGTTGTTCAGTGCGGCATGGTGTTGTTCAGTGCGGAATGGTGTTGTTCAGTGCGGCATGGTGTTGTTCAGTGCGGCATGGTGTTGTTCAGTGCGGCATGGTGTTGTTCAGTGCGGCATGGTGTTGTTCAGTGCGGGATGGTGTTCAATGCGGGATCGTGTTGTTCAGTGCGGCATGGTGTTGTTCAGTGCGGCATGGTGTTGTTCAGTGCGGCATGGTGTTGTTCAGTGCGGCATGGTGTTGTTCATTTCGGCATAATGTTGTTCAGTGCGGCATAATGTTGTTTAGTGCGGCATGGTGTTGTTCAGTGCGGGATGGTGTTGTTCAGTGCGGGATGGTGTTGTTCAGTGCGTTATAATGTTGTTCAGTGCGGCATGGTGTTGTTCAGTGCGGCATGGTGTTGTTCAGTGCGGCATGGTGTTGTTCAGTGCGGCATAATGTTGTTCAGTGCGGCATGGTGTTGTTCAGTGCGGGATGGTGTTGTTCAGTGCGGGATGGTGTTGTTCAGTGCGGCATGGTGTTCAATGCGGAATGGTGTTGTTCAGTGCAGGATGGTGTTGTTCAGTGCGGCATGGTGTTGTTCAGTGCGGCATAATGTTGTTCAGTGCGGCATGGTGTTGTTCAGTGCGGCATGGTGTTGTTCAGTGCGGCATGGTGTTGTTCAGTGCGGCATGGTGTTGTTCAGTGCGGCATGGTGTTGTTCAGTGCGGCATGGTGTTGTTCAGTGCGGCATAATGTTCAGTGAGGCATAATGTTGTTCAGTGCGGCATAATGTTGTTCAGTGCGGCATGGTGTTGTTCAGTGCGGGATGGTGTTGTTCAGTGCAGGATGGTGTTGTTCAGTGCGGCATGGTGTTCAGTGCGGGATGGTGTCTTTCAGTGCGGCATGGTGTCGTTCAGTGCGGCATGGTGTCTTTCAGTGCGGCATGGTGTCGTTCAGTGAGGCATGGTGTTGTTCAGTGCGGCATGGTGTTGTTTAGTGCGGCATGGTGTTGTTCAGTGCGGGATGGTGTTGTTCAGTGTGGCATGGTGTTCAGTGCGGCATGGTGTTGTTCAGTGCGGTATCGTGTTGTTCAGTGCGGTATCGTGTTTCTCAGTGCGGTATCGTGTTGTTCAGTGCAGTATCGTTGTGTTGTTCGTATTGTGTTGTGTTGTTCGTAATGTGTTGTGTTGTTCGTATTGTGTTGTGTTGTTCGTATTGTGTTGTGTTGTTCGTATTGTGTTGTGTTGTTCGTATTGTGTTGTGTTGTTCATATTGTGTTGTTCATATTATTTTGAGTTGTTCGTATTGTGTTGTGTTGTTCGTATTGTGTTGCCTTTAACACTTAGCCTCTAACACTTAGCCTCTAACACTTAGCCTCTAGCATCTAGAAGGTAAATAAATAGGAAGGAAGGACTCACCGGTGACGTCTTCGCCCACATCCAAGCGTTGTACTTTGTATTTTCATCCTTCTGAAAGTGGAAAACATAGCCAAAAAAAACACTGTGGAACCTAAACGAATGAAAGAAAACTATCAGTTGGCCACAACCAACATTCACAGATACAACACAATGTGATGTGCGGGGTTGAGGTTAAAGGTTGAGTGAAGGGCCCTCGTTTTAAACTACTTTTTTGAAAAGGATTGGGAACAAGTAAGACGTATTTAATTTATTTAATGGGAAGTAGTAAGAGCTATTGAATTTAATCTATGTATTATATTCTATTGTATTGTATTCTGTTGTATTCTTTTGGATTGTATTCACACTAACCCCACTAAAACTTCAGCCCACAAAAACTCGCCTCTGGCGCCTAGCCTCTGGCACTTAGCCTCTAACACTTAGCCTTTAACACTTAGCCTTTAACACTTAGCCTTTAACACTTAGCCTTTAACACTTAGCCTTTAACACTTAGCCTTTAACACTTAGCCTAGAAGGTGAATAAATAGGGTTAAAGGTTGAGTGAAGGGCCCTCGTTTTAAACTACTGTTTTGAAAAGGAGTGGGAACAAGTAAGACGTATTTAATTTATTTAATGGGAAGTAGTAAGACTTATTAAATTTATTTAATCTACTTTTCTTCCCAGGCAAAATTTGATGTGCTGCAATTCCAAATTTCCAAAGTGAATGAAGGAATGAAGTCCTTTAAATTATGATTTTGTATAAATACTAGGCATTAACACAAAATCGACGGCACAAAATGGGCAGACTTTACTTGTTTGAAAAGGACTGGTTACAAGACAGACTTTTTTAATTTATTTAATGGGAAAAAGACTTAGTTTAATTGATCTATTTTTGTTCCCTGGCAAAATTCGATTTGCTGCAATTCCAAATTTCCAAAGTGAATGAAGGCAAGAAGTCGTTTAAATTATGATTTTGTTTAAATACTAGGCATGGACACAAAATCTACGGCACAAAATGGGCAGACTTTACTTGTTTGAAGAGGACTGGTTACAAGACAGACTTTTCTGATTTATTTATTGGGAAGAAGACTTATTTAGTTTATTTAATCTATTTTTGTTCCCTGGCAAAATTGGATTTGCTGAAACTGTATTTTGCCAAATCTTGCCTTGAGACCTGATAGGAAGTATTAAACGCTTAGTTAAATCAATACAAGTTGGTAGTAAGAGCGAGTAATGTTGGTTGAACCGATGAATGAAGGTTGAAAGCAATTTAAATTATGACTTTGTATAAATACTAGATATTAACAGAACATCTACTGCGCGAAATGGGCAGAGTTTACTTGTTTGAGAAGGAGTGGCTTATTCAAAACTAAGATTTATTTAATCTGTTTGTTCCCAGGCAAAATTGGATGTGATGCAATTCCAAATTTCACCACATGACGGTGCCCAATTTCGACTTCATAGGACATATTAAACACTTAGCTTGTTATTATGTTCAAGGTAATCAGATTTGTTTATTATTCTAATGGCCTCTTCAAAACTATTCTGGATTACTACTTTGGATCTATTCTACATTACTTGGCAACAACATACTCTGTAACAGATTAGGCAGTATAATCATATATGTTAACTTGAGAGTGCCCACACTCAATCTACTTATCGTGATGTGTTAAATCAATTACTGTTAGACATTATTTGTCTGATAATCTACCAAATCTTTGAATTGAAGAATTTGTGATTTAATTAATAGCTTGTTGTTATGTTCAGGGTAATCAGACTTGTATATAATTCTAATGGCCTTCTTTTGAAAACTATTCTGAATTACAACTTTGGATCTTATATTACTTTGCAACAATCTACTCGGTGACAGATTAGGCAGTATAATCACATATGTTAACTTCAGTGCCCACACTGTATTTATTTATGGTTATTTGTTAAATCAAGTACTGTTAGACATGAAATAGGAAGTGTTTAACATAAATGTTATGGCTACTCACCATTGTAGCTCGCTCCTGGTCAATGATACGAGCCTCTTCTTGCAGTGGAAAACTTGCAGCCAACAAACACCGTGGAACCTAAAGGAATGAAATTAAACATTAACATTTCGCCTCGACCAATTTTCACACGTACAACGCAACGCGGCTACACTTCTGCTATTACAAACGTAAATCTCCTTAAACACAATGAGTGTTACTTACCGTGTACGCTCTAGACGGTCCAGTTGCAAGCAGAAAATAAAGATATTTCTGTTGATAATCGTCGCTGCTCAGTGGCTCACGGCCATCGCGCCAACAGATTTGAATTTTGGCGGAGGTTCCGGCAATTACGTCATATCCGCGGCACATGACTGCGACGTAATACCCGCTTATCTGAAACGGCAGTTAAAAGTAGAGTTACATCAAGTTTTCTTGGAACCTAAACGAATGAAAGAAAACTATCATTTGGCCACAACCAACATTCACAGATACAACACAACGTGCGGGGTTGAGGTTAAAGATTGAGTGAAGGGCCCTCGTTTTAAACTACTGTTTTGAAAAGGAGTGGAAACAAGTAAGACGTATTTAATTTATTTAATGGGAAGTAGTAAGACTTATTAAATTTATTTAATCTACTTTTCTTCCCAGGCAAAATTTGATGTGCTGCAATTCCAAATTTCCAAAGTGAATGAAGGAATGAAGTCCTTTAAATTATGATTTTGTATAAATACTAGGCATAAACACAAAATCGACGGCACAAAATGGGCAGACTTTACTTGTTTGAAAAGGACTGGTTACAAGACAGACTTTTTTAATTTATTTAATGGGAAGAAGACTTATTTAGTTTAATTGATCTATTTTTGTTCCCTGGCAAAATTCGATTTGCTGCAATTCCAAATTTCCAAAGTGAATGAAGGAAAGAAGTCGTTTAAATTATGATTTTGTTTAAATACTAGGCATAGACACAAAATCTACGGCACAAAATGGGCAGACTTTACTTGTTTGAAGAGGACTGGTTACAAGACAGACTTTTCTGATTTATTTAATGGGAAGAGGACTTATTTAGTTTATTTAATCTATTTTTGTTCCCTGGCAAAATTGGATTTGCTGAAATTGTATTTTGCCAAATCTCGATTTGAGACCTGATAGGAAGTATTAAACGCTTAGTTAAATCAATACAAGTTGGTAATAAGAGCGAGTAATGTTGGTTGAACCGATGAATGAAGGTTGAAAGCAATTTAAATTATGACTTTGTATAAATACTAGATATTAACAGAACATCTACTGCGCAAAATGGGCAGAGTTTACTTGTTTGAGAAGGAGTGGTTTATTCAAAACTAAGATTTATGTAATCTGTTTGTTCCCAGGCAAAATTGGATGTGATGCAATTCCAAATTTCACCACATGATGGTGCCCAATTTTGACTTCATAGGACATATTAAACACTTAGCTTGTTATTATGTTCAAGGTAATCAGATTTGTTTATCATTCTAATGGCCTCTTCAAAACTATTCTGGATTACTACTTTGGATCTATTCTACATTACTTGGCAACAACATACTCTGTAACAGATTAGGCAGTATAATCACATATGTTAACTTGAGAGTGCCCACACTCAATCTACTTATCGTGATGTGTTAAATCAATTACTGTTAGACATTATTTGTCTGATAATCTACCAAATCTTTGAATTGAAGAATTTGTGATTTAATTAATAGCTTGTTGTTATGTTCAGGGTAATCAGACTTGTATATAATTCTAATGGCCTTCTTTTGAAAACTATTCTGAATTACAACTTTGGATCTTATATTACTTTGCAACAATCTACTCGGTGACAGATTAGGCAGTATAATCACATATGTTAACTTCAGTGCCCACACTGTATTTATTTATGGTTATTTGTTAAATCAAGTACTGTTAGACATGAAATAGGAAGTGTTTAACATAAATGTAATGGCTACTCACCATTGTAGCTCGCTCCTGGTCAATGATACGAGCCTCTTCTTGCAGTGGAAAACTTGCAGCCAACAAACACCGTGGAACCTAAAGGAATGAAATTAAACATTAACATTTCGCCTCGACCAATTTTCACACGTACAACGCAACGCGGCTACACTTCTGCTATTACAAACGTAAATCTCCTTAAACACAATGAGTGTTACTTACCGTGTACGCTCTAGGCAAAATTGGATGTGATGCAATTCCAAATCTATCTGAAACGGCAGTTAAAAGTAGAGTTACATCAAGTTTTCTTTTTTAATCAACACAATCATTTACAACCGTTGACCAGAAAGAATCGTCGAAATTCGACGTCCCCCACAAACGCCACGCTCACTCGCTTTTCAGGGCAACAAAAGTACTTCTTTTTAAAAACGATGAGTTGTACTTACCGTGTACGCTCTGGACGGTCCAGTTGCAAGCAGAAAATAAAAATATTTCTCTTGTTAGTCGTATGTTACCATCCGCTGTGTCTTTGTCAACATCGCCGCCGTTTTCCTACTTCCTGCTGCGAGCCACGCCCACGGATTTAAATTTGGGCGGAAGCTCTTTCCATTGGCGTCGTTTTCGCGTATAGCAAATCCGATTGGTTGGGAAGGGGGCACGGTTATGCAGCCGAGGGGTCCTGTGATCGGTGGGATGTAAAGTAGGCGTCGACGTCACGTCCGCGTCACGTGACCACGACGTGGCAGACGTCATATAGCAACCGCTGTTTTGTTTAGTAGACTTACAGTTGTTATGCATTGACATAATGGCGCACACACCAAATAGATTTAAATAAATTAAATAATTCTTCTGCCCACTCTCTTTTAAACAAGTTAACTCTCCCCGCGGATTTGAATTCCGGCGAAAGTTACGCCCATCGACGTCACGTATGTCACGTGACCACGACGTGGCAGATGTCATATAGCAACCGCTGTTTTGTTTAGTAGATTTACAGTTGTTATGCATTGGCATAATGGTGTGCACTCAAAATAGATTTAAATAAATTAAATATTTCTTCTGCCCACTCCCTTTTAAACAAGTTAACTCTGCCCACGTCCATTGACGTCTTGTCTGCGTCACGTGACCACGACGTAGCGACGTCATATAGTAACCGCTGTTTTGATCAGTAGACTTACAGTTATTATGCGTTGACATAATGGTGCACTGGTTAGCATGGCCACCTCTTAAGCATGATGTTGCGGGTTCGACGCCTGATCAATGTTAGCATGGAGTGAGCTGAAGTGCATGGCGCTGAAGATTTGAATCTTTGAAATGCGCTGAGGTCTGACATATCAGGCAGAATGGTTTGCCATCACGTTCAACAAAAAATAGAAACTTTCCCACTCTGATTAAAACGTCCTGTGTTCATCTACGTATTTTCGTTTTGCTGTGCATCTTTTCCCTGCCATTTCGAGAGCCCAATTGACACTCATAGTTTAAAGAAATGTGTTTGCCCATCCTACTTTGTGGAATTTAACCACATGCGCTTTTGACCAAAATACCAAATTGAACTCAAGTGAAGCCAACACGCACAACCCCCCCCCCCCACACACACACACACACAAATGTTGATATGAACATAAAAGAGCCGCATGCGGTTCGGGAGTTGCGGCTTGGCCAAACCTGTACTATACAACTTTATTTGTATAAAATTTTCACAACAGCTGTCACACAAACAAAGCGGGAAAAACCGAAGACGTGCGTGTTCCGCCCACGCTGGATTTATTTGCACCTTTGAAAAGACACCGTATTGCCGCAGATGTGGCAAAGAGTACTTTTGGGCATCTGAGACGGAAGGATGTCCAAAGCATCACGTCACCTGCTCTGGTAGGCATGGTGGTGGGACGTTGAGGTCAACCGCTTTGGGGTTGGCTGAATCTTTGATCGCAGGATGCCACACACTTGAAGACAGAAGCAGAAAAGCAGAGCTAAATGCAAAATGTACTCACCGGTGACTCCAATTTTTTTCCCCCCTGAAGAAACAGCTGGACGGGTGGCCCCGGCTGGCCAGTGGGACTCTTGTTATTCTGACCCTTTTTAGTGCGCGTTTGGGGCAACAACCGTTTTTTGTGGCGCTCTCTTCTGGTTCAAAAGTGCCCTGCATGTGAATTTGCTTTTCCTGCCTTCTGATTGGATGAGCGCCGGTGTGACGCGGTGCCTCTGTCACCGTGGCGGGGGGTATACGTTGGCATCGGAGCGTCTGCCAACGTCTGAGACCGGCTGGCAGTGTATCGGAGGTGTCGAGTGCGGTGCCGCTGGAGCTCACTCACCAGCTGGTGTTAGGGCCACAGAATGAAGGCCAAGGAGAAGAATAGAAAGAGAAACAGAAACTTCTCCTCCAATTGTTTGATTTGTCTCTTCTGAGCTTCGATGAATTCTTTCAGCTCTTTGTTCCTCTAGGACGGACAAATGGAAAGTGGCATTCAAAAGCCAGTAAGCGTGCAAGTAAGTGCCGGGCTGGCTTTGGGCCCTTACCTGTTGCGCGCTGTGCAGCAGATCCATTCTCTCTTGGAGGATGCAAGCGTCGCGCTCCCTCAACTCGCACATCAGGGCTCGCTTCCATTGGTCCACGGCGCTCCTAAGCTCTTCTCTCTGATCCGCCGTCAGCACGTCATTCACGCCAGCGTGGCTGGCTTTTTCGCCGTCCGTGGCGGGGCAGTCCCGCTGCGGTAGCGCCTCGTACAACATGGCCTCCAGCTCCAGGATCCTCTGGGCCGCAATCCTCGTCCATCAGTGGTCCGGCGGGAGATTTGAGGGCGGCTTACCTTATGAGCCTGGTCCATGGAACACTTCCTGAAGTCCAACTCTTCATCCAGGTAGCCCTTCTGCTTGCAGAACATATCCTAGCACAGCTCAAGGTCAGAATTGTTGGGGCACATTGCCGGAGTTCCCCTTGGCTGATGTCGCGTGTCTGTCTACCTTCTCACTTTCAATGTCCAACATCTTCTGTTGAAGTGCTGACTTGGTCACTTTGATGTATTCTAACCACTGAGGAAAGGCTGCTGTCACATAAGCAGAATGCGAGAGCGTGCGTGGACGTGCGCGTTACCTTCTCGGCTAGGGTGAGAAGGGTCCTGGCGTGAATCACGACCACCTGCTCCTCGTTGGTGAGATTCTGCAAGAGCCCAAAGGCACAGCGTCAACAAGCTTCTTTCAGCGCAAAGCCTTCCAAAAGTCACATTTGAGCCGCCGAGTCTCGTGGAGTGCGAACATAAGGAGTTCGACATACACTTACGGCGTTATAGCCCAGGATGTCCAGCTTCTTCATCAGATCACTGATGACGATGTCCGGGGGAAAGGCGCAAGGAGCAATGTAAGGTGTTCTGGGACCTCGGGTTAAGGTTAGGGTTGCAAGGGACGCCTTACGTACGCTCACGCCCTCGGCCTCGCAGTAGATCTGCAAAGGGCTGAGGCCGTCTGGGAAACGGACTTGCAGAAACTTCAAGACGGGGGAGCGCCACTCCCTCTCCTGAAAGGCAGAGGCATGCATCCGTCCGTCCGTCCGTCCGTCCGTCCGTCCGTCACATCTCTGGCCTCAACACGCTTGTGCGAGTCTTCCCACCTCCAGCTCCAGGATGCGGAACTCAAGCAGTTCGTTTTGGTCTCGGATATCCTGGATGTGCTCTTTCAGACGCGCTTCTTCCGCCTCCATCCGCCTGACCTGAAAAGACAGTCAGACCTCATCTGCGGGGCTTCCCGACAGGTGTGACGCCAAGCGACTCCGCCCAGCGCCTTTCTTTCCGTCACCTTTTCGGCCAACTGCTGATTGCTCTGACGCAGCAGCTGCTTCTCCTCCACCCACTTGACATTCTAGAAGAGACAAACGCGTGGACAGCTTTGGAATGTTGTGTCATTTTCATCCACAAATTCTTTGGTTGACTGGAAAATGACATTTGCTTTTCTCCGCATTTTCCCAGCCACGTTCGGGGGGGGGGGGGGGGGGGGGGGGTTGGTCCAGTAATGCCAGACGGATGAGTGACTGAAGAATGTAGCTATTTTGTCTGAGAAAAAGGTGTGCTCATTGATGAGCTTACCTGTCCTTGTTGCTTCAGCGCTGACTCCAGATCTGCTACTCTGCTTTGATAGTGACCCATTTCTACTATCAGCTTTTCTCTGGTCTGAAAGGAGGAGGAGGGAGGCTCCTCCTCCTCCTTTCAGACCAGAGAACACCCGAGGCTGGGTGAGAACGGGGAGGCTGCGACCCGGCCGGGGGTTGCGGGAAGGGGCGCCACCTTGATCTCCTTCTCGGCGTCGTAGTCCCCTTCGCTGGTCTGGGCTAGCAGAGCGTAGGCTCGTTGCAGCGCTTGATATTCTTGCGTCAGCTGGCGGTAGCGAAGCTCCGCCTCTTCATGCACACACCAATGCAACACAGCACTAGTACCAGAATCAGTCAGACCGGCGACAAAGCACCCGCGACGCAAAGACGAGTCCGATTCCAGGCTGAAGAGGAATGTTTGGTGCCAATACGCTGGCAGAAATGGCGGGCTACCTCTTCGGGTTCCGTGTCGGGGATTCTGTCGGTGTGAAAAGACAAGGACGATCCGTCCGGGTCCACCAACACGTCTTCGTCGTAGCCGTAAAATGTTTCGATGACCTGCGGGCGCGGAAGCAAACATCTCTCTGAACAAACTGAAGCGACACCTCACGATGAATCGACGAGAGGAACGATAGCGAGAAAAAGGCCATTTCATCTTGCGCAACACCAAGCAGCCGCAAACAAACAGACTCACCTTGCAGGACCTCACGCTTTGTTCCTCCTCAGAGATTCTCGACGTCGGTATCGTAGCAGCAAATCTCTCTCCTGTCGACACAAATAATCCGCCTTTGAGATTCTTTGGATGCAAAGGGAACGAACGGCTCCGGCGCAGAAACAAACGCGACTCACAATGACATTTCTGACATGAGCTCCTGTCTCCAGAGCCTGAAAAACACGTCACCGGCGATGATTGGAGGGACGCTCGTCTTTTCCAAAAGTGACAACTACAGGGTGTGTCAGGGTTTTCCAGATTATCTTTATCGTATCATTGTGTTGCTTTGACTTTGACTGCGACCTGTAATAAATAATATTATTTATCCCTTATTTATCCCTATCGCTTATCCCTTCCTACACAAAGTCGTAAAACACCCCTTGCTATGTTTTGACTAGAGGTCAAGGGCTTCCTCTATTCAATCCACTCTTACACCCACCCTGTTTCTCTTAATTAAAATGCTCGTGCAGGAGCCGAGAGTCAGACTTCATTCGTACAACGGATGGACTCTCCACCTGCAGGTGTCCAAAAGAACTTACTTGTCTCCCGTGTGGTTCTTGCAAAATAAGTTGGAGCGAGCGCAACTCTAACAGGGTGCATTTTGCCACTAGCTGCCTACGGACAATGACGTCGCGCTCGCGGCTCATGGTTGACGGGCTGAGCAGCCGGGCAAGTCCGTCGTTTTCAGCGCACAGCGAGTGGCAAAGGCGCTGACAAAACGGGAGCTTTGAGCTGCTGAAAACGGCAAAACAAGTCTAAAGCGTGTTCAAACGCGTGCGCACAATGCTCCTGCTTGAAAGGTCGGAATTTAAGGGGCCAATTTTTTGGATGGCGGCCGCCGGCCAAGCTTTGGACGGAAAAGGTTTCCTGGCGACAGCGCGCGAGCGCGGCGCTGCCGTACGTGCACCGAGTCGCCTGCCTGAAGACCTTGGACAAGTCGTCGATGATGTGCCGCTGCTCCACAACTTGAAGGAACTCCATTTCACCGTCCTGCTGGCCGCAACCGCGGTCCAGGTCATTGAGCGAACTAGGCCTTCTCTGTGGAACACAAATGCAGTGGACTCTGTTGGCACGCCGCCGTTGTCCGCGTCGACTTACCAAGCTTGCCATCTCCTCGTTCTCCTGGGTGACAAAGCGCACTTTGTTTTCAAGGCGACACAGCACCAGCGAGAGTTCTTCATTCTTCCTGCTCAGGCGTTTGTTTTTGTACAGGAGTGGCAGAAACTGGCTTTCTGTTTCTCTCAGTCGCTTTAGCTGCAAGCATGAAGTGCGGGATGTGAAAGACGCACAACACGCGGGCCAGAACGTATCCATTTCTTTTGCATCGGTTTGAACGGAATCGTGGCTTTGGCTCCCAATAAAAGACATCTACCAGGCAACCGACTCGCCGCGCCGCTCAACTAATAAGCAAGCGCAATGGGTGCCTCGCTGGATGGCGCGCATCAAACGTAGCGCAAACCTTCAAGCGTGCCGTCAATAAATTACCAGTTCATTGCGCTCTTCAGAAAGCAGGGCGTTTCGATCCTCCAGTTTCCTGATGACTGCGCTGAGCTCAGCGATTTTCAGATGAAACCGTCGCGTGTCCCGATCCTCCTGAGACTGAAAACGCCCCGCAACACACACACACAAGCACTCGTTCAAAGTTCAAAACTGTTTTTGTGCTACCTTCCTCCAGCAACGAACTAAGTCATGCGTACTGCAAGTGTGTGATGAGGTGGCTTACGCAATGAAGAGGATTGCTAGTAGCGGCGTTGACCCCACTTCCAGGGTAGTTTAGGCCCGCCCTTTGGGAATCCCTCAGGGCAGCGATCTGCTGCTCGGCAGCCTGAGTCTGCAGCTGAAGGCGGTGGACGTGGCCGGCCCCAGGGCTTCATCCAAAACACTAACCGCTCTGTCTTTCAGCTTGATCTCATCCGTCTGGATGTACAAACGGGGAGCGCTCAGGCAGGCGGGCAAACTCATTTGCCAGAATTGTGACAAAAACAAAGAGAGCAACCGGCCAATTTTTTTCTTGAATCGACTAGAACACCTTTGCTGTGACAAAAGCGAAGCGAGCAACCGGACATTTTCTTCTTGTGAAATAGAATAGAATAGAATGCCTTAGGTGTCATTGCACTGCAGGTATACAACGAAATTGGGAACATAGCCACGCACCGCGCATCTGATCAGTCCTACCAGTCGGCGGATCTCCCTCTCGCAGTCTCTCTTGGTTCGGCTCAGCTCCTCCCGATGCTGGTGATGAGCCGATCGGAGCTCGGCCGCTCGGGACTGCCAGGCCTGCTGGGCCGCTGCCAGGGCTTCTTCCGCGCTCCTGGTGGAGGCGACACCGCTCGGTCTCCCGACACCGCCGCGTCTCCTCCACCTCCGCCAGCAAAGCGCCCCCCCTCCTCACCTGAGCAGACATTGCGCCACACCGGGCCGTTGAGACCGCAACGGAGCGCCGCGACGCTTACTGGGGACAAGCTACACAATACGGTAGCGGCCGCATCGAAGCCCGACGTGGCGTGCGGATAGTCAGACACGGATAGAGCGGATCACCTTGTCCATGGAGCCGTCCCTCAGGCTGAGGACCAAGGCATTCAGTCGCTGGATCTCTCCATCTTTGATTTTGATCACTCTCATCAGCTCCATTTCATGCTGCCGCAGTAATGTCTCCCTGGTAATGGCTAACTCTTTCTGCTTCTCCTCATGGAGTTTGCTTTTGAGTTCCGTCATGGCGGCGGTGGCACGGTGGTGCTCCGCCCGCAGGTCCTGACTTCTCTCTCTCTCCAGACAGCTGACCTGACATGACTTAGACTTAGACTTAGACAAACTTTATTGTCATCTTGTCTGCACATGGTGCATACAAAACGAAATTCCGTTGCATACGTCTTACAACAAAGTAGTGATATTGCAGTTGAATAGAAGTAACATATCCTATGAAAATATATATATATACATATACTATATATATATATATATATATATATATATATATATATATTAAAAATAAGTATAAAGTGCAGCAGTGATAATTATGCAATAGTGCAAGTAGGCAAAACAGTATTCAAGAGTGTGCAGAGGAATGCTAAACCATGTATTAAACTTCTATTTAAAGGGTTTATACAAGTTCAGTAAAGTTGGTAGTGCGAGATAGTGCAAGATAGAGGTCCGTAGTGTCATAAAGTACAGTTCTGTGAATGTGTGATGCAGAGTTCAGTTTAGAGCTCAACAGTTCTAGTGTTCAACAGTCTGATGACAGCAGGGAAAAAGCTGTTGCAGAACCTGGTGGACCTGCAGCGGATGCTGCAAACCTCTTCCCAGAGGGCAGCAGGGAGAACAGTCCATGGTGGGGGTGTGATGGGTCATTGATGATGTTACGGGCACGGGACATGCAGCGCTGAGATGAAATGTCCTGAATGGAGGGAAGAGGAGCCCCTATGATCCTCTCTGCTGTCCTCACCACTCTCCTCACGTTCTTCCAATCGGAGGCGGTGCAGCCTCCACACCACACAGAGAGACAGCTTGTCAGAATGCTCTCTATGGTGCTCCTGTAGAACGTCCTCATGATGGGTGGGGGCAGGTGGGCTCTCCTCATCCTCCGCAGGAAGTACAAGCGCTTCTGTGCCCTCTTGACCAGTGCCGTAGTGTTCATAGTCCAGGTGAGGTCTTCTGTGATGTGGACCCCCAGGAATTTGGTGCTGCTGACCACCTCCACAGCTGAGCTGTTGATGATCAGTGGAGCGTGGTGAGGCTGTTTTTTCCTGAAGTCGACGATGATCTCCTTCATCTTCTCCTCATTCAGGACCAGGCTGTTTTCTCTGCACCAGCCCACCAGCTGCTCCACCTCCTCTCTGTAGTCCAGGTCGTTGTTGTCTCTGATGAGCCCCACCACCGTTGTGTCGTCTGCTGACTTCACGATGTGATTGGTGGTGAACCTGAGGACGCAGTCGTGTGTCATCAGGGTGCACAGCAGGGGGCTCAGGACGCAGCCCTGAAGGGAGCCTGTGCTGAGGGTGATGACATCAGAGGTGTTCTGTCCGACCCGGACTGACTGAGGTCTGTTGGTGAGGAAGTCTAGCAGCCAGTTGCGAAGGGGGGTGTTGAAGCCCAGGTGTTCCAATTTTCCTACCAGATGCTGTGGGATGATGGTGTTAAACGCTGAGCTGAAGTCCAGGAACAGCCTCCGCACATGCGTGTTCTTCTCCTCCAGGTGAGCCAGGCTCAGGTGAAGAACGGAGGAGATGGCTTCCTGAGTGGAGCGGTTTTGCCGGTCGGCAAACTGGAACGGGTCAAATAATAGGGGGAGTCTGGAAACGATGTGACCTTTAAGCAGCCTTTCGAAGCACTTCATCATAACCGGAGTCAGTGCAACAGGCCGGTAATCATTAAATGAGGTGATTTGAGGTTTCTTCGGCACCGGAATGATGGAGGCAGTCTTAAAGCACGCCGGCACTGTGGCTTGGCCCAGCGAGGTGTTAAAAATGTCTGTGATGACCCCAGCCAGATGACTTGCACATTCCCTGAACACACGCCCAGGAATGTTGTCCGGGCCAGGGGCCTTACAGGGGTTGACTCTCCTCAGGGTCTTCAACACATCGGCGGAGTCAAGGCAGAGTACCTCCTCTTCCTGATGGGGGACAGTTTTAACTGCTGGAGTGCCGTTTAGTGCCTCGAACCTCCCAAAGAAGTTATTTAGACCATTTAGAAAGTCAGCATCAACTACACCCACCGGGGGGGGGGAGGGTGAGTTGTCGTCTGTAATCGCCCGTATGCCTTGCCACATACTCCTGATGTTTTTGACGTCGTGGAAACGATCCTGAAATTTTCGACTGCGGTCTCGCTTCGCTATTCTGATGGCACGGTTCAAGTTGGCTCTCGCTGTCCTCAGTGTCTCCTTGTCGCCAGACTTGAAGGCAGAGTTCCGCGCTCGTAGCGTTTGACGTACCTCCTCAGTCATCCAGGGTCGTTGGTTGCCCCGGGTGATGATATTCTTAGTGGTGCTGACGTCCTCGGTGCATTTGTTGATGTAGGCTGACACAGTCATGGCACACGCATGTCTAATCTACATCGGGAAAACTGGGAGGGAGGGAGGCAGGCAGGGAGGCAGGCAGGGAGGCAGGCAGGGAGGCAGGCAGTGTCTGTCTGTTGAGGTTTTCACCTTGTTCTTCTCCTGCTGAAGTTCTAACTGGACGTCCATCAGTTTGGTTCTCAGCTCGTCATTGGCGGCCTGAAGGGCGTCCGTTCGCTCCGCCTTGGCCCGCCCTGCCGGAGCTTGTTTGGACATCTCTTACTCGAGTCTCGCCCGGTCGTCAGTCAGAGATCACAACATTTGTACCTGGAGAGCACAAACGCAGCGCTGTTTTCCACTGGCTTCGAACTCAACTTCAATCGGTACCGTAACTTACAACATCATAAACATAGAACTAGCTTGACTTATTCATTGAATAAATGCATTTGGTTCTTCAAAACTGCATCACGCAACATAGCGTGACCGAGACGGCCGTTATCCACCTGCGTGAAGTTATTTGGTGAAATGAATGAGATGTTTAAGACACCATCGTTCTGTCTCTATGTAGATGAAGGGAAATAATCGATTGCTGAAGGTCCAAAGGTGTTGTGATAAACAAATAAACATATTAGTGATTAGTGACATATTTGTGATAAACATATTAGGCAGGATAATCACATATGTTAACGTGACTGCCCACACTGTATTTATTTATGGTTATTTGTTAAATCGAGTACTGTTAGACATGAAATAGGAAGTGTTTAACATAAATGGAAGACGAAAGGGGTACTCACCATTGTAGCTCCTGCTGGTCAATGATACGAGCCTCTTCTTGCAGTGGAAAACATACAGCCAACAAACACCGTGGAACCTAAAGGAATGAAATTAAACATTAACATTTAGCCTAAACCAACATTCACAGATACAACGCAACGCAAACTACACAAACGTAAATCTTTTTAAACACAATGAGTTGTACTTACCGTGTACGCTCTAGACGGTCCACTTGCAAGCAGAAAATAAAGATATTTCTGTTGATAATCGTCGTGTTTGTATCCGGTGTCTCGCTCAAGGCCATTGCGCCCACAGATTTGAATTTTGGCGAGAGTTCAGCCTATTGACGTCATTTCCGCGGTGTAATACCCGCATATCTGAAACGGCAAAGTTAAGAGTAGAGTTAAATAAAGTTTTTAGTCAAAGCAATAATTTACAACCGTTGACCAGTCGAAATAATCGTCGAAATTTGGCGTCTGTGGCTGGAAGCAGACGCCGAGTTCGACATTCCTCCCAAACGCCACACTCCCTCGCTTTTCAGGGCTAAAAAAAAACAGTTGTAATTACCTTGTACGCTCTAGACGGTCAAGTTGCAAGCTGAAAACAAAAATATTTGCCTTGTAAGTCATCGTGTTACTAACCGCTGTGTCTTGTTTGCCAGAATTGCCGCTTTCCTACCTCCTGTTGCAAGCCACGCCCACGGATTATAATTTTGCCGTGAGTTCCGCCTATTGACGTCATGTCCGCGTCACATGACTGCGACGTAATATTATCTAAAACTGTTTGTGCGGTATTGTGTTGTTCTGTGCGGTATTGTGTTATTCTGTGCGGCGTTGTGTTGTTCAGTGCGACGTCGTGTTGTTCAGTGCGGCATGGTGTTGTTCAGTGCGGCATGGTGTTGTTCAGTGCGGCATGGTGTTGTTCAGTGCGGCATAATGTTGTTCAGTGCGGCATAATGTTGTTCAGTGCGGCATGGTGTTGTTCAGTGCGGCATGGTGTTGTTCAGTGCGGCATGGTGTTGTTCAGTGCGGCATAATGTTGTTCAGTAAGCCATAATGTTGTTCAGTGCGGCATGGTGTTGTTCAGTGCGGGATGGTGTTGTTCAGTGCAGGATGGTGTTGTTCAGTGCGGCATGGTGTTGTTCAATGCGGCATGGTGTTGTTCAGTGCGGGATGGTGTTGTTCAGTGCAGGATGGTGTTGTTCAGTGCGGCATGGTGTTGTTC
Organism: Syngnathus scovelli; assembly: GCF_024217435.2. NCBI lineage: Eukaryota > Metazoa > Chordata > Actinopteri > Syngnathiformes > Syngnathidae > Syngnathus > Syngnathus scovelli. The sequence continues at coordinate 507,534 of NC_090847.1, read as the reverse complement.
AATGCGGCATGGTGTTGTTCAGTGCGGCATGGTGTTGTTCAGTGCGGCATGGTGTTGTTCAGTGCGGCATGGTGTTGTTCAGTGCGGAATGGTGTTGTTCAGTGCGGAATGGTGTTGTTCAGTGCGGCATGGTGTTGTTCAGTGTGGGATGGTGTTGTTCAATGCGGGATCGTGTTGTTCAGTACGGGGTGGTGTTGTTCAGTGCAGGATGGTGTTGTTCAGTGCAGGATGGTGTTGTTCAGTGCGGCATGGTGTTGTTCAATGCAGGATCGTGTTGTTCAGTGCAGCATGGTGTTGTTCAGTGCAGCATGGTGTTGTTCAGTGCGGCATGGTGTTGTTCAATGCGGCATGGTGTTGTTCAGTGCGGGATGGTGTTGTTCAGTGCGGCATGGTGTTTTTCAGTGCGGCATAATGTTGTTCAGTGCAGCATGGTGTTGTTCAGTGCGGCATGGTGTTGTTCAGTGCGACATAATGTTGTTCAGTGCGGCATAATGTTGTTCAGTGCGGCATGGTGTTGTTCAGTGCGGCATGGTGTTGTTCAGTGCGGCATGGTGTTGTTCAGTGCGGCATGGTGTTGTTCAGTGCGGCATGGTGTTGTTCAGTGCAGGATGGTGTTGTTCAGTGCAGGATGGTGTTGTTCAATGCGGCATGGTGTTGTTCAATGCGGCATGGTGTTGTTCAGTGCGGGATGGTGTTGTTCAGTGCAGGATGGTGTTGTTCAGTGCGGCATGGTGTTGTTCAGTGCGGAATGGTGTTGTTCAGTGCGGCATGGTGTTGTTCAGTGCGGCATGGTGTTGTTCAGTGCAGGATGGTGTTGTTCAATGCGGGATGGTGTTGTTCAGTGCGGGATGGTGTTGTTCAGTGCAGGATGGTGTTGTTCAGTGCGGCATGGTGTTGTTCAATGCGGCATGGTGTTGTTCAGTGCAGGATGGTGTTGTTCAGTGCGGCATGGTGTTGTTCAATGCGGCATGGTGTTGTTCAATGCGGCATGGTGTTGTTCAGTGCGGCATGGTGTTGTTCAGTGCGGCATGGTGTTGTTCAGTGCGGCATGGTGTTGTTCAGTGCAGCGTAATGTTGTTCAGTGCGGCATGGTGTTGTTCAGTGCGGAATGGTGTTGTTCAGTGCGGCATGGTGTTGTTCAGTGCGGGATGGTGTTGTTCAGTGCGGCATGGTGTTGCTCAGTGCGGCATGGTGTTGTTCAGTGCGGGATGGTGTTGTTCAGTGCGGCATGGTGTTGTTCAGTGCGGCATGGTGTTGTTCAGTGCGGCATGGTGTTGTTCAGTGCGGCATGGTGTTGTTCAGTGCGGCATAATGTTGTTCAGTGCGCCATAATGTTGTTCAGTGCGGCATGGTGTTGTTCAGTGCGGGATGGTGTTGTTCAGTGCGGGATGGTGTTGTTCAGTGCGGCATGGTGTTGTTCAATGCGGGATCGTGTTGTTCAGTGCGGCATGGTGTTGTTCAGTGCGGCATGGTGTTGTTCAGTGCGGCATGGTGTTGTTCAGTGCGGCATGGTGTTGTTCAGTGCGGCATAATGTTGTTCAGTGCGGCATAATGTTGTTCAGTGCGGCATAATGTTGTTCAGTGCGGCATAATGTTGTTCAGTGCGGCATAATGTTGTTCAGTGCGGCATAATGTTGTTCAGTGCGGGATGGTGTTGTTCATTGCGGCATGGTGTTGTTCAGTGCGGCATGGTGTTGTTCAGTGCGGCATGGTGTTGTTCAGTGCGGGATGGTGTTGTTCAGTGCAGGATGGTGTTGTTCAGTGCGGCATGGTGTTGTTCAATGCGGCATGGTGTTGTTCAGTTCGGGATGGTGTTGTTCAGTGCGGCATGGTGTTGTTCAGTGCGGCATAATGTTTTTCAGTGCGGCATGTTGTTGTTCAGTGCGGCATGGTGTTGTTCAGTGCAGCATAATGTTGTTCAGTGCGGCATGGTGTTGTTCAGTGCGGAATGGTGTTGTTCAGTGCGGCATGGTGTTGTTCAGTGCGGCATGGTGTTGTTCAGTGCGGCATGGTGTTGTTCAGTGCGGCATGGTGTTGTTCAGTGCGGGATGGTGTTCAATGCGGGATCGTGTTGTTCAGTGCGGCATGGTGTTGTTCAGTGCGGCATGGTGTTGTTCAGTGCGGCATGGTGTTGTTCAGTGCGGCATGGTGTTGTTCATTTCGGCATAATGTTGTTCAGTGCGGCATAATGTTGTTTAGTGCGGCATGGTGTTGTTCAGTGCGGGATGGTGTTGTTCAGTGCGTTATAATGTTGTTCAGTGCGGCATGGTGTTGTTCAGTGCGGCATGGTGTTGTTCAGTGCGGCATGGTGTTGTTCAGTGCGGCATAATGTTGTTCAGTGCGGCATAATGTTGTTCAGTGCGGGATGGTGTTGTTCAGTGCGGGATGGTGTTGTTCAGTGCGGCATGGTGTTCAATGCGGAATGGTGTTGTTCAGTGCAGGATGGTGTTGTTCAGTGCGGCATGGTGTTGTTCAGTGCGGCATAATGTTGTTCAGTGCGGCATGGTGTTGTTCAGTGCGGCATGGTGTTGTTCAGTGCGGCATGGTGTTGTTCAGTGCGGCATGGTGTTGTTCAGTGCGGCATGGTGTTGTTCAGTGCGGCATAATGTTCAATGAGGCATAATGTTGTTCAGTGCGGCATAATGTTGTTCAGTGCGGCATGGTGTTGTTCAGTGCGGGATGGTGTTGTTCAGTGCAGGATGGTGTTGTTCAGTGCGGCATGGTGTTCAGTGCGGGATGGTGTCTTTCAGTGCGGCATGGTGTCGTTCAGTGCGGCATGGTGTCTTTCAGTGCGGCATGGTGTCGTTCAGTGAGGCATGGTGTTGTTCAGTGCGGCATGGTGTTGTTTAGTGCGGCATGGTGTTGTTCAGTGCGGGATGGTGTTGTTCAGTGTGGCATGGTGTTCAGTGCGGCATGGTGTTGTTCAGTGCGGTATCGTGTTGTTCAGTGCGGTATCGTGTTTCTCAGTGCGGTATCGTGTTGTTCAGTGCAGTATCGTTGTGTTGTTCGTATTGTGTTGTGTTGTTCGTAATGTGTTGTGTTGTTCGTATTGTGTTGTGTTGTTCGTATTGTGTTGTGTTGTTCGTATTGTGTTGTGTTGTTCGTATTGTGTTGTGTTGTTCATATTGTGTTGTTCATATTGTGTTGAGTTGTTCGTATTGTGTTGTGTTGTTCGTATTGTGTTGCCTTTAACACTTAGCCTCTAACACTTAGCCTCTAACACTTAGCCTCTAGCATCTAGAAGGTAAATAAATAGGAAGGAAGGACTCACCGGTGACGTCTTCGCCCACGTCCAAGCGTTGTACTTTGTATTTTCATCCTTCTGACAGTGGAAAACATAGCCAACAAACACCGTGGAACCTAAACGAATGAAAGAAAACTATCATTTGGCCACAACCAACATTCACAGATACAACACAATGTGACGTGCGGGGTTGAGGTTAAAGGTTGAGTGAAGGGCCCTCGTTTTAAACTACTTTTTTGAAAAGGATTGGGAACAAGTAAGACGTATTTAATTTATTTAATGGGAAGTAGTAAGAGCTATTGAATTTAATCTATGTATTATATTCTATTGTATTGTATTCTGTTGTATTCTTTTGGATTGTATTCACACTAACCCCACTAAAACTTCAGCCCACAAAAACTCGCCTCTGGCGCCTAGCCTCTGGCACTTAGCCTCTAACACTTAGCCTTTAACACTTAGCCTTTAACACTTAGCCTTTAACACTTAGCCTTTAACACTTAGCCTTTAACACTTAGCCTTTAACACTTAGCCTAGAAGGTGAATAAATAGGGTTAAAGGTTGAGTGAAGGGCCCTCGTTTTAAACTACTGTTTTGAAAAGGAGTGGGAACAAGTAAGACGTATTTAATTTATTTAATGGGAAGTAGTAAGACTTATTAAATTTATTTAATCTACTTTTCTTCCCAGGCAAAATTTGATGTGCTGCAATTCCAAATTTCCAAAGTGAATGAAGGAATGAAGTCCTTTAAATTATGATTTTGTATAAATACTAGGCATTAACACAAAATCGACGGCACAAAATGGGCAGACTTTACTTGTTTGAAAAGGACTGGTTACAAGACAGACTTTTTTAATTTATTTAATGGGAAGAAGACTTAGTTTAATTGATCTATTTTTGTTCCCTGGCAAAATTCGATTTGCTGCAATTCCAAATTTCCAAAGTGAATGAAGGCAAGAAGTCGTTTAAATTATGATTTTGTTTAAATACTAGGCATGGACACAAAATCTACGGCACAAAATGGGCAGACTTTACTTGTTTGAAGAGGACTGGTTACAAGACAGACTTTTCTGATTTATTTATTGGGAAGAAGACTTATTTAGTTTATTTAATCTATTTTTGTTCCCTGGCAAAATTGGATTTGCTGAAACTGTATTTTGCCAAATCTTGCCTTGAGACCTGATAGGAAGTATTAAACGCTTAGTTAAATCAATACAAGTTGGTAGTAAGAGCGAGTAATGTTGGTTGAACCGATGAATGAAGGTTGAAAGCAATTTAAATTATGACTTTGTATAAATACTAGATATTAACAGAACATCTACTGCGCGAAATGGGCAGAGTTTACTTGTTTGAGAAGGAGTGGCTTATTCAAAACTAAGATTTATTTAATCTGTTTGTTCCCAGGCAAAATTGGATGTGATGCAATTCCAAATTTCACCACATGACGGTGCCCAATTTCGACTTCATAGGACATATTAAACACTTAGCTTATTATGTTCAAGGTAATCAGATTTGTTTATTATTCTAATGGCCTCTTCAAAACTATTCTGGATTACTACTTTGGATCTATTCTACATTACTTGGCAACAACATACTCTGTAACAGATTAGGCAGTATAATCATATATGTTAACTTGAGAGTGCCCACACTCAATCTACTTATCGTGATGTGTTAAATCAATTACTGTTAGACATTATTTGTCTGATAATCTACCAAATCTTTGAATTGAAGAATTTGTGATTTAATTAATAGCTTGTTGTTATGTTCAGGGTAATCAGACTTGTATATAATTCTAATGGTCTTCTTTTGAAAACTATTCTGAATTACAACTTTGGATCTTATATTACTTTGCAACAATCTACTCGGTGACAGATTAGGCAGTATAATCACATATGTTAACTTCAGTGCCCACACTGTATTTATTTATGGTTATTTGTTAAATCAAGTACTGTTAGACATGAAATAGGAAGTGTTTAACATAAATGTAATGGCTACTCACCATTGTAGCTCGCTCCTGGTCAATGATACGAGCCTCTTCTTGCAGTGGAAAACTTGCAGCCAACAAACACCGTGGAACCTAAAGGAATGAAATTAAACATTAACATTTCGCCTCGACCAATTTTCACACGTACAACGCAACGCGGCTACACTTCTGCTATTACAAACGTAAATCTCCTTAAACACAATGAGTGTTACTTACCGTGTACGCTCTAGACGGTCCAGTTGCAAGCAGAAAATAAAGATATTTCTGTTGATAATCGTCGCTGCTCAGTGGCTCACGGCCATCGCGCCAACAGATTTGAATTTTGGCGGAGGTTCCGGCAATTACGTCATATCCGCGGCACATGACTGCGACGTAATACCCGCTTATCTGAAACGGCAGTTAAAAGTAGAGTTACATCAAGTTTTCTTGGAACCTAAACGAATGAAAGAAAACTATCATTTGGCCACAACCAACATTCACAGATACAACACAACGTGCGGGGTTGAGGTTAAAGATTGAGTGAAGGGCCCTCGTTTTAAACTACTGTTTTGAAAAGGAGTGGAAACAAGTAAGACGTATTTAATTTATTTAATGGGAAGTAGTAAGACTTATTAAATTTATTTAATCTACTTTTCTTCCCAGGCAAAATTTGATGTGCTGCAATTCCAAATTTCCAAAGTGAATGAAGGAATGAAGTCCTTTAAATTATGATTTTGTATAAATACTAGGCATAAACACAAAATCGACGGCACAAAATGGGCAGACTTTACTTGTTTGAAAAGGACTGGTTACAAGACAGACTTTTTTAATTTATTTAATGGGAAGAAGACTTATTTAGTTTAATTGATCTATTTTTGTTCCCTGGCAAAATTCGATTTGCTGCAATTCCAAATTTCCAAAGTGAATGAAGGAAAGAAGTCGTTTAAATTATGATTTTGTTTAAATACTAGGCATAGACACAAAATCTACGACACAAAATGGGCAGACTTTACTTGTTTGAAGAGGACTGGTTATAAGACAGACTTTTCTGATTTATTTAATGGGAAGAGGACTTATTTAGTTTATTTAATCTATTTTTGTTCGCTGGCAAAATTGGATTTGCTGAAATTGTATTTTGCCAAATCTCGATTTGAGACCTGATAGGAAGTATTAAACGCTTAGTTAAATCAATACAAGTTGGTAATAAGAGCGAGTAATGTTGGTTGAACCGATGAATGAAGGTTGAAAGCAATTTAAATTATGACTTTGTATAAATACTAGATATTAACAGAACATCTACTGCGCAAAATGGGCAGAGTTTACTTGTTTGAGAAGGAGTGGTTTATTCAAAACTAAGATTTATGTAATCTGTTTGTTCCCAGGCAAAATTGGATGTGATGCAATTCCAAATTTCACCACATGATGGTGCCCAATTTTGACTTCATAGGACATATTAAACACTTAGCTTGTTATTATGTTCAAGGTAATCAGATTTGTTTATCATTCTAATGGCCTCTTCAAAACTATTCTGGATTACTACTTTGGATCTATTCTACATTACTTGGCAACAACATACTCTGTAACAGATTAGGCAGTATAATCACATATGTTAACTTGAGAGTGCCCACACTCAATCTACTTATCGTGATGTGTTAAATCAATTACTGTTAGACATTATTTGTCTGATAATTTACCAAATCTTTGAATTGAAGAATTTGTGATTTAATTAATAGCTTGTTCAGGGTAATCAGACTTGTATATAATTCTAATGGCCTTCTTTTGAAAACTATTCTGAATTACAACTTTGGATCTTATATTACTTTGCAACAATCTACTCGGTGACAGATTAGGCAGTATAATCACATATGTTAACTTCAGTGCCCACACTGTATTTATTTATGGTTATTTGTTAAATCAAGTACTGTTAGACATGAAATAGGAAGTGTTTAACATAAATGTTATGGCTACTCACCATTGTAGCTCGCTCCTGGTCAATGATACGAGCCTCTTCTTGCAGTGGAAAACTTGCAGCCAACAAACACCGTGGAACCTAAAGGAATGAAATTAAACATTAACATTTCGCCTCGACCAATTTTCACACGTACAACGCAACGCGGCTACACTTCTGCTATTACAAACGTAAATCTCCTTAAACACAATGAGTGTTACTTACCGTGTACGCTCTAGGCAAAATTGGATGTGATGCAATTCCAAATCTATCTGAAACGGCAGTTAAAAGTAGAGTTACATCAAGTTTTCTTTTTTAATCAACACAATCATTTACAACCGTTGACCAGAAAGAATCGTCGAAATTCGACGTCCCCCACAAACGCCACGCTCACTCGCTTTTCAGGGCAACAAAAGTACTTCTTTTTAAAAACGATGAGTTGTACTTACCGTGTACGCTCTGGACGGTCCAGTTGCAAGCAGAAAATAAAAATATTTCTCTTGTTAGTCGTATGTTACCATCCGCTGTGTCTTTGTCAACATCGCCGCCGTTTTCCTACTTCCTGCTGCGAGCCACGCCCACGGATTTAAATTTGGGCGGAAGCTCTTTCCATTGGCGTCGTTTTCGCGTATAGCAAATCCGATTGGTTGGGAAGGGGGCACGGTTATGCAGCCGAGGGGTCCTGTGATCGGTGGGATGTAAAGTAGGCGTCGACGTCACGTCCGCGTCACGTGACCACGACGTGGCAGACGTCATATAGCAACCGCTGTTTTGTTTAGTAGACTTACAGTTGTTATGCATTGACATAATGGCGCACACACCAAATAGATTTAAATAAATTAAATAATTCTTCTGCCCACTCTCTTTTAAACAAGTTAACTCTCCCCGCGGATTTGAATTCCGGCGAAAGTTACGCCCATCGACGTCACGTATGTCACGTGACCACGACGTGGCAGATGTCATATAGCAACCGCTGTTTTGTTTAGTAGATTTACAGTTGTTATGCATTGGCATAATGGTGTGCACTCAAAATAGATTTAAATAAATTAAATATTTCTTCTGCCCACTCCCTTTTAAACAAGTTAACTCTGCCCACGTCCATTGACGTCTTGTCTGCGTCACGTGACCACGACGTAGCGACGTCATATAGTAACCGCTGTTTTGATCAGTAGACTTACAGTTATTATGCGTTGACATAATGGCGCACTGGTTAGCATGGCCACCTCTTAAGCATGATGTTGCGGGTTCGACGCCTGATCAATGTTAGCATGGAGTGAGCTGAAGTGCATGGCGCTGAAGATTTGAATCTTTGAAATGCGCTGAGGTGTGACATATCAGGCAGAATGGTTTGCCATCACGTTCAACAAAAAATAGAAACTTTCCCACTCTGATTAAAACGTCCTGTGTTCATCTACGTATTTTCGTTTTGCTGTGCATCTTTTCCCTGCCATTTCGAGAGCCCAATTGACACTCATAGTTTAAAGAAATGTGTTTGCCCATCCTACTTTGTGGAATTTCACCACATGCACTTTTGACCAAAATACCAAATTGAACTCAAGTGAAGCCAACACGCACAACCCCCCCCCACACACACACACACAAATGTTGATATGAACATAAAAGAGCCGCATGCGGTTCGGGAGTTGCGGCTTGGCCAAACCTGTACTATACAACTTTATTTGTATAAAATTTTCACAACAGCTGTCACACAAACAAAGCGGGAAAAACCGAAGACGTGCGTGTTCCGCCCACGCTGGATTTATTTGCACCTTTGAAAAGACACCGTATTGCCGCAGATGTGGCAAAGAGTACTTTTGGGCATCTGAGACGGAAGGATGTCCAAAGCATCACGTCACCTGCTCTGGTAGGCATGGTGGTGGGACGTTGAGGTCAACCGCTTTGGGGTTGGCTGAATCTTTGATCGCAGGATGCCACACACTTGAAGACAGAAGCAGAAAAGCAGAGCTAAATGCAAAATGTACTCACCGGTGACTCCAATTTTTTTCCCCCCTGAAGAAACAGCTGGACGGGTGGCCCCGGCTGGCCAGTGGGACTCTTGTTATTCTGACCCTTTTTAGTGCGCGTTTGGGGCAACAACCGTTTTTTGTGGCGCTCTCTTCTGGTTCAAAAGTGCCCTGCATGTGAATTTGCTTTTCCTGCCTTCTGATTGGATGAGCGCCGGTGTGACGCGGTGCCTCTGTCACCGTGGCGGGGGGTATACGTTGGCATCGGAGCGTCTGCCAACGTCTGAGACCGGCTGGCAGTGTATCGGAGGTGTCGAGTGCGGTGCCGCTGGAGCTCACTCACCAGCTGGTGTTAGGGCCACAGAATGAAGGCCAAGGAGAAGAATAGAAAGAGAAACAGAAACTTCTCCTCCAATTGTTTGATTTGTCTCTTCTGAGCTTCGATGAATTCTTTCAGCTCTTTGTTCCTCTAGGACGGACAAATGGAAAGTGGCATTCAAAAGCCAGTAAGCGTGCAAGTAAGTGCCGGGCTGGCTTTGGGCCCTTACCTGTTGCGCGCTGTGCAGCAGATCCATTCTCTCTTGGAGGATGCAAGCGTCGCGCTCCCTCAACTCGCACATCAGGGCTCGCTTCCATTGGTCCACGGCGCTCCTAAGCTCTTCTCTCTGATCCGCCGTCAGCACGTCATTCACGCCAGCGTGGCTGGCTTTTTCGCCGTCCGTGGCGGGGCAGTCCCGCTGCGGTAGCGCCTCGTACAACATGGCCTCCAGCTCCAGGATCCTCTGGGCCGCAATCCTCGTCCATCAGTGGTCCGGCGGGAGATTTGAGGGCGGCTTACCTTATGAGCCTGGTCCATGGAACACTTCCTGAAGTCCAACTCTTCATCCAGGTAGCCCTTCTGCTTGCAGAACATATCCTAGCACAGCTCAAGGTCAGAATTGTTGGGGCACATTGCCGGAGTTCCCCTTGGCTGATGTCGCGTGTCTGTCTACCTTCTCACTTTCAATGTCCAACATCTTCTGTTGAAGTGCTGACTTGGTCACTTTGATGTATTCTAACCACTGAGGAAAGGCTGCTGTCACATAAGCAGAATGCGAGAGCGTGCGTGGACGTGCGCGTTACCTTCTCGGCTAGGGTGAGAAGGGTCCTGGCGTGAATCACGACCACCTGCTCCTCGTTGGTGAGATTCTGCAAGAGCCCAAAGGCACAGCGTCAACAAGCTTCTTTCAGCGCAAAGCCTTCCAAAAGTCACATTTGAGCCGCCGAGTCTCGTGGAGTGCGAACATAAGGAGTTCGACATACACTTACGGCGTTATAGCCCAGGATGTCCAGCTTCTTCATCAGATCACTGATGACGATGTCCGGGGGAAAGGCGCAAGGAGCAATGTAAGGTGTTCTGGGACCTCGGGTTAAGGTTAGGGTTGCGAGGGACGCCTTACGTACGCTCACGCCCTCGGCCTCGCAGTAGATCTGCAAAGGGCTGAGGCCGTCTGGGAAACGGACTTGCAGAAACTTCAAGACGGGGGAGCGCCACTCCCTCTCCTGAAAGGCAGAGGCATGCATCCGTCCGTCCGTCCGTCCGTCACATCTCTGGCCTCAACACGCTTGTGCGAGTCTTCCCACCTCCAGCTCCAGGATGCGGAACTCAAGCAGTTCGTTTTGGTCTCGGATATCCTGGATGTGCTCTTTCAGACGCGCTTCTTCCGCCTCCATCCGCCTGACCTGAAAAGACAGTCAGACCTCATCTGCGGGGCTTCCCGACAGGTGTGACGCCAAGCGACTCCGCCCAGCGCCTTTCTTTCCGTCACCTTTTCGGCCAACTGCTGATTGCTCTGACGCAGCAGCTGCTTCTCCTCCACCCACTTGACATTCGAGAAGAGACAAACGCGTGGACAGCTTTGGAATGTTGTGTCATTTTCATCCACAAATTCTTTGGTTGACTGGAAAATGACATTTGCTTTTCTCCGCATTTTCCCAGCCACGTTCGGGGGGGGGGGGGGGGGGTTGGTCCAGTAATGCCAGACGGATGAGTGACTGAAGAATGTAGCTATTTTGTCTGAGAAAAAGGTGTGCTCATTGATGAGCTTACCTGTCCTTGTTGCTTCAGCGCTGACTCCAGATCTGCTACTCTGCTTTGATAGTGACCCATTTCTACCATCAGCTTTTCTCTGGTCTGAAAGGAGGAGGAGGGAGGCTCCTCCTCCTCCTTTCAGACCAGAGAACACCCGAGGCTGGGTGAGAACGGGGAGGCTGCGACCCGGCCGGGGGTTGCGGGAAGGGGCGCCACCTTGATCTCCTTCTCGGCGTCGTAGTCCCCTTCGCTGGTCTGGGCTAGCAGAGCGTAGGCTCGTTGCAGCGCTTGATATTCTTGCGTCAGCTGGCGGTAGCGAAGCTCCGCCTCTTCATGCACACACCAATGCAACACAGCACTAGTACCAGAATCAGTCAGACCGGCGACAAAGCACCCGCGACGCAAAGACGAGTCCGATTCCAGGCTGAAGAGGAATGTTTGGTGCCAATACGCTGGCAGAAATGGCGGGCTACCTCTTCGGGTTTCGTGTCTGGGGTTCTGTCGGTGTGAAAAGACAAGGACGATCCGTCCGGGTCCACCAACACGTCTTCGTCGTAGCCGTAAAATGTTTCGATGACCTGCGGGCGCGGAAGCAAACATCTCTCTGAACAAACTGAAGCGACACCTCACGATGAATCGACGAGAGGAACTATAGCGAGAAAAAGGCCATTTCATCTTGCGCAACACCAAGCAGCCGCAAACAAACAGACTCACCTTGCAGGACCTCACGCTTTGTTCCTCCTCAGAGATTCTCGACGTCGGTATCGTAGCAGCAAATCTCTCTCCTGTCGACACAAATAATCCGCCTTTGAGATTCTTTGGATGCAAAGGGAACGAACGGCTCCGGCGCAGAAACAAACGCGACTCACAATGACATTTCTGACATGAGCTCCTGTCTCCAGAGCCTGAAAAACACGTCACCGGCGATGATTGGAGGGACGCTCGTCTTTTCCAAAAGTGACAACTACAGGGTGTGTCAGGGTTTTCCAGATTATCTTTATCGTATCATTGTGTTGCTTTGACTTTGACTGCGACCTGTAATAAATAATATTATTTATCCCTTATTTATCCCTATCGCTTATCCCTTCCTACACAAAGTCGTAAAACACCCCTTGCTATGTTTTGACTAGAGGTCAAGGGCTTCCTCTATTCAATCCACTCTTACACCCACCCTGTTTCTCTTAATTAAAATGCTTGTGCAGGAGCCGAGAGTCAGACTTCATTCGTACAACGGATGGACTCTCCACCTGCAGGTGTCCAAAAGAACTTACTTGTCTCCCGTGTGGTTCTTGCAAAATAAGTTGGAGCGAGCGCAACTCTAACAGGGTGCATTTTGCCACTAGCTGCCTACGGACAATGACGTCGCGCTCGCGGCTCATGGTTGACGGGCTGAGCAGCCGGGCAAGTCCGTCGTTTTCAGCGCACAGCGAGTGGCAAAGGCGCTGACAAAACGGGAGCTTTGAGCTGCTGAAAACGGCAAAACAAGTCTAAAGCGTGTTCAAACGCGTGCGCACAATGCTCCTGCTTGAAAGGTCGGAATTTAAGGGGCCAATTATTTGGATGGCGGCCGCCGGCCAAGCTTTGGACGGAAAAGGTTTCCTGGCGACAGCGAGCGAGCGCGGCGCTGCCGTACGTGCACCGAGTCGCCTGCCTGAAGACCTTGGACAAGTCGTCGATGATGTGCCGCTGCTCCACAACTTGAAGGAACTCCATTTCACCGTCCTGCTGGCCGCAACCGCGGTCCAGGTCATTGAGCGAACTAGGCCTTCTCTGTGGAACACAAATGCAGTGGACTCTGTTGGCACGCCGCCGTTGTCCGCGTCGACTTACCAAGCTTGCCATCTCCTCGTTCTCCTGGGTGACAAAGCGCACTTTGTTTTCAAGGCGACACAGCACCAGCGAGAGTTCTTCATTCTTCCTGCTCAGGCGTTTGTTTTTGTACAGGAGTGGCAGAAACTGGCTTTCTGTTTCTCTCAGTCGCTTTAGCTGCAAGCATGAAGTGCGGGATGTGAAAGACGCACAACACGCGGGCCAGAACGTATCCATTCCTTTTGCATCGGTTTGAACGGAATCGTGGCTTTGGCTCCCAATAAAAGACATCTACCAGGCAACCGACTCGCCGCGCCGCTCAACTAATAAGCAAGCGCAATGGGTGCCTCGCTGGATGGCGCGCATCAAACGTAGCGCAAACCTTCAAGCGTGCCGTCAATAAATTACCAGTTCATTGCGCTCTTCAGAAAGCAGGGCGTTTCGATCCTCCAGTTTCCTGATGACTGCGCTGAGCTCAGCGATTTTCAGATGAAACCGTCGCGTGTCCCGATCCTCCTGAGACTGAAAACGCCCCGCAACACACACACACAAGCACTCGTTCAAAGTTCAAAACTGTTTTTGTGCTACCTTCCTCCAGCAACGAACTAAGTCATGCGTACTGCAAGTGTGTGATGAGGTGGCTTACGCAATGAAGAGGATTGCTAGTAGCGGCGTTGACCCCACTTCCAGGGTAGTTTAGGCCCGCCCTTTGGGAATCCCTCAGGGCAGCGATCTGCTGCTCGGCAGCCTGAGTCTGCAGCTGAAGGCGGTGGACGTGGCCGGCCCCAGGGCTTCATCCAAAACACTAACCGCTCTGTCTTTCAGCTTGATCTCATCCGTCTGGATGTACAAACGGGGAGCGCTCAGGCAGGCGGGCAAACTCATTTGCCAGAATTGTGACAAAAACAAAGAGAGCAACCGGCCAATTTTTTTCTTGAATCGACTAGAACACCTTTGCTGTGACAAAAGCGAAGCGAGCAACCGGACATTTTCTTCTTGTGAAATAGAATAGAATAGAATGCCTTAGGTGTCATTGCACTGCAGGTATACAACGAAATTGGGAACATAGCCACGCACCGCGCATCTGATCAGTCCTACCAGTCGGCGGATCTCCCTCTCGCAGTCTCTCTTGGTTCGGCTCAGCTCCTCCCGATGCTGGTGATGAGCCGATCGGAGCTCGGCCGCTCGGGACTGCCAGGCCTGCTGGGCCGCTGCCAGGGCTTCTTCCGCGCTCCTGGTGGAGGCGACACCGCTCGGTCTCCCGACACCGCCGCGTCTCCTCCACCTCCGCCAGCAAAGCGCCCCCCCTCCTCACCTGAGCAGACATTGCGCCACACCGGGCCGTTGAGACCGCAACGGAGCGCCGCGACGCTTACTGGGGACAAGCTACACAATACGGTAGCGGCCGCATCGAAGCCCGACGTGGCGTGCGGATAGTCAGACACGGATAGAGCGGATCACCTTGTCCATGGAGCCGTCCCTCAGGCTGAGGACCAAGGCATTCAGTCGCTGGATCTCTCCATCTTTGATTTTGATCACTCTCATCAGCTCCATTTCATGCTGCCGCAGTAATGTCTCCCTGGTAATGGCTAACTCTTTCTGCTTCTCCTCATGGAGTTTGCTTTTGAGTTCCGTCATGGCGGCGGTGGCACGGTGGTGCTCCGCCCGCAGGTCCTGACTTCTCTCTCTCTCCAGACAGCTGACCTGACATGACTTAGACTTAGACTTAGACAAACTTTATTGTCATCTTGTCTGCACATGGTGCATACAAAACGAAATTCCGTTGCATACGTCTTACAACAAAGTAGTGATATTGCAGTTGAATAGAAGTAACATATCCTATGAAAATATATATATATATATATATACATATACTATATATATATATATATATATATATTAAAAATAAGTATAAAGTGCAGCAGTGATAATTATGCAATAGTGCAAGTAGGCAAAACAGTATTCAAGAGTGTGCAGAGGAATGCTAAACCATGTATTAAACTTCTATTTAAAGGGTTTATACAAGTTCAGTAAAGTTGGTAGTGCGAGATAGTGCAAGATAGAGGTCCGTAGTGTCATAAAGTACAGTTCTGTGAATGTGTGATGCAGAGTTCAGTTTAGAGCTCAACAGTTCTAGTGTTCAACAGTCTGATGACAGCAGGGAAAAAGCTGTTGCAGAACCTGGTGGACCTGCAGCGGATGCTGCAAACCTCTTCCCAGAGGGCAGCAGGGAGAACAGTCCATGGTGGGGGTGTGATGGGTCATTGATGATGTTACGGGCACGGGACATGCAGCGCTGAGATGAAATGTCCTGAATGGAGGGAAGAGGAGCCCCTATGATCCTCTCTGCTGTCCTCACCACTCTCCTCACGTTCTTCCAATCGGAGGCGGTGCAGCCTCCACACCACACAGAGAGACAGCTTGTCAGAATGCTCTCTATGGTGCTCCTGTAGAACGTCCTCATGATGGGTGGGGGCAGGTGGGCTCTCCTCATCCTCCGCAGGAAGTACAAGCGCTTCTGTGCCCTCTTGACCAGTGCCGTAGTGTTCATAGTCCAGGTGAGGTCTTCTGTGATGTGGACCCCCAGGAATTTGGTGCTGCTGACCACCTCCACAGCTGAGCTGTTGATGATCAGTGGAGCGTGGTGAGGCTGTTTTTTCCTGAAGTCGACGATGATCTCCTTCATCTTCTCCTCATTCAGGATCAGGCTGTTTTCTCTGCACCAGCCCACCAGCTGCTCCACCTCCTCTCTGTAGTCCAGGTCGTTGTTGTCTCTGATGAGCCCCACCACCGTTGTGTCGTCTGCTGACTTCACGATGTGATTGGTGGTGAACCTGAGGACGCAGTCGTGTGTCATCAGGGTGCACAGCAGGGGGCTCAGGACGCAGCCCTGAAGGGAGCCTGTGCTGAGGGTGATGACATCAGAGGTGTTCTGTCCGACCCGGACTGACTGAGGTCTGTTGGTGAGGAAGTCTAGCAGCCAGTTGCGAAGGGGGGTGTTGAAGCCCAGGTGTTCCAATTTTCCTACCAGATGCTGTGGGATGATGGTGTTAAACGCTGAGCTGAAGTCCAGGAACAGCCTCCGCACATGGGTGTTCTTCTCCTCCAGGTGAGCCAGGCTCAGGTGAAGAACGGAGGAGATGGCTTCCTGAGTGGAGCGGTTTTGCCGGTCGGCAAACTGGAACGGGTCAAATAATAGGGGGAGTCTGGAAACGATGTGACCTTTAAGCAGCCTTTCGAAGCACTTCATCATAACCGGAGTCAGTGCAACAGGCCGGTAATCATTAAATGAGGTGATTTGAGGTTTCTTCGGCACCGGAATGATGGAGGCAGTCTTAAAGCACGCCGGCACTGTGGCTTGGCCCAGCGAGGTGTTAAAAATGTCTGTGATGACCCCAGCCAGATGACTTGCACATTCCCTGAACACACGCCCAGGAATGTTGTCCGGGCCAGGGGCCTTACAGGGGTTGACTCTCCTCAGGGTCTTCAACACATCGGCGGAGTCAAGGCAGAGTACCTCCTCTTCCTGATGGGGGACAGTTTTAACTGCTGGAGTGCCGTTTAGTGCCTCGAACCTCCCAAAGAAGTTATTTAGACCATTTAGAAAGTCAGCATCAACTACACCCACCGGGGGGGGGGAGGGTGAGTTGTCGTCTGTAATCGCCCGTATGCCTTGCCACATACTCCTGATGTTTTTGACGTCGTGGAAACGATCCTGAAATTTTCGACTGCGGTCTCGCTTCGCTATCCTGATGGCACGGTTCAAGTTGGCTCTCGCTGTCCTCAGTGTCTCCTTGTCGCCAGACTTGAAGGCAGAGTTCCGCGCTCGTAGCGTTTGACGTACCTCCTCAGTCATCCAGGGTCGTTGGTTGCCCCGGGTGATGATATTCTTAGTGGTGCTGACGTCCTCGGTGCATTTGTTGATGTAGGCTGACACAGTCATGGCACACGCATGTCTAATCTACATCGGGAAAACTGGGAGGGAGGGAGGCAGGCAGGGAGGCAGGCAGGGAGGCAGGCAGGGAGGCAGGCAGTGTCTGTCTGTTGAGGTTTTCACCTTGTTCTTCTCCTGCTGAAGTTCTAACTGGACGTCCATCAGTTTGGTTCTCAGCTCGTCATTGGCGGCCTGAAGGGCGTCCGTTCGCTCCGCCTTGGCCCGCCCTGCCGGAGCTCGTTTGGACATCTCTTACTCGAGTCTCGCCCGGTCGTCAGTCAGAGATCACAACATTTGTACCTGGAGAGCACAAACGCAGCGCTGTTTTCCACTGGCTTCGAACTCAACTTCAATCGGTACCGTAACTTACAACATCATAAACATAGAACTAGCTTGACTTATTCATTGAATAAATGCATTTGGTTCTTCAAAACTGCATCACGCAACATAGCGTGACCGAGACGGCCGTTATCCACCTGCGTGAAGTTATTTGGTGAAATGAATGAGATGTTTAAGACACCATCGTTCTGTCTCTATGTAGATGAAGGGAAATAATCGATTGCTGAAGGTCCAAAGGTGTTGTGATAAACAAATAAACATATTAGTGATTAGTGACATATTTGTGATAAACATATTAGGCAGGATAATCACATATGTTAACGTGACTGCCCACACTGTATTTATTTATGGTTATTTGTTAAATCGAGTACTGTTAGACATGAAATAGGAAGTGTTTAACATAAATGGAAGACGAAAGGGGTACTCACCATTGTAGCTCCTGCTGGTCAATGATACGAGCCTCTTCTTGCAGTGGAAAACATACAGCCAACAAACACCGTGGAACCTAAAGGAATGAAATTAAACATTAACATTTAGCCTAAACCAACATTCACAGATACAACGCAACGCAAACTACATAAACGTAAATCTTTTTAAACACAATGAGTTGTACTTACCGTGTACGCTCTAGACGGTCCACTTGCAAGCAGAAAATAAAGATATTTCTGTTGATAATCGTCGTGTTTGTATCCGGTGTCTCGCTCAAGGCCATTGCGCCCACAGATTTGAATTTTGGCGAGAGTTCAGCCTATTGACGTCATTTCCGCGGTGTAATACCCGCATATCTGAAACGGCAAAGTTAAGAGTAGAGTTAAATACAGTTTTTAGTCAACGCAATAATTTACAACCGTTGACCAGTCGAAATAATCGTCGAAATTTGGCGTCTGTGGCTGGAAGCAGACGCCGAGTTCGACATTCCTCCCAAACGCCACACTCCCTCGCTTTTCAGGGCTAAAAAAAAACAGTTGTAATTACCTTGTACGCTCTAGACGGTCAAGTTGCAAGCTGAAAACAAAAATATTTGCCTTGTAAGTCATCGTGTTACTAACCGCTGTGTCTTGTTTGCCAGAATTGCCGCTTTCCTACTTCCTGTTGCAAGCCACGCCCACGGATTATAATTTTGCCGTGAGTTCCGCCTATTGACGTCATGTCCGCGTCACATGACTGCGACGTAATATTATCTAAAACTGTTTGTGCGGTATTGTGTTGTTCTGTGCGGTATTGTGTTATTCTGTGCGGCGTCGTGTTGTTCTGTGCGGCGTCGTGTTGTTCAGTGCGACGTCGTGTTGTTCAGTGCGGCATGGTGTTGTTCAGTGCGGCATGGTGTTGTTCAGTGCGGCATGGTGTTGTTCAGTGCGGCATAATGTTGTTCAGTGCGGCATAATGTTGTTCAGTGCGGCATGGTGTTGTTCAGTGCGGCATGGTGTTGTTCAGTGCGGCATGGTGTTGTTCAGTGCGGCATAATGTTGTTCAGTAGGCCATAATGTTGTTCAGTGCGGCATGGTGTTGTTCAGTGCGGGATGGTGTTGTTCAGTGCAGGATGGTGTTGTTCAGTGCGGCATGGTGTTGTTCAATGCGGCATGGTGTTGTTCAGTGCGGGATGGTGTTGTTCAGTGCAGGATGGTGTTGTTCAGTGCGGCATGGTGTTGTTCAATGCGGCATGGTGTTGTTCAGTGCGGCATGGTGTTGTTCAGTGCGGCATGGTGTTGTTCAGTGCGGCATGGTGTTGTTCAGTGCGGAATGGTGTTGTTCAGTGCGGCATGGTGTTGTTCAGTGTGGGATGGTGTTGTTCAATGCGGGATCGTGTTGTTCAGTACGGGGTGGTGTTGTTCAGTGCAGGATGGTGTTGTTCAGTGCAGGATGGTGTTGTTCAGTGCGGCATGGTGTTGTTCAATGCAGGATCGTGTTGTTCAGTGCAGCATGGTGTTGTTCAGTGCAGCATGGTGTTGTTCAGTGCGGCATGGTGTTGTTCAATGCGGCATGGTGTTGCAGTGCGGGATGGTGTTGTTCAGTGCGGCATGGTGTTTTTCAGTGCGGCATAATGTTGTTCAGTGCAGCATGGTGTTGTTCAGTGCGGCATGGTGTTGTTCAGTGCGACATAATGTTGTTCAGTGCGGCATAATGTTGTTCAGTGCGGCATGGTGTTGTTCAGTGCGGCATGGTGTTGTTCAGTGCGGCATGGTGTTGTTCAGTGCGGCATGGTGTTGTTCAGTGCAGGATGGTGTTGTTCAGTGCAGGATGGTGTTGTTCAATGCGGCATGGTGTTGTTCAGTGCGGGATGGTGTTGTTCAGTGCAGGATGGTGTTGTTCAGTGCGGCATGGTGTTGTTCAGTGCGGAATGGTGTTGTTCAGTGCGGCATGGTGTTGTTCAGTGCGGCATGGTGTTGTTCAGTGCGGCATGGTGTTGTTCAGTGCGGCATGGTGTTGTTCAGTGCAGGATGGTGTTGTTCAATGCGGGATGGTGTTGTTCAGTGCGGGATGGTGTTGTTCAGTGCGGGATGGTGTTGTTCAGTGCAGGATGGTGTTGTTCAGTGCGGCATGGTGTTGTTCAATGCGGCATGGTGTTGTTCAGTGCAGGATGGTGTTGTTCAGTGCGGCATGGTGTTGTTCAATGCGGCATGGTGTTGTTCAATGCGGCATGGTGTTGTTCAGTGCGGCATGGTGTTGTTCAGTGCGGCATGGTGTTGTTCAGTGCAGCGTAATGTTGTTCAGTGCGGCATGGTGTTGTTCAGTGCGGAATGGTGTTGTTCAGTGCGGCATGGTGTTGTTCAGTGCGGGATGGTGTTGTTCAGTGCGGCATGGTGTTGCTCAGTGCGGCATGGTGTTGTTCAGTGCGGCATGGTGTTGTTCAGTGCGGCATGGTGTTGTTCAGTGCGGCATAATGTTGTTCAGTGCGCCATAATGTTGTTCAGTGCGGCATGGTGTTTTTCAGTGCGGGATGGTGTTGTTCAGTGCAGGATGGTGTTGTTCAGTGCGGCATGGTGTTGTTCAGTGCGGCATGGTGTTGTTCAGTGCGGGATGGTGTTCAATGCGGGATCGTGTTGTTCAGTGCGGCATGGTGTTGTTCAGTGCGGCATGGTGTTGTTCAGTGCGGCATGGTGTTGTTTAGTGCGGCATGGTGTTGTTCATTTCGGCATGGTGTTGTTCAGTGCGGAATGGTGTTGTTCAGTGCGGCATGGTGTTGTTCAGTGCGGCATGGTGTTGTTCAGTGCGGGATGGTGTTGTTCAGTGCAGGATGGTGTTGTTCAGTGCGGCATGGTGTTGTTCAATGCGGCATGGTGTTGTTCAGTTCGGGATGGTGTTGTTCAGTGCGGCATGGTGTTGTTCAGTGCGGCATAATGTTTTTCAGTGCGGCATGTTGTTGTTCAGTGCGGCATGGTGTTGTTCAGTGCAGCATAATGTTGTTCAGTGCGGCATGGTGTTGTTCAGTGCGGAATGGTGTTGTTCAGTGCGGAATGGTGTTGTTCAGTGCGGCATGGTGTTGTTCAGTGCGGCATGGTGTTGTTCAGTGCGGCATGGTGTTGTTCAGTGCGGCATGGTGTTGTTCAGTGCGGGATGGTGTTCAATGCGGGATCGTGTTGTTCAGTGCGGCATGGTGTTGTTCAGTGCGGCATGGTGTTGTTCAGTGCGGCATGGTGTTGTTTAGTGCGGCATGGTGTTGTTCATTTCGGCATAATGTTGTTCAGTGCAGCATAATGTTGTTTAGTGCGGCATGGTGTTGTTCAGTGCGGGATGGTGTTGTTCAGTGCGTTATAATGTTGTTCAGTGCGGCATGGTGTTGTTCAGTGCGGCATGGTGTTGTTCAGTGCGGCATGGTGTTGTTCAGTGCGGCATAATGTTGTTCAGTGCGGCATAATGTTGTTCAGTGCGGGATGGTGTTGTTCAGTGCGGGATGGTGTTGTTCAGTGCGGCATGGTGTTCAATGCGGAATGGTGTTGTTCAGTGCAGGATGGTGTTGTTCAGTGCGGCATGGTGTTGTTCAGTGCGGCATAATGTTGTTCAGTGCGGCATGGTGTTGTTCAGTGCGGCATGGTGTTGTTCAGTGCGGCATGGTGTTGTTCAGTGCGGCATGGGGTTGTTCAGTGCGGCATGGTGTTGTTCAGTGCGGCATGGTGTTGTTCAGTGCGGCATAATGTTCAGTGCGGCATAATGTTGTTCAGTGCGGCATAATGTTGTTCAGTGCGGCATGGTGTTGTTCAGTGCGGGATGGTGTTGTTCAGTGCAGGATGGTGTTGTTCAGTGCGGCATGGTGTCTTTCAGTGCGGCATGGTGTCGTTCAGTGCGGCATGGTGTCTTTCAGTGCGGCATGGTGTCGTTCAGTGAGGCATGGTGTTGTTCAGTGCGGCATGGTGTTGTTTAGTGCGGCATGGTGTTGTTCAGTGCGGGATGGTGTTGTTCAGTGTGGCATGGTGTTCAGTGCGGCATGGTGTTGTTCAGTGCGGTATCGTGTTGTTCAGTGCGGTATCGTGTTTCTCAGTGCGGTATCGTGTTGTTCAGTGCAGTATCGTTGTGTTGTTCGTATTGTGTTGTGTTGTTCGTAATGTGTTGTGTTGTTCGTATTGTGTTGTGTTGTTCGTATTGTGTTGTGTTGTTCGTATTGTGTTGTGTTGTTCATATTGTGTTGTTCATATTGTGTTGAGTTGTTCGTATTGTGTTGTGTTGTTCGTATTGTGTTGCCTTTAACACTTAGCCTCTAACACTTAGCCTCTAACACTTAGCCTCTAACACTTAGCCTCTAACACTTAGCCTCTAGCATCTAGAAGGTAAATAAATAGGAAGGAAGGACTCACCGGTGACGTCTTCGCCCACGTCCAAGCGTTGTACTTTGTATTTTCATCCTTCTGACAGTGGAAAACATAGCCAACAAACACCGTGGAACCTAAACGAATGAAAGAAAACTATCATTTGGCCACAACCAACATTCACAGATACAACACAATGTGACGTGCGGGGTTGAGGTTAAAGGTTGAGTGAAGGGCCCTCGTTTTAAACTACTTTTTTGAAAAGGATTGGGAACAAGTAAGACGTATTTAATTTATTTAATGGGAAGTAGTAAGAGCTATTGAATTTAATCTATGTATTATATTCTATTGTATTGTATTCTGTTGTATTCTTTTGGATTGTATTCACACTAACCCCACTAAAACTTCAGCCCACAAAAACTCGCCTCTGGCGCCTAGCCTCTGGCACTTAGCCTCTAACACTTAGCCTTTAACACTTAGCCTTTAACACTTAGCCTTTAACACTTAGCCTTTAACACTTAGCCTTTAACACTTAGCCTAGAAGGTGAATAAATAGGGTTAAAGGTTGAGTGAAGGGCCCTCGTTTTAAACTACTGTTTTGAAAAGGAGTGGGAACAAGTAAGACGTATTTAATTTATTTAATGGGAAGTAGTAAGACTTATTAAATTTATTTAATCTACTTTTCTTCCCAGGCAAAATTTGATGTGCTGCAATTCCAAATTTCCAAAGTGAATGAAGGAATGAAGTCCTTTAAATTATGATTTTGTATAAATACTAGGCATTAACACAAAATCGACGGCACAAAATGGGCAGACTTTACTTGTTTGAAAAGGACTGGTTACAAGACAGACTTTTTTAATTTATTTAATGGGAAGAAGACTTAGTTTAATTGATCTATTTTTGTTCCCTGGCAAAATTCGATTTGCTGCAATTCCAAATTTCCAAAGTGAATGAAGGCAAGAAGTCGTTTAAATTATGATTTTGTTTAAATACTAGGCATGGACACAAAATCTACGGCACAAAATGGGCAGACTTTACTTGTTTGAAGAGGACTGGTTACAAGACAGACTTTTCTGATTTATTTATTGGGAAGAAGACTTATTTAGTTTATTTAATCTATTTTTGTTCCCTGGCAAAATTGGATTTGCTGAAACTGTATTTTGCCAAATCTTGCCTTGAGACCTGATAGGAAGTATTAAACGCTTAGTTAAATCAATACAAGTTGGTAGTAAGAGCGAGTAATGTTGGTTGAACCGATGAATGAAGGTTGAAAGCAATTTAAATTATGACTTTGTATAAATACTAGATATTAACAGAACATCTACTGCGCGAAATGGGCAGAGTTTACTTGTTTGAGAAGGAGTGGCTTATTCAAAACTAAGATTTATTTAATCTGTTTGTTCCCAGGCAAAATTGGATGTGATGCAATTCCAAATTTCACCACATGACGGTGCCCAATTTCGACTTCATAGGACATATTAAACACTTAGCTTGTTATTATGTTCAAGGTAATCAGATTTGTTTATTATTCTAATGGCCTCTTCAAAACTATTCTGGATTACTACTTTGGATCTATTCTACATTACTTGGCAACAACATACTCTGTAACAGATTAGGCAGTATAATCATATATGTTAACTTGAGAGTGCCCACACTCAATCTACTTATCGTGATGTGTTAAATCAATTACTGTTAGACATTATTTGTCTGATAATCTACCAAATCTTTGAATTGAAGAATTTGTGATTTAATTAATAGCTTGTTGTTATGTTCAGGGTAATCAGACTTGTATATAATTCTAATGGCCTTCTTTTGAAAACTATTCTGAATTACAACTTTGGATCTTATATTACTTTGCAACAATCTACTCGGTGACAGATTAGGCAGTATAATCACATATGTTAACTTCAGTGCCCACACTGTATTTATTTATGGTTATTTGTTAAATCAAGTACTGTTAGACATGAAATAGGAAGTGTTTAACATAAATGTTATGGCTACTCACCATTGTAGCTCGCTCCTGGTCAATGATACGAGCCTCTTCTTGCAGTGGAAAACTTGCAGCCAACAAACACCGTGGAACCTAAAGGAATGAAATTAAACATTAACATTTCGCCTCGACCAATTTTCACACGTACAACGCAACGCGGCTACACTTCTGCTATTACAAACGTAAATCTCCTTAAACACAATGAGTGTTACTTACCGTGTACGCTCTAGGCAAAATTGGATGTGATGCAATTCCAAATCTATCTGAAACGGCAGTTAAAAGTAGAGTTACATCAAGTTTTCTTTTTTAATCAACACAATCATTTACAACCGTTGACCAGAAAGAATCGTCGAAATTCGACGTCCCCCACAAACGCCACGCTCACTCGCTTTTCAGGGCAACAAAAGTACTTCTTTTTAAAAACGATGAGTTGTACTTACCGTGTACGCTCTGGACGGTCCAGTTGCAAGCAGAAAATAAAAATATTTCTCTTGTTAGTCGTATGTTACCATCCGCTGTGTCTTTGTCAACATCGCCGCCGTTTTCCTACTTCCTGCTGCGAGCCACGCCCACGGATTTAAATTTGGGCGGAAGCTCTTTCCATTGGCGTCGTTTTCGCGTATAGCAAATCCGATTGGTTGGGAAGGGGGCACGGTTATGCAGCCGAGGGGTCCTGTGATCGGTGGGATGTAAAGTAGGCGTCGACGTCACGTCCGCGTCACGTGACCACGACGTGGCAGACGTCATATAGCAACCGCTGTTTTGTTTAGTAGACTTACAGTTGTTATGCATTGACATAATGGCGCACACACCAAATAGATTTAAATAAATTAAATAATTCTTCTGCCCACTCTCTTTTAAACAAGTTAACTCTCCCCGCGGATTTGAATTCCGGCGAAAGTTACGCCCATCGACGTCACGTATGTCACGTGACCACGACGTGGCAGATGTCATATAGCAACCGCTGTTTTGTTTAGTAGATTTACAGTTGTTATGCATTGGCATAATGGTGTGCACTCAAAATAGATTTAAATAAATTAAATATTTCTTCTGCCCACTCCCTTTTAAACAAGTTAACTCTGCCCACGTCCATTGACGTCTTGTCTGCGTCACGTGACCACGACGTAGCGACGTCATATAGTAACCGCTGTTTTGATCAGTAGACTTACAGTTATTATGCGTTGACATAATGGCGCACTGGTTAGCATGGCCACCTCTTAAGCATGATGTTGCGGGTTCGACGCCTGATCAATGTTAGCATGGAGTGAGCTGAAGTGCATGGCGCTGAAGATTTGAATCTTTGAAATGCGCTGAGGTCTGACATATCAGGCAGAATGGTTTGCCATCACGTTCAACAAAAAATAGAAACTTTCCCACTCTGATTAAAACGTCCTGTGTTCATCTACGTATTTTCGTTTTGCTGTGCATCTTTTCCCTGCCATTTCGAGAGCCCAATTGACACTCATAGTTTAAAGAAATGTGTTTGCCCATCCTACTTTGTGGAATTTCACCACATGCGCTTTTGACCAAAATACCAAATTGAACTCAAGTGAAGCCAACACGCACAACCCCCCCCCCACACACACACACACAAATGTTGATATGAACATAAAAGAGCCGCATGCGGTTCGGGAGTTGCGGCTTGGCCAAACCTGTACTATACAACTTTATTTGTATAAAATTTTCACAACAGCTGTCACACAAACAAAGCGGGAAAAACCGAAGACGTGCGTGTTCCGCCCACGCTGGATTTATTTGCACCTTTGAAAAGACACCGTATTGCCGCAGATGTGGCAAAGAGTACTTTTGGGCATCTGAGACGGAAGGATGTCCAAAGCATCACGTCACCTGCTCTGGTAGGCATGGTGGTGGGACGTTGAGGTCAACCGCTTTGGGGTTGGCTGAATCTTTGATCGCAGGATGCCACACACTTGAAGACAGAAGCAGAAAAGCAGAGCTAAATGCAAAATGTACTCACCGGTGACTCCAATTTTTTTCCCCCCTGAAGAAACAGCTGGACGGGTGGCCCCGGCTGGCCAGTGGGACTCTTGTTATTCTGACCCTTTTTAGTGCGCGTTTGGGGCAACAACCGTTTTTTGTGGCGCTCTCTTCTGGTTCAAAAGTGCCCTGCATGTGAATTTGCTTTTCCTGCCTTCTGATTGGATGAGCGCCGGTGTGACGCGGTGCCTCTGTCACCGTGGCGGGGGGTATACGTTGGCATCGGAGCGTCTGCCAACGTCTGAGACCGGCTGGCAGTGTATTGGAGGTGTCGAGTGCGGTGCCGCTGGAGCTCACTCACCAGCTGGTGTTAGGGCCACAGAATGAAGGCCAAGGAGAAGAATAGAAAGAGAAACAGAAACTTCTCCTCCAATTGTTTGATTTGTCTCTTCTGAGCTTCGATGAATTCTTTCAGCTCTTTGTTCCTCTAGGACGGACAAATGGAAAGTGGCATTCAAAAGCCAGTAAGCGTGCAAGTAAGTGCCGGGCTGGCTTTGGGCCCTTACCTGTTGCGCGCTGTGCAGCAGATCCATTCTCTCTTGGAGGATGCAAGCGTCGCGCTCCCTCAACTCGCACATCAGGGCTCGCAGTAGATCTGCAAAGGGCTGAGGCCGTCTGGGAAACGGACTTGCAGAAACTTCAAGACGGGGGAGCGCCACTCCCTCTCCTGAAAGGCAGAGGCATGCATCCGTCCGTCCGTCCGTCCGTCCGTCCGTCCGTCCGTCACATCTCTGGCCTCAACACGCTTGTGCGGGTCTTCCCACCTCCAGCTCCAGGATGCGGAACTCAAGCAGTTCGTTTTGGTCTCGGATATCTTGGATGTGCTCTTTCAGACGCGCTTCTTCCGCCTCCATCCGCCTGACCTGAAAAGACAGTCAGACCTCATCTGCGGGGCTTCCCGACAGGTGTGACGCCAAGCGACTCCGCCCAGCGCCTTTCTTTCCGTCACCTTTTCGGCCAACTGCTGATTGCTCTGACGCAGCAGCTGCTTCTCCTCCACCCACTTGACATTCTAGAAGAGACAAACGCGTGGACAGCTTTGGAATGTTGTGTCATTTTCATCCACAAATTCTTTGGTTGACTGGAAAATGACATTTGCTTTTCTCCGCATTTTCCCAGCCACGTTCGGGGGGGGGGGGGTTGGTCCAGTAATGCCAGACGGATGAGTGACTGAAGAATGTAGCTATTTTGTCTGAGAAAAAGGTGTGCTCATTGATGAGCTTACCTGTCCTTGTTGCTTCAGCGCTGACTCCAGATCTGCTACTCTGCTTTGATAGTGACCCATTTCTACCATCAGCTTTTCTCTGGTCTGAAAGGAGGAGGAGGGAGGCTCCTCCTCCTCCTTTCAGACCAGAGAACACCCGAGGCTGGGTGAGAACGGGGAGGCTGCGACCCGGCCGGGGGTTGCGGGAAGGGGCGCCACCTTGATCTCCTTCTCGGCGTCGTAGTCCCCTTCGCTGGTCTGGGCTAGCAGAGCGTAGGCTCGTTGCAGCGCTTGATATTCTTGCGTCAGCTGGCGGTAGCGAAGCTCCGCCTCTTCATGCACACACCAATGCAACACAGCACTAGTACCAGAATCAGTCAGACCGGCGACAAAGCACCCGCGACGCAAAGACGAGTCCGATTCCAGGCTGAAGAGGAATGTTTGGTGCCAATACGCTGGCAGAAATGGCGGGCTACCTCTTCGGGTTCCGTGTCGGGGGTTCTGTCGGTGTGAAAAGACAAGGACGATCCGTCCGGGTCCACCAACACGTCTTCGTCGTAGCCGTAAAATGTTTCGATGACCTGCGGGCGCGGAAGCAAACATCTCTCTGAACAAACTGAAGCGACACCTCACGATGAATCGACGAGAGGAACGATAGCGAGAAAAAGGCCATTTCATCTTGCGCAACACCAAGCAGCCGCAAACAAACAGACTCACCTTGCAGGACCTCACGCTTTGTTCCTCCTCAGAGATTCTCGACGTCGGTATCGTAGCAGCAAATCTCTCTCCTGTCGACACAAATAATCCGCCTTTGAGATTCTTTGGATGCAAAGGGAACGAACGGCTCCGGCGCAGAAACAAACGCGACTCACAATGACATTTCTGACATGAGCTCCTGTCTCCAGAGCCTGAAAAACACGTCACCGGCGATGATTGGAGGGACGCTCGTCTTTTCCAAAAGTGACAACTACAGGGTGTGTCAGGGTTTTCCAGATTATCTTTATCGTATCATTGTGTTGCTTTGACTTTGACTGCGACCTGTAATAAATAATATTATTTATCCCTTATTTATCCCTATCGCTTATCCCTTCCTACACAAAGTCGTAAAACACCCCTTGCTATGTTTTGACTAGAGGTCAAGGGCTTCCTCTATTCAATCCACTCTTACCCCCACCCTGTTTCTCTTAATTAAAATGCTCGTGCAGGAGCCGAGAGTCAGACTTCATTCGTACAACGGATGGACTCTCCACCTGCAGGTGTCCAAAAGAACTTACTTGTCTCCCGTGTGGTTCTTGCAAAATAAGTTGGAGCGAGCGCAACTCTAACAGGGTGCATTTTGCCACTAGCTGCCTACGGACAATGACGTCGCGCTCGCGGCTCATGGTTGACGGGCTGAGCAGCCGGGCAAGTCCGTCGTTTTCAGCGCACAGCGAGTGGCAAAGGCGCTGACAAAACGGGAGCTTTGAGCTGCTGAAAACGGCAAAACAAGTCTAAAGCGTGTTCAAACGCGTGCGCACAATGCTCCTGCTTGAAAGGTCGGAATTTAAGGGGCCAGTTTCTTGGATGGCGGCCGCCGGCCAAGCTTTGGACGGAAAAGGTTTCCTGGCGACAGCGAGCGAGCGCGGCGCTGCCGTACGTGCACCGAGTCGCCTGCCTGAAGACCTTGGACAAGTCGTCGATGATGTGCCGCTGCTCCACAACTTGAAGGAACTCCATTTCACCGTCCTGCTGGCCGCAACCGCGGTCCAGGTCATTGAGCGAACTAGGCCTTCTCTGTGGAACACAAATGCAGTGGACTCTGTTGGCACGCCGCCGTTGTCCGCGTCGACTTACCAAGCTTGCCATCTCCTCGTTCTCCTGGGTGACAAAGCGCACTTTGTTTTCAAGGCGACACAGCACCAGCGAGAGTTCTTCATTCTTCCTGCTCAGGCGTTTGTTTTTGTACAGGAGTGGCAGAAACTGGCTTTCTGTTTCTCTCAGTCGCTTTAGCTGCAAGCATGAAGTGCGGGATGTGAAAGACGCACAACACGCGGGCCAGAACGTATCCATTTCTTTTGCATCGGTTTGAACGGAATCGTGGCTTTGGCTCCCAATAAAAGACATCTACCAGGCAACCGACTCGCCGCGCCGCTCAACTAATAAGCAAGCGCAATGGGTGCCTCGCTGGATGGCGCGCATCAAACGTAGCGCAAACCTTCAAGCGTGCCGTCAATAAATTACCAGTTCATTGCGCTCTTCAGAAAGCAGGGCGTTTCGATCCTCCAGTTTCCTGATGACTGCGCTGAGCTCAGCGATTTTCAGATGAAACCGTCGCGTGTCCCGATCCTCCTGAGACTGAAAACGCCCCGCAACACACACACACAAGCACTCGTTCAAAGTTCAAAACTGTTTTTGTGCTACCTTCCTCCAGCAACGAACTAAGTCATGCGTACTGCAAGTGTGTGATGAGGTGGCTTACGCAATGAAGAGGATTGCTAGTAGCGGCGTTGACCCCACTTCCAGGGTAGTTTAGGCCCGCCCTTTGGGAATCCCTCAGGGCAGCGATCTGCTGCTCGGCAGCCTGAGTCTGCAGCTGAAGGCGGTGGACGTGGCCGGCCCCAGGGCTTCATCCAAAACACTAACCGCTCTGTCTTTCAGCTTGATCTCATCCGTCTGGATGTACAAACGGGGAGCGCTCAGGCAGGCGGGCAAACTCATTTGCCAGAATTGTGACAAAAACAAAGAGAGCAACCGGCCAATTTTTTTCTTGAATCGACTAGAACACCTTTGCTGTGACAAAAGCGAAGCGAGCAACCGGACATTTTCTTCTTGTGAAATAGAATAGAATAGAATGCCTTAGGTGTCATTGCACTGCAGGTATACAACGAAATTGGGAACATAGCCACGCACCGCGCATCTGATCAGTCCTACCAGTCGGCGGATCTCCCTCTCGCAGTCTCTCTTGGTTCGGCTCAGCTCCTCCCGATGCTGGTGATGAGCCGATCGGAGCTCGGCCGCTCGGGACTGCCAGGCCTGCTGGGCCGCTGCCAGGGCTTCTTCCGCGCTCCTGGTGGAGGCGACACCGCTCGGTCTCCCGACACCGCCGCGTCTCCTCCACCTCCGCCAGCAAAGCGCCCCCCCTCCTCACCTGAGCAGACATTGCGCCACACCGGGCCGTTGAGACCGCAATGGAGCGCCGCGACGCTTACTGGGGACAAGCTACACAATACGGTAGCGGCCGCATCGAAGCCCGACGTGGCGTGCGGATAGTCAGACACGGATAGAGCGGATCACCTTGTCCATGGAGCCGTCCCTCAGGCTGAGGACCAAGGCATTCAGTCGCTGGATCTCTCCATCTTTGATTTTGATCACTCTCATCAGCTCCATTTCATGCTGCCGCAGTAATGTCTCCCTGGTAATGGCTAACTCTTTCTGCTTCTCCTCATGGAGTTTGCTTTTGAGTTCCGTCATGGCGGCGGTGGCACGGTGGTGCTCCGCCCGCAGGTCCTGACTTCTCTCTCTCTCCAGACAGCTGACCTGACATGACTTAGACTTAGACTTAGACAAACTTTATTGTCATCTTGTCTGCACATGGTGCATACAAAACGAAATTCCGTTGCATACGTCTTACAACAAAGTAGTGATATTGCAGTTGAATAGAAGTAACATATCCTATGAAAATATATATATATACATATACTATATATATATATATATATATATATATATATATATATATATATATATATATATATATATATATATATATATATATATATATATATATATTAAAAATAAGTATAAAGTGCAGCAGTGATAATTATGCAATAGTGCAAGTAGGCAAAACAGTATTCAAGAGTGTGCAGAGGAATGCTAAACCATGTATTAAACTTCTATTTAAAGGGTTTATACAAGTTCAGTAAAGTTGGTAGTGCGAGATAGTGCAAGATAGAGGTCCGTAGTGTCATAAAGTACAGTTCTGTGAATGTGTGATGCAGAGTTCAGTTTAGAGCTCAACAGTTCTAGTGTTCAACAGTCTGATGACAGCAGGGAAAAAGCTGTTGCAGAACCTGGTGGACCTGCAGCGGATGCTGCAAACCTCTTCCCAGAGGGCAGCAGGGAGAACAGTCCATGGTGGGGGTGTGATGGGTCATTGATGATGTTACGGGCACGGGACATGCAGCGCTGAGATGAAATGTCCTGAATGGAGGGAAGAGGAGCCCCTATGATCCTCTCTGCTGTCCTCACCACTCTCCTCACGTTCTTCCAATCGGAGGCGGTGCAGCCTCCACACCACACAGAGAGACAGCTTGTCAGAATGCTCTCTATGGTGCTCCTGTAGAACGTCCTCATGATGGGTGGGGGCAGGTGGGCTCTCCTCATCCTCCGCAGGAAGTACAAGCGCTTCTGTGCCCTCTTGACCAGTGCCGTAGTGTTAATAGTCCAGGTGAGGTCTTCTGTGATGTGGACCCCCAGGAATTTGGTGCTGCTGACCACCTCCACAGCTGAGCTGTTGATGATCAGTGGAGCGTGGTGAGGCTGTTTTTTCCTGAAGTCGACGATGATCTCCTTCATCTTCTCCTCATTCAGGATCAGGCTGTTTTCTCTGCACCAGCCCACCAGCTGCTCCACCTCCTCTCTGTAGTCCAGGTCGTTGTTGTCTCTGATGAGCCCCACCACCGTTGTGTCGTCTGCTGACTTCACGATGTGATTGGTGGTGAACCTGAGGACGCAGTCGTGTGTCATCAGGGTGCACAGCAGGGGGCTCAGGACGCAGCCCTGAAGGGAGCCTGTGCTGAGGGTGATGACATCAGAGGTGTTCTGTCCGACCCGGACTGACTGAGGTCTGTTGGTGAGGAAGTCTAGCAGCCAGTTGCGAAGGGGGGTGTTGAAGCCCAGGTGTTCCAATTTTCCTACCAGATGCTGTGGGATGATGGTGTTAAACGCTGAGCTGAAGTCCAGGAACAGCCTCCGCACATGCGTGTTCTTCTCCTCCAGGTGAGCCAGGCTCAGGTGAAGAACGGAGGAGATGGCTTCCTGAGTGGAGCGGTTTTGCCGGTCGGCAAACTGGAACGGGTCAAATAATAGGGGGAGTCTGGAAACGATGTGACCTTTAAGCAGCCTTTCGAAGCACTTCATCATAACCGGAGTCAGTGCAACAGGCCGGTAATCATTAAATGAGGTGATTTGAGGTTTCTTCGGCACCGGAATGATGGAGGCAGTCTTAAAGCACGCCGGCACTGTGGCTTGGCCCAGCGAGGTGTTAAAAATGTCTGTGATGACCCCAGCCAGATGACTTGCACATTCCCTGAACACACGCCCAGGAATGTTGTCCGGGCCAGGGGCCTTACAGGGGTTGACTCTCCTCAGGGTCTTCAACACATCGGCGGAGTCAAGGCAGAGTACCTCCTCTTCCTGATGGGGGACAGTTTTAACTGCTGGAGTGCCGTTTAGTGCCTCGAACCTCCCAAAGAAGTTATTTAGACCATTTAGAAAGTCAGCATCAACTACACCCACCGGGGGGGGGGAGGGTGAGTTGTCGTCTGTAATCGCCCGTATGCCTTGCCACATACTCCTGATGTTTTTGACGTCGTGGAAACGATCCTGAAATTTTCGACTGCGGTCTCGCTTCGCTATTCTGATGGCACGGTTCAAGTTGGCTCTCGCTGTCCTCAGTGTCTCCTTGTCGCCAGACTTGAAGGCAGAGTTCCGCGCTCGTAGCGTTTGACGTACCTCCTCAGTCATCCAGGGTCGTTGGTTGCCCCGGGTGATGATATTCTTAGTGGTGCTGACGTCCTCGGTGCATTTGTTGATGTAGGCTGACACAGTCATGGCACACGCATGTCTAATCTACATCGGGAAAACTGGGAGGGAGGGAGGCAGGCAGGGAGGCAGGCAGGGAGGCAGGCAGGGAGGCAGGCAGTGTCTGTCTGTTGAGGTTTTCACCTTGTTCTTCTCCTGCTGAAGTTCTAACTGGACGTCCATCAGTTTGGTTCTCAGCTCGTCATTGGCGGCCTGAAGGGCGTCCGTTCGCTCCGCCTTGGCCCGCCCTGCCGGAGCTCGTTTGGACATCTCTTACTCGAGTCTCGCCCGGTCGTCAGTCAGAGATCACAACATTTGTACCTGGAGAGCACAAACGCAGCGCTGTTTTCCACTGGCTTCGAACTCAACTTCAATCGGTACCGTAACTTACAACATCATAAACATAGAACTAGCTTGACTTATTCATTGAATAAATGCATTTGGTTCTTCAAAACTGCATCACGCAACATAGCGTGACCGAGACGGCCGTTATCCACCTGCGTGAAGTTATTTGGTGAAATGAATGAGATGTTTAAGACACCATCGTTCTGTCTCTATGTAGATGAAGGGAAATAATCGATTGCTGAAGGTCCAAAGGTGTTGTGATAAACAAATAAACATATTAGTGATTAGTGACATATTTGTGATAAACATATTAGGCAGGATAATCACATATGTTAACGTGACTGCCCACACTGTATTTATTTATGGTTATTTGTTAAATCGAGTACTGTTAGACATGAAATAGGAAGTGTTTAACATAAATGGAAGACGAAAGGGGTACTCACCATTGTAGCTCCTGCTGGTCAATGATACGAGCCTCTTCTTGCAGTGGAAAACATACAGCCAACAAACACCGTGGAACCTAAAGGAATGAAATTAAACATTAACATTTAGCCTAAACCAACATTCACAGATACAACGCAACGCAAACTACATAAACGTAAATCTTTTTAAACACAATGAGTTGTACTTACCGTGTACGCTCTAGACGGTCCACTTGCAAGCAGAAAATAAAGATATTTCTGTTGATAATCGTCGTGTTTGTATCCGGTGTCTCGCTCAAGGCCATTGCGCCCACAGATTTGAATTTTGGCGAGAGTTCAGCCTATTGACGTCATTTCCGCGGTGTAATACCCGCATATCTGAAACGGCAAAGTTAAGAGTAGAGTTAAATAAAGTTTTTAGTCAACGCAATAATTTACAACCGTTGACCAGTCGAAATAATCGTCGAAATTTGGCGTCTGTGGCTGGAAGCAGACGCCGAGTTCGACATTCCTCCCAAACGCCACACTCCCTCGCTTTTCAGGGCTAAAAAAAAACAGTTGTAATTACCTTGTACGCTCTAGACGGTCAAGTTGCAAGCTGAAAACAAAAATATTTGCCTTGTAAGTCATCGTGTTACTAACCGCTGTGTCTTGTTTGCCAGAATTGCCGCTTTCCTACTTCCTGTTGCAAGCCACGCCCACGGATTATAATTTTGCCGTGAGTTCCGCCTATTGACGTCATGTCCGCGTCACATGACTGCGACGTAATATTATCTAAAACTGTTTGTGCGGTATTGTGTTGTTCTGTGCGGTATTGTGTTATTCTGTGCGGCGTCGTGTTGTTCTGTGCGGCGTCGTGTTGTTCAGTGCGACGTCGTGTTGTTCAGTGCGGCATGGTGTTGTTCAGTGCGGCATGGTGTTGTTCAGTGCGGCATGGTGTTGTTCAGTGCGGCATAATGTTGTTCAGTGCGGCATAATGTTGTTCAGTGCGGCATGGTGTTGTTCAGTGCGGCATGGTGTTGTTCAGTGCGGCATGGTGTTGTTCAGTGCGGCATAATGTTGTTCAGTAAGCCATAATGTTGTTCAGTGCGGCATGGTGTTGTTCAGTGCGGGATGGTGTTGTTCAGTGCAGGATGGTGTTGTTCAGTGCGGCATGGTGTTGTTCAATGCGGCATGGTGTTGTTCAGTGCGGGATGGTGTTGTTCAGTGCAGGATGGTGTTGTTCAGTGCGGCATGGTGTTGTTCAATGCGGCATGGTGTTGTTCAGTGCGGCATGGTGTTGTTCAGTGCGGCATGGTGTTGTTCAGTGCGGCATGGTGTTGTTCAGTGCGGAATGGTGTTGTTCAGTGCGGCATGGTGTTGTTCAGTGCGGCATGGTGTTGTTCAGTGTGGGATGGTGTTGTTCAATGCGGGATCGTGTTGTTCAGTACGGGGTGGTGTTGTTCAGTGCAGGATGGTGTTGTTCAGTGCAGGATGGTGTTGTTCAGTGCGGCATGGTGTTGTTCAATGCAGGATCGTGTTGTTCAGTGCAGCATGGTGTTTTTCAGTGCAGCATGGTGTTGTTCAGTGCGGCATGGTGTTGTTCAGTGCGGGATGGTGTTGTTCAGTGCGGCATGGTGTTTTTCAGTGCGGCATAATGTTGTTCAGTGCAGCATGGTGTTGTTCAGTGCGGCATGGTGTTGTTCAGTGCGACATAATGTTGTTCAGTGCGGCATAATGTTGTTCAGTGCGGCATGGTGTTGTTCAGTGCGGCATGGTGTTGTTCAGTGCGGCATGGTGTTGTTCAGTGCGGCATGGTGTTGTTCAGTGCGGCATGGTGTTGTTCAGTGCAGGATGGTGTTGTTCAGTGCAGGATGGTGTTGTTCAATGCGGCATGGTGTTGTTCAGTGCGGGATGGTGTTGTTCAGTGCAGGATGGTGTTGTTCAGTGCGGCATGGTGTTGTTCAGTGCGGAATGGTGTTGTTCAGTGCGGCATGGTGTTGTTCAGTGCGGCATGGTGTTGTTCAGTGCAGGATGGTGTTGTTCAATGCGGGATGGTGTTGTTCAGTGCGGGATGGTGTTGTTCAGTGCAGGATGGTGTTGTTCAGTGCGGCATGGTGTTGTTCAATGCGGCATGGTGTTGTTCAGTGCAGGATGGTGTTGTTCAGTGCGGCATGGTGTTGTTCAATGCGGCATGGTGTTGTTCAATGCGGCATGGTGTTGTTCAGTGCGGCATGGTGTTGTTCAGTGCGGCATGGTGTTGTTCAGTGCAGCGTAATGTTGTTCAGTGCGGCATGGTGTTGTTCAGTGCGGAATGGTGTTGTTCAGTGCGGCATGGTGTTGTTCAGTGCGGGATGGTGTTGTTCAGTGCGGCATGGTGTTGCTCAGTGCGACATGGTGTTGTTCAGTGCGGGATGGTGTTGTTCAGTGCGGCATGGTGTTGTTCAGTGCGGCATGGTGTTGTTCAGTGCGGCATGGTGTTGTTCAGTGCGGCATAATGTTGTTCAGTGCGCCATAATGTTGTTCAGTGCGGCATGGTGTTGTTCAGTGCGGGATGGTGTTGTTCAGTGCAGGATGGTGTTGTTCAGTGCGGCATGGTGTTGTTCAATGCGGGATCGTGTTGTTCAGTGCGGCATGGTGTTGTTCAGTGCGGCATGGTGTTGTTCAGTGCGGCATGGTGTTGTTCAGTGCGGCATGGTGTTGTTCAGTGCGGCATAATGTTGTTCAGTGCGGCATAATGTTGTTCAGTGCGGCATAATGTTGTTCAGTGCGGCATAATGTTGTTCAGTGCGGCATAATGTTGTTCAGTGCGGCATAATGTTGTTCAGTGCGGCATAATGTTGTTCAGTGCGGCATAATGTTGTTCAGTGCGAAATGGTGTTGTTCATTGCGGCATGGTGTTGTTCAGTGCGGCATGGTGTTGTTTAGTGCGGGATGGTGTTGTTCAGTGCAGGATGGTGTTGTTCAGTGCAGGATGGTGTTGTTCAGTGCGGCATGGTGTTGTTCAATGCGGCATGGTGTTGTTCAGTTCGGGATGGTGTTGTTCAGTGCGGCATGGTGTTGTTCAGTGCGGCATAATGTTTTTCAGTGCGGCATGTTGTTGTTCAGTGCGGCATGGTGTTGTTCAGTGCAGCATAATGTTGTTCAGTGCGGCATGGTGTTGTTCAGTGCGGAATGGTGTTGTTCAGTGCGGCATGGTGTTGTTCAGTGCGGCATGGTGTTGTTCAGTGCGGCATGGTGTTGTTCAGTGCGGCATGGTGTTGTTCAGTGCGGGATGGTGTTCAATGCGGGATCGTGTTGTTCAGTGCGGCATGGTGTTGTTCAGTGCGGCATGGTGTTGTTCAGTGCAGCATGGTGTTGTTCAGTGCGGCATGGTGTTGTTCATTTCGGCATAATGTTGTTCAGTGCGGCATAATGTTGTTTAGTGCGGCATGGTGTTGTTCAGTGCGGGATGGTGTTGTTCAGTGCGTTATAATGTTGTTCAGTGCGGCATGGTGTTGTTCAGTGCGGCATGGTGTTGTTCAGTGCGGCATGGTGTTGTTCAGTGCGGCATAATGTTGTTCAGTGCGGCATAATGTTGTTCAGTGCGGGATGGTGTTGTTCAGTGCGGGATGGTGTTGTTCAGTGCGGCATGGTGTTCAATGCGGAATGGTGTTGTTCAGTGCAGGATGGTGTTGTTCAGTGCGGCATGGTGTTGTTCAGTGCGGCATAATGTTGTTCAGTGCGGCATGGTGTTGTTCAGTGCGGCATGGTGTTGTTCAGTGCGGCATGGTGTTGTTCAGTGCGGCATGGTGTTGTTCAGTGCGGCATGGTGTTGTTCAGTGCGGCATGGTGTTGTTCAGTGCGGCATAATGTTCAGTGAGGCATAATGTTGTTCAGTGCGGCATAATGTTGTTCAGTGCGGCATGGTGTTGTTCAGTGCGGG
Organism: Syngnathus scovelli; assembly: GCF_024217435.2. Classification (NCBI taxonomy): domain Eukaryota; kingdom Metazoa; phylum Chordata; class Actinopteri; order Syngnathiformes; family Syngnathidae; genus Syngnathus; species Syngnathus scovelli. The sequence continues at coordinate 469,880 of NC_090847.1, read as the reverse complement.
ATGGTGTTGTTCAGTGCAGGATGGTGTTGTTCAGTGCGGCATGGTGTTCAGTGCGGGATGGTGTCTTTCAGTGCGGCATGGTGTCGTTCAGTGCGGCATGGTGTCTTTCAGTGCGGCATGGTGTCGTTCAGTGAGGCATGGTGTTGTTCAGTGCGGCATGGTGTTGTTTAGTGCGGCATGGTGTTGTTCAGTGCGGGATGGTGTTGTTCAGTGTGGCATGGTGTTCAGTGCGGCATGGTGTTGTTCAGTGCGGTATCGTGTTGTTCAGTGCGGTATCGTGTTTCTCAGTGCGGTATCGTGTTGTTCAGTGCAGTATCGTTGTGTTGTTCGTATTGTGTTGTGTTGTTCGTAATGTGTTGTGTTGTTCGTATTGTGTTGTGTTGTTCGTATTGTGTTGTGTTGTTCGTATTGTGTTGTGTTATTCATATTGTGTTGTTCATATTGTGTTGAGTTGTTCGTATTGTGTTGTGTTGTTCGTATTGTGTTGCCTTTAACACTTAGCCTCTAACACTTAGCCTCTAACACTTAGCCTCTAGCATCTAGAAGGTAAATAAATAGGAAGGAAGGACTCACCGGTGACGTCTTCGCCCACGTCCAAGCGTTGTACTTTGTATTTTCATCCTTCTGACAGTGGAAAACATAGCCAACAAACACCGTGGAACCTAAACGAATGAAAGAAAACTATCATTTGGCCACAACCAACATTCACAGATACAACACAATGTGACGTGCGGGGTTGAGGTTAAAGGTTGAGTGAAGGGCCCTTGTTTTAAACTACTTTTTTGAAAAGGATTGGGAACAAGTAAGACGTATTTAATTTATTTAATGGGAAGTAGTAAGAGCTATTGAATTTAATCTATGTATTATATTCTATTGTATTGTATTCTATTGTATTCTTTTGGATTGTATTCACACTAACCCCACTAAAACTTCAGCCCACAAAAACTCGCCTCTGGCGCCTAGCCTCTGGCACTTAGCCTCTAACACTTAGCCTTTAACACTTAGCCTTTAACACTTAGCCTTTAACACTTAGCCTTTAACACTTAGCCTTTAACACTTAGCCTTTAACACTTAGCCTAGAAGGTGAATAAATAGGGTTAAAGGTTGAGTGAAGGGCCCTCATTTTAAACTACTGTTTTGAAAAGGAGTGGGAACAAGTAAGACGTATTTAATTTATTTAATGGGAAGTAGTAAGACTTATTAAATTTATTTAATCTACTTTTCTTCCCAGGCAAAATTTGATGTGCTGCAATTCCAAATTTCCAAAGTGAATGAAGGAATGAAGTCCTTTAAATTATGATTTTGTATAAATACTAGGCATTAACACAAAATCGACGGCACAAAATGGGCAGACTTTACTTGTTTGAAAAGGACTGGTTACAAGACAGACTTTTTTAATTTATTTAATGGGAAGAAGACTTAGTTTAATTGATCTATTTTTGTTCCCTGGCAAAATTCGATTTGCTGCAATTCCAAATTTCCAAAGTGAATGAAGGCAAGAAGTCGTTTAAATTATGATTTTGTTTAAATACTAGGCATGGACACAAAATCTACGGCACAAAATGGGCAGACTTTACTTGTTTGAAGAGGACTGGTTACAAGACAGACTTTTCTGATTTATTTATTGGGAAGAAGACTTATTTAGTTTATTTAATCTATTTTTGTTCCCTGGCAAAATTGGATTTGCTGAAACTGTATTTTGCCAAATCTTGCCTTGAGACCTGATAGGAAGTATTAAACGCTTAGTTAAATCAATACAAGTTGGTAGTAAGAGCGAGTAATGTTGGTTGAACCGATGAATGAAGGTTGAAAGCAATTTAAATTATGACTTTGTATAAATACTAGATATTAACAGAACATCTACTGCGCGAAATGGGCAGAGTTTACTTGTTTGAGAAGGAGTGGCTTATTCAAAACTAAGATTTATTTAATCTGTTTGTTCCCAGGCAAAATTGGATGTGATGCAATTCCAAATTTCACCACATGACGGTGCCCAATTTCGACTTCATAGGACATATTAAACACTTAGCTTGTTATTATGTTCAAGGTAATCAGATTTGTTTATTATTCTAATGGCCTCTTCAAAACTATTCTGGATTACTACTTTGGATCTATTCTACATTACTTGGCAACAACATACTCTGTAACAGATTAGGCAGTATAATCATATATGTTAACTTGAGAGTGCCCACACTCAATCTACTTATTGTGATGTGTTAAATCAATTACTGTTAGACATTATTTGTCTAATAATCTACCAAATCTTTGAATTGAAGAATTTGTGATTTAATTAATAGCTTGTTGTTATGTTCAGGGTAATCAGACTTGTATATAATTCTAATGGCCTTCTTTTGAAAACTATTCTGAATTACAACTTTGGATCTTATATTACTTTGCAACAATCTACTCGGTGACAGATTAGGCAGTATAATCACATATGTTAACTTCAGTGCCCACACTGTATTTATTTATGGTTATTTGTTAAATCAAGTACTGTTAGACATGAAATAGGAAGTGTTTAACATAAATGTTATGGCTACTCACCATTGTAGCTCGCTCCTGGTCAATGATACGAGCCTCTTCTTGCAGTGGAAAACTTGCAGCCAACAAACACCGTGGAACCTAAAGGAATGAAATTAAACATTAACATTTCGCCTCGACCAATTTTCACACGTACAACGCAACGCGGCTACACTTCTGCTATTACAAACGTAAATCTCCTTAAACACAATGAGTGTTACTTACCGTGTACGCTCTAGGCAAAATTGGATGTGATGCAATTCCAAATCTATCTGAAACGGCAGTTAAAAGTAGAGTTACATCAAGTTTTCTTTTTTAATCAACACAATCATTTACAACCGTTGACCAGAAAGAATCGTCGAAATTCGACGTCCCCCACAAACGCCACGCTCACTCGCTTTTCAGGGCAACAAAAGTACTTCTTTTTAAAAACGATGAGTTGTACTTACCGTGTACGCTCTGGACGGTCCAGTTGCAAGCAGAAAATAAAAATATTTCTCTTGTTAGTCGTATGTTACCATCCGCTGTGTCTTTGTCAACATCGCCGCCGTTTTCCTACTTCCTGCTGCGAGCCACGCCCACGGATTTAAATTTGGGCGGAAGCTCTTTCCATTGGCGTCGTTTTCGCGTATAGCAAATCCGATTGGTTGGGAAGGGGGCACGGTTATGCAGCCGAGGGGTCCTGTGATCGGTGGGATGTAAAGTAGGCGTCGACGTCACGTCCGCGTCACGTGACCACGACGTGGCAGACGTCATATAGCAACCGCTGTTTTGTTTAGTAGACTTACAGTTGTTATGCATTGACATAATGGCGCACACACCAAATAGATTTAAATAAATTAAATAATTCTTCTGCCCACTCTCTTTTAAACAAGTTAACTCTCCCCGCGGATTTGAATTCCGGCGAAAGTTACGCCCATCGACGTCACGTATGTCACGTGACCACGACGTGGCAGATGTCATATAGCAACCGCTGTTTTGTTTAGTAGATTTACAGTTGTTATGCATTGGCATAATGGTGTGCACTCAAAATAGATTTAAATAAATTAAATATTTCTTCTGCCCACTCCCTTTTAAACAAGTTAACTCTGCCCACGTCCATTGACGTCTTGTCTGCGTCACGTGACCACGACGTAGCGACGTCATATAGTAACCGCTGTTTTGATCAGTAGACTTACAGTTATTATGCGTTGACATAATGGCGCACTGGTTAGCATGGCCACCTCTTAAGCATGATGTTGCGGGTTCGACGCCTGATCAATGTTAGCATGGAGTGAGCTGAAGTGCATGGCGCTGAAGATTTGAATCTTTGAAATGCGCTGAGGTCTGACATATCAGGCAGAATGGTTTGCCATCACGTTCAACAAAAAATAGAAACTTTCCCACTCTGATTAAAACGTCCTGTGTTCATCTACGTATTTTCGTTTTGCTGTGCATCTTTTCCCTGCCATTTCGAGAGCCCAATTGACACTCATAGTTTAAAGAAATGTGTTTGCCCATCCTACTTTGTGGAATTTCACCACATGCGCTTTTGACCAAAATACCAAATTGAACTCAAGTGAAGCCAACACGCACAACCCCCCCCCCCCCACACACACACACACACAAATGTTGATATGAACATAAAAGAGCCGCATGCGGTTCGGGAGTTGCGGCTTGGCCAAACCTGTACTATACAACTTTATTTGTATAAAATTTTCACAACAGCTGTCACACAAACAAAGCGGGAAAAACCGAAGACGTGCGTGTTCCGCCCACGCTGGATTTATTTGCACCTTTGAAAAGACACCGTATTGCCGCAGATGTGGCAAAGAGTACTTTTGGGCATCTGAGACGGAAGGATGTCCAAAGCATCACGTCACCTGCTCTGGTAGGCATGGTGGTGGGACGTTGAGGCCAACCGCTTTGGGGTTGGCTGAATCTTTGATCGCAGGATGCCACACACTTGAAGACAGAAGCAGAAAAGCAGAGCTAAATGCAAAATGTACTCACCGGTGACTCCAATTTTTTTCCCCCCTGAAGAAACAGCTGGACGGGTGGCCCCGGCTGGCCAGTGGGACTCTTGTTATTCTGACCCTTTTTAGTGCGCGTTTGGGGCAACAACCGTTTTTTGTGGCGCTCTCTTCTGGTTCAAAAGTGCCCTGCATGTGAATTTGCTTTTCCTGCCTTCTGATTGGATGAGCGCCGGTGTGACGCGGTGCCTCTGTCACCGTGGCGGGGGGTATACGTTGGCATCGGAGCGTCTGCCAACGTCTGAGACCGGCTGGCAGTGTATCGGAGGTGTCGAGTGCGGTGCCGCTGGAGCTCACTCACCAGCTGGTGTTAGGGCCACAGAATGAAGGCCAAGGAGAAGAATAGAAAGAGAAACAGAAACTTCTCCTCCAATTGTTTGATTTGTCTCTTCTGAGCTTCGATGAATTCTTTCAGCTCTTTGTTCCTCTAGGACGGACAAATGGAAAGTGGCATTCAAAAGCCAGTAAGCGTGCAAGTAAGTGCCGGGCTGGCTTTGGGCCCTTACCTGTTGCGCGCTGTGCAGCAGATCCATTCTCTCTTGGAGGATGCAAGCGTCGCGCTCCCTCAACTCGCACATCAGGGCTCGCTTCCATTGGTCCACGGCGCTCCTAAGCTCTTCTCTCTGATCCGCCGTCAGCACGTCATTCACGCCAGCGTGGCTGGCTTTTTCGCCGTCCGTGGCGGGGCAGTCCCGCTGCGGTAGCGCCTCGTACAACATGGCCTCCAGCTCCAGGATCCTCTGGGCCGCAATCCTCGTCCATCAGTGGTCCGGCGGGAGATTTGAGGGCGGCTTACCTTATGAGCCTGGTCCATGGAACACTTCCTGAAGTCCAACTCTTCATCCAGGTAGCCCTTCTGCTTGCAGAACATATCCTAGCACAGCTCAAGGTCAGAATTGTTGGGGCACATTGCCGGAGTTCCCCTTGGCTGATGTCGCGTGTCTGTCTACCTTCTCACTTTCAATGTCCAACATCTTCTGTTGAAGTGCTGACTTGGTCACTTTGATGTATTCTAACCACTGAGGAAAGGCTGCTGTCACATAAGCAGAATGCGAGAGCGTGCGTGGACGTGCGCGTTACCTTCTCGGCTAGGGTGAGAAGGGTCCTGGCGTGAATCACGACCACCTGCTCCTCGTTGGTGAGATTCTGCAAGAGCCCAAAGGCACAGCGTCAACAAGCTTCTTTCAGCGCAAAGCCTTCCAAAAGTCACATTTGAGCCGCCGAGTCTCGTGGAGTGCGAACATAAGGAGTTCGACATACACTTACGGCGTTATAGCCCAGGATGTCCAGCTTCTTCATCAGATCACTGATGACGATGTCCGGGGGAAAGGCGCAAGGAGCAATGTAAGGTGTTCTGGGACCTCGGGTTAAGGTTAGGGTTGCGAGGGACGCCTTACGTACGCTCACGCCCTCGGCCTCGCAGTAGATCTGCAAAGGGCTGAGGCCGTCTGGGAAACGGACTTGCAGAAACTTCAAGACGGGGGAGCGCCACTCCCTCTCCTGAAAGGCAGAGGCATGCATCCGTCCGTCCGTCCGTCCGTCCGTCCGTCCGTCCGTCCGTCCGTCACATCTCTGGCCTCAACACGCTTGTGCGAGTCTTCCCACCTCCAGCTCCAGGATGCGGAACTCAAGCAGTTCGTTTTGGTCTCGGATATCCTGGATGTGCTCTTTCAGACGCGCTTCTTCCGCCTCCATCCGCCTGACCTGAAAAGACAGTCAGACCTCATCTGCGGGGCTTCCCGACAGGTGTGACGCCAAGCGACTCCGCCCAGCGCCTTTCTTTCCGTCACCTTTTCGGCCAACTGCTGATTGCTCTGACGCAGCAGCTGCTTCTCCTCCACCCACTTGACATTCTAGAAGAGACAAACGCGTGGACAGCTTTGGAATGTTGTGTCATTTTCATCCACAAATTCTTTGGTTGACTGGAAAATGACATTTGCTTTTCTCCGCATTTTCCCAGCCACGTTCGGGGGGGGGGGGGGTTGGTCCAGTAATGCCAGACGGATGAGTGACTGAAGAATGTAGCTATTTTGTCTGAGAAAAAGGTGTGCTCATTGATGAGCTTACCTGTCCTTGTTGCTTCAGCGCTGACTCCAGATCTGCTACTCTGCTTTGATAGTGACCCATTTCTACCATCAGCTTTTCTCTGGTCTGAAAGGAGGAGGAGGGAGGCTCCTCCTCCTCCTTTCAGACCAGAGAACACCCGAGGCTGGGTGAGAACGGGGAGGCTGCGACCCGGCCGGGGGTTGCGGGAAGGGGCGCCACCTTGATCTCCTTCTCGGCGTCGTAGTCCCCTTCGCTGGTCTGGGCTAGCAGAGCGTAGGCTCGTTGCAGCGCTTGATATTCTTGCGTCAGCTGGCGGTAGCGAAGCTCCGCCTCTTCATGCACACACCAATGCAACACAGCACTAGTACCAGAATCAGTCAGACCGGCGACAAAGCACCCGCGACGCAAAGACGAGTCCGATTCCAGGCTGAAGAGGAATGTTTGGTGCCAATACGCTGGCAGAAATGGCGGGCTACCTCTTCGGGTTCCGTGTCGGGGGTTCTGTCGGTGTGAAAAGACAAGGACGATCCGTCCGGGTCCACCAACACGTCTTCGTCGTAGCCGTAAAATGTTTCGATGACCTGCGGGCGCGGAAGCAAACATCTCTCTGAACAAACTGAAGCGACACCTCACGATGAATCGACGAGAGGAACGATAGCGAGAAAAAGGCCATTTCATCTTGCGCAACACCAAGCAGCCGCAAACAAACAGACTCACCTTGCAGGACCTCACGCTTTGTTCCTCCTCAGAGATTCTCGACGTCGGTATCGTAGCAGCAAATCTCTCTCCTGTCGACACAAATAATCCGCCTTTGAGATTCTTTGGATGCAAAGGGAACGAACGGCTCCGGCGCAGAAACAAACGCGACTCACAATGACATTTCTGACATGAGCTCCTGTCTCCAGAGCCTGAAAAACACGTCACCGGCGATGATTGGAGGGACGCTCGTCTTTTCCAAAAGTGACAACTACAGGGTGTGTCAGGGTTTTCCAGATTATCTTTATCGTATCATTGTGTTGCTTTGACTTTGACTGCGACCTGTAATAAATAATATTATTTATCCCTTATTTATCCCTATCGCTTATCCCTTCCTACACAAAGTCGTAAAACACCCCTTGCTATGTTTTGACTAGAGGTCAAGGGCTTCCTCTATTCAATCCACTCTTACACCCACCCTGTTTCTCTTAATTAAAATGCTCGTGCAGGAGCCGAGAGTCAGACTTCATTCGTACAACGGATGGACTCTCCACCTGCAGGTGTCCAAAAGAACTTACTTGTCTCCCGTGTGGTTCTTGCAAAATAAGTTGGAGCGAGCGCAACTCTAACAGGGTGCATTTTGCCACTAGCTGCCTACGGACAATGACGTCGCGCTCGCGGCTCATGGTTGACGGGCTGAGCAGCCGGGCAAGTCCGTCGTTTTCAGCGCACAGCGAGTGGCAAAGGCGCTGACAAAACGGGAGCTTTGAGCTGCTGAAAACGGCAAAACAAGTCTAAAGCGTGTTCAAACGCGTGCGCACAATGCTCCTGCTTGAAAGGTCGGAATTTAAGGGGCCAATTTTTTGGATGGCGGCCGCCGGCCAAGCTTTGGACGGAAAAGGTTTCCTGGCGACAGCGAGCGAGCGCGGCGCTGCCGTACGTGCACCGAGTCGCCTGCCTGAAGACCTTGGACAAGTCGTCGATGATGTGCCGCTGCTCCACAACTTGAAGGAACTCCATTTCACCGTCCTGCTGGCCGCAACCGCGGTCCAGGTCATTGAGCGAACTAGGCCTTCTCTGTGGAACACAAATGCAGTGGACTCTGTTGGCACGCCGCCGTTGTCCGCGTCGACTTACCAAGCTTGCCATCTCCTCGTTCTCCTGGGTGACAAAGCGCACTTTGTTTTCAAGGCGACACAGCACCAGCGAGAGTTCTTCATTCTTCCTGCTCAGGCGTTTGTTTTTGTACAGGAGTGGCAGAAACTGGCTTTCTGTTTCTCTCAGTCGCTTTAGCTGCAAGCATGAAGTGCGGGATGTGAAAGACGCACAACACGCGGGCCAGAACGTATCCATTCCTTTTGCATCGGTTTGAACGGAATCGTGGCTTTGGCTCCCAATAAAAGACATCTACCAGGCAACCGACTCGCCGCGCCGCTCAACTAATAAGCAAGCGCAATGGGTGCCTCGCTGGATGGCGCGCATCAAACGTAGCGCAAACCTTCAAGCGTGCCGTCAATAAATTACCAGTTCATTGCGCTCTTCAGAAAGCAGGGCGTTTCGATCCTCCAGTTTCCTGATGACTGCGCTGAGCTCAGCGATTTTCAGATGAAACCGTCGCGTGTCCCGATCCTCCTGAGACTGAAAACGCCCCGCAACACACACACACAAGCACTCGTTCAAAGTTCAAAACTGTTTTTGTGCTACCTTCCTCCAGCAACGAACTAAGTCATGCGTACTGCAAGTGTGTGATGAGGTGGCTTACGCAATGAAGAGGATTGCTAGTAGCGGCGTTGACCCCACTTCCAGGGTAGTTTAGGCCCGCCCTTTGGGAATCCCTCAGGGCAGCGATCTGCTGCTCGGCAGCCTGAGTCTGCAGCTGAAGGCGGTGGACGTGGCCGGCCCCAGGGCTTCATCCAAAACACTAACCGCTCTGTCTTTCAGCTTGATCTCATCCGTCTGGATGTACAAACGGGGAGCGCTCAGGCAGGCGGGCAAACTCATTTGCCAGAATTGTGACAAAAACAAAGAGAGCAACCGGCCAATTTTTTTCTTGAATCGACTAGAACACCTTTGCTGTGACAAAAGCGAAGCGAGCAACCGGACATTTTCTTCTTGTGAAATAGAATAGAATAGAATGCCTTAGGTGTCATTGCACTGCAGGTATACAACGAAATTGGGAACATAGCCACGCACCGCGCATCTGATCAGTCCTACCAGTCGGCGGATCTCCCTCTCGCAGTCTCTCTTGGTTCGGCTCAGCTCCTCCCGATGCTGGTGATGAGCCGATCGGAGCTCGGCCGCTCGGGACTGCCAGGCCTGCTGGGCCGCTGCCAGGGCTTCTTCCGCGCTCCTGGTGGAGGCGACACCGCTCGGTCTCCCGACACCGCCGCGTCTCCTCCACCTCCGCCAGCAAAGCGCCCCCCCTCCTCACCTGAGCAGACATTGCGCCACACCGGGCCGTTGAGACCGCAACGGAGCGCCGCGACGCTTACTGGGGACAAGCTACACAATACGGTAGCGGCCGCATCGAAGCCCGACGTGGCGTGCGGATAGTCAGACACGGATAGAGCGGATCACCTTGTCCATGGAGCCGTCCCTCAGGCTGAGGACCAAGGCATTCAGTCTGTCAAACGCACCTCTTGCAATCAGGTGCCCCAGGCTTCCCAGTAACGGGTTTATTTTAGCCGGGTTCGGAGATTCGTCCGTAATCTAACCACCCGAGTTAAATTAACTCCTCCGGAATCAATCTAATTTCTGTACGACGCCAATCCCTCTCAAGTCACCCGAAGCGCGTGCCGAGTAACTCAATTCGAGGCAGGACTTCGAAGTGACCGCATCGTATTGATGGCTCCCCGCTAATGTTTGAAGTTCTTATTCGTTACGGATATTTTTTAGATGTCTTTGTTAAGACCTCAGGGATTCGTTTGTATAGCGCACCCAAGCACTAGTTTCGCCGAAGTAAATGTTAATATGGGTCCGTTCCACTTGGTCGCTCATGCAGCGAGCCGACCAACTTTTTTATTCGAAGGAGAATCGAATTAATAAAAGCGTGACAATAATAGCATTTAAGAAGAAAATTAATGCACCCTATATGATTAATTCTAACTTCGTATACGTAGATCTAGCACTTGACTGTCGGAGTTCTTCACCCCACTTAATTGCTTCGAAAAAAATAGCGACTTTCTTAAACCGAATAAAAATGTCGTGCTGTATTTAGCTTTGCCCAATAATTAATTTGGAAGGCAAGTCTATTTTTTGATCGTGTCCTATTTAACTTTTGACGCGGCCCGACAAAAAGGGGAACTGGGCCGCGCCCGACGGACAATCGAAATACTTTTATCCTCCACCAACTTCACTGATTTATTTTAATCATCGTCGTTATGTTATTTAGAAGAAGTAAATTTCCAACAATTCACTTTTAACGAAATCCACTCTTCCCTTAAATATTTGCGAAAGTTATTTAGTTCTCCAACTTCCTCGGAGTTACTTTTTCCGCGACCCGTCAAAAAAGGGGAAGCGGGCCTGAGCCTTTCAAATAGTTAAATAACTTTCCGTTCTACACAAAACCAATAATCTGATTTAAACACTTCCTTTAATTTTATTCAGACGAAACAACTTTCGAACAAATCGAAATTCACTCGTGGCTCAGATAACTACGGAAGTTATTTAAGTCTCTAACTTGATCGGAGTTCCTTTTTACGCGGCCCGTCTAAAAGGGGAAGCGGGCCTGAGCCTTCGGTTGCATATTTAGTACAAATCCGCGCACAACGAAGTAAGTAATATACAAAACACATTTATTGAAGAAACATGGAATAGAATTACAAATCTCAATTACTCCAGAAACTGAACAATTTCACTCACTGATACCCGTGTTAATAAAATCATTCAATCCCAGAACAATTCGATTGCAAAACACAGTTCATAAAAAAGGGAAGAGGTAAATACCAGTTGCGTGCTATTTTTGGTGGAAGCAAAGTCGAGTGATCAGTTCGATCTTGCTTCTAAAATCCAAATTAGAGAAACAGGCTGGCCACGAGGAAGCCGGCGGCCCGATGACTATTCCCCCCTCTCGCTAAAATACATAAAAACGGTCATCCTCACCAATTTCTCGTTTAAAGTTGTCCAGTCCAATTTTTAGGAGTAAATCCAAGTTAATTTCAGTCCAGTGATCCTGCGTCTCACACAAAGATCTTTGGGACTTTGGAAAAAATCTTGAAACTCCTCCGGGCCTCTTCACGTATCAGAGCTCTTTTGGGGGGAAAAGCCCTGAAGCTTCTCCAGCAGGACCTTTTATAGACCTCTCCGTCCCCCCCCCTCCCCTTTCTTTTCTCCGGTACTTTCCCTATAGGGTAAGACTGCCCAGTTTTCCCACGCCTATAGCAGGGAACAGGCCAGTTTCCCACGCCTATAGCAGGGAACAGGCCAGTTTCCCACGCCTTGTTATCTGTGGCCTTCAGCCGCTGTTTCCGCCCTGACCACGCAGTACTTTCCACCAAATGCACAGCTAGTGGTAAAACCTTTCACTTCCCCTTTTCACCTTTGACCTACTTTCTGTTACATGAATTGATCGAATTGACAAATAATATTGCTTTAAAGCGGTTACAGAATACATTTTTAGCCAAGCAAAAAAATCAAAAAATAAAAATCACATAATAAACATTTCATTTGTGCTTCTCCAAACAATTTATGTCACGCCACTGAGAAGCCACTATTCTCAGTGACGGGTCTCTTGATCAAATTGACAAATAATATTGCTTAAAGCGGTTACAGAATACATTTTTAGCCAAGCAAAGAAATCAAAAATTAAAAATCACATAATAAAAATTTCATTTGTGCCTCCATGCGTGACTTACACTCTGACACCGTGTTCCTCTTTTCTATTTTAACTGGTCTAGCTTATTCTGGCCCCTCTTTTGGTCTCATGTTTTGGTCTGGCGCCATCTTTTGGACAAATTTGGAATTTTAGCTCTGTCAATTTATCCCTGTGAACAATCCATATTCTACCCTTTGGACCATCTCTACCCCCATGTTACACGACACCCTCCCCTTGGATTGAAAACAGGTATAAATTATCCCTGATCCCCAAGAGTTACACAGCCATGTCGTCGTCCTCGTCTGAGATATTCACAACCTCAGCGGTCGTTGAAGTAGGGCAGGCCGCTGCCATGTCTCCCTGTCGGGCGATCTCTGCGAGGGCGTTGATCAGGCGCGACAACCGACTAGCAGCGTTGTCGTCGTCAGCGTGGTTCTCCACGGCGAGGGCTCTCAGCTCCGGTGTTGAACGCCCCGTGGCCACACTCTCGACATCTGCCTCCTCATTTTCAGCCTCGCTCCCGCGTCCTCCGTCTCGAGCCTCATCGTCGTCCTCAGACTCAGAAGGAGCTGCATCCACATCCAGCGGGCTTATCAGCCGTACGGGGCTGGTGGGCGAGTCGAGGGGAGGACCATCATTGTAGCCAGGCCCTCCATACGTACGGCTGCCGTCTGGATCCCGACGCCCCATGCAACCCTCGCATGGCTCTCTGCACCGGACGTAAGACCCATCCAGGGTCCAATGTCCAACACACCGTCCTCCTCCCCGACGCGCAGGCCGGACAAGCCCCACAGGGGCCTCGCTGGGCATCCCCATAGGTCGGTGTAATCCATATCCTGCGTCTGGGTGCGTGTAAAAGTCAGCCGGGACAAAGCGATGAGGAGCGCTCACTGTCAGACAGCGCCCACATTGCCAATGTGAAGTGACGCATCGGGTGCCGTTCTGTTGACGCCAGGTCATGTGAATCAAAGGCCAGATAGTGCCGTGGGTTACTCCTGCTCCATGCATGAGAACCGTACGTGCCATCAGGGGCCCTGTAGTTGTCTCGAGCAGAGTCGCGGTGATCATCAACTCCGCACATCCTTCCCATCCGAGATGGTCCAAGCTGGACTGTTCTCCCTCTTTTACATACAGACCGTCAGGGACCAGCCAAGCCAAATTAAAGCCGGCCTGATAACAACAGTTTCCCACATAAGATCTCCCGATCACCCAGGCCAATTTCATGTGGCTCATCCCGCATAGGATGCATTTAGGTGCATCCGTTATACGGTGTACAGTCTGTAACACATGGAAGCACAAATTTTAACATTTTTCATGTTACACATTAAACAATCACCCCTCTGCCAGCCCCTCGGTATACAATAGAGGGGCTTCTCGGCTGCCGCCCTCCCGCCTCTCGGGGCGGGAGGGGAAAAAAAACAGAGTATGTAAAAAACCAGGTTATCATTGCCAATTGGTCCACCACTTCGACCCAAAGTAACACAGACAATGACCCCCATATCACGCACCAGAGTACGAGTTTGGCCGTACGCCATCTCCACGCGACAGAGGTGCGTGCATGCTGGTCAAGTCCGGCTACCATCTTTATAACATACATGGCCATTCCTATCACCAATATCGCTTCCAATATGACAACCCCAAAAACGACATAATAAACAAAAATTGACACCACTTCCAAAACACTCCACAAAATAAGCAATACAATTTCGGCGATACCTCTGGGGGTATCAGGGTCAACATACATTCGGCCATGCATATAAACTACAAAAAGACCCAAACCCATCGTGTGTCTTGTGTATAAAAATCTCAAAATCAAAACCTTGAATATTGATATGACCAAAACCACGGGGCGAGTGAGTTGTTGCAAATCCCAAGACCCAGAACAGCAGTAGGCTGTCCAGATACTGAATAAAACCCAATATTGAACTTCGTTACTCACTCTCATCGCTCCTGGCCTCCCTCTTGGATTTAAAAACCCGCTTGAGCTGTTTGTTGCCATAATTAGTTCTTCTTCTTTTCTTTTTTCTCTTCTGTCTCTTGAAGTTCTAGTCTCTGAGCTGTCAGGCTCAAATGCCCAACGGCCGCCCGACTTCTCCTTTTAATAAGACGTTCCGACCACCCCTCCTGTGGGCCGTCATTTGCCTAACTAGAGACGCCTTCTCTCTCGCGGGGGTCAAACAAAAGCCTCTTAATACTTCCTTTTATGGCAATGCACAGAGTCGTTGCTATTCCTATCAACGCAAACCCTACTAGCACCCACGCCCAGATTGGCCCCAGTACCACCTCCAATGCACCGCTGATCACATCACCAAAGGCCTCAACCGCGGCACTTGTTGCTGACTGCAGCGCCGCCCCTATCTTCTCATACCAAGTGCAATCATGAATATTGTCTCCATGACCACATTTTATCCAATGCTCTGACGGGGAGAAACATGTTCCATTATTGAAAATTCTATTGGGGCCAACCCAATCAAAACCTATAAACTGCCGCCCCTCACACAGACTCTTTCGGAACGCACGCCCCTCAGCAATCTGCATCAGCGCAGGCAGCCGATAGGGGATAAACACTGGCTTGCCTAAATTTAGCAATCCTTCATTTTGTACCCAGGTACTACAAGGCACCCGGTCTCTAGCGGGCTGCCGCCTCCACCTGTTTTGTGGCGAGACGTACTCCCACAAAGCCCCTTCTACACTTCTGTATCTCTCATCTTGATATTTATCTAAACAATATTCTTTCCAATTAGGCAGTGTAACACATTGTTCACGAGCTAAGGCAATCAAACATTTTGTTTTCTCAGTGTTACAAGTCATCGCCCAGGGCCGAGGATTCACATAAATATATGGGGAATATATTCCTGTGGGCTTGATATCAGTCTCTTTTGAATATACTGTTGACATAAATTGGTATTGAACCCAGTAATTTGTTGTTACGTTTAAACAGGGTATAACCCATTGCTTCATCTCATACCCGTTAAATCCCCACCATGTCTTGGCGGGGTCCCGAACGTTTATCTCAGACCATGCCTGTAAAATTCCTTTCACTGTTTTGTTTACTAAGAGACTGGCACAGTTGTGAACCCACCTGGTGCCCAAGACGGATCGCTTGATCTCATCCAGGTCACATCTTGGTGACTTCCCAACTGTCCAATCCTTCCCATGCAATCCAGCATAAATTTTGCCCACTACACATTGGTCAATTTTATCAAATTCTCCCGGAGTTACCGTCAACAAATCGGCAGGAGTGGGTAACCGTTGAACCCATAAGTGCCTTGCCGACGGGTACAACCGGTGTCTGCCCTGGTCACTGCTGGGCACAGCAATTTGTCTCTGTACCTGCCATAACCATGGAAATGAACTATTTAGCCAAAATTCAAAATCCACTGGTTCCTTATTTGGGTTGAACTTCCTCCCTCCCCTTGTTGACACTGCGACAGGGGACTTCATCTTTTGGAATTTATAGGCCCACATTATCACATGATAATTATTCTCACAAAATTGTCCCACGTTAAAGTAAGACGCATTTAACCTACTAAAAACTCTCTGACAGTCCCAAAATACTGGCTTCTGGCTGTCGGACAGGCTTCTCGGCACCCGGTTAAGGCGACGCTTACTTGAATAATCCTGAGTTTTTTCACAAACCAAATCTAAACAACTCCAGCACGGCTCCCATCCGGGATAAGTGCCACGGCACGTGGAGTTTTTCATTGGGGCCGGGAATGAAAATTCATCCGGCCTTTTCCCACTCTTTTCCCAATACCCTCCTTTTGATTCGGGCAACGGGACACACGAGGCATTGCTATACCATTCCGCATGCTCCTCGCCCACTTTCAAAATCCAATTTCTTTTAACAATTTTCTCTTCACGTTTGTTCTTGCAAATCAAGCTTATCGTTAGATTGGCAAAGTTTTCTGGCGCTTTGAAGTACCTCATATCACAAGCACTGATGTTACTTATTATTTGCCCTGTCCAATTCACGCGACCCAAATGATCGGGAAAGTGAGTTACTTCACTCACTATTTCCCTTTTTGTCTTATACCGTCTTTCCTCCTCGTCTCCTGCGCGCGGAATTGCACCTGGTTCCAGTGGCAAGGCGATCATCTTCTCTCGTCGTCGCAGCACCGATGTCCAATATTGTCTGGTAGCGATGTCTGGTGCTATGGATGTATTCCATTTCACGGTGACGCTTCCAAAGTCCACTGCCCAACAGGTTTGATTGAAGAGCTTCGTTCCATCGTACTCGATATTGATCATCTCCATCGGATCATCGCGGGCCGCGCTCTTCCAAAGTGTGAAGCTGAGTAGGATGCCTGTCAAAATGACTGAAAGTATTATAGCTGTCAGACAATCCGTCACCAGATTCTTCTTCCATGATATCGCCGGCTGAGGGAAAGTAGATGGTCTCCATTCAATTGTACTCCAATCCATTGGAGGGTTGTCGGGTAGATTCGGTGGTTCGTTGCAGAAGGGCGAAGTGCTGGAAATCTCATACCCGCTGTCTGCAAATAAAGTTGCTCCTCGACTTTCAAAGTTCGGCTCTGGATCCTTTTTCACGGGAACTGCGTTCGCGTAGATTGGCTCCAGAGCTATCCATTCCTGATTTACATAAATCTCTTGCTCTTCTTCCATGAAAAACGGATTCCTCCAGTTCTTCCCATCGTTGTCTGTGGAAGCCCCGGTCCCGGGGCTCAGCCTACCCGCTGGTTCCACCGGGTTGCAACCAGCGGGATCATCCGTGTAGCCTGGGGGGGCCATTGGTGACTCCCCACTCTCCAGGCTCATTGTTCTCCTTCTCTTGGCTCCGCGCGGGTAGTTCATGGTGGGTCACTCCTCAGGCCTGAATGAAGATCTGGCTCTTCTCTCCTGGCTTTATAGGAGGTCTTCCAGCCCCTCCTCCTTCCCTGGCTCCTCCCTTGTGCCAAGGAAAACGCCCACCTCCTTGGCCAAGGTGGTCACTCCTTCTGCTGTCCCCGTCTGGTTTTCTTTCTGTTCTTGGTTATGTACAGTCCATTAATAATACATTGTCATCATACTTCTATATACACATGTATACATACACAATTACATGCCTATTCATTTACATATACACGTATGTACACATTCTTCTTTTTTTTTTTTTCAGTCCTTCTCCCCCTGGGAATCTGGCTGGCTCCACAGCCTAGTCAATTCCTCTACTGCGGCCCGACCCCTCTTTTTCATTTGAGGTTCTGTTTTTGTGGACCACACTGCATAATAGGAGGCCGTTCGAGCCAACGTTCCCAGCGGCCTATCGGATGCAGACGGACCTGGTTCCTTGGGCCTGGTGTCTACCGCATCATTCGACATGTTGTTCTCTTGGCCACCGGCTTGTTTTCTGGTTTCGGAGGCTTTGCGCTTCATTTCTGCCAGCACTGGACATGTCTTAAGGGTGCGGTGACGCTCCGGACCCCATCTGGTGTTTCCTTTTCCATCACATCCAGGCGTGGGACACACCTCGAGGCTCCCCACATACACCGGGCAAGCTCTAAATGAGCGGTGGTGTGTTGCCCCTGGTCGGGCGCTACCGCTCCCGTCGCAGCCAGGAGTAGGGCAATTTGCCGGATACAACTTCGTCCAATCAAAAGGGGTCCAGTCTTGTAGAATCCTCCTGGGTTGGTCACTTACGCCACCGCCCTCCGCTTTTGGACATGATAAGTTTCCCTCCTGGACTTTTGCTTCTGGCAGGAGTGAAGTGGGTTGACTTTCCACTCGGACTTCTGGTTCTGGCGGGAGAAAAGTTGTTTGAATTTCCACTTGGGCTCCTGCTTCTGGCGGGAGAGAAGTGGTTGAATTTTCCTCCGTCACCACCGATTGGAACATGCTTCCTCCAGCTGGACATCCCTGTGCCAACTCCTGGCTGGGACCTTTATCCCATTCTCTTGCTTCCGACCGGTCAAGGTCATCTGTCTCCTTGGCCTTTTCTTGAGGTTCTATCTCCGCTACTGTGCCGTGCTCCTTTCTCGTTTGTATTTGTTCCCTAAGAATATCCCGTATCTGGGACCCGGTGTTTCTTATGGCTACAAATTGGCTAAGCCTTTTGGCCTCCAATTTGATTCCCAGTGAATATATTCCTTCGTAAGGAATGATGGCCATTTTCACTGTAATCCCTACCAGTGCTGCTTCACCCTTATTCACTATAAGGACTGATCCGACTTTATTCCCAGGGGCAAAACAGTATATTCCCTTTTTGGTCACATACTGAAAGTCTTTGTTACTTGTGTCCAAAACACTTCGATAGCAGTACATGTTGCTCACGGTCGGGCTTGTTTCCGCAGGGGCTGCCTCCACTTTGACCAATGGTGCGTCCTTGCACGCCAACAACTGGGCTATAGACCGAGCCCAGGTCATGGGCCTCCAAGGTCCCTCAAGCAGGTCCCCAAGGACTGCGGTTCCTCCTGCGGAAAGAACCGACTCACGAGCAAACAAGGCCATTCCGTCGGCCTTTTCTGTATAACTGTCGGGGGCAGGCCGGCCGACTGGCCTTGGCCAAGGCCAACAATGGCCCAAGGCCAGATAAAGGTTCTTCATGGCCTGATTATTATCATATGCCGGCCAAGACGCTCCTCCCAACACTGGATAGAGGGTTGCCAGGGGGGTCATTGCCCTGGTAATTTGCCATCCCTCTGCTTCTCCGACTTTCAATAATTTTCCTCTTGCCATGCGATCTAAACACATGAGGCAATATTTCAGCTCATCGCCGTCCCAAACACACGTGCACGAGCTAATTTGTCGAGCCCGTACATCCGTAGTTGGTCCGATCTCCCACTGTGAAAAGAACACCATTCGTGCCAAGATGGTAATTCGACACTGGTGGCATACCATGGCATCTAATACTTTGACTGGAAGCTTGTCCTCATTTCTCTGGGCAAATTCCAGCTCTCTTACTTCGGTGGTCAGTACAGGTGGCATCATGAAGCCTACTCCCGACCACATAGCAGGCAACAGGTTGGGTGTCAAACAAATGACACAAGCTTCGTTGACCCATGTCCAGTGAAAATGTTCTGGTCCACCGGGTGTGCAACCCCGCTTGGCCAATCTCACCAGATTTAGGGCCCTTCCGGTCTGGATCCCATTTGGTGTTCTTCTTACGATGACCGCACCTTTGTGTGCGGCCATGCGCACGAAGGCTGGGATTGTTCCGTGGTCCGTTGCCATATGTTATTTAAATTACTTCTTGGCTTGACTCGGGTCAGCCGATAACGGCTTCAGCTGTTCAACTCCTTGGATACCTTTCTTCTTTAGTCGTACTGTGTTTCTATCCAAAACTCCACTAACTATGTCCGAGCAGTCGTACTTGGCCTTCACTGCCGTGTTGCTGTTCAGGTCCTTCGACTTGATCCACACCTTCTGTCCAACGCTGATCCGACACTTCTCTTTATTCTGGGACAGCCGTCTTGGGTTCTGCCCACTTCTTGTGACACAAAGAGTCGTTGGTTCAGTTCTTCGGACGGGGAGGGCCGGCTGCTTCTGCTCCTCCCATTCAGGTCTGCAACCAAATCAAGCAATTTAGTACTCCACTCTTTTCCGTTTGCATTTTTTCCCAACCATGTTTTGACCAGACCAATAGTACTTTCTGCCACCCCATCTGCTTGTGGTGTATAGGGAGGCGAATAGACTCTGACTATTCCCCACCTACGACACCATTCGTCCACCTGGGCGTTTTTGAAATGTGTTCCATTGTCTGTTCTCAACTCTTTTGGGATTCCTAGCCACATGCACCCATCTTCTAGTGTCTTGATCACACTGTTTGCATTGGCTTTTCTCACTGCTTTCAGCCCGACGTGTCCTGACATCGAGTCAACCAGCACAACAAGGTATTTCTCACCCTTTGCGCCACTTATTCCCATGGGGCCAGCTACGTCCATACAAACCGAGCCCCACGGCACAGTACTCCTAATCTTCACTCCATCCGTGCGTCGTCCTCTTCGCCCTGCGTTGTTTTTGTTGCACGGATTACAATCCCGCAGGACCGCACGAATCGTCCGGTCAGGGACCCAGAGTTCCAGCATCTCTAACTTTTTTCGCGTAGGCAGTGGACCCGCGTGGCCTAGTGCTTCATGCACTGCCGACACGACTTGCCTCACGCTCTCATCTGGGACCACTTTTCCGCGAGGGGTCTTGTCCCATTTTTCTGCTCCTACAACTTTTATTCTTCTTTTCTGGACGTATCAATCAACTTCGTTATTACCTCTCCAATAAGCTCCTTCTTTCACATGAGATTTCTGGTGAACCACATCCAGACTCAAATTTAGCCGTAACTCGGCTATCTTTTTCCACACTTCATAGTGGGCCACTAGTTTTCCTTTCGCGCCCTCGAAGCCATTCTCTTCCCAAATGGCTAGATCGAATTTGAGAGCTTGCTCACAATAATGACTATCAGTTATAAGTCTTACGCGTCCAGCGTGATTTTTTTTTTTCTAACAGTCCTTCCAACACTGCCGTGGCCTCTCCTGTTTGCGCGCTGCCGGGTGTCTTTCCTTTGCGGCGGCAACGCTCCACTCCATTTTGCTTCAGAACAAAACCCCAGTGGGCATTCTGCTCTCCTTCCTTTTTTGACCCATCGGTGTAAAGAGTCCATTCATAGGGCTTCTCTTCATCCGCGTTGAGAGGCATCCTGCCTCTATCGACGGGTTTGATCCCACTATGTACTCAGTCCATTTCTGAGGCCACTTCTCTAAGCCTCCTCCATACAATATTACACATGCTGGTTCTTCATGTCGTCTTGGAGAGTCTGGATTAGACCCCTCCTTTCCGGTTCCTTTCATAGGATTTCCAGGTTCGGGATCCAATCTCCTTCCACCGCTAGCCATCCTTTCAATGAGTAGCAGTTTCTCTAGTTGTAGGGTCGAGCTGTCTCCTTTCGAAGCCTTTCCGTGCGCATTCGGAACAGGGTCGATTCAGCTCTTAGTTACTCAGCGGCGCCCTTTGCGTCGCCTCTACTCAGAACACCAATATGAGAACTTTTGCCTCGCTTATTGATGCTCTCAACGGTGGGATGCACTTCTTTTTCTTTTTCTTTTTTCCCCACCAGGTTTTCTACTGACAGGAAATTCTAACAAGGGTACATTCAATTGCAAATTCTAATTCAAACGTTATTGTAGCGAACAGGAAATGACGACTAATCATCAGCCCGAAGCCACTCAGCCTTTCAATTCTTGGGAACCTGTAAGTCACAGAAGGTCTCCAACAGTTAAGAATCATGTACCATACAAGCCTTAGAAGAATTATCTTGGCTGTTTTTCTTCTGCCTGGAGAGTAAGTATAGTTACTACTCCTGGTCAGCCTTTACTGTAGTCTTCAACAGCAGGAAAAAAAAAAAAAAAGAGAAAAGGGCGGAAAGAAGAAAAATCCTTTTGTGAGTTCAGCGGACAAAAATCTGTAATCCTCTGATGCGTCCGGGAACAAAAATCCTTGTAATCCACACAGGTGTCCAAAAACAAAAAAATTTGTAATCGACACAAGTGTCCGGGAACAAAAATGTTGTAATCCACACAGGTGTCCGGGAACAAGAAAATTTGTAATCCACACAGGTGTCCGGGAACAAAAAAATTTGTGGTCCACACAGGTGTCCAGGAACAACAAAAAAAAAAAAAAATTGTAATCCACATAGGTGTCCGGGAACAAAAAAATTTGGAATCCACACAAGTGTCCGGGAACAAAAAAATTTGGAATCCACACAAGTGTCCGGGAACAAAAAAAAAATTTTGTAAGGGAGAAATGAAGGTTTATTATAAAGTTAAATTGAGAAAGAAAAAGGAAAAGGAAGAGGGGAGACAAGTCTTCTCTTTTTATCTTTCAAAATAAAAAGGCCTCTCTTCAGACGGTCTCCTAATTGGTTGCCTTCTCTTTGGCCTTGGCTTTGGCATGAAATCTAAAACATTTGCAGGCTCCTCATCGACTGGTTCATCTTCTGTATTTATACCCAATATCCGTGCCCATGTACCGGCCCCTCTTTCTCTTGCAAGTTCTGCCGCATACTCTGCGTACACTACAAACATTACTTTCAGCACCCCATACAAGTACAAGCTGTGAAGGATCTCCTCCTTACTCATGCTTAAAGTAATGTGCTGAGGGGTGACGGTCACCGTTTACCATGACACAATACAGTTCTAATCCTCCCGTGCTATCAAGGTTCTTTTCTAGGAAACTCTATTCCTTAAAGAGACTGTACTTATGTCACTCAAGGCCGTTCTGACATTTATTTGTATCAGTGAGCGGAATTAAGACAGTTTCTGGGAAGAAAAAACTGAAAAACTCCACACAGGTTCGTTTTGGAGCTGTGATCAAAACAAAAAAATAAATGTTCTTCTATTGTCTTATCTTTATTTTTTTTCCTAAACTTTTAATCACAACCCCCCTCCTACTCGTTGGGCGCCAAAATGTCAAACGCACCTCTTGCAATCAGGTGCCCCAGGCTTCCCAGTAACGGGTTTATTTTAGCCGGGTTCGGAGATTCGTCCGTAATCTAACCACCCGAGTTAAATTAACTCCTCCGGAATCAATCTAATTTCTGTACGACGCCAATCCCTCTCAAGTCACCCGAAGCGCGTGCCGAGTAACTCAATTCGAGGCAGGACTTCGAAGTGACCGCATCGTATTGATGGCTCCCCGCTAATGTTTGAAGTTCTTATTCGTTACGGATATTTTTTAGATGTCTTTGTTAAGACCTCAGGGATTCGTTTGTATAGCGCACCCAAGCACTAGTTTCGCCGAAGTAAATGTTAATATGGGTCCGTTCCACTTGGTCGCTCATGCAGCGAGCCGACCAACTTTTTTATTCGAAGGAGAATCGAATTAATAAAAGCGTGACAATAATAGCATTTAAGAAGAAAATTAATGCACCCTATATGATTAATTCTAACTTCGTATACGTAGATCTAGCACTTGACTGTCGGAGTTCTTCACCCCACTTAATTGCTTCGAAAAAAATAGCGACTTTCTTAAACCGAATAAAAATGTCGTGCTGTATTTAGCTTTGCCCAATAATTAATTTGGAAGGCAAGTCTATTTTTTGATCGTGTCCTATTTAACTTTTGACGCGGCCCGACAAAAAGGGGAACTGGGCCGCGCCCGACGGACAATCGAAATACTTTTATCCTCCACCAACTTCACTGATTTATTTTAATCATCGTCGTTATGTTATTTAGAAGAAGTAAATTTCCAACAATTCACTTTTAACGAAATCCACTCTTCCCTTAAATATTTGCGAAAGTTATTTAGTTCTCCAACTTCCTCGGAGTTACTTTTTCCGCGACCCGTCAAAAAAGGGGAAGCGGGCCTGAGCCTTTCAAATAGTTAAATAACTTTCCGTTCTACACAAA
Source organism: Syngnathus scovelli (assembly GCF_024217435.2). NCBI lineage: Eukaryota > Metazoa > Chordata > Actinopteri > Syngnathiformes > Syngnathidae > Syngnathus > Syngnathus scovelli. Next base: position 446,457 of record NC_090847.1, on the reverse strand, counting down.
ACCAATAATCTGATTTAAACACTTCCTTTAATTTTATTCAGACGAAACAACTTTCGAACAAATCGAAATTCACTCGTGGCTCAGATAACTACGGAAGTTATTTAAGTCTCTAACTTGATCGGAGTTCCTTTTTACGCGGCCCGTCTAAAAGGGGAAGCGGGCCTGAGCCTTCGGTTGCATATTTAGTACAAATCCGCGCACAACGAAGTAAGTAATATACAAAACACATTTATTGAAGAAACATGGAATAGAATTACAAATCTCAATTACTCCAGAAACTGAACAATTTCACTCACTGATACCCGTGTTAATAAAATCATTCAATCCCAGAACAATTCGATTGCAAAACACAGTTCATAAAAAAGGGAAGAGGTAAATACCAGTTGCGTGCTATTTTTGGTGGAAGCAAAGTCGAGTGATCAGTTCGATCTTGCTTCTAAAATCCAAATTAGAGAAACAGGCTGGCCACGAGGAAGCCGGCGGCCCGATGACTATTCCCCCCTCTCGCTAAAATACATAAAAACGGTCATCCTCACCAATTTCTCGTTTAAAGTTGTCCAGTCCAATTTTTAGGAGTAAATCCAAGTTAATTTCAGTCCAGTGATCCTGCGTCTCACACAAAGATCTTTGGGACTTTGGAAAAAATCTTGAAACTCCTCCGGGCCTCTTCACGTATCAGAGCTCTTTTGGGGGGAAAAGCCCTGAAGCTTCTCCAGCAGGACCTTTTATAGACCTCTCCGTCCCCCCCCCTCCCCTTTCTTTTCTCCGGTACTTTCCCTATAGGGTAAGACTGCCCAGTTTTCCCACGCCTATAGCAGGGAACAGGCCAGTTTCCCACGCCTATAGCAGGGAACAGGCCAGTTTCCCACGCCTTGTTATCTGTGGCCTTCAGCCGCTGTTTCCGCCCTGACCACGCAGTACTTTCCACCAAATGCACAGCTAGTGGTAAAACCTTTCACTTCCCCTTTTCACCTTTGACCTACTTTCTGTTACATGAATTGATCGAATTGACAAATAATATTGCTTTAAAGCGGTTACAGAATACATTTTTAGCCAAGCAAAAAAATCAAAAAATAAAAATCACATAATAAACATTTCATTTGTGCTTCTCCAAACAATTTATGTCACGCCACTGAGAAGCCACTATTCTCAGTGACGGGTCTCTTGATCAAATTGACAAATAATATTGCTTAAAGCGGTTACAGAATACATTTTTAGCCAAGCAAAGAAATCAAAAATTAAAAATCACATAATAAAAATTTCATTTGTGCCTCCATGCGTGACTTACACTCTGACACCGTGTTCCTCTTTTCTATTTTAACTGGTCTAGCTTATTCTGGCCCCTCTTTTGGTCTCATGTTTTGGTCTGGCGCCATCTTTTGGACAAATTTGGAATTTTAGCTCTGTCAATTTATCCCTGTGAACAATCCATATTCTACCCTTTGGACCATCTCTACCCCCATGTTACACGACAAGTCGCTGGATCTCTCCATCTTTGATTTTGATCACTCTCATCAGCTCCATTTCATGCTGCCGCAGTAATGTCTCCCTGGTAATGGCTAACTCTTTCTGCTTCTCCTCATGGAGTTTGCTTTTGAGTTCCGTCATGGCGGCGGTGGCACGGTGGTGCTCCGCCCGCAGGTCCTGACTTCTCTCTCTCTCCAGACAGCTGACCTGACATGACTTAGACTTAGACTTAGACAAACTTTATTGTCATCTTGTCTGCACATGGTGCATACAAAACGAAATTCCGTTGCATACGTCTTACAACAAAGTAGTGATATTGCAGTTGAATAGAAGTAACATATCCTATGAAAATATATATATATATATATATATACATATACTATATATATATATATATATATATATATTAAAAATAAGTATAAAGTGCAGCAGTGATAATTATGCAATAGTGCAAGTAGGCAAAACAGTATTCAAGAGTGTGCAGAGGAATGCTAAACCATGTATTAAACTTCTATTTAAAGGGTTTATACAAGTTCAGTAAAGTTGGTAGTGCGAGATAGTGCAAGATAGAGGTCCGTAGTGTCATAAAGTACAGTTCTGTGAATGTGTGATGCAGAGTTCAGTTTAGAGCTCAACAGTTCTAGTGTTCAACAGTCTGATGACAGCAGGGAAAAAGCTGTTGCAGAACCTGGTGGACCTGCAGCGGATGCTGCAAACCTCTTCCCAGAGGGCAGCAGGGAGAACAGTCCATGGTGGGGGTGTGATGGGTCATTGATGATGTTACGGGCACGGGACATGCAGCGCTGAGATGAAATGTCCTGAATGGAGGGAAGAGGAGCCCCTATGATCCTCTCTGCTGTCCTCACCACTCTCCTCACGTTCTTCCAATCGGAGGCGGTGCAGCCTCCACACCACACAGAGAGACAGCTTGTCAGAATGCTCTCTATGGTGCTCCTGTAGAACGTCCTCATGATGGGTGGGGGCAGGTGGGCTCTCCTCATCCTCCGCAGGAAGTACAAGCGCTTCTGTGCCCTCTTGACCAGTGCCGTAGTGTTCATAGTCCAGGTGAGGTCTTCTGTGATCTGGACCCCCAGGAATTTGGTGCTGCTGACCACCTCCACAGCTGAGCTGTTGATGATCAGTGGAGCGTGGTGAGGCTGTTTTTTCCTGAAGTCGACGATGATCTCCTTCATCTTCTCCTCATTCAGGATCAGGCTGTTTTCTCTGCACCAGCCCACCAGCTGCTCCACCTCCTCTCTGTAGTCCAGGTCGTTGTTGTCTCTGATGAGCCCCACCACCGTTGTGTCGTCTGCTGACTTCACGATGTGATTGGTGGTGAACCTGAGGACGCAGTCGTGTGTCATCAGGGTGCACAGCAGGGGGCTCAGGACGCAGCCCTGAAGGGAGCCTGTGCTGAGGGTGATGACATCAGAGGTGTTCTGTCCGACCCGGACTGACTGAGGTCTGTTGGTGAGGAAGTCTAGCAGCCAGTTGCGAAGGGGGGTGTTGAAGCCCAGGTGTTCCAATTTTCCTACCAGATGCTGTGGGATGATGGTGTTAAACGCTGAGCTGAAGTCCAGGAACAGCCTCCGCACATGGGTGTTCTTCTCCTCCAGGTGAGCCAGGCTCAGGTGAAGAACGGAGGAGATGGCTTCCTGAGTGGAGCGGTTTTGCCGGTCGGCAAACTGGAACGGGTCAAATAATAGGGGGAGTCTGGAAACGATGTGACCTTTAAGCAGCCTTTCGAAGCACTTCATCATAACCGGAGTCAGTGCAACAGGCCGGTAATCATTAAATGAGGTGATTTGAGGTTTCTTCGGCACCGGAATGATGGAGGCAGTCTTAAAGCACGCCGGCACTGTGGCTTGGCCCAGCGAGGTGTTAAAAATGTCTGTGATGACCCCAGCCAGATGACTTGCACATTCCCTGAACACACGCCCAGGAATGTTGTCCGGGCCAGGGGCCTTACAGGGGTTGACTCTCCTCAGGGTCTTCAACACATCGGCGGAGTCAAGGCAGAGTACCTCCTCTTCCTGATGGGGGACAGTTTTAACTGCTGGAGTGCCGTTTAGTGCCTCGAACCTCCCAAAGAAGTTATTTAGACCATTTAGAAAGTCAGCATCAACTACACCCACCGGGGGGGGGGAGGGTGAGTTGTCGTCTGTAATCGCCCGTATGCCTTGCCACATACTCCTGATGTTTTTGACGTCGTGGAAACGATCCTGAAATTTTCGACTGCGGTCTCGCTTCACTATTCTGATGGCACGGTTCAAGTTGGCTCTCGCTGTCCTCAGTGTCTCCTTGTCGCCAGACTTGAAGGCAGAGTTCCGCGCTCGTAGCGTTTGACGTACCTCCTCAGTCATCCAGGGTCGTTGGTTGCCCCGGGTGATGATATTCTTAGTGGTGCTGACGTCCTCGGTGCATTTGTTGATGTAGGCTGACACAGTCATGGCACACGCATGTCTAATCTACATCGGGAAAACTGGGAGGGAGGGAGGCAGGCAGGGAGGCAGGCAGGGAGGCAGGCAGGGAGGCAGGCAGGGAGGCAGGCAGTGTCTGTCTGTTGAGGTTTTCACCTTGTTCTTCTCCTGCTGAAGTTCTAACTGGACGTCCATCAGTTTGGTTCTCAGCTCGTCATTGGCGGCCTGAAGGGCGTCCGTTCGCTCCGCCTTGGCCCGCCCTGCCGGAGCTCGTTTGGACATCTCTTACTCGAGTCTCGCCCGGTCGTCAGTCAGAGATCACAACATTTGTACCTGGAGAGCACAAACGCAGCGCTGTTTTCCACTGGCTTCGAACTCAACTTCAATCGGTACCGTAACTTACAACATCATAAACATAGAACTAGCTTGACTTATTCATTGAATAAATGCATTTGGTTCTTCAAAACTGCATCACGCAACATAGCGTGACCGAGACGGCCGTTATCCACCTGCGTGAAGTTATTTGGTGAAATGAATGAGATGTTTAAGACACCATCGTTCTGTCTCTATGTAGATGAAGGGAAATAATCGATTGCTGAAGGTCCAAAGGTGTTGTGATAAACAAATAAACATATTAGTGATTAGTGACATATTTGTGATAAACATATTAGGCAGGATAATCACATATGTTAACGTGACTGCCCACACTGTATTTATTTATGGTTATTTGTTAAATCGAGTACTGTTAGACATGAAATAGGAAGTGTTTAACATAAATGGAAGACGAAAGGGGTACTCACCATTGTAGCTCCTGCTGGTCAATGATACGAGCCTCTTCTTGCAGTGGAAAACATACAGCCAACAAACACCGTGGAACCTAAAGGAATGAAATTAAACATTAACATTTAGCCTAAACCAACATTCACAGATACAACGCAACGCAAACTACACAAACGTAAATCTTTTTAAACACAATGAGTTGTACTTACCATGTACGCTCTAGACGGTCCACTTGCAAGCAGAAAATAAAGATATTTCTGTTGATAATCGTCGTGTTTGTATCCGGTGTCTCGCTCAAGGCCATTGCGCCCACAGATTTGAATTTTGGCGAGAGTTCAGCCTATTGACGTCATATCCGCGGTGTAATACCCGCATATCTGAAACGGCAAAGTTAAGAGTAGAGTTAAATAAAGTTTTTAGTCAACGCAATAATTTACAACCGTTGACCAGTCGAAATAATCGTCGAAATTTGGCGTCTGTGGCTGGAAGCAGACGCCGAGTTCGACATTCCTCCCAAACGCCACACTCCCTCGCTTTTCAGGGCTAAAAAAAAACAGTTGTAATTACCTTGTACGCTCTAGACGGTCAAGTTGCAAGCTGAAAACAAAAATATTTGCCTTGTAAGTCATCGTGTTACTAACCGCTGTGTCTTGTTTACCAGAATTGCCGCTTTCCTACTTCCTGTTGCAAGCCACGCCCACGGATTATAATTTTGCCGTGAGTTCCGCCTATTGACGTCATGTCCGCGTCACATGACTGCGACGTAATATTATCTAAAACTGTTTGTGCGGTATTGTGTTGTTCTGTGCGGTATTGTGTTATTCTGTGCGGCGTCGTGTTGTTCTGTGCGGCGTCGTGTTGTTCTGTGCGGCGTCGTGTTGTTCAGTGCGGCGTGGTGTTGTTCAGTGCGGCATGGTGTTGTTCAGTGCGGCATGGTGTTGTTCAGTGCGGCATGGTGTTGTTCAGTGCGGCATAATGTTGTTCAGTGCGGCATAATGTTGTTCAGTGCGGCATGGTGTTGTTCAGTGCGGCATGGTGTTGTTCAGTGCGGCATGGTGTTGTTCAGTGCGGCATAATGTTGTTCATTAAGCCATAATGTTGTTCAGTGCGGCATGGTGTTGTTCAGTGCGGGATGGTGTTGTTCAGTGCAGGATGGTGTTGTTCAGTGCGGCATGGTGTTGTTCAATGCGGCATGGTGTTGTTCAGTGCGGGATGGTGTTGTTCAGTGCAGGATGGTGTTGTTCAGTGCGGCATGGTGTTGTTCAATGCGGCATGGTGTTGTTCAATGCGGCATGGTGTTGTTCAGTGCGGCATGGTGTTGTTCAGTGCGGCATGGTGTTGTTCAGTGCAGCGTAATGTTGTTCAGTGCGGCATGGTGTTGTTCAGTGCGGAATGGTGTTGTTCAGTGCGGCATGGTGTTGTTCAGTGCGGGATGGTGTTGTTCAGTGCGGCATGGTGTTGCTCAGTGCGGCATGGTGTTGTTCAGTGCGGGATGGTGTTGTTCAGTGCGGCATGGTGTTGTTCAGTGCGGCATGGTGTTGTTCAGTGCGGCATGGTGTTGTTCAGTGCGGCATAATGTTGTTCAGTGCGCCATAATGTTGTTCAGTGCGGCATAGTGTTGTTCAGTGCGGGATGGTGTTGTTCAGTGCAGGATGGTGTTGTTCAGTGCGGCATGGTGTTGTTCAATGCGGGATCGTGTTGTTCAGTGCGGCATGGTGTTGTTCAGTGCGGCATGGTGTTGTTCAGTGCGGCATGGTGTTGTTCAGTGCGGCATGGTGTTGTTCAGTGCGGCATAATGTTGTTCAGTGCGGCATAATGTTGTTCAGTGCGGCATAATGTTGTTCAGTGCGGCATAATGTTGTTCAGTGCGGCATAATGTTGTTCAGTGCGGCATAATGTTGTTCAGTGCGGGATGGTGTTGTTCATTGCGGCATGGTGTTGTTCAGTGCGGCATGGTGTTGTTCAGTGCGGCATGGTGTTGTTCAGTGCGGGATGGTGTTGTTCAGTGCAGGATGGTGTTGTTCAGTGCGGCATGGTGTTGTTCAATGCGGCATGGTGTTGTTCAGTTCGGGATGGTGTTGTTCAGTGCGGCATGGTGTTGTTCAGTGCGGCATAATGTTTTTCAGTGCGGCATGTTGTTGTTCAGTGCGGCATGGTGTTGTTCAGTGCAGCATAATGTTGTTCAGTGCGGCATGGTGTTGTTCAGTGCGGAATGGTGTTGTTCAGTGCGGCATGGTGTTGTTCAGTGCGGCATGGTGTTGTTCAGTGCGGCATGGTGTTGTTCAGTGCGGCATGGTGTTGTTCAGTGCGGCATGGTGTTGTTCAGTGCGGGATGGTGTTCAATGCGGGATCGTGTTGTTCAGTGCGGCATGGTGTTGTTCAGTGCGGCATGGTGTTGTTCAGTGCGGCATGGTGTTGTTCATTTCGGCATAATGTTGTTCAGTGCGGCATAATGTTGTTTAGTGCGGCATGGTGTTGTTCAGTGCGGGATGGTGTTGTTCAGTGCGGGATGGTGTTGTTCAGTGCGTTATAATGTTGTTCAGTGCGGCATGGTGTTGTTCAGTGCGGCATGGTGTTGTTCAGTGCGGCATGGTGTTGTTCAGTGCGGCATAATGTTGTTCAGTGCGGCATAATGTTGTTCAGTGCGGGATGGTGTTGTTCAGTGCGGGATGGTGTTGTTCAGTGCGGGATGGTGTTGTTCAGTGCGGCATGGTGTTCAATGCGGAATGGTGTTGTTCAGTGCAGGATGGTGTTGTTCAGTGCGGCATGGTGTTGTTCAGTGCGGCATAATGTTGTTCAGTGCGGCATGGTGTTGTTCAGTGCGGCATGGTGTTGTTCAGTGCGGCATGGTGTTGTTCAGTGCGGCATGGTGTTGTTCAGTGCGGCATGGTGTTGTTCAGTGCGGCATGGTGTTGTTCAGTGCGGCATAATGTTCAGTGAGGCATAATGTTGTTCAGTGCGGCATAATGTTGTTCAGTGCGGCATGGTGTTGTTCAGTGCGGGATGGTGTTGTTCAGTGCAGGATGGTGTTGTTCAGTGCGGCATGGTGTTCAGTGCGGGATGGTGTCTTTCAGTGCGGCATGGTGTCGTTCAGTGCGGCATGGTGTCTTTCAGTGCGGCATGGTGTCGTTCAGTGAGGCATGGTGTTGTTCAGTGCGGCATGGTGTTGTTTAGTGCGGCATGGTGTTGTTCAGTGCGGGATGGTGTTGTTCAGTGTGGCATGGTGTTCAGTGCGGCATGGTGTTGTTCAGTGCGGTATCGTGTTGTTCAGTGCGGTATCGTGTTTCTCAGTGCGGTATCGTGTTGTTCAGTGCAGTATCGTTGTGTTGTTCGTATTGTGTTGTGTTGTTCGTAATGTGTTGTGTTGTTCGTATTGTGTTGTGTTGTTCGTATTGTGTTGTGTTGTTCGTATTGTGTTGTGTTGTTCATATTGTGTTGTTCATATTGTGTTGAGTTGTTCGTATTGTGTTGTGTTGTTCGTATTGTGTTGCCTTTAACACTTAGCCTCTAACACTTAGCCTCTAACACTTAGCCTCTAGCATCTAGAAGGTAAATAAATAGGAAGGAAGGACTCACCGGTGACGTCTTCGCCCACGTCCAAGCGTTGTACTTTGTATTTTCATCCTTCTGAAAGTGGAAAACATAGCCAAAAAAAAACACTGTGGAACCTAAACGAATGAAAGAAAACTATCAGTTGGCCACAACCAACATTCACAGATACAACACAATGTGACGTGCGGGGTTGAGGTTAAAGGTTGAGTGAAGGGCCCTCGTTTTAAACTACTTTTTTGAAAAGGATTGGGAACAAGTAAGACGTATTTAATTTATTTAATGGGAAGTAGTAAGAGCTATTGAATTTAATCTATGTATTATATTCTATTGTATTGTATTCTGTTGGATTGTATTCACACTAACCCCACTAAAACTTCAGCCCACAAAAACTCGCCTCTGGCGCCTAGCCTCTGGCACTTAGCCTCTAACACTTAGCCTTTAACACTTAGCCTTTAACACTTAGCCTTTAACACTTAGCCTTTAACACTTAGCCTTTAACACTTAGCCTAGAAGGTGAATAAATAGGGTTAAAGGTTGAGTGAAGGGCCCTCGTTTTAAACTACTGTTTTGAAAAGGAGTGGGAACAAGTAAGACGTATTTAATTTATTTAATGGGAAGTAGTAAGACTTATTAAATTTATTTAATCTACTTTTCTTCCCAGGCAAAATTTGATGTGCTGCAATTCCAAATTTCCAAAGTGAATGAAGGAATGAAGTCCTTTAAATTATGATTTTGTATAAATACTAGGCATTAACACAAAATCGACGGCACAAAATGGGCAGACTTTACTTGTTTGAAAAGGACTGGTTACAAGACAGACTTTTTTAATTTATTTAATGGGAAGAAGACTTAGTTTAATTGATCTATTTTTGTTCCCTGGCAAAATTCGATTTGCTGCAATTCCAAATTTCCAAAGTGAATGAAGGCAAGAAGTCGTTTAAATTATGATTTTGTTTAAATACTAGGCATGGACACAAAATCTACGGCACAAAATGGGCAGACTTTACTTGTTTGAAGAGGACTGGTTACAAGACAGACTTTTCTGATTTATTTATTGGGAAGAAGACTTATTTAGTTTATTTAATCTATTTTTGTTCCCTGGCAAAATTGGATTTGCTGAAACTGTATTTTGCCAAATCTTGCCTTGAGACCTGATAGGAAGTATTAAACGCTTAGTTAAATCAATACAAGTTGGTAGTAAGAGCGAGTAATGTTGGTTGAACCGATGAATGAAGGTTGAAAGCAATTTAAATTATGACTTTGTATAAATACTAGATATTAACAGAACATCTACTGCGCGAAATGGGCAGAGTTTACTTGTTTGAGAAGGAGTGGCTTATTCAAAACTAAGATTTATTTAATCTGTTTGTTCCCAGGCAAAATTGGATGTGATGCAATTCCAAATTTCACCACATGACGGTGCCCAATTTCGACTTCATAGGACATATTAAACACTTAGCTTGTTATTATGTTCAAGGTAATCAGATTTGTTTATTATTCTAATGGCCTCTTCAAAACTATTCTGGATTACTACTTTGGATCTATTCTACATTACTTGGCAACAACATACTCTGTAACAGATTAGGCAGTATAATCATATATGTTAACTTGAGAGTGCCCACACTCAATCTACTTATCGTGATGTGTTAAATCAATTACTGTTAGACATTATTTGTCTGATAATCTACCAAATCTTTGAATTGAAGAATTTGTGATTTAATTAATAGCTTGTTGTTATGTTCAGGGTAATCAGACTTGTATATAATTCTAATGGCCTTCTTTTGAAAACTATTCTGAATTACAACTTTGGATCTTATATTACTTTGCAACAATCTACTCGGTGACAGATTAGGCAGTATAATCACATATGTTAACTTCAGTGCCCACACTGTATTTATTTATGGTTATTTGTTAAATCAAGTACTGTTAGACATGAAATAGGAAGTGTTTAACATAAATGTAATGGCTACTCACCATTGTAGCTCGCTCCTGGTCAATGATACGAGCCTCTTCTTGCAGTGGAAAACTTGCAGCCAACAAACACCGTGGAACCTAAAGGAATGAAATTAAACATTAACATTTCGCCTCGACCAATTTTCACACGTACAACGCAACGCGGCTACACTTCTGCTATTACAAACGTAAATCTCCTTAAACACAATGAGTGTTACTTACCGTGTACGCTCTAGACGGTCCAGTTGCAAGCAGAAAATAAAGATATTTCTGTTGATAATCGTCGCTGCTCAGTGGCTCACGGCCATCGCGCCAACAGATTTGAATTTTGGCGGAGGTTCCGGCAATTACGTCATATCCGCGGCACATGACTGCGACGTAATACCCGCTTATCTGAAACGGCAGTTAAAAGTAGAGTTACATCAAGTTTTCTTGGAACCTAAACGAATGAAAGAAAACTATCATTTGGCCACAACCAACATTCACAGATACAACACAACGTGCGGGGTTGAGGTTAAAGATTGAGTGAAGGGCCCTCATTTTAAACTACTGTTTTGAAAAGGAGTGGAAACAAGTAAGACGTATTTAATTTATTTAATGGGAAGTAGTAAGACTTATTAAATTTATTTAATCTACTTTTCTTCCCAGGCAAAATTTGATGTGCTGCAATTCCAAATTTCCAAAGTGAATGAAGGAATGAAGTCCTTTAAATTATGATTTTGTATAAATACTAGGCATAAACACAAAATCGACGGCACAAAATGGGCAGACTTTACTTGTTTGAAAAGGACTGGTTACAAGACAGACTTTTTAAATTTATTTAATGGGAAGAAGACTTATTTAGTTTAATTGATCTATTTTTGTTCCCTGGCAAAATTCGATTTGCTGCAATTCCAAATTTCCAAAGTGAATGAAGGAAAGAAGTCGTTTAAATTATGATTTTGTTTAAATACTAGGCATAGACACAAAATCTACGGCACAAAATGGGCAGACTTTACTTGTTTGAAGAGGACTGGTTACAAGACAGACTTTTCTGATTTATTTAATGGGAAGAGGACTTATTTAGTTTATTTAATCTATTTTTGTTCCCTGGCAAAATTGGATTTGCTGAAATTGTATTTTGCCAAATCTCGATTTGAGACCTGATAGGAAGTATTAAACGCTTAGTTAAATCAATACAAGTTGGTAATAAGAGCGAGTAATGTTGGTTGAACCGATGAATGAAGGTTGAAAGCAATTTAAATTATGACTTTGTATAAATACTAGATATTAACAGAACATCTACTGCGCAAAATGGGCAGAGTTTACTTGTTTGAGAAGGAGTGGTTTATTCAAAACTAAGATTTATGTAATCTGTTTGTTCCCAGGCAAAATTGGATGTGATGCAATTCCAAATTTCACCACATGATGGTGCCCAATTTTGACTTCATAGGACATATTAAACACTTAGCTTGTTATTATGTTCAAGGTAATCAGATTTGTTTATCATTCTAATGGCCTCTTCAAAACTATTCTGGATTACTACTTTGGATCTATTCTACATTACTTGGCAACAACATACTCTGTAACAGATTAGGCAGTATAATCACATATGTTAACTTGAGATTGCCCACACTCAATCTACTTATCGTGATGTGTTAAATCAATTACTGTTAGACATTATTTGTCTGATAATCTACCAAATCTTTGAATTGAAGAATTTGTGATTTAATTAATAGCTTGTTCAGGGTAATCAGACTTGTATATAATTCTAATGGCCTTCTTTTGAAAACTATTCTGAATTACAACTTTGGATCTTATATTACTTTGCAACAATCTACTCGGTGACAGATTAGGCAGTATAATCACATATGTTAACATCAGTGCCCACACTGTATTTATTTATGGTTATTTGTTAAATCAAGTACTGTTAGACATGAAATAGGAAGTGTTTAACATAAATGTTATGGCTACTCACCATTGTAGCTCGCTCCTGGTCAATGATACGAGCCTCTTCTTGCAGTGGAAAACTTGCAGCCAACAAACACCGTGGAACCTAAAGGAATGAAATTAAACATTAACATTTCGCCTCGACCAATTTTCACACGTACAACGCAACGCGGCTACACTTCTGCTATTACAAACGTAAATCTCCTTAAACACAATGAGTGTTACTTACCGTGTACGCTCTAGGCAAAATTGGATGTGATGCAATTCCAAATCTATCTGAAACGGCAGTTAAAAGTAGAGTTACATCAAGTTTTCTTTTTTAATCAACACAATCATTTACAACCGTTGACCAGAAAGAATCGTCGAAATTCGACGTCCCCCACAAACGCCACGCTCACTCGCTTTTCAGGGCAACAAAAGTACTTCTTTTTAAAAACGATGAGTTGTACTTACCGTGTACGCTCTGGACGGTCCAGTTGCAAGCAGAAAATAAAAATATTTCTCTTGTTAGTCGTATGTTACCATCCGCTGTGTCTTTGTCAACATCGCCGCCGTTTTCCTACTTCCTGCTGCGAGCCACGCCCACGGATTTAAATTTGGGCGGAAGCTCTTTCCATTGGCGTCGTTTTCGCGTATAGCAAATCCGATTGGTTGGGAAGGGGGCACGGTTATGCAGCCGAGGGGTCCTGTGATCGGTGGGATGTAAAGTAGGCGTCGACGTCACGTCCGCGTCACGTGACCACGACGTGGCAGACGTCATATAGCAACCGCTGTTTTGTTTAGTAGACTTACAGTTGTTATGCATTGACATAATGGCGCACACACCAAATAGATTTAAATAAATTAAATAATTCTTCTGCCCACTCTCTTTTAAACAAGTTAACTCTCCCCGCGGATTTGAATTCCGGCGAAAGTTACGCCCATCGACGTCACGTATGTCACGTGACCACGACGTGGCAGATGTCATATAGCAACCGCTGTTTTGTTTAGTAGATTTACAGTTGTTATGCATTGGCATAATGGTGTGCACTCAAAATAGATTTAAATAAATTAAATATTTCTTCTGCCCACTCCCTTTTAAACAAGTTAACTCTGCCCACGTCCATTGACGTCTTGTCTGCGTCACGTGACCACGACGTAGCGACGTCATATAGTAACCGCTGTTTTGATCAGTAGACTTACAGTTATTATGCGTTGACATAATGGCGCACTGGTTAGCATGGCCACCTCTTAAGCATGATGTTGCGGGTTCGACGCCTGATCAATGTTAGCATGGAGTGAGCTGAAGTGCATGGCGCTGAAGATTTGAATCTTTGAAATGCGCTGAGGTGTGACATATCAGGCAGAATGGTTTGCCATCACGTTCAACAAAAAATAGAAACTTTCCCACTCTGATTAAAACGTCCTGTGTTCATCTACGTATTTTCGTTTTGCTGTGCATCTTTTCCCTGCCATTTCGAGAGCCCAATTGACACTCATAGTTTAAAGAAATGTGTTTGCCCATCCTACTTTGTGGAATTTCACCACATGCGCTTTTGACCAAAATACCAAATTGAACTCAAGTGAAGCCAACATGCACAGAATTGTTGGGGCACATTGCCGGAGTTCCCCTTGGCTGATGTCGCGTGTCTGTCTACCTTCTCACTTTCAATGTCCAACATCTTCTGTTGAAGTGCTGACTTGGTCACTTTGATGTATTCTAACCACTGAGGAAAGGCTGCTGTCACATAAGCAGAATGCGAGAGCGTGCGTGGACGTGCGCGTTACCTTCTCGGCTAGGGTGAGAAGGGTCCTGGCGTGAATCACGACCACCTGCTCCTCGTTGGTGAGATTCTGCAAGAGCCCAAAGGCACAGCGTCAACAAGCTTCTTTCAGCGCAAAGCCTTCCAAAAGTCACATTTGAGCCGCCGAGTCTCGTGGAGTGCGAACATAAGGAGTTCGACATACACTTACGGCGTTATAGCCCAGGATGTCCAGCTTCTTCATCAGATCACTGATGACGATGTCCGGGGGAAAGGCGCAAGAAGCAATGTAAGGTGTTCTGGGACCTCGGGTTAAGGTTAGGGTTGCGAGGGACGCCTTACGTACGCTCACGCCCTCGGCCTCGCAGTAGATCTGCAAAGGGCTGAGGCCGTCTGGGAAACGGACTTGCAGAAACTTCAAGACGGGGGAGCGCCACTCCCTCTCCTGAAAGGCAGAGGCATGCATCCGTCCGTCCGTCCGTCCGTCACATCTCTGGCCTCAACACGCTTGTGCGAGTCTTCCCACCTCCAGCTCCAGGATGCGGAACTCAAGCAGTTCGTTTTGGTCTCGGATATCCTGGATGTGCTCTTTCAGACGCGCTTCTTCCGCCTCCATCCGCCTGACCTGAAAAGACAGTCAGACCTCATCTGCGGGGCTTCCCGACAGGTGTGACGCCAAGCGACTCCGCCCAGCGCCTTTCTTTCCGTCACCTTTTCGGCCAACTGCTGATTGCTCTGACGCAGCAGCTGCTTCTCCTCCACCCACTTGACATTCGAGAAGAGACAAACGCGTGGACAGCTTTGGAATGTTGTGTCATTTTCATCCACAAATTCTTTGGTTGACTGGAAAATGACATTTGCTTTTCTCCGCATTTTCCCAGCCACGTTCGGGGGGGGGGGGGTTGGTCCAGTAATGCCAGACGGATGAGTGACTGAAGAATGTAGCTATTTTGTCTGAGAAAAAGGTGTGCTCATTGATGAGCTTACCTGTCCTTGTTGCTTCAGCGCTGACTCCAGATCTGCTACTCTGCTTTGATAGTGACCCATTTCTACCATCAGCTTTTCTCTGGTCTGAAAGGAGGAGGAGGGAGGCTCCTCCTCCTCCTTTCAGACCAGAGAACACCCGAGGCTGGGTGAGAACGGGGAGGCTGCGACCCGGCCGGGGGTTGCGGGAAGGGGCGCCACCTTGATCTCCTTCTCGGCGTCGTAGTCCCCTTCGCTGGTCTGGGCTAGCAGAGCGTAGGCTCGTTGCAGCGCTTGATATTCTTGCGTCAGCTGGCGGTAGCGAAGCTCCGCCTCTTCATGCACACACCAATGCAACACAGCACTAGTACCAGAATCAGTCAGACCGGCGACAAAGCACCCGCGACGCAAAGACGAGTCCGATTCCAGGCTGAAGAGGAATGTTTGGTGCCAATACGCTGGCAGAAATGGCGGGCTACCTCTTCGGGTTTCGTGTCGGGGGTTCTGTCGGTGTGAAAAGACAAGGACGATCCGTCCGGGTCCACCAACACGTCTTCGTCGTAGCCGTAAAATGTTTCGATGACCTGCGGGCGCGGAAGCAAACATCTCTCTGAACAAACTGAAGCGACACCTCACGATGAATCGACGAGAGGAACTATAGCGAGAAAAAGGCCATTTCATCTTGCGCAACACCAAGCAGCCGCAAACAAACAGACTCACCTTGCAGGACCTCACGCTTTGTTCCTCCTCAGAGATTCTCGACGTCGGTATCGTAGCAGCAAATCTCTCTCCTGTCGACACAAATAATCCGCCTTTGAGATTCTTTGGATGCAAAGGGAACGAACGGCTCCGGCGCAGAAACAAACGCGACTCACAATGACATTTCTGACATGAGCTCCTGTCTCCAGAGCCTGAAAAACACGTCACCGGCGATGATTGGAGGGACGCTCGTCTTTTCCAAAAGTGACAACTACAGGGTGTGTCAGGGTTTTCCAGATTATCTTTATCGTATCATTGTGTTGCTTTGACTTTGACTGCGACCTGTAATAAATAATATTATTTATCCCTTATTTATCCCTATCGCTTATCCCTTCCTACACAAAGTCGTAAAACACCCCTTGCTATGTTTTGACTAGAGGTCAAGGGCTTCCTCTATTCAATCCACTCTTACACCCACCCTGTTTCTCTTAATTAAAATGCTCGTGCAGGAGCCGAGAGTCAGACTTCATTCGTACAACGGATGGACTCTCCACCTGCAGGTGTCCAAAAGAACTTACTTGTCTCCCGTGTGGTTCTTGCAAAATAAGTTGGAGCGAGCGCAACTCTAACAGGGTGCATTTTGCCACTAGCTGCCTACGGACAATGACGTCGCGCTCGCGGCTCATGGTTGACGGGCTGAGCAGCCGGGCAAGTCCGTCGTTTTCAGCGCACAGCGAGTGGCAAAGGCGCTGACAAAACGGGAGCTTTGAGCTGCTGAAAACGGCAAAACAAGTCTAAAGCGTGTTCAAACGCGTGCGCACAATGCTCCTGCTTGAAAGGTCGGAATTTAAGGGGCCGATTTTTTGGATGGCGGCCGCCGGCCAAGCTTTGGACGGAAAAGGTTTCCTGGCGACAGCGAGCGAGCGCGGCGCTGCCGTACGTGCACCGAGTCGCCTGCCTGAAGACCTTGGACAAGTCGTCGATGATGTGCCGCTGCTCCACAACTTGAAGGAACTCCATTTCACCGTCCTGCTGGCCGCAACCGCGGTCCAGGTCATTGAGCGAACTAGGCCTTCTCTGTGGAACACAAATGCAGTGGACTCTGTTGGCACGCCGCCGTTGTCCGCGTCGACTTACCAAGCTTGCCATCTCCTCGTTCTCCTGGGTGACAAAGCGCACTTTGTTTTCAAGGCGACACAGCACCAGCGAGAGTTCTTCATTCTTCCTGCTCAGGCGTTTGTTTTTGTACAGGAGTGGCAGAAACTGGCTTTCTGTTTCTCTCAGTCGCTTAAGCTGCAAGCATGAAGTGCGGGATGCGAAAGACGCACAACACGCGGGCCAGAACGTATCCATTCCTTTTGCATCGGTTTGAACGGAATCGTGGCTTTGGCTCCCAATAAAAGACATCTACCAGGCAACCGACTCGCCGCGCCGCTCAACTAATAAGCAAGCACAATGGGTGCCTCGCTGGATGGCGCGCATCAAACGTAGCGCAAACCTTCAAGCGTGCCGTCAATAAATTACCAGTTCATTGCGCTCTTCAGAAAGCAGGGCGTTTCGATCCTCCAGTTTCCTGATGACTGCGCTGAGCTCAGCGATTTTCAGATGAAACCGTCGCGTGTCCCGATCCTCCTGAGACTGAAAACGCCCCGCAACACACACACACAAGCACTCGTTCAAAGTTCAAAACTGTTTTTGTGCTACCTTCCTCCAGCAACGAACTAAGTCATGCGTACTGCAAGTGTGTGATGAGGTGGCTTACGCAATGAAGAGGATTGCTAGTAGCGGCGTTGACCCCACTTCCAGGGTAGTTTAGGCCCGCCCTTTGGGAATCCCTCAGGGCAGCGATCTGCTGCTCGGCAGCCTGAGTCTGCAGCTGAAGGCGGTGGACGTGGCCAGCCCCAGGGCTTCATCCAAAACACTAACCGCTCTGTCTTTCAGCTTGATCTCATCCGTCTGGATGTACAAACGGGGAGCGCTCAGGCAGGCGGGCAAACTCATTTGCCAGAATTGTGACAAAAACAAAGAGAGCAACCGGCCAATTTTTTTCTTGAATCGACTAGAACACCTTTGCTGTGACAAAAGCGAAGCGAGCAACCGGACATTTTCTTCTTGTGAAATAGAATAGAATAGAATGCCTTAGGTGTCATTGCACTGCAGGTATACAACGAAATTGGGAACATAGCCACGCACCGCGCATCTGATCAGTCCTACCAGTCGGCGGATCTCCCTCTCGCAGTCTCTCTTGGTTCGGCTCAGCTCCTCCCGATGCTGGTGATGAGCCGATCGGAGCTCGGCCGCTCGGGACTGCCAGGCCTGCTGGGCCGCTGCCAGGGCTTCTTCCGCGCTCCTGGTGGAGGCGACACCGCTCGGTCTCCCGACACCGCCGCGTCTCCTCCACCTCCGCCAGCAAAGCGCCCCCCCTCCTCACCTGAGCAGACATTGCGCCACACCGGGCCGTTGAGACCGCAACGGAGCGCCGCGACGCTTACTGGGGACAAGCTACACAATACGGTAGCGGCCGCATCGAAGCCCGACGTGGCGTGCGGATAGTCAGACACGGATAGAGCGGATCACCTTGTCCATGGAGCCGTCCCTCAGGCTGAGGACCAAGGCATTCAGTCGCTGGATCTCTCCATCTTTGATTTTGATCACTCTCATCAGCTCCATTTCATGCTGCCGCAGTAATGTCTCCCTGGTAATGGCTAACTCTTTCTGCTTCTCCTCATGGAGTTTGCTTTTGAGTTCCGTCATGGCGGCGGTGGCACGGTGGTGCTCCGCCCGCAGGTCCTGACTTCTCTCTCTCTCCAGACAGCTGACCTGACATGACTTAGACTTAGACTTAGACAAACTTTATTGTCATCTTGTCTGCACATGGTGCATACAAAACGAAATTCCGTTGCATACGTCTTACAACAAAGTAGTGATATTGCAGTTGAATAGAAGTAACATATCCTATGAAAATATATATATATACATATACTATATATATATATATATTAAAAATAAGTATAAAGTGCAGCAGTGATAATTATGCAATAGTGCAAGTAGGCAAAACAGTATTCAAGAGTGTGCAGAGGAATGCTAAACCATGTATTAAACTTCTATTTAAAGGGTTTATACAAGTTCAGTAAAGTTGGTAGTGCGAGATAGTGCAAGATAGAGGTCCGTAGTGTCATAAAGTACAGTTCTGTGAATGTGTGATGCAGAGTTCAGTTTAGAGCTCAACAGTTCTAGTGTTCAACAGTCTGATGACAGCAGGGAAAAAGCTGTTGCAGAACCTGGTGGACCTGCAGCGGATGCTGCAAACCTCTTCCCAGAGGGCAGCAGGGAGAACAGTCCATGGTGGGGGTGTGATGGGTCATTGATGATGTTACGGGCACGGGACATGCAGCGCTGAGATGAAATGTCCTGAATGGAGGGAAGAGGAGCCCCTATGATCCTCTCTGCTGTCCTCACCACTCTCCTCACGTTCTTCCAATCGGAGGCGGTGCAGCCTCCACACCACACAGAGAGACAGCTTGTCAGAATGCTCTCTATGGTGCTCCTGTAGAACGTCCTCATGATGGGTGGGGGCAGGTGGGCTCTCCTCATCCTCCGCAGGAAGTACAAGCGCTTCTGTGCCCTCTTGACCAGTGCCGTAGTGTTCATAGTCCAGGTGAGGTCTTCTGTGATGTGGACCCCCAGGAATTTGGTGCTGCTGACCACCTCCACAGCTGAGCTGTTGATGATCAGTGGAGCGTGGTGAGGCTGTTTTTTCCTGAAGTCGACGATGATCTCCTTCATCTTCTCCTCATTCAGGATCAGGCTGTTTTCTCTGCACCAGCCCACCAGCTGCTCCACCTCCTCTCTGTAGTCCAGGTCGTTGTTGTCTCTGATGAGCCCCACCACCGTTGTGTCGTCTGCTGACTTCACGATGTGATTGGTGGTGAACCTGAGGACGCAGTCGTGTGTCATCAGGGTGCACAGCAGGGGGCTCAGGACGCAGCCCTGAAGGGAGCCTGTGCTGAGGGTGATGACATCAGAGGTGTTCTGTCCGACCCGGACTGACTGAGGTCTGTTGGTGAGGAAGTCTAGCAGCCAGTTGCGAAGGGGGGTGTTGAAGCCCAGGTGTTCCAATTTTCCTACCAGATGCTGTGGGATGATGGTGTTAAACGCTGAGCTGAAGTCCAGGAACAGCCTCCGCACATGGGTGTTCTTCTCCTCCAGGTGAGCCAGGCTCAGGTGAAGAACGGAGGAGATGGCTTCCTGAGTGGAGCGGTTTTGCCGGTCGGCAAACTGGAACGGGTCAAATAATAGGGGGAGTCTGGAAACGATGTGACCTTTAAGCAGCCTTTCGAAGCACTTCATCATAACCGGAGTCAGTGCAACAGGCCGGTAATCATTAAATGAGGTGATTTGAGGTTTCTTCGGCACCGGAATGATGGAGGCAGTCTTAAAGCACGCCGGCACTGTGGCTTGGCCCAGCGAGGTGTTAAAAATGTCTGTGATGACCCCAGCCAGATGACTTGCACATTCCCTGAACACACGCCCAGGAATGTTGTCCGGGCCAGGGGCCTTACAGGGGTTGACTCTCCTCAGGGTCTTCAACACATCGGCGGAGTCAAGGCAGAGTACCTCCTCTTCCTGATGGGGGACAGTTTTAACTGCTGGAGTGCCGTTTAGTGCCTCGAACCTCCCAAAGAAGTTATTTAGACCATTTAGAAAGTCAGCATCAACTACACCCACCGGGGGGGGGGAGGGTGAGTTGTCGTCTGTAATCGCCCGTATGCCTTGCCACATACTCCTGATGTTTTTGACGTCGTGGAAACGATCCTGAAATTTTCGACTGCGGTCTCGCTTCGCTATCCTGATGGCACGGTTCAAGTTGGCTCTCGCTGTCCTCAGTGTCTCCTTGTCGCCAGACTTGAAGGCAGAGTTCCGCGCTCGTAGCGTTTGACGTACCTCCTCAGTCATCCAGGGTCGTTGGTTGCCCCGGGTGATGATATTCTTAGTGGTGCTGACGTCCTCGGTGCATTTGTTGATGTAGGCTGACACAGTCATGGCACACGCATGTCTAATCTACATCGGGAAAACTGGGAGGGAGGGAGGCAGGCAGGGAGGCAGGCAGGGAGGCAGGCAGGGAGGCAGGCAGTGTCTGTCTGTTGAGGTTTTCACCTTGTTCTTCTCCTGCTGAAGTTCTAACTGGACGTCCATCAGTTTGGTTCTCAGCTCGTCATTGGCGGCCTGAAGGGCGTCCGTTCGCTCCGCCTTGGCCCGCCCTGCCGGAGCTCGTTTGGACATCTCTTACTCGAGTCTCGCCCGGTCGTCAGTCAGAGATCACAACATTTGTACCTGGAGAGCACAAACGCAGCGCTGTTTTCCACTGGCTTCGAACTCAACTTCAATCGGTACCGTAACTTACAACATCATAAACATAGAACTAGCTTGACTTATTCATTGAATAAATGCATTTGGTTCTTCAAAACTGCATCACGCAACATAGCGTGACCGAGACGGCCGTTATCCACCTGCGTGAAGTTATTTGGTGAAATGAATGAGATGTTTAAGACACCATCGTTCTGTCTCTATGTAGATGAAGGGAAATAATCGATTGCTGAAGGTCCAAAGGTGTTGTGATAAACAAATAAACATATTAGTGATTAGTGACATATTTGTGATAAACATATTAGGCAGGATAATCACATATGTTAACGTGACTGCCCACACTGTATTTATTTATGGTTATTTGTTAAATCGAGTACTGTTAGACATGAAATAGGAAGTGTTTAACATAAATGGAAGACGAAAGGGGTACTCACCATTGTAGCTCCTGCTGGTCAATGATACGAGCCTCTTCTTGCAGTGGAAAACATACAGCCAACAAACACCGTGGAACCTAAAGGAATGAAATTAAACATTAACATTTAGCCTAAACCAACATTCACAGATACAACGCAACGCAAACTACATAAACGTAAATCTTTTTAAACACAATGAGTTGTACTTACCGTGTACGCTCTAGACGGTCCACTTGCAAGCAGAAAATAAAGATATTTCTGTTGATAATCGTCGTGTTTGTATCCGGTGTCTCGCTCAAGGCCATTGCGCCCACAGATTTGAATTTTGGCGAGAGTTCAGCCTATTGACGTCATTTCCGCGGTGTAATACCCGCATATCTGAAACGGCAAAGTTAAGAGTAGAGTTAAATACAGTTTTTAGTCAACGCAATAATTTACAACCGTTGACCAGTCGAAATAATCGTCGAAATTTGGCGTCTGTGGCTGGAAGCAGACGCCGAGTTCGACATTCCTCCCAAACGCCACACTCCCTCGCTTTTCAGGGCTAAAAAAAAACAGTTGTAATTACCTTGTACGCTCTAGACGGTCAAGTTGCAAGCTGAAAACAAAAATATTTGCCTTGTAAGTCATCGTGTTACTAACCGCTGTGTCTTGTTTGCCAGAATTGCCGCTTTCCTACTTCCTGTTGCAAGCCACGCCCACGGATTATAATTTTGCCGTGAGTTCCGCCTATTGACGTCATGTCCGCGTCACATGACTGCGACGTAATATTATCTAAAACTGTTTGTGCGGTATTGTGTTGTTCTGTGCGGTATTGTGTTATTCTGTGCGGCGTCGTGTTGTTCTGTGCGGCGTCGTGTTGTTCAGTGCGACGTCGTGTTGTTCAGTGCGGCATGGTGTTGTTCAGTGCGGCATGGTGTTGTTCAGTGCGGCATGGTGTTGTTCAGTGCGGCATAATGTTGTTCAGTGCGGCATAATGTTGTTCAGTGCGGCATGGTGTTGTTCAGTGCGGCATGGTGTTGTTCAGTGCGGCATGGTGTTGTTCAGTGCGGCATAATGTTGTTCAGTAGGCCATAATGTTGTTCAGTGCGGCATGGTGTTGTTCAGTGCGGGATGGTGTTGTTCAGTGCAGGATGGTGTTGTTCAGTGCGGCATGGTGTTGTTCAATGCGGCATGGTGTTGTTCAGTGCGGGATGGTGTTGTTCAGTGCAGGATGGTGTTGTTCAGTGCGGCATGGTGTTGTTCAATGCGGCATGGTGTTGTTCAGTGCGGCATGGTGTTGTTCAGTGCGGCATGGTGTGTTGTTCAGTGCGGCATGGTGTTGTTCAGTGCGGAATGGTGTTGTTCAGTGCGGCATGGTGTTGTTCAGTGTGGGATGGTGTTGTTCAATGCGGGATCGTGTTGTTCAGTACGGGGTGGTGTTGTTCAGTGCAGGATGGTGTTGTTCAGTGCAGGATGGTGTTGTTCAGTGCGGCATGGTGTTGTTCAATGCAGGATCGTGTTGTTCAGTGCAGCATGGTGTTGTTCAGTGCAGCATGGTGTTGTTCAGTGCGGCATGGTGTTGTTCAATGCGGCATGGTGTTGTTCAGTGCGGGATGGTGTTGTTCAGTGCGGCATGGTGTTTTTCAGTGCGGCATAATGTTGTTCAGTGCAGCATGGTGTTGTTCAGTGCGGCATGGTGTTGTTCAGTGCGACATAATGTTGTTCAGTGCGGCATAATGTTGTTCAGTGCGGCATGGTGTTGTTCAGTGCGGCATGGTGTTGTTCAGTGCGGCATGGTGTTGTTCAGTGCGGCATGGTGTTGTTCAGTGCAGGATGGTGTTGTTCAGTGCAGGATGGTGTTGTTCAATGCGGCATGGTGTTGTTCAGTGCGGGATGGTGTTGTTCAGTGCAGGATGGTGTTGTTCAGTGCGGCATGGTGTTGTTCAGTGCGGAATGGTGTTGTTCAGTGCGGCATGGTGTTGTTCAGTGCGGCATGGTGTTGTTCAGTGCGGCATGGTGTTGTTCAGTGCGGCATGGTGTTGTTCAGTGCAGGATGGTGTTGTTCAATGCGGGATGGTGTTGTTCAGTGCGGGATGGTGTTGTTCAGTGCAGGATGGTGTTGTTCAGTGCGGCATGGTGTTGTTCAATGCGGCATGGTGTTGTTCAGTGCAGGATGGTGTTGTTCAGTGCGGCATGGTGTTGTTCAATGCGGCATGGTGTTGTTCAATGCGGCATGGTGTTGTTCAGTGCGGCATGGTGTTGTTCAGTGCGGCATGGTGTTGTTCAGTGCAGCGTAATGTTGTTCAGTGCGGCATGGTGTTGTTCAGTGCGGAATGGTGTTGTTCAGTGCGGCATGGTGTTGTTCAGTGCGGGATGGTGTTGTTCAGTGCGGCATGGTGTTGCTCAGTGCGGCATGGTGTTGTTCAGTGCGGCATGGTGTTGTTCAGTGCGGCATGGTGTTGTTCAGTGCGGCATAATGTTGTTCAGTGCGCCATAATGTTGTTCAGTGCGGCATGGTGTTGTTCAGTGCGGGATGGTGTTGTTCAGTGCGGGATGGTGTTGTTCAGTGCGGCATGGTGTTGTTCAATGCGGGATCGTGTTGTTCAGTGCGGCATGGTGTTGTTCAGTGCGGCATGGTGTTGTTCAGTGCGGCATGGTGTTGTTCAGTGCGGCATGGTGTTGTTCAGTGCGGCATAATGTTGTTCAGTGCGGCATAATGTTGTTCAGTGCGGCATAATGTTGTTCAGTGCGGCATAATGTTGTTCAGTGCGGCATAATGTTGTTCAGTGCGGCATAATGTTGTTCAGTGCGGGATGGTGTTGTTCATTGCGGCATGGTGTTGTTCAGTGCGGCATGGTGTTGTTCAGTGCGGCATGGTGTTGTTCAGTGCGGGATGGTGTTGTTCAGTGCAGGATGGTGTTGTTCAGTGCGGCATGGTGTTGTTCAATGCGGCATGGTGTTGTTCAGTTCGGGATGGTGTTGTTCAGTGCGGCATGGTGTTGTTCAGTGCGGCATAATGTTTTTCAGTGCGGCATGTTGTTGTTCAGTGCGGCATGGTGTTGTTCAGTGCAGCATAATGTTGTTCAGTGCGGCATGGTGTTGTTCAGTGCGGCATGGTGTTGTTCAGTGCGGCATGGTGTTGTTCAGTGCGGCATGGTGTTGTTCAGTGCGGCATGGTGTTGTTCAGTGCGGCATGGTGTTGTTCAGTGCGGGATGGTGTTCAATGCGGGATCGTGTTGTTCAGTGCGGCATGGTGTTGTTCAGTGCGGCATGGTGTTGTTCAGTGCGGCATGGTGTTGTTTAGTGCGGCATGGTGTTGTTCATTTCGGCATAATGTTGTTCAGTGCGGCATAATGTTGTTTAGTGCGGCATGGTGTTGTTCAGTGCGGGATGGTGTTGTTCAGTGCGTTATAATGTTGTTCAGTGCGGCATGGTGTTGTTCAGTGCGGCATGGTGTTGTTCAGTGCGGCATGGTGTTGTTCAGTGCGGCATAATGTTGTTCAGTGCGGCATGGTGTTGTTTAGTGCGGCATGGTGTTGTTCATTTCGGCATAATGTTGTTCAGTGCGGCATAATGTTGTTTAGTGCGGCATGGTGTTGTTCAGTGCGGGATGGTGTTGTTCAGTGCGTTATAATGTTGTTCAGTGCGGCATGGTGTTGTTCAGTGCGGCATGGTGTTGTTCAGTGCGGCATGGTGTTGTTCAGTGCGGCATAATGTTGTTCAGTGCGGCATAATGTTGTTCAGTGCGGGATGGTGTTGTTCAGTGCGGGATGGTGTTGTTCAGTGCGGCATGGTGTTCAATGCGGAATGGTGTTGTTCAGTGCAGGATGGTGTTGTTCAGTGCGGCATGGTGTTGTTCAGTGCGGCATAATGTTGTTCAGTGCGGCATGGTGTTGTTCAGTGCGGCATGGTGTTGTTCAGTGCGGCATGGTGTTGTTCAGTGCGGCATGGTGTTGTTCAGTGCGGCATGGTGTTGTTCAGTGCGGCATGGTGTTGTTCAGTGCGGCATAATGTTCAGTGCGGCATAATGTTGTTCAGTGCGGCATAATGTTGTTCAGTGCGGCATGGTGTTGTTCAGTGCGGGATGGTGTTGTTCAGTGCAGGATGGTGTTGTTCAGTGCGGCATGGTGTCTTTCAGTGCGGCATGGTGTCGTTCAGTGCGGCATGGTGTCTTTCAGTGCGGCATGGTGTCGTTCAGTGAGGCATGGTGTTGTTCAGTGCGGCATGGTGTTGTTTAGTGCGGCATGGTGTTGTTCAGTGCGGGATGGTGTTGTTCAGTGTGGCATGGTGTTCAGTGCGGCATGGTGTTGTTCAGTGCGGTATCGTGTTGTTCAGTGCGGTATCGTGTTTCTCAGTGCGGTATCGTGTTGTTCAGTGCAGTATCGTTGTGTTGTTCGTATTGTGTTGTGTTGTTCGTAATGTGTTGTGTTGTTCGTATTGTGTTGTGTTGTTCGTATTGTGTTGTGTTGTTCGTATTGTGTTGTGTTGTTCATATTGTGTTGTTCATATTGTGTTGAGTTGTTCGTATTGTGTTGTGTTGTTCGTATTGTGTTGCCTTTAACACTTAGCCTCTAACACTTAGCCTCTAACACTTAGCCTCTAACACTTAGCCTCTAGCATCTAGAAGGTAAATAAATAGGAAGGAAGGACTCACCGGTGACGTCCAAGCGTTGTACTTTGTATTTTCATCCTTCTGACAGTGGAAAACATAGCCAACAAACACCGTGGAACCTAAACGAATGAAAGAAAACTATCATTTGGCCACAACCAACATTCACAGATACAACACAATGTGACGTGCGGGGTTGAGGTTAAAGGTTGAGTGAAGGGCCCTCGTTTTAAACTACTTTTTTGAAAAGGATTGGGAACAAGTAAGACGTATTTAATTTATTTAATGGGAAGTAGTAAGAGCTATTGAATTTAATCTATGTATTATATTCTATTGTATTGTATTCTGTTGGATTGTATTCACACTAACCCCACTAAAACTTCAGCCCACAAAAACTCGCCTCTGGCGCCTAGCCTCTGGCACTTAGCCTCTAACACTTAGCCTTTAACACTTAGCCTTTAACACTTAGCCTTTAACACTTAGCCTTTAACACTTAGCCTTTAACACTTAGCCTAGAAGGTGAATAAATAGGGTTAAAGGTTGAGTGAAGGGCCCTCGTTTTAAACTACTGTTTTGAAAAGGAGTGGGAACAAGTAAGACGTATTTAATTTATTTAATGGGAAGTAGTAAGACTTATTAAATTTATTTAATCTACTTTTCTTCCCAGGCAAAATTTGATGTGCTGCAATTCCAAATTTCCAAAGTGAATGAAGGAATGAAGTCCTTTAAATTATGATTTTGTATAAATACTAGGCATTAACACAAAATCGACGGCACAAAATGGGCAGACTTTACTTGTTTGAAAAGGACTGGTTACAAGACAGACTTTTTTAATTTATTTAATGGGAAGAAGACTTAGTTTAATTGATCTATTTTTGTTCCCTGGCAAAATTCGATTTGCTGCAATTCCAAATTTCCAAAGTGAATGAAGGCAAGAAGTCGTTTAAATTATGATTTTGTTTAAATACTAGGCATGGACACAAAATCTACGGCACAAAATGGGCAGACTTTACTTGTTTGAAGAGGACTGGTTACAAGACAGACTTTTCTGATTTATTTATTGGGAAGAAGACTTATTTAGTTTATTTAATCTATTTTTGTTCCCTGGCAAAATTGGATTTGCTGAAACTGTATTTTGCCAAATCTTGCCTTGAGACCTGATAGGAAGTATTAAACGCTTAGTTAAATCAATACAAGTTGGTAGTAAGAGCGAGTAATGTTGGTTGAACCGATGAATGAAGGTTGAAAGCAATTTAAATTATGACTTTGTATAAATACTAGATATTAACAGAACATCTACTGCGCGAAATGGGCAGAGTTTACTTGTTTGAGAAGGAGTGGCTTATTCAAAACTAAGATTTATTTAATCTGTTTGTTCCCAGGCAAAGTTGGATGTGATGCAATTCCAAATTTCACCACATGACGGTGCCCAATTTCGACTTCATAGGACATATTAAACACTTAGCTTGTTATTATGTTCAAGGTAATCAGATTTGTTTATTATTCTAATGGCCTCTTCAAAACTATTCTGGATTACTACTTTGGATCTATTCTACATTACTTGGCAACAACATACTCTGTAACAGATTAGGCAGTATAATCATATATGTTAACTTGAGAGTGCCCACACTCAATCTACTTATCGTGATGTGTTAAATCAATTACTGTTAGACATTATTTGTCTGATAATCTACCAAATCTTTGAATTGAAGAATTTGTGATTTAATTAATAGCTTGTTGTTATGTTCAGGGTAATCAGACTTGTATATAATTCTAATGGCCTTCTTTTGAAAACTATTCTGAATTACAACTTTGGATCTTATATTACTTTGCAACAATCTACTCGGTGACAGATTAGGCAGTATAATCACATATGTTAACTTCAGTGCCCACACTGTATTTATTTATGGTTATTTGTTAAATCAAGTACTGTTAGACATGAAATAGGAAGTGTTTAACATAAATGTTATGGCTACTCACCATTGTAGCTCGCTCCTGGTCAATGATACGAGCCTCTTCTTGCAGTGGAAAACTTGCAGCCAACAAACACCGTGGAACCTAAAGGAATGAAATTAAACATTAAAATTTCGCCTCGACCAATTTTCACACGTACAACGCAACGCGGCTACACTTCTGCTATTACAAACGTAAATCTCCTTAAACACAATGAGTGTTACTTACCGTGTACGCTCTAGACGGTCCAGTTGCAAGCAGAAAATAAAGATATTTCTGTTGATAATCGTCGCTGCTCAGTGGCTCACGGCCATCGCGCCAACAGATTTGAATTTTGGCGGAGGTTCCGGCAATTACGTCATATCCGCGGCACATGACTGCGACGTAATACCCGCTTATCTGAAACGGCAGTTAAAAGTAGAGTTACATCAAGTTTTCTTGGAACCTAAACGAATGAAAGAAAACTATCATTTGGCCACAACCAACATTCACAGATACAACACAACGTGCGGGGTTGAGGTTAAAGATTGAGTGAAGGGCCCTCGTTTTAAACTACTGTTTTGAAAAGGAGTGGAAACAAGTAAGACGTATTTAATTTATTTAATGGGAAGTAGTAAGACTTATTAAATTTATTTAATCTACTTTTCTTCCCAGGCAAAATTTGATGTGCTGCAATTCCAAATTTCCAAAGTGAATGAAGGAATGAAGTCCTTTAAATTATGATTTTGTATAAATACTAGGCATAAACACAAAATCGACGGCACAAAATGGGCAGACTTTACTTGTTTGAAAAGGACTGGTTACAAGACAGACTTTTTTAATTTATTTAATGGGAAGAAGACTTATTTAGTTTAATTGATCTATTTTTGTTCCCTGGCAAAATTCGATTTGCTGCAATTCCAAATTTCCAAAGTGAATGAAGGAAAGAAGTCGTTTAAATTATGATTTTGTTTAAATACTAGGCATAGACACAAAATCTACGGCACAAAATGGGCAGACTTTACTTGTTTGAAGAGGACTGGTTACAAGACAGACTTTTCTGATTTATTTAATGGGAAGAGGACTTATTTAGTTTATTTAATCTATTTTTGTTCCCTGGCAAAATTGGATTTGCTGAAATTGTATTTTGCCAAATCTCGATTTGAGACCTGATAGGAAGTATTAAACGCTTAGTTAAATCAATACAAGTTGGTAATAAGAGCGAGTAATGTTGGTTGAACCGATGAATGAAGGTTGAAAGCAATTTAAATTATGACTTTGTATAAATACTAGATATTAACAGAACATCTACTGCGCAAAATGGGCAGAGTTTACTTGTTTGAGAAGGAGTGGTTTATTCAAAACTAAGATTTATGTAATCTGTTTGTTCCCAGGCAAAATTGGATGTGATGCAATTCCAAATTTCACCACATGATGGTGCCCAATTTTGACTTCATAGGACATATTAAACACTTAGCTTGTTATTATGTTCAAGGTAATCAGATTTGTTTATCATTCTAATGGCCTCTTCAAAACTATTCTGGATTACTACTTTGGATCTATTCTACATTACTTGGCAACAACATACTCTGTAACAGATTAGGCAGTATAATCACATATGTTAACTTGAGAGTGCCCACACTCAATCTACTTATCGTGATGTGTTAAATCAATTACTGTTAGACATTATTTGTCTGATAATCTACCAAATCTTTGAATTGAAGAATTTGTGATTTAATTAATAGCTTGTTCAGGGTAATCAGACTTGTATATAATTCTAATGGCCTTCTTTTGAAAACTATTCTGAATTACAACTTTGGATCTTATATTACTTTGCAACAATCTACTCGGTGACAGATTAGGCAGTATAATCACATATGTTAACTTCAGTGCCCACACTGTATTTATTTATGGTTATTTGTTAAATCAAGTACTGTTAGACATGAAATAGGAAGTGTTTAACATAAATGTTATGGCTACTCACCATTGTAGCTCGCTCCTGGTCAATGATACGAGCCTCTTCTTGCAGTGGAAAACTTGCAGCCAACAAACACCGTGGAACCTAAAGGAATGAAATTAAACATTAACATTTCGCCTCGACCAATTTTCACACGTACAACGCAACGCGGCTACACTTCTGCTATTACAAACGTAAATCTCCTTAAACACAATGAGTGTTACTTACCGTGTACGCTCTAGGCAAAATTGGATGTGATGCAATTCCAAATCTATCTGAAACGGCAGTTAAAAGTAGAGTTACATCAAGTTTTCTTTTTTAATCAACACAATCATTTACAACCGTTGACCAGAAAGAATCGTCGAAATTCGACGTCCCCCACAAACGCCACGCTCACTCGCTTTTCAGGGCAACAAAAGTACTTCTTTTTAAAAACGATGAGTTGTACTTACCGTGTACGCTCTGGACGGTCCAGTTGCAAGCAGAAAATAAAAATATTTCTCTTGTTAGTCGTATGTTACCATCCGCTGTGTCTTTGTCAACATCGCCGCCGTTTTCCTACTTCCTGCTGCGAGCCACGCCCACGGATTTAAATTTGGGCGGAAGCTCTTTCCATTGGCGTCGTTTTCGCGTATAGCAAATCCGATTGGTTGGGAAGGGGGCACGGTTATGCAGCCGAGGGGTCCTGTGATCGGTGGGATGTAAAGTAGGCGTCGACGTCACGTCCGCGTCACGTGACCACGACGTGGCAGACGTCATATAGCAACCGCTGTTTTGTTTAGTAGACTTACAGTTGTTATGCATTGACATAATGGCGCACACACCAAATAGATTTAAATAAATTAAATAATTCTTCTGCCCACTCTCTTTTAAACAAGTTAACTCTCCCCGCGGATTTGAATTCCGGCGAAAGTTACGCCCATCGACGTCACGTATGTCACGTGACCACGACGTGGCAGATGTCATATAGCAACCGCTGTTTTGTTTAGTAGATTTACAGTTGTTATGCATTGGCATAATGGTGTGCACTCAAAATAGATTTAAATAAATTAAATATTTCTTCTGCCCACTCCCTTTTAAACAAGTTAACTCTGCCCACGTCCATTGACGTCTTGTCTGCGTCACGTGACCACGACGTAGCGACGTCATATAGTAACCGCTGTTTTGATCAGTAGACTTACAGTTATTATGCGTTGACATAATGGCGCACTGGTTAGCATGGCCACCTCTTAAGCATGATGTTGCGGGTTCGACGCCTGATCAATGTTAGCATGGAGTGAGCTGAAGTGCATGGCGCTGAAGATTTGAATCTTTGAAATGCGCTGAGGTGTGACATATCAGGCAGAATGGTTTGCCATCACGTTCAACAAAAAATAGAAACTTTCCCACTCTGATTAAAACGTCCTGTGTTCATCTACGTATTTTCGTTTTGCTGTGCATCTTTTCCCTGCCATTTCGAGAGCCCAATTGACACTCATAGTTTAAAGAAATGTGTTTGCCCATCCTACTTTGTGGAATTTCACCACATGCGCTTTTGACCAAAATACCAAATTGAACTCAAGTGAAGCCAACACGCACAACCCCCCCCCCCCACACACACACACAAATGTTGATATGAACATAAAAGAGCCGCATGCGGTTCGGGAGTTGCGGCTTGGCCAAACCTGTACTATACAACTTTATTTGTATAAAATTTTCACAACAGCTGTCACACAAACAAAGCGGGAAAAACCGAAGACGTGCGTGTTCCGCCCACGCTGGATTTATTTGCACCTTTGAAAAGACACCGTATTGCCGCAGATGTGGCAAAGAGTACTTTTGGGCATCTGAGACGGAAGGATGTCCAAAGCATCACGTCACCTGCTCTGGTAGGCATGGTGGTGGGACGTTGAGGTCAACCGCTTTGGGGTTGGCTGAATCTTTGATCGCAGGATGCCACACACTTGAAGACAGAAGCAGAAAAGCAGAGCTAAATGCAAAATGTACTCACCGGTGACTCCAATTTTTTTCCCCCCTGAAGAAACAGCTGGACGGGTGGCCCCGGCTGGCCAGTGGGACTCTTGTTATTCTGACCCTTTTTAGTGCGCGTTTGGGGCAACAACCGTTTTTTGTGGCGCTCTCTTCTGGTTCAAAAGTGCCCTGCATGTGAATTTGCTTTTCCTGCCTTCTGATTGGATGAGCGCCGGTGTGACGCGGTGCCTCTGTCACCGTGGCGGGGGGTATACGTTGGCATCGGAGCGTCTGCCAACGTCTGAGACCGGCTGGCAGTGTATCGGAGGTGTCGAGTGCGGTGCCGCTGGAGCTCACTCACCAGCTGGTGTTAGGGCCACAGAATGAAGGCCAAGGAGAAGAATAGAAAGAGAAACAGAAACTTCTCCTCCAATTGTTTGATTTGTCTCTTCTGAGCTTCGATGAATTCTTTCAGCTCTTTGTTCCTCTAGGACGGACAAATGGAAAGTGGCATTCAAAAGCCAGTAAGCGTGCAAGTAAGTGCCGGGCTGGCTTTGGGCCCTTACCTGTTGCGCGCTGTGCAGCAGATCCATTCTCTCTTGGAGGATGCAAGCGTCGCGCTCCCTCAACTCGCACATCAGGGCTCGCAGTAGATCTGCAAAGGGCTGAGGCCGTCTGGGAAACGGACTTGCAGAAACTTCAAGACGGGGGAGCGCCACTCCCTCTCCTGAAAGGCAGAGGCATGCATCCGTCCGTCCGTCCGTCCGTCCGTCCGTCCGTCCGTCCGTCCGTCACATCTCTGGCCTCAACACGCTTGTGCGGGTCTTCCCACCTCCAGCTCCAGGATGCGGAACTCAAGCAGTTC
This sequence comes from Syngnathus scovelli, assembly GCF_024217435.2. NCBI lineage: Eukaryota > Metazoa > Chordata > Actinopteri > Syngnathiformes > Syngnathidae > Syngnathus > Syngnathus scovelli. Next base: position 413,877 of record NC_090847.1, on the reverse strand, counting down.
GTTTTGGTCTCGGATATCTTGGATGTGCTCTTTCAGACGCGCTTCTTCCGCCTCCATCCGCCTGACCTGAAAAGACAGTCAGACCTCATCTGCGGGGCTTCCCGACAGGTGTGACGCCAAGCGACTCCGCCCAGCGCCTTTCTTTCCGTCACCTTTTCGGCCAACTGCTGATTGCTCTGACGCAGCAGCTGCTTCTCCTCCACCCACTTGACATTCTAGAAGAGACAAACGCGTGGACAGCTTTGGAATGTTGTGTCATTTTCATCCACAAATTCTTTGGTTGACTGGAAAATGACATTTGCTTTTCTCCGCATTTTCCCAGCCACGTTCGGGGGGGGGGGGGGTTGGTCCAGTAATGCCAGACGGATGAGTGACTGAAGAATGTAGCTATTTTGTCTGAGAAAAAGGTGTGCTCATTGATGAGCTTACCTGTCCTTGTTGCTTCAGCGCTGACTCCAGATCTGCTACTCTGCTTTGATAGTGACCCATTTCTACCATCAGCTTTTCTCTGGTCTGAAAGGAGGAGGAGGGAGGCTCCTCCTCCTCCTTTCAGACCAGAGAACACCCGAGGCTGGGTGAGAACGGGGAGGCTGCGACCCGGCCGGGGGTTGCGGGAAGGGGCGCCACCTTGATCTCCTTCTCGGCGTCGTAGTCCCCTTCGCTGGTCTGGGCTAGCAGAGCGTAGGCTCGTTGCAGCGCTTGATATTCTTGCGTCAGCTGGCGGTAGCGAAGCTCCGCCTCTTCATGCACACACCAATGCAACACAGCACTAGTACCAGAATCAGTCAGACCGGCGACAAAGCACCCGCGACGCAAAGACGAGTCCGATTCCAGGCTGAAGAGGAATGTTTGGTGCCAATACGCTGGCAGAAATGGCGGGCTACCTCTTCGGGTTCCGTGTCGGGGGTTCTGTCGGTGTGAAAAGACAAGGACGATCCGTCCGGGTCCACCAACACGTCTTCGTCGTAGCCGTAAAATGTTTCGATGACCTGCGGGCGCGGAAGCAAACATCTCTCTGAACAAACTGAAGCGACACCTCACGATGAATCGACGAGAGGAACGATAGCGAGAAAAAGGCCATTTCATCTTGCGCAACACCAAGCAGCCGCAAACAAACAGACTCACCTTGCAGGACCTCACGCTTTGTTCCTCCTCAGAGATTCTCGACGTCGGTATCGTAGCAGCAAATCTCTCTCCTGTCGACACAAATAATCCGCCTTTGAGATTCTTTGGATGCAAAGGGAACGAACGGCTCCGGCGCAGAAACAAACGCGACTCACAATGACATTTCTGACATGAGCTCCTGTCTCCAGAGCCTGAAAAACACGTCACCGGCGATGATTGGAGGGACGCTCGTCTTTTCCAAAAGTGACAACTACAGGGTGTGTCAGGGTTTTCCAGATTATCTTTATCGTATCATTGTGTTGCTTTGACTTTGACTGCGACCTGTAATAAATAATATTATTTATCCCTTATTTATCCCTATCGCTTATCCCTTCCTACACAAAGTCGTAAAACACCCCTTGCTATGTTTTGACTAGAGGTCAAGGGCTTCCTCTATTCAATCCACTCTTACACCCACCCTGTTTCTCTTAATTAAAATGCTCGTGCAGGAGCCGAGAGTCAGACTTCATTCGTACAACGGATGGACTCTCCACCTGCAGGTGTCCAAAAGAACTTACTTGTCTCCCGTGTGGTTCTTGCAAAATAAGTTGGAGCGAGCGCAACTCTAACAGGGTGCATTTTGCCACTAGCTGCCTACGGACAATGACGTCGCGCTCGCGGCTCATGGTTGACGGGCTGAGCAGCCGGGCAAGTCCGTCGTTTTCAGCGCACAGCGAGTGGCAAAGGCGCTGACAAAACGGGAGCTTTGAGCTGCTGAAAACGGCAAAACAAGTCTAAAGCGTGTTCAAACGCGTGCGCACAATGCTCCTGCTTGAAAGGTCGGAATTTAAGGGGCCAGTTTCTTGGATGGCGGCCGCCGGCCAAGCTTTGGACGGAAAAGGTTTCCTGGCGACAGCGAGCGAGCGCGGCGCTGCCGTACGTGCACCGAGTCGCCTGCCTGAAGACCTTGGACAAGTCGTCGATGATGTGCCGCTGCTCCACAACTTGAAGGAACTCCATTTCACCGTCCTGCTGGCCGCAACCGCGGTCCAGGTCATTGAGCGAACTAGGCCTTCTCTGTGGAACACAAATGCAGTGGACTCTGTTGGCACGCCGCCGTTGTCCGCGTCGACTTACCAAGCTTGCCATCTCCTCGTTCTCCTGGGTGACAAAGCGCACTTTGTTTTCAAGGCGACACAGCACCAGCGAGAGTTCTTCATTCTTCCTGCTCAGGCGTTTGTTTTTGTACAGGAGTGGCAGAAACTGGCTTTCTGTTTCTCTCAGTCGCTTTAGCTGCAAGCATGAAGTGCGGGATGTGAAAGACGCACAACACGCGGGCCAGAACGTATCCATTTCTTTTGCATCGGTTTGAACGGAATCGTGGCTTTGGCTCCCAATAAAAGACATCTACCAGGCAACCGACTCGCCGCGCCGCTCAACTAATAAGCAAGCGCAATGGGTGCCTCGCTGGATGGCGCGCATCAAACGTAGCGCAAACCTTCAAGCGTGCCGTCAATAAATTACCAGTTCATTGCGCTCTTCAGAAAGCAGGGCGTTTCGATCCTCCAGTTTCCTGATGACTGCGCTGAGCTCAGCGATTTTCAGATGAAACCGTCGCGTGTCCCGATCCTCCTGAGACTGAAAACGCCCCGCAACACACACACACAAGCACTCGTTCAAAGTTCAAAACTGTTTTTGTGCTACCTTCCTCCAGCAACGAACTAAGTCATGCGTACTGCAAGTGTGTGATGAGGTGGCTTACGCAATGAAGAGGATTGCTAGTAGCGGCGTTGACCCCACTTCCAGGGTAGTTTAGGCCCGCCCTTTGGGAATCCCTCAGGGCAGCGATCTGCTGCTCGGCAGCCTGAGTCTGCAGCTGAAGGCGGTGGACGTGGCCGGCCCCAGGGCTTCATCCAAAACACTAACCGCTCTGTCTTTCAGCTTGATCTCATCCGTCTGGATGTACAAACGGGGAGCGCTCAGGCAGGCGGGCAAACTCATTTGCCAGAATTGTGACAAAAACAAAGAGAGCAACCGGCCAATTTTTTTCTTGAATCGACTAGAACACCTTTGCTGTGACAAAAGCGAAGCGAGCAACCGGACATTTTCTTCTTGTGAAATAGAATAGAATAGAATGCCTTAGGTGTCATTGCACTGCAGGTATACAACGAAATTGGGAACATAGCCACGCACCGCGCATCTGATCAGTCCTACCAGTCGGCGGATCTCCCTCTCGCAGTCTCTCTTGGTTCGGCTCAGCTCCTCCCGATGCTGGTGATGAGCCGATCGGAGCTCGGCCGCTCGGGACTGCCAGGCCTGCTGGGCCGCTGCCAGGGCTTCTTCCGCGCTCCTGGTGGAGGCGACACCGCTCGGTCTCCCGACACCGCCGCGTCTCCTCCACCTCCGCCAGCAAAGCGCCCCCCCTCCTCACCTGAGCAGACATTGCGCCACACCGGGCCGTTGAGACCGCAACGGAGCGCCGCGACGCTTACTGGGGACAAGCTACACAATACGGTAGCGGCCGCATCGAAGCCCGACGTGGCGTGCGGATAGTCAGACACGGATAGAGCGGATCACCTTGTCCATGGAGCCGTCCCTCAGGCTGAGGACCAAGGCATTCAGTCGCTGGATCTCTCCATCTTTGATTTTGATCACTCTCATCAGCTCCATTTCATGCTGCCGCAGTAATGTCTCCCTGGTAATGGCTAACTCTTTCTGCTTCTCCTCATGGAGTTTGCTTTTGAGTTCCGTCATGGCGGCGGTGGCACGGTGGTGCTCCGCCCGCAGGTCCTGACTTCTCTCTCTCTCCAGACAGCTGACCTGACATGACTTAGACTTAGACTTAGACAAACTTTATTGTCATCTTGTCTGCACATGGTGCATACAAAACGAAATTCCGTTGCATACGTCTTACAACAAAGTAGTGATATTGCAGTTGAATAGAAGTAACATATCCTATGAAAATATATATATATATATATATACATATACTATATATATATATATATATATATATTAAAAATAAGTATAAAGTGCAGCAGTGATAATTATGCAATAGTGCAAGTAGGCAAAACAGTATTCAAGAGTGTGCAGAGGAATGCTAAACCATGTATTAAACTTCTATTTAAAGGGTTTATACAAGTTCAGTAAAGTTGGTAGTGCGAGATAGTGCAAGATAGAGGTCCGTAGTGTCATAAAGTACAGTTCTGTGAATGTGTGATGCAGAGTTCAGTTTAGAGCTCAACAGTTCTAGTGTTCAACAGTCTGATGACAGCAGGGAAAAAGCTGTTGCAGAACCTGGTGGACCTGCAGCGGATGCTGCAAACCTCTTCCCAGAGGGCAGCAGGGAGAACAGTCCATGGTGGGGGTGTGATGGGTCATTGATGATGTTACGGGCACGGGACATGCAGCGCTGAGATGAAATGTCCTGAATGGAGGGAAGAGGAGCCCCTATGATCCTCTCTGCTGTCCTCACCACTCTCCTCACGTTCTTCCAATCGGAGGCGGTGCAGCCTCCACACCACACAGAGAGACAGCTTGTCAGAATGCTCTCTATGGTGCTCCTGTAGAACGTCCTCATGATGGGTGGGGGCAGGTGGGCTCTCCTCATCCTCCGCAGGAAGTACAAGCGCTTCTGTGCCCTCTTGACCAGTGCCGTAGTGTTCATAGTCCAGGTGAGGTCTTCTGTGATGTGGACCCCCAGGAATTTGGTGCTGCTGACCACCTCCACAGCTGAGCTGTTGATGATCAGTGGAGCGTGGTGAGGCTGTTTTTTCCTGAAGTCGACGATGATCTCCTTCATCTTCTCCTCATTCAGGATCAGGCTGTTTTCTCTGCACCAGCCCACCAGCTGCTCCACCTCCTCTCTGTAGTCCAGGTCGTTGTTGTCTCTGATGAGCCCCACCACCGTTGTGTCGTCTGCTGACTTCACGATGTGATTGGTGGTGAACCTGAGGACGCAGTCGTGTGTCATCAGGGTGCACAGCAGGGGGCTCAGGACGCAGCCCTGAAGGGAGCCTGTGCTGAGGGTGATGACATCAGAGGTGTTCTGTCCGACCCGGACTGACTGAGGTCTGTTGGTGAGGAAGTCTAGCACCCAGTTGCGAAGGGGGGTGTTGAAGCCCAGGTGTTCCAATTTTCCTACCAGATGCTGTGGGATGATGGTGTTAAACGCTGAGCTGAAGTCCAGGAACAGCCTCCGCACATGCGTGTTCTTCTCCTCCAGGTGAGCCAGGCTCAGGTGAAGAACGGAGGAGATGGCTTCCTGAGTGGAGCGGTTTTGCCGGTCGGCAAACTGGAACGGGTCAAATAATAGGGGGAGTCTGGAAACGATGTGACCTTTAAGCAGCCTTTCGAAGCACTTCATCATAACCGGAGTCAGTGCAACAGGCCGGTAATCATTAAATGAGGTGATTTGAGGTTTCTTCGGCACCGGAATGATGGAGGCAGTCTTAAAGCACGCCGGCACTGTGGCTTGGCCCAGCGAGGTGTTAAAAATGTCTGTGATGACCCCAGCCAGATGACTTGCACATTCCCTGAACACACGCCCAGGAATGTTGTCCGGGCCAGGGGCCTTACAGGGGTTGACTCTCCTCAGGGTCTTCAACACATCGGCGGAGTCAAGGCAGAGTACCTCCTCTTCCTGATGGGGGACAGTTTTAACTGCTGGAGTGCCGTTTAGTGCCTCGAACCTCCCAAAGAAGTTATTTAGACCATTTAGAAAGTCAGCATCAACTACACCCACCGGGGGGGGGGGGAGGGTGAGTTGTCGTCTGTAATCGCCCGTATGCCTTGCCACATACTCCTGATGTTTTTGACGTCGTGGAAACGATCCTGAAATTTTCGACTGCGGTCTCGCTTCGCTATTCTGATGGCACGGTTCAAGTTGGCTCTCGCTGTCCTCAGTGTCTCCTTGTCGCCAGACTTGAAGGCAGAGTTCCGCGCTCGTAGCGTTTGACGTACCTCCTCAGTCATCCAGGGTCGTTGGTTGCCCCGGGTGATGATATTCTTAGTGGTGCTGACGTCCTCGGTGCATTTGTTGATGTAGGCTGACACAGTCATGGCACACGCATGTCTAATCTACATCGGGAAAACTGGGAGGGAGGGAGGCAGGCAGGGAGGCAGGCAGGGAGGCAGGCAGGGAGGCAGGCAGTGTCTGTCTGTTGAGGTTTTCACCTTGTTCTTCTCCTGCTGAAGTTCTAACTGGACGTCCATCAGTTTGGTTCTCAGCTCGTCATTGGCGGCCTGAAGGGCGTCCGTTCGCTCCGCCTTGGCCCGCCCTGCCGGAGCTCGTTTGGACATCTCTTACTCGAGTCTCGCCCGGTCGTCAGTCAGAGATCACAACATTTGTACCTGGAGAGCACAAACGCAGCGCTGTTTTCCACTGGCTTCGAACTCAACTTCAATCGGTACCGTAACTTACAACATCATAAACATAGAACTAGCTTGACTTATTCATTGAATAAATGCATTTGGTTCTTCAAAACTGCATCACGCAACATAGCGTGACCGAGACGGCCGTTATCCACCTGCGTGAAGTTATTTGGTGAAATGAATGAGATGTTTAAGACACCATCGTTCTGTCTCTATGTAGATGAAGGGAAATAATCGATTGCTGAAGGTCCAAAGGTGTTGTGATAAACAAATAAACATATTAGTGATTAGTGACATATTTGTGATAAACATATTAGGCAGGATAATCACATATGTTAACGTGACTGCCCACACTGTATTTATTTATGGTTATTTGTTAAATCGAGTACTGTTAGACATGAAATAGGAAGTGTTTAACATAAATGGAAGACGAAAGGGGTACTCACCATTGTAGCTCCTGCTGGTCAATGATACGAGCCTCTTCTTGCAGTGGAAAACATACAGCCAACAAACACCGTGGAACCTAAAGGAATGAAATTAAACATTAACATTTAGCCTAAACCAACATTCACAGATACAACGCAACGCAAACTACACAAACGTAAATCTTTTTAAACACAATGAGTTGTACTTACCGTGTACGCTCTAGACGGTCCACTTGCAAGCAGAAAATAAAGATATTTCTGTTGATAATCGTCGTGTTTGTATCCGGTGTCTCGCTCAAGGCCATTGCGCCCACAGATTTGAATTTTGGCGAGAGTTCAGCCTATTGACGTCATTTCCGCGGTGTAATACCCGCATATCTGAAACGGCAAAGTTAAGAGTAGAGTTAAATAAAGTTTTTAGTCAACGCAATAATTTACAACCGTTGACCAGTCGAAATAATCGTCGAAATTTGGCGTCTGTGGCTGGAAGCAGACGCCGAGTTCGACATTCCTCCCAAACGCCACACTCCCTCGCTTTTCAGGGCTAAAAAAAAACAGTTGTAATTACCTTGTACGCTCTAGACGGTCAAGTTGCAAGCTGAAAACAAAAATATTTGCCTTGTAAGTCATCGTGTTACTAACCGCTGTGTCTTGTTTGCCAGAATTGCCGCTTTCCTACTTCCTGTTGCAAGCCACGCCCACGGATTATAATTTTGCCGTGAGTTCCGCCTATTGACGTCATGTCCGCGTCACATGACTGCGACGTAATATTATCTAAAACTGTTTGTGCGGTATTGTGTTGTTCTGTGCGGTATTGTGTTATTCTGTGCGGCGTCGTGTTGTTCAGTGCGACGTCGTGTAGTTCAGTGCGGCATGGTGTTGTTCAGTGCGGCATGGTGTTGTTCAGTGCGGCATGGTGTTGTTCAGTGCGGCATAATGTTGTTCAGTGCGGCATAATGTTGTTCAGTGCGGCATGGTGTTGTTCAGTGCGGCATGGTGTTGTTCAGTGCGGCATGGTGTTGTTCAGTGCGGCATAATGTTGTTCAGTAAGCCATAATGTTGTTCAGTGCGGCATGGTGTTGTTCAGTGCGGGATGGTGTTGTTCAGTGCAGGATGGTGTTGTTCAGTGCAGGATGGTGTTGTTCAGTGCGGCATGGTGTTGTTCAATGCGGCATGGTGTTGTTCAGTGCGGGATGGTGTTGTTCAGTGCAGGATGGTGTTGTTCAGTGCGGCATGGTGTTGTTCAATGCGGCATGGTGTTGTTCAGTGTGGCATGGTGTTGTTCAGTGCGGCATGGTGTTGTTCAGTGCGGCATGGTGTTGTTCAGTGCGGAATGGTGTTGTTCAGTGCGGAATGGTGTTGTTCAGTGCGGCATGGTGTTGTTCAGTGTGGGATGGTGTTGTTCAATGCGGGATCGTGTTGTTCAGTACGGGGTGGTGTTGTTCAGTGCAGGATGGTGTTGTTCAGTGCAGGATGGTGTTGTTCAGTGCGGCATGGTGTTGTTCAATGCAGGATCGTGTTGTTCAGTGCAGCATGGTGTTGTTCAGTGCAGCATGGTGTTGTTCAGTGCGGCATGGTGTTGTTCAATGCGGCATGGTGTTGTTCAGTGCGGGATGGTGTTGTTCAGTGCGGCATGGTGTTTTTCAGTGCGGCATAATGTTGTTCAGTGCAGCATGGTGTTGTTCAGTGCGGCATGGTGTTGTTCAGTGCGACATAATGTTGTTCAGTGCGGCATAATGTTGTTCAGTGCGGCATGGTGTTGTTCAGTGCGGCATGGTGTTGTTCAGTGCGGCATGGTGTTGTTCAGTGCGGCATGGTGTTGTTCAGTGCGGCATGGTGTTGTTCAGTGCAGGATGGTGTTGTTCAGTGCAGGATGGTGTTGTTCAATGCGGCATGGTGTTGTTCAATGCGGCATGGTGTTGTTCAGTGCGGGATGGTGTTGTTCAGTGCAGGATGGTGTTGTTCAGTGCGGCATGGTGTTGTTCAGTGCGGAATGGTGTTGTTCAGTGCGGCATGGTGTTGTTCAGTGCGGCATGGTGTTGTTCAGTGCAGGATGGTGTTGTTCAATGCGGGATGGTGTTGTTCAGTGCGGGATGGTGTTGTTCAGTGCAGGATGGTGTTGTTCAGTGCGGCATGGTGTTGTTCAATGCGGCATGGTGTTGTTCAGTGCAGGATGGTGTTGTTCAGTGCGGCATGGTGTTGTTCAATGCGGCATGGTGTTGTTCAATGCGGCATGGTGTTGTTCAGTGCGGCATGGTGTTGTTCAGTGCGGCATGGTGTTGTTCAGTGCGGCATGGTGTTGTTCAGTGCAGCGTAATGTTGTTCAGTGCGGCATGGTGTTGTTCAGTGCGGAATGGTGTTGTTCAGTGCGGCATGGTGTTGTTCAGTGCGGGATGGTGTTGTTCAGTGCGGCATGGTGTTGCTCAGTGCGGCATGGTGTTGTTCAGTGCGGGATGGTGTTGTTCAGTGCGGCATGGTGTTGTTCAGTGCGGCATGGTGTTGTTCAGTGCGGCATAATGTTGTTCAGTGCGCCATAATGTTGTTCAGTGCGGCATGGTGTTGTTCAGTGCGGGATGGTGTTGTTCAGTGCAGGATGGTGTTGTTCAGTGCGGCATGGTGTTGTTCAATGCGGGATCGTGTTGTTCAGTGCGGCATGGTGTTGTTCAGTGCGGCATGGTGTTGTTCAGTGCGGCATGGTGTTGTTCAGTGCGGCATGGTGTTGTTCAGTGCGGCATAATGTTGTTCAGTGCGGCATAATGTTGTTCAGTGCGGCATAATGTTGTTCAGTGCGGCATAATGTTGTTCAGTGCGGCATAATGTTGTTCAGTGCGGCATAATGTTGTTCAGTGCGGGATGGTGTTGTTCATTGCGGCATGGTGTTGTTCAGTGCGGCATGGTGTTGTTCAGTGCGGCATGGTGTTGTTCAGTGCGGGATGGTGTTGTTCAGTGCAGGATGGTGTTGTTCAGTGCGGCATGGTGTTGTTCAATGCGGCATGGTGTTGTTCAGTTCGGGATGGTGTTGTTCAGTGCGGCATGGTGTTGTTCAGTGCGGCATGGTGTTGTTCAGTGCGGCATGTTGTTGTTCAGTGCGGCATGGTGTTGTTCAGTGCAGCATAATGTTGTTCAGTGCGGCATGGTGTTGTTCAGTGCGGAATGGTGTTGTTCAGTGCGGCATGGTGTTGTTCAGTGCGGCATGGTGTTGTTCAGTGCGGCATGGTGTTGTTCAGTGCGGCATGGTGTTGTTCAGTGCGGCATGGTGTTCTTCAGTGCGGCATGGTGTTGTTCAGTGCGGGATGGTGTTCAATGCGGGATCGTGTTGTTCAGTGCGGCATGATGTTGTTCAGTGCGGCATGGTGTTGTTCAGTGCGGCATGGTGTTGTTCAGTGCGGCATGGTGTTGTTCATTTCGGCATAATGTTGTTCAGTGCGGCATAATGTTGTTTAGTGCGGCATGGTGTTGTTCAGTGCGGGATGGTGTTGTTCAGTGCGTTATAATGTTGTTCAGTGCGGCATGGTGTTGTTCAGTGCGGCATGGTGTTGTTCAGTGCGGCATGGTGTTGTTCAGTGCGGCATAATGTTGTTCAGTGCGGCATAATGTTGTTCAGTGCGGGATGGTGTTGTTCAGTGCGGGATGGTGTTGTTCAGTGCGGCATGGTGTTCAATGCGGAATGGTGTTGTTCAGTGCAGGATGGTGTTGTTCAGTGCGGCATGGTGTTGTTCAGTGCGGCATAATGTTGTTCAGTGCGGCATGGTGTTGTTCAGTGCGGCATGGTGTTGTTCAGTGCGGCATGGTGTTGTTCAGTGCGGCATGGTGTTGTTCAGTGCGGCATGGTGTTGTTCAGTGCGGCATGGTGTTGTTCAGTGCGGCATAATGTTCAGTGAGGCATAATGTTGTTCAGTGCGGCATAATGTTGTTCAGTGCGGCATGGTGTTGTTCAGTGCGGGATGGTGTTGTTCAGTGCAGGATGGTGTTGTTCAGTGCGGCATGGTGTTCAGTGTGGGATGGTGTCTTTCAGTGCGGCATGGTGTCGTTCAGTGCGGCATGGTGTCTTTCAGTGCGGCATGGTGTCGTTCAGTGAGGCATGGTGTTGTTCAGTGCGGCATGGTGTTGTTTAGTGCGGCATGGTGTTGTTCAGTGCGGGATGGTGTTGTTCAGTGTGGCATGGTGTTCAGTGCGGCATGGTGTTGTTCAGTGCGGTATCGTGTTGTTCAGTGCGGTATCGTGTTCCTCAGTGCGGTATCGTGTTGTTCAGTGCAGTATCGTTGTGTTGTTCGTATTGTGTTGTGTTGTTCGTAATGTGTTGTGTTGTTCGTATTGTGTTGTGTTGTTCGTATTGTGTTGTGTTGTTCGTATTGTGTTGTGTTGTTCGTATTGTGTTGTGTTGTTCATATTGTGTTGTTCATATTGTGTTGAGTTGTTCGTATTGTGTTGTGTTGTTCGTATTGTGTTGCCTTTAACACTTAGCCTCTAACACTTAGCCTCTAACACTTAGCCTCTAGCATCTAGAAGGTAAATAAATAGGAAGGAAGGACTCACGGGTGACGTCTTCGCCCACGTCCAAGCGTTGTACTTTGTATTTTCATCCTTCTGACAGTGGAAAACATAGCCAACAAACACCGTGGAACCTAAACGAATGAAAGAAAACTATCATTTGGCCACAACCAACATTCACAGATACAACACAATGTGACGTGCGGGGTTGAGGTTAAAGGTTGAGTGAAGGGCCCTCGTTTTAAACTACTTTTTTGAAAAGGATTGGGAACAAGTAAGACGTATTTAATTTATTTAATGGGAAGTAGTAAGAGCTATTGAATTTAATCTATGTATTATATTCTATTGTATTGTATTCTGTTGTATTCTTTTGGATTGTATTCACACTAACCCCACTAAAACTTCAGCCCACAAAAACTCGCCTCTGGCGCCTAGCCTCTGGCACTTAGCCTCTAACACTTAGCCTTTAACACTTAGCCTTTAACACTTAGCCTTTAACACTTAGCCTAGAAGGTGAATAAATAGGGTTAAAGGTTGAGTGAAGGGCCCTCGTTTTAAACTACTGTTTTGAAAAGGAGTGGGAACAAGTAAGACGTATTTAATTTATTTAATGGGAAGTAGTAAGACTTATTAAATTTATTTAATCTACTTTTCTTCCCAGGCAAAATTTGATGTGCTGCAATTCCAAATTTCCAAAGTGAATGAAGGAATGAAGTCCTTTAAATTATGATTTTGTATAAATACTAGGCATTAACACAAAATCGACGGCACAAAATGGGCAGACTTTACTTGTTTGAAAAGGACTGGTTACAAGACAGACTTTTTTAATTTATTTAATGGGAAGAAGACTTAGTTTAATTGATCTATTTTTGTTCCCTGGCAAAATTCGATTTGCTGCAATTCCAAATTTCCAAAGTGAATGAAGGCAAGAAGTCGTTTAAATTATGATTTTGTTTAAATACTAGGCATGGACACAAAATCTACGGCACAAAATGGGCAGACTTTACTTGTTTGAAGAGGACTGGTTACAAGACAGACTTTTCTGATTTATTTATTGGGAAGAAGACTTATTTAGTTTATTTAATCTATTTTTGTTCCCTGGCAAAATTGGATTTGCTGAAACTGTATTTTGCCAAATCTTGCCTTGAGACCTGATAGGAAGTATTAAACGCTTAGTTAAATCAATACAAGTTGGTAGTAAGAGCGAGTAATGTTGGTTGAACCGATGAATGAAGGTTGAAAGCAATTTAAATTATGACTTTGTATAAATACTAGATATTAACAGAACATCTACTGCGCGAAATGGGCAGAGTTTACTTGTTTGAGAAGGAGTGGCTTATTCAAAACTAAGATTTATTTAATCTGTTTGTTCCCAGGCAAAATTGGATGTGATGCAATTCCAAATTTCACCACATGACGGTGCCCAATTTCGACTTCATAGGACATATTAAACACTTAGCTTGTTATTATGTTCAAGGTAATCAGATTTGTTTATTATTCTAATGGCCTCTTCAAAACTATTCTGGATTACTACTTTGGATCTATTCTACATTACTTGGCAACAACATACTCTGTAACAGATTAGGCAGTATAATCATATATGTTAACTTGAGAGTGCCCACACTCAATCTACTTATTGTGATGTGTTAAATCAATTACTGTTAGACATTATTTGTCTGATAATCTACCAAATCTTTGAATTGAAGAATTTGTGATTTAATTAATAGCTTGTTGTTATGTTCAGGGTAATCAGACTTGTATATAATTCTAATGGCCTTCTTTTGAAAACTATTCTGAATTACAACTTTGGATCTTATATTACTTTGCAACAATCTACTCGGTGACAGATTAGGCAGTATAATCACATATGTTAACTTCAGTGCCCACACTGTATTTATTTATGGTTATTTGTTAAATCAAGTACTGTTAGACATGAAATAGGAAGTGTTTAACATAAATGTTATGGCTACTCACCATTGTAGCTCGCTCCTGGTCAATGATACGAGCCTCTTCTTGCAGTGGAAAACTTGCAGCCAACAAACACCGTGGAACCTAAAGGAATGAAATTAAACATTAACATTTCGCCTCGACCAATTTTCACACGTACAACGCAACGCGGCTACACTTCTGCTATTACAAACGTAAATCTCCTTAAACACAATGAGTGTTACTTACCCTGTACGCTCTAGACGGTCCAGTTGCAAGCAGAAAATAAAGATATTTCTGTTGATAATCGTCGCTGCTCAGTGGCTCACGGCCATCGCGCCAACAGATTTGAATTTTGGCGGAGGTTCCGGCAATTACGTCATATCCGCGGCACATGACTGCGACGTAATACCCGCTTATCTGAAACGGCAGTTAAAAGTAGAGTTACATCAAGTTTTCTTGGAACCTAAACGAATGAAAGAAAACTATCATTTGGCCACAACCAACATTCACAGATACAACACAACGTGCGGGGTTGAGGTTAAAGATTGAGTGAAGGGCCCTCGTTTTAAACTACTGTTTTGAAAAGGAGTGGAAACAAGTAAGACGTATTTAATTTATTTAATGGGAAGTAGTAAGACTTATTAAATTTATTTAATCTACTTTTCTTCCCAGGCAAAATTTGATGTGCTGCAATTCCAAATTTCCAAAGTGAATGAAGGAATGAAGTCCTTTAAATTATGATTTTGTATAAATACTAGGCATAAACACAAAATCGACGGCACAAAATGGGCAGACTTTACTTGTTTGAAAAGGACTGGTTACAAGACAGACTTTTTTAATTTATTTAAAGCTGTCCACGCGTTTGTCTCTTCTAGAATGTCAAGTGGGTGGAGGAGAAGCAGCTGCTGCGTCAGAGCAATCAGCAGTTGGCCGAAAAGGTGACGGAAAGAAAGGCGCTGGGCGGAGTCGCTTGGCGTCACACCTGTCGGGAAGCCCCGCAGATGAGGTCTGACTGTCTTTTCAGGTCAGGCGGATGGAGGCGGAAGAAGCGCGTCTGAAAGAGCACATCCAGGATATCCGAGACCAAAACGAACTGCTTGAGTGCCGCATCCTGGAGCTGGAGGTGGGAAGACTCGCACAAGCGTGTTGAGGCCAGAGATGTGACGGACGGACGGACGGACGGACTGTCGGACGGATGCATGCCTCTGCCTTTCAGGAGAGGGAGTGGCGCTCCCCCGTCTTGAAGTTTCTGCAAGTCCGTTTCCCAGACGGCCTCAGCCCTTTGCAGATCTACTGCGAGGCCGAGGGCGTGAGCGTACGTAAGGCGTCCCTCGCAACCCTAACCTTAACCCGAGGTCCCAGAACACCTTACATTGCTCCTTGCGCCTTTCCCCCGGACATCGTCATCAGTGATCTGATGAAGAAGCTGGACATCCTGGGCTATAACGCCGTAAGTGTATGTCGAACTCCTTATGTTCGCACTCCACGAGACTCGGCGGCTCAAATGTGACTTTTGGAAGGCTTTGCGCTGAAAGAAGCTTGTTGACGCTGTGCCTTTGGGCTCTTGCAGAATCTCACCAACGAGGAGCAGGTGGTCGTGATTCACGCCAGGACCCTTCTCACCCTAGCCGAGAAGGTAACGCGCACGTCCACGCACGCTCTCGCATTCTGCTTATGTGACAGCAGCCTTTCCTCAGTGGTTAGAATACATCAAAGTGACCAAGTCAGCACTTCAACAGAAGATGTTGGACATTGAAAGTGAGAAGGTAGACAGACACGCGACATCAGCCAAGGGGAACTCCGGCAATGTGCCCCAACAATTCTGACCTTGAGCTGTGCTAGGATATGTTCTGCAAGCAGAAGGGCTACCTGGATGAAGAGTTGGACTTCAGGAAGTGTTCCATGGACCAGGCTCATAAGGTAAGCCGCCCTCAAATCTCCCGCCGGACCACTGATGGACGAGGATTGCGGCCCAGAGGATCCTGGAGCTGGAGGCCATGTTGTACGAGGCGCTACCGCAGCGGGACTGCCCCGCCACGGACGGCGAAAAAGCCAGCCACGCTGGCGTGAATGACGTGCTGACGGCGGATCAGAGAGAAGAGCTTAGGAGCGCCGTGGACCAATGGAAGCGAGCCCTGATGTGCGAGTTGAGGGAGCGCGACGCTTGCATCCTCCAAGAGAGAATGGATCTGCTGCACAGCGCGCAACAGGTAAGGGCCCAAAGCCAGCCCGGCACTTACTTGCACGCTTACTGGCTTTTGAATGCCACTTTCCATTTGTCCGTCCTAGAGGAACAAAGAGCTGAAAGAATTCATCGAAGCTCAGAAGAGACAAATCAAACAATTGGAGGAGAAGTTTCTGTTTCTCTTTCTATTCTTCTCCTTGGCCTTCATTCTGTGGCCCTAACACCAGCTGGTGAGTGAGCTCCAGCGGCACCGCACTCGACACCTCCGATACACTGCCAGCCGGTCTCAGACGTTGGCAGACGCTCCGATGCCAACGTATACCCCCCGCCACGGTGACAGAGGCACCGCGTCACACCGGCGCTCATCCAATCAGAAGGCAGGAAAAGCAAATTCACATGCAGGGCACTTTTGAACCAGAAGAGAGCGCCACAAAAAACGGTTGTTGCCCCAAACGCGCACTAAAAAGGGTCAGAAAAACAAGAGTCCCACTGGCCAGCCGGGGCCACCCGTCCAGCTGTTTCTTCAGGGGGGAAAAAAATTGGAGTCACCGGTGAGTACATTTTGCATTTAGCTCTGCTTTTCTGCTTCTGTCTTCAAGTGTGTGGCATCCTGCGATCAAAGATTCAGCCAACCCCAAAGCGGTTGACCTCAACGTCCCACCACCATGCCTACCAGAGCAGGTGACGTGATGCTTTGGACATCCTTCCGTCTCAGATGCCCAAAAGTACTCTTTGCCACATCTGCGGCAATACGGTGTCTTTTCAAAGGTGCAAATAAATCCAGCGTGGGCGGAACACGCACGTCTTCGGTTTTTCCCGCTTTGTTTGTGTGACAGCTGTTGTGAAAATTTTATACAAATAAAGTTGTATAGTACAGGTTTGGCCAAGCCGCAACTCCCGAACCGCATGCGGCTCTTTTATGTTCATATCAACATTTGTCTGTGTGTGTGTGGGGGGGGGTTGTGCGTGTTGGCTTCACTTGAGTTCAATTTGGTATTTTGGTCAAAAGCGCATGTGGTGAAATTCCACAAAGTAGGATGGGCAAACACATTTCTTTAAACTATGAGTGTCAATTGGGCTCTCGAAATGGCAGGGAAAAGATGCACAGCAAAACGAAAATACGTAGATGAACACAGGACGTTTTAATCAGAGTGGGAAAGTTTCTATTTTTTGTTGAACGTGATGGCAAACCATTCTGCCTGATATGTCACACCTCAGCGCATTTCAAAGATTCAAATCTTCAGCGCCATGCACTTCAGCTCACTCCATGCTAACATTGATCAGGCGTCGAACCCGCAACATCATGCTTAAGAGGTGGCCATGCTAACCAGTGCGCCATTATGTCAACGCATAATAACTGTAAGTCTACTGATCAAAACAGCGGTTACTATATGACGTCGCTACGTCGTGGTCACGTGACGCAGACAAGACGTCAATGGACGTGGGCAGAGTTAACTTGTTTAAAAGGGAGTGGGCAGAAGAAATATTTAATTTATTTAAATCTATTTTGAGTGCACACCATTATGCCAATGCATAACAACTGTAAATCTACTAAACAAAACAGCGGTTGCTATATGACATCTGCCACGTCGTGGTCACGTGACATACGTGACGTCGATGGGCGTAACTTTCGCCGGAATTCAAATCCGCGGGGAGAGTTAACTTGTTTAAAAGAGAGTGGGCAGAAGAATTATTTAATTTATTTAAATCTATTTGGTGTGTGCGCCATTATGTCAATGCATAACAACTGTAAGTCTACTAAACAAAACAGCGGTTGCTATATGACGTCTGCCACGTCGTGGTCACGTGACGCGGACGTGACGTCGACGCCTACTTTACATCCCACCGATCACAGGACCCCTCGGCTGCATAACCGTGCCCCCTTCCCAACCAATCGGATTTGCTATACGCGAAAACGACGCCAATGGAAAGAGCTTCCGCCCAAATTTAAATCCGTGGGCGTGGCTCGCAGCAGGAAGTAGGAAAACGGAGGCGATGTTGACAAAGACACAGCGGATGGTAACATACGACTAACAAGAGAAATATTTTTATTTTCTGCTTGCAACTGGACCGTCCAGAGCGTACACGGTAAGTACAACTCATCGTTTTTAAAAAGAAGTACTTTTGTTGCCCTGAAAAGCGAGTGAGCGTGGCGTTTGTGGGGGACGTCGAATTTCGACGATTCTTTCTGGTCAACGGTTGTAAATGATTGTGTTGATTAAAAAAGAAAACTTGATGTAACTCTACTTTTAACTGCCGTTTCAGATGGATTTGGAATTGCATCACATCCAATTTTGCCTAGAGCGTACACGGTAAGTAACACTCATTGTGTTTAAGGAGATTTACGTTTGTAATAGCAGAAGTGTAGGCGCGTTGCGTTGTACGTGTGAAAATTGGTCGAGGCGAAATGTTAATGTTTAATTTCATTCCTTTAGGTTCCACGGTGTTTGTTGGCTGCAAGTTTTCCACTGCAAGAAGAGGCTCGTATCATTGACCAGGAGCGAGCTACAATGGTGAGTAGCCATAACATTTATGTTAAACACTTCCTATTTCATGTCTAACAGTACTTGATTTAACAAATAACCATAAATAAATACAGTGTGGGCACTGAAGTTAACATATGTGATTATACTGCCTAATCTGTCACCGAGTAGATTGTTGCAAAGTAATATAAGATCCAAAGTTGTAATTCAGAATAGTTTTCAAAAGAAGGCCATTAGAATTATATACAAGTCTGATTACCCTGAACAAGCTATTAATTAAATCACAAATTCTTCAATTCAAAGATTTGGTAGATTATCAGACAAATAATGTCTAACAGTAATTGATTTAACACATCACGATAAGTAGATTGAGTGTGGGCACTCTCAAGTTAACATATGTGATTATACTGCCTAATCTGTTACAGAGTATGTTGTTGCCAAGTAATGTAGAATAGATCCAAAGTAGTAATCCAGAATAGTTTTGAAGAGGCCATTAGAATGATAAACAAATCTGATTACCTTGAACATAATAACAAGCTAAGTGTTTAATATGTCCTATAAAGTCAAAATTGGGCACCATCATGTGGTGAAATTTGGAATTGCATCACATCCAATTTTGCCTGGGAACAAACAGATTACATAAATCTTAGTTTTGAATAAACCACTCCTTCTCAAACAAGTAAACTCTGCCCATTTTGCGCAGTAGATGTTCTGTTAATATCTAGTATTTATACAAAGTCATAATTTAAATTGCTTTCAACCTTCATTCATCGGTTCAACCAACATTACTCGCTCTTATTACCAACTTGTATTGATTTAACTAAGCGTTTAATACTTCCTATCAGGTCTCAAATCGAGATTTGGCAAAATACAATTTCAGCAAATCCAATTTTGCCAGGGAACAAAAATAGATTAAATAAACTAAATAAGTCTTCTTCCCAATAAATAAATCAGAAAAGTCTGTCTTGTAACCAGTCCTCTTCAAACAAGTAAAGTCTGCCCATTTTGTGCCGTAGATTTTGTGTCCATGCCTAGTATTTAAACAAAATCATAATTTAAACGACTTCTTGCCTTCATTCACTTTGGAAATTTGGAATTGCAGCAAATCGAATTTTGCCAGGGAACAAAAATAGATCAATTAAACTAAGTCTTCTTCCCATTAAATAAATTAAAAAAGTCTGTCTTGTAACCAGTCCTTTTCAAACAAGTAAAGTCTGCCCATTTTGTGCCGTCGATTTTGTGTTAATGCCTAGTATTTATACAAAATCATAATTTAAAGGACTTCATTCCTTCATTCACTTTGGAAATTTGGAATTGCAGCACATCAAATTTTGCCTGGGAAGAAAAGTAGATTAAATAAATTTAATAAGTCTTACTACTTCCCATTAAATAAATTAAATACGTCTTACTTGTTCCCACTCCTTTTCAAAACAGTAGTTTAAAACGAGGGCCCTTCACTCAACCTTTAACCCTATTTATTCACCTTCTAGGCTAAGTGTTAAAGGCTAAGTGTTAAAGGCTAAGTGTTAAAGGCTAAGTGTTAAAGGCTAAGTGTTAAAGGCTAAGTGTTAGAGGCTAAGTGCCAGAGGCTAGGCGCCAGAGGCGAGTTTTTGTGGGCTGAAGTTTTAGTGGGGTTAGTGTGAATACAATCCAACAGAATACAATACAATAGAATATAATACATAGATTAAATTCAATAGCTCTTACTACTTCCCATTAAATAAATTAAATACGTCTTACTTGTTCCCAATCCTTTTCAAAAAAGTAGTTTAAAACGAGGGCCCTTCACTCAACCTTTAACCTCAACCCCGCACGTCACATTGTGTTGTATCTGTGAATGTTGGTTGTGGCCAAATGATAGTTTTCTTTCATTCGTTTAGGTTCCACGGTGTTTGTTGGCTATGTTTTCCACTGTCAGAAGGATGAAAATACAAAGTACAACGCTTGGACGTGGGCGAAGACGTCACCGGTGAGTCCTTCCTTCCTATTTATTTACCTTCTAGATGCTAGAGGCTAAGTGTTAGAGGCTAAGTGTTAGAGGCTAAGTGTTAAAGGCAACACAATACGAACAACACAACACAATACGAACAACTCAACACAATATGAACAACACAATATGAACAACACAACACAATACGAACAACACAACACAATACGAACAACACAACACAATACGAACAACACAACACAATACGAACAACACAACACATTACGAACAACACAACACAATACGAACAACACAACGATACTGCACTGAACAACACGATACCGCACTGAGAAACACGATACCGCACTGAACAACACGATACCGCACTGAACAACACCATGCCGCACTGAACACCATGCCACACTGAACAACACCATCCCGCACTGAACAACACCATGCCGCACTAAACAACACCATGCCGCACTGAACAACACCATGCCTCACTGAACGACACCATGCCGCACTGAAAGACACCATGCCGCACTGAACGACACCATGCCGCACTGAAAGACACCATCCCGCACTGAACACCATGCCGCACTGAACAACACCATCCTGCACTGAACAACACCATCCCGCACTGAACAACACCATGCCGCACTGAACAACATTATGCCGCACTGAACAACATTATGCCTCACTGAACATTATGCCGCACTGAACAACACCATGCCGCACTGAACAACACCATGCCGCACTGAACAACACCATGCCGCACTGAACAACACCATGCCGCACTGAACAACACCATGCCGCACTGAACAACACCATGCCGCACTGAACAACATTATGCCGCACTGAACAACACCATGCCGCACTGAACAACACCATCCTGCACTGAACAACACCATTCCGCATTGAACACCATGCCGCACTGAACAACACCATCCCGCACTGAACAACACCATCCCGCACTGAACAACATTATGCCGCACTGAACAACACCATGCCGCACTGAACAACACCATGCCGCACTGAACAACACCATGCCGCACTGAACAACACCATGCCGCACTGAACAACATTATAACGCACTGAACAACACCATCCCGCACTGAACAACACCATCCCGCACTGAACAACACCATGCCGCACTAAACAACATTATGCCGCACTGAACAACATTATGCCGAAATGAACAACACCATGCCGCACTGAACAACACCATGCCGCACTGAACAACACCATGCCGCACTGAACAACACCATGCCGCACTGAACAACACGATCCCGCATTGAACACCATCCCGCACTGAACAACACCATGCCGCACTGAACAACACCATGCCGCACTGAACAACACCATGCCGCACTGAACAACACCATGCCGCACTGAACAACACCATTCCGCACTGAACAACACCATGCCGCACTGAACAACATTATGCCGCACTGAACAACACCATGCCGCACTGAACAACAACATGCCGCACTGAAAAACATTATGCCGCACTGAACAACACCATGCCGCACTGAACAACACCATCCCGAACTGAACAACACCATGCCGCATTGAACAACACCATGCCGCACTGAACAACACCATCCTGCACTGAACAACACCATCCCGCACTGAACAACACCATGCCGCACTGAACAACACCATGCCGCACTGAACAACACCATGCCGCACTGAACAACACCATGCCGCAATGAACAACACCATCCCGCACTGAACAACATTATGCCGCACTGAACAACATTATGCCGCACTGAACAACATTATGCCGCACTGAACAACATTATGCCGCACTGAACAACATTATGCCGCACTGAACAACATTATGCCGCACTGAACAACACCATGCCGCACTGAACAACACCATGCCGCACTGAACAACACCATGCCGCACTGAACAACACCATGCCGCACTGAACAACACGATCCCGCATTGAACAACACCATGCCGCACTGAACAACACCATCCTGCACTGAACAACACCATCCCGCACTGAACAACACCATGCCGCACTGAACAACATTATGGCGCACTGAACAACATTATGCCGCACTGAACAACACCATGCCGCACTGAACAACACCATGCCGCACTGAACAACACCATGCCGCACTGAACAACACCATCCCGCACTGAACAACACCATGCCGCACTGAGCAACACCATGCCGCACTGAACAACATTATGTCGCACTGAACAACACCATGCCGCACTGAACAACACCATGCTGCACTGAACAACATTATGCCGCACTGAAAAACACCATGCCGCACTGAACAACACCATCCCGCACTGAACAACACCATGCCGCATTGAACAACACCATGCCGCATTGAACAACACCATGCCGCACTGAACAACACCATGCTGCACTGAACAACACCATGCTGCACTGAACAACACGATCCTGCATTGAACAACACCATGCCGCACTGAACAACACCATCCTGCACTGAACAACACCATCCTGCACTGAACAACACCACCCCGTACTGAACAACACGATCCCGCATTGAACAACACCATCCCACACTGAACAACACCATGCCGCACTGAACAACACCATGCCGCACTGAACAACACCATGCCGCACTGAACAACACCATGCCGCACTGAACAACACCATGCCGCACTGAACAACACCATGCCGCATTGAACAACACCATGCCGCACTGAACAACACCATCCTGCACTGAACAACACCATCCCGCACTGAACAACACCATGCCGCATTGAACAACACCATGCCGCACTGAACAACACCATCCTGCACTGAACAACACCATCCCGCACTGAACAACACCATGCCGCACTGAACAACATTATGGCTTACTGAACAACATTATGCCGCACTGAACAACACCATGCCGCACTGAACAACACCATGCCGCACTGAACAACACCATGCCGCACTGAACAACATTATGCCGCACTGAACAACATTATGCCGCACTGAACAACACCATGCCGCACTGAACAACACCATGCCGCACTGAACAACACCATGCCGCACTGAACAACACCATGCCGCACTGAACAACACGACGTCGCACTGAACAACACGACGCCGCACAGAACAACACGACGCCGCACAGAATAACACAATACCGCACAGAACAACACAATACCGCACAAACAGTTTTAGATAATATTACGTCGCAGTCATGTGACGCGGACATGACGTCAATAGGCGGAACTCACGGCAAAATTATAATCCGTGGGCGTGGCTTGCAACAGGAAGTAGGAAAGCGGCAATTCTGGCAAACAAGACACAGCGGTTAGTAACACGATGACTTACAAGGCAAATATTTTTGTTTTCAGCTTGCAACTTGACCGTCTAGAGCGTACAAGGTAATTACAACTGTTTTTTTTAGCCCTGAAAAGCGAGGGAGTGTGGCGTTTGGGAGGAATGTCGAACTCGGCGTCTGCTTCCAGCCACAGACGCCAAATTTCGACGATTATTTCGACTGGTCAACGGTTGTAAATTATTGCGTTGACTAAAAACTTTATTTAACTCTACTCTTAACTTTGCCGTTTCAGATATGCGGGTATTACACCGCGGAAATGACGTCAATAGGCTGAACTCTCGCCAAAATTCAAATCTGTGGGCGCAATGGCCTTGAGCGAGACACCGGATACAAACACGACGATTATCAACAGAAATATCTTTATTTTCTGCTTGCAAGTGGACCGTCTAGAGCGTACACGGTAAGTACAACTCATTGTGTTTAAAAAGATTTACGTTTGTGTAGTTTGCGTTGCGTTGTATCTGTGAATGTTGGTTTAGGCTAAATGTTAATGTTTAATTTCATTCCTTTAGGTTCCACGGTGTTTGTTGGCTGTATGTTTTCCACTGCAAGAAGAGGCTCGTATCATTGACCAGCAGGAGCTACAATGGTGAGTACCCCTTTCGTCTTCCATTTATGTTAAACACTTCCTATTTCATGTCTAACAGTACTCGATTTAACAAATAACCATAAATAAATACAGTGTGGGCAGTCACGTTAACATATGTGATTATCCTGCCTAATATGTTTATCACAAATATGTCACTAATCACTAATATGTTTATTTGTTTATCACAACACCTTTGGACCTTCAGCAATCGATTATTTCCCTTCATCTACATAGAGACAGAACGATGGTGTCTTAAACATCTCATTCATTTCACCAAATAACTTCACGCAGGTGGATAACGGCCGTCTCGGTCACGCTATGTTGCGTGATGCAGTTTTGAAGAACCAAATGCATTTATTCAATGAATAAGTCAAGCTAGTTCTATGTTTATGATGTTGTAAGTTACGGTACCGATTGAAGTTGAGTTCGAAGCCAGTGGAAAACAGCGCTGCGTTTGTGCTCTCCAGGTACAAATGTTGTGATCTCTGACTGACGACCGGGCGAGACTCGAGTAAGAGATGTCCAAACGAGCTCCGGCAGGGCGGGCCAAGGCGGAGCGAACGGACGCCCTTCAGGCCGCCAATGACGAGCTGAGAAACAAACTGATGGACGTCCAGTTAGAACTTCAGCAGGAGAAGAACAAGGTGAAAACCTCAACAGACAGACACTGCCTGCCTCCCTGCCTGCCTCCCTGCCTGCCTCCCTGCCTGCCTCCCTGCCTGCCTCCCTCCCTCCCACTTTTCCCGATGTAGATTAGACATGCGTGTGCCATGACTGTGTCAGCCTACATCAACAAATGCACCGAGGACGTCAGCACCACTAAGAATATCATCACCCGGGGCAACCAACGACCCTGGATGACTGAGGAGGTACGTCAAACGCTACGAGCGCGGAACTCTGCCTTCAAGTCTGGCGACAAGGAGACACTGAGGACAGCGAGAGCCAACTTGAACCGTGCCATCAGAATAGCGAAGCGAGACCGCAGTCGAAAATTTCAGGATCGTTTCCACGACGTCAAAAACATCAGGAGTATGTGGCAAGGCATACGGGCGATTACAGACGACAACTCACCCTCCCCCCCCCCGGTGGGTGTAGTTGATGCTGACTTTCTAAATGGTCTAAATAACTTCTTTGGGAGGTTCGAGGCACTAAACGGCACTCCAGCAGTTAAAACTGTCCCCCATCAGGAAGAGGAGGTACTCTGCCTTGACTCCGCCGATGTGTTGAAGAACCTGAGGAGAGTCAACCCCTGTAAGGCCCCTGGCCCGGACAACATTCCTGGGCGTGTGTTCAGGGAATGTGCAAGTCATCTGGCTGGGGTCATCACAGACATTTTTAACACCTCGCTGGGCCAAGCCACAGTGCCGGCGTGCTTTAAGACTGCCTCCATCATTCCGGTGCCGAAGAAACCTCAAATCACCTCATTTAATGATTACCGGCCTGTTGCACTGACTCCGGTTATGATGAAGTGCTTCGAAAGGCTGCTTAAAGGTCACATCGTTTCCAGACTCCCCCTATTATTTGACCCGTTCCAGTTTGCCGACCGGCAAAACCGCTCCACTCAGGAAGCCATCTCCTCCGTTCTTCACCTGAGCCTGGCTCACCTGGAGGAGAAGAACACGCATGTGCGGAGGCTGTTCCTGGACTTCAGCTCAGCGTTTAACACCATCATCCCACAGCATCTGGTAGGAAAATTGGAACACCTGGGCTTCAACACCCCCCTTCGCAACTGGCTGCTAGACTTCCTCACCAACAGACCTCAGTCAGTCCGGGTCGGACAGAACACCTCTGATGTCATCACCCTCAGCACAGGCTCCCTTCAGGGCTGCGTCCTGAGCCCCCTGCTGTGCACCCTGATGACACACGACTGCGTCCTCAGGTTCACCACCAATCACATCGTGAAGTCAGCAGACGACACAACGGTGGTGGGGCTCATCAGAGACAACAACGACCTGGACTACAGAGAGGAGGTGGAGCAGCTGGTGGGCTGGTGCAGAGAAAACAGCCTGATCCTGAATGAGGAGAAGATGAAGGAGATCATCGTCGACTTCAGGAAAAAACAGCCTCACCACGCTCCACTGATCATCAACAGCTCAGCTGTGGAGGTGGTCAGCAGCACCAAATTCCTGGGGGTCCACATCACAGAAGACCTCACCTGGACTATGAACACTACGGCACTGGTCAAGAGGGCACAGAAGCGCTTGTACTTCCTGCGGAGGATGAGGAGAGCCCACCTGCCCCCACCCATCATGAGGACGTTCTACAGGAGCACCATAGAGAGCATTCTGACAAGCTGTCTCTCTGTGTGGTGTGGAGGCTGCACCGCCTCCGATTGGAAGAACGTGAGGAGAGTGGTGAGGACAGCAGAGAGGATCATAGGGGCTCCTCTTCCCTCCATTCAGGACATTTCATCTCAGCGCTGCATGTCCCGTGCCCGTAACATCATCAATGACCCATCACACCCCCACCATGGACTGTTCTCCCTGCTGCCCTCTGGGAAGAGGTTTGCAGCATCCGCTGCAGGTCCACCAGGTTCTGCAACAGCTTTTTCCCTGCTGTCATCAGACTGTTGAACACTAGAACTGTTGAGCTCTAAACTGAACTCTGCATCACACATTCACAGAACTGTACTTTATGACACTACGGACCTCTATCTTGCACTATCTCGCACTACCAACTTTACTGAACTTGTATAAACCCTTTAAATAGAAGTTTAATACATGGTTTAGCATTCCTCTGCACACTCTTGAATACTGTTTTGCCTACTTGCACTATTGCATAATTATCACTGCTGCACTTTATACTTATTTTTAATATATATATATATATATATATATATATATATATATATATATATATATATATATATAGTATATGTATATATATATATATTTTCATAGGATATGTTACTTCTATTCAACTGCAATATCACTACTTTGTTGTAAGACGTATGCAACGGAATTTCGTTTTGTATGCACCATGTGCAGACAAGATGACAATAAAGTTTGTCTAAGTCTAAGTCTAAGTCATGTCAGGTCAGCTGTCTGGAGAGAGAGAGAAGTCAGGACCTGCGGGCGGAGCACCACCGTGCCACCGCCGTCGTGTTGTTCAGTGCGGCATGGTGTTGTTCAGTGCGGAATGGTGTTGTTCAGTGCGGCATGGTGTTGTTCAGTGCGGCATGGTGTTGTTAAGTGCGGCATGGTGTTGTTAAGTGCGGCGTAATGTTGTTCAGTGCGGCATGGTGTTGTTCAGTGCGGCATGGTGTTGTTCAGTGCGGCATGGTGTTGTTCAGTGCGGCATGGTGCTGTTCAGTGCGGCATGGTGCTGTTTAGTGCGGCATGGTGCTGTTCAGTGCGGCATGGTGTTGTTCAGTGCGGCATGGTGTTGTTCAGTGCGGCATGGTGTTGTTCAGTGCGGCATGGTGTTGTTCAGTGCGGCATGGTGTTGTTCAGTGCGGCATGGTGTTGTTCAGTGCGGCATGGTGTTGTTCAGTGCGGCATAATGTTGTTCAGTGCGGCATATTGTTGTTCAGTGCGGCATAATGTTGTTCAGTGCGGCATAATGTTGTTCAGTGCGGCATAATGTTGTTCAGTGCGGCATGGTGTTGTTCAGTGCGGCATGGTGTTGTTCAGTGCGGCATGGTGTTGTTCAGTGCGGCATGGTGTTGTTCAGTGCGGCATGGTGTTGATCAGTGCGGCATGGTGTTGTTCAGTGCGGCATGGTGTTGTTCAGTGCGGCATGGTGTTGTTCAGTGCGGGATGGTGTTGTTCAGTGCGGGATGGTGTTGTTCAGTGCGGCATGGTGTTCAGTGCGGCATAATGTTGTTCAGTGCGGGATGGTGTTGTTCAGTGCGGGATGGTGTTGTTCAGTGCGGCATGGTGTTCAGTGCGGCATAATGTTGTTCAGTGCGGCATAATGTTGTTCAGTGCGGCATGGTGTTGTTCAGTGCGGCATGGTGTTGTTCAGTGCGGCATAATGTTGTTCAGTGCGGCATAATGTTGTTCAGTGCGGTATAATGTTGTTCAGTGCTGCATGGTGTTGTTCAGTGCTGCATGGTGTTGTTCAGTGCGGCATGGTGTTGTTCAGTGCGGCATGGTGTTGTTCAGTGCGGCATGGTGTTGTTCAGTGCGGCATGGTGTTGTTCAGTGCGGCATGGTGTTGTTCAGTGCGGCATGGTGTTGTTCAGTGCGGCATGGTGTTGTTCAGTGCGGCATGGTGTTGTTCAGTGCGGCATGGTGTTGTTCAGTGCGGCATGGTGTTGTTCAGTGCGGCATGGTGTTGTTCAGTGCGGCATGGTGTAGTTCAGTGCGGCATGGTGTTGTTCAGTGCGGGATGGTGTTGTTCAGTGCGGCATGGTGTTGTTCAGTGCGGCATGGTGTTGTTCAGTGCGACATGATGTTGTTCAGTGCGGCATGGTGTTGTTCAGTGCGGCATAATGTTGTTCAGTGCGGCATAATGTTGTTCAGTGCGGCATGGTGTTGTTTAGTGCGGGATGGTGTTGTTCAGTGCGGCATGGTGTTGTTCAGTGCGGCATGGTGTTGTTCAGTGCGGCATGGTGTTGTTCAGTGCGGCATGGTGTTGTTCAGTGCGGCATGGTGTTGTTCAGTGCGGCATGGTGTTCAGTGCGGCATGGTGTTCAGTGCGGCATGGTGTTTTTCAGTGCGGCATAATGTTGTTCAGTGCGGCATAATGTTGTTCAGTGCGGCATAATGTTGTTCAGTGCGGCATAATGTTGTTCAGTGCGGCATAATGTTGTTCAGTGCGGGATGGTGTTGTTCAGTGCGGCATGGTGTTGTTCAGTGCGGCATGGTGTTGTTCAGTGCGGCATGGTGTTGTTCAGTGCGGCATGGTGTTGTTCAGTGCGGCATGGTGTTGTTCAGTGCGGCATGGTGTTGTTCAGTGCGGCATGGTGTTGTTCAGTGCGGGATGGTGTTGTTCAGTGCGGGATGGTGTTGTTCAGTGCGGGATGGTGTTGTTCAGTGCGGCATGGTGTTCAGTGCGGCATAATGTTGTTCAGTGCGGCATGGTGTTGTTCAGTGCGGCATGGTGTTGTTCAGTGCGGCATAATGTTGTTCAGTGCGGCATAATGTTGTTCAGTGCGGCACCTAGCACCTAGAAGGTAAATAAATAGGAAGGAAGGACTCACCGGTGACGTCGTCGCCCACGTCCAAGCGTTGTACTTTGTATTTTCATCCTTCTGACAGTGGAAAACATATAGCCAACAAACACCGTGGAACCTAAACGAATGAAAGAAAACTATCATTTGGCCACAACCAACATTCACAGATACAACACAATGTGACGTGCGGTGTTGAGGTTAAAGGTTGAGTGAAGGGCCCTCGTTTTAAACTACTTTTTTGAAAAGGAGTGGGAACAAGTAAGACGTATTTAATTTATTTATTGGGAAGTAGTAAGACTTATTAAATTTATTTAATCTACTTTTCTTCCCAGGCAAAATTTGACGTGCTGCAATTCCAAATTTCCAAAGTGAATGAAGGAATGAAATCCTTTAAATTATGATTTTGTATAAATACTAGGCATAAACACAAAATCTACGGCACAAAATGGGCAGACTTTACTTGTTTGAAAAGGACTGGTTACAAGACAGACTTTTTTAATTTATTTAATGGGAAGAAGACTTATTTAGTTTAATTGATCTATTTTTGTTCCCTGGCAAAATTCGATTTGCTGCAATTCCAAATTTCCAAAGTGAATGAAGGAATGAAGTCGTTTAAATTATGATTTTGTATAAATACTAGGCATAGACACAAAATCTACGGCACAAAACGGGCAGACTTTACTTGTTTGAAGAGGACTGGTTGCAAGACAGACTTTTCTGATTTATTTAATGGGAAGAAGACTTATTTAGTTTATTTAATCTCTTTTTGTTGCCTGGCAAAATTGGATTTGCTGAAATTGTATTTTGCCAAATCTTGACTTGAGACCTGATAGGAAGTATTAAACGCTCAGTTAAATCGATACAAGTTGGTAATAAGAGCGAGTAATGTTGGTTGAAGCGATGAATGAAGGTTAAAAGCAATTTAAATTATGACTTTGTCTAAATACTAGATATTAACAGACCATCTACTGCGCAAAATGGGCAGAGTTTACTTGTTTGAGAAGGAGTGGCTTATTTAAGTCTAAGATTTATTTAATCTGTTTGTTCCCAGGCAAAATTGGATGTGATGCAATTCCAAATTTCACCACATGATGGTGCCAAATTTTGACTTCATAGGACATATTCAACACTTAACTATTATGTTCAAGGTAATCAGATTTGTTTATTATTCTAATGGCCTTTTCAAAACTATTCTGGATTACTACTTTGGATCTATTCTACATTACTTGGCAACAACATACTCTGTAACAGATTAGGCAGTATAATCACATATGTTAACTTGAGAGTGCCCACACTAAATCTACTTATCGTGATGTGTTAAATCAATTACTGTTAGACATTATTATTCTGATAATCTACCAAATCTTTGAATTGAAGAATTTGTGATTTAATTAATAGCTTGTTGTTATGTTCAGGGTAATCAGACTTGTATATAATTCTAATGGCCTTCTTTTGAAAACTATTCTGAATTACAACTTTGGATCTTATATTACTTTGCAACAATATACTCGGTGACAGATTAGGCAGTATAATCACATATGTTAACTTCAGTGCCCACACTGTATTTATTTATGGTTATTTGTTAAATCAAGTACTGTTAGACATGAAATAGGAAGTGTTTAACATAAATGTTATGGCTACTCACCGTTGTAGCTCGCTCCTGGTCAATGATACGAGCCTCTTCTTGCAGTGGAAAACTTGCAGCCAACAAACACCGTGGAACCTAAAGGAATGAAATTAAACATTAACATTTCGCCTGGACCAATATTCACACGTACAACGCAACGCGGCTACACTTCTGCTAGCGCCTCAGCTACACGTTGCTATTACAAACGTAAATCTCTTTAAACACAATGAGTGTTACTTACCGTGTAGGCTGTAGACGGTCCAGTTGCAAGCAGAAAATAAAGATATTTCTGTTGATATTCGTCGTTGCTCAGTGGCTCACGGCCATCGCGCCAACAGATTTGAATTTTGGTGGAAGTTCAGCCAATTACGTCATATCCGCGGCACATGACTGCGACGTAATACCCGTTTATCTGAAACGGCAGTTAAAAGTAGAGTTACATCAAGTTTTCTTTTTTAATCAACGCAATCATTTACAACCGTTGACCAGAAAGAATCGTCGAAATTCGACGTTCCCCCCAAACGCCACACTCACTCGCTTTTCAGGGCAACAAAAGTACTTCTTTTTAAAAACGATGAGTTGTACTTACCGTGTACGCTCTGGACGGTCCAGTTGCAAGCAGAAAATAAAAATATTTCTCTCGTTAGTCGTATGTTACCATCCGCTGTGTCTTTGTCAACATCGCCATTTTCCTACTTCCTGTTGCGAGCCACGCCCACGGATTTAAATTCTGGCGGAAGAGCCCGCCCATTGGCGTCGTTTTCGCGTATAGCAAATCCGATTGGTTGGGAAGGGGGCGCGGTTATGCAGCCGAGGGGTCCTGTGATCGGTGGGATGTAAAGTAGGCGTCGACGTCACGTCCGCGTCACGTGACCACGACGTGGCAGACGTCATATAGCAACCGCTGTTTTGTTTAGTAGACTTACAGTTGTTATGCATTGACATAATGGCGCACACTCCAAATAGATTTAAATAAATTAAATAATTCTTCTGCCCACTCCCTTTTAAACAAGTTAACTCTCCCCGCGGATTTGAATTCCGGCGGAAGTTCTTACAGTTGTTATGCGTTGACATAATGGCGCACTGGTTAGCATGTCCACCTCTTAAGCATGATGTTGCGGGTTCGACGCCTGATCAATGTTAGCATGGAGTGAGCTGAAGTGCATGGCGCTGAAGATTTGAATCTTTGAAATGCGCTGAGGTCTGACGTATCAGGCAGAATGGTTTGCCATCACGTTCAACAAAAAATAGAAACTTTCCCACTCTGATAAAAACGTCCTGTGTTCATCTACATATTTTCGTTTTGCTGTGCATCTTTTCCCTGCCATTTCGAGAGCCCAATTGACACTAATAGTTTACTGGAATGTGTTTGCCCATCCTACTTTGTGGAATTTCACCACATGCGCTTTTGACGAAAATACTAAATTGAACTCAAGTGAAGCCAACACGCACAACCCCCCCCCCCCCCCACACACACACACACACACACCTACACACACACACACAAATGTTGATATGAACATAAAAGAGCCGCATGCGGTTCGGGAGTTGCGGCTTGGCCAAACCTGTACTATACAACTTTATTTGTGTAAAATTTTCACAACAGCTGTCACACAAACAAAGCGGGAAAAACCGAAGACGTGCGTGTTCCGCCCACGCTGGATTTATTTGCACCTTTGAAAAGACACCGTATTGCCGCAGATGTGGCAAAGAGTACTTTTGGGCATCTGAGACGGAAGGATGTCCAAAGCATCACGTCACCTGCTCTGGTAGGAATGGTGGTGGGACGTTGAGGTCAACCGCTTTGGGGTTGGCTGAATCTTTGGTCGCAGGATGCCACACACTTGAAGACAGAAGCAGAAAAGCAGAGCTAAATGCAAAATGTACTCACCGGTGACTCCAATTTTTTCCCCCCCTGAAGAAATGGATGGACGGGTGGCCCCGGCTGGCCGGTGGGACTCTTGTTATTCTGACCCTTTTTAGTGCGCGTTTGGGGCAACAACCGTTTTTTGTGGCGCTCTCTTCTGGTTCAAGAGTGCCCTGCATGTGAATTTGCCTTTCCTGCCTTCTGATTGGATGAGCGCCGGTGTGACGCGGTGCCTCTGTCACCGTGGCGGGGGGTATACGTCGGCATCGGAGCGTCTGCCAACGTCTGAGACCGGCTGGCAGTGTATCGGAGGTGTCGAGTGCGGTGCCGCTGGAGCTCACTCACCAGCTGGTGTTAGGGCCACAGAATGAAGGCCAAGGAGAAGACTAGAAAGAGAAACAGAAACTTCTCCTCCAATTGTTTGATTTGTCTCTTGTGAGCTTCGATGAATTCTTTCAGCTCTTTGTTCCTCTAGGACGGACAAATGGAAAGTAGCCTTCAAAAGCCAGTAAGCGTGCAAGTAAGTGCCGGGCTGGCTTTGGGCCCTTACCTGTTGCGCGCTGTGCAGCAGATCCATTCTCTCTTGGAGGATGCAAGCGTCGCGCTCCCTCAACTCCCACATCAGGGCTCGCTTCCATTGGTCCACGGCGCTCCTAAGCTCTTGTCTCTGATCCGCCGTCAGCACGTCATTCACGCCAGCGTGGCTGGCTTTTTCGCCGTCCGTGGCGGGGCAGTCCCGCTGCGGTAGCGCCTCGTACAACATGGCCTCCAGCTCCATGATCCTCTGGGCCGCAATCCTCGTCCATCAGTAGTCCGGCGGGAGATTTGAGGGCGGCTTACCTTATGAGCCTGGTCCATGGAACGCTTCCTGAAGTCCAACTCTTCATCCAGGTAGCCCTTCTGGTTGCAGAACATATCCTAGCACAGCTCAAGGTCAGAATTGTTGGGGCACATTGCCCCGAGTTCCCCTTGGCTGATGTCGCGTGTCTGTCTACCTTCTCACTTTCAATGTCCAACATCTTCTGTTGAAGTGCTGACTTGGTCACTTTGATGTATTCTAACCACTGAGGAAAGGCTGCTGTCACATAAGCAGAATGCGAGAGCGTGCGTGGACGTGCGCGTTACCTTCTCGGCTAGGGTGGGAAGGGTCCTGGCGTGAATCACGACCACCTGCTCCTCGTTGGTGAGATTCTGCAAGAGCCCAAAGGCACAGCGTCAACAAGGTTCTTTCAGCGCAAAGCCTTCCAAAAGTCACATTTGAGCCGCCGAGTCTCGTGGAGTGCGAACATAAGGAGTTCGACATACACTTACGGCGTTATCGCCCAGGATGTCCAGCTTCTTCATCAGATCACTGATGACGATGTCCTGGGGAAAGGCGCAAGGAGCAATGTAAGGTGTTCTGGGACCTCAGGTTAAGGTTAGGGTTGCGAGGGACGCCTTACGTACGCTCACGCCGTCGGCCTCGCAGTAGATCTGCAAAGGGCTGAGGCCGTCTGGGAAACGGACTTGCAGAAACTTCAAGACGGGGGAGCGCCACTCCCTCTCCTGAAAGGCAGAGGCATGCATCCGTCCGTCCGTCCGTCCGTCACATCTCTGGCCTCAAAACGCTTGTGCGAGTCTTCCCACCTCCAGCTCCAGGATGCGGAACTCAAGCAGTTCGTTTTGGTCTCGGATATCCTGGATGTGCTCTTTCAGACGCGCTTCTTCCGCCTCCATCCGCCTGACCTGAAAAGACAGTCAGACCTCATCTGCGGGGCTTCCGGACGGGTGTGACGCCAAGCGACTCCGCCCAGCGCCTTTCTTTCCGTCACCTTTTCGGCCAACTGCTGATTGCTCTGACGCAGCAGCTGCTTCTCCTCCACCCACTTGACATTCTAGAAGAGACAAACGCGTGGACAGCTTTGGAATGTTGTGTCATTTTCATCCACAAATTCTTTGGTTGACTGGAAAATGACATTTGCTTTTCTCCACATTTTCCCAGCCACGTTCAGGGGGGGGGTGTTGGTCCAGTAATGCCAGACGAATGAGTGACTGAAGAATGTAGCTATTTTGTCTGAGAAAAAGGTGTGCTCATTGATAAGCTTACCTGTCCTTGTTGCTTCAGCGCTGACTCCAGATCTGCTACTCTGCTTTGATAGTGACCCATTTCTACTGTCATGTAACATGGGGGGAAGAGATGGTGCAAATGGTAAAATATGGATTGTTCACAGGAATAAATTGGCAGAGCTGAAATTCCAAATTTGTCCAAAAGATGGCGCCAGACCAAAACATGAGACCAAAAAAGGGGCCAAAATAAGCTAAGCAAGTTAAAATAGAAATAAAACAGGAACACGGTGTCGGATTGTGAGTCACGCATGGACGCACAAATGTGATTTTTACTTTTTGATTTCTTTGCTTGGCTAAAAATGTATTCTGTAACAGCTTAAAGCAATATTGTTAGTCAATTCGATCAAGGGACCCGTCACTATGAGAATAGTGGCGTGACATAAATTGTTTGGAGAAGCACAAATGTGATTTTTACTTCTTGATTTCTTTGCTTGGCTAAAAATTGATTCCCTCTTTCATGAACTGTGTTTTGCAATCGAATTGTTCTGGGATTGAATGATTTTATTAACACGGGTATCAGTGGGTGAAATTGTTCGGTTTCTGGAGTGATTAAGATTTGTAATTCTATTTCATGTTTCTTCAATAAATGTGTTGTGTATATTCATCTACTTTGTTGTGCGCTGATTTGTACTGAATGTACAATCGATGGTTCGGGGTTGATTTGACAATTTGATTAATGTGCGGGGGGTTATTATGGTATAACATAGGACCGTAATAAATAAAAGTAACATCAGACAATTTTAGAGAATTGAATAACTTTCGTAGTTATTTGAGACACGAGTGAATTTCAATCCGTTTGAAAGTTTGCTTCGTCTGAATAAATTAACGGAAGTGTTTGAATCGGATTATCGGTTTGGTGTAGAACTGAAAGTAATTTAATTATTTGAAGGGCGCAGGCCCGTTTCCCCTTTTGACGGGCCGCGTAAAAAGTAACTCCGAACATGTTAGAGAATTAAATAACTTTCGTAGATATTTAAGGGAAGAGTGATTATTGAAAGAGGTGCGTTTGACACTACCATCAGCTTTTGTCTGGTCTGAAAGGAGGAGGAGGGAGGCTCCTCCTCCTCCTTTCAGACCAGAGAACACCCGAGGCTGGGTGAGAACGGG
The DNA here is from genome assembly GCF_024217435.2 of Syngnathus scovelli. Lineage (NCBI taxonomy): Eukaryota > Metazoa > Chordata > Actinopteri > Syngnathiformes > Syngnathidae > Syngnathus > Syngnathus scovelli. The sequence continues at coordinate 378,218 of NC_090847.1, read as the reverse complement.
GAGGCTGCGACCCGGCCGGGGGTTGCGGGAAGGGGCGCCACCTTGATCTCCTTCTCGGCGTCGTAGTCCCCTCCGCTGGTCTGGGCTAGCAGAGCGTAGGCTCATTGCAGCGCTTGATATTCTTGCGTCAGCTGGCGGTAGCGAAGCTCCGCCTCCTCATGCACACACCAATGCAACACAGCACTAGTACCAGAATCAGTCAGACCGGCGACAAAGCACCCGCGACGCAAAGACGAGTCCGATTCCAGGCTGAAGAGGAATGTTTGGCGCCAATACGCTGGCAGAAATGGCGGGCTACCTCTTCGGGTTCCGTGTCGGGGGTTCTGTCGGTGTGAAAAGACAAGGACGATCCGTCCGAGTCCACCAACACGTCTTCGTCGTAGCCGTAAAATGTTTCGATGACCTGCGGGCGCGGAAGCAAACATCTCTCTGAACAAACTGAAGCGACACCTCACGATGAATCGACGAGAGGAACGATAGCGAGAAAAAGGCCATTTCATCTTGCGCAACACCAAGCAGCCGCAAACAAACAGACTCACCTTGCAGGACCTCACGCTTTGTTCCTCCTCAGAGATTCTCGACGTCGGTATCGTAGCAGCAAATCTCTCTCCTGTCGACACAAATAATCCGCCTTTGAGATTCTTTGGATGCAAAGGGAACGAACGGCTCCGGCGCAGAAACAAACGCGACTCACGATGACATTTCTGACATGAGCTCCTGTCTCCAGAGCCTGAAAAACCCGTCACCGGCGATGATTGGAGGGACGCTCGTCTTTTCCAAAAGTGACAACTACAGGGTGTGTCAGGGTTTTCCAGATTATCTTTATCGTATGATTATGTTGCTTTGACTTTGACTGCAACCTGTAATAAATAATATTATTTATCCCTTATTTATCCCTATCGCTTATCCCTTCCTACACAAAGTCGTAAAACATCCCTTGCTATGTTTTGACTAGAGGTCAAGTGTTAGAGATTTGCTCACTCCAACTTATTTTGCAAGAACCAAACAGAAGACAAGCAAGTTCTTTTAGACACCTGCAGGTGGAGAGTCCATTCGTCGCTGTCTGAACAGCGATTATCGAATGAAGTCTGAACTCTCCTTCCTGCAAGGGCATATTTATTAGGAGGAACAGAGTGGGGGTGGGAGTGGACAGGTTTGGTGAACCCCCGGCCTCTGATAAGATCAGAGCAGGGGGTGTTTTACACTATTGTGGGAAACAGACTCTGCATTGTGAGGGCCAGACGTGATTGATTTAATTATTACAGTCTACCTTCCAACATAATCATAGGATCAAACTAACCTGAAAACCCTAACATCAAGGGCTTTCTCTATTCAATCCACTCTTACACCCACCCTGTTTCTCTTAATAAAAATGCTCGTGCGGGAGCCGAGAGTCAGACTTCATTCGTACAACGGATGGACTCTCCACCTGCAGGTGTCCAAAAGAACTTACTTGTCTCCCGTGTGGTTCTTGCAAAATAAGTTGGAGCGAGCGCAACTCTAACAGGGTGCATTTTGCCACTAGCTGCCTACGGACAATGACGTCGCGCTCGCGGCTCATGGTTGACGGGCTGAGCAGCCGGGCGAGTCCGTCGTTTTCAGCGCACAGCGAGTGGCAAAGGCGCTGACAAAACGGGAGCTTTGAGCTGCTGAAAACGGCAAAACAAGTCTAAAGCGTGTTCAAACGCGTGCGCACAATGCTCCTGCTTGAAAGGTCGGAGTTTAAGGGGCCAATTTTTTGGATGGCGGCCGCCGGCCAAGCTTTGGACGGAAAAGGTTTCCTGGCGACAGCGAGCGAGCGCGGCGCTGCCGTACGTGCACCGAGTCACCTGCCTGAAGACCTTGGACAAGTCGTCGATGATGTGCCGCTGCTCCACAACTTGAAGGAACTCCATTTCACCGTCCTGCTGGCCGCAACCGCGCTCCAGGTCATTGAGCGAACTAGGCCTTCTCTGTGGAACACAAATGCAGTGGACTCTGTTGGCACGCCGCCGTTGTCCGCGTCGACTTACCAAGCTTGCCATCTCCTCGTTCTCCTGGGTGACAAAGCGCACTTTGTTTTCAAGGCGACACAGCACCAGTGAGAGTTCTTCATTCTTCCTGCTCAGGCGTTTGTTTTTGTACAGGAGTGGCAGAAACTGGCTTTCTGTTTCTCTCAGTCGCTTAAGCTGCAAGCATGAAGTGCGGGATGCGAAAGACGCACAACACGCGGGCCAGAACGTATCCATTCCTTTTGCATCGGTTTGAACGGAATCGTGGCTTTGGCTCCCAATAAAAGACATCTACCAGGCAACCGACTCGCCGCGCCGCTCAACTAATAAGCAAGCGCAATGGGTGCCTCGCTGGATGGCGCGCATCAAACGTAGCGCAAACCTTCAAGCGTGCCGTCAATAAATTACCAGTTCATTGCGCTCTTCAGAAAGCAGGGCGTTTCGATCCTCCAGTTTCCTGATGACTGCGCTGAGCTCAGCGATTTTCAGATGAAACCTTCGCGTGTCCCGATCCTCCTGAGACTGAAAACGCCCCGCAACACACACACACAACCACTCGTTCAAAGTTCAAAACTGTTTTTGTGCTACCTTCCTCCAGCAACGAACTAAGTCATGCGTACTGCAAGTGTGTGATGAGGTGGCTTACGCTATGAAGAGGATTGCTAGTAGCGCCGTTGACCCCACTTCCAGGGTAGTTTAGGCCCGCCCTTTGGGAATCCCTCAGGGCAGCGATCTGCTGCTCGGCAGCCTGAGTCTGCAGCTGAAGGCGGTGGACGTGGCCGGCCCCAGGGATTTATCCAAAACACTAACCGCTCTGTCTTTCAGCTTGATCTCATCCATCTGGATGTACAAACGGGGAGCGCTCAGGCAGGCGGGCAAACTCATTTGCCAGAATTGTGACAAAAACAAAGAGAGCAACCGGCCAATTTTTATCTTGAATCGACTAGAACACCATTGCTGTGACAAAAGCGAAGCGAGCAACCGGACGTTTTCTTCTTGTGAAATAGAATAGAATAGAATGCCTTAGGTGTCATTGCACTGCAGGTATACAACGAAATTGGGAACATAGCCACGCACCGCGCATCTGATCAGTCCTACCAGTCGGCGGATCTCCCTCTCGCAGTCTCTCTTGGTTCGGCTCAGCTCCTCCCGATGCTGGTGATGAGCCGATCGGAGCTCGGCCGCTCGGGACTGCCAGGCCTGCTGGGCCGCTGCCAGGGCTTCTTCCGCGCTCCTGGTGGAGGCGACACCGCTCGGTCTCCCGACACCGCCGCGTCTCCTCCACTTCCGCCAGCAAAGCGCCCCCGCTCCTCACCTGAGCAGACATTGCGCCACATCGGGCCGTTGACCCGTGGAACCTAAAGGAAGGAAATTAAACATTAACATTTAGCCTCAACCAACATTCACAGATACAACGCAACGCAAACTACACAAACATAAATCTTTTAAAACACAATGAGTTGTACTTACCGTGTACGCTCTAGACGGTCCACTTGCAAGCAGAAAATAAAGATATTTCTGTTGATAATCGTCGTGTTTGTATCCGTTGTCTCGCTCAAGGCCATTGCGCCCACAGATTTGAATTTTGGCCAGAGTTCAGCCTATTGACGTCATTTCCGCGGTGTAATACCCGCATATCTGAAACGGCAAAGTTAAGAGTAGAGTTAAATAAAGTTTTTAATCAACGCAATAATTTACAAACGTTGACCAGTCGAAATAATCGTCGAAATTTGGCGTCTGTGGCTGGAAGCAGACGCCGAGTTCGACGTTCCTCCCAAATGCCACACTGCCTCGCTTTTCAGGCCAACAAAAAAACATATTTTTCAAAACAATGAGTTGTAATTACCTTGTACGCTCTAGACGGTCAAGTTGCAAGCTGAAAACAAAAATATTTGTCTTGTTAGTCGTCGTGTTACTAACCGCTGTGTCTTGTTTGCCAGCATTGCCGCTTTCCTACTTCCTGTTGCAAGCCACGCCCACGGATTATAATTTTGGCATGAGTTCCGCCTATTGACGTCATGTCCGCGTCGCATGACTGCGACGTAATATTATCTAAAACTGTTTGTGCGGCATGGTGTTGTTCTGTGCGGTATTGCGTTATTCTGTGCGGCGTCGTGTTGTTCTGTGCGGCGTTGTTGTTCAGTGCGGCATGTTGTTGTTCAGTGCGGCATGTTGTTGTTCAGTGCGGCATGTTGTTGTTCAGTGCGGCATGGTGTTGTTAAGTGCGGCATGGTGTTGTTAAGTGCGGCATGGTGTTGTTAAGTGCGGCATGGTGTTGTTCAGTGCGGCATGGTGTTGTTCAGTGCGGCATGGTGTTGTTCAGTGCGGGATGGTGTTGTTCAGTGCGGCATGGTGTTGTTCAGTGCGGCATGGTGTTGTTCAGTGCGGCATGGTGTTGTTCAGTGCGGCATAATATTGTTCAGTGCGGCGTAATGTTGTTCAGTGGGGCGTGGTGTTGTTCAGTGCGGCATGGTGTTGTTCAGTGCGACATGATGTTGTTCAGTGCGGCATAATGTTGTTCAGTGCGGCATAATGTTGTTCAGTGCGGCATAATGTTGTTCAGTGCGGGATGGTGTTGTTCAGTGCGGCATGGTGTTGTTCAGTGCGGCATGGTGTTGTTCAGTGCGGCATGGTGTTGTTCAGTGCGGCATGGTGTTGTTCAGTGCGGCATGGTGTTGTTCAGTGCGGCATGGTGTTGTTCAGTGCGGCATGGTGTTGTTCAGTGCGGCATGGTGTTGTTCAGTGCGGCATGGTGTTGTTCAGTGCGGCATGGTGTTGTTCAGTGCGGCATGGTGTTGTTCAGTGCGGCATGGTGTTGTTCAGTGCGGCATGGTGTTGTTCAGTGCGGCATGGTGTTGTTCACTGCGGCATGGTGTTGTTCAGTGCGGCATGGTGTTGTTCAGTGCGGCATGGTGTTGTTCAGTGCAGCATGGTGTTCAGTGCGGCATAATGTTGTTCAGTGCGGCATAATGTTGTTCAGTGCGGCATGGTGTTGTTCAGTGCGGCATAATGTTGTTCAGTGCGGTATATTGTTGTTCAGTGGGGCATAATGTTGTTCAGTGGGGCATAATGTTGTTCAGTGCGGCATGGTGTTGTTCAGTGCGGGATGGTGTTGTTCAGTGCGGGATGGTGTTGTTCAGTGCGGCATGGTGTTGTTCAGTGCGGCATGGTGTTGTTCAGTGCGGCATGGTGTTGTTCAGTGCGGCATGGTGTTGTTCAGTGCGGCATGGTGTTGTTCAGTGCGGCATGGTGTTGTTCAGTGCGGCATGGTGTTGTTCAGTGCGGCATGGTGTAGTTCAGTGCGGCATGGTGTAGTTCAGTGCGGCATGGTGTTGTTCAGTGCGGCATGGTGTAGTTCAGTGCGGCATGGTGTTGTTCAGTGCGGGATGGTGTTGTTCAGTGCGGCATGGTGTTGTTCAGTGCGGCATGGTGTTGTTCAGTGCGACATGATGTTGTTCAGTGCGGCATAATGTTGTTCAGTGCGGCATAATGTTGTTCAGTGCGGCATAATGTTGTTCAGTGCGGCATGGTGTTGTTCAGTGCGGGATGGTGTTGTTCAGTGCGGCATGGTGTTGTTCAGTGCGGCATGGTGTTGTTCAGTGCGGCATGGTGTTGTTCAGTGCGGCATGGTGTTGTTCAGTGCGGCATGGTGTTGTTCAGTGCGGCATGGTGTTGTTCAGTGCGGCGTCGTGTTGTTCAGTGCGGCGTCGTGTTGTTCAGTGCAGCATGGTGTTGTTCAGTGCGGCATGGTGTTGTTCAGTGCGGCATGGTGTTGTTCAGTGCGGCATGGTGTTGTTCAGTGCGGCATGGTGTTGTTCAGTGCGGCATGGTGTTGTTCAGTGCGGCGTAATGTTGTTCAGTGCGGCATGGTGTTGTTCAGTGCGGCATGGTGTTGTTCAGTGCGGCATGGTGTTGTTCAGTGCGGCATGGTGCTGTTCAGTGCGGCATGGTGCTGTTCAGTGCGGCATGGTGCTGTTCAGTGCGGCATGGTGTTGTTCAGTGCGGCATGGTGTTGTTCAGTGCGGCATGGTGTTGTTCAGTGCGGCATGGTGTTGTTCAGTGCGGCATGGTGTTGTTCAGTGCGGCATGGTGTTGTTCAGTGCGGCATGGTGTTGTTCAGTGCGGCATAGTGTTGTTCAGTGCGGCATAATGTTGTTCAGTGCGGCATAATGTTGTTCAGTGCGGCATAATGTTGTTCAGTGCGGCATAATGTTGTTCAGTGCGGCATAATGTTGTTCAGTGCGGGATGGTGTTGTTCAGTGCGGCATGGTGTTGTTCAGTGCGGCATGGTGTTGTTCAGTGCGGCATGGTGTTGTTCAGTGCGGCATGGTGTTGTTCAGTGCGGCATGGTGTTGTTCAGTGCGGCATGGTGTTGTTCAGTGCGGCATGGTGTTGTTCAGTGCGGGATGGTGTTGTTCAGTGCGGGATGGTGTTGTTCAGTGCGGCATGGTGTTCAGTGCGGCATAATGTTGTTCAGTGCGGCATAATGTTGTTCAGTGCGGCATGGTGTTGTTCAGTGCGGCATAATGTTGTTCAGTGCGGCATAATGTTGTTCAGTGCGGTATAATGTTGTTCAGTGCTGCATGGTGTTGTTCAGTGCTGCATGGTGTTGTTCAGTGCGGCATGGTGTTGTTCAGTGCGGCATGGTGTTGTTCAGTGCGGCATGGTGTTGTTCAGTGCGGCATGGTGTTGTTCAGTGCGGCATGGTGTTGTTCAGTGCGGCATGGTGTTGTTCAGTGCGGCATGGTGTTGTTCAGTGCGGCATGGTGTTGTTCAGTGCGGCATGGTGTTGTTCAGTGCGGCATGGTGTTGTTCAGTGCGGCATGGTGTTGTTCAGTGCGGCATGGTGTTGTTCAGTGCGGCATGGTGTTGTTCAGTGCGGCATGGTGTAGTTCAGTGCGGCATGGTGTTGTTCAGTGCGGGATGGTGTTGTTCAGTGCGGCATGGTGTTGTTCAGTGCGGCATGGTGTTGTTCAGTGCGACATGATGTTGTTCAGTGCGGCATAATGTTGTTCAGTGCGGCATAATGTTGTTCAGTGCGGCATAATGTTGTTCAGTGCGGCATGGTGTTGTTTAGTGCGGGATGGTGTTGTTCAGTGCGGCATGGTGTTGTTCAGTGCGGCATGGTGTTGTTCAGTGCGGCATGGTGTTGTTCAGTGCGGCATGGTGTTGTTCAGTGCGGCATGGTGTTGTTCAGTGCGGCATGGTGTTGTTCAGTGCGGCATGGTGTTGTTCAGTGCGGCATGGTGTTGTTCAGTGCGGCATGGTGTTGTTCAGTGCGGCATGGTGTTTTTCAGTGCGGCATAATGTTGTTCAGTGCGGCATAATGTTGTTCAGTGCGGCATAATGTTGTTCAGTGCGGCATAATGTTGTTCAGTGCGGCATAATGTTGTTCAGTGCGGCATAATGTTGTTCAGTGCGGGATGGTGTTGTTCAGTGCGGCATGGTGTTGTTCAGTGCGGCATGGTGTTGTTCAGTGCGGCATGGTGTTGTTCAGTGCGGCATGGTGTTGTTCAGTGCGGCATGGTGTTGTTCAGTGCGGCATGGTGTTGTTCAGTGCGGCATGGTGTTGTTCAGTGCGGGATGGTGTTGTTCAGTGCGGGATGGTGTTGTTCAGTGCGGGATGGTGTTGTTCAGTGCGGCATGGTGTTCAGTGCGGCATAATGTTGTTCAGTGCGGCATGGTGTTGTTCAGTGCGGCATGGTGTTGTTCAGTGCGGCATAATGTTGTTCAGTGCGGCATAATGTTGTTCAGTGCGGCACCTAGCACCTAGAAGGTAAATAAATAGGAAGGAAGGACTCACCGGTGACGTCGTCGCCCACGTCCAAGCGTTGTACTTTGTATTTTCATCCTTCTGACAGTGGAAAACATATAGCCAACAAACACCGTGGAACCTAAACGAATGAAAGAAAACTATCATTTGGCCACAACCAACATTCACAGATACAACACAATGTGACGTGCGGTGTTGAGGTTAAAGGTTGAGTGAAGGGCCCTCGTTTTAAACTACTTTTTTGAAAAGGAGTGGGAACAAGTAAGACGTATTTAATTTATTTATTGGGAAGTAGTAAGACTTATTAAATTTATTTAATCTACTTTTCTTCCCAGGCAAAATTTGACGTGCTGCAATTCCAAATTTCCAAAGTGAATGAAGGAATGAAATCCTTTAAATTATGATTTTGTATAAATACTAGGCATAAACACAAAATCTACGGCACAAAATGGGCAGACTTTACTTGTTTGAAAAGGACTGGTTACAAGACAGACTTTTTTAATTTATTTAATGGGAAGAAGACTTATTTAGTTTAATTGATCTATTTTTGTTCCCTGGCAAAATTCGATTTGCTGCAATTCCAAATTTCCAAAGTGAATGAAGGAATGAAGTCGTTTAAATTATGATTTTGTATAAATACTAGGCATAGACACAAAATCTACGGCACAAAACGGGCAGACTTTACTTGTTTGAAGAGGACTGGTTGCAAGACAGACTTTTCTGATTTATTTAATGGGAAGAAGACTTATTTAGTTTATTTAATCTCTTTTTGTTGCCTGGCAAAATTGGATTTGCTGAAATTGTATTTTGCCAAATCTTGACTTGAGACCTGATAGGAAGTATTAAACGCTCAGTTAAATCGATACAAGTTGGTAATAAGAGCGAGTAATGTTGGTTGAAGCGATGAATGAAGGTTAAAAGCAATTTAAATTATGACTTTGTCTAAATACTAGATATTAACAGACCATCTACTGCGCAAAATGGGCAGAGTTTACTTGTTTGAGAAGGAGTGGCTTATTTAAGTCTAAGATTTATTTAATCTGTTTGTTCCCAGGCAAAATTGGATGTGATGCAATTCCAAATTTCACCACATGATGGTGCCAAATTTTGACTTCATAGGACATATTCAACACTTAACTATTATGTTCAAGGTAATCAGATTTGTTTATTATTCTAATGGCCTTTTCAAAACTATTCTGGATTACTACTTTGGATCTATTCTACATTACTTGGCAACAACATACTCTGTAACAGATTAGGCAGTATAATCACATATGTTAACTTGAGAGTGCCCACACTCAATCTACTTATCGTGATGTGTTAAATCAATTACTGTTAGACATTATTATTCTGATAATCTACCAAATCTTTGAATTGAAGAATTTGTGATTTAATTAATAGCTTGTTGTTATGTTCAGGGTAATCAGACTTGTATATAATTCTAATGGCCTTCTTTTGAAAACTATTCTGAATTACAACTTTGGATCTTATATTACTTTGCAACAATATACTCGGTGACAGATTAGCCAGTATAATCACATATGTTAACTTCAGTGCCCACACTGTATTTATTTATGGTTATTTGTTAAATCAAGTACTGTTAGACATGAAATAGGAAGTGTTTAACATAAATGTTATGGCTACTCACCGTTGTAGCTCGCTCCTGGTCAATGATACGAGCCTCTTCTTGCAGTGGAAAACTTGCAGCCAACAAACACCGTGGAACCTAAAGGAATGAAATTAAACATTAACATTTCGCCTGGACCAATATTCACACGTACAACGCAACGCGGCTACACTTCTGCTAGCGCCTCAGCTACACGTTGCTAATACAAACGTAAATCTCTTTAAACACAATGAGTGTTACTTACCGTGTACGCTGTAGACGGTCCAGTTGCAAGCAGAAAATAAAGATATTTCTGTTGATATTCGTCGTTGCTCAGTGGCTCACGGCCATCGCGCCAACAGATTTGAATTTTGGTGGAAGTTCAGCCAATTACGTCATATCCGCGGCACATGACTGCGACGTAATACCCGTTTATCTGAAACGGCAGTTAAAAGTAGAGTTACATCAAGTTTTCTTTTTTAATCAACGCAATCATTTACAACCGTTGACCAGAAAGAATCGTCGAAATTCGACGTTCCCCCCAAACGCCACACTCACTCGCTTTTCAGGGCAACAAAAGTACTTCTTTTTAAAAACGATGAGTTGTACTTACCGTGTACGCTCTGGACGGTCCAGTTGCAAGCAGAAAATAAAAATATTTCTCTCGTTAGTCGTATGTTACCATCCGCTGTGTCTTTGTCAACATCGCCATTTTCCTACTTCCTGTTGCGAGCCACGCCCACGGATTTAAATTCTGGCGGAAGAGCCCGCCCATTGGCGTCGTTTTCGCGTATAGCAAATCCGATTGGTTGGGAAGGGGGCGCGGTTATGCAGCCGAGGGGTCCTGTGATCGGTGGGATGTAAAGTAGGCGTCGACGTCACGTCCGCGTCACGTGACCACGACGTGGCAGACGTCATATAGCAACCGCTGTTTTGTTTAGTAGACTTACAGTTGTTATGCATTGACATAATGGCGCACACTCCAAATAGATTTAAATAAATTAAATAATTCTTCTGCCCACTCCCTTTTAAACAAGTTAACTCTCCCCGCGGATTTGAATTCCGGCGGAAGTTCTTACAGTTGTTATGCGTTGACATAATGGCGCACTGGTTAGCATGTCCACCTCTTAAGCATGATGTTGCGGGTTCGACGCCTGATCAATGTTAGCATGGAGTGAGCTGAAGTGCATGGCGCTGAAGATTTGAATCTTTGAAATGCGCTGAGGTCTGACGTATCAGGCAGAATGGTTTGCCATCACGTTCAACAAAAAATAGAAACTTTCCCACTCTGATAAAAACGTCCTGTGTTCATCTACATATTTTCGTTTTGCTGTGCATCTTTTCCCTGCCATTTCGAGAGCCCAATTGACACTAATAGTTTACTGGAATGTGTTTGCCCATCCTACTTTGTGGAATTTCACCACATGCGCTTTTGACGAAAATACTAAATTGAACTCAAGTGAAGCCAACACGCACAACCCCCCCCCCCCCCCCACACACACACACACACACCTACACACACACACACAAATGTTGATATGAACATAAAAGAGCCGCATGCGGTTCGGGAGTTGCGGCTTGGCCAAACCTGTACTATACAACTTTATTTGTGTAAAATTTTCACAACAGCTGTCACACAAACAAAGCGGGAAAAACCGAAGACGTGCGTGTTCCGCCCACGCTGGATTTATTTGCACCTTTGAAAAGACACCGTATTGCCGCAGATGTGGCAAAGAGTACTTTTGGGCATCTGAGACGGAAGGATGTCCAAAGCATCACGTCACCTGCTCTGGTAGGAATGGTGGTGGGACGTTGAGGTCAACCGCTTTGGGGTTGGCTGAATCTTTGGTCGCAGGATGCCACACACTTGAAGACAGAAGCAGAAAAGCAGAGCTAAATGCAAAATGTACTCACCGGTGACTCCAATTTTTTCCCCCCCTGAAGAAATGGATGGACGGGTGGCCCCGGCTGGCCGGTGGGACTCTTGTTATTCTGACCCTTTTTAGTGCGCGTTTGGGGCAACAACCGTTTTTTGTGGCGCTCTCTTCTGGTTCAAGAGTGCCCTGCATGTGAATTTGCCTTTCCTGCCTTCTGATTGGATGAGCGCCGGTGTGACGCGGTGCCTCTGTCACCGTGGCGGGGGGTATACGTCGGCATCGGAGCGTCTGCCAACGTCTGAGACCGGCTGGCAGTGTATCGGAGGGGTCGAGTGCGGTGCCGCTGGAGCTCACTCACCAGCTGGTGTTAGGGCCACAGAATGAAGGCCAAGGAGAAGACTAGAAAGAGAAACAGAAACTTCTCCTCCAATTGTTTGATTTGTCTCTTGTGAGCTTCGATGAATTCTTTCAGCTCTTTGTTCCTCTAGGACGGACAAATGGAAAGTAGCCTTCAAAAGCCAGTAAGCGTGCAAGTAAGTGCCGGGCTGGCTTTGGGCCCTTACCTGTTGCGCGCTGTGCAGCAGATCCATTCTCTCTTGGAGGATGCAAGCGTCGCGCTCCCTCAACTCCCACATCAGGGCTCGCTTCCATTGGTCCACGGCGCTCCTAAGCTCTTGTCTCTGATCCGCCGTCAGCACGTCATTCACGCCAGCGTGGCTGGCTTTTTCGCCGTCCGTGGCGGGGCAGTCCCGCTGCGGTAGCGCCTCGTACAACATGGCCTCCAGCTCCATGATCCTCTGGGCCGCAATCCTCGTCCATCAGTAGTCCGGCGGGAGATTTGAGGGCGGCTTACCTTATGAGCCTGGTCCATGGAACGCTTCCTGAAGTCCAACTCTTCATCCAGGTAGCCCTTCTGGTTGCAGAACATATCCTAGCACAGCTCAAGGTCAGAATTGTTGGGGCACATTGCCCCGAGTTCCCCTTGGCTGATGTCGCGTGTCTGTCTACCTTCTCACTTTCAATGTCCAACATCTTCTGTTGAAGTGCTGACTTGGTCACTTTGATGTATTCTAACCACTGAGGAAAGGCTGCTGTCACATAAGCAGAATGCGAGAGCGTGCGTGGACGTGCGCGTTACCTTCTCGGCTAGGGTGGGAAGGGTCCTGGCGTGAATCACGACCACCTGCTCCTCGTTGGTGAGATTCTGCAAGAGCCCAAAGGCACAGCGTCAACAAGGTTCTTTCAGCGCAAAGCCTTCCAAAAGTCACATTTGAGCCGCCGAGTCTCGTGGAGTGCGAACATAAGGAGTTCGACATACACTTACGGCGTTATCGCCCAGGATGTCCAGCTTCTTCATCAGATCACTGATGACGATGTCCTGGGGAAAGGCGCAAGGAGCAATGTAAGGTGTTCTGGGACCTCAGGTTAAGGTTAGGGTTGCGAGGGACGCCTTACGTACGCTCACGCCGTCGGCCTCGCAGTAGATCTGCAAAGGGCTGAGGCCGTCTGGGAAACGGACTTGCAGAAACTTCAAGACGGGGGAGCGCCACTCCCTCTCCTGAAAGGCAGAGGCATGCATCCGTCCGTCCGTCCGTCCGTCCGTCACATCTCTGGCCTCAAAACGCTTGTGCGAGTCTTCCCACCTCCAGCTCCAGGATGCGGAACTCAAGCAGTTCGTTTTGGTCTCGGATATCCTGGATGTGCTCTTTCAGACGCGCTTCTTCCGCCTCCATCCGCCTGACCTGAAAAGACAGTCAGACCTCATCTGCGGGGCTTCCGGACGGGTGTGACGCCAAGCGACTCCGCCCAGCGCCTTTCTTTCCGTCACCTTTTCGGCCAACTGCTGATTGCTCTGACGCAGCAGCTGCTTCTCCTCCACCCACTTGACATTCTAGAAGAGACAAACGCGTGGACAGCTTTGGAATGTTGTGTCATTTTCATCCACAAATTCTTTGGTTGACTGGAAAATGACATTTGCTTTTCTCCACATTTTCCCAGCCACGTTCAGGGGGGGGGTGTTGGTCCAGTAATGCCAGACGAATGAGTGACTGAAGAATGTAGCTATTTTGTCTGAGAAAAAGGTGTGCTCATTGATAAGCTTACCTGTCCTTGTTGCTTCAGCGCTGACTCCAGATCTGCTACTCTGCTTTGATAGTGACCCATTTCTACTGTCATGTAACATGGGGGGAAGAGATGGTGCAAATGGTAAAATATGGATTGTTCACAGGAATAAATTGGCAGAGCTGAAATTCCAAATTTGTCCAAAAGATGGCGCCAGACCAAAACATGAGACCAAAAAAGGGGCCAAAATAAGCTAAGCAAGTTAAAATAGAAATAAAACAGGAACACGGTGTCGGATTGTGAGTCACGCATGGACGCACAAATGTGATTTTTACTTTTTGATTTCTTTGCTTGGCTAAAAATGTATTCTGTAACAGCTTAAAGCAATATTGTTAGTCAATTCGATCAAGGGACCCGTCACTATGAGAATAGTGGCGTGACATAAATTGTTTGGAGAAGCACAAATGTGATTTTTACTTCTTGATTTCTTTGCTTGGCTAAAAATTGATTCCCTCTTTCATGAACTGTGTTTTGCAATCGAATTGTTCTGGGATTGAATGATTTTATTAACACGGGTATCAGTGGGTGAAATTGTTCGGTTTCTGGAGTGATTAAGATTTGTAATTCTATTTCATGTTTCTTCAATAAATGTGTTGTGTATATTCATCTACTTTGTTGTGCGCTGATTTGTACTGAATGTACAATCGATGGTTCGGGGTTGATTTGACAATTTGATTAATGTGCAGGGGGTTATTATGGTATAACATAGGACCGTAATAAATAAAAGTAACATCAGACAATTTTAGAGAATTGAATAACTTTCGTAGTTATTTGAGACACGAGTGAATTTCAATCCGTTTGAAAGTTTGCTTCGTCTGAATAAATTAACGGAAGTGTTTGAATCGGATTATCGGTTTGGTGTAGAACTGAAAGTAATTTAATTATTTGAAGGGCGCAGGCCCGTTTCCCCTTTTGACGGGCCGCGTAAAAAGTAACTCCGAACATGTTAGAGAATTAAATAACTTTCGTAGATATTTAAGGGAAGAGTGATTATTGAAAGAGGTGCGTTTGACACTACCATCAGCTTTTCTCTGGTCTGAAAGGAGGAGGAGGGAGGCTCCTCCTCCTCCTTTCAGACCAGAGAACACCCGAGGCTGGGTGAGAACGGGGAGGCTGCGACCCGGCCGGGGGTTGCGGGAAGGGGCGCCACCTTGATCTCCTTCTCGGCGTCGTAGTCCCCTCCGCTGGTCTGGGCTAGCAGAGCGTAGGCTCGTTGCAGCGCTTGATATTCTTGCGTCAGCTGGCGGTAGCGAAGCTCCGCCTCCTCATGCACACACCAATGCAACACAGCACTAGTACCAGAATCAGTCAGACCGGCGACAAAGCACCCGCGACGCAAAGACGAGTCCGATTCCAGGCTGAAGAGGAATGTTTGGCGCCAATACGCTGGCAGAAATGGCGGGCTACCTCTTCGGGTTCCGTGTCGGGGGTTCTGTCGGTGTGAAAAGACAAGGACGATCCGTCCGAGTCCACCAACACGTCTTCGTCGTAGCCGTAAAATGTTTCGATGACCTGCGGGCGCGGAAGCAAACATCTCTCTGAACAAACTGAAGCGACACCTCACGATGAATCGACGAGAGGAACGATAGCGAGAAAAAGGCCATTTCATCTTGCGCAACACCAAGCAGCCGCAAACAAACAGACTCACCTTGCAGGACCTCACGCTTTGTTCCTCCTCAGAGATTCTCGACGTCGGTATCGTAGCAGCAAATCTCTCTCCTGTCGACACAAATAATCCGCCTTTGAGATTCTTTGGATGCAAAGGGAACGAACGGCTCCGGCGCAGAAACAAACGCGACTCACGATGACATTTCTGACATGAGCTCCTGTCTCCAGAGCCTGAAAAACCCGTCACCGGCGATGATTGGAGGGACGCTCGTCTTTTCCAAAAGTGACAACTACAGGGTGTGTCAGGGTTTTCCAGATTATCTTTATCGTATGATTATGTTGCTTTGACTTTGACTGCAACCTGTAATAAATAATATTATTTATCCCTTATTTATCCCTATCGCTTATCCCTTCCTACACAAAGTCGTAAAACATCCCTTGCTATGTTTTGACTAGAGGTCAAGGGCTTTCTCTATTCAATCCACTCTTACACCCACCCTGTTTCTCTTAATAAAAATGCTCGTGCGGGAGCCGAGAGTCAGACTTCATTCGTACAACGGATGGACTCTCCACCTGCAGGTGTCCAAAAGAACTTACTTGTCTCCCGTGTGATTCTTGCAAAATAAGTTGGAGCGAGCGCAACTCTAACAGGGTGCATTTTGCCACTAGCTGCCTACGGACAATGACGTCGCGCTCGCGGCTCATGGTTGACGGGCTGAGCAGCCGGGCGAGTCCGTCGTTTTCAGCGCACAGCGAGTGGCAAAGGCGCTGACAAAACGGGAGCTTTGAGCTGCTGAAAACGGCAAAACAAGTCTAAAGCGTGTTCAAACGCGTGCGCACAATGCTCCTGCTTGAAAGGTCGGAGTTTAAGGGGCCAATTTTTTGGATGGCGGCCGCCGGCCAAGCTTTGGACGGAAAAGGTTTCCTGGCGACAGCGAGCGAGCGCGGCGCTGTCGTACGTGCACCGAGTCACCTGCCTGAAGACCTTGGACAAGTCGTCGATGATGTGCCGCTGCTCCACAACTTGAAGGAACTCCATTTCACCGTCCTGCTGGCCGCAACCGCGCTCCAGGTCATTGAGCGAACTAGGCCTTCTCTGTGGAACACAAATGCAGTGGACTCTGTTGGCACGCCGCCGTTGTCCGCGTCGACTTACCAAGCTTGCCATCTCCTCGTTCTCCTGGGTGACAAAGCGCACTTTGTTTTCAAGGCGACACAGCACCAGTGAGAGTTCTTCATTCTTCCTGCTCAGGCGTTTGTTTTTGTACAGGAGTGGCAGAAACTGGCTTTCTGTTTCTCTCAGTCGCTTAAGCTGCAAGCATGAAGTGCGGGATGCGAAAGACGCACAACACGCGGGCCAGAACGTATCCATTCCTTTTGCATCGGTTTGAACGGAATCGTGGCTTTGGCTCCCAATAAAAGACATCTACCAGGCAACCGACTCGCCGCGCCGCTCAACTAATAAGCAAGCGCAATGGGTGCCTCGCTGGATGGCGCGCATCAAACGTAGCGCAAACCTTCAAGCGTGCCGTCAATAAATTACCAGTTCATTGCGCTCTTCAGAAAGCAGGGCGTTTCGATCCTCCAGTTTCCTGATGACTGCGCTGAGCTCAGCGATTTTCAGATGAAACCTTCGCGTGTCCCGATCCTCCTGAGACTGAAAACGCCCCGCAACACACACACACAACCACTCGTTCAAAGTTCAAAACTGTTTTTGTGCTACCTTCCTCCAGCAACGAACTAAGTCATGCGTACTGCAAGTGTGTGATGAGGTGGCTTACGCTATGAAGAGGATTGCTAGTAGCGCCGTTGACCCCACTTCCAGGGTAGTTTAGGCCCGCCCTTTGGGAATCCCTCAGGGCAGCGATCTGCTGCTCGGCAGCCTGAGTCTGCAGCTGAAGGCGGTGGACGTGGCCGGCCCCAGGGATTTATCCAAAACACTAACCGCTCTGTCTTTCAGCTTGATCTCATCCATCTGGATGTACAAACGGGGAGCGCTCAGGCAGGCGGGCAAACTCATTTGCCAGAATTGTGACAAAAACAAAGAGAGCAACCGGCCAATTTTTATCTTGAATCGACTAGAACACCATTGCTGTGACAAAAGCGAAGCGAGCAACCGGACGTTTTCTTCTTGTGAAATAGAATAGAATAGAATGCCTTAGGTGTCATTGCACTGCAGGTATACAACGAAATTGGGAACATAGCCACGCACCGCGCATCTGATCAGTCCTACCAGTCGGCGGATCTCCCTCTCGCAGTCTCTCTTGGTTCGGCTCAGCTCCTCCCGATGCTGGTGATGAGCCGATCGGAGCTCGGCCGCTCGGGACTGCCAGGCCTGCTGGGCCGCTGCCAGGGCTTCTTCCGCGCTCCTGGTGGAGGCGACACCGCTCGGTCTCCCGACACCGCCGCGTCTCCTCCACTTCCGCCAGCAAAGCGCCCCCGCTCCTCACCTGAGCAGACATTGCGCCACATCGGGCCGTTGAGACCGCAACGGAGCGCCGCGACGCTTACTGAGGACAAGCTACACAATACGGTAGCGGCCGCATCGGAGCCCGACGTGGCGTGCGGATAGTCAGACACGGATTGAGCGGATCACCTTGTCCATGGAGCCGTCCCTCAGGCTGAGGACCAAGGCATTCAGTCGCTGGATCTCTCCATCTTTGATTTTGATCACTCTCATCAGCTCCATTTCATGCTGCCGCAGTAATGTCTCCCTGGTAACGGCTAACTCTTTCTGCTTCTCCTCATGGAGTTTGCTTTTGAGTTCCGTCATGGCGGCGGTGGCACGGTGGTGCTCCGCCCGCAGGTCCTGACTTCTCTCTCTCTCCAGACAGCTGACCTGACATGACTTAGACAAACTTTATTGTCATCTTGTCTGCACATGGTGCATACAAAACGAAATTTCGTTGCACACGGCTTACAACAAAGTAGTGATATTGCAGTTGAATAGAAGTAACATATCCTATGAAAATATATATATACATATACTGTATATATATATATATTACAAATAAGTATAAAGTGCAGCAGTGCTAATTATGCAATAGTGCAAGTAGGCAAAACAGTATTCAAGAGTGTGCAGAGGAATGCTAAACCATGTATTAAACTTCTATTTAAAGGGTTTACACAAGTTCAGTAAAGTTGGTAGTGCGAGATAGTGCAAGATAGAGGTCCGTAGTGTCATAAAGTACAGTTCTGTGAATGTGTGATGCAGAGTTCAGTTTAGAGCTCAACAGTTCTAATGTTCAACAGTCTGATGACAGCAGGGAAAAAGCTGTTGCAGAACCTGGTGGACCTGCAGCGGATTGTGCGAAACCTCTTCCCAGAGGGCAGCAGGGAGAACAGTCCATGGTGGGGGTGTGATGGGTCATTGATGATGTTACGGGCACGGGACATGCAGCGCTGAGATGAAATGTCCTGAATGGAGGGAAGAGGAGCCCCTATGATCCTCTCTGCTGTCCTCACCACTCTCCTCACGTTCTTCCAATCGGAGGCGGTGCAGCCTCCACACCACACAGAGAGTCAGCTTGTCAGAATGCTCTCTATGGTGCTCCTGTAGAACGTCCTCATGATGGGTGGGGGCAGGTGGGCTCTCCTCATCCTCCGCAGGAAGTACAAGCGCTTCTGTGCCCTCTTGATCAGTGCCGTAGTGTTCATAGTCCAGGTGAGGTCTTCTGTGATGTGGACCCCCAGGAATTTGGTGCTGCTGACCACCTCCACAGCTGAGCTGTTGATGATCAGTGGAGCGTGGTGAGGCTGGTTTTTTCTGAAGTCGACGATGATCTCCTTCATCTTCTCCACATTCAGGATCAGGCTGTTGTCTCTGCACCAGCCCACCAGCTGCTCCACCTCCTCTCTGTAGTCCAGGTCGTTGTTGTCTCTGATGAGCCCCACCGCCGTTGTGTCGTCTGCGAACTTCACGATGTGATTGGTGGTGAACCTGGGGACGCAGTCGTGTGTCATCAGGGTGAACAGCAGGGGGCTCAGGACGCAGCCCTGAGGGGAGCCTGTGCTGAGGGTGATGACATCAGAGGTGTTCTGTCCGACCCGGACTGACTGAGGTCTGTTGGTGAGGAAGTCTAGCAGCCAGTTGCGAAGGGGGGTGTTGAAGCCCAGGTGTTCCAATTTTCCTACTAGATGCTGTGGGATGATGGTGTTAAACGCTGAGCTGAAGTCCAGGAACAGCATCCGAACATGGGTGTTCTTCTCCTCCAGGTGAGCCAGGCTCAGGTGAAGAACGGAGGAGATGGCGTCCTGAGTGGAGCGGTTTTGCCGGTCGGCAAACTGGAACGGGTCAAATAATGGGGGGAGTCTGGAAACGATGTGATCTTTAAGCAGCCGTTCGAAGCACTTCATCATGACCGGAGTCAGTGCAACAGGCCGGTAATCATTAAATGAGGTGATTTGAGGTTTCTTCGGCACCGGAATGATGGAGGCAGTCTTAAAGCACGCTGGCACTGTGGCTTGGCCCAGCGAGGTCTTAAAAATGTCTGTGATGACCCCAGCCAGCTGACTTGCACATTCCCTGAACACACGCCCAGGAATGTTGTCGGGGCCAGGGGCCTTACGGGGGTTGACTCTCCTCAGGGTCTTCAACACATCGGCGGAGTCAAGGCAGAGTACCTCCTCTTCCTGATGGGGGACAGTTTTAACTGCTGGAGTGCCGTTTAGTGCCTCGAACCTCCCAAAGAAGTTATTTAGACCATTTAGAAAGTCAGCATCAACTTCACCCACCGGGGGGGGAGGGTGAGTTGTAGTCTGTAATCGCCCGTATGCCTTGCCACATACTCCTGGTGTTGTTGGCGTCGTGGAAACGATCCTGAATTTTTCGACTGTGGTCTCGCTTCGCTACCCTGATGGCACGGTTCAAGTTGGCTCTCGCTGTCCTCAGTGTCTCCTTGTCGCCAGACTTGAAGGCAGAGTTCCGCGCTCGTAGCGTTTGACGTACCTCCTCAGTCATCCAGGGTCGTTGGTTGCCCCGGGTGATGATATTCTTAGTGGTGCTGACGTCCTCGGTGCATTTGTTGACGTAGGCTGACACAGTCATGGCACACGCATGTCAAATCTACATCGGGGAAACTGGGAGGGAGGGAGGGCGGGAGGGAGGCAAGCAGGGAGGCAGGCAGGCAGGGAGGCAGGCAGGGAGGCAGGCAGGGAAGCAGGCAGGGAGGAAGGCAGTGTCTGTCTGTTGAGGTTTTCACCTTGTTCTTCTCCTGCTGAAGTTCTAACTGGACGTCCATCAGTTTGGCTCTCAGCTCGTCATTGGCGGCCTGAAAGGCGTCCGTTCGCTCCGCCTTGACCCGCCCTGCCGGAGCTCGTTTGGACATCTCTTACTCGAGTCTCGCCCGGTCGTCAGTCAGAGATCACAACATTTGTACCTGGAGAGCACAAACGCAGCGCTGTTTTCCACTGGCTTCGGACTCAACTTCAATCGGTACCGTAACGTACAACATCATAAACATAGATCTAGCTTGACTTATTCATTGAATAAATGCATTTGGTTCTTCAAAACTGCATCACGCAACATAGCGTGACCGAGACGGCCGTTATCCACCTGCGTGAAGTTATTTGGTGAAATGAATGAGATGTTTAAGACACCATTGTTCTGTCTCTATGTAGATGAAGGGAAATAATCGATTGCTGAAGGTCCAAAGGTGTTGTGATAAACAAATAAACATATTAGTGACATATTTGTGATAAACATATTAGGCAGGATAATCACATATGTTAACTTGACTGCCCACACTGTATTTATTTATGGTTATTTGTTAAATCGAGTACTGTTAGACATGAAACAGGAAGTGTTTAACATAAATGGACGACGAAAGGGGTACTCACCATTGTAGCTCCTGCTGGTCAATGATACGAGCCTCTTCTTGCAGTGGAAAACATACAGCCAACAAACACCGTGGAACCTAAAGGAAGGAAATTAAACATTAACATTTAGCCTCAACCAACATTCACAGATACAACGCAACGCAAACTACACAAACATAAATCTTTTAAAACACAATGAGTTGTACTTACCGTGTACGCTCTAGACGGTCCACTTGCAAGCAGAAAATAAAGATATTTCTGTTGATAATCGTCGTGTTTGTATCCGTTGTCTCGCTCAAGGCCATTGCGCCCACAGATTTGAATTTTGGCCAGAGTTCAGCCTATTGACGTCATTTCCGCGGTGTAATACCCGCATATCTGAAACGGCAAAGTTAAGAGTAGAGTTAAATAAAGTTTTTAATCAACGCAATAATTTACAAACGTTGACCAGTCGAAATAATCGTCGAAATTTGGCGTCTGTGGCTGGAAGCAGACGCCGAGTTCGACGTTCCTCCCAAATGCCACACTGCCTCGCTTTTCAGGCCAACAAAAAAACATATTTTTCAAAACAATGAGTTGTAATTACCTTGTACGCTCTAGACGGTCAAGTTGCAAGCTGAAAACAAAAATATTTGTCTTGTTAGTCGTCGTGTTACTAACCGCTGTGTCTTGTTTGCCAGCATTGCCGCTTTCCTACTTCCTGTTGCAAGCCACGCCCACGGATTATAATTTTGCCATGAGTTCCGCCTATTGACGTCATGTCCGCGTCGCATGACTGCGACGTAATATTATCTAAAACTGTTTGTGCGGCATGGTGTTGTTCTGTGCGGTATTGTGTTATTCTGTGCGGCGTCGTGTTGTTCTGTGCGGCGTAGTGTTGTTCAGTGCGGCGTCGTGTTGTTCAGTGCGGCATGTTGTTGTTCAGTGCGGCATGTTGTTGTTCAGTGCGGCATGGTGTTGTTCAGTGCGGCATGGTGTTGTTCAGTGCGGCATGGTGTTGTTCAGTGCGGCATGGTGTTGTTCAGTGCGGCATGGTGTTGTTCAGTGCGGCATGGTGTTGTTCAGTGCGGCATAATATTGTTCAGTGCGGCGTAATGTTGTTCAGTGGGGCATGGTGTTGTTCAGTGCGGCATGGTGTTGTTCAGTGCGACATGATGTTGTTCAGTGCGGCATAATGTTGTTCAGTGCGGCATAATGTTGTTCAGTGCGGCATAATGTTGTTCAGTGCGGGATGGTGTTGTTCAGTGCGGGATGGTGTTGTTCAGTGCGGCATGGTGTTGTTCAGTGCGGCATGGTGTTGTTCAGTGCGGCATGGTGTTGTTCAGTGCGGCATGGTGTTGTTCAGTGTGGCATGGTGTTGTTCAGTGCGGCATGGTGTTGTTCAGTGCGGGATGGTGTTGTTCAGTGCGGCATGGTGTTGTTCAGTGCGGCATGGTGTTGTTTAGTGCGGGATGGTGTTGTTCAGTGCGGCATGGTGTTGTTCAGTGCGGCATGGTGTTGTTCAGTGCGGCATGGTGTTGTTCAGTGCGGCATGGTGTTGTTCAGTGCGGCATGGTGTTCAGTGCGGCATGGTGTTCAGTGCGGCATAATGTTGTTCAGTGCGGCATAATGTTGTTCAGTGCGGCATGGTGTTGTTCAGTGCGGCATAATGTTGTTCAGTGCGGTATATTGTTGTTCAGTGCGGTATATTGTTGTTCAGTGGGGCATAATGTTGTTCAGTGCGGCATGGTGTTGTTCAGTGCGGGATGGTGTTGTTCAGTGCGGCATGGTGTTGTTCAGTGCGGCATGGTGTTGTTCAGTGCGGCATGGTGTTGTTCAGTGCGGCATGGTGTTGTTCAGTGCGGCATGGTGTTGTTCAGTGCGGCATGGTGTAGTTCAGTGCGGCATGGTGTAGTTCAGTGCGGCATGGTGTAGTTCAGTGCGGCATGGTGTTGTTCAGTGCGGGATGGTGTTGTTCAGTGCGGCATGGTGTTGTTCAGTGCGACATGGTGTTGTTCAGTGCGACATGATGTTGTTCAGTGCGGCATAATGTTGTTCAGTGCGGCATAATGTTGTTCAGTGCGGCATAATGTTGTTCAGTGCGGCATGGTGTTGTTCAGTGCGGCATGGTGTTGTTCAGTGCGGCATGGTGTTGTTCAGTGCGGCATGGTGTTGTTCAGTGCGGCATGGTGTTGTTCAGTGCGGCATGGTGTTGTTCAGTGCGGCATGGTGTTGTTCAGTGCGGCATGGTGTTGTTCAGTGCGGCGTCGTGTTGTTCAGTGTGGTGTCGTGTTGTTCAGTGCAGCATGGTGTTGTTCAGTGCGGAATGGTGTTGTTCAGTGCGGCATGGTGTTGTTCAGTGCGGCATGGTGTTGTTAAGTGCGGCATGGTGTTGTTCAGTGCGGCGTAATGTTGTTCAGTGGGGCATGGTGTTGTTCAGTGCGGCATGGTGTTGTTCAGTGCGGCATGGTGTTGTTCAGTGCGGCATGGTGTTGTTCAGTGCGGCATGGTGCTGTTCAGTGCGGCATGGTGCTGTTCAGTGCGGCATGGTGTTGTTCAGTGCGGCATGGTGTTGTTCAGTGCGGCATGGTGTTGTTCAGTGCGGCATGGTGTTGTTCAGTGCGGCATGGTGTTTTTCAGTGCGGCATAATGTTGTTCAGTGCGGCATAATGTTGTTCAGTGCGGCATAATGTTGTTCAGTGCGGCATAAAGTTGTTCAGTGCGGCATAATGTTGTTCAGTGCGGGATGGTGTTGTTCAGTGCGGCATGGTGTTGTTCAGTGCGGCATGGTGTTGTTCAGTGCGGCATGGTGTTGTTCAGTGCGGCATGGTGTTGTTCAGTGCGGCATGGTGTTGTTCAGTGCGGCATGGTGTTGTTCAGTGCGGGATGGTGTTGTTCAGTGCGGGATGGTGTTGTTCAGTGCGGCATGGTGTTCAGTGCGGCATAATGTTGTTCAGTGCGGCATAATGTTGTTCAGTGCGGCATGGTGTTGTTCAGTGCGGCATAATGTTGTTCAGTGCGGCATAATGTTGTTCAGTGCGGTATAATGTTGTTCAGTGCTGCATGGTGTTGTTCAGTGCGGGATGGTGTTGTTCAGTGCGGCATGGTGTTGTTCAGTGCGGCATGGTGTTGTTCAGTGCGGCATGGTGTTGTTCAGTGCGGCATGGTGTTGTTCAGTGCGGCATGGTGTTGTTCAGTGCGGCATGGTGTTGTTCAGTGCGGCATGGTGTTGTTCAGTGCGGCATGGTGTTGTTCAGTGCGGCATGGTGTTGTTCAGTGCGGCATGGTGTTGTTCAGTGCGGCATGGTGTTGTTCAGTGCGGCATGGTGTTGTTCAGTGCGGCATGGTGTTGTTCAGTGCGGCATGGTGTAGTTCAGTGCGGCATGGTGTTGTTCAGTGCGGGATGGTGTTGTTCAGTGCGGCATGGTGTAGTTCAGTGCGGCATGGTGTTGTTCAGTGCGACATGATGTTGTTCAGTGCGGCATAATGTTGTTCAGTGCGGCATAATGTTGTTCAGTGCGGCATAATGTTGTTCAGTGCGGCATGGTGTTGTTTAGTGCGGGATGGTGTTGTTCAGTGCGGCATGGTGTTGTTCAGTGCGGCATGGTGTTGTTCAGTGCGGCATGGTGTTGTTCAGTGCGGCATGGTGTTGTTCAGTGCGGCATGGTGTTGTTCAGTGCGGCATGGTGTTGTTCAGTGCGGCATGGTGTTGTTCAGTGCGGGATGGTGTTGTTCAGTGCGGCATGGTGTTCAGTGCGGCATAATGTTGTTCAGTGCGGCATAATGTTGTTCAGTGCGGCATGGTGTTGTTCAGTGCGGCATAATGTTGTTCAGTGCGGCATAATGTTGTTCAGTGCGGTATATTGTTGTTCAGTGGGGCATAATGTTGTTCAGTGCGGCATGGTGTAGTTCAGTGCGGCATGGTGTAGTTCAGTGCGGCATGGTGTTGTTCAGTGCGGAATGGTGTTGTTCAGTGCGGGATGGTGTTGTTCAGTGCGGGATGGTGTTGTTCAGTGCGGGATGGTGTTGTTCAGTGCGGGATGGTGTTGTTCAGTTTGGCATGGTGTTGTTCAGTGCGGCATGGTGTTGTTCAGTGCGGCATGGTGTTGTTCAGTGCGGAATGGTGTTGTTCAGTGCGGGATGGTGTTGTTCAGTGCGGGATGGTGTTGTTCAGTGCGGGATGGTGTTGTTCAGTGCGGCATGGTGTTGTTCAGTGCGGCATGGTGTTGTTCGGCATGGTGTTGTTCAGTGCGGCATGGATTTGTTCAGTGCGGCATGGTGTTGTTCAGTGCGGGATGGTGTTCAGTGCGGGATGGTGTTGTTCAGTGCGGGATGGTGTTGTTCAGTGCGGCATGGTGTTGTTCAGTGCGGCATGGTGTTGTTCAGTGCGGCATAATGTTGTTCAGTGCGGCATGGTGTTGTTCAGTGCGGCATGGTGTTGTTCAGTGCGGCATGGTGTTGTTCAGTGCGGCATGGTGTTGTTCAGTGCGGCATGGTGTTGTTCAGTGCGGCATGGTGTTGTTCAGTGCGGCATGGTGTTGTTCAGTGCGGCATGGTGTTGTTCAGTGCGGCATGGTGTTGTTCAGTGCGGCATGGTGTTGTTCAGTGCGGCGTCGTGTTGTTCAGTGCAGCATGGTGTTGTTCAGTGCGGAATGGTGTTGTTCAGTGCGGCATGGTGTTGTTCAGTGCGGCATGGTGTTAAGTGCGGCATGGTGTTGTTCAGTGCGGCGTAATGTTGTTCAGTGCGGCATGGTGTTGTTCAGTGCGGCATGGTGTTGTTCAGTGCGGCATGGTGTTGTTCAGTGCGGCATGGTGTTGTTCAGTGCAGCATGGTGCTGTTCAGTGCGGCATGGTGCTGTTCAGTGCGGCATGGTGTTGTTCAGTGCGGCATGGTGTTGTTCAGTGCGGCATGGTGTTGTTCAGTGCGGCATGGTGTTGTTC
This sequence comes from Syngnathus scovelli, assembly GCF_024217435.2. Lineage (NCBI taxonomy): Eukaryota > Metazoa > Chordata > Actinopteri > Syngnathiformes > Syngnathidae > Syngnathus > Syngnathus scovelli. The sequence goes on along the minus strand of NC_090847.1, from coordinate 352,505 downwards.
AGTGCGGCATGGTGTTGTTCAGTGCGGCATGGTGTTGTTCAGTGCGGCATGGTGTTGTTCAGTGCGGCATGGTGTTTTTCAGTGCGGCATAATGTTGTTCAGTGCGGCATAATGTTGTTCAGTGCGGCATAATGTTGTTCAGTGCGGCATAATGTTGTTCAGTGCGGCATAATGTTGTTCAGTGCGGGATGGTGTTGTTCAGTGCGGCATGGTGTTGTTCAGTGCGGCATGGTGTTGTTCAGTGCGGCATGGTGTTGTTCAGTGCGGCATGGTGTTGTTCAGTGCGGCATGGTGTTGTTCAGTGCGGCATGGTGTTGTTCAGTGCGGCATGGTGTTGTTCAGTGCGGGATGGTGTTGTTCAGTGCGGGATGGTGTTGTTCAGTGCGGGATGGTGTTGTTCAGTGCGGCATGGTGTTCAGTGCGGCATAATGTTGTTCAGTGCGGCATGGTGTTGTTCAGTGCGGCATGGTGTTGTTCAGTGCGGCATAATGTTGTTCAGTGCGGCATAATGTTGTTCAGTGCGGCACCTAGCACCTAGAAGGTAAATAAATAGGAAGGAAGGACTCACCGGTGACGTCGTCGCCCACGTCCAAGCGTTGTACTTTGTATTTTCATCCTTCTGACAGTGGAAAACATATAGCCAACAAACACCGTGGAACCTAAACGAATGAAAGAAAACTATCATTTGGCCACAACCAACATTCACAGATACAACACAATGTGACGTGCGGTGTTGAGGTTAAAGGTTGAGTGAAGGGCCCTCGTTTTAAACTACTTTTTTGAAAAGGAGTGGGAACAAGTAAGACGTATTTAATTTATTTATTGGGAAGTAGTAAGACTTATTAAATTTATTTAATCTACTTTTCTTCCCAGGCAAAATTTGACGTGCTGCAATTCCAAATTTCCAAAGTGAATGAAGGAATGAAATCCTTTAAATTATGATTTTGTATAAATACTAGGCATAAACACAAAATCTACGGCACAAAATGGGCAGACTTTACTTGTTTGAAAAGGACTGGTTACAAGACAGACTTTTTTAATTTATTTAATGGGAAGAAGACTTATTTAGTTTAATTGATCTATTTTTGTTCCCTGGCAAAATTCGATTTGCTGCAATTCCAAATTTCCAAAGTGAATGAAGGAATGAAGTCGTTTAAATTATGATTTTGTATAAATACTAGGCATAGACACAAAATCTACGGCACAAAACGGGCAGACTTTACTTGTTTGAAGAGGACTGGTTGCAAGACAGACTTTTCTGATTTATTTAATGGGAAGAAGACTTATTTAGTTTATTTAATCTCTTTTTGTTGCCTGGCAAAATTGGATTTGCTGAAATTGTATTTTGCCAAATCTTGACTTGAGACCTGATAGGAAGTATTAAACGCTCAGTTAAATCGATACAAGTTGGTAATAAGAGCGAGTAATGTTGGTTGAAGCGATGAATGAAGGTTAAAAGCAATTTAAATTATGACTTTGTCTAAATACTAGATATTAACAGACCATCTACTGCGCAAAATGGGCAGAGTTTACTTGTTTGAGAAGGAGTGGCTTATTTAAGTCTAAGATTTATTTAATCTGTTTGTTCCCAGGCAAAATTGGATGTGATGCAATTCCAAATTTCACCACATGATGGTGCCAAATTTTGACTTCATAGGACATATTCAACACTTAACTATTATGTTCAAGGTAATCAGATTTGTTTATTATTCTAATGGCCTTTTCAAAACTATTCTGGATTACTACTTTGGATCTATTCTACATTACTTGGCAACAACATACTCTGTAACAGATTAGGCAGTATAATCACATATGTTAACTTGAGAGTGCCCACACTCAATCTACTTATCGTGATGTGTTAAATCAATTACTGTTAGACATTATTATTCTGATAATCTACCAAATCTTTGAATTGAAGAATTTGTGATTTAATTAATAGCTTGTTGTTATGTTCAGGGTAATCAGACTTGTATATAATTCTAATGGCCTTCTTTTGAAAACTATTCTGAATTACAACTTTGGATCTTATATTACTTTGCAACAATATACTCGGTGACAGATTAGGCAGTATAATCACATATGTTAACTTCAGTGCCCACACTGTATTTATTTATGGTTATTTGTTAAATCAAGTACTGTTAGACATGAAATAGGAAGTGTTTAACATAAATGTTATGGCTACTCACCGTTGTAGCTCGCTCCTGGTCAATGATACGAGCCTCTTCTTGCAGTGGAAAACTTGCAGCCAACAAACACCGTGGAACCTAAAGGAATGAAATTAAACATTAACATTTCGCCTGGACCAATATTCACACGTACAACGCAACGCGGCTACACTTCTGCTAGCGCCTCAGCTACACGTTGCTATTACAAACGTAAATCTCTTTAAACACAATGAGTGTTACTTACCGTGTACGCTGTAGACGGTCCAGTTGCAAGCAGAAAATAAAGATATTTCTGTTGATATTCGTCGTTGCTCAGTGGCTCACGGCCATCGCGCCAACAGATTTGAATTTTGGTGGAAGGTCAGCCAATTACGTCATATCCGCGGCACATGACTGCGACGTAATACCCGCTTATCTGAAACGGCAGTTAAAAGTAGAGTTACATCAAGTTTTCTTTTTTAATCAACGCAATCATTTACAACCGTTGACCAGAAAGAATCGTCGAAATTCGACGTTCCCCCCAAACGCCACACTCACTCGCTTTTCAGGGCAACAAAAGTACTTCTTTTTAAAAACGATGAGTTGTACTTACCGTGTACGCTCTGGACGGTCCAGTTGCAAGCAGAAAATAAAAATATTTCTCTCGTTAGTCGTATGTTACCATCCGCTGTGTCTTTGTCAACATCGCCATTTTCCTACTTCCTGTTGCGAGCCACGCCCACGGATTTAAATTCTGGCGGAAGAGCCCGCCCATTGGCGTCGTTTTCGCGTATAGCAAATCCGATTGGTTGGGAAGGGGGCGCGGTTATGCAGCCGAGGGGTCCTGTGATCGGTGGGATGTAAAGTAGGCGTCGACGTCACGTCCGCGTCACGTGACCACGACGTGGCAGACGTCATATAGCAACCGCTGTTTTGTTTAGTAGACTTACAGTTGTTATGCATTGACATAATGGCGCACACTCCAAATAGATTTAAATAAATTAAATAATTCTTCTGCCCACTCCCTTTTAAACAAGTTAACTCTCCCCGCGGATTTGAATTCCGGCGGAAGTTCTTACAGTTGTTATGCGTTGACATAATGGCGCACTGGTTAGCATGTCCACCTCTTAAGCATGATGTTGCGGGTTCGACGCCTGATCAATGTTAGCATGGAGTGAGCTGAAGTGCATGGCGCTGAAGATTTGAATCTTTGAAATGCGCTGAGGTCTGACGTATCAGGCAGAATGGTTTGCCATCACGTTCAACAAAAAATAGAAACTTTCCCACTCTGATAAAAACGTCCTGTGTTCATCTACATATTTTCGTTTTGCTGTGCATCTTTTCCCTGCCATTTCGAGAGCCCAATTGACACTAATAGTTTACTGGAATGTGTTTGCCCATCCTACTTTGTGGAATTTCACCACATGCGCTTTTGACGAAAATACTAAATTGAACTCAAGTGAAGCCAACACGCACAACCCCCCCCCCCCCCCCCCCCCCCACACACACACACACACACCTACACACACACACACAAATGTTGATATGAACATAAAAGAGCCGCATGCGGTTCGGGAGTTGCGGCTTGGCCAAACCTGTACTATACAACTTTATTTGTGTAAAATTTTCACAACAGCTGTCACACAAACAAAGCGGGAAAAACCGAAGACGTGCGTGTTCCGCCCACGCTGGATTTATTTGCACCTTTGAAAAGACACCGTATTGCCGCAGATGTGGCAAAGAGTACTTTTGGGCATCTGAGACGGAAGGATGTCCAAAGCATCACGTCACCTGCTCTGGTAGGAATGGTGGTGGGACGTTGAGGTCAACCGCTTTGGGGTTGGCTGAATCTTTGGTCGCAGGATGCCACACACTTGAAGACAGAAGCAGAAAAGCAGAGCTAAATGCAAAATGTACTCACCGGTGACTCCAATTTTTTCCCCCCCTGAAGAAATGGATGGACGGGTGGCCCCGGCTGGCCGGTGGGACTCTTGTTATTCTGACCCTTTTTAGTGCGCGTTTGGGGCAACAACCGTTTTTTGTGGCGCTCTCTTCTGGTTCAAGAGTGCCCTGCATGTGAATTTGCCTTTCCTGCCTTCTGATTGGATGAGCGCCGGTGTGACGCGGTGCCTCTGTCACCGTGGCGGGGGGTATACGTCGGCATCGGAGCGTCTGCCAACGTCTGAGACCGGCTGGCAGTGTATCGGAGGGGTCGAGTGCGGTGCCGCTGGAGCTCACTCACCAGCTGGTGTTAGGGCCACAGAATGAAGGCCAAGGAGAAGACTAGAAAGAGAAACAGAAACTTCTCCTCCAATTGTTTGATTTGTCTCTTGTGAGCTTCGATGAATTCTTTCAGCTCTTTGTTCCTCTAGGACGGACAAATGGAAAGTAGCCTTCAAAAGCCAGTAAGCGTGCAAGTAAGTGCCGGGCTGGCTTTGGGCCCTTACCTGTTGCGCGCTGTGCAGCAGATCCATTCTCTCTTGGAGGATGCAAGCGTCGCGCTCCCTCAACTCCCACATCAGGGCTCGCTTCCATTGGTCCACGGCGCTCCTAAGCTCTTGTCTCTGATCCGCCGTCAGCACGTCATTCACGCCAGCGTGGCTGGCTTTTTCGCCGTCCGTGGCGGGGCAGTCCCGCTGCGGTAGCGCCTCGTACAACATGGCCTCCAGCTCCATGATCCTCTGGGCCGCAATCCTCGTCCATCAGTAGTCCGGCGGGAGATTTGAGGGCGGCTTACCTTATGAGCCTGGTCCATGGAACGCTTCCTGAAGTCCAACTCTTCATCCAGGTAGCCCTTCTGGTTGCAGAACATATCCTAGCACAGCTCAAGGTCAGAATTGTTGGGGCACATTGCCCCGAGTTCCCCTTGGCTGATGTCGCGTGTCTGTCTACCTTCTCACTTTCAATGTCCAACATCTTCTGTTGAAGTGCTGACTTGGTCACTTTGATGTATTCTAACCACTGAGGAAAGGCTGCTGTCACATAAGCAGAATGCGAGAGCGTGCGTGGACGTGCGCGTTACCTTCTCGGCTAGGGTGGGAAGGGTCCTGGCGTGAATCACGACCACCTGCTCCTCGTTGGTGAGATTCTGCAAGAGCCCAAAGGCACAGCGTCAACAAGGTTCTTTCAGCGCAAAGCCTTCCAAAAGTCACATTTGAGCCGCCGAGTCTCGTGGAGTGCGAACATAAGGAGTTCGACATACACTTACGGCGTTATCGCCCAGGATGTCCAGCTTCTTCATCAGATCACTGATGACGATGTCCTGGGGAAAGGCGCAAGGAGCAATGTAAGGTGTTCTGGGACCTCAGGTTAAGGTTAGGGTTGCGAGGGACGCCTTACGTACGCTCACGCCGTCGGCCTCGCAGTAGATCTGCAAAGGGCTGAGGCCGTCTGGGAAACGGACTTGCAGAAACTTCAAGACGGGGGAGCGCCACTCCCTCTCCTGAAAGGCAGAGGCATGCATCCGTCCGTCCGTCCGTCCGTCCGTCACATCTCTGGCCTCAAAACGCTTGTGCGAGTCTTCCCACCTCCAGCTCCAGGATGCGGAACTCAAGCAGTTCGTTTTGGTCTCGGATATCCTGGATGTGCTCTTTCAGACGCGCTTCTTCCGCCTCCATCCGCCTGACCTGAAAAGACAGTCAGACCTCATCTGCGGGGCTTCCGGACGGGTGTGACGCCAAGCGACTCCGCCCAGCGCCTTTCTTTCCGTCACCTTTTCGGCCAACTGCTGATTGCTCTGACGCAGCAGCTGCTTCTCCTCCACCCACTTGACATTCTAGAAGAGACAAACGCGTGGACAGCTTTGGAATGTTGTGTCATTTTCATCCACAAATTCTTTGGTTGACTGGAAAATGACATTTGCTTTTCTCCACATTTTCCCAGCCACGTTCAGGGGGGGGGGTGTTGGTCCAGTAATGCCAGACGAATGAGTGACTGAAGAATGTAGCTATTTTGTCTGAGAAAAAGGTGTGCTCATTGATAAGCTTACCTGTCCTTGTTGCTTCAGCGCTGACTCCAGATCTGCTACTCTGCTTTGATAGTGACCCATTTCTACTGTCATGTAACATGGGGGGAAGAGATGGTGCAAATGGTAAAATATGGATTGTTCACAGGAATAAATTGGCAGAGCTGAAATTCCAAATTTGTCCAAAAGATGGCGCCAGACCAAAACATGAGACCAAAAAAGGGGCCAAAATAAGCTAAGCAAGTTAAAATAGAAATAAAACAGGAACACGGTGTCGGATTGTGAGTCACGCATGGACGCACAAATGTGATTTTTACTTTTTGATTTCTTTGCTTGGCTAAAAATGTATTCTGTAACAGCTTAAAGCAATATTGTTAGTCAATTCGATCAAGGGACCCGTCACTATGAGAATAGTGGCGTGACATAAATTGTTTGGAGAAGCACAAATGTGATTTTTACTTCTTGATTTCTTTGCTTGGCTAAAAATTGATTCCCTCTTTCATGAACTGTGTTTTGCAATCGAATTGTTCTGGGATTGAATGATTTTATTAACACGGGTATCAGTGGGTGAAATTGTTCGGTTTCTGGAGTGATTAAGATTTGTAATTCTATTTCATGTTTCTTCAATAAATGTGTTGTGTATATTCATCTACTTTGTTGTGCGCTGATTTGTACTGAATGTACAATCGATGGTTCGGGGTTGATTTGACAATTTGATTAATGTGCAGGGGGTTATTATGGTATAACATAGGACCGTAATAAATAAAAGTAACATCAGACAATTTTAGAGAATTGAATAACTTTCGTAGTTATTTGAGACACGAGTGAATTTCAATCCGTTTGAAAGTTTGCTTCGTCTGAATAAATTAACGGAAGTGTTTGAATCGGATTATCGGTTTGGTGTAGAACTGAAAGTAATTTAATTATTTGAAGGGCGCAGGCCCGTTTCCCCTTTTGACGGGCCGCGTAAAAAGTAACTCCGAACATGTTAGAGAATTAAATAACTTTCGTAGATATTTAAGGGAAGAGTGATTATTGAAAGAGGTGCGTTTGACACTACCATCAGCTTTTCTCTGGTCTGAAAGGAGGAGGAGGGAGGCTCCTCCTCCTCCTTTCAGACCAGAGAACACCCGAGGCTGGGTGAGAACGGGGAGGCTGCGACCCGGCCGGGGGTTGCGGGAAGGGGCGCCACCTTGATCTCCTTCTCGGCGTCGTAGTCCCCTCCGCTGGTCTGGGCTAGCAGAGCGTAGGCTCGTTGCAGCGCTTGATATTCTTGCGTCAGCTGGCGGTAGCGAAGCTCCGCCTCCTCATGCACACACCAATGCAACACAGCACTAGTACCAGAATCAGTCAGACCGGCGACAAAGCACCCGCGACGCAAAGACGAGTCCGATTCCAGGCTGAAGAGGAATGTTTGGCGCCAATACGCTGGCAGAAATGGCGGGCTACCTCTTCGGGTTCCGTGTCGGGGGTTCTGTCGGTGTGAAAAGACAAGGACGATCCGTCCGAGTCCACCAACACGTCTTCGTCGTAGCCGTAAAATGTTTCGATGACCTGCGGGCGCGGAAGCAAACATCTCTCTGAACAAACTGAAGCGACACCTCACGATGAATCGACGAGAGGAACGATAGCGAGAAAAAGGCCATTTCATCTTGCGCAACACCAAGCAGCCGCAAACAAACAGACTCACCTTGCAGGACCTCACGCTTTGTTCCTCCTCAGAGATTCTCGACGTCGGTATCGTAGCAGCAAATCTCTCTCCTGTCGACACAAATAATCCGCCTTTGAGATTCTTTGGATGCAAAGGGAACGAACGGCTCCGGCGCAGAAACAAACGCGACTCACGATGACATTTCTGACATGAGCTCCTGTCTCCAGAGCCTGAAAAACCCGTCACCGGCGATGATTGGAGGGACGCTCGTCTTTTCCAAAAGTGACAACTACAGGGTGTGTCAGGGTTTTCCAGATTATCTTTATCGTATGATTATGTTGCTTTGACTTTGACTGCAACCTGTAATAAATAATATTATTTATCCCTTATTTATCCCTATCGCTTATCCCTTCCTACACAAAGTCGTAAAACATCCCTTGCTATGTTTTGACTAGAGGTCAAGGGCTTTCTCTATTCAATCCACTCTTACACCCACCCTGTTTCTCTTAATAAAAATGCTCGTGCGGGAGCCGAGAGTCAGACTTCATTCGTACAACGGATGGACTCTCCACCTGCAGGTGTCCAAAAGAACTTACTTGTCTCCCGTGTGATTCTTGCAAAATAAGTTGGAGCGAGCGCAACTCTAACAGGGTGCATTTTGCCACTAGCTGCCTACGGACAATGACGTCGCGCTCGCGGCTCATGGTTGACGGGCTGAGCAGCCGGGCGAGTCCGTCGTTTTCAGCGCACAGCGAGTGGCAAAGGCGCTGACAAAACGGGAGCTTTGAGCTGCTGAAAACGGCAAAACAAGTCTAAAGCGTGTTCAAACGCGTGCGCACAATGCTCCTGCTTGAAAGGTCGGAGTTTAAGGGGCCAATTTTTTGGATGGCGGCCGCCGGCCAAGCTTTGGACGGAAAAGGTTTCCTGGCGACAGCGAGCGAGCGCGGCGCTGTCGTACGTGCACCGAGTCACCTGCCTGAAGACCTTGGACAAGTCGTCGATGATGTGCCGCTGCTCCACAACTTGAAGGAACTCCATTTCACCGTCCTGCTGGCCGCAACCGCGCTCCAGGTCATTGAGCGAACTAGGCCTTCTCTGTGGAACACAAATGCAGTGGACTCTGTTGGCACGCCGCCGTTGTCCGCGTCGACTTACCAAGCTTGCCATCTCCTCGTTCTCCTGGGTGACAAAGCGCACTTTGTTTTCAAGGCGACACAGCACCAGTGAGAGTTCTTCATTCTTCCTGCTCAGGCGTTTGTTTTTGTACAGGAGTGGCAGAAACTGGCTTTCTGTTTCTCTCAGTCGCTTAAGCTGCAAGCATGAAGTGCGGGATGCGAAAGACGCACAACACGCGGGCCAGAACGTATCCATTCCTTTTGCATCGGTTTGAACGGAATCGTGGCTTTGGCTCCCAATAAAAGACATCTACCAGGCAACCGACTCGCCGCGCCGCTCAACTAATAAGCAAGCGCAATGGGTGCCTCGCTGGATGGCGCGCATCAAACGTAGCGCAAACCTTCAAGCGTGCCGTCAATAAATTACCAGTTCATTGCGCTCTTCAGAAAGCAGGGCGTTTCGATCCTCCAGTTTCCTGATGACTGCGCTGAGCTCAGCGATTTTCAGATGAAACCTTCGCGTGTCCCGATCCTCCTGAGACTGAAAACGCCCCGCAACACACACACACAACCACTCGTTCAAAGTTCAAAACTGTTTTTGTGCTACCTTCCTCCAGCAACGAACTAAGTCATGCGTACTGCAAGTGTGTGATGAGGTGGCTTACGCTATGAAGAGGATTGCTAGTAGCGCCGTTGACCCCACTTCCAGGGTAGTTTAGGCCCGCCCTTTGGGAATCCCTCAGGGCAGCGATCTGCTGCTCGGCAGCCTGAGTCTGCAGCTGAAGGCGGTGGACGTGGCCGGCCCCAGGGATTTATCCAAAACACTAACCGCTCTGTCTTTCAGCTTGATCTCATCCATCTGGATGTACAAACGGGGAGCGCTCAGGCAGGCGGGCAAACTCATTTGCCAGAATTGTGACAAAAACAAAGAGAGCAACCGGCCAATTTTTATCTTGAATCGACTAGAACACCATTGCTGTGACAAAAGCGAAGCGAGCAACCGGACGTTTTCTTCTTGTGAAATAGAATAGAATAGAATGCCTTAGGTGTCATTGCACTGCAGGTATACAACGAAATTGGGAACATAGCCACGCACCGCGCATCTGATCAGTCCTACCAGTCGGCGGATCTCCCTCTCGCAGTCTCTCTTGGTTCGGCTCAGCTCCTCCCGATGCAAGTGATGAGCCGATCGGAGCTCGGCCGCTCGGGACTGCCAGGCCTGCTGGGCCGCTGCCAGGGCTTCTTCCGCGCTCCTGGTGGAGGCGACACCGCTCGGTCTCCCGACACCGCCGCGTCTCCTCCACTTCCGCCAGCAAAGCGCCCCCGCTCCTCACCTGAGCAGACATTGCGCCACATCGGGCCGTTGAGACCGCAACGGAGCGCCGCGACGCTTACTGAGGACAAGCTACACAATACGGTAGCGGCCGCATCGGAGCCCGACGTGGCGTGCGGATAGTCAGACACGGATTGAGCGGATCACCTTGTCCATGGAGCCGTCCCTCAGGCTGAGGACCAAGGCATTCAGTCGCTGGATCTCTCCATCTTTGATTTTGATCACTCTCATCAGCTCCATTTCATGCTGCCGCAGTAATGTCTCCCTGGTAACGGCTAACTCTTTCTGCTTCTCCTCATGGAGTTTGCTTTTGAGTTCCGTCATGGCGGCGGTGGCACGGTGGTGCTCCGCCCGCAGGTCCTGACTTCTCTCTCTCTCCAGACAGCTGACCTGACATGACTTAGACAAACTTTATTGTCATCTTGTCTGCACATGGTGCATACAAAACGAAATTTCGTTGCACACGGCTTACAACAAAGTAGTGATATTGCAGTTGAATAGAAGTAACATATCCTATGAAAATATATATATACATATACTGTATATATATATATATTACAAATAAGTATAAAGTGCAGCAGTGCTAATTATGCAATAGTGCAAGTAGGCAAAACAGTATTCAAGAGTGTGCAGAGGAATGCTAAACCATGTATTAAACTTCTATTTAAAGGGTTTACACAAGTTCAGTAAAGTTGGTAGTGCGAGATAGTGCAAGATAGAGGTCCGTAGTGTCATAAAGTACAGTTCTGTGAATGTGTGATGCAGAGTTCAGTTTAGAGCTCAACAGTTCTAATGTTCAACAGTCTGATGACAGCAGGGAAAAAGCTGTTGCAGAACCTGGTGGACCTGCAGCGGATTGTGCGAAACCTCTTCCCAGAGGGCAGCAGGGAGAACAGTCCATGGTGGGGGTGTGATGGGTCATTGATGATGTTACGGGCACGGGACATGCAGCGCTGAGATGAAATGTCCTGAATGGAGGGAAGAGGAGCCCCTATGATCCTCTCTGCTGTCCTCACCACTCTCCTCACGTTCTTCCAATCGGAGGCGGTGCAGCCTCCACACCACACAGAGAGTCAGCTTGTCAGAATGCTCTCTATGGTGCTCCTGTAGAACGTCCTCATGATGGGTGGGGGCAGGTGGGCTCTCCTCATCCTCCGCAGGAAGTACAAGCGCTTCTGTGCCCTCTTGATCAGTGCCGTAGTGTTCATAGTCCAGGTGAGGTCTTCTGTGATGTGGACCCCCAGGAATTTGGTGCTGCTGACCACCTCCACAGCTGAGCTGTTGATGATCAGTGGAGCGTGGTGAGGCTGGTTTTTTCTGAAGTCGACGATGATCTCCTTCATCTTCTCCACATTCAGGATCAGGCTGTTGTCTCTGCACCAGCCCACCAGCTGCTCCACCTCCTCTCTGTAGTCCAGGTCGTTGTTGTCTCTGATGAGCCCCACCGCCGTTGTGTCGTCTGCGAACTTCACGATGTGATTGGTGGTGAACCTGGGGACGCAGTCGTGTGTCATCAGGGTGAACAGCAGGGGGCTCAGGACGCAGCCCTGAGGGGAGCCTGTGCTGAGGGTGATGACATCAGAGGTGTTCTGTCCGACCCGGACTGACTGAGGTCTGTTGGTGAGGAAGTCTAGCAGCCAGTTGCGAAGGGGGGTGTTGAAGCCCAGGTGTTCCAATTTTCCTACTAGATGCTGTGGGATGATGGTGTTAAACGCTGAGCTGAAGTCCAGGAACAGCATCCGAACATGGGTGTTCTTCTCCTCCAGGTGAGCCAGGCTCAGGTGAAGAACGGAGGAGATGGCGTCCTGAGTGGAGCGGTTTTGCCGGTCGGCAAACTGGAACGGGTCAAATAATGGGGGGAGTCTGGAAACGATGTGATCTTTAAGCAGCCGTTCGAAGCACTTCATCATGACCGGAGTCAGTGCAACAGGCCGGTAATCATTAAATGAGGTGATTTGAGGTTTCTTCGGCACCGGAATGATGGAGGCAGTCTTAAAGCACGCTGGCACTGTGGCTTGGCCCAGCGAGGTCTTAAAAATGTCTGTGATGACCCCAGCCAGCTGACTTGCACATTCCCTGAACACACGCCCAGGAATGTTGTCGGGGCCAGGGGCCTTACGGGGGTTGACTCTCCTCAGGGTCTTCAACACATCGGCGGAGTCAAGGCAGAGTACCTCCTCTTCCTGATGGGGGACAGTTTTAACTGCTGGAGTGCCGTTTAGTGCCTCGAACCTCCCAAAGAAGTTATTTAGACCATTTAGAAAGTCAGCATCAACTTCACCCACCGGGGGGGGAGGGTGAGTTGTAGTCTGTAATCGCCCGTATGCCTTGCCACATACTCCTGGTGTTGTTGGCGTCGTGGAAACGATCCTGAATTTTTCGACTGTGGTCTCGCTTCGCTACCCTGATGGCACGGTTCAAGTTGGCTCTCGCTGTCCTCAGTGTCTCCTTGTCGCCAGACTTGAAGGCAGAGTTCCGCGCTCGTAGCGTTTGACGTACCTCCTCAGTCATCCAGGGTCGTTGGTTGCCCCGGGTGATGATATTCTTAGTGGTGCTGACGTCCTCGGTGCATTTGTTGACGTAGGCTGACACAGTCATGGCACACGCATGTCAAATCTACATCGGGGAAACTGGGAGGGAGGGAGGGCGGGAGGGAGGCAAGCAGGGAGGCAGGCAGGCAGGGAGGCAGGCAGGGAGGCAGGCAGGGAAGCAGGCAGGGAGGAAGGCAGTGTCTGTCTGTTGAGGTTTTCACCTTGTTCTTCTCCTGCTGAAGTTCTAACTGGACGTCCATCAGTTTGGCTCTCAGCTCGTCATTGGCGGCCTGAAAGGCGTCCGTTCGCTCCGCCTTGACCCGCCCTGCCGGAGCTCGTTTGGACATCTCTTACTCGAGTCTCGCCCGGTCGTCAGTCAGAGATCACAACATTTGTACCTGGAGAGCACAAACGCAGCGCTGTTTTCCACTGGCTTCGGACTCAACTTCAATCGGTACCGTAACGTACAACATCATAAACATAGATCTAGCTTGACTTATTCATTGAATAAATGCATTTGGTTCTTCAAAACTGCATCACGCAACATAGCGTGACCGAGACGGCCGTTATCCACCTGCGTGAAGTTATTTGGTGAAATGAATGAGATGTTTAAGACACCATTGTTCTGTCTCTATGTAGATGAAGGGAAATAATCGATTGCTGAAGGTCCAAAGGTGTTGTGATAAACAAATAAACATATTAGTGACATATTTGTGATAAACATATTAGGCAGGATAATCACATATGTTAACTTGACTGCCCACACTGTATTTATTTATGGTTATTTGTTAAATCGAGTACTGTTAGACATGAAACAGGAAGTGTTTAACATAAATGGACGACGAAAGGGGTACTCACCATTGTAGCTCCTGCTGGTCAATGATACGAGCCTCTTCTTGCAGTGGAAAACATACAGCCAACAAACACCGTGGAACCTAAAGGAAGGAAATTAAACATTAACATTTAGCCTCAACCAACATTCACAGATACAACGCAACGCAAACTACACAAACATAAATCTTTTAAAACACAATGAGTTGTACTTACCGTGTACGCTCTAGACGGTCCACTTGCAAGCAGAAAATAAAGATATTTCTGTTGATAATCGTCGTGTTTGTATCCGTTGTCTCGCTCAAGGCCATTGCGCCCACAGATTTGAATTTTGGCCAGAGTTCAGCCTATTGACGTCATTTCCGCGGTGTAATACCCGCATATCTGAAACGGCAAAGTTAAGAGTAGAGTTAAATAAAGTTTTTAATCAACGCAATAATTTACAAACGTTGACCAGTCGAAATAATCGTCGAAATTTGGCGTCTGTGGCTGGAAGCAGACGCCGAGTTCGACGTTCCTCCCAAATGCCACACTGCCTCGCTTTTCAGGCCAACAAAAAAACATATTTTTCAAAACAATGAGTTGTAATTACCTTGTACGCTCTAGACGGTCAAGTTGCAAGCTGAAAACAAAAATATTTGTCTTGTTAGTCGTCGTGTTACTAACCGCTGTGTCTTGTTTGCCAGCATTGCCGCTTTCCTACTTCCTGTTGCAAGCCACGCCCACGGATTATAATTTTGCCATGAGTTCCGCCTATTGACGTCATGTCCGCGTCGCATGACTGCGACGTAATATTATCTAAAACTGTTTGTGCGGCATGGTGTTGTTCTGTGCGGTATTGTGTTATTCTGTGCGGCGTCGTGTTGTTCTGTGCGGCGTAGTGTTGTTCAGTGCGGCGTCGTGTTGTTCAGTGCGGCATGTTGTTGTTCAGTGCGGCATGTTGTTGTTCAGTGCGGCATGGTGTTGTTCAGTGCGGCATGGTGTTGTTCAGTGCGGCATGGTGTTGTTCAGTGCGGCATGGTGTTGTTCAGTGCGGCATGGTGTTGTTCAGTGCGGCATGGTGTTGTTCAGTGCGGCATAATATTGTTCAGTGCGGCGTAATGTTGTTCAGTGGGGCATGGTGTTGTTCAGTGCGGCATGGTGTTGTTCAGTGCGACATGATGTTGTTCAGTGCGGCATAATGTTGTTCAGTGCGGCATAATGTTGTTCAGTGCGGCATAATGTTGTTCAGTGCGGGATGGTGTTGTTCAGTGCGGGATGGTGTTGTTCAGTGCGGCATGGTGTTGTTCAGTGCGGCATGGTGTTGTTCAGTGCGGCATGGTGTTGTTCAGTGCGGCATGGTGTTGTTCAGTGTGGCATGGTGTTGTTCAGTGCGGCATGGTGTTGTTCAGTGCGGGATGGTGTTGTTCAGTGCGGCATGGTGTTGTTCAGTGCGGCATGGTGTTGTTTAGTGCGGGATGGTGTTGTTCAGTGCGGCATGGTGTTGTTCAGTGCGGCATGGTGTTGTTCAGTGCGGCATGGTGTTGTTCAGTGCGGCATGGTGTTGTTCAGTGCGGCATGGTGTTCAGTGCGGCATGGTGTTCAGTGCGGCATAATGTTGTTCAGTGCGGCATAATGTTGTTCAGTGCGGCATGGTGTTGTTCAGTGCGGCATAATGTTGTTCAGTGCGGTATATTGTTGTTCAGTGCGGTATATTGTTGTTCAGTGGGGCATAATGTTGTTCAGTGCGGCATGGTGTTGTTCAGTGCGGGATGGTGTTGTTCAGTGCGGCATGGTGTTGTTCAGTGCGGCATGGTGTTGTTCAGTGCGGCATGGTGTTGTTCAGTGCGGCATGGTGTTGTTCAGTGCGGCATGGTGTTGTTCAGTGCGGCATGGTGTAGTTCAGTGCGGCATGGTGTAGTTCAGTGCGGCATGGTGTAGTTCAGTGCGGCATGGTGTTGTTCAGTGCGGGATGGTGTTGTTCAGTGCGGCATGGTGTTGTTCAGTGCGACATGGTGTTGTTCAGTGCGACATGATGTTGTTCAGTGCGGCATAATGTTGTTCAGTGCGGCATAATGTTGTTCAGTGCGGCATAATGTTGTTCAGTGCGGCATGGTGTTGTTCAGTGCGGCATGGTGTTGTTCAGTGCGGCATGGTGTTGTTCAGTGCGGCATGGTGTTGTTCAGTGCGGCATGGTGTTGTTCAGTGCGGCATGGTGTTGTTCAGTGCGGCATGGTGTTGTTCAGTGCGGCATGGTGTTGTTCAGTGCGGCGTCGTGTTGTTCAGTGCGGTGTCGTGTTGTTCAGTGCAGCATGGTGTTGTTCAGTGCGGAATGGTGTTGTTCAGTGCGGCATGGTGTTGTTCAGTGCGGCATGGTGTTGTTAAGTGCGGCATGGTGTTGTTCAGTGCGGCGTAATGTTGTTCAGTGGGGCATGGTGTTGTTCAGTGCGGCATGGTGTTGTTCAGTGCGGCATGGTGTTGTTCAGTGCGGCATGGTGTTGTTCAGTGCGGCATGGTGCTGTTCAGTGCGGCATGGTGCTGTTCAGTGCGGCATGGTGTTGTTCAGTGCGGCATGGTGTTGTTCAGTGCGGCATGGTGTTGTTCAGTGCGGCATGGTGTTGTTCAGTGCGGCATGGTGTTTTTCAGTGCGGCATAATGTTGTTCAGTGCGGCATAATGTTGTTCAGTGCGGCATAATGTTGTTCAGTGCGGCATAAAGTTGTTCAGTGCGGCATAATGTTGTTCAGTGCGGGATGGTGTTGTTCAGTGCGGCATGGTGTTGTTCAGTGCGGCATGGTGTTGTTCAGTGCGGCATGGTGTTGTTCAGTGCGGCATGGTGTTGTTCAGTGCGGCATGGTGTTGTTCAGTGCGGCATGGTGTTGTTCAGTGCGGCATGGTGTTGTTCAGTGCGGGATGGTGTTGTTCAGTGCGGGATGGTGTTGTTCAGTGCGGCATGGTGTTCAGTGCGGCATAATGTTGTTCAGTGCGGCATAATGTTGTTCAGTGCGGCATGGTGTTGTTCAGTGCGGCATAATGTTGTTCAGTGCGGCATAATGTTGTTCAGTGCGGTATAATGTTGTTCAGTGCTGCATGGTGTTGTTCAGTGCTGCATGGTGTTGTTCAGTGCGGGATGGTGTTGTTCAGTGCGGCATGGTGTTGTTCAGTGCGGCATGGTGTTGTTCAGTGCGGCATGGTGTTGTTCAGTGCGGCATGGTGTTGTTCAGTGCGGCATGGTGTTGTTCAGTGCGGCATGGTGTTGTTCAGTGCGGCATGGTGTTGTTCAGTGCGGCATGGTGTTGTTCAGTGCGGCATGGTGTTGTTCAGTGCGGCATGGTGTTGTTCAGTGCGGCATGGTGTTGTTCAGTGCGGCATGGTGTTGTTCAGTGCGGCATGGTGTTGTTCAGTGCGGCATGGTGTAGTTCAGTGCGGCATGGTGTTGTTCAGTGCGGGATGGTGTTGTTCAGTGCGGCATGGTGTAGTTCAGTGCGGCATGGTGTTGTTCAGTGCGACATGATGTTGTTCAGTGCGGCATAATGTTGTTCAGTGCGGCATAATGTTGTTCAGTGCGGCATAATGTTGTTCAGTGCGGCATGGTGTTGTTTAGTGCGGGATGGTGTTGTTCAGTGCGGCATGGTGTTGTTCAGTGCGGCATGGTGTTGTTCAGTGCGGCATGGTGTTGTTCAGTGCGGCATGGTGTTGTTCAGTGCGGCATGGTGTTGTTCAGTGCGGCATGGTGTTGTTCAGTGCGGCATGGTGTTGTTCAGTGCGGGATGGTGTTGTTCAGTGCGGCATGGTGTTCAGTGCGGCATAATGTTGTTCAGTGCGGCATAATGTTGTTCAGTGCGGCATGGTGTTGTTCAGTGCGGCATAATGTTGTTCAGTGCGGCATAATGTTGTTCAGTGCGGTATATTGTTGTTCAGTGGGGCATAATGTTGTTCAGTGCGGCATGGTGTAGTTCAGTGCGGCATGGTGTAGTTCAGTGCGGCATGGTGTTGTTCAGTGCGGAATGGTGTTCAGTGCGGGATGGTGTTGTTCAGTGCGGGATGGTGTTGTTCAGTGCGGGATGGTGTTGTTCAGTGCGGGATGGTGTTGTTCAGTTTGGCATGGTGTTGTTCAGTGCGGCATGGTGTTGTTCAGTGCGGCATGGTGTTGTTCAGTGCGGAATGGTGTTGTTCAGTGCGGGATGGTGTTGTTCAGTGCGGGATGGTGTTGTTCAGTGCGGGATGGTGTTGTTCAGTGCGGCATGGTGTTGTTCAGTGCGGCATGGTGTTGTTCGGCATGGTGTTGTTCAGTGCGGCATGGATTTGTTCAGTGCGGCATGGTGTTGTTCAGTGCGGGATGGTGTTCAGTGCGGGATGGTGTTGTTCAGTGCGGGATGGTGTTGTTCAGTGCGGCATGGTGTTGTTCAGTGCGGCATGGTGTTGTTCAGTGCGGCATAATGTTGTTCAGTGCGGCATGGTGTTGTTCAGTGCGGCATGGTGTTGTTCAGTGCGGCATGGTGTTGTTCAGTGCGGCATGGTGTTGTTCAGTGCGGCATGGTGTTGTTCAGTGCGGCATGGTGTTGTTCAGTGCGGCATGGTGTTGTTCAGTGCGGCATGGTGTTGTTCAGTGCGGCATGGTGTTGTTCAGTGCGGCATGGTGTTGTTCAGTGCGGCGTCGTGTTGTTCAGTGCAGCATGGTGTTGTTCAGTGCGGAATGGTGTTGTTCAGTGCGGCATGGTGTTGTTCAGTGCGGCATGGTGTTAAGTGCGGCATGGTGTTGTTCAGTGCGGCGTAATGCTGTTCAGTGCGGCATGGTGTTGTTCAGTGCGGCATGGTGTTGTTCAGTGCGGCATGGTGTTGTTCAGTGCGGCATGGTGTTGTTCAGTGCAGCATGGTGCTGTTCAGTGCGGCATGGTGCTGTTCAGTGCGGCATGGTGTTGTTCAGTGCGGCATGGTGTTGTTCAGTGCGGCATGGTGTTGTTCAGTGCGGCATGGTGTTGTTCAGTGCGGCATGGTGTTGTTCAGTGCGGCATGGTGTTGTTCAGTGCGGCATGGTGTTGTTCAGTGCGGCATGGTGTTGTTCAGTGCGGCATGGTGTTTTTCAGTGCGGCATAATGTTGTTCAGTGCGGCATAATGTTGTTCAGTGCGGCATAATGTTGTTCAGTGCGGCATAATGTTGTTCAGTGCGGCATAATGTTGTTCAGTGCGGGATGGTGTTGTTCAGTGCGGCATGGTGTTGTTCAGTGCGGCATGGTGTTGTTCAGTGCGGCATGGTGTTGTTCAGTGCGGCATAATGTTGTTCAGTGCGGCACCTAGCACCTAGAAGGTAAATAAATAGGAAGGAAGGACTCACCGGTGACGTCGTCGCCCACGTCCAAGCGTTGTACTTTGTATTTTCATCCTTCTGACAGTGGAAAACATATAGCCAACAAACACCGTGGAACCTAAACGAATGAAAGAAAACTATCATTTGGCCACAACCAACATTCACAGATACAACACAATGTGACGTGCGGTGTTGAGGTTAAAGGTTGAGTGAAGGGCCCTCGTTTTAAACTACTTTTTTGAAAAGGAGTGGGAACAAGTAAGACGTATTTAATTTATTTATTGGGAAGTAGTAAGATTTATTAAATTTATTTAATCTACTTTTCTTCCCAGGCAAAATTTGACGTGCTGCAATTCCAAATTTCCAAAGTGAATGAAGGAATGAAATCCTTTAAATTATGATTTTGTATAAATACTAGGCATAAACACAAAATCTACGGCACAAAATGGGCAGACTTTACTTGTTTGAAAAGGACTGGTTACAAGACAGACTTTTTTAATTTATTTAATGGGAAGAAGACTTATTTAGTTTAATTGATCTATTTTTGTTCCCTGGCAAAATTCGATTTGCTGCAATTCCAAATTTCCAAAGTGAATGAAGGAATGAAGTCGTTTAAATTATGATTTTGTATAAATACTAGGCATAGACACAAAATCTACGGCACAAAACGGGCAGACTTTACTTGTTTGAAGAGGACTGGTTGCAAGACAGACTTTTCTGATTTATTTAATGGGAAGAAGACTTATTTAGTTTATTTAATCTCTTTTTGTTGCCTGGCAAAATTGGATTTGCTGAAATTGTATTTTGCCAAATCTTGACTTGAGACCTGATAGGAAGTATTAAACGCTCAGTTAAATCGATACAAGTTGGTAATAAGAGCGAGTAATGTTGGTTGAAGCGATGAATGAAGGTTAAAAGCAATTTAAATTATGACTTTGTATAAATACTAGATATTAACAGAACATCTACTGCGCAAAATGGGCAGAGTTTACTTGTTTGAGAAGGAGTGGCTTATTTAAGTCTAAGATTTATTTAATCTGTTTGTTCCCAGGCAAAATTGGATGTGATGCAATTCCAAATTTCACCACATGATGGTGCCAAATTTTGACTTCATAGGACATATTCAACACTTAACTATTATGTTCAAGGTAATCAGATTTGTTTATTATTCTAATGGCCTTTTCAAAACTATTCTGGATTACTACTTTGGATCTATTCTACATTACTTGGCAACAACATACTCTGTAACAGATTAGGCAGTATAATCACATATGTTAACTTGAGAGTGCCCACACTCAATCTACTTATCGTGATGTGTTAAATCAATTACTGTTAGACATTATTATTCTGATAATCTACCAAATCTTTGAATTGAAGAATTTGTGATTTAATTAATAGCTTGTTGTTATGTTCAGGGTAATCAGACTTGTATATAATTCTAATGGCCTTCTTTTGAAAACTATTC
Source organism: Syngnathus scovelli (assembly GCF_024217435.2). NCBI lineage: Eukaryota > Metazoa > Chordata > Actinopteri > Syngnathiformes > Syngnathidae > Syngnathus > Syngnathus scovelli. The sequence goes on along the minus strand of NC_090847.1, from coordinate 332,184 downwards.
TGAATTACAACTTTGGATCTTATATTACTTTGCAACAATATACTCGGTGACAGATTAGGCAGTATAATCACATATGTTAACTTCAGTGCCCACACTGTATTTATTTATGGTTATTTGTTAAATCAAGTACTGTTAGACATGAAATAGGAAGTGTTTAACATAAATGTTATGGCTACTCACCGTTGTAGCTCGCTCCTGGTCAATGATACGAGCCTCTTCTTGCAGTGGAAAACTTGCAGCCAACAAACACCGTGGAACCTAAAGGAATGAAATTAAACATTAACATTTCGCCTGGACCAATATTCACACGTACAACGCAACGCGGCTACACTTCTGCTAGCGCCTCAGCTACACGTTGCTATTACAAACGTAAATCTCTTTAAACACAATGAGTGTTACTTACCGTGTACGCTGTAGACGGTCCAGTTGCAAGCAGAAAATAAAGATATTTCTGTTGATATTCGTCGTTGCTCAGTGGCTCACGGCCATCGCGCCAACAGATTTGAATTTTGGTGGAAGGTCAGCCAATTACGTCATATCCGCGGCACATGACTGCGACGTAATACCCGCTTATCTGAAACGGCAGTTAAAAGTAGAGTTACATCAAGTTTTCTTTTTTAATCAACGCAATCATTTACAACCGTTGACCAGAAAGAATCGTCGAAATTCGACGTTCCCCCCAAACGCCACACTCACTCGCTTTTCAGGGCAACAAAAGTACTTCTTTTTAAAAACGATGAGTTGTACTTACCGTGTACGCTCTGGACGGTCCAGTTGCAAGCAGAAAATAAAAATATTTCTCTCGTTAGTCGTATGTTACCATCCGCTGTGTCTTTGTCAACATCGCCATTTTCCTACTTCCTGTTGCGAGCCACGCCCACGGATTTAAATTCTGGCGGAAGAGCCCGCCCATTGGCGTCGTTTTCGCGTATAGCAAATCCGATTGGTTGGGAAGGGGGCGCGGTTATGCAGCCGAGGGGTCCTGTGATCGGTGGGATGTAAAGTAGGCGTCGACGTCACGTCCGCGTCACGTGACCACGACGTGGCAGACGTCATATAGCAACCGCTGTTTTGTTTAGTAGACTTACAGTTGTTATGCATTGACATAATGGCGCACACTCCAAATAGATTTAAATAAATTAAATAATTCTTCTGCCCACTCCCTTTTAAACAAGTTAACTCTCCCCGCGGATTTGAATTCCGGCGGAAGTTCTTACAGTTGTTATGCGTTGACATAATGGCGCACTGGTTAGCATGTCCACCTCTTAAGCATGATGTTGCGGGTTCGACGCCTGATCAATGTTAGCATGGAGTGAGCTGAAGTGCATGGCGCTGAAGATTTGAATCTTTGAAATGCGCTGAGGTCTGACGTATCAGGCAGAATGGTTTGCCATCACGTTCAACAAAAAATAGAAACTTTCCCACTCTGATAAAAACGTCCTGTGTTCATCTACATATTTTCGTTTTGCTGTGCATCTTTTCCCTGCCATTTCGAGAGCCCAATTGACACTAATAGTTTACTGGAATGTGTTTGCCCATCCTACTTTGTGGAATTTCACCACATGCGCTTTTGACGAAAATACTAAATTGAACTCAAGTGAAGCCAACACGCACAACCCCCCCCCCCCCCCCCCCCACACACACACACACACACCTACACACACACACACAAATGTTGATATGAACATAAAAGAGCCGCATGCGGTTCGGGAGTTGCGGCTTGGCCAAACCTGTACTATACAACTTTATTTGTGTAAAATTTTCACAACAGCTGTCACACAAACAAAGCGGGAAAAACCGAAGACGTGCGTGTTCCGCCCACGCTGGATTTATTTGCACCTTTGAAAAGACACCGTATTGCCGCAGATGTGGCAAAGAGTACTTTTGGGCATCTGAGACGGAAGGATGTCCAAAGCATCACGTCACCTGCTCTGGTAGGAATGGTGGTGGGACGTTGAGGTCAACCGCTTTGGGGTTGGCTGAATCTTTGGTCGCAGGATGCCACACACTTGAAGACAGAAGCAGAAAAGCAGAGCTAAATGCAAAATGTACTCACCGGTGACTCCAATTTTTTCCCCCCCTGAAGAAATGGATGGACGGGTGGCCCCGGCTGGCCGGTGGGACTCTTGTTATTCTGACCCTTTTTAGTGCGCGTTTGGGGCAACAACCGTTTTTTGTGGCGCTCTCTTCTGGTTCAAGAGTGCCCTGCATGTGAATTTGCCTTTCCTGCCTTCTGATTGGATGAGCGCCGGTGTGACGCGGTGCCTCTGTCACCGTGGCGGGGGGTATACGTCGGCATCGGAGCGTCTGCCAACGTCTGAGACCGGCTGGCAGTGTATCGGAGGTGTCGAGTGCGGTGCCGCTGGAGCTCACTCACCAGCTGGTGTTAGGGCCACAGAATGAAGGCCAAGGAGAAGACTAGAAAGAGAAACAGAAACTTCTCCTCCAATTGTTTGATTTGTCTCTTGTGAGCTTCGATGAATTCTTTCAGCTCTTTGTTCCTCTAGGACGGACAAATGGAAAGTAGCCTTCAAAAGCCAGTAAGCGTGCAAGTAAGTGCCGGGCTGGCTTTGGGCCCTTACCTGTTGCGCGCTGTGCAGCAGATCCATTCTCTCTTGGAGGATGCAAGCGTCGCGCTCCCTCAACTCCCACATCAGGGCTCGCTTCCATTGGTCCACGGCGCTCCTAAGCTCTTGTCTCTGATCCGCCGTCAGCACGTCATTCACGCCAGCGTGGCTGGCTTTTTCGCCGTCCGTGGCGGGGCAGTCCCGCTGCGGTAGCGCCTCGTACAACATGGCCTCCAGCTCCATGATCCTCTGGGCCGCAATCCTCGTCCATCAGTAGTCCGGCGGGAGATTTGAGGGCGGCTTACCTTATGAGCCTGGTCCATGGAACGCTTCCTGAAGTCCAACTCTTCATCCAGGTAGCCCTTCTGGTTGCAGAACATATCCTAGCACAGCTCAAGGTCAGAATTGTTGGGGCACATTGCCCCGAGTTCCCCTTGGCTGATGTCGCGTGTCTGTCTACCTTCTCACTTTCAATGTCCAACATCTTCTGTTGAAGTGCTGACTTGGTCACTTTGATGTATTCTAACCACTGAGGAAAGGCTGCTGTCACATAAGCAGAATGCGAGAGCGTGCGTGGACGTGCGCGTTACCTTCTCGGCTAGGGTGGGAAGGGTCCTGGCGTGAATCACGACCACCTGCTCCTCGTTGGTGAGATTCTGCAAGAGCCCAAAGGCACAGCGTCAACAAGGTTCTTTCAGCGCAAAGCCTTCCAAAAGTCACATTTGAGCCGCCGAGTCTCGTGGAGTGCGAACATAAGGAGTTCGACATACACTTACGGCGTTATCGCCCAGGATGTCCAGCTTCTTCATCAGATCACTGATGACGATGTCCTGGGGAAAGGCGCAAGGAGCAATGTAAGGTGTTCTGGGACCTCAGGTTAAGGTTAGGGTTGCGAGGGACGCCTTACGTACGCTCACGCCGTCGGCCTCGCAGTAGATCTGCAAAGGGCTGAGGCCGTCTGGGAAACGGACTTGCAGAAACTTCAAGACGGGGGAGCGCCACTCCCTCTCCTGAAAGGCAGAGGCATGCATCCGTCCGTCCGTCCGTCCGTCCGTCCGTCACATCTCTGGCCTCAAAACGCTTGTGCGAGTCTTCCCACCTCCAGCTCCAGGATGCGGAACTCAAGCAGTTCGTTTTGGTCTCGGATATCCTGGATGTGCTCTTTCAGACGCGCTTCTTCCGCCTCCATCCGCCTGACCTGAAAAGACAGTCAGACCTCATCTGCGGGGCTTCCGGACGGGTGTGACGCCAAGCGACTCCGCCCAGCGCCTTTCTTTCCGTCACCTTTTCGGCCAACTGCTGATTGCTCTGACGCAGCAGCTGCTTCTCCTCCACCCACTTGACATTCTAGAAGAGACAAACGCGTGGACAGCTTTGGAATGTTGTGTCATTTTCATCCACAAATTCTTTGGTTGACTGGAAAATGACATTTGCTTTTCTCCACATTTTCCCAGCCACGTTCAGGGGGGGGGGGGGGGGGGGGGTTGTTGGTCTGAGAAAAAGGTGTGCTCATTGATAAGCTTACCTGTCCTTGTTGCTTCAGCGCTGACTCCAGATCTGCTACTCTGCTTTGATAGTGACCCATTTCTACTGTCATGTAACATGGGGGGAAGAGATGGTGCAAATGGTAAAATATGGATTGTTCACAGGAATAAATTGGCAGAGCTGAAATTCCAAATTTGTCCAAAAGATGGCGCCAGACCAAAACATGAGACCAAAAAAGGGGCCAAAATAAGCTAAGCAAGTTAAAATAGAAATAAAACAGGAACACGGTGTCGGATTGTGAGTCACGCATGGACGCACAAATGTGATTTTTACTTTTTGATTTCTTTGCTTGGCTAAAAATGTATTCTGTAACAGCTTAAAGCAATATTGTTAGTCAATTCGATCAAGGGACCCGTCACTATGAGAATAGTGGCGTGACATAAATTGTTTGGAGAAGCACAAATGTGATTTTTACTTCTTGATTTCTTTGCTTGGCTAAAAATTGATTCCCTCTTTCATGAACTGTGTTTTGCAATCGAATTGTTCTGGGATTGAATGATTTTATTAACACGGGTATCAGTGGGTGAAATTGTTCGGTTTCTGGAGTGATTAAGATTTGTAATTCTATTTCATGTTTCTTCAATAAATGTGTTGTGTATATTCATCTACTTTGTTGTGCGCTGATTTGTACTGAATGTACAATCGATGGTTCGGGGTTGATTTGACAATTTGATTAATGTGCAGGGGGTTATTATGGTATAACATAGGACCGTAATAAATAAAAGTAACATCAGACAATTTTAGAGAATTGAATAACTTTCGTAGTTATTTGAGACACGAGTGAATTTCAATCCGTTTGAAAGTTTGCTTCGTCTGAATAAATTAACGGAAGTGTTTGAATCGGATTATCGGTTTGGTGTAGAACTGAAAGTAATTTAATTATTTGAAGGGCGCAGGCCCGTTTCCCCTTTTGACGGGCCGCGTAAAAAGTAACTCCGAACATGTTAGAGAATTAAATAACTTTCGTAGATATTTAAGGGAAGAGTGATTATTGAAAGAGGTGCGTTTGACACTACCATCAGCTTTTCTCTGGTCTGAAAGGAGGAGGAGGGAGGCTCCTCCTCCTCCTTTCAGACCAGAGAACACCCGAGGCTGGGTGAGAACGGGGAGGCTGCGACCCGGCCGGGGGTTGCGGGAAGGGGCGCCACCTTGATCTCCTTCTCGGCGTCGTAGTCCCCTCCGCTGGTCTGGGCTAGCAGAGCGTAGGCTCGTTGCAGCGCTTGATATTCTTGCGTCAGCTGGCGGTAGCGAAGCTCCGCCTCCTCATGCACACACCAATGCAACACAGCACTAGTACCAGAATCAGTCAGACCGGCGACAAAGCACCCGCGACGCAAAGACGAGTCCGATTCCAGGCTGAAGAGGAATGTTTGGCGCCAATACGCTGGCAGAAATGGCGGGCTACCTCTTCGGGTTCCGTGTCGGGGGTTCTGTCGGTGTGAAAAGACAAGGACGATCCGTCCGAGTCCACCAACACGTCTTCGTCGTAGCCGTAAAATGTTTCGATGACCTGCGGGCGCGGAAGCAAACATCTCTCTGAACAAACTGAAGCGACACCTCACGATGAATCGACGAGAGGAACGATAGCGAGAAAAAGGCCATTTCATCTTGCGCAACACCAAGCAGCCGCAAACAAACAGACTCACCTTGCAGGACCTCACGCTTTGTTCCTCCTCAGAGATTCTCGACGTCGGTATCGTAGCAGCAAATCTCTCTCCTGTCGACACAAATAATCCGCCTTTGAGATTCTTTGGATGCAAAGGGAACGAACGGCTCCGGCGCAGAAACAAACGCGACTCACGATGACATTTCTGACATGAGCTCCTGTCTCCAGAGCCTGAAAAACCCGTCACCGGCGATGATTGGAGGGACGCTCGTCTTTTCCAAAAGTGACAACTACAGGGTGTGTCAGGGTTTTCCAGATTATCTTTATCGTATGATTATGTTGCTTTGACTTTGACTGCAACCTGTAATAAATAATATTATTTATCCCTTATTTATCCCTATCGCTTATCCCTTCCTACACAAAGTCGTAAAACATCCCTTGCTATGTTTTGACTAGAGGTCAAGGGCTTTCTCTATTCAATCCACTCTTACACCCACCCTGTTTCTCTTAATAAAAATGCTCGTGCGGGAGCCGAGAGTCAGACTTCATTCGTACAACGGATGGACTCTCCACCTGCAGGTGTCCAAAAGAACTTACTTGTCTCCCGTGTGGTTCTTGCAAAATAAGTTGGAGCGAGCGCAACTCTAACAGGGTGCATTTTGCCACTAGCTGCCTACGGACAATGACGTCGCGCTCGCGGCTCATGGTTGACGGGCTGAGCAGCCGGGCGAGTCCGTCGTTTTCAGCGCACAGCGAGTGGCAAAGGCGCTGACAAAACGGGAGCTTTGAGCTGCTGAAAACGGCAAAACAAGTCTAAAGCGTGTTCAAACGCGTGCGCACAATGCTCCTGCTTGAAAGGTCGGAGTTTAAGGGGCCAATTTTTTGGATGGCGGCCGCCGGCCAAGCTTTGGACGGAAAAGGTTTCCTGGCGACAGCGAGCGAGCGCGGCGCTGCCGTACGTGCACCGAGTCACCTGCCTGAAGACCTTGGACAAGTCGTCGATGATGTGCCGCTGCTCCACAACTTGAAGGAACTCCATTTCACCGTCCTGCTGGCCGCAACCGCGCTCCAGGTCATTGAGCGAACTAGGCCTTCTCTGTGGAACACAAATGCAGTGGACTCTGTTGGCACGCCGCCGTTGTCCGCGTCGACTTACCAAGCTTGCCATCTCCTCGTTCTCCTGGGTGACAAAGCGCACTTTGTTTTCAAGGCGACACAGCACCAGTGAGAGTTCTTCATTCTTCCTGCTCAGGCGTTTGTTTTTGTACAGGAGTGGCAGAAACTGGCTTTCTGTTTCTCTCAGTCGCTTAAGCTGCAAGTGCGGGATGCGAAAGACGCACAACACGCGGGCCAGAACGTATCCATTCCTTTTGCATCGGTTTGAACGGAATCGTGGCTTTGGCTCCCAATAAAAGACATCTACCAGGCAACCGACTCGCCGCGCCGCTCAACTAATAAGCAAGCGCAATGGGTGCCTCGCTGGATGGCGCGCATCAAACGTAGCGCAAACCTTCAAGCGTGCCGTCAATAAATTACCAGTTCATTGCGCTCTTCAGAAAGCAGGGCGTTTCGATCCTCCAGTTTCCTGATGACTGCGCTGAGCTCAGCGATTTTCAGATGAAACCTTCGCGTGTCCCGATCCTCCTGAGACTGAAAACGCCCCGCAACACACACACACAACCACTCGTTCAAAGTTCAAAACTGTTTTTGTGCTACCTTCCTCCAGCAACGAACTAAGTCATGCGTACTGCAAGTGTGTGATGAGGTGGCTTACGCTATGAAGAGGATTGCTAGTAGCGCCGTTGACCCCACTTCCAGGGTAGTTTAGGCCCGCCCTTTGGGAATCCCTCAGGGCAGCGATCTGCTGCTCGGCAGCCTGAGTCTGCAGCTGAAGGCGGTGGACGTGGCCGGCCCCAGGGATTTATCCAAAACACTAACCGCTCTGTCTTTCAGCTTGATCTCATCCATCTGGATGTACAAACGGGGAGCGCTCAGGCAGGCGGGCAAACTCATTTGCCAGAATTGTGACAAAAACAAAGAGAGCAACCGGCCAATTTTTATCTTGAATCGACTAGAACACCATTGCTGTGACAAAAGCGAAGCGAGCAACCGGACGTTTTCTTCTTGTGAAATAGAATAGAATAGAATGCCTTAGGTGTCATTGCACTGCAGGTATACAACGAAATTGGGAACATAGCCACGCACCGCGCATCTGATCAGTCCTACCAGTCGGCGGATCTCCCTCTCGCAGTCTCTCTTGGTTCGGCTCAGCTCCTCCCGATGCTGGTGATGAGCCGATCGGAGCTCGGCCGCTCGGGACTGCCAGGCCTGCTGGGCCGCTGCCAGGGCTTCTTCCGCGCTCCTGGTGGAGGCGACACCGCTCGGTCTCCCGACACCGCCGCGTCTCCTCCACTTCCGCCAGCAAAGCGCCCCCGCTCCTCACCTGAGCAGACATTGCGCCACATCAGGCCGTTGACCCGTGGAACCTAAAGGAAGGAAATTAAACATTAACATTTAGCCTCAACCAACATTCACAGATACAACGCAACGCAAACTACACAAACATAAATCTTTTAAAACACAATGAGTTGTACTTACCGTGTACGCTCTAGACGGTCCACTTGCAAGCAGAAAATAAAGATATTTCTGTTGATAATCGTCGTGTTTGTATCCGTTGTCTCGCTCAAGGCCATTGCGCCCACAGATTTGAATTTTGGCCAGAGTTCAGCCTATTGACGTCATTTCCGCGGTGTAATACCCGCATATCTGAAACGGCAAAGTTAAGAGTAGAGTTAAATAAAGTTTTTAATCAACGCAATAATTTACAAACGTTGACCAGTCGAAATAATCGTCGAAATTTGGCGTCTGTGGCTGGAAGCAGACGCCGAGTTCGACGTTCCTCCCAAATGCCACACTGCCTCGCTTTTCAGGCCAACAAAAAAACATATTTTTCAAAACAATGAGTTGTAATTACCTTGTACGCTCTAGACGGTCAAGTTGCAAGCTGAAAACAAAAATATTTGTCTTGTTAGTCGTCGTGTTACTAACCGCTGTGTCTTGTTTGCCAGCATTGCCGCTTTCCTACTTCCTGTTGCAAGCCACGCCCACGGATTATAATTTTGGCATGAGTTCCGCCTATTGACGTCATGTCCGCGTCGCATGACTGCGACGTAATATTATCTAAAACTGTTTGTGCGGCATGGTGTTGTTCTGTGCGGTATTGCGTTATTCTGTGCGGCGTCGTGTTGTTCTGTGCGGCGTTGTTGTTCAGTGCGGCATGTTGTTGTTCAGTGCGGCATGTTGTTCAGTGCGGCATGTTGTTGTTCAGTGCGGCATGGTGTTGTTAAGTGCGGCATGGTGTTGTTAAGTGCGGCATGGTGTTGTTAAGTGCGGCATGGTGTTGTTAAGTGCGGCATGGTGTTGTTAAGTGCGGCATGGTGTTGTTAAGTGCGGCATGGTGTTGTTCAGTGCGGCATGGTGTTGTTCAGTGCGGCATGGTGTTGTTCAGTGCGGGATGGTGTTGTTCAGTGCGGCATGGTGTTGTTCAGTGCGGCATGGTGTTGTTCAGTGCGGCATGGTGTTGTTCAGTGCGGCATGGTGTTGTTCAGTGCGGCATAATATTGTTCAGTGCGGCGTAATGTTGTTCAGTGGGGCATGGTGTTGTTCAGTGCGGCATGGTGTTGTTCAGTGCGACATGATGTTGTTCAGTGCGGCATAATGTTGTTCAGTGCGGCATAATGTTGTTCAGTGCGGCATAATGTTGTTCAGTGCGGGATGGTGTTGTTCAGTGCGGCATGGTGTTGTTCAGTGCGGCATGGTGTTGTTCAGTGCGGCATGGTGTTGTTCAGTGCGGCATGGTGTTGTTCAGTGCGGCATGGTGTTGTTCAGTGCGGCATGGTGTTGTTCAGTGCGGCATGGTGTTGTTCAGTGCGGCATGGTGTTGTTCAGTGCGGCATGGTGTTGTTCAGTGCGGCATGGTGTTGTTCAGTGCGGCATGGTGTTGTTCAGTGCGGCATGGTGTTGTTCAGTGCGGCATGGTGTTGTTCAGTGCGGCATGGTGTTGTTCAGTGCGGCATGGTGTTGTTCAGTGCGGCATGGTGTTGTTCAGTGCGGCATGGTGTTGTTCAGTGCGGCATGGTGTTGTTCAGTGCAGCATGGTGTTCAGTGCGGCATAATGTTGTTCAGTGCGGCATAATGTTGTTCAGTGCGGCATGGTGTTGTTCAGTGCGGCATAATGTTGTTCAGTGCGGTATATTGTTGTTCAGTGGGGCATAATGTTGTTCAGTGGGGCATAATGTTGTTCAGTGCGGCATGGTGTTGTTCAGTGCGGGATGGTGTTGTTCAGTGCGGGATGGTGTTGTTCAGTGCGGCATGGTGTTGTTCAGTGCGGCATGGTGTTGTTCAGTGCGGCATGGTGTTGTTCAGTGCGGCATGGTGTTGTTCAGTGCGGCATGGTGTTGTTCAGTGCGGCATGGTGTTGTTCAGTGCGGCATGGTGTTGTTCAGTGCGGCATGGTGTAGTTCAGTGCGGCATGGTGTAGTTCAGTGCGGCATGGTGTAGTTCAGTGCGGCATGGTGTTGTTCAGTGCGGCATGGTGTAGTTCAGTGCGGCATGGTGTTGTTCAGTGCGGGATGGTGTTGTTCAGTGCGGCATGGTGTTGTTCAGTGCGGCATGGTGTTGTTCAGTGCGACATGATGTTGTTCAGTGCGGCATAATGTTGTTCAGTGCGGCATAATGTTGTTCAGTGCGGCATAATGTTGTTCAGTGCGGCATGGTGTTGTTCAGTGCGGGATGGTGTTGTTCAGTGCGGCATGGTGTTGTTCAGTGCGGCATGGTGTTGTTCAGTGCGGCATGGTGTTGTTCAGTGCGGCATGGTGTTGTTCAGTGCGGCATGGTGTTGTTCAGTGCGGCATGGTGTTGTTCAGTGCGGCGTCGTGTTGTTCAGTGCGGCGTCGTGTTGTTCAGTGCAGCATGGTGTTGTTCAGTGCGGCATGGTGTTGTTCAGTGCGGCATGGTGTTGTTCAGTGCGGCATGGTGTTGTTAAGTGCGGCATGGTGTTGTTCAGTGCGGCGTAATGTTGTTCAGTGCGGCATGGTGTTGTTCAGTGCGGCATGGTGTTGTTCAGTGCGGCATGGTGTTGTTCAGTGCGGCATGGTGCTGTTCAGTGCGGCATGGTGCTGTTCAGTGCGGCATGGTGCTGTTCAGTGCGGCATGGTGTTGTTCAGTGCGGCATGGTGTTGTTCAGTGCGGCATGGTGTTGTTCAGTGCGGCATGGTGTTGTTCAGTGCGGCATGGTGTTGTTCAGTGCGGCATGGTGTTGTTCAGTGCGGCATGGTGTTGTTCAGTGCGGCATAATGTTGTTCAGTGCGGCATAATGTTGTTCAGTGTGGCATAATGTTGTTCAGTGCGGCATAATGTTGTTCAGTGCGGCATAATGTTGTTCAGTGCGGCATAATGTTGTTCAGTGCGGGATGGTGTTGTTCAGTGCGGCATGGTGTTGTTCAGTGCGGCATGGTGTTGTTCAGTGCGGCATGGTGTTGTTCAGTGCGGCATGGTGTTGTTCAGTGCGGCATGGTGTTGTTCAGTGCGGCATGGTGTTGTTCAGTGCGGCATGGTGTTGTTCAGTGCGGCATGGTGTTGTTCAGTGCGGGATGGTGTTGTTCAGTGCGGGATGGTGTTGTTCAGTGCGGCATGGTGTTCAGTGCGGCATAATGTTGTTCAGTGCGGCATAATGTTGTTCAGTGCGGCATGGTGTTGTTCAGTGCGGCATAATGTTGTTCAGTGCGGCATAATGTTGTTCAGTGCGGTATAATGTTGTTCAGTGCTGCATGGTGTTGTTCAGTGCTGCATGGTGTTGTTCAGTGCGGCATGGTGTTGTTCAGTGCGGCATGGTGTTGTTCAGTGCGGCATGGTGTTGTTCAGTGCGGCATGGTGTTGTTCAGTGCGGCATGGTGTTGTTCAGTGCGGCATGGTGTTGTTCAGTGCGGCATGGTGTTGTTCAGTGCGGCATGGTGTTGTTCAGTGCGGCATGGTGTTGTTCAGTGCGGCATGGTGTTGTTCAGTGCGGCATGGTGTTGTTCAGTGCGGCATGGTGTTGTTCAGTGCGGCATGGTGTAGTTCAGTGCGGCATGGTGTTGTTCAGTGCGGGATGGTGTTGTTCAGTGCGGCATGGTGTTGTTCAGTGCGGCATGGTGTTGTTCAGTGCGACATGATGTTGTTCAGTGCGGCATAATGTTGTTCAGTGCGGCATAATGTTGTTCAGTGCGGCATAATGTTGTTCAGTGCGGCATGGTGTTGTTTAGTGCGGGATGGTGTTGTTCAGTGCGGCATGGTGTTGTTCAGTGCGGCATGGTGTTGTTCAGTGCGGCATGGTGTTGTTCAGTGCGGCATGGTGTTGTTCAGTGCGGCATGGTGTTGTTCAGTGCGGCATGGTGTTGTTCAGTGCGGCATGGTGTTGTTCAGTGCGGCATGGTGTTGTTCAGTGCGGCATGGTGTTGTTCAGTGCGGCATGGTGTTTTTCAGTGCGGCATAATGTTGTTCAGTGCGGCATAATGTTGTTCAGTGCGGCATAATGTTGTTCAGTGCGGCATAATGTTGTTCAGTGCGGCATAATGTTGTTCAGTGCGGGATGGTGTTGTTCAGTGCGGCATGGTGTTGTTCAGTGCGGCATGGTGTTGTTCAGTGCAGCATGGTGTTGTTCAGTGCGGCATGGTGTTGTTCAGTGCGGCATGGTGTTGTTCAGTGCGGCATGGTGTTGTTCAGTGCGGCATGGTGTTGTTCAGTGCGGCATGGTGTTGTTCAGTGCGGGATGGTGTTGTTCAGTGCGGGATGGTGTTGTTCAGTGCGGGATGGTGTTGTTCAGTGCGGCATGGTGTTCAGTGCGGCATAATGTTGTTCAGTGCGGCATGGTGTTGTTCAGTGCGGCATGGTGTTGTTCAGTGCGGCATAATGTTGTTCAGTGCGGCATAATGTTGTTCAGTGCGGCACCTAGCACCTAGAAGGTAAATAAATAGGAAGGAAGGACTCACCGGTGACGTCGTCGCCCACGTCCAAGCGTTGTACTTTGTATTTTCATCCTTCTGACAGTGGAAAACATATAGCCAACAAACACCGTGGAACCTAAACGAATGAAAGAAAACTATCATTTGGCCACAACCAACATTCACAGATACAACACAATGTGACGTGCGGTGTTGAGGTTAAAGGTTGAGTGAAGGGCCCTCGTTTTAAACTACTTTTTTGAAAAGGAGTGGGAACAAGTAAGACGTATTTAATTTATTTATTGGGAAGTAGTAAGACTTATTAAATTTATTTAATCTACTTTTCTTCCCAGGCAAAATTTGACGTGCTGCAATTCCAAATTTCCAAAGTGAATGAAGGAATGAAATCCTTTAAATTATGATTTTGTATAAATACTAGGCATAAACACAAAATCTACGGCACAAAATGGGCAGACTTTACTTGTTTGAAAAGGACTGGTTACAAGACAGACTTTTTTAATTTATTTAATGGGAAGAAGACTTATTTAGTTTAATTGATCTATTTTTGTTCCCTGGCAAAATTCGATTTGCTGCAATTCCAAATTTCCAAAGTGAATGAAGGAATGAAGTCGTTTAAATTATGATTTTGTATAAATACTAGGCATAGACACAAAATCTACGGCACAAAACGGGCAGACTTTACTTGTTTGAAGAGGACTGGTTGCAAGACAGACTTTTCTGATTTATTTAATGGGAAGAAGACTTATTTAGTTTATTTAATCTCTTTTTGTTGCCTGGCAAAATTGGATTTGCTGAAATTGTATTTTGCCAAATCTTGACTTGAGACCTGATAGGAAGTATTAAACGCTCAGTTAAATCGATACAAGTTGGTAATAAGAGCGAGTAATGTTGGTTGAAGCGATGAATGAAGGTTAAAAGCAATTTAAATTATGACTTTGTCTAAATACTAGATATTAACAGACCATCTACTGCGCAAAATGGGCAGAGTTTACTTGTTTGAGAAGGAGTGGCTTATTTAAGTCTAAGATTTATTTAATCTGTTTGTTCCCAGGCAAAATTGGATGTGATGCAATTCCAAATTTCACCACATGATGGTGCCAAATTTTGACTTCATAGGACATATTCAACACTTAACTATTATGTTCAAGGTAATCAGATTTGTTTATTATTCTAATGGCCTTTTCAAAACTATTCTGGATTACTACTTTGGATCTATTCTACATTACTTGGCAACAACATACTCTGTAACAGATTAGGCAGTATAATCACATATGTTAACTTGAGAGTGCCCACACTCAATCTACTTATCGTGATGTGTTAAATCAATTACTGTTAGACATTATTATTCTGATAATCTACCAAATCTTTGAATTGAAGAATTTGTGATTTAATTAATAGCTTGTTGTTATGTTCAGGGTAATCAGACTTGTATATAATTCTAATGGCCTTCTTTTGAAAACTATTCTGAATTACAACTTTGGATCTTATATTACTTTGCAACAATATACTCGGTGACAGATTAGCCAGTATAATCACATATGTTAACTTCAGTGCCCACACTGTATTTATTTATGGTTATTTGTTAAATCAAGTACTGTTAGACATGAAATAGGAAGTGTTTAACATAAATGTTATGGCTACTCACCGTTGTAGCTCGCTCCTGGTCAATGATACGAGCCTCTTCTTGCAGTGGAAAACTTGCAGCCAACAAACACCGTGGAACCTAAAGGAATGAAATTAAACATTAACATTTCGCCTGGACCAATATTCACACGTACAACGCAACGCGGCTACACTTCTGCTAGCGCCTCAGCTACACGTTGCTAATACAAACGTAAATCTCTTTAAACACAATGAGTGTTACTTACCGTGTACGCTGTAGACGGTCCAGTTGCAAGCAGAAAATAAAGATATTTCTGTTGATAGTCGTCGTTGCTCAGTGGCTCACGGCCATCGCGCCAACAGATTTGAATTTTGGTGGAAGTTCAGCCAATTACGTCATATCCGCGGCACATGACTGCGACGTAATACCCGTTTATCTGAAACGGCAGTTAAAAGTAGAGTTACATCAAGTTTTCTTTTTTAATCAACGCAATCATTTACAACCGTTGACCAGAAAGAATCGTCGAAATTCGACGTTCCCCCCAAACGCCACACTCACTCGCTTTTCAGGGCAACAAAAGTACTTCTTTTTAAAAACGATGAGTTGTACTTACCGTGTACGCTCTGGACGGTCCAGTTGCAAGCAGAAAATAAAAATATTTCTCTCGTTAGTCGTATGTTACCATCCGCTGTGTCTTTGTCAACATCGCCATTTTCCTACTTCCTGTTGCGAGCCACGCCCACGGATTTAAATTCTGGCGGAAGAGCCCGCCCATTGGCGTCGTTTTCGCGTATAGCAAATCCGATTGGTTGGGAAGGGGGCGCGGTTATGCAGCCGAGGGGTCCTGTGATCGGTGGGATGTAAAGTAGGCGTCGACGTCACGTCCGCGTCACGTGACCACGACGTGGCAGACGTCATATAGCAACCGCTGTTTTGTTTAGTAGACTTACAGTTGTTATGCATTGACATAATGGCGCACACTCCAAATAGATTTAAATAAATTAAATAATTCTTCTGCCCACTCCCTTTTAAACAAGTTAACTCTCCCCGCGGATTTGAATTCCGGCGGAAGTTCTTACAGTTGTTATGCGTTGACATAATGGCGCACTGGTTAGCATGTCCACCTCTTAAGCATGATGTTGCGGGTTCGACGCCTGATCAATGTTAGCATGGAGTGAGCTGAAGTGCATGTCGCTGAAGATTTGAATCTTTGAAATGCGCTGAGGTCTGACGTATCAGGCAGAATGGTTTGCCATCACGTTCAACAAAAAATAGAAACTTTCCCACTCTGATAAAAACGTCCTGTGTTCATCTACATATTTTCGTTTTGCTGTGCATCTTTTCCCTGCCATTTCGAGAGCCCAATTGACACTAATAGTTTACTGGAATGTGTTTGCCCATCCTACTTTGTGGAATTTCACCACATGCGCTTTTGACGAAAATACTAAATTGAACTCAAGTGAAGCCAACACGCACAACCCCCCCCCCCCCCCCCCCACACACACACACACACACACCTACACACACACACACAAATGTTGATATGAACATAAAAGAGCCGCATGCGGTTCGGGAGTTGCGGCTTGGCCAAACCTGTACTATACAACTTTATTTGTGTAAAATTTTCACAACAGCTGTCACACAAACAAAGCGGGAAAAACCGAAGACGTGCGTGTTCCGCCCACGCTGGATTTATTTGCACCTTTGAAAAGACACCGTATTGCCGCAGATGTGGCAAAGAGTACTTTTGGGCATCTGAGACGGAAGGATGTCCAAAGCATCACGTCACCTGCTCTGGTAGGAATGGTGGTGGGACGTTGAGGTCAACCGCTTTGGGGTTGGCTGAATCTTTGGTCGCAGGATGCCACACACTTGAAGACAGAAGCAGAAAAGCAGAGCTAAATGCAAAATGTACTCACCGGTGACTCCAATTTTTTCCCCCCCTGAAGAAATGGATGGACGGGTGGCCCCGGCTGGCCGGTGGGACTCTTGTTATTCTGACCCTTTTTAGTGCGCGTTTGGGGCAACAACCGTTTTTTGTGGCGCTCTCTTCTGGTTCAAGAGTGCCCTGCATGTGAATTTGCCTTTCCTGCCTTCTGATTGGATGAGCGCCGGTGTGACGCGGTGCCTCTGTCACCGTGGCGGGGGGTATACGTCGGCATCGGAGCGTCTGCCAACGTCTGAGACCGGCTGGCAGTGTATCGGAGGTGTCGAGTGCGGTGCCGCTGGAGCTCACTCACCAGCTGGTGTTAGGGCCACAGAATGAAGGCCAAGGAGAAGACTAGAAAGAGAAACAGAAACTTCTCCTCCAATTGTTTGATTTGTCTCTTGTGAGCTTCGATGAATTCTTTCAGCTCTTTGTTCCTCTAGGACGGACAAATGGAAAGTAGCCTTCAAAAGCCAGTAAGCGTGCAAGTAAGTGCCGGGCTGGCTTTGGGCCCTTACCTGTTGCGCGCTGTGCAGCAGATCCATTCTCTCTTGGAGGATGCAAGCGTCGCGCTCCCTCAACTCCCACATCAGGGCTCGCTTCCATTGGTCCACGGCGCTCCTAAGCTCTTGTCTCTGATCCGCCGTCAGCACGTCATTCACGCCAGCGTGGCTGGCTTTTTCGCCGTCCGTGGCGGGGCAGTCCCGCTGCGGTAGCGCCTCGTACAACATGGCCTCCAGCTCCATGATCCTCTGGGCCGCAATCCTCGTCCATCAGTAGTCCGGCGGGAGATTTGAGGGCGGCTTACCTTATGAGCCTGGTCCATGGAACGCTTCCTGAAGTCCAACTCTTCATCCAGGTAGCCCTTCTGGTTGCAGAACATATCCTAGCACAGCTCAAGGTCAGAATTGTTGGGGCACATTGCCCCGAGTTCCCCTTGGCTGATGTCGCGTGTCTGTCTACCTTCTCACTTTCAATGTCCAACATCTTCTGTTGAAGTGCTGACTTGGTCACTTTGATGTATTCTAACCACTGAGGAAAGGCTGCTGTCACATAAGCAGAATGCGAGAGCGTGCGTGGACGTGCGCGTTACCTTCTCGGCTAGGGTGGGAAGGGTCCTGGCGTGAATCACGACCACCTGCTCCTCGTTGGTGAGATTCTGCAAGAGCCCAAAGGCACAGCGTCAACAAGGTTCTTTCAGCGCAAAGCCTTCCAAAAGTCACATTTGAGCCGCCGAGTCTCGTGGAGTGCGAACATAAGGAGTTCGACATACACTTACGGCGTTATCGCCCAGGATGTCCAGCTTCTTCATCAGATCACTGATGACGATGTCCTGGGGAAAGGCGCAAGGAGCAATGTAAGGTGTTCTGGGACCTCAGGTTAAGGTTAGGGTTGCGAGGGACGCCTTACGTACGCTCACGCCGTCGGCCTCGCAGTAGATCTGCAAAGGGCTGAGGCCGTCTGGGAAACGGACTTGCAGAAACTTCAAGACGGGGGAGCGCCACTCCCTCTCCTGAAAGGCAGAGGCATGCATCCGTCCGTCCGTCCGTCCGTCCGTCACATCTCTGGCCTCAAAACGCTTGTGCGAGTCTTCCCACCTCCAGCTCCAGGATGCGGAACTCAAGCAGTTCGTTTTGGTCTCGGATATCCTGGATGTGCTCTTTCAGACGCGCTTCTTCCGCCTCCATCCGCCTGACCTGAAAAGACAGTCAGACCTCATCTGCGGGGCTTCCGGACGGGTGTGACGCCAAGCGACTCCGCCCAGCGCCTTTCTTTCCGTCACCTTTTCGGCCAACTGCTGATTGCTCTGACGCAGCAGCTGCTTCTCCTCCACCCACTTGACATTCTAGAAGAGACAAACGCGTGGACAGCTTTGGAATGTTGTGTCATTTTCATCCACAAATTCTTTGGTTGACTGGAAAATGACATTTGCTTTTCTCCACATTTTCCCAGCCACGTTCAGGGGGGGGGGGGGGGGGGGGGTTGTTGGTCCAGTAATGCCAGACGAATGAGTGACTGAAGAATGTAGCTATTTTGTCTGAGAAAAAGGTGTGCTCATTGATAAGCTTACCTGTCCTTGTTGCTTCAGCGCTGACTCCAGATCTGCTACTCTGCTTTGATAGTGACCCATTTCTACTGTCATGTAACATGGGGGGAAGAGATGGTGCAAATGGTAAAATATGGATTGTTCACAGGAATAAATTGGCAGAGCTGAAATTCCAAATTTGTCCAAAAGATGGCGCCAGACCAAAACATGAGACCAAAAAAGGGGCCAAAATAAGCTAAGCAAGTTAAAATAGAAATAAAACAGGAACACGGTGTCGGATTGTGAGTCACGCATGGACGCACAAATGTGATTTTTACTTTTTGATTTCTTTGCTTGGCTAAAAATGTATTCTGTAACAGCTTAAAGCAATATTGTTAGTCAATTCGATCAAGGGACCCGTCACTATGAGAATAGTGGCGTGACATAAATTGTTTGGAGAAGCACAAATGTGATTTTTACTTCTTGATTTCTTTGCTTGGCTAAAAATTGATTCCCTCTTTCATGAACTGTGTTTTGCAATCGAATTGTTCTGGGATTGAATGATTTTATTAACACGGGTATCAGTGGGTGAAATTGTTCGGTTTCTGGAGTGATTAAGATTTGTAATTCTATTTCATGTTTCTTCAATAAATGTGTTGTGTATATTCATCTACTTTGTTGTGCGCTGATTTGTACTGAATGTACAATCGATGGTTCGGGGTTGATTTGACAATTTGATTAATGTGCGGGGGGTTATTATGGTATAACATAGGACCGTAATAAATAAAAGTAACATCAGACAATTTTAGAGAATTGAATAACTTTCGTAGTTATTTGAGACACGAGTGAATTTCAATCCGTTTGAAAGTTTGCTTCGTCTGAATAAATTAACGGAAGTGTTTGAATCGGATTATCGGTTTGGTGTAGAACTGAAAGTAATTTAATTATTTGAAGGGCGCAGGCCCGTTTCCCCTTTTGACGGGCCGCGTAAAAAGTAACTCCGAACATGTTAGAGAATTAAATAACTTTCGTAGATATTTAAGGGAAGAGTGATTATTGAAAGAGGTGCGTTTGACACTACCATCAGCTTTTCTCTGGTCTGAAAGGAGGAGGAGGGAGGCTCCTCCTCCTCCTTTCAGACCAGAGAACACCCGAGGCTGGGTGAGAACGGGGAGGCTGCGACCCGGCCGGGGGTTGCGGGAAGGGGCGCCACCTTGATCTCCTTCTCGGCGTCGTAGTCCCCTCCGCTGGTCTGGGCTAGCAGAGCGTAGGCTCGTTGCAGCGCTTGATATTCTTGCGTCAGCTGGCGGTAGCGAAGCTCCGCCTCCTCATGCACACACCAATGCAACACAGCACTAGTACCAGAATCAGTCAGACCGGCGACAAAGCACCCGCGACGCAAAGACGAGTCCGATTCCAGGCTGAAGAGGAATGTTTGGCGCCAATACGCTGGCAGAAATGGCGGGCTACCTCTTCGGGTTCCGTGTCGGGGGTTCTGTCGGTGTGAAAAGACAAGGACGATCCGTCCGAGTCCACCAACACGTCTTCGTCGTAGCCGTAAAATGTTTCGATGACCTGCGGGCGCGGAAGCAAACATCTCTCTGAACAAACTGAAGCGACACCTCACGATGAATCGACGAGAGGAACGATAGCGAGAAAAAGGCCATTTCATCTTGCGCAACACCAAGCAGCCGCAAACAAACAGACTCACCTTGCAGGACCTCACGCTTTGTTCCTCCTCAGAGATTCTCGATGTCGGTATCGTAGCAGCAAATCTCTCTCCTGTCGACACAAATAATCCGCCTTTGAGATTCTTTGGATGCAAAGGGAACGAACGGCTCCGGCGCAGAAACAAACGCGACTCACGATGACATTTCTGACATGAGCTCCTGTCTCCAGAGCCTGAAAAACCCGTCACCGGCGATGATTGGAGGGACGCTCGTCTTTTCCAAAAGTGACAACTACAGGGTGTGTCAGGGTTTTCCAGATTATCTTTATCGTATGATTATGTTGCTTTGACTTTGACTGCAACCTGTAATAAATAATATTATTTATCCCTTATTTATCCCTATCGCTTATCCCTTCCTACACAAAGTCGTAAAACATCCCTTGCTATGTTTTGACTAGAGGTCAAGGGCTTTCTCTATTCAATCCACTCTTACACCCACCCTGTTTCTCTTAATAAAAATGCTCGTGCGGGAGCCGAGAGTCAGACTTCATTCGTACAACGGATGGACTCTCCACCTGCAGGTGTCCAAAAGAACTTACTTGTCTCCCGTGTGGTTCTTGCAAAATAAGTTGGAGCGAGCGCAACTCTAACAGGGTGCATTTTGCCACTAGCTGCCTACGGACAATGACGTCGCGCTCGCGGCTCATGGTTGACGGGCTGAGCAGCCGGGCGAGTCCGTCGTTTTCAGCGCACAGCGAGTGGCAAAGGCGCTGACAAAACGGGAGCTTTGAGCTGCTGAAAACGGCAAAACAAGTCTAAAGCGTGTTCAAACGCGTGCGCACAATGCTCCTGCTTGAAAGGTCGGAGTTTAAGGGGCCAATTTTTTGGATGGCGGCCGCCGGCCAAGCTTTGGACGGAAAAGGTTTCCTGGCGACAGCGAGCGAGCGCGGCGCTGCCGTACGTGCACCGAGTCACCTGCCTGAAGACCTTGGACAAGTCGTCGATGATGTGCCGCTGCTCCACAACTTGAAGGAACTCCATTTCACCGTCCTGCTGGCCGCAACCGCGCTCCAGGTCATTGAGCGAACTAGGCCTTCTCTGTGGAACACAAATGCAGTGGACTCTGTTGGCACGCCGCCGTTGTCCGCGTCGACTTACCAAGCTTGCCATCTCCTCGTTCTCCTGGGTGACAAAGCGCACTTTGTTTTCAAGGCGACACAGCACCAGTGAGAGTTCTTCATTCTTCCTGCTCAGGCGTTTGTTTTTGTACAGGAGTGGCAGAAACTGGCTTTCTGTTTCTCTCAGTCGCTTAAGCTGCAAGCATGAAGTGCGGGATGCGAAAGACGCACAACACGCGGGCCAGAACGTATCCATTCCTTTTGCATCGGTTTGAACGGAATCGTGGCTTTGGCTCCCAATAAAAGACATCTACCAGGCAACCGACTCGCCGCGCCGCTCAACTAATAAGCAAGCGCAATGGGTGCCTCGCTGGATGGCGCGCATCAAACGTAGCGCAAACCTTCAAGCGTGCCGTCAATAAATTACCAGTTCATTGCGCTCTTCAGAAAGCAGGGCGTTTCGATCCTCCAGTTTCCTGATGACTGCGCTGAGCTCAGCGATTTTCAGATGAAACCTTCGCGTGTCCCGATCCTCCTGAGACTGAAAACGCCCCGCAACACACACACACAACCACTCGTTCAAAGTTCAAAACTGTTTTTGTGCTACCTTCCTCCAGCAACGAACTAAGTCATGCGTACTGCAAGTGTGTGATGAGGTGGCTTACGCTATGAAGAGGATTGCTAGTAGCGCCGTTGACCCCACTTCCAGGGTAGTTTAGGCCCGCCCTTTGGGAATCCCTCAGGGCAGCGATCTGCTGCTCGGCAGCCTGAGTCTGCAGCTGAAGGCGGTGGACGTGGCCGGCCCCAGGGATTTATCCAAAACACTAACCGCTCTGTCTTTCAGCTTGATCTCATCCATCTGGATGTACAAACGGGGAGCGCTCAGGCAGGCGGGCAAACTCATTTGCCAGAATTGTGACAAAAACAAAGAGAGCAACCGGCCAATTTTTATCTTGAATCGACTAGAACACCATTGCTGTGACAAAAGCGAAGCGAGCAACCGGACGTTTTCTTCTTGTGAAATAGAATAGAATAGAATGCCTTAGGTGTCATTGCACTGCAGGTATACAACGAAATTGGGAACATAGCCACGCACCGCGCATCTGATCAGTCCTACCAGTCGGCGGATCTCCCTCTCGCAGTCTCTCTTGGTTCGGCTCAGCTCCTCCCGATGCTGGTGATGAGCCGATCGGAGCTCGGCCGCTCGGGACTGCCAGGCCTGCTGGGCCGCTGCCAGGGCTTCTTCCGCGCTCCTGGTGGAGGCGACACCGCTCGGTCTCCCGACACCGCCGCGTCTCCTCCACTTCCGCCAGCAAAGCGCCCCCGCTCCTCACCTGAGCAGACATTGCGCCACATCGGGCCGTTGAGACCGCAACGGAGCGCCGCGACGCTTACTGAGGACAAGCTACACAATACGGTAGCGGCCGCATCGGAGCCCGACGTGGCGTGCGGATAGTCAGACACGGATTGAGCGGATCACCTTGTCCATGGAGCCGTCCCTCAGGCTGAGGACCAAGGCATTCAGTCGCTGGATCTCTCCATCTTTGATTTTGATCACTCTCATCAGCTCCATTTCATGCTGCCGCAGTAATGTCTCCCTGGTAACGGCTAACTCTTTCTGCTTCTCCTCATGGAGTTTGCTTTTGAGTTCCGTCATGGCGGCGGTGGCACGGTGGTGCTCCGCCCGCAGGTCCTGACTTCTCTCTCTCTCCAGACAGCTGACCTGACATGACTTAGACAAACTTTATTGTCATCTTGTCTGCACATGGTGCATACAAAACGAAATTTCGTTGCACACGGCTTACAACAAAGTAGTGATATTGCAGTTGAATAGAAGTAACATATCCTATGAAAATATATATATACATATACTGTATATATATATATATTACAAATAAGTATAAAGTGCAGCAGTGCTAATTATGCAATAGTGCAAGTAGGCAAAACAGTATTCAAGAGTGTGCAGAGGAATGCTAAACCATGTATTAAACTTCTATTTAAAGGGTTTACACAAGTTCAGTAAAGTTGGTAGTGCGAGATAGTGCAAGATAGAGGTCCGTAGTGTCATAAAGTACAGTTCTGTGAATGTGTGATGCAGAGTTCAGTTTAGAGCTCAACAGTTCTAATGTTCAACAGTCTGATGACAGCAGGGAAAAAGCTGTTGCAGAACCTGGTGGACCTGCAGCGGATTGTGCGAAACCTCTTCCCAGAGGGCAGCAGGGAGAACAGTCCATGGTGGGGGTGTGATGGGTCATTGTTGATGTTACGGGCACCGGACATGCAGCGCTGAGATGAAATGTCCTGAATGGAGGGAAGAGGAGCCCCTATGATCCTCTCTGCTGTCCTCACCACTCTCCTCACGTTCTTCCAATCGGAGGCGGTGCAGCCTCCACACCACACAGAGAGTCAGCTTGTCAGAATGCTCTCTATGGTGCTCCTGTAGAACGTCCTCATGATGGGTGGGGGCAGGTGGGCTCTCCTCATCCTCCGCAGGAAGTACAAGCGCTTCTGTGCCCTCTTGATCAGTGCCGTAGTGTTCATAGTCCAGGTGAGGTCTTCTGTGATGTGGACCCCCAGGAATTTGGTGCTGCTGACCACCTCCACAGCTGAGCTGTTGATGATCAGTGGAGCGTGGTGAGGCTGGTTTTTCCTGAAGTCGACGATGATCTCCTTCATCTTCTCCACATTCAGGATCAGGCTGTTGTCTCTGCACCAGCCCACCAGCTGCTCCACCTCCTCTCTGTAGTCCAGGTCGTTGTTGTCTCTGATGAGCCCCACCGCCGTTGTGTCGTCTGCGAACTTCACGATGTGATTGGTGGTGAACCTGGGGACGCAGTCGTGTGTCATCAGGGTGAACAGCAGGGGGCTCAGGACGCAGCCCTGAGGGGAGCCTGTGCTGAGGGTGATGACATCAGAGGTGTTCTGTCCGACCCGGACTGACTGAGGTCTGTTGGTGAGGAAGTCTAGCAGCCAGTTGCGAAGGGGGGTGTTGAAGCCCAGGTGTTCCAATTTTCCTACTAGATGCTGTGGGATGATGGTGTTAAACGCTGAGCTGAAGTCCAGGAACAGCATCCGAACATGGGTGTTCTTCTCCTCCAGGTGAGCCAGGCTCAGGTGAAGAACGGAGGAGATGGCGTCCTGAGTGGAGCGGTTTTGCCGGTCGGCAAACTGGAACGGGTCAAATAATGGGGGGAGTCTGGAAACGATGTGATCTTTAAGCAGCCGTTCGAAGCACTTCATCATGACCGGAGTCAGTGCAACAGGCCGGTAATCATTAAATGAGGTGATTTGAGGTTTCTTCGGCACCGGAATGATGGAGGCAGTCTTAAAGCACGCTGGCACTGTGGCTTGGCCCAGCGAGGTGTTAAAAATGTCTGTGATGACCCCAGCCAGCTGACTTGCACATTCCCTGAACACACGCCCAGGAATGTTGTCGGGGCCAGGGGCCTTACGGGGGTTGACTCTCCTCAGGGTCTTCAACACATCGGCGGAGTCAAGGCAGAGTACCTCCTCTTCCTGATGGGGGACAGTTTTAACTGCTGGAGTGCCGTTTAGTGCCTCGAACCTCCCAAAGAAGTTATTTAGACCATTTAGAAAGTCAGCATCAACTTCACCCACCGGGGGGGGAGGGTGAGTTGTAGTCTGTAATCGCCCGTATGCCTTGCCACATACTCCTGGTGTTGTTGGCGTCGTGGAAACGATCCTGAATTTTTCGACTGTGGTCTCGCTTCGCTACCCTGATGGCACGGTTCAAGTTGGCTCTCGCTGTCCTCAGTGTCTCCTTGTCGCCAGACTTGAAGGCAGAGTTCCGCGCTCGTAGCGTTTGACGTACCTCCTCAGTCATCCAGGGTCGTTGGTTGCCCCGGGTGATGATATTCTTAGTGGTGCTGACGTCCTCGGTGCATTTGTTGACGTAGGCTGACACAGTCATGGCACACGCATGTCAAATCTACATCGGGGAAACTGGGAGGGAGGGAGGGAGGGAGGGAGGGAGGGAGGGAGGGAGGCCGGGAGGGAGGCAAGCAGGGAGGCAGGCAGGCAGGGAGGCAGGCAGGGAGGCAGGCAGGGAAGCAGGCAGGGAGGAAGGCAGTGTCTGTCTGTTGAGGTTTTCACCTTGTTCTTCTCCTGCTGAAGTTCTAACTGGACGTCCATCAGTTTGGCTCTCAGCTCGTCATTGGCGGCCTGAAAGGCGTCCGTTCGCTCCGCCTTGACCCGCCCTGCCGGAGCTCGTTTGGACATCTCTTACTCGAGTCTCGCCCGGTCGTCAGTCAGAGATCACAACATTTGTACCTGGAGAGCACAAACGCAGCGCTGTTTTCCACTGGCTTCGGACTCAACTTCAATCGGTACCGTAACGTACAACATCATAAACATAGATCTAGCTTGACTTATTCATTGAATAAATGCATTTGGTTCTTCAAAACTGCATCACGCAACATAGCGTGACCGAGACGGCCGTTATCCACCTGCGTGAAGTTATTTGGTGAAATGAATGAGATGTTTAAGACACCATCGTTCTGTCTCTATGTAGATGAAGGGAAATAATCGATTGCTGAAGGTCCAAAGGTGTTGTGATAAACAAATAAACATATTAGTGACATATTTGTGATAAACATATTAGGCAGGATAATCACATATGTTAACTTGACTGCCCACACTGTATTTATTTATGGTTATTTGTTAAATCGAGTACTGTTAGACATGAAACAGGAAGTGTTTAACATAAATGGACGACGAAAGGGGTACTCACCATTGTAGCTCCTGCTGGTCAATGATACGAGCCTCTTCTTGCAGTGGAAAACATACAGCCAACAAACACCGTGGAACCTAAAGGAAGGAAATTAAACATTAACATTTAGCCTCAACCAACATTCACAGATACAACGCAACGCAAACTACACAAACATAAATCTTTTAAAACACAATGAGTTGTACTTACCGTGTACGCTCTAGACGGTCCACTTGCAAGCAGAAAATAAAGATATTTCTGTTGATAATCGTCGTGTTTGTATCCGTTGTCTCGCTCAAGGCCATTGCGCCCACAGATTTGAATTTTGGCCAGAGTTCAGCCTATTGACGTCATTTCCGCGGTGTAATACCCGCATATCTGAAACGGCAAAGTTAAGAGTAGAGTTAAATAAAGTTTTTAATCAACGCAATAATTTACAAACGTTGACCAGTCGAAATAATCGTCGAAATTTGGCGTCTGTGGCTGGAAGCAGACGCCGAGTTCGACGTTCCTCCCAAATGCCACACTGCCTCGCTTTTCAGGCCAACAAAAAAACATATTTTTCAAAACAATGAGTTGTAATTACCTTGTACGCTCTAGACGGTCAAGTTGCAAGCTGAAAACAAAAATATTTGTCTTGTTAGTCGTCGTGTTACTAACCGCTGTGTCTTGTTTGCCAGCATTGCCGCTTTCCTACTTCCTGTTGCAAGCCACGCCCACGGATTATAATTTTGCCATGAGTTCCGCCTATTGACGTCATGTCCGCGTCGCATGACTGCGACGTAATATTATCTAAAACTGTTTGTGCGGCATGGTGTTGTTCTGTGCGGTATTGCGTTATTCTGTGCGGCGTCGTGTTGTTCTGTGCGGCGTCGTGTTGTTCAGTGCGGCATGTTGTTGTTCAGTGCGGCATGTTGTTGTTCAGTGCGGCATGTTGTTGTTCAGTGCGGCATGTTGTTGTTCAGTGCGGCATGGTGTTGTTCAGTGCGGCATGGTGTTGTTAAGTGCGGCATGGTGTTGTTCAGTGCGGCATGGTGTTGTTCAGTGCGGCATGGTGTTGTTCAGTGCGGCATGGTGTTGTTCAGTGCGGGATGGTGTTGTTCAGTGCGGCATGGTGTTGTTCAGTGCGGCATGGTGTTGTTCAGTGCGGCATGGTGTTGTTCAGTGCGGCATAATATTGTTCAGTGCGGCGTAATGTTGTTCAGTGGGGCATGGTGTTGTTCAGTGCGGCATGGTGTTGTTCAGTGCGACATGATGTTGTTCAGTGCGGCATAATGTTGTTCAGTGCGGCATAATGTTGTTCAGTGCGGCATAATGTTGTTCAGTGCGGGATGGTGTTGTTCAGTGCGGCATGGTGTTGTTCAGTGCGGCATGGTGTTGTTCAGTGCGGCATGGTGTTGTTCAGTGCGGCATGGTGTTGTTCAGTGCGGCATGGTGTTGTTCAGTGCGGCATGGTGTTGTTCAGTGCGGCATGGTGTTGTTCAGTGCGGCATGGTGTTGTTCAGTGCGGCATGGTGTTGTTCAGTGCGGCATGGTGTTCAGTGCGGCATAATGTTGTTCAGTGCGGCATAATGTTGTTCAGTGCGGCATGGTGTTGTTCAGTGCGGCATAATGTTGTTCAGTGCGGCATAATG
Source organism: Syngnathus scovelli (assembly GCF_024217435.2). NCBI lineage: Eukaryota > Metazoa > Chordata > Actinopteri > Syngnathiformes > Syngnathidae > Syngnathus > Syngnathus scovelli. Next base: position 304,759 of record NC_090847.1, on the reverse strand, counting down.
TTGTTCAGTGCGGTATATTGTTGTTCAGTGGGGCATAATGTTGTTCAGTGCGGCATGGTGTTGTTCAGTGCGGGATGGTGTTGTTCAGTGCGGGATGGTGTTGTTCAGTGCGGCATGGTGTTGTTCAGTGCGGCATGGTGTTGTTCAGTGCGGCATGGTGTTGTTCAGTGCGGCATGGTGTTGTTCAGTGCGGCATGGTGTTGTTCAGTGCGGCATGGTGTTGTTCAGTGCGGCATGGTGTTGTTCAGTGCGGCATGGTGTAGTTCAGTGCGGCATGGTGTTGTTCAGTGCGGCATGGTGTAGTTCAGTGCGGCATGGTGTTGTTCAGTGCGGGATGGTGTTGTTCAGTGCGGCATGGTGTTGTTCAGTGCGGCATGGTGTTGTTCAGTGCGACATGATGTTGTTCAGTGCGGCATAATGTTGTTCAGTGCGGCATAATGTTGTTCAGTGCGGCATGGTGTTGTTCAGTGCGGCATGGTGTTGTTTAGTGCGGGATGGTGTTGTTCAGTGCGGCATGGTGTTGTTCAGTGCGGCATGGTGTTGTTCAGTGCGGCATGGTGTTGTTCAGTGCGGCATGGTGTTGTTCAGTGCGGCATGGTGTTGTTCAGTGCGGCATGGTGTTGTTCAGTGCGGCGTCGTGTTGTTCAGTGCGGCGTCGTGTTGTTCAGTGCAGCATGGTGTTGTTCAGTGCGGAATGGTGTTGTTCAGTGCGGCATGGTGTTGTTCAGTGCGGCATGGTGTTGTTAAGTGCGGCATGGTGTTGTTCAGTGCGGCGTAATGTTGTTCAGTGGGGCATGGTGTTGTTCAGTGCGGCATGGTGTTGTTCAGTGCGGCATGGTGTTGTTCAGTGCGGCATGGTGTTGTTCAGTGCGGCATGGTGCTGTTCAGTGCGGCATGGTGCTGTTCAGTGCGGCATGGTGTTGTTCAGTGCGGCATGGTGTTGTTCAGTGCGGCATGGTGTTGTTCAGTGCGGCATGGTGTTGTTCAGTGCGGCATGGTGTTGTTCAGTGCGGCATGGTGTTGTTCAGTGCGGCATGGTGTTGTTCAGTGCGGCATGGTGTTGTTCAGTGCGGCATAATGTTGTTCAGTGCGGCATAATGTTGTTCAGTGCGGCATAATGTTGTTCAGTGCGGCATAATGTTGTTCAGTGCGGCATAATGTTGTTCAGTGCGGGATGGTGTTGTTCAGTGCGGGATGGTGTTGTTCAGTGCGGCATGGTGTTGTTCAGTGCGGCATGGTGTTGTTCAGTGCGGCATGGTGTTGTTCAGTGCGGCATGGTGTTGTTCAGTGCGGCATGGTGTTGTTCAGTGCGGCATGGTGTTGTTCAGTGCGGCATGGTGTTGTTCAGTGCGGGATGGTGTTGTTCAGTGCGGGATGGTGTTGTTCAGTGCGGGATGGTGTTGTTCAGTGCGGCATAATGTTGTTCAGTGCGGCATAGTGTTGTTCAGTGCGGCATGGTGTTGTTCAGTGCGGCATAATGTTGTTCAGTGCGGCATAATGTTGTTCAGTGCGGTATAATGTTGTTCAGTGCGGCATAATGTTGTTCAGTGCGGCATAATGTTGTTCAGTGCGGCATAATGTTGTTCAGTGCGGCATAATGTTGTTCAGTGCGGGATGGTGTTGTTCAGTGCGGCATGGTGTTGTTCAGTGCGGCATGGTGTTGTTCAGTGCGGCATGGTGTTGTTCAGTGCGGCATGGTGTTGTTCAGTGCGGCATGGTGTTGTTCAGTGCGGCATGGTGTTGTTCAGTGCGGCATGGTGTTGTTCAGTGCGGCATGGTGTTGTTCAGTGCGGGATGGTGTTGTTCAGTGCGGGATGGTGTTGTTCAGTGCGGCATAATGTTGTTCAGTGCGGCATAATGTTGTTCAGTGCGGCATGGTGTTGTTCAGTGCGGCATAATGTTGTTCAGTGCGGCATAATGTTGTTCAGTGCGGTATAATGTTGTTCAGTGCTGCATGGTGTTGTTCAGTGCTGCATGGTGTTGTTCAGTGCTGCATGGTGTTGTTCAGTGCGGCATGGTGTTGTTCAGTGCGGCATGGTGTTGTTCAGTGCGGCATGGTGTTGTTCAGTGCGGCATGGTGTTGTTCAGTGCGGCATGGTGTTGTTCAGTGCGGCATGGTGTTGTTCAGTGCGGCATGGTGTTGTTCAGTGCGGCATGGTGTTGTTCAGTGCGGCATGGTGTTGTTCAGTGCGGCATGGTGTTGTTCAGTGCGGCATGGTGTTGTTCAGTGCGGCATGGTGTTGTTCAGTGCGGCATGGTGTTGTTCAGTGCGGCATGGTGTTGTTCAGTGCGGCATGGTGTAGTTCAGTGCGGCATGGTGTTGTTCAGTGCGGGATGGTGTTGTTCAGTGCGGCATGGTGTTGTTCAGTGCGGCATGGTGTTGTTCAGTGCGACATGGTGTTGTTCAGTGCGGCATAATGTTGTTCAGTGCGGCATAATGTTGTTCAGTGCGGTATAATGTTGTTCAGTGCGGCATAATGTTGTTCAGTGCGGCATAATGTTGTTCAGTGCGGCATAATGTTGTTCAGTGCGGCATAATGTTGTTCAGTGCGGCATGGTGTTGTTTAGTGTGGGATGGTGTTGTTCAGTGCGGCATGGTGTTGTTCAGTGCGGCATGGTGTTGTTCAGTGCGGCATGGTGTTGTTCAGTGCGGCATGGTGTTGTTCAGTGCGGCATGGTGTTGTTCAGTGCGGCATGGTGTTGTTCAGTGCGGCATGGTGTTGTTCAGTGCGGCATGGTGTTGTTCAGTGCGGCATGGTGTTGTTCAGTGCGGCATGGTGTTTTTCAGTGCGGCATAATGTTGTTCAGTGCGGCATAATGTTGTTCAGTGCGGCATAATGTTGTTCAGTGCGGCATAATGTTGTTCAGTGCGGCATAATGTTGTTCAGTGCGGGATGGTGTTGTTCAGTGCGGCATGGTGTTGTTCAGTGCGGCATGGTGTTGTTCAGTGCGGCATGGTGTTGTTCAGTGCGGCATGGTGTTGTTCAGTGCGGCATGGTGTTGTTCAGTGCGGCATGGTGTTGTTCAGTGCGGGATGGTGTTGTTCAGTGCGGGATGGTGTTGTTCAGTGCGGGATGGTGTTGTTCAGTGCGGCATGGTGTTCAGTGCGGCATAATGTTGTTCAGTGCGGCATGGTGTTGTTCAGTGCGGCATGGTGTTGTTCAGTGCGGCATAATGTTGTTCAGTGCGGCATAATGTTGTTCAGTGCGGCACCTAGCACCTAGAAGGTAAATAAATAGGAAGGAAGGACTCACCGGTGACGTCGTCGCCCACGTCCAAGCGTTGTACTTTGTATTTTCATCCTTCTGACAGTGGAAAACATATAGCCAACAAACACCGTGGAACCTAAACGAATGAAAGAAAACTATCATTTGGCCACAACCAACATTCACAGATACAACACAATGTGACGTGCGGTGTTGAGGTTAAAGGTTGAGTGAAGGGCCCTCGTTTTAAACTACTTTTTTGAAAAGGAGTGGGAACAAGTAAGACGTATTTAATTTATTTATTGGGAAGTAGTAAGACTTATTAAATTTATTTAATCTACTTTTCTTCCCAGGCAAAATTTGACGTGCTGCAATTCCAAATTTCCAAAGTGAATGAAGGAATGAAATCCTTTAAATTATGATTTTGTATAAATACTAGGCATAAACACAAAATCTACGGCACAAAATGGGCAGACTTTACTTGTTTGAAAAGGACTGGTTACAAGACAGACTTTTTTAATTTATTTAATGGGAAGAAGACTTATTTAGTTTAATTGATCTATTTTTGTTCCCTGGCAAAATTCGATTTGCTGCAATTCCAAATTTCCAAAGTGAATGAAGGAATGAAGTCGTTTAAATTATGATTTTGTATAAATACTAGGCATAGACACAAAATCTACGGCACAAAACGGGCAGACTTTACTTGTTTGAAGAGGACTGGTTGCAAGACAGACTTTTCTGATTTATTTAATGGGAAGAAGACTTATTTAGTTTATTTAATCTCTTTTTGTTGCCTGGCAAAATTGGATTTGCTGAAATTGTATTTTGCCAAATCTTGACTTGAGACCTGATAGGAAGTATTAAACGCTCAGTTAAATCGATACAAGTTGGTAATAAGAGCGAGTAATGTTGGTTGAAGCGATGAATGAAGGTTAAAAGCAATTTAAATTATGACTTTGTCTAAATACTAGATATTAACAGACCATCTACTGCGCAAAATGGGCAGAGTTTACTTGTTTGAGAAGGAGTGGCTTATTTAAGTCTAAGATTTATTTAATCTGTTTGTTCCCAGGCAAAATTGGATGTGATGCAATTCCAAATTTCACCACATGATGGTGCCAAATTTTGACTTCATAGGACATATTCAACACTTAACTATTATGTTCAAGGTAATCAGATTTGTTTATTATTCTAATGGCCTTTTCAAAACTATTCTGGATTACTACTTTGGATCTATTCTACATTACTTGGCAACAACATACTCTGTAACAGATTAGGCAGTATAATCACATATGTTAACTTGAGAGTGCCCACACTCAATCTACTTATCGTGATGTGTTAAATCAATTACTGTTAGACATTATTATTCTGATAATCTACCAAATCTTTGAATTGAAGAATTTGTGATTTAATTAATAGCTTGTTGTTATGTTCAGGGTAATCAGACTTGTATATAATTCTAATGGCCTTCTTTTGAAAACTATTCTGAATTACAACTTTGGATCTTATATTACTTTGCAACAATATACTCGGTGACAGATTAGGCAGTATAATCACATATGTTAACTTCAGTGCCCACACTGTATTTATTTATGGTTATTTGTTAAATCAAGTACTGTTAGACATGAAATAGGAAGTGTTTAACATAAATGTTATGGCTACTCACCGTTGTAGCTCGCTCCTGGTCAATGATACGAGCCTCTTCTTGCAGTGGAAAACTTGCAGCCAACAAACACCGTGGAACCTAAAGGAATGAAATTAAACATTAACATTTCGCCTGGACCAATATTCACACGTACAACGCAACGCGGCTACACTTCTGCTAGCGCCTCAGCTACACGTTGCTAATACAAACGTAAATCTCTTTAAACACAATGAGTGTTACTTACCGTGTACGCTGTAGACGGTCCAGTTGCAAGCAGAAAATAAAGATATTTCTGTTGATATTCGTCGTTGCTCAGTGGCTCACGGCCATCGCGCCAACAGATTTAAATTTTGGTGGAAGTTCAGCCAATTACGTCATATCCGCGGCACATGACTGCGACGTAATACCCGTTTATCTGAAACGGCAGTTAAAAGTAGAGTTACATCAAGTTTTCTTTTTTAATCAACGCAATCATTTACAACCGTTGACCAGAAAGAATCGTCGAAATTCGACGTTCCCCCCAAACGCCACACTCACTCGCTTTTCAGGGCAACAAAAGTACTTCTTTTTAAAAACGATGAGTTGTACTTACCGTGTACGCTCTGGACGGTCCAGTTGCAAGCAGAAAATAAAAATATTTCTCTCGTTAGTCGTATGTTACCATCCGCTGTGTCTTTGTCAACATCGCCATTTTCCTACTTCCTGTTGCGAGCCACGCCCACGGATTTAAATTCTGGCGGAAGAGCCCGCCCATTGGCGTCGTTTTCGCGTATAGCAAATCCGATTGGTTGGGAAGGGGGCGCGGTTATGCAGCCGAGGGGTCCTGTGATCGGTGGGATGTAAAGTAGGCGTCGACGTCACGTCCGCGTCACGTGACCACGACGTGGCAGACGTCATATAGCAACCGCTGTTTTGTTTAGTAGACTTACAGTTGTTATGCATTGACATAATGGCGCACACTCCAAATAGATTTAAATAAATTAAATAATTCTTCTGCCCACTCCCTTTTAAACAAGTTAACTCTCCCCGCGGATTTGAATTCCGGCGGAAGTTCTTACAGTTGTTATGCGTTGACATAATGGCGCACTGGTTAGCATGTCCACCTCTTAAGCATGATGTTGCGGGTTCGACGCCTGATCAATGTTAGCATGGAGTGAGCTGAAGTGCATGGCGCTGAAGATTTGAATCTTTGAAATGCGCTGAGGTCTGACGTATCAGGCAGAATGGTTTGCCATCACGTTCAACAAAAAATAGAAACTTTCCCACTCTGATAAAAACGTCCTGTGTTCATCTACATATTTTCGTTTTGCTGTGCATCTTTTCCCTGCCATTTCGAGAGCCCAATTGACACTAATAGTTTACTGGAATGTGTTTGCCCATCCTACTTTGTGGAATTTCACCACATGCGCTTTTGACGAAAATACTAAATTGAACTCAAGTGAAGCCAACACGCACAACCCCCCCCCCCCCCACACACACACACACACACACCTACACACACACACACAAATGTTGATATGAACATAAAAGAGCCGCATGCGGTTCGGGAGTTGCGGCTTGGCCAAACCTGTACTATACAACTTTATTTGTGTAAAATTTTCACAACAGCTGTCACACAAACAAAGCGGGAAAAACCGAAGACGTGCGTGTTCCGCCCACGCTGGATTTATTTGCACCTTTGAAAAGACACTGTATTGCCGCAGATGTGGCAAAGAGTACTTTTGGGCATCTGAGACGGAAGGATGTCCAAAGCATCACGTCACCTGCTCTGGTAGGAATGGTGGTGGGACGTTGAGGTCAACCGCTTTGGGGTTGGCTGAATCTTTGGTCGCAGGATGCCACACACTTGAAGACAGAAGCAGAAAAGCAGAGCTAAATGCAAAATGTACTCACCGGTGACTCCAATTTTTTCCCCCCCTGAAGAAATGGATGGACGGGTGGCCCCGGCTGGCCGGTGGGACTCTTGTTATTCTGACCCTTTTTAGTGCGCGTTTGGGGCAACAACCGTTTTTTGTGGCGCTCTCTTCTGGTTCAAGAGTGCCCTGCATGTGAATTTGCCTTTCCTGCCTTCTGATTGGATGAGCGCCGGTGTGACGCGGTGCCTCTGTCACCGTGGCGGGGGGTATACGTCGGCATCGGAGCGTCTGCCAACGTCTGAGACCGGCTGGCAGTGTATCGGAGGTGTCGAGTGCGGTGCCGCTGGAGCTCACTCACCAGCTGGTGTTAGGGCCACAGAATGAAGGCCAAGGAGAAGACTAGAAAGAGAAACAGAAACTTCTCCTCCAATTGTTTGATTTGTCTCTTGTGAGCTTCGATGAATTCTTTCAGCTCTTTGTTCCTCTAGGACGGACAAATGGAAAGTAGCCTTCAAAAGCCAGTAAGCGTGCAAGTAAGTGCCGGGCTGGCTTTGGGCCCTTACCTGTTGCGCGCTGTGCAGCAGATCCATTCTCTCTTGGAGGATGCAAGCGTCGCGCTCCCTCAACTCCCACATCAGGGCTCGCTTCCATTGGTCCACGGCGCTCCTAAGCTCTTGTCTCTGATCCGCCGTCAGCACGTCATTCACGCCAGCGTGGCTGGCTTTTTCGCCGTCCGTGGCGGGGCAGTCCCGCTGCGGTAGCGCCTCGTACAACATGGCCTCCAGCTCCATGATCCTCTGGGCCGCAATCCTCGTCCATCAGTAGTCCGGCGGGAGATTTGAGGGCGGCTTACCTTATGAGCCTGGTCCATGGAACGCTTCCTGAAGTCCAACTCTTCATCCAGGTAGCCCTTCTGGTTGCAGAACATATCCTAGCACAGCTCAAGGTCAGAATTGTTGGGGCACATTGCCCCGAGTTCCCCTTGGCTGATGTCGCGTGTCTGTCTACCTTCTCACTTTCAATGTCCAACATCTTCTGTTGAAGTGCTGACTTGGTCACTTTGATGTATTCTAACCACTGAGGAAAGGCTGCTGTCACATAAGCAGAATGCGAGAGCGTGCGTGGACGTGCGCGTTACCTTCTCGGCTAGGGTGGGAAGGGTCCTGGCGTGAATCACGACCACCTGCTCCTCGTTGGTGAGATTCTGCAAGAGCCCAAAGGCACAGCGTCAACAAGGTTCTTTCAGCGCAAAGCCTTCCAAAAGTCACATTTGAGCCGCCGAGTCTCGTGGAGTGCGAACATAAGGAGTTCGACATACACTTACGGCGTTATCGCCCAGGATGTCCAGCTTCTTCATCAGATCACTGATGACGATGTCCTGGGGAAAGGCGCAAGGAGCAATGTAAGGTGTTCTGGGACCTCAGGTTAAGGTTAGGGTTGCGAGGGACGCCTTACGTACGCTCACGCCGTCGGCCTCGCAGTAGATCTGCAAAGGGCTGAGGCCGTCTGGGAAACGGACTTGCAGAAACTTCAAGACGGGGGAGCGCCACTCCCTCTCCTGAAAGGCAGAGGCATGCATCCGTCCGTCCGTCCGTCCGTCCGTCACATCTCTGGCCTCAAAACGCTTGTGCGAGTCTTCCCACCTCCAGCTCCAGGATGCGGAACTCAAGCAGTTCGTTTTGGTCTCGGATATCCTGGATGTGCTCTTTCAGACGCGCTTCTTCCGCCTCCATCCGCCTGACCTGAAAAGACAGTCAGACCTCATCTGCGGGGCTTCCGGACGGGTGTGACGCCAAGCGACTCCGCCCAGCGCCTTTCTTTCCGTCACCTTTTCGGCCAACTGCTGATTGCTCTGACGCAGCAGCTGCTTCTCCTCCACCCACTTGACATTCTAGAAGAGACAAACGCGTGGACAGCTTTGGAATGTTGTGTCATTTTCATCCACAAATTCTTTGGTTGACTGGAAAATGACATTTGCTTTTCTCCACATTTTCCCAGCCACGTTCAGGGGGGGGGGGGGGGGGGGGGGTTGTTGGTCCAGTAATGCCAGACGAATGAGTGACTGAAGAATGTAGCTATTTTGTCTGAGAAAAAGGTGTGCTCATTGATAAGCTTACCTGTCCTTGTTGCTTCAGCGCTGACTCCAGATCTGCTACTCTGCTTTGATAGTGACCCATTTCTACTGTCATGTAACATGGGGGGAAGAGATGGTGCAAATGGTAAAATATGGATTGTTCACAGGAATAAATTGGCAGAGCTGAAATTCCAAATTTGTCCAAAAGATGGCGCCAGACCAAAACATGAGACCAAAAAAGGGGCCAAAATAAGCTAAGCAAGTTAAAATAGAAATAAAACAGGAACACGGTGTCGGATTGTGAGTCACGCATGGACGCACAAATGTGATTTTTACTTTTTGATTTCTTTGCTTGGCTAAAAATGTATTCTGTAACAGCTTAAAGCAATATTGTTAGTCAATTCGATCAAGGGACCCGTCACTATGAGAATAGTGGCGTGACATAAATTGTTTGGAGAAGCACAAATGTGATTTTTACTTCTTGATTTCTTTGCTTGGCTAAAAATTGATTCCCTCTTTCATGAACTGTGTTTTGCAATCGAATTGTTCTGGGATTGAATGATTTTCTTAACACGGGTATCAGTGGGTGAAATTGTTCGGTTTCTGGAGTGATTAAGATTTGTAATTCTATTTCATGTTTCTTCAATAAATGTGTTGTGTATATTCATCTACTTTGTTGTGCGCTGATTTGTACTGAATGTACAATCGATGGTTCGGGGTTGATTTGACAATTTGATTAATGTGCGGGGGGTTATTATGGTATAACATAGGACCGTAATAAATAAAAGTAACATCAGACAATTTTAGAGAATTGAATAACTTTCGTAGTTATTTGAGACACGAGTGAATTTCAATCCGTTTGAAAGTTTGCTTCGTCTGAATAAATTAACGGAAGTGTTTGAATCGGATTATCGGTTTGGTGTAGAACTGAAAGTAATTTAATTATTTGAAGGGCGCAGGCCCGTTTCCCCTTTTGACGGGCCGCGTAAAAAGTAACTCCGAACATGTTAGAGAATTAAATAACTTTCGTAGATATTTAAGGGAAGAGTGATTATTGAAAGAGGTGCGTTTGACACTACCATCAGCTTTTCTCTGGTCTGAAAGGAGGAGGAGGGAGGCTCCTCCTCCTCCTTTCAGACCAGAGAACACCCGAGGCTGGGTGAGAACGGGGAGGCTGCGACCCGGCCGGGGGTTGCGGGAAGGGGCGCCACCTTGATCTCCTTCTCGGCGTCGTAGTCCCCTCCGCTGGTCTGGGCTAGCAGAGCGTAGGCTCGTTGCAGCGCTTGATATTCTTGCGTCAGCTGGCGGTAGCGAAGCTCCGCCTCCTCATGCACACACCAATGCAACACAGCACTAGTACCAGAATCAGTCAGACCGGCGACAAAGCACCCGCGACGCAAAGACGAGTCCGATTCCAGGCTGAAGAGGAATGTTTGGCGCCAATACGCTGGCAGAAATGGCGGGCTACCTCTTCGGGTTCCGTGTCGGGGGTTCTGTCGGTGTGAAAAGACAAGGACGATCCGTCCGAGTCCACCAACACGTCTTCGTCGTAGCCGTAAAATGTTTCGATGACCTGCGGGCGCGGAAGCAAACATCTCTCTGAACAAACTGAAGCGACACCTCACGATGAATCGACGAGAGGAACGATAGCGAGAAAAAGGCCATTTCATCTTGCGCAACACCAAGCAGCCGCAAACAAACAGACTCACCTTGCAGGACCTCACGCTTTGTTCCTCCTCAGAGATTCTCGACGTCGGTATCGTAGCAGCAAATCTCTCTCCTGTCGACACAAATAATCCGCCTTTGAGATTCTTTGGATGCAAAGGGAACGAACGGCTCCGGCGCAGAAACAAACGCGACTCACGATGACATTTCTGACATGAGCTCCTGTCTCCAGAGCCTGAAAAACCCGTCACCGGCGATGATTGGAGGGACGCTCGTCTTTTCCAAAAGTGACAACTACAGGGTGTGTCAGGGTTTTCCAGATTATCTTTATCGTATGATTATGTTGCTTTGACTTTGACTGCAACCTGTAATAAATAATATTATTTATCCCTTATTTATCCCTATCGCTTATCCCTTCCTACACAAAGTCGTAAAACATCCCTTGCTATGTTTTGACTAGAGGTCAAGGGCTTTCTCTATTCAATCCACTCTTACACCCACCCTGTTTCTCTTAATAAAAATGCTCGTGCGGGAGCCGAGAGTCAGACTTCATTCGTACAACGGATGGACTCTCCACCTGCAGGTGTCCAAAAGAACTTACTTGTCTCCCGTGTGATTCTTGCAAAATAAGTTGGAGCGAGCGCAACTCTAACAGGGTGCATTTTGCCACTAGCTGCCTACGGACAATGACGTCGCGCTCGCGGCTCATGGTTGACGGGCTGAGCAGCCGGGCGAGTCCGCCGTTTTCAGCGCACAGCGAGTGGCAAAGGCGCTGACAAAACGGGAGCTTTGAGCTGCTGAAAACGGCAAAACAAGTCTAAAGCGTGTTCAAACGCGTGCGCACAATGCTCCTGCTTGAAAGGTCGGAGTTTAAGGGGCCAATTTTTTGGATGGCGGCCGCCGGCCAAGCTTTGGACGGAAAAGGTTTCCTGGCGACAGCGAGCGAGCGCGGCGCTGTCGTACGTGCACCGAGTCACCTGCCTGAAGACCTTGGACAAGTCGTCGATGATGTGCCGCTGCTCCACAACTTGAAGGAACTCCATTTCACCGTCCTGCTGGCCGCAACCGCGCTCCAGGTCATTGAGCGAACTAGGCCTTCTCTGTGGAACACAAATGCAGTGGACTCTGTTGGCACGCCGCCGTTGTCCGCGTCGACTTACCAAGCTTGCCATCTCCTCGTTCTCCTGGGTGACAAAGCGCACTTTGTTTTCAAGGCGACACAGCACCAGTGAGAGTTCTTCATTCTTCCTGCTCAGGCGTTTGTTTTTGTACAGGAGTGGCAGAAACTGGCTTTCTGTTTCTCTCAGTCGCTTAAGCTGCAAGCATGAAGTGCGGGATGCGAAAGACGCACAACACGCGGGCCAGAACGTATCCATTCCTTTTGCATCGGTTTGAACGGAATCGTGGCTTTGGCTCCCAATAAAAGACATCTACCAGGCAACCGACTCGCCGCGCCGCTCAACTAATAAGCAAGCGCAATGGGTGCCTCGCTGGATGGCGCGCATCAAACGTAGCGCAAACCTTCAAGCGTGCCGTCAATAAATTACCAGTTCATTGCGCTCTTCAGAAAGCAGGGCGTTTCGATCCTCCAGTTTCCTGATGACTGCGCTGAGCTCAGCGATTTTCAGATGAAACCTTCGCGTGTCCCGATCCTCCTGAGACTGAAAACGCCCCGCAACACACACACACAACCACTCGTTCAAAGTTCAAAACTGTTTTTGTGCTACCTTCCTCCAGCAACGAACTAAGTCATGCGTACTGCAAGTGTGTGATGAGGTGGCTTACGCTATGAAGAGGATTGCTAGTAGCGCCGTTGACCCCACTTCCAGGGTAGTTTAGGCCCGCCCTTTGGGAATCCCTCAGGGCAGCGATCTGCTGCTCGGCAGCCTGAGTCTGCAGCTGAAGGCGGTGGACGTGGCCGGCCCCAGGGATTTATCCAAAACACTAACCGCTCTGTCTTTCAGCTTGATCTCATCCATCTGGATGTACAAACGGGGAGCGCTCAGGCAGGCGGGCAAACTCATTTGCCAGAATTGTGACAAAAACAAAGAGAGCAACCGGCCAATTTTTATCTTGAATCGACTAGAACACCATTGCTGTGACAAAAGCGAAGCGAGCAACCGGACGTTTTCTTCTTGTGAAATAGAATAGAATAGAATGCCTTAGGTGTCATTGCACTGCAGGTATACAACGAAATTGGGAACATAGCCACGCACCGCGCATCTGATCAGTCCTACCAGTCGGCGGATCTCCCTCTCGCAGTCTCTCTTGGTTCGGCTCAGCTCCTCCCGATGCTGGTGATGAGCCGATCGGAGCTCGGCCGCTCGGGACTGCCAGGCCTGCTGGGCCGCTGCCAGGGCTTCTTCCGCGCTCCTGGTGGAGGCGACACCGCTCGGTCTCCCGACACCGCCGCGTCTCCTCCACTTCCGCCAGCAAAGCGCCCCCGCTCCTCACCTGAGCAGACATTGCGCCACATCGGGCCGTTGAGACCGCAACGGAGCGCCGCGACGCTTACTGAGGACAAGCTACACAATACGGTAGCGGCCGCATCGGAGCCCGACGTGGCGTGCGGATAGTCAGACACGGATTGAGCGGATCACCTTGTCCATGGAGCCGTCCCTCAGGCTGAGGACCAAGGCATTCAGTCGCTGGATCTCTCCATCTTTGATTTTGATCACTCTCATCAGCTCCATTTCATGCTGCCGCAGTAATGTCTCCCTGGTAACGGCTAACTCTTTCTGCTTCTCCTCATGGAGTTTGCTTTTGAGTTCCGTCATGGCGGCGGTGGCACGGTGGTGCTCCGCCCGCAGGTCCTGACTTCTCTCTCTCTCCAGACAGCTGACCTGACATGACTTAGACAAACTTTATTGTCATCTTGTCTGCACATGGTGCATACAAAACGAAATTTCGTTGCACACGGCTTACAACAAAGTAGTGATATTGCAGTTGAATAGAAGTAACATATCCTATGAAAATATATATATACATATACTGTATATATATATATATTACAAATAAGTATAAAGTGCAGCAGTGCTAATTATGCAATAGTGCAAGTAGGCAAAACAGTATTCAAGAGTGTGCAGAGGAATGCTAAACCATGTATTAAACTTCTATTTAAAGGGTTTACACAAGTTCAGTAAAGTTGGTAGTGCGAGATAGTGCAAGATAGAGGTCCGTAGTGTCATAAAGTACAGTTCTGTGAATGTGTGATGCAGAGTTCAGTTTAGAGCTCAACAGTTCTAATGTTCAACAGTCTGATGACAGCAGGGAAAAAGCTGTTGCAGAACCTGGTGGACCTGCAGCGGATTGTGCGAAACCTCTTCCCAGAGGGCAGCAGGGAGAACAGTCCATGGTGGGGGTGTGATGGGTCATTGATGATGTTACGGGCACGGGACATGCAGCGCTGAGATGAAATGTCCTGAATGGAGGGAAGAGGAGCCCCTATGATCCTCTCTGCTGTCCTCACCACTCTCCTCACGTTCTTCCAATCGGAGGCGGTGCAGCCTCCACACCACACAGAGAGTCAGCTTGTCAGAATGCTCTCTATGGTGCTCCTGTAGAACGTCCTCATGATGGGTGGGGGCAGGTGGGCTCTCCTCATCCTCCGCAGGAAGTACAAGCGCTTCTGTGCCCTCTTGATCAGTGCCGTAGTGTTCATAGTCCAGGTGAGGTCTTCTGTGATGTGGACCCCCAGGAATTTGGTGCTGCTGACCACCTCCACAGCTGAGCTGTTGATGATCAGTGGAGCGTGGTGAGGCTGGTTTTTTCTGAAGTCGACGATGATCTCCTTCATCTTCTCCACATTCAGGATCAGGCTGTTGTCTCTGCACCAGCCCACCAGCTGCTCCACCTCCTCTCTGTAGTCCAGGTCGTTGTTGTCTCTGATGAGCCCCACCGCCGTTGTGTCGTCTGCGAACTTCACGATGTGATTGGTGGTGAACCTGGGGACGCAGTCGTGTGTCATCAGGGTGAACAGCAGGGGGCTCAGGACGCAGCCCTGAGGGGAGCCTGTGCTGAGGGTGATGACATCAGAGGTGTTCTGTCCGACCCGGACTGACTGAGGTCTGTTGGTGAGGAAGTCTAGCAGCCAGTTGCGAAGGGGGGTGTTGAAGCCCAGGTGTTCCAATTTTCCTACTAGATGCTGTGGGATGATGGTGTTAAACGCTGAGCTGAAGTCCAGGAACAGCATCCGAACATGGGTGTTCTTCTCCTCCAGGTGAGCCAGGCTCAGGTGAAGAACGGAGGAGATGGCGTCCTGAGTGGAGCGGTTTTGCCGGTCGGCAAACTGGAACGGGTCAAATAATGGGGGGAGTCTGGAAACGATGTGATCTTTAAGCAGCCGTTCGAAGCACTTCATCATGACCGGAGTCAGTGCAACAGGCCGGTAATCATTAAATGAGGTGATTTGAGGTTTCTTCGGCACCGGAATGATGGAGGCAGTCTTAAAGCACGCTGGCACTGTGGCTTGGCCCAGCGAGGTCTTAAAAATGTCTGTGATGACCCCAGCCAGCTGACTTGCACATTCCCTGAACACACGCCCAGGAATGTTGTCGGGGCCAGGGGCCTTACGGGGGTTGACTCTCCTCAGGGTCTTCAACACATCGGCGGAGTCAAGGCAGAGTACCTCCTCTTCCTGATGGGGGACAGTTTTAACTGCTGGAGTGCCGTTTAGTGCCTCGAACCTCCCAAAGAAGTTATTTAGACCATTTAGAAAGTCAGCATCAACTTCACCCACCGGGGGGGGAGGGTGAGTTGTAGTCTGTAATCGCCCGTATGCCTTGCCACATACTCCTGGTGTTGTTGGCGTCGTGGAAACGATCCTGAATTTTTCGACTGTGGTCTCGCTTCGCTACCCTGATGGCACGGTTCAAGTTGGCTCTCGCTGTCCTCAGTGTCTCCTTGTCGCCAGACTTGAAGGCAGAGTTCCGCGCTCGTAGCGTTTGACGTACCTCCTCAGTCATCCAGGGTCGTTGGTTGCCCCGGGTGATGATATTCTTAGTGGTGCTGACGTCCTCGGTGCATTTGTTGACGTAGGCTGACACAGTCATGGCACACGCATGTCAAATCTACATCGGGGAAACTGGGAGGGAGGGAGGGCGGGAGGGAGGCAAGCAGGGAGGCAGGCAGGCAGGGAGGCAGGCAGGGAGGCAGGCAGGGAAGCAGGCAGGGAGGAAGGCAGTGTCTGTCTGTTGAGGTTTTCACCTTGTTCTTCTCCTGCTGAAGTTCTAACTGGACGTCCATCAGTTTGGCTCTCAGCTCGTCATTGGCGGCCTGAAAGGCGTCCGTTCGCTCCGCCTTGACCCGCCCTGCCGGAGCTCGTTTGGACATCTCTTACTCGAGTCTCGCCCGGTCGTCAGTCAGAGATCACAACATTTGTACCTGGAGAGCACAAACGCAGCGCTGTTTTCCACTGGCTTCGGACTCAACTTCAATCGGTACCGTAACGTACAACATCATAAACATAGATCTAGCTTGACTTATTCATTGAATAAATGCATTTGGTTCTTCAAAACTGCATCACGCAACATAGCGTGACCGAGACGGCCGTTATCCACCTGCGTGAAGTTATTTGGTGAAATGAATGAGATGTTTAAGACACCATTGTTCTGTCTCTATGTAGATGAAGGGAAATAATCGATTGCTGAAGGTCCAAAGGTGTTGTGATAAACAAATAAACATATTAGTGACATATTTGTGATAAACATATTAGGCAGGATAATCACATATGTTAACTTGACTGCCCACACTGTATTTATTTATGGTTATTTGTTAAATCGAGTACTGTTAGACATGAAACAGGAAGTGTTTAACATAAATGGACGACGAAAGGGGTACTCACCATTGTAGCTCCTGCTGGTCAATGATACGAGCCTCTTCTTGCAGTGGAAAACATACAGCCAACAAACACCGTGGAACCTAAAGGAAGGAAATTAAACATTAACATTTAGCCTCAACCAACATTCACAGATACAACGCAACGCAAACTACACAAACATAAATCTTTTAAAACACAATGAGTTGTACTTACCGTGTACGCTCTAGACGGTCCACTTGCAAGCAGAAAATAAAGATATTTCTGTTGATAATCGTCGTGTTTGTATCCGTTGTCTCGCTCAAGGCCATTGCGCCCACAGATTTGAATTTTGGCCAGAGTTCAGCCTATTGACGTCATTTCCGCGGTGTAATACCCGCATATCTGAAACGGCAAAGTTAAGAGTAGAGTTAAATAAAGTTTTTAATCAACGCAATAATTTACAAACGTTGACCAGTCGAAATAATCGTCGAAATTTGGCGTCTGTGGCTGGAAGCAGACGCCGAGTTCGACGTTCCTCCCAAATGCCACACTGCCTCGCTTTTCAGGCCAACAAAAAAACATATTTTTCAAAACAATGAGTTGTAATTACCTTGTACGCTCTAGACGGTCAAGTTGCAAGCTGAAAACAAAAATATTTGTCTTGTTAGTCGTCGTGTTACTAACCGCTGTGTCTTGTTTGCCAGCATTGCCGCTTTCCTACTTCCTGTTGCAAGCCACGCCCACGGATTATAATTTTGCCATGAGTTCCGCCTATTGACGTCATGTCCGCGTCGCATGACTGCGACGTAATATTATCTAAAACTGTTTGTGCGGCATGGTGTTGTTCTGTGCGGTATTGTGTTATTCTGTGCGGCGTCGTGTTGTTCTGTGCGGCGTAGTGTTGTTCAGTGCGGCGTCGTGTTGTTCAGTGCGGCATGTTGTTGTTCAGTGCGGCATGTTGTTGTTCAGTGCGGCATGGTGTTGTTCAGTGCGGCATGGTGTTGTTCAGTGCGGCATGGTGTTGTTCAGTGCGGCATGGTGTTGTTCAGTGCGGCATGGTGTTGTTCAGTGCGGCATGGTGTTGTTCAGTGCGGCATAATATTGTTCAGTGCGGCGTAATGTTGTTCAGTGGGGCATGGTGTTGTTCAGTGCGGCATGGTGTTGTTCAGTGCGACATGATGTTGTTCAGTGCGGCATAATGTTGTTCAGTGCGGCATAATGTTGTTCAGTGCGGCATAATGTTGTTCAGTGCGGGATGGTGTTGTTCAGTGCGGGATGGTGTTGTTCAGTGCGGCATGGTGTTGTTCAGTGCGGCATGGTGTTGTTCAGTGCGGCATGGTGTTGTTCAGTGCGGCATGGTGTTGTTCAGTGCGGCATGGTGTTGTTCAGTGCGGCATGGTGTTGTTCAGTGCGGGATGGTGTTGTTCAGTGCGGCATGGTGTTGTTCAGTGCGGCATGGTGTTGTTTAGTGCGGGATGGTGTTGTTCAGTGCGGCATGGTGTTGTTCAGTGCGGCATGGTGTTGTTCAGTGCGGCATGGTGTTGTTCAGTGCGGCATGGTGTTGTTCAGTGCGGCATGGTGTTGTTCAGTGCGGCATGGTGTTCAGTGCGGCATAATGTTGTTCAGTGCGGCATAATGTTGTTCAGTGCGGCATAATGTTGTTCAGTGCGGCATAATGTTGTTCAGTGCGGTATATTGTTGTTCAGTGCGGTATATTGTTGTTCAGTGCGGTATATTGTTGTTCAGTGGGGCATAATGTTGTTCAGTGCGGCATGGTGTTGTTCAGTGCGGGATGGTGTTGTTCAGTGCGGCATGGTGTTGTTCAGTGCGGCATGGTGTTGTTCAGTGCGGCATGGTGTTGTTCAGTGCGGCATGGTGTTGTTCAGTGCGGCATGGTGTTGTTCAGTGCGGCATGGTGTAGTTCAGTGCGGCATGGTGTAGTTCAGTGCGGCATGGTGTAGTTCAGTGCGGCATGGTGTTGTTCAGTGCGGCATGGTGTTGTTCAGTGCGGCATGGTGTTGTTCAGTGCGACATGGTGTTGTTCAGTGCGACATGATGTTGTTCAGTGCGGCATAATGTTGTTCAGTGCGGCATAATGTTGTTCAGTGCGGCATAATGTTGTTCAGTGCGGCATGGTGTTGTTCAGTGCGGCATGGTGTTGTTCAGTGCGGCATGGTGTTGTTCAGTGCGGCATGGTGTTGTTCAGTGCGGCATGGTGTTGTTCAGTGCGGCATGGTGTTGTTCAGTGCGGCATGGTGTTGTTCAGTGCGGCGTCGTGTTGTTCAGTGCGGTGTCGTGTTGTTCAGTGCAGCATGGTGTTGTTCAGTGCGGAATGGTGTTGTTCAGTGCGGCATGGTGTTGTTCAGTGCGGCATGGTGTTGTTAAGTGCGGCATGGTGTTGTTCAGTGCGGCGTAATGTTGTTCAGTGGGGCATGGTGTTGTTCAGTGCGGCATGGTGTTGTTCAGTGCGGCATGGTGTTGTTCAGTGCGGCATGGTGCTGTTCAGTGCGGCATGGTGCTGTTCAGTGCGGCATGGTGTTGTTCAGTGCGGCATGGTGTTGTTCAGTGCGGCATGGTGTTGTTCAGTGCGGCATGGTGTTGTTCAGTGCGGCATGGTGTTTTTCAGTGCGGCATAATGTTGTTCAGTGCGGCATAATGTTGTTCAGTGCGGCATAATGTTGTTCAGTGCGGCATAAAGTTGTTCAGTGCGGCATAATGTTGTTCAGTGCGGGATGGTGTTGTTCAGTGCGGCATGGTGTTGTTCAGTGCGGCATGGTGTTGTTCAGTGCGGCATGGTGTTGTTCAGTGCGGCATGGTGTTGTTCAGTGCGGCATGGTGTTGTTCAGTGCGGCATGGTGTTGTTCAGTGCGGCATGGTGTTGTTCAGTGCGGGATGGTGTTGTTCAGTGCGGGATGGTGTTGTTCAGTGCGGCATGGTGTTCAGTGCGGCATAATGTTGTTCAGTGCGGCATAATGTTGTTCAGTGCGGCATGGTGTTGTTCAGTGCGGCATAATGTTGTTCAGTGCGGCATAATGTTGTTCAGTGCGGTATAATGTTGTTCAGTGCTGCATGGTGTTGTTCAGTGCTGCATGGTGTTGTTCAGTGCGGGATGGTGTTGTTCAGTGCGGCATGGTGTTCAGTGCGGCATAATGTTGTTCAGTGCGGCATAATGTTGTTCAGTGCGGCATGGTGTTGTTCAGTGCGGCATAATGTTGTTCAGTGCGGCATAATGTTGTTCAGTGCGGTATAATGTTGTTCAGTGCTGCATGGTGTTGTTCAGTGCTGCATGGTGTTGTTCAGTGCGGGATGGTGTTGTTCAGTGCGGCATGGTGTTGTTCAGTGCGGCATGGTGTTGTTCAGTGCGGCATGGTGTTGTTCAGTGCGGCATGGTGTTGTTCAGTGCGGCATGGTGTTGTTCAGTGCGGCATGGTGTTGTTCAGTGCGGCATGGTGTTGTTCAGTGCGGCATGGTGTTGTTCAGTGCGGCATGGTGTTGTTCAGTGCGGGATGGTGTTGTTCAGTGCGGCATGGTGTTGTTCAGTGCGGGATGGTGTTGTTCAGTGCGGCATGGTGTAGTTCAGTGCGGCATGGTGTTGTTCAGTGCGACATGGTGTTGTTCAGTGCGGCATGATGTTGTTCAGTGCGGCATAATGTTGTTCAGTGCGGCATAATGTTGTTCAGTGCGGCATGGTGTTGTTTAGTGCGGGATGGTGTTGTTCAGTGCGGCATGGTGTTGTTCAGTGCGGCATGGTGTTGTTCAGTGCGGCATGGTGTTGTTCAGTGCGGCATGGTGTTGTTCAGTGCGGCATGGTGTTGTTCAGTGCGGCATGGTGTTGTTCAGTGCGGCATGGTGTTGTTCAGTGCGGCATGGTGTTGTTCAGTGCGGGATGGTGTTGTTCAGTGCGGCATGGTGTTCAGTGCGGCATAATGTTGTTCAGTGCGGCATAATGTTGTTCAGTGCGGCATGGTGTTGTTCAGTGCGGCATAATGTTGTTCAGTGCGGCATAATGTTGTTCAGTGCGGTATATTGTTGTTCAGTGGGGCATAATGTTGTTCAGTGCGGCATGGTGTAGTTCAGTGCGGCATGGTGTAGTTCAGTGCGGCATGGTGTTGTTCAGTGCGGAATGGTGTTGTTCAGTGCGGGATGGTGTTGTTCAGTGCGGGATGGTGTTGTTCAGTGCGGGATGGTGTTGTTCAGTGCGGGATGGTGTTGTTCAGTTTGGCATGGTGTTGTTCAGTGCGGCATGGTGTTGTTCAGTGCGGCATGGTGTTGTTCAGTGCGGAATGGTGTTGTTCAGTGCGGGATGGTGTTGTTCAGTGCGGGATGGTGTTGTTCAGTGCGGGATGGTGTTGTTCAGTGCGGCATGGTGTTGTTCAGTGCGGCATGGTGTTGTTCGGCATGGATTTGTTCAGTGCGGCATGGATTTGTTCAGTGCGGCATGGTGTTGTTCAGTGCGGGATGGTGTTCAGTGCGGGATGGTGTTGTTCAGTGCGGGATGGTGTTGTTCAGTGCGGCATGGTGTTGTTCAGTGCGGCATAATGTTGTTCAGTGCGGCATGGTGTTGTTCAGTGCGGCATGGTGTTGTTCAGTGCGGCATGGTGTTGTTCAGTGCGGCATGGTGTTGTTCAGTGCGGCATGGTGTTGTTCAGTGCGGCATGGTGTTGTTCAGTGCGGCATGGTGTTGTTCAGTGCGGCATGGTGTTGTTCAGTGCGGCATGGTGTTGTTCAGTGCGGCGTCGTGTTGTTCAGTGCGGCGTCGTGTTGTTCAGTGCAGCATGGTGTTGTTCAGTGCGGAATGGTGTTGTTCAGTGCGGCATGGTGTTGTTCAGTGCGGCATGGTGTTAAGTGCGGCATGGTGTTGTTCAGTGCGGCGTAATGTTGTTCAGTGCGGCATGGTGTTGTTCAGTGCGGCATGGTGTTGTTCAGTGCGGCATGGTGTTGTTCAGTGCGGCATGGTGTTGTTCAGTGCAGCATGGTGCTGTTCAGTGCGGCATGGTGCTGTTCAGTGCGGCATGGTGTTGTTCAGTGCGGCATGGTGTTGTTCAGTGCGGCATGGTGTTGTTCAGTGCGGCATGGTGTTGTTCAGTGCGGCATGGTGTTGTTCAGTGCGGCATGGTGTTGTTCAGTGCGGCATGGTGTTGTTCAGTGCGGCATGGTGTTGTTCAGTGCGGCATGGTGTTTTTCAGTGCGGCATAATGTTGTTCAGTGCGGCATAATGTTGTTCAGTGCGGCATAATGTTGTTCAGTGCGGCATAATGTTGTTCAGTGCGGGATGGTGTTGTTCAGTGCGGGATGGTGTTGTTCAGTGCGGCATGGTGTTGTTCAGTGCGGCATGGTGTTGTTCAGTGCGGCATGGTGTTGTTCAGTGCGGCATGGTGTTGTTCAGTGCGGCATGGTGTTGTTCAGTGCGGCATGGTGTTGTTCAGTGCGGCATGGTGTTGTTCAGTGCGGCATGGTGTTGTTCAGTGCGGGATGGTGTTGTTCAGTGCGGGATGGTGTTGTTCAGTGCGGGATGGTGTTGTTCAGTGCGGCATGGTGTTCAGTGCGGCATAATGTTGTTCAGTGCGGCATGGTGTTGTTCAGTGCGGCATGGTGTTGTTCAGTGCGGCATAATGTTGTTCAGTGCGGCATAATGTTGTTCAGTGCGGCACCTAGCACCTAGAAGGTAAATAAATAGGAAGGAAGGACTCACCGGTGACGTCGTCGCCCACGTCCAAGCGTTGTACTTTGTATTTTCATCCTTCTGACAGTGGAAAACATATAGCCAACAAACACCGTGGAACCTAAACGAATGAAAGAAAACTATCATTTGGCCACAACCAACATTCACAGATACAACACAATGTGACGTGCGGTGTTGAGGTTAAAGGTTGAGTGAAGGGCCCTCGTTTTAAACTTGAAAAGGAGTGGGAACAAGTAAGACGTATTTAATTTATTTATTGGGAAGTAGTAAGACTTATTAAATTTATTTAATCTACTTTTCTTCCCAGGCAAAATTTGACGTGCTGCAATTCCAAATTTCCAAAGTGAATGAAGGAATGAAATCCTTTAAATTATGATTTTGTATAAATACTAGGCATAAACACAAAATCTACGGCACAAAATGGGCAGACTTTACTTGTTTGAAAAGGACTGGTTACAAGACAGACTTTTTTAATTTATTTAATGGGAAGAAGACTTATTTAGTTTAATTGATCTATTTTTGTTCCCTGGCAAAATTCGATTTGCTGCAATTCCAAATTTCCAAAGTGAATGAAGGAATGAAGTCGTTTAAATTATGATTTTGTATAAATACTAGGCATAGACACAAAATCTACGGCACAAAACGGGCAGACTTTACTTGTTTGAAGAGGACTGGTTGCAAGACAGACTTTTCTGATTTATTTAATGGGAAGAAGACTTATTTAGTTTATTTAATCTCTTTTTGTTGCCTGGCAAAATTGGATTTGCTGAAATTGTATTTTGCCAAATCTTGACTTGAGACCTGATAGGAAGTATTAAACGCTCAGTTAAATCGATACAAGTTGGTAATAAGAGCGAGTAATGTTGGTTGAAGCGATGAATGAAGGTTAAAAGCAATTTAAATTATGACTTTGTATAAATACTAGATATTAACAGAACATCTACTGCGCAAAATGGGCAGAGTTTACTTGTTTGAGAAGGAGTGGCTTATTTAAGTCTAAGATTTATTTAATCTGTTTGTTCCCAGGCAAAATTGGATGTGATGCAATTCCAAATTTCACCACATGATGGTGCCAAATTTTGACTTCATAGGACATATTCAACACTTAACTATTATGTTCAAGGTAATCAGATTTGTTTATTATTCTAATGGCCTTTTCAAAACTATTCTGGATTACTACTTTGGATCTATTCTACATTACTTGGCAACAACATACTCTGTAACAGATTAGGCAGTATAATCACATATGTTAACTTGAGAGTGCCCACACTCAATCTACTTATCGTGATGTGTTAAATCAATTACTGTTAGACATTATTATTCTGATAATCTACCAAATCTTTGAATTGAAGAATTTGAGATTTAATTAATAGCTTGTTGTTATGTTCAGGGTAATCAGACTTGTATATAATTCTAATGGCCTTCTTTTGAAAACTATTCTGAATTACAACTTTGGATCTTATATTACTTTG
This sequence comes from Syngnathus scovelli, assembly GCF_024217435.2. NCBI lineage: Eukaryota > Metazoa > Chordata > Actinopteri > Syngnathiformes > Syngnathidae > Syngnathus > Syngnathus scovelli. The sequence continues at coordinate 281,361 of NC_090847.1, read as the reverse complement.
CAACAATATACTCGGTGACAGATTAGGCAGTATAATCACATATGTTAACTTCAGTGCCCACACTGTATTTATTTATGGTTATTTGTTAAATCAAGTACTGTTAGACATGAAATAGGAAGTGTTTAACATAAATGTTATGGCTACTCACCGTTGTAGCTCGCTCCTGGTCAATGATACGAGCCTCTTCTTGCAGTGGAAAACTTGCAGCCAACAAACACCGTGGAACCTAAAGGAATGAAATTAAACATTAACATTTCGCCTGGACCAATATTCACACGTACAACGCAACGCGGCTACACTTCTGCTAGCGCCTCAGCTACACGTTGCTATTACAAACGTAAATCTCTTTAAACACAATGAGTGTTACTTACCGTGTACGCTGTAGACGGTCCAGTTGCAAGCAGAAAATAAAGATATTTCTGTTGATATTCGTCGTTGCTCAGTGGCTCACGGCCATCGCGCCAACAGATTTGAATTTTGGTGGAAGGTCAGCCAATTACGTCATATCCGCGGCACATGACTGCGACGTAATACCCGCTTATCTGAAACGGCAGTTAAAAGTAGAGTTACATCAAGTTTTCTTTTTTAATCAACGCAATCATTTACAACCGTTGACCAGAAAGAATCGTCGAAATTCGACGTTCCCCCCAAACGCCACACTCACTCGCTTTTCAGGGCAACAAAAGTACTTCTTTTTAAAAACGATGAGTTGTACTTACCGTGTACGCTCTGGACGGTCCAGTTGCAAGCAGAAAATAAAAATATTTCTCTCGTTAGTCGTATGTTACCATCCGCTGTGTCTTTGTCAACATCGCCATTTTCCTACTTCCTGTTGCGAGCCACGCCCACGGATTTAAATTCTGGCGGAAGAGCCCGCCCATTGGCGTCGTTTTCGCGTATAGCAAATCCGATTGGTTGGGAAGGGGGCGCGGTTATGCAGCCGAGGGGTCCTGTGATCGGTGGGATGTAAAGTAGGCGTCGACGTCACGTCCGCGTCACGTGACCACGACGTGGCAGACGTCATATAGCAACCGCTGTTTTGTTTAGTAGACTTACAGTTGTTATGCATTGACATAATGGCGCACACTCCAAATAGATTTAAATAAATTAAATAATTCTTCTGCCCACTCCCTTTTAAACAAGTTAACTCTCCCCGCGGATTTGAATTCCGGCGGAAGTTCTTACAGTTGTTATGCGTTGACATAATGGCGCACTGGTTAGCATGTCCACCTCTTAAGCATGATGTTGCGGGTTCGACGCCTGATCAATGTTAGCATGGAGTGAGCTGAAGTGCATGGCGCTGAAGATTTGAATCTTTGAAATGCGCTGAGGTCTGACGTATCAGGCAGAATGGTTTGCCATCACGTTCAACAAAAAATAGAAACTTTCCCACTCTGATAAAAACGTCCTGTGTTCATCTACATATTTTCGTTTTGCTGTGCATCTTTTCCCTGCCATTTCGAGAGCCCAATTGACACTAATAGTTTACTGGAATGTGTTTGCCCATCCTACTTTGTGGAATTTCACCACATGCGCTTTTGACGAAAATACTAAATTGAACTCAAGTGAAGCCAACACGCACAACCCCCCCCCCCCCCACACACACACACACACACACCTACACACACACACACAAATGTTGATATGAACATAAAAGAGCCGCATGCGGTTCGGGAGTTGCGGCTTGGCCAAACCTGTACTATACAACTTTATTTGTGTAAAATTTTCACAACAGCTGTCACACAAACAAAGCGGGAAAAACCGAAGACGTGCGTGTTCCGCCCACGCTGGATTTATTTGCACCTTTGAAAAGACACCGTATTGCCGCAGATGTGGCAAAGAGTACTTTTGGGCATCTGAGACGGAAGGATGTCCAAAGCATCACGTCACCTGCTCTGGTAGGAATGGTGGTGGGACGTTGAGGTCAACCGCTTTGGGGTTGGCTGAATCTTTGGTCGCAGGATGCCACACACTTGAAGACAGAAGCAGAAAAGCAGAGCTAAATGCAAAATGTACTCACCGGTGACTCCAATTTTTTTCCCCCCCTGAAGAAATGGATGGACGGGTGGCCCCGGCTGGCCGGTGGGACTCTTGTTATTCTGACCCTTTTTAGTGCGCGTTTGGGGCAACAACCGTTTTTTGTGGCGCTCTCTTCTGGTTCAAGAGTGCCCTGCATGTGAATTTGCCTTTCCTGCCTTCTGATTGGATGAGCGCCGGTGTGACGCGGTGCCTCTGTCACCGTGGCGGGGGGTATACGTCGGCATCGGAGCGTCTGCCAACGTCTGAGACCGGCTGGCAGTGTATCGGAGGTGTCGAGTGCGGTGCCGCTGGAGCTCACTCACCAGCTGGTGTTAGGGCCACAGAATGAAGGCCAAGGAGAAGACTAGAAAGAGAAACAGAAACTTCTCCTCCAATTGTTTGATTTGTCTCTTGTGAGCTTCGATGAATTCTTTCAGCTCTTTGTTCCTCTAGGACGGACAAATGGAAAGTAGCCTTCAAAAGCCAGTAAGCGTGCAAGTAAGTGCCGGGCTGGCTTTGGGCCCTTACCTGTTGCGCGCTGTGCAGCAGATCCATTCTCTCTTGGAGGATGCAAGCGTCGCGCTCCCTCAACTCCCACATCAGGGCTCGCTTCCATTGGTCCACGGCGCTCCTAAGCTCTTGTCTCTGATCCGCCGTCAGCACGTCATTCACGCCAGCGTGGCTGGCTTTTTCGCCGTCCGTGGCGGGGCAGTCCCGCTGCGGTAGCGCCTCGTACAACATGGCCTCCAGCTCCATGATCCTCTGGGCCGCAATCCTCGTCCATCAGTAGTCCGGCGGGAGATTTGAGGGCGGCTTACCTTATGAGCCTGGTCCATGGAACGCTTCCTGAAGTCCAACTCTTCATCCAGGTAGCCCTTCTGGTTGCAGAACATATCCTAGCACAGCTCAAGGTCAGAATTGTTGGGGCACAGTGCTGACTTGGTCACTTTGATGTATTCTAACCACTGAGGAAAGGCTGCTGTCACATAAGCAGAATGCGAGAGCGTGCGTGGACGTGCGCGTTACCTTCTCGGCTAGGGTGGGAAGGGTCCTGGCGTGAATCACGACCACCTGCTCCTCGTTGGTGAGATTCTGCAAGAGCCCAAAGGCACAGCGTCAACAAGGTTCTTTCAGCGCAAAGCCTTCCAAAAGTCACATTTGAGCCGCCGAGTCTCGTGGAGTGCGAACATAAGGAGTTCGACATACACTTACGGCGTTATCGCCCAGGATGTCCAGCTTCTTCATCAGATCACTGATGACGATGTCCTGGGGAAAGGCGCAAGGAGCAATGTAAGGTGTTCTGGGACCTCAGGTTAAGGTTAGGGTTGCGAGGGACGCCTTACGTACGCTCACGCCGTCGGCCTCGCAGTAGATCTGCAAAGGGCTGAGGCCGTCTGGGAAACGGACTTGCAGAAACTTCAAGACGGGGGAGCGCCACTCCCTCTCCTGAAAGGCAGAGGCATGCATCCGTCCGTCCGTCCGTCCGTCCGTCCGTCACATCTCTGGCCTCAAAACGCTTGTGCGAGTCTTCCCACCTCCAGCTCCAGGATGCGGAACTCAAGCAGTTCGTTTTGGTCTCGGATATCCTGGATGTGCTCTTTCAGACGCGCTTCTTCCGCCTCCATCCGCCTGACCTGAAAAGACAGTCAGACCTCATCTGCGGGGCTTCCGGACGGGTGTGACGCCAAGCGACTCCGCCCAGCGCCTTTCTTTCCGTCACCTTTTCGGCCAACTGCTGATTGCTCTGACGCAGCAGCTGCTTCTCCTCCACCCACTTGACATTCTAGAAGAGACAAACGCGTGGACAGCTTTGGAATGTTGTGTCATTTTCATCCACAAATTCTTTGGTTGACTGGAAAATGACATTTGCTTTTCTCCACATTTTCCCAGCCACGTTCAGGGGGGGGGGGGGGGGGGGGGGGTTGTTGGTCCAGTAATGCCAGACGAATGAGTGACTGAAGAATGTAGCTATTTTGTCTGAGAAAAAGGTGTGCTCATTGATAAGCTTACCTGTCCTTGTTGCTTCAGCGCTGACTCCAGATCTGCTACTCTGCTTTGATAGTGACCCATTTCTACTGTCATGTAACATGGGGGGAAGAGATGGTGCAAATGGTAAAATATGGATTGTTCACAGGAATAAATTGGCAGAGCTGAAATTCCAAATTTGTCCAAAAGATGGCGCCAGACCAAAACATGAGACCAAAAAAGGGGCCAAAATAAGCTAAGCAAGTTAAAATAGAAATAAAACAGGAACACGGTGTCGGATTGTGAGTCACGCATGGACGCACAAATGTGATTTTTACTTTTTGATTTCTTTGCTTGGCTAAAAATGTATTCTGTAACAGCTTAAAGCAATATTGTTAGTCAATTCGATCAAGGGACCCGTCACTATGAGAATAGTGGCGTGACATAAATTGTTTGGAGAAGCACAAATGTGATTTTTACTTCTTGATTTCTTTGCTTGGCTAAAAATTGATTCCCTCTTTCATGAACTGTGTTTTGCAATCGAATTGTTCTGGGATTGAATGATTTTATTAACACGGGTATCAGTGGGTGAAATTGTTCGGTTTCTGGAGTGATTAAGATTTGTAATTCTATTTCATGTTTCTTCAATAAATGTGTTGTGTATATTCATCTACTTTGTTGTGCGCTGATTTGTACTGAATGTACAATCGATGGTTCGGGGTTGATTTGACAATTTGATTAATGTGCAGGGGGTTATTATGGTATAACATAGGACCGTAATAAATAAAAGTAACATCAGACAATTTTAGAGAATTGAATAACTTTCGTAGTTATTTGAGACACGAGTGAATTTCAATCCGTTTGAAAGTTTGCTTCGTCTGAATAAATTAACGGAAGTGTTTGAATCGGATTATCGGTTTGGTGTAGAACTGAAAGTAATTTAATTATTTGAAGGGCGCAGGCCCGTTTCCCCTTTTGACGGGCCGCGTAAAAAGTAACTCCGAACATGTTAGAGAATTAAATAACTTTCGTAGATATTTAAGGGAAGAGTGATTATTGAAAGAGGTGCGTTTGACACTACCATCAGCTTTTCTCTGGTCTGAAAGGAGGAGGAGGGAGGCTCCTCCTCCTCCTTTCAGACCAGAGAACACCCGAGGCTGGGTGAGAACGGGGAGGCTGCGACCCGGCCGGGGGTTGCGGGAAGGGGCGCCACCTTGATCTCCTTCTCGGCGTCGTAGTCCCCTCCGCTGGTCTGGGCTAGCAGAGCGTAGGCTCGTTGCAGCGCTTGATATTCTTGCGTCAGCTGGCGGTAGCGAAGCTCCGCCTCCTCATGCACACACCAATGCAACACAGCACTAGTACCAGAATCAGTCAGACCGGCGACAAAGCACCCGCGACGCAAAGACGAGTCCGATTCCAGGCTGAAGAGGAATGTTTGGCGCCAATACGCTGGCAGAAATGGCGGGCTACCTCTTCGGGTTCCGTGTCGGGGGTTCTGTCGGTGTGAAAAGACAAGGACGATCCGTCCGAGTCCACCAACACGTCTTCGTCGTAGCCGTAAAATGTTTCGATGACCTGCGGGCGCGGAAGCAAACATCTCTCTGAACAAACTGAAGCGACACCTCACGATGAATCGACGAGAGGAACGATAGCGAGAAAAAGGCCATTTCATCTTGCGCAACACCAAGCAGCCGCAAACAAACAGACTCACCTTGCAGGACCTCACGCTTTGTTCCTCCTCAGAGATTCTCGACGTCGGTATCGTAGCAGCAAATCTCTCTCCTGTCGACACAAATAATCCGCCTTTGAGATTCTTTGGATGCAAAGGGAACGAACGGCTCCGGCGCAGAAACAAACGCGACTCACGATGACATTTCTGACATGAGCTCCTGTCTCCAGAGCCTGAAAAACCCGTCACCGGCGATGATTGGAGGGACGCTCGTCTTTTCCAAAAGTGACAACTACAGGGTGTGTCAGGGTTTTCCAGATTATCTTTATCGTATGATTATGTTGCTTTGACTTTGACTGCAACCTGTAATAAATAATATTATTTATCCCTTATTTATCCCTATCGCTTATCCCTTCCTACACAAAGTCGTAAAACATCCCTTGCTATGTTTTGACTAGAGGTCAAGGGCTTTCTCTATTCAATCCACTCTTACACCCACCCTGTTTCTCTTAATAAAAATGCTCGTGCGGGAGCCGAGAGTCAGACTTCATTCGTACAACGGATGGACTCTCCACCTGCAGGTGTCCAAAAGAACTTACTTGTCTCCCGTGTGGTTCTTGCAAAATAAGTTGGAGCGAGCGCAACTCTAACAGGGTGCATTTTGCCACTAGCTGCCTACGGACAATGACGTCGCGCTCGCGGCTCATGGTTGACGGGCTGAGCAGCCGGGCGAGTCCGTCGTTTTCAGCGCACAGCGAGTGGCAAAGGCGCTGACAAAACGGGAGCTTTGAGCTGCTGAAAACGGCAAAACAAGTCTAAAGCGTGTTCAAACGCGTGCGCACAATGCTCCTGCTTGAAAGGTCGGAGTTTAAGGGGCCAATTTTTTGGATGGCGGCCGCCGGCCAAGCTTTGGACGGAAAAGGTTTCCTGGCGACAGCGAGCGAGCGCGGCGCTGCCGTACGTGCACCGAGTCACCTGCCTGAAGACCTTGGACAAGTCGTCGATGATGTGCCGCTGCTCCACAACTTGAAGGAACTCCATTTCACCGTCCTGCTGGCCGCAACCGCGCTCCAGGTCATTGAGCGAACTAGGCCTTCTCTGTGGAACACAAATGCAGTGGACTCTGTTGGCACGCCGCCGTTGTCCGCGTCGACTTACCAAGCTTGCCATCTCCTCGTTCTCCTGGGTGACAAAGCGCACTTTGTTTTCAAGGCGACACAGCACCAGTGAGAGTTCTTCATTCTTCCTGCTCAGGCGTTTGTTTTTGTACAGGAGTGGCAGAAACTGGCTTTCTGTTTCTCTCAGTCGCTTAAGCTGCAAGCATGAAGTGTGGGATGCGAAAGACGCACAACACGCGGGCCAGAACGTATCCATTCCTTTTGCATCGGTTTGAACGGAATCGTGGCTTTGGCTCCCAATAAAAGACATCTACCAGGCAACCGACTCGCCGCGCCGCTCAACTAATAAGCAAGCGCAATGGGTGCCTCGCTGGATGGCGCGCATCAAACGTAGCGCAAACCTTCAAGCGTGCCGTCAATAAATTACCAGTTCATTGCGCTCTTCAGAAAGCAGGGCGTTTCGATCCTCCAGTTTCCTGATGACTGCGCTGAGCTCAGCGATTTTCAGATGAAACCTTCGCGTGTCCCGATCCTCCTGAGACTGAAAACGCCCCGCAACACACACACACAACCACTCGTTCAAAGTTCAAAACTGTTTTTGTGCTACCTTCCTCCAGCAACGAACTAAGTCATGCGTACTGCAAGTGTGTGATGAGGTGGCTTACGCTATGAAGAGGATTGCTAGTAGCGCCGTTGACCCCACTTCCAGGGTAGTTTAGGCCCGCCCTTTGGGAATCCCTCAGGGCAGCGATCTGCTGCTCGGCAGCCTGAGTCTGCAGCTGAAGGCGGTGGACGTGGCCGGCCCCAGGGATTTATCCAAAACACTAACCGCTCTGTCTTTCAGCTTGATCTCATCCATCTGGATGTACAAACGGGGAGCGCTCAGGCAGGCGGGCAAACTCATTTGCCAGAATTGTGACAAAAACAAAGAGAGCAACCGGCCAATTTTTATCTTGAATCGACTAGAACACCATTGCTGTGACAAAAGCGAAGCGAGCAACCGGACGTTTTCTTCTTGTGAAATAGAATAGAATAGAATGCCTTAGGTGTCATTGCACTGCAGGTATACAACGAAATTGGGAACATAGCCACGCACCGCGCATCTGATCAGTCCTACCAGTCGGCGGATCTCCCTCTCGCAGTCTCTCTTGGTTCGGCTCAGCTCCTCCCGATGCTGGTGATGAGCCGATCGGAGCTCGGCCGCTCGGGACTGCCAGGCCTGCTGGGCCGCTGCCAGGGCTTCTTCCGCGCTCCTGGTGGAGGCGACACCGCTCGGTCTCCCGACACCGCCGCGTCTCCTCCACTTCCGCCAGCAAAGCGCCCCCGCTCCTCACCTGAGCAGACATTGCGCCACATCGGGCCGTTGAGACCGCAACGGAGCGCCGCGACGCTTACTGAGGACAAGCTACACAATACGGTAGCGGCCGCATCGGAGCCCGACGTGGCGTGCGGATAGTCAGACACGGATTGAGCGGATCACCTTGTCCATGGAGCCGTCCCTCAGGCTGAGGACCAAGGCATTCAGTCGCTGGATCTCTCCATCTTTGATTTTGATCACTCTCATCAGCTCCATTTCATGCTGCCGCAGTAATGTCTCCCTGGTAACGGCTAACTCTTTCTGCTTCTCCTCATGGAGTTTGCTTTTGAGTTCCGTCATGGCGGCGGTGGCACGGTGGTGCTCCGCCCGCAGGTCCTGACTTCTCTCTCTCTCCAGACAGCTGACCTGACATGACTTAGACAAACTTTATTGTCATCTTGTCTGCACATGGTGCATACAAAACGAAATTTCGTTGCACACGGCTTACAACAAAGTAGTGATATTGCAGTTGAATAGAAGTAACATATCCTATGAAAATATATATATACATATACTGTATATATATATATATTACAAATAAGTATAAAGTGCAGCAGTGCTAATTATGCAATAGTGCAAGTAGGCAAAACAGTATTCAAGAGTGTGCAGAGGAATGCTAAACCATGTATTAAACTTCTATTTAAAGGGTTTACACAAGTTCAGTAAAGTTGGTAGTGCGAGATAGTGCAAGATAGAGGTCCGTAGTGTCATAAAGTACAGTTCTGTGAATGTGTGATGCAGAGTTCAGTTTAGAGCTCAACAGTTCTAATGTTCAACAGTCTGATGACAGCAGGGAAAAAGCTGTTGCAGAACCTGGTGGACCTGCAGCGGATTGTGCGAAACCTCTTCCCAGAGGGCAGCAGGGAGAACAGTCCATGGTGGGGGTGTGATGGGTCATTGATGATGTTACGGGCACGGGACATGCAGCGCTGAGATGAAATGTCCTGAATGGAGGGAAGAGGAGCCCCTATGATCCTCTCTGCTGTCCTCACCACTCTCCTCACGTTCTTCCAATCGGAGGCGGTGCAGCCTCCACACCACACAGAGAGTCAGCTTGTCAGAATGCTCTCTATGGTGCTCCTGTAGAACGTCCTCATGATGGGTGGGGGCAGGTGGGCTCTCCTCATCCTCCGCAGGAAGTACAAGCGCTTCTGTGCCCTCTTGATCAGTGCCGTAGTGTTCATAGTCCAGGTGAGGTCTTCTGTGATGTGGACCCCCAGGAATTTGGTGCTGCTGACCACCTCCACAGCTGAGCTGTTGATGATCAGTGGAGCGTGGTGAGGCTGGTTTTTCCTGAAGTCGACGATGATCTCCTTCATCTTCTCCACATTCAGGATCAGGCTGTTGTCTCTGCACCAGCCCACCAGCTGCTCCACCTCCTCTCTGTAGTCCAGGTCGTTGTTGTCTCTGATGAGCCCCACCGCCGTTGTGTCGTCTGCGAACTTCACGATGTGATTGGTGGTGAACCTGGGGACGCAGTCGTGTGTCATCAGGGTGAACAGCAGGGGGCTCAGGACGCAGCCCTGAGGGGAGCCTGTGCTGAGGGTGATGACATCAGAGGTGTTCTGTCCGACCCGGACTGACTGAGGTCTGTTGGTGAGGAAGTCTAGCAGCCAGTTGCGAAGGGGGGTGTTGAAGCCCAGGTGTTCCAATTTTCCTACTAGATGCTGTGGGATGATGGTGTTAAACGCTGAGCTGAAGTCCAGGAACAGCATCCGAACATGGGTGTTCTTCTCCTCCAGGTGAGCCAGGCTCAGGTGAAGAACGGAGGAGATGGCGTCCTGAGTGGAGCGGTTTTGCCGGTCGGCAAACTGGAACGGGTCAAATAATGGGGGGAGTCTGGAAACAATGTGATCTTTAAGCAGCCGTTCGAAGCACTTCATCATGACCGGAGTCAGTGCAACAGGCCGGTAATCATTAAATGAGGTGATTTGAGGTTTCTTCGGCACCGGAATGATGGAGGCAGTCTTAAAGCACGCTGGCACTGTGGCTTGGCCCAGCGAGGTGTTAAAAATGTCTGTGATGACCCCAGCCAGCTGACTTGCACATTCCCTGAACACACGCCCAGGAATGTTGTCGGGGCCAGGGGCCTTACGGGGGTTGACTCTCCTCAGGGTCTTCAACACATCGGCGGAGTCAAGGCAGAGTACCTCCTCTTCCTGATGGGGGACAGTTTTAACTGCTGGAGTGCCGTTTAGTGCCTCGAACCTCCCAAAGAAGTTATTTAGACCATTTAGAAAGTCAGCATCAACTTCACCCACCGGGGGGGGAGGGTGAGTTGTAGTCTGTAATCGCCCGTATGCCTTGCCACATACTCCTGGTGTTGTTGGCGTCGTGGAAACGATCCTGAATTTTTCGACTGTGGTCTCGCTTCGCTACCCTGATGGCACGGTTCAAGTTGGCTCTCGCTGTCCTCAGTGTCTCCTTGTCGCCAGACTTGAAGGCAGAGTTCCGCGCTCGTAGCGTTTGACGTACCTCCTCAGTCATCCAGGGTCGTTGGTTGCCCCGGGTGATGATATTCTTAGTGGTGCTGACGTCCTCGGTGCATTTGTTGACGTAGGCTGACACAGTCATGGCACACGCATGTCAAATCTACATCGGGGAAACTGGGAGGGAGGGAGGGAGGGAGGGAGGGAGGGAGGGAGGGCGGGAGGGAGGCAAGCAGGGAGGCAGGCAGGCAGGGAGGCAGGCAGGGAGGCAGGCAGGGAAGCAGGCAGGGAGGAAGGCAGTGTCTGTCTGTTGAGGTTTTCACCTTGTTCTTCTCCTGCTGAAGTTCTAACTGGACGTCCATCAGTTTGGCTCTCAGCTCGTCATTGGCGGCCTGAAAGGCGTCCGTTCGCTCCGCCTTGACCCGCCCTGCCGGAGCTCGTTTGGACATCTCTTACTCGAGTCTCGCCCGGTCGTCAGTCAGAGATCACAACATTTGTACCTGGAGAGCACAAACGCAGCGCTGTTTTCCACTGGCTTCGGACTCAACTTCAATCGGTACCGTAACGTACAACATCATAAACATAGATCTAGCTTGACTTATTCATTGAATAAATGCATTTGGTTCTTCAAAACTGCATCACGCAACATAGCGTGACCGAGACGGCCGTTATCCACCTGCGTGAAGTTATTTGGTGAAATGAATGAGATGTTTAAGACACCATCGTTCTGTCTCTATGTAGATGAAGGGAAATAATCGATTGCTGAAGGTCCAAAGGTGTTGTGATAAACAAATAAACATATTAGTGACATATTTGTGATAAACATATTAGGCAGGATAATCACATATGTTAACTTGACTGCCCACACTGTATTTATTTATGGTTATTTGTTAAATCGAGTACTGTTAGACATGAAACAGGAAGTGTTTAACATAAATGGACGACGAAAGGGGTACTCACCATTGTAGCTCCTGCTGGTCAATGATACGAGCCTCTTCTTGCAGTGGAAAACATACAGCCAACAAACACCGTGGAACCTAAAGGAAGGAAATTAAACATTAACATTTAGCCTCAACCAACATTCACAGATACAACGCAACGCAAACTACACAAACATAAATCTTTTAAAACACAATGAGTTGTACTTACCGTGTACGCTCTAGACGGTCCACTTGCAAGCAGAAAATAAAGATATTTCTGTTGATAATCGTCGTGTTTGTATCCGTTGTCTCGCTCAAGGCCATTGCGCCCACAGATTTGAATTTTGGCCAGAGTTCAGCCTATTGACGTCATTTCCGCGGTGTAATACCCGCATATCTGAAACGGCAAAGTTAAGAGTAGAGTTAAATAAAGTTTTTAATCAACGCAATAATTTACAAACGTTGACCAGTCGAAATAATCGTCGAAATTTGGCGTCTGTGGCTGGAAGCAGACGCCGAGTTCGACGTTCCTCCCAAATGCCACACTGCCTCGCTTTTCAGGCCAACAAAAAAACATATTTTTCAAAACAATGAGTTGTAATTACCTTGTACGCTCTAGACGGTCAAGTTGCAAGCTGAAAACAAAAATATTTGTCTTGTTAGTCGTCGTGTTACTAACCGCTGTGTCTTGTTTGCCAGCATTGCCGCTTTCCTACTTCCTGTTGCAAGCCACGCCCATGGATTATAATTTTGCCATGAGTTCCGCCTATTGACGTCATGTCCGCGTCGCATGACTGCGACGTAATATTATCTAAAACTGTTTGTGCGGCATGGTGTTGTTCTGTGCGGTATTGCGTTATTCTGTGCGGCGTCGTGTTGTTCTGTGCGGCGTCGTGTTGTTCAGTGCGGCATGTTGTTGTTCAGTGCGGCATGTTGTTGTTCAGTGCGGCATGTTGTTGTTCAGTGCGGCATGGTGTTGTTCAGTGCGGCATGGTGTTGTTAAGTGCGGCATGGTGTTGTTCAGTGCGGCATGGTGTTGTTCAGTGCGGCATGGTGTTGTTCAGTGCGGGATGGTGTTGTTCAGTGCGGCATGGTGTTGTTCAGTGCGGCATGGTGTTGTTCAGTGCGGCATGGTGTTGTTCAGTGCGGCATAATATTGTTCAGTGCGGCGTAATGTTGTTCAGTGGGGCATGGTGTTGTTCAGTGCGGCATGGTGTTGTTCAGTGCGACATGATGTTGTTCAGTGCGGCATAATGTTGTTCAGTGCGGCATAATGTTGTTCAGTGCGGCATGGTGTTGTTCAGTGCGGCATGGTGTTGTTCAGTGCGGCATGGTGTTGTTCAGTGCGGCATGGTGTTGTTCAGTGCGGCATGGTGTTGTTCAGTGCGGCATGGTGTTGTTCAGTGCGGCATGGTGTTGTTCAGTGCGGCATGGTGTTGTTCAGTGCGGCATGGTGTTGTTCAGTGCGGCATGGTGTTCAGTGCAGCATAATGTTGTTCAGTGCGGCATAATGTTGTTCAGTGCGGCATGGTGTTGTTCAGTGCGGCATAATGTTGTTCAGTGCGGCATAATGTTGTTCAGTGCGGTATATTGTTGTTCAGTGGGGCATAATGTTGTTCAGTGCGGCATGGTGTTGTTCAGTGCGGGATGGTGTTGTTCAGTGCGGGATGGTGTTGTTCAGTGCGGCATGGTGTTGTTCAGTGCGGCATGGTGTTGTTCAGTGCGGCATGGTGTTGTTCAGTGCGGCATGGTGTTGTTCAGTGCGGCATGGTGTTGTTCAGTGCGGCATGGTGTTGTTCAGTGCGGCATGGTGTTGTTCAGTGCGGCATGGTGTAGTTCAGTGCGGCATGGTGTTGTTCAGTGCGGCATGGTGTAGTTCAGTGCGGCATGGTGTTGTTCAGTGCGGGATGGTGTTGTTCAGTGCGGCATGGTGTTGTTCAGTGCGGCATGGTGTTGTTCAGTGCGACATGATGTTGTTCAGTGCGGCATAATGTTGTTCAGTGCGGCATAATGTTGTTCAGTGCGGCATGGTGTTGTTCAGTGCGGCATGGTGTTGTTTAGTGCGGGATGGTGTTGTTCAGTGCGGCATGGTGTTGTTCAGTGCGGCATGGTGTTGTTCAGTGCGGCATGGTGTTGTTCAGTGCGGCATGGTGTTGTTCAGTGCGGCATGGTGTTGTTCAGTGCGGCATGGTGTTGTTCAGTGCGGCGTCGTGTTGTTCAGTGCGGCGTCGTGTTGTTCAGTGCAGCATGGTGTTGTTCAGTGCGGAATGGTGTTGTTCAGTGCGGCATGGTGTTGTTCAGTGCGGCATGGTGTTGTTAAGTGCGGCATGGTGTTGTTCAGTGCGGCGTAATGTTGTTCAGTGGGGCATGGTGTTGTTCAGTGCGGCATGGTGTTGTTCAGTGCGGCATGGTGTTGTTCAGTGCGGCATGGTGTTGTTCAGTGCGGCATGGTGCTGTTCAGTGCGGCATGGTGCTGTTCAGTGCGGCATGGTGTTGTTCAGTGCGGCATGGTGTTGTTCAGTGCGGCATGGTGTTGTTCAGTGCGGCATGGTGTTGTTCAGTGCGGCATGGTGTTGTTCAGTGCGGCATGGTGTTGTTCAGTGCGGCATGGTGTTGTTCAGTGCGGCATGGTGTTGTTCAGTGCGGCATAATGTTGTTCAGTGCGGCATAAAGTTGTTCAGTGCGGCATAATGTTGTTCAGTGCGGCATAATGTTGTTCAGTGCGGCATAATGTTGTTCAGTGCGGCATAATGTTGTTCAGTGCGGGATGATGTTGTTCAGTGCGGCATGGTGTTGTTCAGTGCGGCATGGTGTTGTTCAGTGCGGCATGGTGTTGTTCAGTGCGGCATGGTGTTGTTCAGTGCGGCATGGTGTTGTTCAGTGCGGCATGGTGTTGTTCAGTGCGGCATGGTGTTGTTCAGTGCGGCATGGTGTTGTTCAGTGCGGCATGGTGTTGTTCAGTGCGGGATGGTGTTGTTCAGTGCGGGATGGTGTTGTTCAGTGCGGGATGGTGTTGTTCAGTGCGGCATAATGTTGTTCAGTGCGGCATAATGTTGTTCAGTGCGGCATGGTGTTGTTCAGTGCGGCATAATGTTGTTCAGTGCGGCATAATGTTGTTCAGTGCGGTATAATGTTGTTCAGTGCGGCATAATGTTGTTCAGTGCGGCATAATGTTGTTCAGTGCGGCATAATGTTGTTCAGTGCGGCATAATGTTGTTCAGTGCGGGATGGTGTTGTTCAGTGCGGCATGGTGTTGTTCAGTGCGGCATGGTGTTGTTCAGTGCGGCATGGTGTTGTTCAGTGCGGCATGGTGTTGTTCAGTGCGGCATGGTGTTGTTCAGTGCGGCATGGTGTTGTTCAGTGCGGCATGGTGTTGTTCAGTGCGGCATGGTGTTGTTCAGTGCGGCATGGTGTTGTTCAGTGCGGGATGGTGTTGTTCAGTGCGGGATGGTGTTGTTCAGTGCGGGATGGTGTTGTTCAGTGCGGCATAATGTTGTTCAGTGCGGCATAATGTTGTTCAGTGCGGCATGGTGTTGTTCAGTGCGGCATAATGTTGTTCAGTGCGGCATAATGTTGTTCAGTGCGGTATAATGTTGTTCAGTGCTGCATGGTGTTGTTCAGTGCGGCATGGTGTTGTTCAGTGCGGCATGGTGTTGTTCAGTGCGGCATGGTGTTGTTCAGTGCGGCATGGTGTTGTTCAGTGCGGCATGGTGTTGTTCAGTGCGGCATGGTGTTGTTCAGTGCGGCATGGTGTTGTTCAGTGCGGCATGGTGTTGTTCAGTGCGGCATGGTGTTGTTCAGTGCGGCATGGTGTTGTTCAGTGCGGCATGGTGTTGTTCAGTGCGGCATGGTGTAGTTCAGTGCGGCATGGTGTTGTTCAGTGCGGGATGGTGTTGTTCAGTGCGGCATGGTGTTGTTCAGTGCGGCATGGTGTTGTTCAGTGCGACATGGTGTTGTTCAGTGCGGCATAATGTTGTTCAGTGCGGCATAATGTTGTTCAGTGCGGTATAATGTTGTTCAGTGCGGCATAATGTTGTTCAGTGCGGCATAATGTTGTTCAGTGCGGCATAATGTTGTTCAGTGCGGCATAATGTTGTTCAGTGCGGCATGGTGTTGTTTAGTGTGGGATGGTGTTGTTCAGTGCGGCATGGTGTTGTTCAGTGCGGCATGGTGTTGTTCAGTGCGGCATGGTGTTGTTCAGTGCGGCATGGTGTTGTTCAGTGCGGCATGGTGTTGTTCAGTGCGGCATGGTGTTGTTCAGTGCGGCATGGTGTTGTTCAGTGCGGCATGGTGTTGTTCAGTGCGGCATGGTGTTGTTCAGTGCGGCATGGTGTTTTTCAGTGCGGCATAATGTTGTTCAGTGCGGCATAATGTTGTTCAGTGCGGCATAATGTTGTTCAGTGCGGCATAATGTTGTTCAGTGCGGCATAATGTTGTTCAGTGCGGGATGGTGTTGTTCAGTGCGGCATGGTGTTGTTCAGTGCGGCATGGTGTTGTTCAGTGCGGCATGGTGTTGTTCAGTGCGGCATGGTGTTGTTCAGTGCGGCATGGTGTTGTTCAGTGCGGCATGGTGTTGTTCAGTGCGGCATGGTGTTGTTCAGTGCGGGATGGTGTTGTTCAGTGCGGGATGGTGTTGTTCAGTGCGGGATGGTGTTGTTCAGTGCGGCATGGTGTTCAGTGCGGCATAATGTTGTTCAGTGCGGCATGGTGTTGTTCAGTGCGGCATGGTGTTGTTCAGTGCGGCATAATGTTGTTCAGTGCGGCATAATGTTGTTCAGTGCGGCACCTAGCACCTAGAAGGTAAATAAATAGGAAGGAAGGACTCACCGGTGACGTCGTCGCCCACGTCCAAGCGTTGTACTTTGTATTTTCATCCTTCTGACAGTGGAAAACATATAGCCAACAAACACCGTGGAACCTAAACGAATGAAAGAAAACTATCATTTGGCCACAACCAACATTCACAGATACAACACAATGTGACGTGCGGTGTTGAGGTTAAAGGTTGAGTGAAGGGCCCTCGTTTTAAACTACTTTTTTGAAAAGGAGTGGGAACAAGTAAGACGTATTTAATTTATTTATTGGGAAGTAGTAAGACTTATTAAATTTATTTAATCTACTTTTCTTCCCAGGCAAAATTTGACGTGCTGCAATTCCAAATTTCCAAAGTGAATGAAGGAATGAAATCCTTTAAATTATGATTTTGTATAAATACTAGGCATAAACACAAAATCTACGGCACAAAATGGGCAGACTTTACTTGTTTGAAAAGGACTGGTTACAAGACAGACTTTTTTAATTTATTTAATGGGAAGAAGACTTATTTAGTTTAATTGATCTATTTTTGTTCCCTGGCAAAATTCGATTTGCTGCAATTCCAAATTTCCAAAGTGAATGAAGGAATGAAGTCGTTTAAATTATGATTTTGTATAAATACTAGGCATAGACACAAAATCTACGGCACAAAACGGGCAGACTTTACTTGTTTGAAGAGGACTGGTTGCAAGACAGACTTTTCTGATTTATTTAATGGGAAGAAGACTTATTTAGTTTATTTAATCTCTTTTTGTTGCCTGGCAAAATTGGATTTGCTGAAATTGTATTTTGCCAAATCTTGACTTGAGACCTGATAGGAAGTATTAAACGCTCAGTTAAATCGATACAAGTTGGTAATAAGAGCGAGTAATGTTGGTTGAAGCGATGAATGAAGGTTAAAAGCAATTTAAATTATGACTTTGTATAAATACTAGATATTAACAGACCATCTACTGCGCAAAATGGGCAGAGTTTACTTGTTTGAGAAGGAGTGGCTTATTTAAGTCTAAGATTTATTTAATCTGTTTGTTCCCAGGCAAAATTGGATGTGATGCAATTCCAAATTTCACCACATGATGGTGCCAAATTTTGACTTCATAGGACATATTCAACACTTAACTATTATGTTCAAGGTAATCAGATTTGTTTATTATTCTAATGGCCTTTTCAAAACTATTCTGGATTACTACTTTGGATCTATTCTACATTACTTGGCAACAACATACTCTGTAACAGATTAGGCAGTATAATCACATATGTTAACTTGAGAGTGCCCACACTCAATCTACTTATCGTGATGTGTTAAATCAATTACTGTTAGACATTATTATTCTGATAATCTACCAAATCTTTGAATTGAAGAATTTGTGATTTAATTAATAGCTTGTTGTTATGTTCAGGGTAATCAGACTTGTATATAATTCTAATGGCCTTCTTTTGAAAACTATTCTGAATTACAACTTTGGATCTTATATTACTTTGCAACAATATACTCGGTGACAGATTAGGCAGTATAATCACATATGTTAACTTCAGTGCCCACACTGTATTTATTTATGGTTATTTGTTAAATCAAGTACTGTTAGACATGAAATAGGAAGTGTTTAACATAAATGTTATGGCTACTCACCGTTGTAGCTCGCTCCTGGTCAATGATACGAGCCTCTTCTTGCAGTGGAAAACTTGCAGCCAACAAACACCGTGGAACCTAAAGGAATGAAATTAAACATTAACATTTCGCCTGGACCAATATTCACACGTACAACGCAACGCGGCTACACTTCTGCTAGCGCCTCAGCTACACGTTGCTATTACAAACGTAAATCTCTTTAAACACAATGAGTGTTACTTACCGTGTACGCTGTAGACGGTCCAGTTGCAAGCAGAAAATAAAGATATTTCTGTTGATATTCGTCGTTGCTCAGTGGCTCACGGCCATCGCGCCAACAGATTTGAATTTTGGTGGAAGTTCAGCCAATTACGTCATATCCGCGGCACATGACTGCGACGTAATACCCGCTTATCTGAAACGGCAGTTAAAAGTAGAGTTACATCAAGTTTTCTTTTTTAATCAACGCAATCATTTACAACCGTTGACCAGAAAGAATCGTCGAAATTCGACGTTCCCCCCAAACGCCACACTCACTCGCTTTTCAGGGCAACAAAAGTACTTCTTTTTAAAAACGATGAGTTGTACTTACCGTGTACGCTCTGGACGGTCCAGTTGCAAGCAGAAAATAAAAATATTTCTCTCGTTAGTCGTATGTTACCATCCGCTGTGTCTTTGTCAACATCGCCATTTTCCTACTTCCTGTTGCGAGCCACGCCCACGGATTTAAATTCTGGCGGAAGAGCCCGCCCATTGGCGTCGTTTTCGCGTATAGCAAATCCGATTGGTTGGGAAGGGGGCGCGGTTATGCAGCCGAGGGGTCCTGTGATCGGTGGGATGTAAAGTAGGCGTCGACGTCACGTCCGCGTCACGTGACCACGACGTGGCAGACGTCATATAGCAACCGCTGTTTTGTTTAGTAGACTTACAGTTGTTATGCATTGACATAATGGCGCACACTCCAAATAGATTTAAATAAATTAAATAATTCTTCTGCCCACTCCCTTTTAAACAAGTTAACTCTCCCCGCGGATTTGAATTCCGGCGGAAGTTCTTACAGTTGTTATGCGTTGACATAATGGCGCACTGGTTAGCATGTCCACCTCTTAAGCATGATGTTGCGGGTTCGACGCCTGATCAATGTTAGCATGGAGTGAGCTGAAGTGCATGGCGCTGAAGATTTGAATCTTTGAAATGCGCTGAGGTCTGACGTATCAGGCAGAATGGTTTGCCATCACGTTCAACAAAAAATAGAAACTTTCCCACTCTGATAAAAACGTCCTGTGTTCATCTACATATTTTCGTTTTGCTGTGCATCTTTTCCCTGCCATTTCGAGAGCCCAATTGACACTAATAGTTTACTGGAATGTGTTTGCCCATCCTACTTTGTGGAATTTCACCACATGCGCTTTTGACGAAAATACTAAATTGAACTCAAGTGAAGCCAACACGCACAACCCCCCCCCCCCCACACACACACACACACACACCTACACACACACACAAATGTTGATATGAACATAAAAGAGCCGCATGCGGTTCGGGAGTTGCGGCTTGGCCAAACCTGTACTATACAACTTTATTTGTGTAAAATTTTCACAACAGCTGTCACACAAACAAAGCGGGAAAAACCGAAGACGTGCGTGTTCCGCCCACGCTGGATTTATTTGCACCTTTGAAAAGACACCGTATTGCCGCAGATGTGGCAAAGAGTACTTTTGGGCATCTGAGACGGAAGGATGTCCAAAGCATCACGTCACCTGCTCTGGTAGGAATGGTGGTGGGACGTTGAGGTCAACCGCTTTGGGGTTGGCTGAATCTTTGGTCGCAGGATGCCACACACTTGAAGACAGAAGCAGAAAAGCAGAGCTAAATGCAAAATGTACTCACCGGTGACTCCAATTTTTTCCCCCCCTGAAGAAATGGATGGACGGGTGGCCCCGGCTGGCCGGTGGGACTCTTGTTATTCTGACCCTTTTTAGTGCGCGTTTGGGGCAACAACCGTTTTTTGTGGCGCTCTCTTCTGGTTCAAGAGTGCCCTGCATGTGAATTTGCCTTTCCTGCCTTCTGATTGGATGAGCGCCGGTGTGACGCGGTGCCTCTGTCACCGTGGCGGGGGGTATACGTCGGCATCGGAGCGTCTGCCAACGTCTGAGACCGGCTGGCAGTGTATCGGAGGTGTCGAGTGCGGTGCCGCTGGAGCTCACTCACCAGCTGGTGTTAGGGCCACAGAATGAAGGCCAAGGAGAAGACTAGAAAGAGAAACAGAAACTTCTCCTCCAATTGTTTGATTTGTCTCTTGTGAGCTTCGATGAATTCTTTCAGCTCTTTGTTCCTCTAGGACGGACAAATGGAAAGTAGCCTTCAAAAGCCAGTAAGCGTGCAAGTAAGTGCCGGGCTGGCTTTGGGCCCTTACCTGTTGCGCGCTGTGCAGCAGATCCATTCTCTCTTGGAGGATGCAAGCGTCGCGCTCCCTCAACTCCCACATCAGGGCTCGCTTCCATTGGTCCACGGCGCTCCTAAGCTCTTGTCTCTGATCCGCCGTCAGCACGTCATTCACGCCAGCGTGGCTGGCTTTTTCGCCGTCCGTGGCGGGGCAGTCCCGCTGCGGTAGCGCCTCGTACAACATGGCCTCCAGCTCCATGATCCTCTGGGCCGCAATCCTCGTCCATCAGTAGTCCGGCGGGAGATTTGAGGGCGGCTTACCTTATGAGCCTGGTCCATGGAACGCTTCCTGAAGTCCAACTCTTCATCCAGGTAGCCCTTCTGGTTGCAGAACATATCCTAGCACAGCTCAAGGTCAGAATTGTTGGGGCACATTGCCCCGAGTTCCCCTTGGCTGATGTCGCGTGTCTGTCTACCTTCTCACTTTCAATGTCCAACATCTTCTGTTGAAGTGCTGACTTGGTCACTTTGATGTATTCTAACCACTGAGGAAAGGCTGCTGTCACATAAGCAGAATGCGAGAGCGTGCGTGGACGTGCGCGTTACCTTCTCGGCTAGGGTGGGAAGGGTCCTGGCGTGAATCACGACCACCTGCTCCTCGTTGGTGAGATTCTGCTAGAGCCCAAAGGCACAGCGTCAACAAGGTTCTTTCAGCGCAAAGCCTTCCAAAAGTCACATTTGAGCCGCCGAGTCTCGTGGAGTGCGAACATAAGGAGTTCGACATACACTTACGGCGTTATCGCCCAGGATGTCCAGCTTCTTCATCAGATCACTGATGACGATGTCCTGGGGAAAGGCGCAAGGAGCAATGTAAGGTGTTCTGGGACCTCAGGTTAAGGTTAGGGTTGCGAGGGACGCCTTACGTACGCTCACGCCGTCGGCCTCGCAGTAGATCTGCAAAGGGCTGAGGCCGTCTGGGAAACGGACTTGCAGAAACTTCAAGACGGGGGAGCGCCACTCCCTCTCCTGAAAGGCAGAGGCATGCATCCGTCCGTCCGTCCGTCCGTCCGTCACATCTCTGGCCTCAAAACGCTTGTGCGAGTCTTCCCACCTCCAGCTCCAGGATGCGGAACTCAAGCAGTTCGTTTTGGTCTCGGATATCCTGGATGTGCTCTTTCAGACGCGCTTCTTCCGCCTCCATCCGCCTGACCTGAAAAGACAGTCAGACCTCATCTGCGGGGCTTCCGGACGGGTGTGACGCCAAGCGACTCCGCCCAGCGCCTTTCTTTCCGTCACCTTTTCGGCCAACTGCTGATTGCTCTGACGCAGCAGCTGCTTCTCCTCCACCCACTTGACATTCTAGAAGAGACAAACGCGTGGACAGCTTTGGAATGTTGTGTCATTTTCATCCACAAATTCTTTGGTTGACTGGAAAATGACATTTGCTTTTCTCCACATTTTCCCAGCCACGTTCAGGGGGGGGGGGGGGGGGGGGTTGTTGGTCCAGTAATGCCAGACGAATGAGTGACTGAAGAATGTAGCTATTTTGTCTGAGAAAAAGGTGTGCTCATTGATAAGCTTACCTGTCCTTGTTGCTTCAGCGCTGACTCCAGATCTGCTACTCTGCTTTGATAGTGACCCATTTCTACTGTCATGTAACATGGGGGGAAGAGATGGTGCAAATGGTAAAATATGGATTGTTCACAGGAATAAATTGGCAGAGCTGAAATTCCAAATTTGTCCAAAAGATGGCGCCAGACCAAAACATGAGACCAAAAAAGGGGCCAAAATAAGCTAAGCAAGTTAAAATAGAAATAAAACAGGAACACGGTGTCGGATTGTGAGTCACGCATGGACGCACAAATGTGATTTTTACTTTTTGATTTCTTTGCTTGGCTAAAAATGTATTCTGTAACAGCTTAAAGCAATATTGTTAGTCAATTCGATCAAGGGACCCGTCACTATGAGAATAGTGGCGTGACATAAATTGTTTGGAGAAGCACAAATGTGATTTTTACTTCTTGATTTCTTTGCTTGGCTAAAAATTGATTCCCTCTTTCATGAACTGTGTTTTGCAATCGAATTGTTCTGGGATTGAATGATTTTATTAACACGGGTATCAGTGGGTGAAATTGTTCGGTTTCTGGAGTGATTAAGATTTGTAATTCTATTTCATGTTTCTTCAATAAATGTGTTGTGTATATTCATCTACTTTGTTGTGCGCTGATTTGTACTGAATGTACAATCGATGGTTCGGGGTTGATTTGACAATTTGATTAATGTGCGGGGGGTTATTATGGTATAACATAGGACCGTAATAAATAAAAGTAACATCAGACAATTTTAGAGAATTGAATAACTTTCGTAGTTATTTGAGACACGAGTGAATTTCAATCCGTTTGAAAGTTTGCTTCGTCTGAATAAATTAACGGAAGTGTTTGAATCGGATTATCGGTTTGGTGTAGAACTGAAAGTAATTTAATTATTTGAAGGGCGCAGGCCCGTTTCCCCTTTTGACGGGCCGCGTAAAAAGTAACTCCGAACATGTTAGAGAATTAAATAACTTTCGTAGATATTTAAGGGAAGAGTGATTATTGAAAGAGGTGCGTTTGACACTACCATCAGCTTTTCTCTGGTCTGAAAGGAGGAGGAGGGAGGCTCCTCCTCCTCCTTTCAGACCAGAGAACACCCGAGGCTGGGTGAGAACGGGGAGGCTGCGACCCGGCCGGGGGTTGCGGGAAGGGGCGCCACCTTGATCTCCTTCTCGGCGTCGTAGTCCCCTCCGCTGGTCTGGGCTAGCAGAGCGTAGGCTCGTTGCAGCGCTTGATATTCTTGCGTCAGCTGGCGGTAGCGAAGCTCCGCCTCCTCATGCACACACCAATGCAACACAGCACTAGTACCAGAATCAGTCAGACCGGCGACAAAGCACCCGCGACGCAAAGACGAGTCCGATTCCAGGCTGAAGAGGAATGTTTGGCGCCAATACGCTGGCAGAAATGGCGGGCTACCTCTTCGGGTTCCGTGTCGGGGGTTCTGTCGGTGTGAAAAGACAAGGACGATCCGTCCGAGTCCACCAACACGTCTTCGTCGTAGCCGTAAAATGTTTCGATGACCTGCGGGCGCGGAAGCAAACATCTCTCTGAACAAACTGAAGCGACACCTCACGATG
Organism: Syngnathus scovelli; assembly: GCF_024217435.2. Taxonomy (NCBI): domain Eukaryota; kingdom Metazoa; phylum Chordata; class Actinopteri; order Syngnathiformes; family Syngnathidae; genus Syngnathus; species Syngnathus scovelli. Next base: position 257,906 of record NC_090847.1, on the reverse strand, counting down.
AATCGACGAGAGGAACGATAGCGAGAAAAAGGCCATTTCATCTTGCGCAACACCAAGCAGCCGCAAACAAACAGACTCACCTTGCAGGACCTCACGCTTTGTTCCTCCTCAGAGATTCTCGACGTCGGTATCGTAGCAGCAAATCTCTCTCCTGTCGACACAAATAATCCGCCTTTGAGATTCTTTGGATGCAAAGGGAACGAACGGCTCCGGCGCAGAAACAAACGCGACTCACGATGACATTTCTGACATGAGCTCCTGTCTCCAGAGCCTGAAAAACCCGTCACCGGCGATGATTGGAGGGACGCTCGTCTTTTCCAAAAGTGACAACTACAGGGTGTGTCAGGGTTTTCCAGATTATCTTTATCGTATGATTATGTTGCTTTGACTTTGACTGCAACCTGTAATAAATAATATTATTTATCCCTTATTTATCCCTATCGCTTATCCCTTCCTACACAAAGTCGTAAAACATCCCTTGCTATGTTTTGACTAGAGGTCAAGGGCTTTCTCTATTCAATCCACTCTTACACCCACCCTGTTTCTCTTAATAAAAATGCTCGTGCGAGAGCCGAGAGTCAGACTTCATTCGTACAACGGATGGACTCTCCACCTGCAGGTGTCCAAAAGAACTTACTTGTCTCCCGTGTGGTTCTTGCAAAATAAGTTGGAGCGAGCGCAACTCTAACAGGGTGCATTTTGCCACTAGCTGCCTACGGACAATGACGTCGCGCTCGCGGCTCATGGTTGACGGGCTGAGCAGCCGGGCGAGTCCGTCGTTTTCAGCGCACAGCGAGTGGCAAAGGCGCTGACAAAACGGGAGCTTTGAGCTGCTGAAAACGGCAAAACAAGTCTAAAGCGTGTTCAAACGCGTGCGCACAATGCTCCTGCTTGAAAGGTCGGAGTTTAAGGGGCCAATTTTTTGGATGGCGGCCGCCGGCCAAGCTTTGGACGGAAAAGGTTTCCTGGCGACAGCGAGCGAGCGCGGCGCTGTCGTACGTGCACCGAGTCACCTGCCTGAAGACCTTGGACAAGTCGTCGATGATGTGCCGCTGCTCCACAACTTGAAGGAACTCCATTTCACCGTCCTGCTGGCCGCAACCGCGCTCCAGGTCATTGAGCGAACTAGGCCTTCTCTGTGGAACACAAATGCAGTGGACTCTGTTGGCACGCCGCCGTTGTCCGCGTCGACTTACCAAGCTTGCCATCTCCTCGTTCTCCTGGGTGACAAAGCGCACTTTGTTTTCAAGGCGACACAGCACCAGTGAGAGTTCTTCATTCTTCCTGCTCAGGCGTTTGTTTTTGTACAGGAGTGGCAGAAACTGGCTTTCTGTTTCTCTCAGTCGCTTAAGCTGCAAGCATGAAGTGCGGGATGCGAAAGACGCACAACACGCGGGCCAGAACGTATCCATTCCTTTTGCATCGGTTTGAACGGAATCGTGGCTTTGGCTCCCAATAAAAGACATCTACCAGGCAACCGACTCGCCGCGCCGCTCAACTAATAAGCAAGCGCAATGGGTGCCTCGCTGGATGGCGCGCATCAAACGTAGCGCAAACCTTCAAGCGTGCCGTCAATAAATTACCAGTTCATTGCGCTCTTCAGAAAGCAGGGCGTTTCGATCCTCCAGTTTCCTGATGACTGCGCTGAGCTCAGCGATTTTCAGATGAAACCTTCGCGTGTCCCGATCCTCCTGAGACTGAAAACGCCCCGCAACACACACACACAACCACTCGTTCAAAGTTCAAAACTGTTTTTGTGCTACCTTCCTCCAGCAACGAACTAAGTCATGCGTACTGCAAGTGTGTGATGAGGTGGCTTACGCTATGAAGAGGATTGCTAGTAGCGCCGTTGACCCCACTTCCAGGGTAGTTTAGGCCCGCCCTTTGGGAATCCCTCAGGGCAGCGATCTGCTGCTCGGCAGCCTGAGTCTGCAGCTGAAGGCGGTGGACGTGGCCGGCCCCAGGGATTTATCCAAAACACTAACCGCTCTGTCTTTCAGCTTGATCTCATCCATCTGGATGTACAAACGGGGAGCGCTCAGGCAGGCGGGCAAACTTATTTGCCAGAATTGTGACAAAAACAAAGAGAGCAACCGGCCAATTTTTATCTTGAATCGACTAGAACACCATTGCTGTGACAAAAGCGAAGCGAGCAACCGGACGTTTTCTTCTTGTGAAATAGAATAGAATAGAATGCCTTAGGTGTCATTGCACTGCAGGTATACAACGAAATTGGGAACATAGCCACGCACCGCGCATCTGATCAGTCCTACCAGTCGGCGGATCTCCCTCTCGCAGTCTCTCTTGGTTCGGCTCAGCTCCTCCCGATGCTGGTGATGAGCCGATCGGAGCTCGGCCGCTCGGGACTGCCAGGCCTGCTGGGCCGCTGCCAGGGCTTCTTCCGCGCTCCTGGTGGAGGCGACACCGCTCGGTCTCCCGACACCGCCGCGTCTCCTCCACTTCCGCCAGCAAAGCGCCCCCGCTCCTCACCTGAGCAGACATTGCGCCACATCGGGCCGTTGAGACCGCAACGGAGCGCCGCGACGCTTACTGAGGACAAGCTACACAATACGGTAGCGGCCGCATCGGAGCCCGACGTGGCGTGCGGATAGTCAGACACGGATTGAGCGGATCACCTTGTCCATGGAGCCGTCCCTCAGGCTGAGGACCAAGGCATTCAGTCGCTGGATCTCTCCATCTTTGATTTTGATCACTCTCATCAGCTCCATTTCATGCTGCCGCAGTAATGTTTCCCTGGTAACGGCTAACTCTTTCTGCTTCTCCTCATGGAGTTTGCTTTTGAGTTCCGTCATGGCGGCGGTGGCACGGTGGTGCTCCGCCCGCAGGTCCTGACTTCTCTCTCTCTCCAGACAGCTGACCTGACATGACTTAGACAAACTTTATTGTCATCTTGTCTGCACATGGTGCATACAAAACGAAATTTCGTTGCACACGGCTTACAACAAAGTAGTGATATTGCAGTTGAATAGAAGTAACATATCCTATGAAAATATATATATACATATACTGTATATATATATATATATTACAAATAAGTATAAAGTGCAGCAGTGCTAATTATGCAATAGTGCAAGTAGGCAAAACAGTATTCAAGAGTGTGCAGAGGAATGCTAAACCATGTATTAAACTTCTATTTAAAGGGTTTACACAAGTTCAGTAAAGTTGGTAGTGCGAGATAGTGCAAGATAGAGGTCCGTAGTGTCATAAAGTACAGTTCTGTGAATGTGTGATGCAGAGTTCAGTTTAGAGCTCAACAGTTCTAATGTTCAACAGTCTGATGACAGCAGGGAAAAAGCTGTTGCAGAACCTGGTGGACCTGCAGCGGATTGTGCGAAACCTCTTCCCAGAGGGCAGCAGGGAGAACAGTCCATGGTGGGGGTGTGATGGGTCATTGTTGATGTTACGGGCACCGGACATGCAGCGCTGAGATGAAATGTCCTGAATGGAGGGAAGAGGAGCCCCTATGATCCTCTCTGCTGTCCTCACCACTCTCCTCACGTTCTTCCAATCGGAGGCGGTGCAGCCTCCACACCACACAGAGAGTCAGCTTGTCAGAATGCTCTCTATGGTGCTCCTGTAGAACGTCCTCATGATGGGTGGGGGCAGGTGGGCTCTCCTCATCCTCCGCAGGAAGTACAAGCGCTTCTGTGCCCTCTTGATCAGTGCCGTAGTGTTCATAGTCCAGGTGAGGTCTTCTGTGATGTGGACCCCCAGGAATTTGGTGCTGCTGACCACCTCCACAGCTGAGCTGTTGATGATCAGTGGAGCGTGGTGAGGCTGGTTTTTCCTGAAGTCGACGATGATCTCCTTCATCTTCTCCACATTCAGGATCAGGCTGTTGTCTCTGCACCAGCCCACCAGCTGCTCCACCTCCTCTCTGTAGTCCAGGTCGTTGTTGTCTCTGATGAGCCCCACCGCCGTTGTGTCGTCTGCGAACTTCACGATGTGATTGGTGGTGAACCTGGGGACGCAGTCGTGTGTCATCAGGGTGAACAGCAGGGGGCTCAGGACGCAGCCCTGAGGGGAGCCTGTGCTGAGGGTGATGACATCAGAGGTGTTCTGTCCGACCCGGACTGACTGAGGTCTGTTGGTGAGGAAGTCTAGCAGCCAGTTGCGAAGGGGGGTGTTGAAGCCCAGGTGTTCCAATTTTCCTACTAGATGCTGTGGGATGATGGTGTTAAACGCTGAGCTGAAGTCCAGGAACAGCATCCGAACATGGGTGTTCTTCTCCTCCAGGTGAGCCAGGCTCAGGTGAAGAACGGAGGAGATGGCGTCCTGAGTGGAGCGGTTTTGCCGGTCGGCAAACTGGAACGGGTCAAATAATGGGGGGAGTCTGGAAACGATGTGATCTTTAAGCAGCCGTTCGAAGCACTTCATCATGACCGGAGTCAGTGCAACAGGCCGGTAATCATTAAATGAGGTGATTTGAGGTTTCTTCGGCACCGGAATGATGGAGGCAGTCTTAAAGCACGCTGGCACTGTGGCTTGGCCCAGCGAGGTGTTAAAAATGTCTGTGATGACCCCAGCCAGCTGACTTGCACATTCCCTGAACACACGCCCAGGAATGTTGTCGGGGCCAGGGGCCTTACGGGGGTTGACTCTCCTCAGGGTCTTCAACACATCGGCGGAGTCAAGGCAGAGTACCTCCTCTTCCTGATGGGGGACAGTTTTAACTGCTGGAGTGCCGTTTAGTGCCTCGAACCTCCCAAAGAAGTTATTTAGACCATTTAGAAAGTCAGCATCAACTTCACCCACCGGGGGGGGAGGGTGAGTTGTAGTCTGTAATCGCCCGTATGCCTTGCCACATACTCCTGGTGTTGTTGGCGTCGTGGAAACGATCCTGAATTTTTCGACTGTGGTCTCGCTTCGCTACCCTGATGGCACGGTTCAAGTTGGCTCTCGCTGTCCTCAGTGTCTCCTTGTCGCCAGACTTGAAGGCAGAGTTCCGCGCTCGTAGCGTTTGACGTACCTCCTCAGTCATCCAGGGTCGTTGGTTGCCCCGGGTGATGATATTCTTAGTGGTGCTGACGTCCTCGGTGCATTTGTTGACGTAGGCTGACACAGTCATGGCACACGCATGTCAAATCTACATCGGGGAAACTGGGAGGGAGGGAGGGAGGGAGGGAGGGAGGGAGGGAGGCCGGGAGGGAGGCAAGCAGGGAGGCAGGCAGGCAGGGAGGCAGGCAGGGAGGCAGGCAGGGAAGCAGGCAGGGAGGAAGGCAGTGTCTGTCTGTTGAGGTTTTCACCTTGTTCTTCTCCTGCTGAAGTTCTAACTGGACGTCCATCAGTTTGGCTCTCAGCTCGTCATTGGCGGCCTGAAAGGCGTCCGTTCGCTCCGCCTTGACCCGCCCTGCCGGAGCTCGTTTGGACATCTCTTACTCGAGTCTCGCCCGGTCGTCAGTCAGAGATCACAACATTTGTACCTGGAGAGCACAAACGCAGCGCTGTTTTCCACTGGCTTCGGACTCAACTTCAATCGGTACCGTAACGTACAACATCATAAACATAGATCTAGCTTGACTTATTCATTGAATAAATGCATTTGGTTCTTCAAAACTGCATCACGCAACATAGCGTGACCGAGACGGCCGTTATCCACCTGCGTGAAGTTATTTGGTGAAATGAATGAGATGTTTAAGACACCATCGTTCTGTCTCTATGTAGATGAAGGGAAATAATCGATTGCTGAAGGTCCAAAGGTGTTGTGATAAACAAATAAACATATTAGTGACATATTTGTGATAAACATATTAGGCAGGATAATCACATATGTTAACTTGACTGCCCACACTGTATTTATTTATGGTTATTTGTTAAATCGAGTACTGTTAGACATGAAACAGGAAGTGTTTAACATAAATGGACGACGAAAGGGGTACTCACCATTGTAGCTCCTGCTGGTCAATGATACGAGCCTCTTCTTGCAGTGGAAAACATACAGCCAACAAACACCGTGGAACCTAAAGGAAGGAAATTAAACATTAACATTTAGCCTCAACCAACATTCACAGATACAACGCAACGCAAACTACACAAACATAAATCTTTTAAAACACAATGAGTTGTACTTACCGTGTACGCTCTAGACGGTCCACTTGCAAGCAGAAAATAAAGATATTTCTGTTGATAATCGTCGTGTTTGTATCCGTTGTCTCGCTCAAGGCCATTGCGCCCACAGATTTGAATTTTGGCCAGAGTTCAGCCTATTGACGTCATTTCCGCGGTGTAATACCCGCATATCTGAAACGGCAAAGTTAAGAGTAGAGTTAAATAAAGTTTTTAATCAACGCAATAATTTACAAACGTTGACCAGTCGAAATAATCGTCGAAATTTGGCGTCTGTGGCTGGAAGCAGACGCCGAGTTCGACGTTCCTCCCAAATGCCACACTGCCTCGCTTTTCAGGCCAACAAAAAAACATATTTTTCAAAACAATGAGTTGTAATTACCTTGTACGCTCTAGACGGTCAAGTTGCAAGCTGAAAACAAAAATATTTGTCTTGTTAGTCGTCGTGTTACTAACCGCTGTGTCTTGTTTGCCAGCATTGCCGCTTTCCTACTTCCTGTTGCAAGCCACGCCCACGGATTATAATTTTGCCATGAGTTCCGCCTATTGACGTCATGTCCGCGTCGCATGACTGCGACGTAATATTATCTAAAACTGTTTGTGCGGCATGGTGTTGTTCTGTGCGGTATTGCGTTATTCTGTGCGGCGTCGTGTTGTTCTGTGCGGCGTCGTGTTGTTCAGTGCGGCATGTTGTTGTTCAGTGCGGCATGTTGTTGTTCAGTGCGGCATGTTGTTGTTCAGTGCGGCATGGTGTTGTTCAGTGCGGCATGGTGTTGTTAAGTGCGGCATGGTGTTGTTAAGTGCGGCATGGTGTTGTTCAGTGCGGCATGGTGTTGTTCAGTGCGGCATGGTGTTGTTCAGTGCGGGATGGTGTTGTTCAGTGCGGCATGGTGTTGTTCAGTGCGGCATGGTGTTGTTCAGTGCGGCATGGTGTTGTTCAGTGCGGCATAATATTGTTCAGTGCGGCGTAATGTTGTTCAGTGGGGCATGGTGTTGTTCAGTGCGGCATGGTGTTGTTCAGTGCGACATGATGTTGTTCAGTGCGGCATAATGTTGTTCAGTGCGGCATAATGTTGTTCAGTGCGGCATAATGTTGTTCAGTGCGGGATGGTGTTGTTCAGTGCGGCATGGTGTTGTTCAGTGCGGCATGGTGTTGTTCAGTGCGGCATGGTGTTGTTCAGTGCGGCATGGTGTTGTTCAGTGCGGCATGGTGTTGTTCAGTGCGGCATGGTGTTGTTCAGTGCGGCATGGTGTTGTTCAGTGCGGCATGGTGTTGTTCAGTGCGGCATGGTGTTCAGTGCGGCATAATGTTGTTCAGTGCGGCATAATGTTGTTCAGTGCGGCATGGTGTTGTTCAGTGCGGCATAATGTTGTTCAGTGCGGCATAATGTTGTTCAGTGCGGTATATTGTTGTTCAGTGGGGCATAATGTTGTTCAGTGCGGCATGGTGTTGTTCAGTGCGGGATGGTGTTGTTCAGTGCGGGATGGTGTTGTTCAGTGCGGCATGGTGTTGTTCAGTGCGGCATGGTGTTGTTCAGTGCGGCATGGTGTTGTTCAGTGCGGCATGGTGTTGTTCAGTGCGGCATGGTGTTGTTCAGTGCGGCATGGTGTTGTTCAGTGCGGCATGGTGTTGTTCAGTGCGGCATGGTGTAGTTCAGTGCGGCATGGTGTTGTTCAGTGCGGCATGGTGTAGTTCAGTGCGGCATGGTGTTGTTCAGTGCGGGATGGTGTTGTTCAGTGCGGCATGGTGTTGTTCAGTGCGGCATGGTGTTGTTCAGTGCGACATGATGTTGTTCAGTGCGGCATAATGTTGTTCAGTGCGGCATAATGTTGTTCAGTGCGGCATGGTGTTGTTCAGTGCGGCATGGTGTTGTTTAGTGCGGGATGGTGTTGTTCAGTGCGGCATGGTGTTGTTCAGTGCGGCATGGTGTTGTTCAGTGCGGCATGGTGTTGTTCAGTGCGGCATGGTGTTGTTCAGTGCGGCATGGTGTTGTTCAGTGCGGCATGGTGTTGTTCAGTGCGGCATGGTGTTGTTCAGTGCGGCGTCGTGTTGTTCAGTGCGGCGTCGTGTTGTTCAGTGCAGCATGGTGTTGTTCAGTGCGGAATGGTGTTGTTCAGTGCGGCATGGTGTTGTTCAGTGCGGCATGGTGTTGTTAAGTGCGGCATGGTGTTGTTCAGTGCGGCGTAATGTTGTTCAGTGCGGCATGGTGTTGTTCAGTGCGGCATGGTGTTGTTCAGTGCGGCATGGTGTTGTTCAGTGCGGCATGGTGCTGTTCAGTGCGGCATGGTGCTGTTCAGTGCGGCATGGTGCTGTTCAGTGCGGCATGGTGCTGTTCAGTGCGGCATGGTGTTGTTCAGTGCGGCATGGTGTTGTTCAGTGCGGCATGGTGTTGTTCAGTGCGGCATGGTGTTGTTCAGTGCGGCATGGTGTTGTTCAGTGCGGCATGGTGTTGTTCAGTGCGGCATGGTGTTGTTCAGTGCGGCATGGTGTTGTTCAGTGCGGCATGGTGTTGTTCAGTGCGGCATAATGTTGTTCAGTGCGGCATAATGTTGTTCAGTGCGGCATAATGTTGTTCAGTGCGGCATAATGTTGTTCAGTGCGGCATAATGTTGTTCAGTGCGGGATGGTGTTGTTCAGTGCGGCATGGTGTTGTTCAGTGCGGCATGGTGTTGTTCAGTGCGGCATGGTGTTGTTCAGTGCGGCATGGTGTTGTTCAGTGCGGCATGGTGTTGTTCAGTGCGGCATGGTGTTGTTCAGTGCGGCATGGTGTTGTTCAGTGCGGCATGGTGTTGTTCAGTGCGGGATGGTGTTGTTCAGTGCGGGATGGTGTTGTTCAGTGCGGGATGGTGTTGTTCAGTGCGGCATAATGTTGTTCAGTGCGGCATAATGTTGTTCAGTGCGGCATGGTGTTTTTCAGTGCGGCATAATGTTGTTCAGTGCGGCATAATGTTGTTCAGTGCGGTATAATGTTGTTCAGTGCGGCATAATGTTGTTCAGTGCGGCATAATGTTGTTCAGTGCGGCATAATGTTGTTCAGTGCGGCATAATGTTGTTCAGTGCGGGATGGTGTTGTTCAGTGCGGCATGGTGTTGTTCAGTGCGGCATGGTGTTGTTCAGTGCGGCATGGTGTTGTTCAGTGCGGCATGGTGTTGTTCAGTGCGGCATGGTGTTGTTCAGTGCGGCATGGTGTTGTTCAGTGCGGCATGGTGTTGTTCAGTGCGGCATGGTGTTGTTCAGTGCGGCATGGTGTTGTTCAGTGCGGGATGGTGTTGTTCAGTGCGGGATGGTGTTGTTCAGTGCGGGATGGTGTTGTTCAGTGCGGCATAATGTTGTTCAGTGCGGCATAATGTTGTTCAGTGCGGCATGGTGTTGTTCAGTGCGGCATAATGTTGTTCAGTGCGGCATAATGTTGTTCAGTGCGGTATAATGTTGTTCAGTGCTGCATGGTGTTGTTCAGTGCTGCATGGTGTTGTTCAGTGCGGCATGGTGTTGTTCAGTGCGGCATGGTGTTGTTCAGTGCGGCATGGTGTTGTTCAGTGCGGCATGGTGTTGTTCAGTGCGGCATGGTGTTGTTCAGTGCGGCATGGTGTTGTTCAGTGCGGCATGGTGTTGTTCAGTGCGGCATGGTGTTGTTCAGTGCGGCATGGTGTTGTTCAGTGCGGCATGGTGTTGTTCAGTGCGGCATGGTGTTGTTCAGTGCGGCATGGTGTTGTTCAGTGCGGCATGGTGTTGTTCAGTGCGGCATGGTGTAGTTCAGTGCGGGATGGTGTTGTTCAGTGCGGCATGGTGTTGTTCAGTGCGGCATGGTGTTGTTCAGTGCGGCATGGTGTTGTTCAGTGCGACATGGTGTTGTTCAGTGCGGCATAATGTTGTTCAGTGCGGCATAATGTTGTTCAGTGCGGTATAATGTTGTTCAGTGCGGCATAATGTTGTTCAGTGCGGCATAATGTTGTTCAGTGCGGCATAATGTTGTTCAGTGCGGCATAATGTTGTTCAGTGCGGCATAATGTTGTTCAGTGCGGTATAATGTTGTTCAGTGCGGCATAATGTTGTTCAGTGCGGCATAATGTTGTTCAGTGCGGCATAATGTTGTTCAGTGCGGTATAATGTTGTTCAGTGCGGCATAATGTTGTTCAGTGCGGCATAATGTTGTTCAGTGCGACATGGTGTTGTTCAGTGCGGCATAATGTTGTTCAGTGCGGCATAATGTTGTTCAGTGCGGTATAATGTTGTTCAGTGCGGCATAATGTTGTTCAGTGCGGCATAATGTTGTTCAGTGCGGCATGGTGTTGTTCAGTGCGGCATGGTGTTGTTCAGTGCGGCGTCGTGTTGTTCAGTGCGGCGTCGTGTTGTTCAGTGCAGCATGGTGTTGTTCAGTGCGGAATGGTGTTGTTCAGTGCGGCATGGTGTTGTTCAGTGCGGCATGGTGTTGTTAAGTGCGGCATGGTGTTGTTCAGTGCGGCGTAATGTTGTTCAGTGGGGCATGGTGTTGTTCAGTGCGGCATGGTGTTGTTCAGTGCGGCATGGTGTTGTTCAGTGCGGCATGGTGTTGTTCAGTGCGGCATGGTGCTGTTCAGTGCGGCATGGTGCTGTTCAGTGCGGCATGGTGCTGTTCAGTGCGGCATGGTGTTGTTCAGTGCGGCATGGTGTTGTTCAGTGCGGCATGGTGTTGTTCAGTGCGGCATGGTGTTGTTCAGTGCGGCATGGTGTTGTTCAGTGCGGCATGGTGTTGTTCAGTGCGGCATGGTGTTGTTCAGTGCGGCATGGTGTTGTTCAGTGCGGCATGGTGTTGTTCAGTGCGGCATAATGTTGTTCAGTGCGGCATAATGTTGTTCAGTGCGGCATAATGTTGTTCAGTGCGGCATAATGTTGTTCAGTGCGGCATAATGTTGTTCAGTGCGGGATGGTGTTGTTCAGTGCGGCATGGTGTTGTTCAGTGCGGCATGGTGTTGTTCAGTGCGGCATGGTGTTGTTCAGTGCGGCATGGTGTTGTTCAGTGCGGCATGGTGTTGTTCAGTGCGGCATGGTGTTGTTCAGTGCGGCATGGTGTTGTTCAGTGCGGCATGGTGTTGTTCAGTGCGGGATGGTGTTGTTCAGTGCGGGATGGTGTTGTTCAGTGCGGGATGGTGTTGTTCAGTGCGGCATAATGTTGTTCAGTGCGGCATAATGTTGTTCAGTGCGGCATGGTGTTTTTCAGTGCGGCATAATGTTGTTCAGTGCGGCATAATGTTGTTCAGTGCGGTATAATGTTGTTCAGTGCGGCATAATGTTGTTCAGTGCGGCATAATGTTGTTCAGTGCGGCATAATGTTGTTCAGTGCGGCATAATGTTGTTCAGTGCGGGATGGTGTTGTTCAGTGCGGCATGGTGTTGTTCAGTGCGGCATGGTGTTGTTCAGTGCGGCATGGTGTTGTTCAGTGCGGCATGGTGTTGTTCAGTGCGGCATGGTGTTGTTCAGTGCGGCATGGTGTTGTTCAGTGCGGCATAATGTTGTTCAGTGCGGCATAATGTTGTTCAGTGCGGCATAATGTTGTTCAGTGCGGCATAATGTTGTTCAGTGCGGGATGGTGTTGTTCAGTGCGGCATAATGTTGTTCAGTGCGGCATAATGTTGTTCAGTGCGGCATGGTGTTGTTCAGTGCGGCATAATGTTGTTCAGTGCGGCATAATGTTGTTCAGTGCGGTATAATGTTGTTCAGTGCTGCATGGTGTTGTTCAGTGCTGCATGGTGTTGTTCAGTGCTGCATGGTGTTGTTCAGTGCGGCATGGTGTTGTTCAGTGCGGCATGGTGTTGTTCAGTGCGGCATGGTGTTGTTCAGTGCGGCATGGTGTTGTTCAGTGCGGCATGGTGTTGTTCAGTGCGGCATGGTGTTGTTCAGTGCGGCATGGTGTTGTTCAGTGCGGCATGGTGTTGTTCAGTGCGGCATGGTGTTGTTCAGTGCGGCATGGTGTTGTTCAGTGCGGCATGGTGTTGTTCAGTGCGGCATGGTGTTGTTCAGTGCGGCATGGTGTAGTTCAGTGCGGCATGGTGTTGTTCAGTGCGGGATGGTGTTGTTCAGTGCGGCATGGTGTTGTTCAGTGCGGCATGGTGTTGTTCAGTGCGACATGGTGTTGTTCAGTGCGGCATAATGTTGTTCAGTGCGGCATAATGTTGTTCAGTGCGGTATAATGTTGTTCAGTGCGGCATAATGTTGTTCAGTGCGGCATAATGTTGTTCAGTGCGGCATAATGTTGTTCAGTGCGGCATAATGTTGTTCAGTGCGGCATGGTGTTGTTTAGTGCGGGATGGTGTTGTTCAGTGCGGCATGGTGTTGTTCAGTGCGGCATGGTGTTGTTCAGTGCGGCATGGTGTTGTTCAGTGCGGCATGGTGTTGTTCAGTGCGGCATGGTGTTGTTCAGTGCGGCATGGTGTTGTTCAGTGCGGCATGGTGTTGTTCAGTGCGGCATGGTGTTGTTCAGTGCGGCATGGTGTTGTTCAGTGCGGCATGGTGTTTTTCAGTGCGGCATAATGTTGTTCAGTGCGGCATAATGTTGTTCAGTGCGGCATAATGTTGTTCAGTGCGGCATAATGTTGTTCAGTGCGGCATAATGTTGTTCAGTGCGGGATGGTGTTGTTCAGTGCGGCATGGTGTTGTTCAGTGCGGCATGGTGTTGTTCAGTGCGGCATGGTGTTGTTCAGTGCGGCATGGTGTTGTTCAGTGCGGCATGGTGTTGTTCAGTGCGGCATGGTGTTGTTCAGTGCGGCATGGTGTTGTTCAGTGCGGGATGGTGTTGTTCAGTGCGGGATGGTGTTGTTCAGTGCGGCATGGTGTTCAGTGCGGCATAATGTTGTTCAGTGCGGCATGGTGTTGTTCAGTGCGGCATGGTGTTGTTCAGTGCGGCATAATGTTGTTCAGTGCGGCATAATGTTGTTCAGTGCGGCACCTAGCACCTAGAAGGTAAATAAATAGGAAGGAAGGACTCACCGGTGACGTCGTCGCCCACGTCCAAGCGTTGTACTTTGTATTTTCATCCTTCTGACAGTGGAAAACATATAGCCAACAAACACCGTGGAACCTAAACGAATGAAAGAAAACTATCATTTGGCCACAACCAACATTCACAGATACAACACAATGTGACGTGCGGTGTTGAGGTTAAAGGTTGAGTGAAGGGCCCTCGTTTTAAACTACTTTTTTGAAAAGGAGTGGGAACAAGTAAGACGTATTTAATTTATTTATTGGGAAGTAGTAAGACTTATTAAATTTATTTAATCTACTTTTCTTCCCAGGCAAAATTTGACGTGCTGCAATTCCAAATTTCCAAAGTGAATGAAGGAATGAAATCCTTTAAATTATGATTTTGTATAAATACTAGGCATAAACACAAAATCTACGGCACAAAATGGGCAGACTTTACTTGTTTGAAAAGGACTGGTTACAAGACAGACTTTTTTAATTTATTTAATGGGAAGAAGACTTATTTAGTTTAATTGATCTATTTTTGTTCCCTGGCAAAATTCGATTTGCTGCAATTCCAAATTTCCAAAGTGAATGAAGGAATGAAGTCGTTTAAATTATGATTTTGTATAAATACTAGGCATAGACACAAAATCTACGGCACAAAACGGGCAGACTTTACTTGTTTGAAGAGGACTGGTTGCAAGACAGACTTTTCTGATTTATTTAATGGGAAGAAGACTTATTTAGTTTATTTAATCTCTTTTTGTTGCCTGGCAAAATTGGATTTGCTGAAATTGTATTTTGCCAAATCTTGACTTGAGACCTGATAGGAAGTATTAAACGCTCAGTTAAATCGATACAAGTTGGTAATAAGAGCGAGTAATGTTGGTTGAAGCGATGAATGAAGGTTAAAAGCAATTTAAATTATGACTTTGTATAAATACTAGATATTAACAGACCATCTACTGCGCAAAATGGGCAGAGTTTACTTGTTTGAGAAGGAGTGGCTTATTTAAGTCTAAGATTTATTTAATCTGTTTGTTCCCAGGCAAAATTGGATGTGATGCAATTCCAAATTTCACCACATGATGGTGCCAAATTTTGACTTCATAGGACATATTCAACACTTAACTATTATGTTCAAGGTAATCAGATTTGTTTATTATTCTAATGGCCTTTTCAAAACTATTCTGGATTACTACTTTGGATCTATTCTACATTACTTGGCAACAACATACTCTGTAACAGATTAGGCAGTATAATCACATATGTTAACTTGAGAGTGCCCACACTCAATCTACTTATCGTGATGTGTTAAATCAATTACTGTTAGACATTATTATTCTGATAATCTACCAAATCTTTGAATTGAAGAATTTGTGATTTAATTAATAGCTTGTTGTTATGTTCAGGGTAATCAGACTTGTATATAATTCTAATGGCCTTCTTTTGAAAACTATTCTGAATTACAACTTTGGATCTTATATTACTTTGCAACAATATACTCGGTGACAGATTAGGCAGTATAATCACATATGTTAACTTCAGTGCCCACACTGTATTTATTTATGGTTATTTGTTAAATCAAGTACTGTTAGACATGAAATAGGAAGTGTTTAACATAAATGTTATGGCTACTCACCGTTGTAGCTCGCTCCTGGTCAATGATACGAGCCTCTTCTTGCAGTGGAAAACTTGCAGCCAACAAACACCGTGGAACCTAAAGGAATGAAATTAAACATTAACATTTCGCCTGGACCAATATTCACACGTACAACGCAACGCGGCTACACTTCTGCTAGCGCCTCAGCTACACGTTGCTATTACAAACGTAAATCTCTTTAAACACAATGAGTGTTACTTACCGTGTACGCTGTAGACGGTCCAGTTGCAAGCAGAAAATAAAGATATTTCTGTTGATATTCGTCGTTGCTCAGTGGCTCACGGCCATCGCGCCAACAGATTTGAATTTTGGTGGAAGTTCAGCCAATTACGTCATATCCGCGGCACATGACTGCGACGTAATACCCGCTTATCTGAAACGGCAGTTAAAAGTAGAGTTACATCAAGTTTTCTTTTTTAATCAACGCAATCATTTACAACCGTTGACCAGAAAGAATCGTCGAAATTCGACGTTCCCCCCAAACGCCACACTCACTCGCTTTTCAGAGCAACAAAAGTACTTCTTTTTAAAAACGATGAGTTGTACTTACCGTGTACGCTCTGGACGGTCCAGTTGCAAGCAGAAAATAAAAATATTTCTCTCGTTAGTCGTATGTTACCATCCGCTGTGTCTTTGTCAACATCGCCATTTTCCTACTTCCTGTTGCGAGCCACGCCCACGGATTTAAATTCTGGCGGAAGAGCCCGCCCATTGGCGTCGTTTTCGCGTATAGCAAATCCGATTGGTTGGGAAGGGGGCGCGGTTATGCAGCCGAGGGGTCCTGTGATCGGTGGGATGTAAAGTAGGCGTCGACGTCACGTCCGCGTCACGTGACCACGACGTGGCAGACGTCATATAGCAACCGCTGTTTTGTTTAGTAGACTTACAGTTGTTATGCATTGACATAATGGCGCACACTCCAAATAGATTTAAATAAATTAAATAATTCTTCTGCCCACTCCCTTTTAAACAAGTTAACTCTCCCCGCGGATTTGAATTCCGGCGGAAGTTCTTACAGTTGTTATGCGTTGACATAATGGCGCACTGGTTAGCATGTCCACCTCTGAAGCATGATGTTGCGGGTTCGACGCCTGATCAATGTTAGCATGGAGTGAGCTGAAGTGCATGGCGCTGAAGATTTGAATCTTTGAAATGCGCTGAGGTCTGACGTATCAGGCAGAATGGTTTGCCATCACGTTCAACAAAAAATAGAAACTTTCCCACTCTGATAAAAACGTCCTGTGTTCATCTACATATTTTCGTTTTGCTGTGCATCTTTTCCCTGCCATTTCGAGAGCCCAATTGACACTAATAGTTTACTGGAATGTGTTTGCCCATCCTACTTTGTGGAATTTCACCACATGCGCTTTTGACGAAAATACTAAATTGAACTCAAGTGAAGCCAACACGCACAACCCCCCCCCCCCCACACACACACACACACACACACCTACACACACACACACAAATGTTGATATGAACATAAAAGAGCCGCATGCGGTTCGGGAGTTGCGGCTTGGCCAAACCTGTACTATACAACTTTATTTGTGTAAAATTTTCACAACAGCTGTCACACAAACAAAGCGGGAAAAACCGAAGACGTGCGTGTTCCGCCCACGCTGGATTTATTTGCACCTTTGAAAAGACACCGTATTGCCGCAGATGTGGCAAAGAGTACTTTTGGGCATCTGAGACGGAAGGATGTCCAAAGCATCACGTCACCTGCTCTGGTAGGAATGGTGGTGGGACGTTGAGGTCAACCGCTTTGGGGTTGGCTGAATCTTTGGTCGCAGGATGCCACACACTTGAAGACAGAAGCAGAAAAGCAGAGCTAAATGCAAAATGTACTCACCGGTGACTCCAATTTTTTCCCCCCCTGAAGAAATGGATGGACGGGTGGCCCCGGCTGGCCGGTGGGACTCTTGTTATTCTGACCCTTTTTAGTGCGCGTTTGGGGCAACAACCGTTTTTTGTGGCGCTCTCTTCTGGTTCAAGAGTGCCCTGCATGTGAATTTGCCTTTCCTGCCTTCTGATTGGATGAGCGCCGGTGTGACGCGGTGCCTCTGTCACCGTGGCGGGGGGTATACGTCGGCATCGGAGCGTCTGCCAACGTCTGAGACCGGCTGGCAGTGTATCGGAGGTGTCGAGTGCGGTGCCGCTGGAGCTCACTCACCAGCTGGTGTTAGGGCCACAGAATGAAGGCCAAGGAGAAGACTAGAAAGAGAAACAGAAACTTCTCCTCCAATTGTTTGATTTGTCTCTTGTGAGCTTCGATGAATTCTTTCAGCTCTTTGTTCCTCTAGGACGGACAAATGGAAAGTAGCCTTCAAAAGCCAGTAAGCGTGCAAGTAAGTGCCGGGCTGGCTTTGGGCCCTTACCTGTTGCGCGCTGTGCAGCAGATCCATTCTCTCTTGGAGGACGCAAGCGTCGCGCTCCCTCAACTCCCACATCAGGGCTCGCTTCCATTGGTCCACGGCGCTCCTAAGCTCTTGTCTCTGATCCGCCGTCAGCACGTCATTCACGCCAGCGTGGCTGGCTTTTTCGCCGTCCGTGGCGGGGCAGTCCCGCTGCGGTAGCGCCTCGTACAACATGGCCTCCAGCTCCATGATCCTCTGGGCCGCAATCCTCGTCCATCAGTAGTCCGGCGGGAGATTTGAGGGCGGCTTACCTTATGAGCCTGGTCCATGGAACGCTTCCTGAAGTCCAACTCTTCATCCAGGTAGCCCTTCTGGTTGCAGAACATATCCTAGCACAGCTCAAGGTCAGAATTGTTGGGGCACATTGCCCCGAGTTCCCCTTGGCTGATGTCGCGTGTCTGTCTACCTTCTCACTTTCAATGTCCAACATCTTCTGTTGAAGTGCTGACTTGGTCACTTTGATGTATTCTAACCACTGAGGAAAGGCTGCTGTCACATAAGCAGAATGCGAGAGCGTGCGTGGACGTGCGCGTTACCTTCTCGGCTAGGGTGGGAAGGGTCCTGGCGTGAATCACGACCACCTGCTCCTCGTTGGTGAGATTCTGCAAGAGCCCAAAGGCACAGCGTCAACAAGGTTCTTTCAGCGCAAAGCCTTCCAAAAGTCACATTTGAGCCGCCGAGTCTCGTGGAGTGCGAACATAAGGAGTTCGACATACACTTACGGCGTTATCGCCCAGGATGTCCAGCTTCTTCATCAGATCACTGATGACGATGTCCTGGGGAAAGGCGCAAGGAGCAATGTAAGGTGTTCTGGGACCTCAGGTTAAGGTTAGGGTTGCGAGGGACGCCTTACGTACGCTCACGCCGTCGGCCTCGCAGTAGATCTGCAAAGGGCTGAGGCCGTCTGGGAAACGGACTTGCAGAAACTTCAAGACGGGGGAGCGCCACTCCCTCTCCTGAAAGGCAGAGGCATGCATCCGTCCGTCCGTCCGTCCGTCCGTCACATCTCTGGCCTCAAAACGCTTGTGCGAGTCTTCCCACCTCCAGCTCCAGGATGCGGAACTCAAGCAGTTCGTTTTGGTCTCGGATATCCTGGATGTGCTCTTTCAGACGCGCTTCTTCCGCCTCCATCCGCCTGACCTGAAAAGACAGTCAGACCTCATCTGCGGGGCTTCCGGACGGGTGTGACGCCAAGCGACTCCGCCCAGCGCCTTTCTTTCCGTCACCTTTTCGGCCAACTGCTGATTGCTCTGACGCAGCAGCTGCTTCTCCTCCACCCACTTGACATTCTAGAAGAGACAAACGCGTGGACAGCTTTGGAATGTTGTGTCATTTTCATCCACAAATTCTTTGGTTGACTGGAAAATGACATTTGCTTTTCTCCACATTTTCCCAGCCACGTTCAGGGGGGGGGGGGGGGGGGGGGGGGGGGTTGTTGGTCCAGTAATGCCAGACGAATGAGTGACTGAAGAATGTAGCTATTTTGTCTGAGAAAAAGGTGTGCTCATTGATAAGCTTACCTGTCCTTGTTGCTTCAGCGCTGACTCCAGATCTGCTACTCTGCTTTGATAGTGACCCATTTCTACTGTCATGTAACATGGGGGGAAGAGATGGTGCAAATGGTAAAATATGGATTGTTCACAGGAATAAATTGGCAGAGCTGAAATTCCAAATTTGTCCAAAAGATGGCGCCAGACCAAAACATGAGACCAAAAAAGGGGCCAAAATAAGCTAAGCAAGTTAAAATAGAAATAAAACAGGAACACGGTGTCGGATTGTGAGTCACGCATGGACGCACAAATGTGATTTTTACTTTTTGATTTCTTTGCTTGGCTAAAAATGTATTCTGTAACAGCTTAAAGCAATATTGTTAGTCAATTCGATCAAGGGACCCGTCACTATGAGAATAGTGGCGTGACATAAATTGTTTGGAGAAGCACAAATGTGATTTTTACTTCTTGATTTCTTTGCTTGGCTAAAAATTGATTCCCTCTTTCATGAACTGTGTTTTGCAATCGAATTGTTCTGGGATTGAATGATTTTATTAACACGGGTATCAGTGGGTGAAATTGTTCGGTTTCTGGAGTGATTAAGATTTGTAATTCTATTTCATGTTTCTTCAATAAATGTGTTGTGTATATTCATCTACTTTGTTGTGCGCTGATTTGTACTGAATGTACAATCGATGGTTCGGGGTTGATTTGACAATTTGATTAATGTGCGGGGGGTTATTATGGTATAACATAGGACCGTAATAAATAAAAGTAACATCAGACAATTTTAGAGAATTGAATAACTTTCGTAGTTATTTGAGACACGAGTGAATTTCAATCCGTTTGAAAGTTTGCTTCGTCTGAATAAATTAACGGAAGTGTTTGAATCGGATTATCGGTTTGGTGTAGAACTGAAAGTAATTTAATTATTTGAAGGGCGCAGGCCCGTTTCCCCTTTTGACGGGCCGCGTAAAAAGTAACTCCGAACATGTTAGAGAATTAAATAACTTTCGTAGATATTTAAGGGAAGAGTGATTATTGAAAGAGGTGCGTTTGACACTACCATCAGCTTTTCTCTGGTCTGAAAGGAGGAGGAGGGAGGCTCCTCCTCCTCCTTTCAGACCAGAGAACACCCGAGGCTGGGTGAGAACGGGGAGGCTGCGACCCGGCCGGGGGTTGCGGGAAGGGGCGCCACCTTGATCTCCTTCTCGGCGTCGTAGTCCCCTCCGCTGGTCTGGGCTAGCAGAGCGTAGGCTCGTTGCAGCGCTTGATATTCTTGCGTCAGCTGGCGGTAGCGAAGCTCCGCCTCCTCATGCACACACCAATGCAACACAGCACTAGTACCAGAATCAGTCAGACTGGCGACAAAGCACCCGCGACGCAAAGACGAGTCCGATTCCAGGCTGAAGAGGAATGTTTGGCGCCAATACGCTGGCAGAAATGGCGGGCTACCTCTTCGGGTTCCGTGTCGGGGGTTCTGTCGGTGTGAAAAGACAAGGACGATCCGTCCGAGTCCACCAACACGTCTTCGTCGTAGCCGTAAAATGTTTCGATGACCTGCGGGCGCGGAAGCAAACATCTCTCTGAACAAACTGAAGCGACACCTCACGATGAATCGACGAGAGGAACGATAGCGAGAAAAAGGCCATTTCATCTTGCGCAACACCAAGCAGCCGCAAACAAACAGACTCACCTTGCAGGACCTCACGCTTTGTTCCTCCTCAGAGATTCTCGACGTCGGTATCGTAGCAGCAAATCTCTCTCCTGTCGACACAAATAATCCGCCTTTGAGATTCTTTGGATGCAAAGGGAACGAACGGCTCCGGCGCAGAAACAAACGCGACTCACGATGACATTTCTGACATGAGCTCCTGTCTCCAGAGCCTGAAAAACCCGTCACCGGCGATGATTGGAGGGACGCTCGTCTTTTCCAAAAGTGACAACTACAGGGTGTGTCAGGGTTTTCCAGATTATCTTTATCGTATGATTATGTTGCTTTGACTTTGACTGCAACCTGTAATAAATAATATTATTTATCCCTTATTTATCCCTATCGCTTATCCCTTCCTACACAAAGTCGTAAAACATCCCTTGCTATGTTTTGACTAGAGGTCAAGGGCTTTCTCTATTCAATCCACTCTTACACCCACCCTGTTTCTCTTAATAAAAATGCTCGTGCGGGAGCCGAGAGTCAGACTTCATTCGTACAACGGATGGACTCTCCACCTGCAGGTGTCCAAAAGAACTTACTTGTCTCCCGTGTGGTTCTTGCAAAATAAGTTGGAGCGAGCGCAACTCTAACAGGGTGCATTTTGCCACTAGCTGCCTACGGACAATGACGTCGCGCTCGCGGCTCATGGTTGACGGGCTGAGCAGCCGGGCGAGTCCGTCGTTTTCAGCGCACAGCGAGTGGCAAAGGCGCTGACAAAACGGGAGCTTTGAGCTGCTGAAAACGGCAAAACAAGTCTAAAGCGTGTTCAAACGCGTGCGCACAATGCTCCTGCTTGAAAGGTCGGAGTTTAAGGGGCCAATTTTTTGGATGGCGGCCGCCGGCCAAGCTTTGGACGGAAAAGGTTTCCTGGCGACAGCGAGCGAGCGCGGCGCTGCCGTACGTGCACCGAGTCACCTGCCTGAAGACCTTGGACAAGTCGTCGATGATGTGCCGCTGCTCCACAACTTGAAGGAACTCCATTTCACCGTCCTGCTGGCCGCAACCGCGCTCCAGGTCATTGAGCGAACTAGGCCTTCTCTGTGGAACACAAATGCAGTGGACTCTGTTGGCACGCCGCCGTTGTCCGCGTCGACTTACCAAGCTTGCCATCTCCTCGTTCTCCTGGGTGACAAAGCGCACTTTGTTTTCAAGGCGACACAGCACCAGTGAGAGTTCTTCATTCTTCCTGCTCAGGCGTTTGTTTTTGTACAGGAGTGGCAGAAACTGGCTTTCTGTTTCTCTCAGTCGCTTAAGCTGCAAGCATGAAGTGCGGGATGCGAAAGACGCACAACACGCGGGCCAGAACGTATCCATTCCTTTTGCATCGGTTTGAACGGAATCGTGGCTTTGGCTCCCAATAAAAGACATCTACCAGGCAACCGACTCGCCGCGCCGCTCAACTAATAAGCAAGCGCAATGGGTGCCTCGCTGGATGGCGCGCATCAAACGTAGCGCAAACCTTCAAGCGTGCCGTCAATAAATTACCAGTTCATTGCGCTCTTCAGAAAGCAGGGCGTTTCGATCCTCCAGTTTCCTGATGACTGCGCTGAGCTCAGCGATTTTCAGATGAAACCTTCGCGTGTCCCGATCCTCCTGAGACTGAAAACGCCCCGCAACACACACACACAACCACTCGTTCAAAGTTCAAAACTGTTTTTGTGCTACCTTCCTCCAGCAACGAACTAAGTCATGCGTACTGCAAGTGTGTGATGAGGTGGCTTACGCTATGAAGAGGATTGCTAGTAGCGCCGTTGACCCCACTTCCAGGGTAGTTTAGGCCCGCCCTTTGGGAATCCCTCAGGGCAGCGATCTGCTGCTCGGCAGCCTGAGTCTGCAGCTGAAGGCGGTGGACGTGGCCGGCCCCAGGGATTTATCCAAAACACTAACCGCTCTGTCTTTCAGCTTGATCTCATCCATCTGGATGTACAAACGGGGAGCGCTCAGGCAGGCGGGCAAACTTATTTGCCAGAATTGTGACAAAAACAAAGAGAGCAACCGGCCAATTTTTATCTTGAATCGACTAGAACACCATTGCTGTGACAAAAGCGAAGCGAGCAACCGGACGTTTTCTTCTTGTGAAATAGAATAGAATAGAATGCCTTAGGTGTCATTGCACTGCAGGTATACAACGAAATTGGGAACATAGCCACGCACCGCGCATCTGATCAGTCCTACCAGTCGGCGGATCTCCCTCTCGCAGTCTCTCTTGGTTCGGCTCAGCTCCTCCCGATGCTGGTGATGAGCCGATCGGAGCTCGGCCGCTCGGGACTGCCAGGCCTGCTGGGCCGCTGCCAGGGCTTCTTCCGCGCTCCTGGTGGAGGCGACACCGCTCGGTCTCCCGACACCGCCGCGTCTCCTCCACTTCCGCCAGCAAAGCGCCCCCGCTCCTCACCTGAGCAGACATTGCGCCACATCGGGCCGTTGAGACCGCAACGGAGCGCCGCGACGCTTACTGAGGACAAGCTACACAATACGGTAGCGGCCGCATCGGAGCCCGACGTGGCGTGCGGATAGTCAGACACGGATTGAGCGGATCACCTTGTCCATGGAGCCGTCCCTCAGGCTGAGGACCAAGGCATTCAGTCGCTGGATCTCTCCATCTTTGATTTTGATCACTCTCATCAGCTCCATTTCATGCTGCCGCAGTAATGTTTCCCTGGTAACGGCTAACTCTTTCTGCTTCTCCTCATGGAGTTTGCTTTTGAGTTCCGTCATGGCGGCGGTGGCACGGTGGTGCTCCGCCCGCAGGTCCTGACTTCTCTCTCTCTCCAGACAGCTGACCTGACATGACTTAGACAAACTTTATTGTCATCTTGTCTGCACATGGTGCATACAAAACGAAATTTCGTTGCACACGGCTTACAACAAAGTAGTGATATTGCAGTTGAATAGAAGTAACATATCCTATGAAAATATATATATACATATACTGTATATATATATATATTACAAATAAGTATAAAGTGCAGCAGTGCTAATTATGCAATAGTGCAAGTAGGCAAAACAGTATTCAAGAGTGTGCAGAGGAATGCTAAACCATGTATTAAACTTCTATTTAAAGGGTTTACACAAGTTCAGTAAAGTTGGTAGTGCGAGATAGTGCAAGATAGAGGTCCGTAGTGTCATAAAGTACAGTTCTGTGAATGTGTGATGCAGAGTTCAGTTTAGAGCTCAACAGTTCTAATGTTCAACAGTCTGATGACAGCAGGGAAAAAGCTGTTGCAGAACCTGGTGGACCTGCAGCGGATTGTGCGAAACCTCTTCCCAGAGGGCAGCAGGGAGAACAGTCCATGGTGGGGGTGTGATGGGTCATTGTTGATGTTACGGGCACCGGACATGCAGCGCTGAGATGAAATGTCCTGAATGGAGGGAAGAGGAGCCCCTATGATCCTCTCTGCTGTCCTCACCACTCTCCTCACGTTCTTCCAATCGGAGGCGGTGCAGCCTCCACACCACACAGAGAGTCAGCTTGTCAGAATGCTCTCTATGGTGCTCCTGTAGAACGTCCTCATGATGGGTGGGGGCAGGTGGGCTCTCCTCATCCTCCGCAGGAAGTACAAGCGCTTCTGTGCCCTCTTGATCAGTGCCGTAGTGTTCATAGTCCAGGTGAGGTCTTCTGTGATGTGGACCCCCAGGAATTTGGTGCTGCTGACCACCTCCACAGCTGAGCTGTTGATGATCAGTGGAGCGTGGTGAGGCTGGTTTTTCCTGAAGTCGACGATGATCTCCTTCATCTTCTCCACATTCAGGATCAGGCTGTTGTCTCTGCACCAGCCCACCAGCTGCTCCACCTCCTCTCTGTAGTCCAGGTCGTTGTTGTCTCTGATGAGCCCCACCGCCGTTGTGTCGTCTGCGAACTTCACGATGTGATTGGTGGTGAACCTGGGGACGCAGTCGTGTGTCATCAGGGTGAACAGCAGGGGGCTCAGGACGCAGCCCTGAGGGGAGCCTGTGCTGAGGGTGATGACATCAGAGGTGTTCTGTCCGACCCGGACTGACTGAGGTCTGTTGGTGAGGAAGTCTAGCAGCCAGTTGCGAAGGGGGGTGTTGAAGCCCAGGTGTTCCAATTTTCCTACTAGATGCTGTGGGATGATGGTGTTAAACGCTGAGCTGAAGTCCAGGAACAGCATCCGAACATGGGTGTTCTTCTCCTCCAGGTGAGCCAGGCTCAGGTGAAGAACGGAGGAGATGGCGTCCTGAGTGGAGCGGTTTTGCCGGTCGGCAAACTGGAACGGGTCAAATAATGGGGGGAGTCTGGAAACGATGTGATCTTTAAGCAGCCGTTCGAAGCACTTCATCATGACCGGAGTCAGTGCAACAGGCCGGTAATCATTAAATGAGGTGATTTGAGGTTTCTTCGGCACCGGAATGATGGAGGCAGTCTTAAAGCACGCTGGCACTGTGGCTTGGCCCAGCGAGGTGTTAAAAATGTCTGTGATGACCCCAGCCAGCTGACTTGCACATTCCCTGAACACACGCCCAGGAATGTTGTCGGGGCCAGGGGCCTTACGGGGGTTGACTCTCCTCAGGGTCTTCAACACATCGGCGGAGTCAAGGCAGAGTACCTCCTCTTCCTGATGGGGGACAGTTTTAACTGCTGGAGTGCCGTTTAGTGCCTCGAACCTCCCAAAGAAGTTATTTAGACCATTTAGAAAGTCAGCATCAACTTCACCCACCGGGGGGGGAGGGTGAGTTGTAGTCTGTAATCGCCCGTATGCCTTGCCACATACTCCTGGTGTTGTTGGCGTCGTGGAAACGATCCTGAATTTTTCGACTGTGGTCTCGCTTCGCTACCCTGATGGCACGGTTCAAGTTGGCTCTCGCTGTCCTCAGTGTCTCCTTGTCGCCAGACTTGAAGGCAGAGTTCCGCGCTCGTAGCGTTTGACGTACCTCCTCAGTCATCCAGGGTCGTTGGTTGCCCCGGGTGATGATATTCTTAGTGGTGCTGACGTCCTCGGTGCATTTGTTGACGTAGGCTGACACAGTCATGGCACACGCATGTCAAATCTACATCGGGGAAACTGGGAGGGAGGGAGGGAGGGAGGGAGGGAGGGAGGCCGGGAGGGAGGCAAGCAGGGAGGCAGGCAGGCAGGGAGGCAGGCAGGGAGGCAGGCAGGGAAGCAGGCAGGGAGGAAGGCAGTGTCTGTCTGTTGAGGTTTTCACCTTGTTCTTCTCCTGCTGAAGTTCTAACTGGACGTCCATCAGTTTGGCTCTCAGCTCGTCATTGGCGGCCTGAAAGGCGTCCGTTCGCTCCGCCTTGACCCGCCCTGCCGGAGCTCGTTTGGACATCTCTTACTCGAGTCTCGCCCGGTCGTCAGTCAGAGATCACAACATTTGTACCTGGAGAGCACAAACGCAGCGCTGTTTTCCACTGGCTTCGGACTCAACTTCAATCGGTACCGTAACGTACAACATCATAAACATAGATCTAGCTTGACTTATTCATTGAATAAATGCATTTGGTTCTTCAAAACTGCATCACGCAACATAGCGTGACCGAGACGGCCGTTATCCACCTGCGTGAAGTTATTTGGTGAAATGAATGAGATGTTTAAGACACCATCGTTCTGTCTCTATGTAGATGAAGGGAAATAATCGATTGCTGAAGGTCCAAAGGTGTTGTGATAAACAAATAAACATATTAGTGACATATTTGTGATAAACATATTAGGCAGGATAATCACATATGTTAACTTGACTGCCCACACTGTATTTATTTATGGTTATTTGTTAAATCGAGTACTGTTAGACATGAAACAGGAAGTGTTTAACATAAATGGACGACGAAAGGGGTACTCACCATTGTAGCTCCTGCTGGTCAATGATACGAGCCTCTTCTTGCAGTGGAAAACATACAGCCAACAAACACCGTGGAACCTAAAGGAAGGAAATTAAACATTAACATTTAGCCTCAACCAACATTCACAGATACAACGCAACGCAAACTACACAAACATAAATCTTTTAAAACACAATGAGTTGTACTTACCGTGTACGCTCTAGACGGTCCACTTGCAAGCAGAAAATAAAGATATTTCTGTTGATAATCGTCGTGTTTGTATCCGTTGTCTCGCTCAAGGCCATTGCGCCCACAGATTTGAATTTTGGCCAGAGTTCAGCCTATTGACGTCATTTCCGCGGTGTAATACCCGCATATCTGAAACGGCAAAGTTAAGAGTAGAGTTAAATAAAGTTTTTAATCAACGCAATAATTTACAAACGTTGACCAGTCGAAATAATCGTCGAAATTTGGCGTCTGTGGCTGGAAGCAGACGCCGAGTTCGACGTTCCTCCCAAATGCCACACTGCCTCGCTTTTCAGGCCAACAAAAAAACATATTTTTCAAAACAATGAGTTGTAATTACCTTGTACGCTCTAGACGGTCAAGTTGCAAGCTGAAAACAAAAATATTTGTCTTGTTAGTCGTCGTGTTACTAACCGCTGTGTCTTGTTTGCCAGCATTGCCGCTTTCCTACTTCCTGTTGCAAGCCACGCCCACGGATTATAATTTTGCCATGAGTTCCGCCTATTGACGTCATGTCCGCGTCGCATGACTGCGACGTAATATTATCTAAAACTGTTTGTGCGGCATGGTGTTGTTCTGTGCGGTATTGCGTTATTCTGTGCGGCGTCGTGTTGTTCTGTGCGGCGTCGTGTTGTTCAGTGCGGCATGTTGTTGTTCAGTGCGGCATGTTGTTGTTCAGTGCGGCATGTTGTTGTTCAGTGCGGCATGGTGTTGTTCAGTGCGGCATGGTGTTGTTAAGTGCGGCATGGTGTTGTTCAGTGCGGCATGGTGTTGTTCAGTGCGGCATGGTGTTGTTCAGTGCGGGATGGTGTTGTTCAGTGCGGCATGGTGTTGTTCAGTGCGGCATGGTGTTGTTCAGTGCGGCATGGTGTTGTTCAGTGCGGCGTAATATTGTTCAGTGCGGCGTAATGTTGTTCAGTGGGGCATGGTGTTGTTCAGTGCGGCATGGTGTTGTTCAGTGCGACATGATGTTGTTCAGTGCGGCATAATGTTGTTCAGTGCGGCATAATGTTGTTCAGTGCGGCATAATGTTGTTCAGTGCGGGATGGTGTTGTTCAGTGCGGCATGGTGTTGTTCAGTGCGGCATGGTGTTGTTCAGTGCGGCATGGTGTTGTTCAGTGCGGCATGGTGTTGTTCAGTGCGGCATGGTGTTGTTCAGTGCGGCATGGTGTTGTTCAGTGCGGCATGGTGTTGTTCAGTGCGGCATGGTGTTGTTCAGTGCGGCATGGTGTTGTTCAGTGCGGCATGGTGTTCAGTGCGGCATAATGTTGTTCAGTGCGGCATAATGTTGTTCAGTGCGGCATGGTGTTGTTCAGTGCGGCATAATGTTGTTCAGTGCGGCATAATGTTGTTCAGTGCGGTATATTGTTGTTCAGTGGGGCATAATGTTGTTCAGTGCGGCATGGTGTTGTTCAGTGCGGGATGGTGTTGTTCAGTGCGGGATGGTGTTGTTCAGTGCGGCATGGTGTTGTTCAGTGCGGCATGGTGTTGTTCAGTGCGGCATGGTGTTGTTCAGTGCGGCATGGTGTTGTTCAGTGCGGCATGGTGTTGTTCAGTGCGGCATGGTGTTGTTCAGTGCGGCATGGTGTTGTTCAGTGCGGCATGGTGTAGTTCAGTGCGGCATGGTGTTGTTCAGTGCGGCATGGTGTAGTTCAGTGCGGCATGGTGTTGTTCAGTGCGGGATGGTGTTGTTCAGTGCGGCATGGTGTTGTTCAGTGCGGCATGGTGTTGTTCAGTGCGACATGATGTTGTTCAGTGCGGCATAATGTTGTTCAGTGCGGCATAATGTTGTTCAGTGCGGCATGGTGTTGTTCAGTGCGGCATGGTGTTGTTTAGTGCGGGATGGTGTTGTTCAGTGCGGCATGGTGTTGTTCAGTGCGGCATGGTGTTGTTCAGTGCGGCATGGTGTTGTTCAGTGCGGCATGGTGTTGTTCAGTGCGGCATGGTGTTGTTCAGTGCGGCATGGTGTTGTTCAGTGCGGCGTCGTGTTGTTCAGTGCGGCGTCGTGTTGTTCAGTGCAGCATGGTGTTGTTCAGTGCGGAATGGTGTTGTTCAGTGCGGCATGGTGTTGTTCAGTGCGGCATGGTGTTGTTAAGTGCGGCATGGTGTTGTTCAGTGCGGCGTAATGTTGTTCAGTGGGGCATGGTGTTGTTCAGTGCGGCATGGTGTTGTTCAGTGCGGCATGGTGTTGTTCAGTGCGGCATGGTGTTGTTCAGTGCGGCATGGTGCTGTTCAGTGCGGCATGGTGCTGTTCAGTGCGGCATGGTGTTGTTCAGTGCGGCATGGTGTTGTTCAGTGCGGCATGGTGTTGTTCAGTGCGGCATGGTGTTGTTCAGTGCGGCATGGTGTTGTTCAGTGCGGCATGGTGTTGTTCAGTGCGGCATGGTGTTGTTCAGTGCGGCATGGTGTTGTTCAGTGCGGCATAATGTTGTTCAGTGCGGCATAATGTTGTTCAGTGCGGCATAATGTTGTTCAGTGCGGCATAATGTTGTTCAGTGCGGCATGGTGTTGTTCAGTGCGGGATGGTGTTGTTCAGTGCGGCATGGTGTTGTTCAGTGCGGCATGGTGTTGTTCAGTGCGGCATGGTGTTGTTCAGTGCGGCATGGTGTTGTTCAGTGCGGCATGGTGTTGTTCAGTGCGGCATGGTGTTGTTCAGTGCGGCATGGTGTTGTTCAGTGCGGCATGGTGTTGTTCAGTGCGGGATGGTGTTGTTCAGTGCGGGATGGTGTTGTTCAGTGCGGCATAATGTTGTTCAGTGCGGCATAATGTTGTTCAGTGCGGCATGGTGTTGTTCAGTGCGGCATAATGTTGTTCAGTGCGGCATAATGTTGTTCAGTGCGGCATAATGTTGTTCAGTGCGGCATAATGTTGTTCAGTGCGGCATAATGTTGTTCAGTGCGGCATAATGTTGTTCAGTGCGGCATAATGTTGTTCAGTGCGGGATGGTGTTGTTCAGTGCGGCATGGTGTTGTTCAGTGCGGCATGGTGTTGTTCAGTGCGGCATGGTGTTGTTCAGTGCGGCATGGTGTTGTTCAGTGCGGCATGGTGTTGTTCAGTGCGGCATGGTGTTGTTCAGTGCGGCATGGTGTTGTTCAGTGCGGCATGGTGTTGTTCAGTGCGGCATGGTGTTGTTCAGTGCGGGATGGTGTTGTTCAGTGCGGGATGGTGTTGTTCAGTGCGGCATAATGTTGTTCAGTGCGGCATAATGTTGTTCAGTGCGGCATGGTGTTGTTCAGTGCGGCATAATGTTGTTCAGTGCGGCATAATGTTGTTCAGTGCGGTATAATGTTGTTCAGTGCTGCATGGTGTTGTTCAGTGCTGCATGGTGTTGTTCAGTGCGGCATGGTGTTGTTCAGTGCGGCATGGTGTTGTTCAGTGCGGCATGGTGTTGTTCAGTGCAGCATGGTGTTGTTCAGTGCGGCATGGTGTTGTTCAGTGCGGTTCAGTGCGGCATGGTGTTGTTCAGTGCGGCATGGTGTTGTTCAGTGCGGCATGGTGTTGTTCAGTGCGGCATGGTGTTGTTCAGTGCGGCATGGTGTTGTTCAGTGCGGCATGGTGTTGTTCAGTGCGGCATGGTGTAGTTCAGTGCGGCATGGTGTTGTTCAGTGCGGGATGGTGTTGTTCAGTGCGGCATGGTGTTGTTCAGTGCGGCATGGTGTTGTTCAGTGCGACATGGTGTTGTTCAGTGCGGCATAATGTTGTTCAGTGCGGCATAATGTTGTTCAGTGCGGCATAATGTTGTTCAGTGCGGCATAATGTTGTTCAGTGCGGCATAATGTTGTTCAGTGCGGCATAATGTTGTTCAGTGCGGCATAATGTTGTTCAGTGCGGCATGGTGTTGTTTAGTGTGGGATGGTGTTTTTCAGTGCGGCATGGTGTTGTTCAGTGCGGCATGGTGTTGTTCAGTGCGGCATGGTGTTGTTCAGTGCGGCATGGTGTTGTTCAGTGCGGCATGGTGTTGTTCAGTGCGGCATGGTGTTGTTCAGTGCGGCATGGTGTTGTTCAGTGCGGCATGGTGTTGTTCAGTGCGGCATGGTGTTGTTCAGTGCGGCATGGTGTTTTTCAGTGCGGCATAATGTTGTTCAGTGCGGCATAATGTTGTTCAGTGCGGCATAATGTTGTTCAGTGCGGCATAATGTTGTTCAGTGCGGCATAATGTTGTTCAGTGCGGGATGGTGTTGTTCAGTGCGGCATGGTGTTGTTCAGTGCGGCATGGTGTTGTTCAGTGCGGCATGGTGTTGTTCAGTGCGGCATGGTGTTGTTCAGTGCGGCATGGTGTTGTTCAGTGCGGCATGGTGTTGTTCAGTGCGGCATGGTGTTGTTCAGTGCGGGATGGTGTTGTTCAGTGCGGGATGGTGTTGTTCAGTGCGGGATGGTGTTGTTCAGTGCGGCATGGTGTTCAGTGCGGCATAATGTTGTTCAGTGCGGCATGGTGTTGTTCAGTGCGGCATGGTGTTGTTCAGTGCGGCATAATGTTGTTCAGTGCGGCATAATGTTGTTCAGTGCGGCACCTAGCACCTAGAAGGTAAATAAATAGGAAGGAAGGACTCACCGGTGACGTCGTCGCCCACGTCCAAGCGTTGTACTTTGTATTTTCATCCTTCTGACAGTGGAAAACATATAGCCAACAAACACCGTGGAACCTAAACGAATGAAAGAAAACTATCATTTGGCCACAACCAACATTCACAGATACAACACAATGTGACGTGCGGTGTTGAGGTTAAAGGTTGAGTGAAGGGCCCTCGTTTTAAACTACTTTTTTGAAAAGGAGTGGGAACAAGTAAGACGTATTTAATTTATTTATTGGGAAGTAGTAAGACTTATTAAATTTATTTAATCTACTTTTCTTCCCAGGCAAAATTTGACGTGCTGCAATTCCAAATTTCCAAAGTGAATGAAGGAATGAAATCCTTTAAATTATGATTTTGTATAAATACTAGGCATAAACACAAAATCTACGGCACAAAATGGGCAGACTTTACTTGTTTGAAAAGGACTGGTTACAAGACAGACTTTTTTAATTTATTTAATGGGAAGAAGACTTATTTAGTTTAATTGATCTATTTTTGTTCCCTGGCAAAATTCGATTTGCTGCAATTCCAAATTTCCAAAGTGAATGAAGGAATGAAGTCGTTTAAATTATGATTTTGTATAAATACTAGGCATAGACACAAAATCTACGGCACAAAACGGGCAGACTTTACTTGTTTGAAGAGGACTGGTTGCAAGACAGACTTTTCTGATTTATTTAATGGGAAGAAGACTTATTTAGTTTATTTAATCTCTTTTTGTTGCCTGGCAAAATTGGATTTGCTGAAATTGTATTTTGCCAAATCTTGACTTGAGACCTGATAGGAAGTATTAAACGCTCAGTTAAATCGATACAAGTTGGTAATAAGAGCGAGTAATGTTGGTTGAAGCGATGAATGAAGGTTAAAAGCAATTTAAATTATGACTTTGTATAAATACTAGATATTAACAGACCATCTACTGCGCAAAATGGGCAGAGTTTACTTGTTTGAGAAGGAGTGGCTTATTTAAGTCTAAGATTTATTTAATCTGTTTGTTCCCAGGCAAAATTGGATGTGATGCAATTCCAAATTTCACCACATGATGGTGCCAAATTTTGACTTCATAGGACATATTCAACACTTAACTATTATGTTCAAGGTAATCAGATTTGTTTATTATTCTAATGGCCTTTTCAAAACTATTCTGGATTACTACTTTGGATCTATTCTACATTACTTGGCAACAACATACTCTGTAACAGATTAGGCAGTATAATCACATATGTTAACTTGAGAGTGCCCACACTCAATCTACTTATCGTGATGTGTTAAATCAATTACTGTTAGACATTATTATTCTGATAATCTACCAAATCTTTGAATTGAAGAATTTGTGATTTAATTAATAGCTTGTTGTTATGTTCAGGGTAATCAGACTTGTATATAATTCTAATGGCCTTCTTTTGAAAACTATTCTGAATTACAACTTTGGATCTTATATTACTTTGCAACAATATACTCGGTGACAGATTAGGCAGTATAATCACATATGTTAACTTCAGTGCCCACACTGTATTTATTTATGGTTATTTGTTAAATCAAGTACTGTTAGACATGAAATAGGAAGTGTTTAACATAAATGTTATGGCTAACCGTTGTAGCTCGCTCCTGGTCAATGATACGAGCCTCTTCTTGCAGTGGAAAACTTGCAGCCAACAAACACCGTGGAACCTAAAGGAATGAAATTAAACATTAACATTTCGCCTGGACCAATATTCACACGTACAACGCAACGCGGCTACACTTCTGCTAGCGCCTCAGCTACACGTTGCTATTACAAACGTAAATCTCTTTAAACACAATGAGTGTTACTTACCGTGTACGCTGTAGACGGTCCAGTTGCAAGCAGAAAATAAAGATATTTCTGTTGATATTCGTCGTTGCTCAGTGGCTCACGGCCATCGCGCCAACAGATTTGAATTTTGGTGGAAGTTCAGCCAATTACGTCATATCCGCGGCACATGACTGCGACGTAATACCCGCTTATCTGAAACGGCAGTTAAAAGTAGAGTTACATCAAGTTTTCTTTTTTAATCAACGCAATCATTTACAACCGTTGACCAGAAAGAATCGTCGAAATTCGACGTTCCCCCCAAACGCCACACTCACTCGCTTTTCAGGGCAACAAAAGTACTTCTTTTTAAAAACGATGAGTTGTACTTACCGTGTACGCTCTGGACGGTCCAGTTGCAAGCAGAAAATAAAAATATTTCTCTCGTTAGTCGTATGTTACCATCCGCTGTGTCTTTGTCAACATCGCCATTTTCCTACTTCCTGTTGCGAGCCACGCCCACGGATTTAAATTCTGGCGGAAGAGCCCGCCCATTGGCGTCGTTTTCGCGTATAGCAAATCCGATTGGTTGGGAAGGGGGCGCGGTTATGCAGCCGAGGGGTCCTGTGATCGGTGGGATGTAAAGTAGGCGTCGACGTCACGTCCGCGTCACGTGACCACGACGTGGCAGACGTCATATAGCAACCGCTGTTTTGTTTAGTAGACTTACAGTTGTTATGCATTGACATAATGGCGCACACTCCAAATAGATTTAAATAAATTAAATAATTCTTCTGCCCACTCCCTTTTAAACAAGTTAACTCTCCCCGCGGATTTGAATTCCGGCGGAAGTTCTTACAGTTGTTATGCGTTGACATAATGGCGCACTGGTTAGCATGTCCACCTCTTAAGCATGATGTTGCGGGTTCGACGCCTGATCAATGTTAGCATGGAGTGAGCTGAAGTGCATGGCGCTGAAGATTTGAATCTTTGAAATGCGCTGAGGTCTGACGTATCAGGCAGAATGGTTTGCCATCACGTTCAACAAAAAATAGAAACTTTCCCACTCTGATAAAAACGTCCTGTGTTCATCTACATATTTTCGTTTTGCTGTGCATCTTTTCCCTGCCATTTCGAGAGCCCAATTGACACTAATAGTTTACTGGAATGTGTTTGCCCATCCTACTTTGTGGAATTTCACCACATGCGCTTTTGACGAAAATACTAAATTGAACTCAAGTGAAGCCAACACGCACAACCCCCCCCCCCCCCACACACACACACACACACACACACACCTACACACACACACACAAATGTTGATATGAACATAAAAGAGCCGCATGCGGTTCGGGAGTTGCGGCTTGGCCAAACCTGTACTATACAACTTTATTTGTGTAAAATTTTCACAACAGCTGTCACACAAACAAAGCGGGAAAAACCGAAGACGTGCGTGTTCCGCCCACGCTGGATTTATTTGCACCTTTGAAAAGACACCGTATTGCCGCAGATGTGGCAAAGAGTACTTTTGGGCATCTGAGACGGAAGGATGTCCAAAGCATCACGTCACCTGCTCTGGTAGGAATGGTGGTGGGACGTTGAGGTCAACCGCTTTGGGGTTGGCTGAATCTTTGGTCGCAGGATGCCACACACTTGAAGACAGAAGCAGAAAAGCAGAGCTAAATGCAAAATGTACTCACCGGTGACTCCAATTTTTTCCCCCCCTGAAGAAATGGATGGACGGGTGGCCCCGGCTGGCCGGTGGGACTCTTGTTATTCTGACCCTTTTTAGTGCGCGTTTGGGGCAACAACCGTTTTTTGTGGCGCTCTCTTCTGGTTCAAGAGTGCCCTGCATGTGAATTTGCCTTTCCTGCCTTCTGATTGGATGAGCGCCGGTGTGACGCGGTGCCTCTGTCACCGTGGCGGGGGGTATACGTCGGCATCGGAGCGTCTGCCAACGTCTGAGACCGGCTGGCAGTGTGTCGGAGGTGTCGAGTGCGGTGCCGCTGGAGCTCACTCACCAGCTGGTGTTAGGGCCACAGAATGAAGGCCAAGGAGAAGACTAGAAAGAGAAACAGAAACTTCTCCTCCAATTGTTTGATTTGTCTCTTGTGAGCTTCGATGAATTCTTTCAGCTCTTTGTTCCTCTAGGACGGACAAATGGAAAGTAGCCTTCAAAAGCCAGTAAGCGTGCAAGTAAGTGCCGGGCTGGCTTTGGGCCCTTACCTGTTGCGCGCTGTGCAGCAGATCCATTCTCTCTTGGAGGATGCAAGCGTCGCGCTCCCTCAACTCCCACATCAGGGCTCGCTTCCATTGGTCCACGGCGCTCCTAAGCTCTTGTCTCTGATCCGCCGTCAGCACGTCATTCACGCCAGCGTGGCTGGCTTTTTCGCCGTCCGTGGCGGGGCAGTCCCGCTGCGGTAGCGCCTCGTACAACATGGCCTCCAGCTCCATGATCCTCTGGGCCGCAATCCTCGTCCATCAGTAGTCCGGCGGGAGATTTGAGGGCGGCTTACCTTATGAGCCTGGTCCATGGAACGCTTCCTGAAGTCCAACTCTTCATCCAGGTAGCCCTTCTGGTTGCAGAACATATCCTAGCACAGCTCAAGGTCAGAATTGTTGGGGCACATTGCCCCGAGTTCCCCTTGGCTGATGTCGCGTGTCTGTCTACCTTCTCACTTTCAATGTCCAACATCTTCTGTTGAAGTGCTGACTTGGTCACTTTGATGTATTCTAACCACTGAGGAAAGGCTGCTGTCACATAAGCAGAATGCGAGAGCGTGCGTGGACGTGCGCGTTACCTTCTCGGCTAGGGTGGGAAGGGTCCTGGCGTGAATCACGACCACCTGCTCCTCGTTGGTGAGATTCTGCAAGAGCCCAAAGGCACAGCGTCAACAAGGTTCTTTCAGCGCAAAGCCTTCCAAAAGTCACATTTGAGCCGCCGAGTCTCGTGGAGTGCGAACATAAGGAGTTCGACATACACTTACGGCGTTATCGCCCAGGATGTCCAGCTTCTTCATCAGATCACTGATGACGATGTCCTGGGGAAAGGCGCAAGGAGCAATGTAAGGTGTTCTGGGACCTCAGGTTAAGGTTAGGGTTGCGAGGGACGCCTTACGTACGCTCACGCCGTCGGCCTCGCAGTAGATCTGCAAAGGGCTGAGGCCGTCTGGGAAACGGACTTGCAGAAACTTCAAGACGGGGGAGCGCCACTCCCTCTCCTGAAAGGCAGAGGCATGCATCCGTCCGTCCGTCCGTCCGTCCGTCACATCTCTGGCCTCAAAACGCTTGTGCGAGTCTTCCCACCTCCAGCTCCAGGATGCGGAACTCAAGCAGTTCGTTTTGGTCTCGGATATCCTGGATGTGCTCTTTCAGACGCGCTTCTTCCGCCTCCATCCGCCTGACCTGAAAAGACAGTCAGACCTCATCTGCGGGGCTTCCGGACGGGTGTGACGCCAAGCGACTCCGCCCAGCGCCTTTCTTTCCGTCACCTTTTCGGCCAACTGCTGATTGCTCTGACGCAGCAGCTGCTTCTCCTCCACCCACTTGACATTCTAGAAGAGACAAACGCGTGGACAGCTTTGGAATGTTGTGTCATTTTCATCCACAAATTCTTTGGTTGACTGGAAAATGACATTTGCTTTTCTCCACATTTTCCCAGCCACGTTCAGGGGGGGGGGGGGGGGGGGGGGTTGTTGGTCCAGTAATGCCAGACGAATGAGTGACTGAAGAATGTAGCTATTTTGTCTGAGAAAAAGGTGTGCTCATTGATAAGCTTACCTGTCCTTGTTGCTTCAGCGCTGACTCCAGATCTGCTACTCTGCTTTGATAGTGACCCATTTCTACTGTCATGTAACATGGGGGGAAGAGATGGTGCAAATGGTAAAATATGGATTGTTCACAGGAATAAATTGGCAGAGCTGAAATTCCAAATTTGTCCAAAAGATGGCGCCAGACCAAAACATGAGACCAAAAAAGGGGCCAAAATAAGCTAAGCAAGTTAAAATAGAAATAAAACAGGAACACGGTGTCGGATTGTGAGTCACGCATGGACGCACAAATGTGATTTTTACTTTTTGATTTCTTTGCTTGGCTAAAAATGTATTCTGTAACAGCTTAAAGCAATATTGTTAGTCAATTCGATCAAGGGACCCGTCACTATGAGAATAGTGGCGTGACATAAATTGTTTGGAGAAGCACAAATGTGATTTTTACTTCTTGATTTCTTTGCTTGGCTAAAAATTGATTCCCTCTTTCATGAACTGTGTTTTGCAATCGAATTGTTCTGGGATTGAATGATTTTATTAACACGGGTATCAGTGGGTGAAATTGTTCGGTTTCTGGAGTGATTAAGATTTGTAATTCTATTTCATGTTTCTTCAATAAATGTGTTGTGTATATTCATCTACTTTGTTGTGCGCTGATTTGTACTGAATGTACAATCGATGGTTCGGGGTTGATTTGACAATTTGATTAATGTGCGGGGGGTTATTATGGTATAACATAGGACCGTAATAAATAAAAGTAACATCAGACAATTTTAGAGAATTGAATAACTTTCGTAGTTATTTGAGACACGAGTGAATTTCAATCCGTTTGAAAGTTTGCTTCGTCTGAATAAATTAACGGAAGTGTTTGAATCGGATTATCGGTTTGGTGTAGAACTGAAAGTAATTTAATTATTTGAAGGGCGCAGGCCCGTTTCCCCTTTTGACGGGCCGCGTAAAAAGTAACTCCGAACATGTTAGAGAATTAAATAACTTTCGTAGATATTTAAGGGAAGAGTGATTATTGAAAGAGGTGCGTTTGACACTACCATCAGCTTTTCTCTGGTCTGAAAGGAGGAGGAGGGAGGCTCCTCCTCCTCCTTTCAGACCAGAGAACACCCGAGGCTGGGTGAGAACGGGGAGGCTGCGACCCGGCCGGGGGTTGCGGGAAGGGGCGCCACCTTGATCTCTTTCTCGGCGTCGTAGTCCCCTCCGCTGGTCTGGGCTAGCAGAGCGTAGGCTCGTTGCAGCGCTTGATATTCTTGCGTCAGCTGGCGGTAGCGAAGCTCCGCCTCCTCATGCACACACCAATGCAACACAGCACTAGTACCAGAATCAGTCAGACCGGCGACAAAGCACCCGCGACGCAAAGACGAGTCCGATTCCAGGCTGAAGAGGAATGTTTGGCGCCAATACGCTGGCAGAAATGGCGGGCTACCTCTTCGGGTTCCGTGTCGGGGGTTCTGTCGGTGTGAAAAGACAAGGACGATCCGTCCGAGTCCACCAACACGTCTTCGTCGTAGCCGTAAAATGTTTCGATGACCTGCGGGCGCGGAAGCAAACATCTCTCTGAACAAACTGAAGCGACACCTCACGATGAATCGACGAGAGGAACGATAGCGAGAAAAAGGCCATTTCATCTTGCGCAACACCAAGCAGCCGCAAACAAACAGACTCACCTTGCAGGACCTCACGCTTTGTTCCTCCTCAGAGATTCTCGATGTCGGTATCGTAGCAGCAAATCTCTCTCCTGTCGACACAAATAATCCGCCTTTGAGATTCTTTGGATGCAAAGGGAACGAACGGCTCCGGCGCAGAAACAAACGCGACTCACGATGACATTTCTGACATGAGCTCCTGTCTCCAGAGCCTGAAAAACCCGTCACCGGCGATGATTGGAGGGACGCTCGTCTTTTCCAAAAGTGACAACTACAGGGTGTGTCAGGGTTTTCCAGATTATCTTTATCGTATGATTATGTTGCTTTGACTTTGACTGCAACCTGTAATAAATAATATTATTTATCCCTTATTTATCCCTATCGCTTATCCCTTCCTACACAAAGTCGTAAAACATCCCTTGCTATGTTTTGACTAGAGGTCAAGGGCTTTCTCTATTCAATCCACTCTTACACCCACCCTGTTTCTCTTAATAAAAATGCTCGTGCGGGAGCCGAGAGTCAGACTTCATTCGTACAACGGATGGACTCTCCACCTGCAGGTGTCCAAAAGAACTTACTTGTCTCCCGTGTGGTTCTTGCAAAATAAGTTGGAGCGAGCGCAACTCTAACAGGGTGCATTTTGCCACTAGCTGCCTACGGACAATGACGTCGCGCTCGCGGCTCATGGTTGACGGGCTGAGCAGCCGGGCGAGTCCGTCGTTTTCAGCGCACAGCGAGTGGCAAAGGCGCTGACAAAACGGGAGCTTTGAGCTGCTGAAAACGGCAAAACAAGTCTAAAGCGTGTTCAAACGCGTGCGCACAATGCTCCTGCTTGAAAGGTCGGAGTTTAAGGGGCCAATTTTTTGGATGGCGGCCGCCGGCCAAGCTTTGGACGGAAAAGGTTTCCTGGCGACAGCGAGCGAGCGCGGCGCTGCCGTACGTGCACCGAGTCACCTGCCTGAAGACCTTGGACAAGTCGTCGATGATGTGCCGCTGCTCCACAACTTGAAGGAACTCCATTTCACCGTCCTGCTGGCCGCAACCGCGCTCCAGGTCATTGAGCGAACTAGGCCTTCTCTGTGGAACACAAATGCAGTGGACTCTGTTGGCACGCCGCCGTTGTCCGCGTCGACTTACCAAGCTTGCCATCTCCTCGTTCTCCTGGGTGACAAAGCGCACTTTGTTTTCAAGGCGACACAGCACCAGTGAGAGTTCTTCATTCTTCCTGCTCAGGCGTTTGTTTTTGTACAGGAGTGGCAGAAACTGGCTTTCTGTTTCTCTCAGTCGCTTAAGCTGCAAGCATGAAGTGCGGGATGCGAAAGACGCACAACACGCGGGCCAGAACGTATCCATTCCTTTTGCATCGGTTTGAACGGAATCGTGGCTTTGGCTCCCAATAAAAGACATCTACCAGGCAACCGACTCGCCGCGCCGCTCAACTAATAAGCAAGCGCAATGGGTGCCTCGCTGGATGGCGCGCATCAAACGTAGCGCAAACCTTCAAGCGTGCCGTCAATAAATTACCAGTTCATTGCGCTCTTCAGAAAGCAGGGCGTTTCGATCCTCCAGTTTCCTGATGACTGCGCTGAGCTCAGCGATTTTCAGATGAAACCTTCGCGTGTCCCGATCCTCCTGAGACTGAAAACGCCCCGCAACACACACACACAACCACTCGTTCAAAGTTCAAAACTGTTTTTGTGCTACCTTCCTCCAGCAACGAACTAAGTCATGCGTACTGCAAGTGTGTGATGAGGTGGCTTACGCTATGAAGAGGATTGCTAGTAGCGCCGTTGACCCCACTTCCAGGGTAGTTTAGGCCCGCCCTTTGGGAATCCCTCAGGGCAGCGATCTGCTGCTCGGCAGCCTGAGTCTGCAGCTGAAGGCGGTGGACGTGGCCGGCCCCAGGGATTTATCCAAAACACTAACCGCTCTGTCTTTCAGCTTGATCTCATCCATCTGGATGTACAAACGGGGAGCGCTCAGGCAGGCGGGCAAACTCATTTGCCAGAATTGTGACAAAAACAAAGAGAGCAACCGGCCAATTTTTATCTTGAATCGACTAGAACACCATTGCTGTGACAAAAGCGAAGCGAGCAACCGGACGTTTTCTTCTTGTGAAATAGAATAGAATAGAATGCCTTAGGTGTCATTGCACTGCAGGTATACAACGAAATTGGGAACATAGCCACGCACCGCGCATCTGATCAGTCCTACCAGTCGGCGGATCTCCCTCTCGCAGTCTCTCTTGGTTCGGCTCAGCTCCTCCCGATGCTGGTGATGAGCCGATCGGAGCTCGGCCGCTCGGGACTGCCAGGCCTGCTGGGCCGCTGCCAGGGCTTCTTCCGCGCTCCTGGTGGAGGCGACACCGCTCGGTCTCCCGACACCGCCGCGTCTCCTCCACTTCCGCCAGCAAAGCGCCCCCGCTCCTCACCTGAGCAGACATTGCGCCACATCGGGCCGTTGAGACCGCAACGGAGCGCCGCGACGCTTACTGAGGACAAGCTACACAATACGGTAGCGGCCGCATCGGAGCCCGACGTGGCGTGCGGATAGTCAGACACGGATTGAGCGGATCACCTTGTCCATGGAGCCGTCCCTCAGGCTGAGGACCAAGGCATTCAGTCGCTGGATCTCTCCATCTTTGATTTTGATCACTCTCATCAGCTCCATTTCATGCTGCCGCAGTAATGTTTCCCTGGTAACGGCTAACTCTTTCTGCTTCTCCTCATGGAGTTTGCTTTTGAGTTCCGTCATGGCGGCGGTGGCACGGTGGTGCTCCGCCCGCAGGTCCTGACTTCTCTCTCTCTCCAGACAGCTGACCTGACATGACTTAGACAAACTTTATTGTCATCTTGTCTGCACATGGTGCATACAAAACGAAATTTCGTTGCACACGGCTTACAACAAAGTAGTGATATTGCAGTTGAATAGAAGTAACATATCCTATGAAAATATATATATACATATACTGTATATATATATATATTACAAATAAGTATAAAGTGCAGCAGTGCTAATTATGCAATAGTGCAAGTAGGCAAAACAGTATTCAAGAGTGTGCAGAGGAATGCTAAACCATGTATTAAACTTCTATTTAAAGGGTTTACACAAGTTCAGTAAAGTTGGTAGTGCGAGATAGTGCAAGATAGAGGTCCGTAGTGTCATAAAGTACAGTTCTGTGAATGTGTGATGCAGAGTTCAGTTTAGAGCTCAACAGTTCTAATGTTCAACAGTCTGATGACAGCAGGGAAAAAGCTGTTGCAGAACCTGGTGGACCTGCAGCGGATTGTGCGAAACCTCTTCCCAGAGGGCAGCAGGGAGAACAGTCCATGGTGGGGGTGTGATGGGTCATTGTTGATGTTACGGGCACCGGACATGCAGCGCTGAGATGAAATGTCCTGAATGGAGGGAAGAGGAGCCCCTATGATCCTCTCTGCTGTCCTCACCACTCTCCTCACGTTCTTCCAATCGGAGGCGGTGCAGCCTCCACACCACACAGAGAGTCAGCTTGTCAGAATGCTCTCTATGGTGCTCCTGTAGAACGTCCTCATGATGGGTGGGGGCAGGTGGGCTCTCCTCATCCTCCGCAGGAAGTACAAGCGCTTCTGTGCCCTCTTGATCAGTGCCGTAGTGTTCATAGTCCAGGTGAGGTCTTCTGTGATGTGGACCCCCAGGAATTTGGTGCTGCTGACCACCTCCACAGCTGAGCTGTTGATGATCAGTGGAGCGTGGTGAGGCTGGTTTTTCCTGAAGTCGACGATGATCTCCTTCATCTTCTCCACATTCAGGATCAGGCTGTTGTCTCTGCACCAGCCCACCAGCTGCTCCACCTCCTCTCTGTAGTCCAGGTCGTTGTTGTCTCTGATGAGCCCCACCGCCGTTGTGTCGTCTGCGAACTTCACGATGTGATTGGTGGTGAACCTGGGGACGCAGTCGTGTGTCATCAGGGTGAACAGCAGGGGGCTCAGGACGCAGCCCTGAGGGGAGCCTGTGCTGAGGGTGATGACATCAGAGGTGTTCTGTCCGACCCGGACTGACTGAGGTCTGTTGGTGAGGAAGTCTAGCAGCCAGTTGCGAAGGGGGGTGTTGAAGCCCAGGTGTTCCAATTTTCCTACTAGATGCTGTGGGATGATGGTGTTAAACGCTGAGCTGAAGTCCAGGAACAGCATCCGAACATGGGTGTTCTTCTCCTCCAGGTGAGCCAGGCTCAGGTGAAGAACGGAGGAGATGGCGTCCTGAGTGGAGCGGTTTTGCCGGTCGGCAAACTGGAACGGGTCAAATAATGGGGGGAGTCTGGAAACGATGTGATCTTTAAGCAGCCGTTCGAAGCACTTCATCATGACCGGAGTCAGTGCAACAGGCCGGTAATCATTAAATGAGGTGATTTGAGGTTTCTTCGGCACCGGAATGATGGAGGCAGTCTTAAAGCACGCTGGCACTGTGGCTTGGCCCAGCGAGGTGTTAAAAATGTCTGTGATGACCCCAGCCAGCTGACTTGCACATTCCCTGAACACACGCCCAGGAATGTTGTCGGGGCCAGGGGCCTTACGGGGGTTGACTCTCCTCAGGGTCTTCAACACATCGGCGGAGTCAAGGCAGAGTACCTCCTCTTCCTGATGGGGGACAGTTTTAACTGCTGGAGTGCCGTTTAGTGCCTCGAACCTCCCAAAGAAGTTATTTAGACCATTTAGAAAGTCAGCATCAACTTCACCCACCGGGGGGGGGGGGGGTGAGTTGTAGTCTGTAATCGCCCGTATGCCTTGCCACATACTCCTGGTGTTGTTGGCGTCGTGGAAACGATCCTGAATTTTTCGACTGTGGTCTCGCTTCGCTACCCTGATGGCACGGTTCAAGTTGGCTCTCGCTGTCCTCAGTGTCTCCTTGTCGCCAGACTTGAAGGCAGAGTTCCGCGCTCGTAGCGTTTGACGTACCTCCTCAGTCATCCAGGGTCGTTGGTTGCCCCGGGTGATGATATTCTTAGTGGTGCTGACGTCCTCGGTGCATTTGTTGACGTAGGCTGACACAGTCATGGCACACGCATGTCAAATCTACATCGGGGAAACTGGGAGGGAGGGAGGGAGGGAGGGAGGGAGGCCGGGAGGGAGGCAAGCAGGGAGGCAGGCAGGCAGGGAGGCAGGCAGGGAGGCAGGCAGGGAAGCAGGCAGGGAGGAAGGCAGTGTCTGTCTGTTGAGGTTTTCACCTTGTTCTTCTCCTGCTGAAGTTCTAACTGGACGTCCATCAGTTTGGCTCTCAGCTCGTCATTGGCGGCCTGAAAGGCGTCCGTTCGCTCCGCCTTGACCCGCCCTGCCGGAGCTCGTTTGGACATCTCTTACTCGAGTCTCGCCCGGTCGTCAGTCAGAGATCACAACATTTGTACCTGGAGAGCACAAACGCAGCGCTGTTTTCCACTGGCTTCGGACTCAACTTCAATCGGTACCGTAACGTACAACATCATAAACATAGATCTAGCTTGACTTATTCATTGAATAAATGCATTTGGTTCTTCAAAACTGCATCACGCAACATAGCGTGACCGAGACGGCCGTTATCCACCTGCGTGAAGTTATTTGGTGAAATGAATGAGATGTTTAAGACACCATCGTTCTGTCTCTATGTAGATGAAGGGAAATAATCGATTGCTGAAGGTCCAAAGGTGTTGTGATAAACAAATAAACATATTAGTGACATATTTGTGATAAACATATTAGGCAGGATAATCACATATGTTAACTTGACTGCCCACACTGTATTTATTTATGGTTATTTGTTAAATCGAGTACTGTTAGACATGAAACAGGAAGTGTTTAACATAAATGGACGACGAAAGGGGTACTCACCATTGTAGCTCCTGCTGGTCAATGATACGAGCCTCTTCTTGCAGTGGAAAACATACAGCCAACAAACACCGTGGAACCTAAAGGAAGGAAATTAAACATTAACATTTAGCCTCAACCAACATTCACAGATACAACGCAACGCAAACTACACAAACATAAATCTTTTAAAACACAATGAGTTGTACTTACCGTGTACGCTCTAGACGGTCCACTTGCAAGCAGAAAATAAAGATATTTCTGTTGATAATCGTCGTGTTTGTATCCGTTGTCTCGCTCAAGGCCATTGCGCCCACAGATTTGAATTTTGGCCAGAGTTCAGCCTATTGACGTCATTTCCGCGGTGTAATACCCGCATATCTGAAACGGCAAAGTTAAGAGTAGAGTTAAATAAAGTTTTTAATCAACGCAATAATTTACAAACGTTGACCAGTCGAAATAATCGTCGAAATTTGGCGTCTGTGGCTGGAAGCAGACGCCGAGTTCGACGTTCCTCCCAAATGCCACACTGCCTCGCTTTTCAGGCCAACAAAAAAACATATTTTTCAAAACAATGAGTTGTAATTACCTTGTACGCTCTAGACGG
The DNA here is from genome assembly GCF_024217435.2 of Syngnathus scovelli. Taxonomy (NCBI): domain Eukaryota; kingdom Metazoa; phylum Chordata; class Actinopteri; order Syngnathiformes; family Syngnathidae; genus Syngnathus; species Syngnathus scovelli. The sequence continues at coordinate 213,380 of NC_090847.1, read as the reverse complement.
TCAAGTTGCAAGCTGAAAACAAAAATATTTGTCTTGTTAGTCGTCGTGTTACTAACCGCTGTGTCTTGTTTGCCAGCATTGCCGCTTTCCTACTTCCTGTTGCAAGCCACGCCCACGGATTATAATTTTGCCATGAGTTCCGCCTATTGACGTCATGTCCGCGTCGCATGACTGCGACGTAATATTATCTAAAACTGTTTGTGCGGCATGGTGTTGTTCTGTGCGGTATTGCGTTATTCTGTGCGGCGTCGTGTTGTTCTGTGCGGCGTCGTGTTGTTCAGTGCGGCATGTTGTTGTTCAGTGCGGCATGTTGTTGTTCAGTGCGGCATGGTGTTGTTCAGTGCGGCATGGTGTTGTTCAGTGCGGCATGGTGTTGTTAAGTGCGGCATGGTGTTGTTCAGTGCGGCATGGTGTTGTTCAGTGCGGCATGGTGTTGTTCAGTGCGGGATGGTGTTGTTCAGTACGGCATGGTGTTGTTCAGTGCGGCATGGTGTTGTTCAGTGCGGCATGGTGTTGTTCAGTGCGGCATAATATTGTTCAGTGCGGCGTAATGTTGTTCAGTGGGGCATGGTGTTGTTCAGTGCGGCATGGTGTTGTTCAGTGCGACATGATGTTGTTCAGTGCGGCATAATGTTGTTCAGTGCGGCATAATGTTGTTCAGTGCGGCATAATGTTGTTCAGTGCGGGATGGTGTTGTTCAGTGCGGCATGGTGTTGTTCAGTGCGGCATGGTGTTGTTCAGTGCGGCATGGTGTTGTTCAGTGCGGCATGGTGTTGTTCAGTGCGGCATGGTGTTGTTCAGTGCGGCATGGTGTTGTTCAGTGCGGCATGGTGTTGTTCAGTGCGGCATGGTGTTGTTCAGTGCGGCATGGTGTTGTTCAGTGCGGCATGGTGTTGTTCAGTGCGGCATGGTGTTCAGTGCGGCATAATGTTGTTCAGTGCGGCATAATGTTGTTCAGTGCGGCATGGTGTTGTTCAGTGCGGCATAATGTTGTTCAGTGCGGCATAATGTTGTTCAGTGCGGTATATTGTTGTTCAGTGGGGCATAATGTTGTTCAGTGCGGCATGGTGTTGTTCAGTGCGGGATGGTGTTGTTCAGTGCGGGATGGTGTTGTTCAGTGCGGCATGGTGTTGTTCAGTGCGGCATGGTGTTGTTCAGTGCGGCATGGTGTTGTTCAGTGCGGCATGGTGTTGTTCAGTGCGGCATGGTGTTGTTCAGTGCGGCATGGTGTTGTTCAGTGCGGCATGGTGTTGTTCAGTGCGGCATGGTGTAGTTCAGTGCGGCATGGTGTTGTTCAGTGCGGCATGGTGTAGTTCAGTGCGGCATGGTGTTGTTCAGTGCGGGATGGTGTTGTTCAGTGCGGCATGGTGTTGTTCAGTGCGGCATGGTGTTGTTCAGTGCGACATGATGTTGTTCAGTGCGGCATAATGTTGTTCAGTGCGGCATGGTGTTGTTCAGTGCGGCATGGTGTTGTTTAGTGCGGCATGGTGTTGTTTAGTGCGGCATGGTGTTGTTCAGTGCGGCATGGTGTTGTTCAGTGCGGCATGGTGTTGTTCAGTGCGGCATGGTGTTGTTCAGTGCGGCATGGTGTTGTTCAGTGCGGCGTCGTGTTGTTCAGTGCGGCGTCGTGTTGTTCAGTGCGGCGTCGTGTTGTTCAGTGCAGCATGGTGTTGTTCAGTGCGGAATGGTGTTGTTCAGTGCGGCATGGTGTTGTTCAGTGCGGCATGGTGTTGTTAAGTGCGGCATGGTGTTGTTCAGTGCGGCGTAATGTTGTTCAGTGGGGCATGGTGTTGTTCAGTGCGGCATGGTGTTGTTCAGTGCGGCATGGTGTTGTTCAGTGCGGCATGGTGTTGTTCAGTGCGGCATGGTGCTGTTCAGTGCGGCATGGTGCTGTTCAGTGCGGCATGGTGTTGTTCAGTGCGGCATGGTGTTGTTCAGTGCGGCATGGTGTTGTTCAGTGCGGCATGGTGTTGTTCAGTGCGGCATGGTGTTGTTCAGTGCGGCATGGTGTTGTTCAGTGCGGCATGGTGTTGTTCAGTGCGGCATGGTGTTGTTCAGTGCGGCATAATGTTGTTCAGTGCGGCATAATGTTGTTCAGTGCGGCATAATGTTGTTCAGTGCGGCATAATGTTGTTCAGTGCGGCATAATGTTGTTCAGTGCGGCATAATGTTGTTCAGTGCGGGATGGTGTTGTTCAGTGCGGCATGGTGTTGTTCAGTGCGGCATGGTGTTGTTCAGTGCGGCATGGTGTTGTTCAGTGCGGCATGGTGTTGTTCAGTGCGGCATGGTGTTGTTCAGTGCGGCATGGTGTTGTTCAGTGCGGCATGGTGTTGTTCAGTGCGGCATGGTGTTGTTCAGTGCGGCATGGTGTTGTTCAGTGCGGGATGGTGTTGTTCAGTGCGGGATGGTGTTGTTCAGTGCGGGATGGTGTTGTTCAGTGCGGCATAATGTTGTTCAGTGCGGCATAATGTTGTTCAGTGCGGCATGGTGTTGTTCAGTGCGGCATAATGTTGTTCAGTGCGGCATAATGTTGTTCAGTGCGGTATAATGTTGTTCAGTGCGGCATAATGTTGTTCAGTGCGGCATAATGTTGTTCAGTGCGGCATAATGTTGTTCAGTGCGGCATAATGTTGTTCAGTGCGGGATGGTGTTGTTCAGTGCGGCATGGTGTTGTTCAGTGCGGCATGGTGTTGTTCAGTGCGGCATGGTGTTGTTCAGTGCGGCATGGTGTTGTTCAGTGCGGCATGGTGTTGTTCAGTGCGGCATGGTGTTGTTCAGTGCGGCATGGTGTTGTTCAGTGCGGCATGGTGTTGTTCAGTGCGGCATGGTGTTGTTCAGTGCGGGATGGTGTTGTTCAGTGCGGGATGGTGTTGTTCAGTGCGGCATAATGTTGTTCAGTGCGGCATAATGTTGTTCAGTGCGGCATGGTGTTGTTCAGTGCGGCATAATGTTGTTCAGTGCGGCATAATGTTGTTCAGTGCGGTATAATGTTGTTCAGTGCTGCATGGTGTTGTTCAGTGCTGCATGGTGTTGTTCAGTGCGGCATGGTGTTGTTCAGTGCGGCATGGTGTTGTTCAGTGCGGCATGGTGTTGTTCAGTGCGGCATGGTGTTGTTCAGTGCGGCATGGTGTTGTTCAGTGCGGCATGGTGTTGTTCAGTGCGGCATGGTGTTGTTCAGTGCGGCATGGTGTTGTTCAGTGCGGCATGGTGTTGTTCAGTGCGGCATGGTGTTGTTCAGTGCGGCATGGTGTTGTTCAGTGCGGCATGGTGTTGTTCAGTGCGGCATGGTGTAGTTCAGTGCGGCATGGTGTTGTTCAGTGCGGGATGGTGTTGTTCAGTGCGGCATGGTGTTGTTCAGTGCGGCATGGTGTTGTTCAGTGCGACATGGTGTTGTTCAGTGCGGCATAATGTTGTTCAGTGCGGCATAATGTTGTTCAGTGCGGTATAATGTTGTTCAGTGCGGCATAATGTTGTTCAGTGCGGCATAATGTTGTTCAGTGCGGCATAATGTTGTTCAGTGCGGCATAATGTTGTTCAGTGCGGCATGGTGTTGTTTAGTGTGGGATGGTGTTGTTCAGTGCGGCATGGTGTTGTTCAGTGCGGCATGGTGTTGTTCAGTGCGGCATGGTGTTGTTCAGTGCGGCATGGTGTTGTTCAGTGCGGCATGGTGTTGTTCAGTGCGGCATGGTGTTGTTCAGTGCGGCATGGTGTTGTTCAGTGCGGCATGGTGTTGTTCAGTGCGGCATGGTGTTGTTCAGTGCGGCATGGTGTTTTTCAGTGCGGCATAATGTTGTTCAGTGCGGCATAATGTTGTTCAGTGCGGCATAATGTTGTTCAGTGCGGCATAATGTTGTTCAGTGCGGCATAATGTTGTTCAGTGCGGGATGGTGTTGTTCAGTGCGGCATGGTGTTGTTCAGTGCGGCATGGTGTTGTTCAGTGCGGCATGGTGTTGTTCAGTGCGGCATGGTGTTGTTCAGTGCGGCATGGTGTTGTTCAGTGCGGCATGGTGTTGTTCAGTGCGGCATGGTGTTGTTCAGTGCGGGATGGTGTTGTTCAGTGCGGGATGGTGTTGTTCAGTGCGGGATGGTGTTGTTCAGTGCGGCATGGTGTTCAGTGCGGCATAATGTTGTTCAGTGCGGCATGGTGTTGTTCAGTGCGGCATGGTGTTGTTCAGTGCGGCATAATGTTGTTCAGTGCGGCATAATGTTGTTCAGTGCGGCACCTAGCACCTAGAAGGTAAATAAATAGGAAGGAAGGACTCACCGGTGACGTCGTCGCCCACGTCCAAGCGTTGTACTTTGTATTTTCATCCTTCTGACAGTGGAAAACATATAGCCAACAAACACCGTGGAACCTAAACGAATGAAAGAAAACTATCATTTGGCCACAACCAACATTCACAGATACAACACAATGTGACGTGCGGTGTTGAGGTTAAAGGTTGAGTGAAGGGCCCTCGTTTTAAACTACTTTTTTGAAAAGGAGTGGGAACAAGTAAGACGTATTTAATTTATTTATTGGGAAGTAGTAAGACTTATTAAATTTATTTAATCTACTTTTCTTCCCAGGCAAAATTTGACGTGCTGCAATTCCAAATTTCCAAAGTGAATGAAGGAATGAAATCCTTTAAATTATGATTTTGTATAAATACTAGGCATAAACACAAAATCTACGGCACAAAATGGGCAGACTTTACTTGTTTGAAAAGGACTGGTTACAAGACAGACTTTTTTAATTTATTTAATGGGAAGAAGACTTATTTAGTTTAATTGATCTATTTTTGTTCCCTGGCAAAATTCGATTTGCTGCAATTCCAAATTTCCAAAGTGAATGAAGGAATGAAGTCGTTTAAATTATGATTTTGTATAAATACTAGGCATAGACACAAAATCTACGGCACAAAACGGGCAGACTTTACTTGTTTGAAGAGGACTGGTTGCAAGACAGACTTTTCTGATTTATTTAATGGGAAGAAGACTTATTTAGTTTATTTAATCTCTTTTTGTTGCCTGGCAAAATTGGATTTGCTGAAATTGTATTTTGCCAAATCTTGACTTGAGACCTGATAGGAAGTATTAAACGCTCAGTTAAATCGATACAAGTTGGTAATAAGAGCGAGTAATGTTGGTTGAAGCGATGAATGAAGGTTAAAAGCAATTTAAATTATGACTTTGTATAAATACTAGATATTAACAGACCATCTACTGCGCAAAATGGGCAGAGTTTACTTGTTTGAGAAGGAGTGGCTTATTTAAGTCTAAGATTTATTTAATCTGTTTGTTCCCAGGCAAAATTGGATGTGATGCAATTCCAAATTTCACCACATGATGGTGCCAAATTTTGACTTCATAGGACATATTCAACACTTAACTATTATGTTCAAGGTAATCAGATTTGTTTATTATTCTAATGGCCTTTTCAAAACTATTCTGGATTACTACTTTGGATCTATTCTACATTACTTGGCAACAACATACTCTGTAACAGATTAGGCAGTATAATCACATATGTTAACTTGAGAGTGCCCACACTCAATCTACTTATCGTGATGTGTTAAATCAATTACTGTTAGACATTATTATTCTGATAATCTACCAAATCTTTGAATTGAAGAATTTGTGATTTAATTAATAGCTTGTTGTTATGTTCAGGGTAATCAGACTTGTATATAATTCTAATGGCCTTCTTTTGAAAACTATTCTGAATTACAACTTTGGATCTTATATTACTTTGCAACAATATACTCGGTGACAGATTAGGCAGTATAATCACATATGTTAACTTCAGTGCCCACACTGTATTTATTTATGGTTATTTGTTAAATCAAGTACTGTTAGACATGAAATAGGAAGTGTTTAACATAAATGTTATGGCTAACCGTTGTAGCTCGCTCCTGGTCAATGATACGAGCCTCTTCTTGCAGTGGAAAACTTGCAGCCAACAAACACCGTGGAACCTAAAGGAATGAAATTAAACATTAACATTTCGCCTGGACCAATATTCACACGTACAACGCAACGCGGCTACACTTCTGCTAGCGCCTCAGCTACACGTTGCTATTACAAACGTAAATCTCTTTAAACACAATGAGTGTTACTTACCGTGTACGCTGTAGACGGTCCAGTTGCAAGCAGAAAATAAAGATATTTCTGTTGATATTCGTCGTTGCTCAGTGGCTCACGGCCATCGCGCCAACAGATTTGAATTTTGGTGGAAGTTCAGCCAATTACGTCATATCCGCGGCACATGACTGCGACGTAATACCCGCTTATCTGAAACGGCAGTTAAAAGTAGAGTTACATCAAGTTTTCTTTTTTAATCAACGCAATCATTTACAACCGTTGACCAGAAAGAATCGTCGAAATTCGACGTTCCCCCCAAACGCCACACTCACTCGCTTTTCAGGGCAACAAAAGTACTTCTTTTTAAAAACGATGAGTTGTACTTACCGTGTACGCTCTGGACGGTCCAGTTGCAAGCAGAAAATAAAAATATTTCTCTCGTTAGTCGTATGTTACCATCCGCTGTGTCTTTGTCAACATCGCCATTTTCCTACTTCCTGTTGCGAGCCACGCCCACGGATTTAAATTCTGGCGGAAGAGCCCGCCCATTGGCGTCGTTTTCGCGTATAGCAAATCCGATTGGTTGGGAAGGGGGCGCGGTTATGCAGCCGAGGGGTCCTGTGATCGGTGGGATGTAAAGTAGGCGTCGACGTCACGTCCGCGTCACGTGACCACGACGTGGCAGACGTCATATAGCAACCGCTGTTTTGTTTAGTAGACTTACAGTTGTTATGCATTGACATAATGGCGCACACTCCAAATAGATTTAAATAAATTAAATAATTCTTCTGCCCACTCCCTTTTAAACAAGTTAACTCTCCCCGCGGATTTGAATTCCGGCGGAAGTTCTTACAGTTGTTATGCGTTGACATAATGGCGCACTGGTTAGCATGTCCACCTCTTAAGCATGATGTTGCGGGTTCGACGCCTGATCAATGTTAGCATGGAGTGAGCTGAAGTGCATGGCGCTGAAGATTTGAATCTTTGAAATGCGCTGAGGTCTGACGTATCAGGCAGAATGGTTTGCCATCACGTTCAACAAAAAATAGAAACTTTCCCACTCTGATAAAAACGTCCTGTGTTCATCTACATATTTTCGTTTTGCTGTGCATCTTTTCCCTGCCATTTCGAGAGCCCAATTGACACTAATAGTTTACTGGAATGTGTTTGCCCATCCTACTTTGTGGAATTTCACCACATGCGCTTTTGACGAAAATACTAAATTGAACTCAAGTGAAGCCAACACGCACAACCCCCCCCCCCCCACACACACACACACACACACCTACACACACACACACAAATGTTGATATGAACATAAAAGAGCCGCATGCGGTTCGGGAGTTGCGGCTTGGCCAAACCTGTACTATACAACTTTATTTGTGTAAAATTTTCACAACAGCTGTCACACAAACAAAGCGGGAAAAACCGAAGACGTGCGTGTTCCGCCCACGCTGGATTTATTTGCACCTTTGAAAAGACACCGTATTGCCGCAGATGTGGCAAAGAGTACTTTTGGGCATCTGAGACGGAAGGATGTCCAAAGCATCACGTCACCTGCTCTGGTAGGAATGGTGGTGGGACGTTGAGGTCAACCGCTTTGGGGTTGGCTGAATCTTTGGTCGCAGGATGCCACACACTTGAAGACAGAAGCAGAAAAGCAGAGCTAAATGCAAAATGTACTCACCGGTGACTCCAATTTTTTCCCCCCCTGAAGAAATGGATGGACGGGTGGCCCCGGCTGGCCGGTGGGACTCTTGTTATTCTGACCCTTTTTAGTGCGCGTTTGGGGCAACAACCGTTTTTTGTGGCGCTCTCTTCTGGTTCAAGAGTGCCCTGCATGTGAATTTGCCTTTCCTGCCTTCTGATTGGATGAGCGCCGGTGTGACGCGGTGCCTCTGTCACCGTGGCGGGGGGTATACGTCGGCATCGGAGCGTCTGCCAACGTCTGAGACCGGCTGGCAGTGTATCGGAGGTGTCGAGTGCGGTGCCGCTGGAGCTCACTCACCAGCTGGTGTTAGGGCCACAGAATGAAGGCCAAGGAGAAGACTAGAAAGAGAAACAGAAACTTCTCCTCCAATTGTTTGATTTGTCTCTTGTGAGCTTCGATGAATTCTTTCAGCTCTTTGTTCCTCTAGGACGGACAAATGGAAAGTAGCCTTCAAAAGCCAGTAAGCGTGCAAGTAAGTGCCGGGCTGGCTTTGGGCCCTTACCTGTTGCGCGCTGTGCAGCAGATCCATTCTCTCTTGGAGGATGCAAGCGTCGCGCTCCCTCAACTCCCACATCAGGGCTCGCTTCCATTGGTCCACGGCGCTCCTAAGCTCTTGTCTCTGATCCGCCGTCAGCACGTCATTCACGCCAGCGTGGCTGGCTTTTTCGCCGTCCGTGGCGGGGCAGTCCCGCTGCGGTAGCGCCTCGTACAACATGGCCTCCAGCTCCATGATCCTCTGGGCCGCAATCCTCGTCCATCAGTAGTCCGGCGGGAGATTTGAGGGCGGCTTACCTTATGAGCCTGGTCCATGGAACGCTTCCTGAAGTCCAACTCTTCATCCAGGTAGCCCTTCTGGTTGCAGAACATATCCTAGCACAGCTCAAGGTCAGAATTGTTGGGGCACATTGCCCCGAGTTCCCCTTGGCTGATGTCGCGTGTCTGTCTACCTTCTCACTTTCAATGTCCAACATCTTCTGTTGAAGTGCTGACTTGGTCACTTTGATGTATTCTAACCACTGAGGAAAGGCTGCTGTCACATAAGCAGAATGCGAGAGCGTGCGTGGACGTGCGCGTTACCTTCTCGGCTAGGGTGGGAAGGGTCCTGGCGTGAATCACGACCACCTGCTCCTCGTTGGTGAGATTCTGCAAGAGCCCAAAGGCACAGCGTCAACAAGGTTCTTTCAGCGCAAAGCCTTCCAAAAGTCACATTTGAGCCGCCGAGTCTCGTGGAGTGCGAACATAAGGAGTTCGACATACACTTACGGCGTTATCGCCCAGGATGTCCAGCTTCTTCATCAGATCACTGATGACGATGTCCTGGGGAAAGGCGCAAGGAGCAATGTAAGGTGTTCTGGGACCTCAGGTTAAGGTTAGGGTTGCGAGGGACGCCTTACGTACGCTCACGCCGTCGGCCTCGCAGTAGATCTGCAAAGGGCTGAGGCCGTCTGGGAAACGGACTTGCAGAAACTTCAAGACGGGGGAGCGCCACTCCCTCTCCTGAAAGGCAGAGGCATGCATCCGTCCGTCCGTCCGTCCGTCCGTCACATCTCTGGCCTCAAAACGCTTGTGCGAGTCTTCCCACCTCCAGCTCCAGGATGCGGAACTCAAGCAGTTCGTTTTGGTCTCGGATATCCTGGATGTGCTCTTTCAGACGCGCTTCTTCCGCCTCCATCCGCCTGACCTGAAAAGACAGTCAGACCTCATCTGCGGGGCTTCCGGACGGGTGTGACGCCAAGCGACTCCGCCCAGCGCCTTTCTTTCCGTCACCTTTTCGGCCAACTGCTGATTGCTCTGACGCAGCAGCTGCTTCTCCTCCACCCACTTGACATTCTAGAAGAGACAAACGCGTGGACAGCTTTGGAATGTTGTGTCATTTTCATCCACAAATTCTTTGGTTGACTGGAAAATGACATTTGCTTTTCTCCACATTTTCCCAGCCACGTTCAGGGGGGGGGGGGGGGGGGGGGGGTTGTTGGTCCAGTAATGCCAGACGAATGAGTGACTGAAGAATGTAGCTATTTTGTCTGAGAAAAAGGTGTGCTCATTGATAAGCTTACCTGTCCTTGTTGCTTCAGCGCTGACTCCAGATCTGCTACTCTGCTTTGATAGTGACCCATTTCTACTGTCATGTAACATGGGGGGAAGAGATGGTGCAAATGGTAAAATATGGATTGTTCACAGGAATAAATTGGCAGAGCTGAAATTCCAAATTTGTCCAAAAGATGGCGCCAGACCAAAACATGAGACCAAAAAAGGGGCCAAAATAAGCTAAGCAAGTTAAAATAGAAATAAAACAGGAACACGGTGTCGGATTGTGAGTCACGCATGGACGCACAAATGTGATTTTTACTTTTTGATTTCTTTGCTTGGCTAAAAATGTATTCTGTAACAGCTTAAAGCAATATTGTTAGTCAATTCGATCAAGGGACCCGTCACTATGAGAATAGTGGCGTGACATAAATTGTTTGGAGAAGCACAAATGTGATTTTTACTTCTTGATTTCTTTGCTTGGCTAAAAATTGATTCCCTCTTTCATGAACTGTGTTTTGCAATCGAATTGTTCTGGGATTGAATGATTTTATTAACACGGGTATCAGTGGGTGAAATTGTTCGGTTTCTGGAGTGATTAAGATTTGTAATTCTATTTCATGTTTCTTCAATAAATGTGTTGTGTATATTCATCTACTTTGTTGTGCGCTGATTTGTACTGAATGTACAATCGATGGTTCGGGGTTGATTTGACAATTTGATTAATGTGCGGGGGGTTATTATGGTATAACATAGGACCGTAATAAATAAAAGTAACATCAGACAATTTTAGAGAATTGAATAACTTTCGTAGTTATTTGAGACACGAGTGAATTTCAATCCGTTTGAAAGTTTGCTTCGTCTGAATAAATTAACGGAAGTGTTTGAATCGGATTATCGGTTTGGTGTAGAACTGAAAGTAATTTAATTATTTGAAGGGCGCAGGCCCGTTTCCCCTTTTGACGGGCCGCGTAAAAAGTAACTCCGAACATGTTAGAGAATTAAATAACTTTCGTAGATATTTAAGGGAAGAGTGATTATTGAAAGAGGTGCGTTTGACACTACCATCAGCTTTTCTCTGGTCTGAAAGGAGGAGGAGGGAGGCTCCTCCTCCTCCTTTCAGACCAGAGAACACCCGAGGCTGGGTGAGAACGGGGAGGCTGCGACCCGGCCGGGGGTTGCGGGAAGGGGCGCCACCTTGATCTCTTTCTCGGCGTCGTAGTCCCCTCCGCTGGTCTGGGCTAGCAGAGCGTAGGCTCGTTGCAGCGCTTGATATTCTTGCGTCAGCTGGCGGTAGCGAAGCTCCGCCTCCTCATGCACACACCAATGCAACACAGCACTAGTACCAGAATCAGTCAGACCGGCGACAAAGCACCCGCGACGCAAAGACGAGTCCGATTCCAGGCTGAAGAGGAATGTTTGGCGCCAATACGCTGGCAGAAATGGCGGGCTACCTCTTCGGGTTCCGTGTCGGGGGTTCTGTCGGTGTGAAAAGACAAGGACGATCCGTCCGAGTCCACCAACACGTCTTCGTCGTAGCCGTAAAATGTTTCGATGACCTGCGGGCGCGGAAGCAAACATCTCTCTGAACAAACTGAAGCGACACCTCACGATGAATCGACGAGAGGAACGATAGCGAGAAAAAGGCCATTTCATCTTGCGCAACACCAAGCAGCCGCAAACAAACAGACTCACCTTGCAGGACCTCACGCTTTGTTCCTCCTCAGAGATTCTCGATGTCGGTATCGTAGCAGCAAATCTCTCTCCTGTCGACACAAATAATCCGCCTTTGAGATTCTTTGGATGCAAAGGGAACGAACGGCTCCGGCGCAGAAACAAACGCGACTCACGATGACATTTCTGACATGAGCTCCTGTCTCCAGAGCCTGAAAAACCCGTCACCGGCGATGATTGGAGGGACGCTCGTCTTTTCCAAAAGTGACAACTACAGGGTGTGTCAGGGTTTTCCAGATTATCTTTATCGTATGATTATGTTGCTTTGACTTTGACTGCAACCTGTAATAAATAATATTATTTATCCCTTATTTATCCCTATCGCTTATCCCTTCCTACACAAAGTCGTAAAACATCCCTTGCTATGTTTTGACTAGAGGTCAAGGGCTTTCTCTATTCAATCCACTCTTACACCCACCCTGTTTCTCTTAATAAAAATGCTCGTGCGGGAGCCGAGAGTCAGACTTCATTCGTACAACGGATGGACTCTCCACCTGCAGGTGTCCAAAAGAACTTACTTGTCTCCCGTGTGGTTCTTGCAAAATAAGTTGGAGCGAGCGCAACTCTAACAGGGTGCATTTTGCCACTAGCTGCCTACGGACAATGACGTCGCGCTCGCGGCTCATGGTTGACGGGCTGAGCAGCCGGGCGAGTCCGTCGTTTTCAGCGCACAGCGAGTGGCAAAGGCGCTGACAAAACGGGAGCTTTGAGCTGCTGAAAACGGCAAAACAAGTCTAAAGCGTGTTCAAACGCGTGCGCACAATGCTCCTGCTTGAAAGGTCGGAGTTTAAGGGGCCAATTTTTTGGATGGCGGCCGCCGGCCAAGCTTTGGACGGAAAAGGTTTCCTGGCGACAGCGAGCGAGCGCGGCGCTGCCGTACGTGCACCGAGTCACCTGCCTGAAGACCTTGGACAAGTCGTCGATGATGTGCCGCTGCTCCACAACTTGAAGGAACTCCATTTCACCGTCCTGCTGGCCGCAACCGCGCTCCAGGTCATTGAGCGAACTAGGCCTTCTCTGTGGAACACAAATGCAGTGGACTCTGTTGGCACGCCGCCGTTGTCCGCGTCGACTTACCAAGCTTGCCATCTCCTCGTTCTCCTGGGTGACAAAGCGCACTTTGTTTTCAAGGCGACACAGCACCAGTGAGAGTTCTTCATTCTTCCTGCTCAGGCGTTTGTTTTTGTACAGGAGTGGCAGAAACTGGCTTTCTGTTTCTCTCAGTCGCTTAAGCTGCAAGCATGAAGTGCGGGATGCGAAAGACGCACAACACGCGGGCCAGAACGTATCCATTCCTTTTGCATCGGTTTGAACGGAATCGTGGCTTTGGCTCCCAATAAAAGACATCTACCAGGCAACCGACTCGCCGCGCCGCTCAACTAATAAGCAAGCGCAATGGGTGCCTCGCTGGATGGCGCGCATCAAACGTAGCGCAAACCTTCAAGCGTGCCGTCAATAAATTACCAGTTCATTGCGCTCTTCAGAAAGCAGGGCGTTTCGATCCTCCAGTTTCCTGATGACTGCGCTGAGCTCAGCGATTTTCAGATGAAACCTTCGCGTGTCCCGATCCTCCTGAGACTGAAAACGCCCCGCAACACACACACACAACCACTCGTTCAAAGTTCAAAACTGTTTTTGTGCTACCTTCCTCCAGCAACGAACTAAGTCATGCGTACTGCAAGTGTGTGATGAGGTGGCTTACGCTATGAAGAGGATTGCTAGTAGCGCCGTTGACCCCACTTCCAGGGTAGTTTAGGCCCGCCCTTTGGGAATCCCTCAGGGCAGCGATCTGCTGCTCGGCAGCCTGAGTCTGCAGCTGAAGGCGGTGGACGTGGCCGGCCCCAGGGATTTATCCAAAACACTAACCGCTCTGTCTTTCAGCTTGATCTCATCCATCTGGATGTACAAACGGGGAGCGCTCAGGCAGGCGGGCAAACTCATTTGCCAGAATTGTGACAAAAACAAAGAGAGCAACCGGCCAATTTTTATCTTGAATCGACTAGAACACCATTGCTGTGACAAAAGCGAAGCGAGCAACCGGACGTTTTCTTCTTGTGAAATAGAATAGAATAGAATGCCTTAGGTGTCATTGCACTGCAGGTATACAACGAAATTGGGAACATAGCCACGCACCGCGCATCTGATCAGTCCTACCAGTCGGCGGATCTCCCTCTCGCAGTCTCTCTTGGTTCGGCTCAGCTCCTCCCGATGCTGGTGATGAGCCGATCGGAGCTCGGCCGCTCGGGACTGCCAGGCCTGCTGGGCCGCTGCCAGGGCTTCTTCCGCGCTCCTGGTGGAGGCGACACCGCTCGGTCTCCCGACACCGCCGCGTCTCCTCCACTTCCGCCAGCAAAGCGCCCCCGCTCCTCACCTGAGCAGACATTGCGCCACATCGGGCCGTTGAGACCGCAACGGAGCGCCGCGACGCTTACTGAGGACAAGCTACACAATACGGTAGCGGCCGCATCGGAGCCCGACGTGGCGTGCGGATAGTCAGACACGGATTGAGCGGATCACCTTGTCCATGGAGCCGTCCCTCAGGCTGAGGACCAAGGCATTCAGTCGCTGGATCTCTCCATCTTTGATTTTGATCACTCTCATCAGCTCCATTTCATGCTGCCGCAGTAATGTTTCCCTGGTAACGGCTAACTCTTTCTGCTTCTCCTCATGGAGTTTGCTTTTGAGTTCCGTCATGGCGGCGGTGGCACGGTGGTGCTCCGCCCGCAGGTCCTGACTTCTCTCTCTCTCCAGACAGCTGACCTGACATGACTTAGACAAACTTTATTGTCATCTTGTCTGCACATGGTGCATACAAAACGAAATTTCGTTGCACACGGCTTACAACAAAGTAGTGATATTGCAGTTGAATAGAAGTAACATATCCTATGAAAATATATATATACATATACTGTATATATATATATATTACAAATAAGTATAAAGTGCAGCAGTGCTAATTATGCAATAGTGCAAGTAGGCAAAACAGTATTCAAGAGTGTGCAGAGGAATGCTAAACCATGTATTAAACTTCTATTTAAAGGGTTTACACAAGTTCAGTAAAGTTGGTAGTGCGAGATAGTGCAAGATAGAGGTCCGTAGTGTCATAAAGTACAGTTCTGTGAATGTGTGATGCAGAGTTCAGTTTAGAGCTCAACAGTTCTAATGTTCAACAGTCTGATGACAGCAGGGAAAAAGCTGTTGCAGAACCTGGTGGACCTGCAGCGGATTGTGCGAAACCTCTTCCCAGAGGGCAGCAGGGAGAACAGTCCATGGTGGGGGTGTGATGGGTCATTGTTGATGTTACGGGCACCGGACATGCAGCGCTGAGATGAAATGTCCTGAATGGAGGGAAGAGGAGCCCCTATGATCCTCTCTGCTGTCCTCACCACTCTCCTCACGTTCTTCCAATCGGAGGCGGTGCAGCCTCCACACCACACAGAGAGTCAGCTTGTCAGAATGCTCTCTATGGTGCTCCTGTAGAACGTCCTCATGATGGGTGGGGGCAGGTGGGCTCTCCTCATCCTCCGCAGGAAGTACAAGCGCTTCTGTGCCCTCTTGATCAGTGCCGTAGTGTTCATAGTCCAGGTGAGGTCTTCTGTGATGTGGACCCCCAGGAATTTGGTGCTGCTGACCACCTCCACAGCTGAGCTGTTGATGATCAGTGGAGCGTGGTGAGGCTGGTTTTTCCTGAAGTCGACGATGATCTCCTTCATCTTCTCCACATTCAGGATCAGGCTGTTGTCTCTGCACCAGCCCACCAGCTGCTCCACCTCCTCTCTGTAGTCCAGGTCGTTGTTGTCTCTGATGAGCCCCACCGCCGTTGTGTTGTCTGCGAACTTCACGATGTGATTGGTGGTGAACCTGGGGACGCAGTCGTGTGTCATCAGGGTGAACAGCAGGGGGCTCAGGACGCAGCCCTGAGGGGAGCCTGTGCTGAGGGTGATGACATCAGAGGTGTTCTGTCCGACCCGGACTGACTGAGGTCTGTTGGTGAGGAAGTCTAGCAGCCAGTTGCGAAGGGGGGTGTTGAAGCCCAGGTGTTCCAATTTTCCTACTAGATGCTGTGGGATGATGGTGTTAAACGCTGAGCTGAAGTCCAGGAACAGCATCCGAACATGGGTGTTCTTCTCCTTGTTGTTTCTCAGAAACGAGCCGGTCCCATCCAGGCGTAATCGGAGACAATGAAACCCGAAGTGGTTAAGGTTTGTCTTTTAATGCAGGATGCTTGGTCTCCATGTGCCGAAGCAGTTTTGAAGGCTTCATTGGCTCGCTCGCTAGTTTCAGGGGCGATTGTGTCTATAAAATGCAAAATGTTGGGTCACCTCACGGCTTACGGCCATACTACCCTGAGAACGCCCGATCTCGTCCGATCTCGGAAGCTAAGCAGGGTCGGGCCTTGTTAGTACTTGGATGGGAGACCGCCTGGGAGTACCAGGTGCTGTAAGCTTTTTCTTTTTCTTATGTGCACTTCAAGCTCTTTTTTTTTTTTTTCTTATGTGCACTTCAATCGTTTAAGAAGCTATTTTTTACAACACCCATCACGAATGGCATCCGGAAACAGCAAGCCTAATTTAAACTCCGACATTGAAACTATAACACGAGTTTGAAAGCTATATTATGTGGTGACATCCACAGCATTGTAGTTAAATTTTTTACCGCTAGAGAGCAGACTATGTACAGTGAGCATGGCTCCCTGTGAACTCAAAGCAGCAGGCTTGACTTGTAAAAGAACCCAACACAGCACTTCCATGAAGTGTTTTTAAACTTTTCAAGGCATTTATTTTGATTCAGCAAAATGCAGGTCGCAACGGCAAATTCGTGCTACCGCATAAAAAGCTGTCAATAACTTTTCATGATAGCCATGTTTCCAGAAAACACCAAAAGCCTTGGAAGAAAGCCTGTTTCGGCCCTGGTTGTAAAAAAAACAAAAAAAAAACAAAAGGGAAGGGTGACCGTCCGGGAATACCAGGTGCTGAAAGCCTTTTTTTTTTTTTTTTCCCACGTCAATTGTGAAAGGAAACTTTTACCACAGCCATCAAGTCCCGCCGCTGCTTGGCATGGTTTCAGGGGCGATTGTGTCTATAAAATGAAAAATTCTGAGCGGTCTCACGGCTTACGACCATACTACCCTGAGAGCGCCCGATCTCGTCCGATCTCGGAGGCTAAGCAGGGTCGGGCCTGGTAAGTACTTGGATGGGACACCGCCTGGGAATACCATTTACCGTAAGCTTTTTTTTTTTTTTTTTTTTTTTCTTATGTGCACTTCAATCGTTTAAGCCAAGAACTTTTTACAGCACCCATCACGAATGGCATTCGGAAACTGCAAGCCTAGTTTGAACTCCGACACTGAAACTACAACACGAGTTTAAAACCTACATTGTGTGGCGACAGCCATAGCATTGCAGTTCACGTTTTTACCGCTAGAGGACAGACTATGTACAGTGAATAAAGAGCATGGCTCCCTGTGAACTCAAAGCAGCAGTCTTTAGTTGTAAAAGAACCCAGCACAACACATTGCGCTTCCATGTAGTGTTTTTACCTTTTTCATGACATTTATTTTGATACAGCCAAATGCAGGTTTTGTGCACTTCACTTTTCCGTTGGGCATTCGCGTAGAACCCTATTCCAGTTACGGCCAGATTCTTTTAGACTAGTGGTCCCCAAACTTTCTTGCGCCACGGACCGGCTACGCGTCAGAAATATTTTTGCGGACCTGCCTTTATATATATAAATAAACAATAAATCTATATAAATAAATACTACATTTATAATAAATATATATAAATAGGATTAAATAAAATGATACGACTGGCATAAAAACAAATATAAACCACATAAAAATAAAAGTCACCATTACGTTGAATTATTGGGAGCACCGAGCTTGTTTCTCAGAAACGAGCCGGTCCCATCCAGGCGTAATCGGAGACAATGAAACCCGAAGTGGTTAAGGTTTGTTTTTTAATGCAGGATGCTTGGTCTCCATGTGCCGAAGCAGTTTTGAAGGCTTCATTGGCTCGCTCGCTAGTTTCAGGGGCGATTGTGTCTATAAAATGCAAAATGTTGGGTCACCTCACGGCTTACGGCCATACTACCCTGAGAACGCCCGATCTCGTCCGATCTCGGAAGCTAAGCAGGGTCGGGCCTGGTTAGTACTTGGATGGGAGACCGCCTGGGAATACCAGGTGCTGTAAGCTTTTTCTTTTTCTTATGTGCACTTCAATCGTTTAAGAAGCTATTTTTTACAACACCCATCACGAATGGCATCCGGAAACAGCAAGCCTAATTTAAACTCCGACATTGAAACTATAACACGAGTTTGAAAGCTATATTATGTGGTGACATCCACAGCATTGTAGTTAAATTTTTTACCGCTAGAGAGCAGACTATGTACAGTGAGCATGGCTCCCTGTGAACTCAAAGCAGCAGGCTTGACTTGTAAAAGAACCCAACACAACACTTCCATGAAGTAATTGTACTAAGTTCATTCTGTTTTTCCTTATTTAATCACTTCACTGGTTTCTTTTATATCAAACAAATTGTTTTAGGTTATTCACCTGACATGTTGATCCATCAGCTGATAAAGACGCGTCACCATCACATCTGTGACACTCTGATGAAGGCGGAAGAAACCGCCGAAACATGTCAGGTGAATAACCTAAAACAATTTGTTTGATATAAAAGAAACCAGTGAAGTGACTTCCATGAAGTGTTTTTAAACTTTTCAAGGCATTTATTTTGATTCAGCAAAATGCAGGTCGCAACGGCAAATTCGTGCTACCGCATAAAAAGCTGTCAATAACTTTTCATGATAGCCATGTTTCCAGAAAACACCAAAAGCCTTGGAAGAAAGCCTGTTTCGGCCCTGGTTGTAAAAAAAACAAAAAAAAAAAACAAAAGGGAAGGGTGACCGTCCGGGAATACCAGGTGCTGAAAGCCTTTTTTTTTTTTTTTCCCACGTCAATTGTGAAAGGAAACTTTTACCACAGCCATCAAGTCCCGCCGCTGCTTGGCATGGTTTCAGGGGCGATTGTGTCTATAAAATGAAAAATTCTGAGCGGTCTCACGGCTTACGGCAATACTACCCTGAGAGCGCCCGCTCTCGTCCGACCTCGGAGGCTAAGCAGGGTCGGGCCTGGTTAGTACTTGGATGGGAGACCGCCTGGGAATACCAGTTACCGTAAGCTTTTTTTTTTTTTTTTTTTTTTCTTATGTGCACTTCAATCGTTTAAGCCAAGAACTTTTTACAGCACCCATCACGAATGGCATTCGGAAACTGCAAGCCTAGTTTGAACTCCGACACTGAAACTACAACACGAGTTTAAAACCTACATTGTGTGGCGACAGCCATAGCATTGCAGTTCACGTTTTTACCGCTAGAGGACAGACTATGTACAGTGAATAAAGAGCATGGCTCCCTGTGAACTCAAAGCAGCAGTCTTTACTTGTAAAAGAACCCAGCACAACACATTGCGCTTCCATGTAGTGTTTTTACCTTTTTCATGACATTTATTTTGATACAGCCAAATGCAGGTTTTGTGCACTTCACTTTTCCGTTGGGCATTCGCGTAGAACCCTATTCCAGTTACGGCCAGATTCTTTTAGACTAGTGGTCCCCAAACTTTCTTGCGCCACGGACCGGCTACGCGTCAGAAATATTTTTGCGGACCTGCCTTTATATATATAAATAAACAATAAATCTATATAAATAAATACTACATTTATAATAAATATATATAAATAGGATTAAATAAAATGATACGACTGGCATAAAAACAAATATAAACCACATAAAAATAAAAGTCACCATTACGTTGAATTATTGGGAGCACCGAGCTTGTTTCTCAGAAACGAGCCGGTCCCATCCAGGCGTAATCGGAGACAATGAAACCCGAAGTGGTTAAGGTTTGTCTTTTAATGCAGGATGCTTGGTCTCCATGTGCCGAAGCAGTTTTGAAGGCTTCATTGGCTTGCTCGCTAGTTTCAGGGGCGATTGTGTCTATAAAATGCAAAATGTTGGGTCACCTCACGGCTTACGGCCATACTACCCTGAGAACGCCTGATCTCGTCTTATCTCGGAAGCTAAGCAGGGTCGGGCCTGGTTAGTACTTGGATGGGAGACTGCCTGGGAATACCAGGTGCTGTAAGCTTTTTCTTTTTCTTATGTGCACTTCAAGCTCTTTTTTTTTTTTTTTTTTTCTTATGTGCACTTCAATCGTTTAAGCCAAGACCTTTTTACAACACCCATCACGAATGGCATTCGGAAACTGCAAGCCTAGTTTGAACTCCGACACTGAAACTACAACACGAGTTCAAAACCTCTATGTACAGTGAATAAAGAGCATGGCTCCCTGTGAACTCAAAGCAGCAGTCTTTACTTGTAAAAGAACCCAGCACAACACATTGCGCTTCCATGTAGTGTTTTTACCTTTTTCATGACATTTATTTTGATACAGCCAAATGCAGGTTTTGTGCACTTCACTTTTCCGTTGGGCATTCGCGTAGAACCCTATTCCAGTTACGGCCAGATTCTTTTAGACTAGTGGTCCCCAACCTTTCTTGCGCCACGGACCGGCTACGCGTCAGAAATATTTTTGCGGACCTGCCTTTATATATATAAATAAACAATAAATCAATATAAATAAATACTACATTTATAATAAGTATATATACCGTATTTGCCGGTGTATTGGTCGACCTTTTTCGATCCAAAATCGACCGAAAAAAATCGACCTCGACTTATACACCGAGTCATAAAATTTAACTTCGTATTCATCGCTTCAAATGTGATGGTAACCAAGGCCGTTTCTCATGCATCTCATTGTGCGTTGCACTTAGAAAATTTGAACCGGGCGGCGTGCGCGAGTGCGCGGCCCGCTGGAAGTCGAATGAGGCGCCGCGACCACCTCCGCGGTGCTTATAAACCGCCGATCCGCTCGGCGGGGGCTATTTTCGGCCACTTGGCTCGTGCGCACGGCCTCCCGGATGTGCCGGGCGGGTGCGCGAGCTCGCCGGCCGCTGGAAGTCGAATGAGGCGCCGCGACCACCTCCGCGGTGCTTATAAACAGCCGATCCGCTCGGCGGGGGCTATTTTCGGCCACTTGGCTCGTGCGCACGGCCTCCCGGATGTGCCGGGCGGGTGCGCGAGCTCGCCGGCCGCTGGAAGTCGAATGAGGCGCCGCGACCACCTCCGCGGTGCTTATAAACAGCCGATCCGCTCGGCGGGGGCTATTTTCGGCCACTTGGCTCGTGCGCACGGCCTCCCGGATGTGCCGGGCGGGTGCGCGAGCTCGCCGGAAGTCGAATGAGGCGCCGCGACCACCTCCGCGGTGCTTATAAACAGCCGATCCGCTCGGCGGGGGCTATTTTCGGCCACTTGGCTCGTGCGCACGGCCTCCCGGATGTGCCGGGCGGGTGCGCGAGCTCGCCGGCCGCTGGAAGTCGAATGAGGCGCCGCGACCACCTCCGCGGTGCTTATAAACAGCCGATCCGCTCGGCGGGGGCTATTTTCGGCCACTTGGCTCGTGCGCACGGCCTCCCGGATGTGCCGGGCGGGTGCGCGATCTCGCCGGCCGCTGGAAGTCGAATGAGGCGCCGCGACCACCTCCGCGGTGCTTATAAACAGCCGATCCGCTCGGCGGGGGCTATTTTCGGCCACTTGGCTCGTGCGCACGGCCTCCCGGATGTGCCGGGCGGGTGCGCGAGCTCGCCGGCCGCTGGAAGTCGAATGAGGCGCCGCGACCACCTCCGCGGTGCTTATAAACCGCCGATCCGCTCGGCGGGGGCTATTTTCGGCCACTTGGCTCGTGCGCACGGCCTCCCGGATGTGCCGGGCGGGTGCGCGAGCTCGCCGGCCGCTGGAAGTCGAATGAGGCGCCGCGACCACCTCCGCGGTGCTTATAAACAGCCGATCCGCTCGGCGGGGGCTATTTTCGGCCACTTGGCTCGTGCGCACGGCCTCCCGGATGTGCCGGGCGGGTGCGCGAGCTCGCCGGCCGCTGGAAGTCGAATGAGGCGCCGCGACCACCTCCGCGGTGCTTATAAACAGCCGATCCGCTCGGCGGGGGCTATTTTCGGCCACTTGGCTCGTGCGCACGGCCTCCCGGATGTGCCGGGCGGGTGCGCGAGCTCGCCGGCCGCTGGAAGTCGAATGAGGCGCCGCGACCACCTCCGCGGTGCTTATAAACAGCCGATCCGCTCGACGGGGGCTATTTTCGGCCACTTGGCTCGTGCGCACGGCCTCCCGGATGTGCCGGGCGGGTGCGCGAGCTCGCCGACCGCTGTAAGTCGAATGAGGCGCCGCGACCACCTCCGCGGTGCTTATAAACAGCCGATCCGCTCGGCGGGGGCTATTTTCGGCCACTTGGCTCGTGCGCACGGCCTCCCGGATGTGCCGGGCGGGTGCGCGAGCTCGCCGGCCGCTGGAAGTCGAATGAGGCGCCGCGACCACCTCCGCGGTGCTTATAAACAGCCGATCCGCTCGGCGGGGGCTATTTTCGGCCACTTGGCTCGTGCGCACGGCCTCCCGGATGTGCCGGGCGGGTGCGCGAGCTCGCCGGAAGTCGAATGAGGCGCCGCGACCACCTCCGCGGTGCTTATAAACAGCCGATCCGCTCGGCGGGGGCTATTTTCGGCCACTTGGCTCGTGCGCACGGCCTCCCGGATGTGCCGGGCGAGTGCGCGAGCTCGCCGGCCGCTGGAAGTCGAATGAGGCGCCGCGACCACCTCCGCGGTGCTTATAAAAAGCCGATCCGCTCGGCGGGGGCTATTTTCGGCCACTTGGCTCGTGCGCACGGCCTCCCGGATGTGCCGGGCGGGTGCGCGATCTCGCCGGCCGCTGGAAGTCGAATGAGGCGCCGCGACCACCTCCGCGGTGCTTATAAACAGCCGATCCGCTCGGCGGGGGCTATTTTCGGCCACTTGGCTCGTGCGCACGGCCTCCCGGATGTGCCGGGCGGGTGCGCGATCTCGCCGGCCGCTGGAAGTCGAATGAGGCGCCGCGACCACCTCCGCGGTGCTTATAAACAGCCGATCCGCTCGGCGGGGGCTATTTTCGGCCACTTGGCTCGTGCGCACAGCCTCCCGGATGTGCCGGGCGGGTGCGCGAGCTCGCCGGCCGCTGGAAGTCGAATGAGGCGCCGCGACCACCTCCGCGGTGCTTATAAACAGCCGATCCGCTCGGCGGGGGCTATTTTCGGCCACTTGGCTCGTGCGCACGGCCTCCCGGATGTGCCGGGCGGGTGCGCGAGCTCGCCGGCCGCTGGAAGTCGAATGAGGCGCCGCGACCACCTCCGCGGTGCTTATAAACAGCCGATCCGCTCGGCGGGGGCTATTTTTGGCCACTTGGCTTGTGCGCACGGCCTCCCGGATGTGCCGGGCGGGTGCGCGAGCTCGCCGGCCGCTGGAAGTCGAATGAGGCGCCGCGACCACCTCCGCGGTGCTTATAAACAGCCGATCCGCTCGGCGGGGGCTATTTTCGGCCACTTGGCTCGTGCGCACGGCCTCCCGGATGTGCCGGGCGGGTGCGCGAGCTCGCCGGCCGCTGGAAGTCGAATGAGGCGCCGCGACCACCTCCGCGGTGCTTATAAACAGCCGATCCGCTCGGCGGGGGCTATTTTCGGCCACTTGGCTCGTGCGCACGGCCTCCCGGATGTGCCGGGCGGGTGCGCGAGCTCGCCGGCCGCTGGAAGTCGAATGAGGCGCCGCGACCACCTCCGCGGTGCTTATAAACAGCCGATCCGCTCGGCGGGGGCTATTTTCGGCCACTTGGCTTGTGCGCACGGCCTCCCGGATGTGCCGGGCGGGTGCGCGAGCTCGCCGGCCGCTGGAAGTCGAATGAGGCGCCGCGACCACCTCCGCGGTGCTTATAAACAGCCGATCCGCTCGGCGGGGGCTATTTTCGGCCACTTGGCTCGTGCGCACGGCCTCCCGGATGTGCCGGGCGGGTGCGCGGGCTCGCCGGCCGCTGGAAGTCGAATGAGGCGCCGCGACCACCTCCTCGGTGCTTATAAACAGCCGATCCGCTCGGCGGGGGCTATTTTCGGCCACTTGGCTCGTGCGCACGGCCTCCCGGATATGCCGGGCGGGTGCGCGAGCTCGCCGGCCGCTGGAAGTCGAATGAGGCGCCGCGACCACCTCCGCGGTGCTTATAAACAGCCGATCCGCTCGGCGGGGGCTATTTTCGGCCACTTGGCTCGTGCGCACGGCCTCCCGGATGTGCCGGGCGGGTGCGCGAGCTCGCCGGCCGCTGGAAGTCGAATGAGGCGCCGCGACCACCTCCGCGGTGCTTATAAACAGCCGATCCGCTCGGCGGGGGCTATTTTCGGCCACTTGGCTCGTGCGCACGGCCTCCCGGATGTGCCGGGCGGGTGCGCGAGCTCGCCGGCCGCTGGAAGTCGAATGAGGCGCCGCGACCACCTCCGCGGTGCTTATAAACAGCCGATCCGCTCGGCGGGGGCTATTTTCGGCCACTTGGCTCGTGCGCACGGCCTCCCGGATGTGCCGGGCGGGTGCGCGAGCTCGCCGGCCGCTGGAAGTCGAATGAGGCGCCCGACCACCTCCGCGGTGCTTATAAACAGCCGATCCGCTCGGCGGGGGCTATTTTCGGCCACTTGGCTCGTGCGCACGGCCTCCCGGATGTGCCGGGCGGGTGCGCGAGCTCGCCGGCCGCTGGAAGTCGAATGAGGCGCCGCGACCACCTCCGCGGTGCTTATAAACAGCCGATCCGCTCGGCGGGGGCTATTTTCGGCCACTTGGCTCGTGCGCACGGCCTCCCGGATGTGCCGGGCGGGTGCGCGAGCTCGCCGGCCGCTTGAAGTCGAATGAGGCGCCGCGACCACCTCCGCGGTGCTTATAAACAGCCGATCCGCTCGGCGGGGGCTATTTTCGGCCACTTGGCTCGTGCGCACGGCCTCCCGGATGTGCCGGGCGGGTGCGCGAGCTCGCCGGCCGCTGGAAGTCGAATGAGGCGCCGCGACCACCTCCGCGGTGCTTATAAACAGCCGATCCGCTCGGCGGGGGCTATTTTCGGCCACTTGGCTCGTGCGCACGGCCTCCCGGATGTGCCGGGCGGGTGCGCGAGCTCGCCGGCCGCTGGAAGTCGAATGAGGCGCCGCGACCACCTCCGCGGTGCTTATAAACAGCCGATCCGCTCGGCGGGGGCTATTTTCGGCCACTTGGCTCGTGCGCACGGCCTCCCGGATGTGCCGGGCGGGTGCGCGAGCTCGCCGCCCGCCGGAAGTCGAATGAGGCGCCGCGACCACCTCCGCGGTGCTTATAAACAGCCGATCCGCTCGGCGGGGGCTATTTTCGGCCACTTGGCTCGTGCGCACGGCCTCCCGGATGTGCCGGTCGGGTGCGCGAGCTCGCCGGCCGCCGGAAGTCGAATGAGGCGCCGCGACCACCTCCGCGGTGCTTATAAACAGCCGATCCGCTCGGCGGGGGCTATTTTCGGCCACTTGGCTCGTGCGCACGGCCTCCCGGATGTGCCGGGCGGGTGCGCGAGCTCGCCGGCCGCTGGAAGTCGAATGAGGCGCCGCGACCACCTCCGCGGTGCTTATAAACAGCCGATCCGCTCGGCGGGGGCTATTTTCGGCCACTTGGCTCGTGCGCACGGCCTCCCGGATGTGCCGGGCGGGTGCGCGAGCTCGCCGGCCGCTGGAAGTCGAATGAGGCGCCGCGACCACCTCCGCGGTGCTTATAAACAGCCGATCCGCTCGGCGGGGGCTATTTTCGGCCACTTGGCTCGTGCGCACGGCCTCCCGGATGTGCCGGGCGGGTGCGCGAGCTCGCCGGCCGCTGGAAGTCGAATGAGGCGCCGCGACCACCTCCGCGGTGCTTATAAACAGCCGATCCGCTCGGCGGGGGCTATTTTCGGCCACTTGGCTCGTGCGCACGGCCTCCCGGATGTGCCGGGCGGGTGCGCGAGCTCGCCGGCCGCTGGAAGTCGAATGAGGCGTCGCGACCACCTCCGCGGTGCTTATAAACAGCCGATCCGCTCGGCGGGGGCTATTTTCGGCCACTTGGCTCGTGCGCACGGCCTCCCGGATGTGCCGGGCGGGTGCGCGAGCTCGCCGGCCGCTGGAAGTCGAATGAGGCGCCGCGACCACCTCCGCGGTGCTTATAAACAGCCGATCCGCTCGGCGGGGGCTATTTTCGGCCACTTGGCTCGTGCGCACGGCCTCCCGGATGTGCCGGGCGGGTGCGCGAGCTCGCCGGCCGCTGGAAGTCGAATGAGGCGCCGCGACCACCTCCGCGGTGCTTATAAACAGCCGATCCGCTCGGCGGGGGCTATTTTCGGCCACTTGGCTCGTGCGCACGGCCTCCCGGATGTGCCGGGCGGGTGCGCGAGCTCGCCGGCCGCTGGAAGTCGAATGAGGCGCCGCGACCACCTCCGCGGTGCTTATAAACAGCCGATCCGCTCGGCGGGGGCTATTTTCGGCCACTTGGCTCGTGCGCACAGCCTCCCGGATGTGCCGGGCGGGTGCGCGAGCTCGCCGGCCGCTGGAAGTCGAATGAGGCGCCGCGATCTCCTCCGCGGTGCTTATAAAGTGCCGATCCGCTCGGCTTGGAGCTATTTCCGGCCTCCCGTTGGTGCCGGGCGGCGTGCGCGAGCTCGCCGGCCGCGATCTCCTCCGCGGTGCTTATAAACAGCAGCATGCGCACGGCCTCCCAGAATTTGAACACATTTCGTCAATAAATTTCGCATATTGAATTTTGAAGTTTAATATAATGCAACAATTGAGCTCGACTTATACAAAGGATATATCATAAAATCGTAAATTTCCGTCGAATTTTAGGGGGTCGACTTATACACCGAGTCGACCTGTACACCGGCAAATACGGTAAATACGATTAAATAAAATGATACGACTGGCATAAAAACAAATATAAACCACATAAAAATAAAAGTCACCATTACGTTGAATTATTGGGAGCACCGAGCTTGTTTCTCAGAAACGAGCCGGTCCCATCCAGGCGTAATCGGAGACAATGAAACCCGAAGTGGTTAAGGTTTGTCTTTTAATGCAGGATGCTTGGTCTCCATGTGCCGAAGCAGTTTTGAAGGCTTCATTGGCTCGCTCGCTAGTTTCAGGGGCGATTGTGTCTATAAAATGCAAAATGTTGGGTCACCTCACGGTTTACGGCCATACTACCCTGAGAACGCCCGATCTCGTCCGATCTCGGAAGCTAAGCAGGGTCGGGCCTGGTTAGTACTTGGATGGGAGACCGCCTGGGAATACCAGGTGCTGTAAGCTTTTTCTTTTTCTTATGTGCACTTCAATCGTTTAAGAAGCTATTTTTTACAACACCCATCACGAATGGCATCCGGAAACAGCAAGCCTAATTTAAACTCCGACATTGAAACTATAACACGAGTTTGAAAGCTATATTATGTGGTGACATCCACAGCATTGTAGTTAAATTTTTTACCGCTAGAGAGCAGACTATGTACAGTGAGCATGGCTCCCTGTGAACTCAAAGCAGCAGGCTTGACTTGTAAAAGAACCCAACACAACACTTCCATGAAGTGTTTTTAAACTTTTCAAGGCATTTATTTTGATTCAGCAAAATGCAGGTCGCAACGGCAAATTCGTGCTACCGCATAAAAAGCTGTCAATAACTTTTCATGATAGCCATGTTTCCAGAAAACACCAAAAGCCTTGGAAGAAAGCCTGTTTCGGCCCTGGTTGTAAAAAAAACAAAAAAAAAAAACAAAAGGGAAGGGTGACCGTCCGGGAATACCAGGTGCTGAAAGCCTTTTTTTTTTTTTTTTCCCACGTCAATTGTGAAAGGAAACTTTTACCACAGCCATCAAGTCCCGCCGCTGCTTGGCATGGTTTCAGGGGCGATTGTGTCTATAAAATGAAAAATATTCTGAGCGGTCTCACGGCTTACGGCCATACTACCCTGAGAGCGCCCGATCTCGTCCGATCTCGGAGGCTAAGCAGGGTCGGGCCTGGTAAGTACTTGGATGGGACACCGCCTGGGAATACCATTTACCGTAAGCTTTTTTTTTTTTTTTTCTTATGTGCACTTCAATCGTTTAAGCCAAGAACTTTTTACAGCACCCATCACGAATGGCATTCGGAAACTGCAAGCCTAGTTTGAACTCCGACACTGAAACTACAACACGAGTTTAAAACCTACATTGTGTGGCGACAGCCATAGCATTGCAGTTCACGTTTTTACCGCTAGAGGACAGACTATGTACAGTGAATAAAGAGCATGGCTCCCTGTGAACTCAAAGCAGCAGTCTTTAGTTGTAAAAGAACCCAGCACAACACATTGCGCTTCCATGTAGTGTTTTTACCTTTTTCATGACATTTATTTTGATACAGCCAAATGCAGGTTTTGTGCACTTCACTTTTCCGTTGGGCATTCGCGTAGAACCCTATTCCAGTTACGGCCAGATTCTTTTAGACTAGTGGTCCCCAAACTTTCTTGTGCCACGGACCGGCTACGCGTCAGAAATATTTTTGCGGACCTGCCTTTATATATATAAATAAACAATAAATCTATATAAATAAATACTACATTTATAATAAATATATATAAATAGGATTAAATAAAATGATACGACTGGCATAAAAACAAATATAAACCACATAAAAATAAAAGTCACCATTACGTTGAATTATTGGGAGCACCGAGCTTGTTTCTCAGAAACGAGCCGGTCCCATCCAGGCGTAATCGGAGACAATGAAACCCGAAGTGGTTAAGGTTTGTTTTTTAATGCAGGATGCTTGGTCTCCATGTGCCGAAGCAGTTTTGAAGGCTTCATTGGCTCGCTCGCTAGTTTCAGGGGCGATTGTGTCTATAAAATGCAAAATGTTGGGTCACCTCACGGCTTACGGCCATACTACCCTGAGAACGCCCGATCTCGTCCGATCTCGGAAGCTAAGCAGGGTCGGGCCTGGTTAGTACTTGGATGGGAGACCGCCTGGGAATACCAGGTGCTGTAAGCTTTTTCTTTTTCTTATGTGCACTTCAATCGTTTAAGAAG
Source organism: Syngnathus scovelli (assembly GCF_024217435.2). Classification (NCBI taxonomy): domain Eukaryota; kingdom Metazoa; phylum Chordata; class Actinopteri; order Syngnathiformes; family Syngnathidae; genus Syngnathus; species Syngnathus scovelli. The sequence continues at coordinate 184,842 of NC_090847.1, read as the reverse complement.
CTATTTTTTACAACACCCATCACGAATGGCATCCGGAAACAGCAAGCCTAATTTAAACTCCGACATTGAAACTATAACACGAGTTTGAAAGCTATATTATGTGGTGACATCCACAGCATTGTAGTTAAATTTTTTACCGCTAGAGAGCAGACTATGTACAGTGAGCATGGCTCCCTGTGAACTCAAAGCAGCAGGCTTGACTTGTAAAAGAACCCAACACAACACTTCCATGAAGTAATTGTACTAAGTTCATTCTGTTTTTCCTTATTTAATCACTTCACTGGTTTCTTTTATATCAAACAAATTGTTTTAGGTTATTCACCTGACATGTTGATCCATCAGCTGATAAAGACGCGTCACCATCACATCTGTGACACTCTGATGAAGGCGGAAGAAACCGCCGAAACATGTCAGGTGAATAACCTAAAACAATTTGTTTGATATAAAAGAAACCAGTGAAGTGACTTCCATGAAGTGTTTTTAAACTTTTCAAGGCATTTATTTTGATTCAGCAAAATGCAGGTCGCAACGGCAAATTCGTGCTACCGCATAAAAAGCTGTCAATAACTTTTCATGATAGCCATGTTTCCAGAAAACACCAAAAGCCTTGGAAGAAAGCCTGTTTCGGCCCTGGTTGTAAAAAAAACAAAAAAAACAAAAAACAAAAGGGAAGGGTGACCGTCCGGGAATACCAGGTGCTGAAAGCCTTTTTTTTTTTTTTTCCCACGTCAATTGTGAAAGGAAACTTTTACCACAGCCATCAAGTCCCGCCGCTGCTTGGCATGGTTTCAGGGGCGATTGTGTCTATAAAATGAAAAATTCTGAGCGGTCTCACGGCTTACGGCAATACTACCCTGAGAGCGCCCGCTCTCGTCCGACCTCGGAGGCTAAGCAGGGTCGGGCCTGGTTAGTACTTGGATGGGACACCGCCTGGGAATACCATTTACCGTAAGCTTTTTTTTTTTTTTTTTTTTTTTTCTTATGTGCACTTCAATCGTTTAAGCCAAGAACTTTTTACAGCACCCATCACGAATGGCATTCGGAAACTGCAAGCCTAGTTTGAACTCCGACACTGAAACTACAACACGAGTTTAAAACCTACATTGTGTGGCGACAGCCATAGCATTGCAGTTCACGTTTTTACCGCTAGAGGACAGACTATGTACAGTGAATAAAGAGCATGGCTCCCTGTGAACTCAAAGCAGCAGTCTTTAGTTGTAAAAGAACCCAGCACAACACATTGCGCTTCCATGTAGTGTTTTTACCTTTTTCATGACATTTATTTTGATACAGCCAAATGCAGGTTTTGTGCACTTCACTTTTCCGTTGGGCATTCGCGTAGAACCCTATTCCAGTTACGGCCAGATTCTTTTAGACTAGTGGTCCCCAAACTTTCTTGCGCCACGGACCGGCTACGCGTCAGAAATATTTTTGCGGACCTGCCTTTATATATATAAATAAACAATAAATCAATATAAATAAATACTAAATTTATAATAAGTATATATACCGTATTTGCCGGTGTATTGGTCGACCTTTTTCGATCCAAAATCGACCGAAAAAAATCGACCTCGACTTATACACCGAGTCATAAAATTTAACTTCGTATTCATCGCTTCAAATGTGATGGTAACCAAGGCCGTTTCTCATGCATCTCATTGTGCGTTGCACTTAGAAAATTTGAACCGGGCGGCGTGCGCGAGTGCGCGGCCCGCTGGAAGTCGAATGAGGCGCCGCGACCACCTCCGCGGTGCTTATAAACCGCCGATCCGCTCGGCGGGGGCTATTTTCGGCCACTTGGCTCGTGCGCACGGCCTCCCGGATGTGCCGGGCGGGTGCGCGAGCTCGCCGGCCGCTGGAAGTCGAATGAGGCGCCGCGACCACCTCCGCGGTGCTTATAAACAGCCGATCCGCTCGGCGGGGGCTATTTTCGGCCACTTGGCTCGTGCGCACGGCCTCCCGGATGTGCCGGGCGGGTGCGCGAGCTCGCCGGCCGCTGGAAGTCGAATGAGGCGCCGCGACCACCTCCGCGGTGCTTATAAACAGCCGATCCGCTCGGCGGGGGCTATTTTCGGCCACTTGGCTCGTGCGCACGGCCTCCCGGATGTGCCGGGCGGGTGCGCGAGCTCGCCGGCCGCTGGAAGTCGAATGAGGCGCCGCGACCACCTCCGCGGTGCTTATAAACAGCCGATCCGCTCGGCGGGGGCTATTTTCGGCCACTTGGCTCGTGCGCACGGCCTCCCGGATGTGCCGGGCGGGTGCGCGAGCTCGCCGGCCGCTGGAAGTCGAATGAGGCGCCGCGACCACCTCCGCGGTGCTTATAAACAGCCGATCCGCTCGGCGGGGGCTATTTTCGGCCACTTGGCTCGTGCGCACGGCCTCCCGGATGTGCCGGGCGGGTGCGCGAGCTCGCCGACCGCTGTAAGTCGAATGAGGCGCCGCGACCACCTCCGCGGTGCTTATAAACAGCCGATCCGCTCGGCGGGGGCTATTTTCGGCCACTTGGCTCGTGCGCACGGCCTCCCGGATGTGCCGGGCGGGTGCGCGAGCTCGCCGGCCGCTGGAAGTCGAATGAGGCGCCGCGACCACCTCCGCGGTGCTTATAAACAGCCGATCCGCTCGGCGGGGGCTATTTTCGGCCACTTGGCTCGTGCGCACGGCCTCCCGGATGTGCCGGGCGGGTGCGCGAGCTCGCCGGAAGTCGAATGAGGCGCCGCGACCACCTCCGCGGTGCTTATAAACAGCCGATCCGCTCGGCGGGGGCTATTTTCGGCCACTTGGCTCGTGCGCACGGCCTCCCGGATGTGCCGGGCGGGTGCGCGAGCTCGCCGGCCGCTGGAAGTCGAATGAGGCGCCGCGACCACCTCCGCGGTGCTTATAAACAGCCGATCCGCTCGGCGGGGGCTATTTTCGGCCACTTGGCTCGTGCGCACGGCCTCCCGGATGTGCCGGGCGGGTGCGCGATCTCGCCGGCCGCTGGAAGTCGAATGAGGCGCCGCGACCACCTCCGCGGTGCTTATAAACCGCCGATCCGCTCGGCGGGGGCTATTTTCGGCCACTTGGCTCGTGCGCACGGCCTCCCGGATGTGCCGGGCGGGTGCGCGAGCTCGCCGGAAGTCGAATGAGGCGCCGCGACCACCTCCGCGGTGCTTATAAACAGCCGATCCGCTCGGCGGGGGCTATTTTCGGCCACTTGGCTCGTGCGCACGGCCTCCCGGATGTGCCGGGCGGGTGCGCGAGCTCGCCGGCCGCTGGAAGTCGAATGAGGCGCCGCGACCACCTCCGCGGTGCTTATAAACAGCCGATCCGCTCGGCGGGGGCTATTTTCGGCCACTTGGCTCGTGCGCACGGCCTCCCGGATGTGCCGGGCGGGTGCGCGATCTCGCCGGCCGCTGGAAGTCGAATGAGGCGCCGCGACCACCTCCGCGGTGCTTATAAACCGCCGATCCGCTCGGCGGGGGCTATTTTCGGCCACTTGGCTCGTGCGCACGGCCTCCCGGATGTGCCGGGCGGGTGCGCGAGCTCGCCGGCCGCTGGAAGTCGAATGAGGCGCCGCGACCACCTCCGCGGTGCTTATAAACAGCCGATCCGCTCGGCGGGGGCTATTTTCGGCCACTTGGCTCGTGCGCACGGCCTCCCGGATGTGCCGGGCGGGTGCGCGAGCTCGCCGGCCGCTGGAAGTCGAATGAGGCGCCGCGACCACCTCCGCGGTGCTTATAAACAGCCGATCTGCTCGGCGGGGGCTATTTTCGGCCACTTGGCTCGTGCGCACGGCCTCCCGGATGTGCCGGGCGGGTGCGCGAGCTCGCCGGCCGCTGGAAGTCGAATGAGGCGCCGCGACCACCTCCGCGGTGCTTATAAACAGCCGATCCGCTCGGCGGGGGCTATTTTCGGCCACTTGGCTCGTGCGCACGGCCTCCCGGATGTGCCGGGCGGGTGCGCGAGCTCGCCGACCGCTGTAAGTCGAATGAGGCGCCGCGACCACCTCCGCGGTGCTTATAAACAGCCGATCCGCTCGGCGGGGGCTATTTTCGGCCACTTGGCTCGTGCGCACGGCCTCCCGGATGTGCCGGGCGGGTGCGCGAGCTCGCCGGCCGCTGGAAGTCGAATGAGGCGCCGCGACCACCTCCGCGGTGCTTATAAACAGCCGATCCGCTCGGCGGGGGCTATTTTCGGCCACTTGGCTCGTGCGCACGGCCTCCCGGATGTGCCGGGCGGGTGCGCGAGCTCGCCGGCCGCTGGAAGTCGAATGAGGCGCCGCGACCACCTCCGCGGTGCTTATAAACAGCCGATCCGCTCGGCGGGGGCTATTTTCGGCCACTTGGCTCGTGCGCACGGCCTCCCGGATGTGCCGGGCGGGTGCGCGAGCTCGCCGGCCGCTGGAAGTCGAATGAGGCGCCCGACCACCTCCGCGGTGCTTATAAACAGCCGATCCGCTCGGCGGGGGCTATTTTCGGCCACTTGGCTCGTGCGCACGGCCTCCCGGATGTGCCGGGCGGGTGCGCGAGCTCGCCGGCCGCTGGAAGTCGAATGAGGCGCCGCGACCACCTCCGCGGTGCTTATAAACAGCCGATCCGCTCGGCGGGGGCTATTTTCGGCCACTTGGCTCGTGCGCACGGCCTCCCGGATGTGCCGGGCGGGTGCGCGAGCTCGCCGGCCGCTTGAAGTCGAATGAGGCGCCGCGACCACCTCCGCGGTGCTTATAAACAGCCGATCCGCTCGGCGGGGGCTATTTTCGGCCACTTGGCTCGTGCGCACGGCCTCCCGGATGTGCCGGGCGGGTGCGCGAGCTCGCCGGCCGCTGGAAGTCGAATGAGGCGCCGCGACCACCTCCGCGGTGCTTATAAACAGCCGATCCGCTCGGCGGGGGCTATTTTCGGCCACTTGGCTCGTGCGCACGGCCTCCCGGATGTGCCGGGCGGGTGCGCGAGCTCGCCGGCCGCTGGAAGTCGAATGAGGCGCCGCGACCACCTCCGCGGTGCTTATAAACAGCCGATCCGCTCGGCGGGGGCTATTTTCGGCCACTTGGCTCGTGCGCACGGCCTCCCGGATGTGCCGGGCGGGTGCGCGAGCTCGCCGCCCGCCGGAAGTCGAATGAGGCGCCGCGACCACCTCCGCGGTGCTTATAAACAGCCGATCCGCTCGGCGGGGGCTATTTTCGGCCACTTGGCTCGTGCGCACGGCCTCCCGGATGTGCCGGTCGGGTGCGCGAGCTCGCCGGCCGCTGGAAGTCGAATGAGGCGCCGCGACCACCTCCGCGGTGCTTATAAACAGCCGATCCGCTCGGCGGGGGCTATTTTCGGCCACTTGGCTCGTGCGCACGGCCTCCCGGATGTGCCGGGCGGGTGCGCGAGCTCGCTGGCCGCTGGAAGTCGAATGAGGCGCCGCGACCACCTCCGCGGTGCTTATAAACAGCCGATCCGCTCGGCGGGGGCTATTTTCGGCCACTTGGCTCGTGCGCACGGCCTCCCGGATGTGCCGGGCGGGTGCGCGAGCTCGCCGGCCGCTGGAAGTCGAATGAGGCGCCGCGACCACCTCCGCGGTGCTTATAAACAGCCGATCCGCTCGGCGGGGGCTATTTTCGGCCACTTGGCTCGTGCGCACGGCCTCCCGGATGTGCCGGGCGGGTGCGCGAGCTCGCCGGCCGCTGGAAGTCGAATGAGGCGCCGCGACCACCTCCGCGGTGCTTATAAACAGCCGATCCGCTCGGCGGGGGCTATTTTCGGCCACTTGGCTCGTGCGCACGGCCTCCCGGATGTGCCGGGCGGGTGCGCGAGCTCGCCGGCCGCTGGAAGTCGAATGAGGCGTCGCGACCACCTCCGCGGTGCTTATAAACAGCCGATCCGCTCGGCGGGGGCTATTTTCGGCCACTTGGCTCGTGCGCACGGCCTCCCGGATGTGCCGGGCGGGTGCGCGAGCTCGCCGGCCGCTGGAAGTCGAATGAGGCGCCGCGACCACCTCCGCGGTGCTTATAAACAGCCGATCCGCTCGGCGGGGGCTATTTTCGGCCACTTGGCTCGTGCGCACGGCCTCCCGGATGTGCCGGGCGGGTGCGCGAGCTCGCCGGCCGCTGGAAGTCGAATGAGGCGCCGCGACCACCTCCGCGGTGCTTATAAACAGCCGATCCGCTCGGCGGGGGCTATTTTCGGCCACTTGGCTCGTGCGCACGGCCTCCCGGATGTGCCGGGCGGGTGCGCGAGCTCGCCGGCCGCTGGAAGTCGAATGAGGCGCCGCGACCACCTCCGCGGTGCTTATAAACAGCCGATCCGCTCGGCGGGGGCTATTTTCGGCCACTTGGCTCGTGCGCACAGCCTCCCGGATGTGCCGGGCGGGTGCGCGAGCTCGCCGGCCGCTGGAAGTCGAATGAGGCGCCGCGATCTCCTCCGCGGTGCTTATAAAGTGCCGATCCGCTCGGCTTGGAGCTATTTCCGGCCTCCCGTTGGTGCCGGGCGGCGTGCGCGAGCTCGCCGGCCGCGATCTCCTCCGCGGTGCTTATAAACAGCAGCATGCGCACGGCCTCCCAGAATTTGAACACATTTCGTCAATAAATTTCGCATATTGAATTTTGAAGTTTAATATAATGCAACAATTGAGCTCGACTTATACAAAGGATATATCATAAAATCGTAAATTTCCGTCGAATTTTAGGGGGTCGACTTATACACCGAGTCGACCTGTACACCGGCAAATACGGTAAATACGATTAAATAAAATGATACGACTGGCATAAAAACAAATATAAACCACATAAAAATAAAAGTCACCATTACGTTGAATTATTGGGAGCACCGAGCTTGTTTCTCAGAAACGAGCCGGTCCCATCCAGGCGTAATCGGAGACAATGAAACCCGAAGTGGTTAAGGTTTGTCTTTTAATGCAGGATGCTTGGTCTCCATGTGCCGAAGCAGTTTTGAAGGCTTCATTGGCTCGCTCGCTAGTTTCAGGGGCGATTGTGTCTATAAAATGCAAAATGTTGGGTCACCTCACGGTTTACGGCCATACTACCCTGAGAACGCCCGATCTCGTCCGATCTCGGAAGCTAAGCAGGGTCGGGCCTGGTTAGTACTTGGATGGGAGACCGCCTGGGAATACCAGGTGCTGTAAGCTTTTTCTTTTTCTTATGTGCACTTCAATCGTTTAAGAAGCTATTTTTTACAACACCCATCACGAATGGCATCCGGAAACAGCAAGCCTAATTTAAACTCCGACATTGAAACTATAACACGAGTTTGAAAGCTATATTATGTGGTGACATCCACAGCATTGTAGTTAAATTTTTTACCGCTAGAGAGCAGACTATGTACAGTGAGCATGGCTCCCTGTGAACTCAAAGCAGCAGGCTTGACTTGTAAAAGAACCCAACACAACACTTCCATGAAGTGTTTTTAAACTTTTCAAGGCATTTATTTTGATTCAGCAAAATGCAGGTCGCAACGGCAAATTCGTGCTACCGCATAAAAAGCTGTCAATAACTTTTCATGATAGCCATGTTTCCAGAAAACACCAAAAGCCTTGGAAGAAAGCCTGTTTCGGCCCTGGTTGTAAAAAAAAAAAAAAAAACAAAAGGGAAGGGTGACCGTCCGGGAATACCAGGTGCTGAAAGCCTTTTTTTTTTTTTTTTCCCACGTCAATTGTGAAAGGAAACTTTTACCACAGCCATCAAGTCCCGCCGCTGCTTGGCATGGTTTCAGGGGCGATTGTGTCTATAAAATGAAAAATATTCTGAGCGGTCTCACGGCTTACGGCCATACTACCCTGAGAGCGCCCGATCTCGTCCGATCTCGGAGGCTAAGCAGGGTCGGGCCTGGTAAGTACTTGGATGGGACACCGCCTGGGAATACCATTTACCGTAAGCTTTTTTTTTTTTTTTTCTTATGTGCACTTCAATCGTTTAAGCCAAGAACTTTTTACAGCACCCATCACGAATGGCATTCGGAAACTGCAAGCCTAGTTTGAACTCCGACACTGAAACTACAACACGAGTTTAAAACCTACATTGTGTGGCGACAGCCATAGCATTGCAGTTCACGTTTTTACCGCTAGAGGACAGACTATGTACAGTGAATAAAGAGCATGGCTCCCTGTGAACTCAAAGCAGCAGTCTTTAGTTGTAAAAGAACCCAGCACAACACATTGCGCTTCCATGTAGTGTTTTTACCTTTTTCATGACATTTATTTTGATACAGCCAAATGCAGGTTTTGTGCACTTCACTTTTCCGTTGGGCATTCGCGTAGAACCCTATTCCAGTTACGGCCAGATTCTTTTAGACTAGTGGTCCCCAAACTTTCTTGTGCCACGGACCGGCTACGCGTCAGAAATATTTTTGCGGACCTGCCTTTATATATATAAATAAACAATAAATCTATATAAATAAATACTACATTTATAATAAATATATATAAATAGGATTAAATAAAATGATACGACTGGCATAAAAACAAATATAAACCACATAAAAATAAAAGTCACCATTACGTTGAATTATTGGGAGCACCGAGCTTGTTTCTCAGAAACGAGCCGGTCCCATCCAGGCGTAATCGGAGACAATGAAACCCGAAGTGGTTAAGGTTTGTTTTTTAATGCAGGATGCTTGGTCTCCATGTGCCGAAGCAGTTTTGAAGGCTTCATTGGCTCGCTCGCTAGTTTCAGGGGCGATTGTGTCTATAAAATGCAAAATGTTGGGTCACCTCACGGCTTACGGCCATACTACCCTGAGAACGCCCGATCTCGTCCGATCTCGGAAGCTAAGCAGGGTCGGGCCTGGTTAGTACTTGGATGGGAGACCGCCTGGGAATACCAGGTGCTGTAAGCTTTTTCTTTTTCTTATGTGCACTTCAATCGTTTAAGAAGCTATTTTTTACAACACCCATCACGAATGGCATCCGGAAACAGCAAGCCTAATTTAAACTCCGACATTGAAACTATAACACGAGTTTGAAAGCTATATTATGTGGTGACATCCACAGCATTGTAGTTAAATTTTTTACCGCTAGAGAGCAGACTATGTACAGTGAGCATGGCTCCCTGTGAACTCAAAGCAGCAGGCTTGACTTGTAAAAGAACCCAACACAACACTTCCATGAAGTAATTGTACTAAGTTCATTCTGTTTTTCCTTATTTAATCACTTCACTGGTTTCTTTTATATCAAACAAATTGTTTTAGGTTATTCACCTGACATGTTGATCCATCAGCTGATAAAGACGCGTCACCATCACATCTGTGACACTCTGATGAAGGCGGAAGAAACCGCCGAAACATGTCAGGTGAATAACCTAAAACAATTTGTTTGATATAAAAGAAACCAGTGAAGTGACTTCCATGAAGTGTTTTTAAACTTTTCAAGGCATTTATTTTGATTCAGCAAAATGCAGGTCGCAACGGCAAATTCGTGCTACCGCATAAAAAGCTGTCAATAACTTTTCATGATAGCCATGTTTCCAGAAAACACCAAAAGCCTTGGAAGAAAGCCTGTTTCGGCCCTGGTTGTAAAAAAAACAAAAAAAAAAAAAAAACAAAAGGGAAGGGTGACCGTCCGGGAATACCAGGTGCTGAAAGCCTTTTTTTTTTTTTTTCCCACGTCAATTGTGAAAGGAAACTTTTACCACAGCCATCAAGTCCCGCCGCTGCTTGGCATGGTTTCAGGGGCGATTGTGTCTATAAAATGAAAAATTCTGAGCGGTCTCACGGCTTACGGCAATACTACCCTGAGAGCGCCCGCTCTCGTCCGACCTCGGAGGCTAAGCAGGGTCGGGCCTGGTTAGTACTTGGATGGGACACCGCCTGGGAATACCATTTACCGTAAGCTTTTTTTTTTTTTTTTTTTTTTTTCTTATGTGCACTTCAATCGTTTAAGCCAAGAACTTTTTACAGCACCCATCACGAATGGCATTCGGAAACTGCAAGCCTAGTTTGAACTCCGACACTGAAACTACAACACGAGTTTAAAACCTACATTGTGTGGCGACAGCCATAGCATTGCAGTTCACGTTTTTACCGCTAGAGGACAGACTATGTACAGTGAATAAAGAGCATGGCTCCCTGTGAACTCAAAGCAGCAGTCTTTAGTTGTAAAAGAACCCAGCACAACACATTGCGCTTCCATGTAGTGTTTTTACCTTTTTCATGACATTTATTTTGATACAGCCAAATGCAGGTTTTGTGCACTTCACTTTTCCGTTGGGCATTCGCGTAGAACCCTATTCCAGTTACGGCCAGATTCTTTTAGACTAGTGGTCCCCAAACTTTCTTGCGCCACGGACCGGCTACGCGTCAGAAATATTTTTGCGGACCTGCCTTTATATATATAAATAAACAATAAATCAATATAAATAAATACTACATTTATAATAAGTATATATACCGTATTTGCCGGTGTATTGGTCGACCTTTTTCGATCCAAAATCGACCGAAAAAAATCGACCTCGACTTATACACCGAGTCATAAAATTTAACTTCGTATTCATCGCTTCAAATGTGATGGTAACCAAGGCCGTTTCTCATGCATCTCATTGTGCGTTGCACTTAGAAAATTTGAACCGGGCGGCGTGCGCGAGTGCGCGGCCCGCTGGAAGTCGAATGAGGCGCCGCGACCACCTCCGCGGTGCTTATAAACCGCCGATCCGCTCGGCGGGGGCTATTTTCGGCCACTTGGCTCGTGCGCACGGCCTCCCGGATGTGCCGGGCGGGTGCGCGAGCTCGCCGGCCGCTGGAAGTCGAATGAGGCGCCGCGACCACCTCCGCGGTGCTTATAAACAGCCGATCCGCTCGGCGGGGGCTATTTTCGGCCACTTGGCTCGTGCGCACGGCCTCCCGGATGTGCCGGGCGGGTGCGCGAGCTCGCCGGCCGCTGGAAGTCGAATGAGGCGCCGCGACCACCTCCGCGGTGCTTATAAACAGCCGATCCGCTCGGCGGGGGCTATTTTCGGCCACTTGGCTCGTGCGCACGGCCTCCCGGATGTGCCGGGCGGGTGCGCGAGCTCGCCGGCCGCTGGAAGTCGAATGAGGCGCCGCGACCACCTCCGCGGTGCTTATAAACAGCCGATCCGCTCGGCGGGGGCTATTTTCGGCCACTTGGCTCGTGCGCACGGCCTCCCGGATGTGCCGGGCGGGTGCGCGAGCTCGCCGACCGCTGTAAGTCGAATGAGGCGCCGCGACCACCTCCGCGGTGCTTATAAACAGCCGATCCGCTCGGCGGGGGCTATTTTCGGCCACTTGGCTCGTGCGCACGGCCTCCCGGATGTGCCGGGCGGGTGCGCGAGCTCGCCGGCCGCTGGAAGTCGAATGAGGCGCCGCGACCACCTCCGCGGTGCTTATAAACAGCCGATCCGCTCGGCGGGGGCTATTTTCGGCCACTTGGCTCGTGCGCACGGCCTCCCGGATGTGCCGGGCGGGTGCGCGAGCTCGCCGGCCGCTGGAAGTCGAATGAGGCGCCGCGACCACCTCCGCGGTGCTTATAAACAGCCGATCCGCTCGGCGGGGGCTATTTTCGGCCACTTGGCTCGTGCGCACGGCCTCCCGGATGTGCCGGGCGGGTGCGCGAGCTCGCCGGCCGCTGGAAGTCGAATGAGGCGCCGCGACCACCTCCGCGGTGCTTATAAACAGCCGATCCGCTCGGCGGGGGCTATTTTCGGCCACTTGGCTCGTGCGCACAGCCTCCCGGATGTGCCGGGCGGGTGCGCGAGCTCGCCGGCCGCTGGAAGTCGAATGAGGCGCCGCGATCTCCTCCGCGGTGCTTATAAACAGCCGATCCGCTCGGCGGGGGCTATTTTCGGCCTCCCGTTGGTGCCGGGCGGCGTGCGCGAGCTCGCCGGCCGCGATCTCCTCCGCGGTGCTTATAAACAGCAGCATGCGCACGGCCTCCCAGAATTTGAACACATTTCGTCAATAAATTTCGCATATTGAATTTTGAAGTTTAATATAATGCAACAATTGAGCTCGACTTATACAAAGGATATATCATAAAATCGTAAATTTCCGTCGAATTTTAGGGGGTCGACTTATACACCGAGTCGACCTGTACACCGGCAAATACGGTAAATACGATTAAATAAAATGATACGACTGGCATAAAAACAAATATAAACCACATAAAAATAAAAGTCACCATTACGTTGAATTATTGGGAGCACCGAGCTTGTTTCTCAGAAACGAGCCGGTCCCATCCAGGCGTAATCGGAGACAATGAAACCCGAAGTGGTTAAGGTTTGTCTTTTAATGCAGGATGCTTGGTCTCCATGTGCCGAAGCAGTTTTGAAGGCTTCATTGGCTCGCTCGCTAGTTTCAGGGGCGATTGTGTCTATAAAATGCAAAATGTTGGGTCACCTCATGGTTTACGGCCATACTACCCTGAGAACGCCCGATCTCGTCCGATCTCGGAAGCTAAGCAGGGTCGGGCCTGGTTAGTACTTGGATGGGAGACCGCCTGGGAATACCAGGTGCTGTAAGCTTTTTCTTTTTCTTATGTGCACTTCAATCGTTTAAGAAGCTATTTTTTACAACACCCATCACGAATGGCATCCGGAAACAGCAAGCCTAATTTAAACTCCGACATTGAAACTATAACACGAGTTTGAAAGCTATATTATGTGGTGACATCCACAGCATTGTAGTTAAATTTTTTACCGCTAGAGAGCAGACTATGTACAGTGAGCATGGCTCCCTGTGAACTCAAAGCAGCAGGCTTGACTTGTAAAAGAACCCAACACAACACTTCCATGAAGTGTTTTTAAACTTTTCAAGGCATTTATTTTGATTCAGCAAAATGCAGGTCGCAACGGCAAATTCGTGCTACCGCATAAAAAGCTGTCAATAACTTTTCATGATAGCCATGTTTCCAGAAAACACCAAAAGCCTTGGAAGAAAGCCTGTTTCGGCCCTGGTTGTAAAAAAAAAACAAAAAACAAAAGGGAAGGGTGACCGTCCGGGAATACCAGGTGCTGAAAGCCTTTTTTTTTTTTTTTTCCCACGTCAATTGTGAAAGGAAACTTTTACCACAGCCATCAAGTCCCGCCGCTGCTTGGCATGGTTTCAGGGGCGATTGTGTCTATAAAATGAAAAATATTCTGAGCGGTCTCACGGCTTACGGCCATACTACCCTGAGAGCGCCCGATCTCGTCCGATCTCGGAGGCTAAGCAGGGTCGGGCCTGGTAAGTACTTGGATGGGACACCGCCTGGGAATACCATTTACCGTAAGCTTTTTTTTTTTTTTTTCTTATGTGCACTTCAATCGTTTAAGCCAAGAACTTTTTACAGCACCCATCACGAATGGCATTCGGAAACTGCAAGCCTAGTTTGAACTCCGACACTGAAACTACAACACGAGTTTAAAACCTACATTGTGTGGCGACAGCCATAGCATTGCAGTTCACGTTTTTACCGCTAGAGGACAGACTATGTACAGTGAATAAAGAGCATGGCTCCCTGTGAACTCAAAGCAGCAGTCTTTAGTTGTAAAAGAACCCAGCACAACACATTGCGCTTCCATGTAGTGTTTTTACCTTTTTCATGACATTTATTTTGATACAGCCAAATGCAGGTTTTGTGCACTTCACTTTTCCGTTGGGCATTCGCGTAGAACCCTATTCCAGTTACGGCCAGATTCTTTTAGACTAGTGGTCCCCAAACTTTCTTGCGCCACGGACCGGCTACGCGTCAGAAATATTTTTGCGGACCTGCCTTTATATATATAAATAAACAATAAATCTATATAAATAAATACTACATTTATAATAAATATATATAAATAGGATTAAATAAAATGATACGACTGGCATAAAAACAAATATAAACCACATAAAAATAAAAGTCACCATTACGTTGAATTATTGGGAGCACCGAGCTTGTTTCTCAGAAACGAGCCGGTCCCATCCAGGCGTAATCGGAGACAATGAAACCCGAAGTGGTTAAGGTTTGTCTTTTAATGCAGGATGCTTGGTCTCCATGTGCCGAAGCAGTTTTGAAGGCTTCATTGGCTCGCTCGCTAGTTTCAGGGGCGATTGTGTCTATAAAATGCAAAATGTTGGGTCACCTCACGGTTTACGGCCATACTACCCTGAGAACGCCCGATCTCGTCCGATCTCGGAAGCTAAGCAGGGTCGGGCCTGGTTAGTACTTGGATGGGAGACCGCCTGGGAATACCAGGTGCTGTAAGCTTTTTCTTTTTCTTATGTGCACTTCAATCGTTTAAGAAGCTATTTTTTACAACACCCATCACGAATGGCATCCGGAAACAGCAAGCCTAATTTAAACTCCGACATTGAAACTATAACACGAGTTTGAAAGCTATATTATGTGGTGACATCCACAGCATTGTAGTTAAATTTTTTACCGCTAGAGAGCAGACTATGTACAGTGAGCATGGCTCCCTGTGAACTCAAAGCAGCAGGCTTGACTTGTAAAAGAACCCAACACAACACTTCCATGAAGTGTTTTTAAACTTTTCAAGGCATTTATTTTGATTCAGCAAAATGCAGGTCGCAACGGCAAATTCGTGCTACCGCATAAAAAGCTGTCAATAACTTTTCATGATAGCCATGTTTCCAGAAAACACCAAAAGCCTTGGAAGAAAGCCTGTTTCGGCCCTGGTTGTAAAAAAAACAAAAAAAAAAACAAAAGGGAAGGGTGACCGTCCGGGAATACCAGGTGCTGAAAGCCTTTTTTTTTTTTTTTTCCCACGTCAATTGTGAAAGGAAACTTTTACCACAGCCATCAAGTCCCGCCGCTGCTTGGCATGGTTTCAGGGGCGATTGTGTCTATAAAATGAAAAATTCTGAGCGGTCTCACGGCTTACGGCAATACTACCCTGAGAGCGCCCGCTCTCGTCCGACCTCGGAGGCTAAGCAGGGTCGGGCCTGGTTAGTACTTGGATGGGACACCGCCTGGGAATACCATTTACCGTAAGCTTTTTTTTTTTTTTTTTTTTTTTTCTTATGTGCACTTCAATCGTTTAAGCCAAGAACTTTTTACAGCACCCATCACGAATGGCATTCGGAAACTGCAAGCCTAGTTTGAACTCCGACACTGAAACTACAACACGAGTTTAAAACCTACATTGTGTGGCGACAGCCATAGCATTGCAGTTCACGTTTTTACCGCTAGAGGACAGACTATGTACAGTGAATAAAGAGCATGGCTCCCTGTGAACTCAAAGCAGCAGTCTTTAGTTGTAAAAGAACCCAGCACAACACATTGCGCTTCCATGTAGTGTTTTTACCTTTTTCATGACATTTATTTTGATACAGCCAAATGCAGGTTTTGTGCACTTCACTTTTCCGTTGGGCATTCGCGTAGAACCCTATTCCAGTTACGGCCAGATTCTTTTAGACTAGTGGTCCCCAAACTTTCTTGCGCCACGGACCGGCTACGCGTCAGAAATATTTTTGCGGACCTGCCTTTATATATATAAATAAACAATAAATCAATATAAATAAATACTACATTTATAATAAGTATATATACCGTATTTGCCGGTGTATTGGTCGACCTTTTTCGATCCAAAATCGACCGAAAAAAATCGACCTCGACTTATACACCGAGTCATAAAATTTAACTTCGTATTCATCGCTTCAAATGTGATGGTAACCAAGGCCGTTTCTCATGCATCTCATTGTGCGTTGCACTTAGAAAATTTGAACCGGGCGGCGTGCGCGAGTGCGCGGCCCGCTGGAAGTCGAATGAGGCGCCGCGACCACCTCCGCGGTGCTTATAAACCGCCGATCCGCTCGGCGGGGGCTATTTTCGGCCACTTGGCTCGTGCGCACGGCCTCCCGGATGTGCCGGGCGGGTGCGCGAGCTCGCCGGCCGCTGGAAGTCGAATGAGGCGCCGCGACCACCTCCGCGGTGCTTATAAACAGCCGATCCGCTCGGCGGGGGCTATTTTCGGCCACTTGGCTCGTGCGCACGGCCTCCCGGATGTGCCGGGCGGGTGCGCGAGCTCGCCGGCCGCTGGAAGTCGAATGAGGCGCCGCGACCACCTCCGCGGTGCTTATAAACAGCCGATCCGCTCGGCGGGGGCTATTTTCGGCCACTTGGCTCGTGCGCACGGCCTCCCGGATGTGCCGGGCGGGTGCGCGAGCTCGCCGGCCGCTGGAAGTCGAATGAGGCGCCGCGACCACCTCCGCGGTGCTTATAAACAGCCGATCCGCTCGGCGGGGGCTATTTTCGGCCACTTGGCTCGTGCGCACGGCCTCCCGGATGTGCCGGGCGGGTGCGCGATCTCGCCGGCCGCTGGAAGTCGAATGAGGCGCCGCGACCACCTCCGCGGTGCTTATAAACCGCCGATCCGCTCGGCGGGGGCTATTTTCGGCCACTTGGCTCGTGCGCACGGCCTCCCGGATGTGCCGGGCGGGTGCGCGAGCTCGCCGGAAGTCGAATGAGGCGCCGCGACCACCTCCGCGGTGCTTATAAACAGCCGATCCGCTCGGCGGGGGCTATTTTCGGCCACTTGGCTCGTGCGCACGGCCTCCCGGATGTGCCGGGCGGGTGCGCGAGCTCGCCGGCCGCTGGAAGTCGAATGAGGCGCCGCGACCACCTCCGCGGTGCTTATAAACAGCCGATCCGCTCGGCGGGGGCTATTTTCGGCCACTTGGCTCGTGCGCACGGCCTCCCGGATGTGCCGGGCGGGTGCGCGATCTCGCCGGCCGCTGGAAGTCGAATGAGGCGCCGCGACCACCTCCGCGGTGCTTATAAACCGCCGATCCGCTCGGCGGGGGCTATTTTCGGCCACTTGGCTCGTGCGCACGGCCTCCCGGATGTGCCGGGCGGGTGCGCGAGCTCGCCGGCCGCTGGAAGTCGAATGAGGCGCCGCGACCACCTCCGCGGTGCTTATAAACAGCCGATCCGCTCGGCGGGGGCTATTTTCGGCCACTTGGCTCGTGCGCACGGCCTCCCGGATGTGCCGGGCGGGTGCGCGAGCTCGCCGGCCGCTGGAAGTCGAATGAGGCGCCGCGACCACCTCCGCGGTGCTTATAAACAGCCGATCTGCTCGGCGGGGGCTATTTTCGGCCACTTGGCTCGTGCGCACGGCCTCCCGGATGTGCCGGGCGGGTGCGCGAGCTCGCCGGCCGCTGGAAGTCGAATGAGGCGCCGCGACCACCTCCGCGGTGCTTATAAACAGCCGATCCGCTCGGCGGGGGCTATTTTCGGCCACTTGGCTCGTGCGCACGGCCTCCCGGATGTGCCGGGCGGGTGCGCGAGCTCGCCGACCGCTGTAAGTCGAATGAGGCGCCGCGACCACCTCCGCGGTGCTTATAAACAGCCGATCCGCTCGGCGGGGGCTATTTTCGGCCACTTGGCTCGTGCGCACGGCCTCCCGGATGTGCCGGGCGGGTGCGCGAGCTCGCCGGCCGCTGGAAGTCGAATGAGGCGCCGCGACCACCTCCGCGGTGCTTATAAACAGCCGATCCGCTCGGCGGGGGCTATTTTCGGCCACTTGGCTCGTGCGCACGGCCTCCCGGATGTGCCGGGCGGGTGCGCGAGCTCGCCGGAAGTCGAATGAGGCGCCGCGACCACCTCCGCGGTGCTTATAAACAGCCGATCCGCTCGGCGGGGGCTATTTTCGGCCACTTGGCTCGTGCGCACGGCCTCCCGGATGTGCCGGGCGGGTGCGCGAGCTCGCCGGCCGCTGGAAGTCGAATGAGGCGCCGCGACCACCTCCGCGGTGCTTATAAACAGCCGATCCGCTCGGCGGGGGCTATTTTCGGCCACTTGGCTCGTGCGCACGGCCTCCCGGATGTGCCGGGCGGGTGCGCGAGCTCGCTGGCCGCTGGAAGTCGAATGAGGCGCCGCGACCACCTCCGCGCTGCTTATAAACAGCCGATCCGCTCGGCGGGGGCTATTTTCGGCCACTTGGCTCGTGCGCACGGCCTCCCGGATGTGCCGGGCGGGTGCGCGAGCTCGCCGGCCGCTGGAAGTCGAATGAGGCGCCGCGACCACCTCCGCGGTGCTTATAAACAGCCGATCCGCTCGGCGGGGGCTATTTTCGGCCACTTGGCTCGTGCGCACGGCCTCCCGGATGTGCCGGGCGGGTGCGCGAGCTCGCCGGCCGCTGGAAGTCGAATGAGGCGCCGCGACCACCTCCGCGGTGCTTATAAACAGCCGATCCGCTCGGCGGGGGCTATTTTCGGCCACTTGGCTCGTGCGCACGGCCTCCCGGATGTGCCGGGCGGGTGCGCGAGCTCGCCGGCCGCTGGAAGTCGAATGAGGCGTCGCGACCACCTCCGCGGTGCTTATAAACAGCCGATCCGCTCGGCGGGGGCTATTTTCGGCCACTTGGCTCGTGCGCACGGCCTCCCGGATGTGCCGGGCGGGTGCGCGAGCTCGCCGGCCGCTGGAAGTCGAATGAGGCGCCGCGACCACCTCCGCGGTGCTTATAAACAGCCGATCCGCTCGGCGGGGGCTATTTTCGGCCACTTGGCTCGTGCGCACGGCCTCCCGGATGTGCCGGGCGGGTGCGCGAGCTCGCCGGCCGCTGGAAGTCGAATGAGGCGCCGCGACCACCTCCGCGGTGCTTATAAACAGCCGATCCGCTCGGCGGGGGCTATTTTCGGCCACTTGGCTCGTGCGCACGGCCTCCCGGATGTGCCGGGCGGGTGCGCGAGCTCGCCGGCCGCTGGAAGTCGAATGAGGCGCCGCGACCACCTCCGCGGTGCTTATAAACAGCCGATCCGCTCGGCGGGGGCTATTTTCGGCCACTTGGCTCGTGCGCACGGCCTCCCGGATGTGCCGGGCGGGTGCGCGAGCTCGCCGGCCGCTGGAAGTCGAATGAGGCGCCGCGATCTCCTCCGCGGTGCTTATAAAGTGCCGATCCGCTCGGCTTGGAGCTATTTCCGGCCTCCCGTTGGTGCCGGGCGGCGTGCGCGAGCTCGCCGGCCGCGATCTCCTCCGCGGTGCTTATAAACAGCAGCATGCGCACGGCCTCCCAGAATTTGAACACATTTCGTCAATAAATTTCGCATATTGAATTTTGAAGTTTAATATAATGCAACAATTGAGCTCGACTTATACAAAGGATATATCATAAAATCGTAAATTTCCGTCGAATTTTAGGGGGTCGACTTATACACCGAGTCGACCTGTACACCGGCAAATACGGTAAATACGATTAAATAAAATGATACGACTGGCATAAAAACAAATATAAACCACATAAAAATAAAAGTCACCATTACGTTGAATTATTGGGAGCACCGAGCTTGTTTCTCTGAAACGAGCCGGTCCCATCCAGGCGTAATCGGAGACAATGAAACCCGAAGTGGTTAAGGTTTGTCTTTTAATGCAGGATGCTTGGTCTCCATGTGCCGAAGCAGTTTTGAAGGCTTCATTGGCTCGCTCGCGTTTCAGGGGCGATTGTGTCTATAAAATGCAAAATGTTGGGTCACCTCACGGTTTACGGCCATACTACCCTGAGAACGCCCGATCTCGTCCGATCTCGGAAGCTAAGCAGGGTCGGGCCTGGTTAGTACTTGGATGGGAGACCGCCTGGGAATACCAGGTGCTGTAAGCTTTTTCTTTTTCTTATGTGCACTTCAATCGTTTAAGAAGCTATTTTTTACAACACCCATCACGAATGGCATCCGGAAACAGCAAGCCTAATTTAAACTCCGACATTGAAACTATAACACGAGTTTGAAAGCTATATTATGTGGTGACATCCACAGCATTGTAGTTAAATTTTTTACCGCTAGAGAGCAGACTATGTACAGTGAGCATGGCTCCCTGTGAACTCAAAGCAGCAGGCTTGACTTGTAAAAGAACCCAACACAACACTTCCATGAAGTGTTTTTAAACTTTTCAAGGCATTTATTTTGATTCAGCAAAATGCAGGTCGCAACGGCAAATTCGTGCTACCGCATAAAAAGCTGTCAATAACTTTTCATGATAGCCATGTTTCCAGAAAACACCAAAAGCCTTGGAAGAAAGCCTGTTTCGGCCCTGGTTGTAAAAAAAAACAAAAAAAAAACAAAAGGGAAGGGTGACCGTCCGGGAATACCAGGTGCTGAAAGCCTTTTTTTTTTTTTTTTCCCACGTCAATTGTGAAAGGAAACTTTTACCACAGCCATCAAGTCCCGCCGCTGCTTGGCATGGTTTCAGGGGCGATTGTGTCTATAAAATGAAAAATTCTGAGCGGTCTCACGGCTTACGGCCATACTACCCTGAGAGCGCCCGATCTCGTCCGATCTCGGAGGCTAAGCAGGGTCGGGCCTGGTAAGTACTTGGATGGGACACCGCCTGGGAATACCATTTACCGTAAGCTTTTTTTTTTTTTTTTTTTTTTTCTTATGTGCACTTCAATCGTTTAAGCCAAGAACTTTTTACAGCACCCATCACGAATGGCATTCGGAAACTGCAAGCCTAGTTTGAACTCCGACACTGAAACTACAACACGAGTTTAAAACCTACATTGTGTGGCGACAGCCATAGCATTGCAGTTCACGTTTTTACCGCTAGAGGACAGACTATGTACAGTGAATAAAGAGCATGGCTCCCTGTGAACTCAAAGCAGCAGTCTTTAGTTGTAAAAGAACCCAGCACAACACATTGCGCTTCCATGTAGTGTTTTTACCTTTTTCATGACATTTATTTTGATACAGCCAAATGCAGGTTTTGTGCACTTCACTTTTCCGTTGGGCATTCGCGTAGAACCCTATTCCAGTTACGGCCAGATTCTTTTAGACTAGTGGTCCCCAAACTTTCTTGCGCCACGGACCGGCTACGCGTCAGAAATATTTTTGCGGACCTGCCTTTATATATATAAATAAACAATAAATCTATATAAATAAATACTACATTTATAATAAATATATATAAATAGGATTAAATAAAATGATACGACTGGCATAAAAACAAATATAAACCACATAAAAATAAAAGTCACCATTACGTTGAATTATTGGGAGCACCGAGCTTGTTTCTCAGAAACGAGCCGGTCCCATCCAGGCGTAATCGGAGACAATGAAACCCGAAGTGGTTAAGGTTTGTTTTTTAATGCAGGATGCTTGGTCTCCATGTGCCGAAGCAGTTTTGAAGGCTTCATTGGCTCGCTCGCTAGTTTCAGGGGCGATTGTGTCTATAAAATGCAAAATGTTGGGTCACCTCACGGCTTACGGCCATACTACCCTGAGAACGCCCGATCTCGTCCGATCTCGGAAGCTAAGCAGGGTCGGGCCTGGTTAGTACTTGGATGGGAGACCGCCTGGGAATACCAGGTGCTGTAAGCTTTTTCTTTTTCTTATGTGCACTTCAATCGTTTAAGAAGCTATTTTTTACAACACCCATCACGAATGGCATCCGGAAACAGCAAGCCTAATTTAAACTCCGACATTGAAACTATAACACGAGTTTGAAAGCTATATTATGTGGTGACATCCACAGCATTGTAGTTAAATTTTTTACCGCTAGAGAGCAGACTATGTACAGTGAGCATGGCTCCCTGTGAACTCAAAGCAGCAGGCTTGACTTGTAAAAGAACCCAACACAACACTTCCATGAAGTAATTGTACTAAGTTCATTCTGTTTTTCCTTATTTAATCACTTCACTGGTTTCTTTTATATCAAACAAATTGTTTTAGGTTATTCACCTGACATGTTGATCCATCAGCTGATAAAGACGCGTCACCATCACATCTGTGACACTCTGATGAAGGCGGAAGAAACCGCCGAAACATGTCAGGTGAATAACCTAAAACAATTTGTTTGATATAAAAGAAACCAGTGAAGTGACTTCCATGAAGTGTTTTTAAACTTTTCAAGGCATTTATTTTGATTCAGCAAAATGCAGGTCGCAACGGCAAATTCGTGCTACCGCATAAAAAGCTGTCAATAACTTTTCATGATAGCCATGTTTCCAGAAAACACCAAAAGCCTTGGAAGAAAGCCTGTTTCGGCCCTGGTTGTAAAAAAAACAAAAAAAAAAAAACAAAAGGGAAGGGTGACCGTCCGGGAATACCAGGTGCTGAAAGCCTTTTTTTTTTTTTTTTTCCCACGTCAATTGTGAAAGGAAACTTTTACCACAGCCATCAAGTCCCGCCGCTGCTTGGCATGGTTTCAGGGGCGATTGTGTCTATAAAATGAAAAATTCTGAGCGGTCTCACGGCTTACGGCAATACTACCCTGAGAGCGCCCGCTCTCGTCCGACCTCGGAGGCTAAGCAGGGTCGGGCCTGGTTAGTACTTGGATGGGAGACCGCCTGGGAATACCAGTTACCGTAAGCTTTTTTTTTTTTTTTTTTTTTTCTTATGTGCACTTCAATCGTTTAAGCCAAGAACTTTTTACAGCACCCATCACGAATGGCATTCGGAAACTGCAAGCCTAGTTTGAACTCCGACACTGAAACTACAACACGAGTTTAAAACCTACATTGTGTGGCGACAGCCATAGCATTGCAGTTCACGTTTTTACCGCTAGAGGACAGACTATGTACAGTGAATAAAGAGCATGGCTCCCTGTGAACTCAAAGCAGCAGTCTTTACTTGTAAAAGAACCCAGCACAACACATTGCGCTTCCATGTAGTGTTTTTACCTTTTTCATGACATTTATTTTGATACAGCCAAATGCAGGTTTTGTGCACTTCACTTTTCCGTTGGGCATTCGCGTAGAACCCTATTCCAGTTACGGCCAGATTCTTTTAGACTAGTGGTCCCCAAACTTTCTTGCGCCACGGACCGGCTACGCGTCAGAAATATTTTTGCGGACCTGCCTTTATATATATAAATAAACAATAAATCTATATAAATAAATACTACATTTATAATAAATATATATAAATAGGATTAAATAAAATGATACGACTGGCATAAAAACAAATATAAACCACATAAAAATAAAAGTCACCATTACGTTGAATTATTGGGAGCACCGAGCTTGTTTCTCAGAAACGAGCCGGTCCCATCCAGGCGTAATCGGAGACAATGAAACCCGAAGTGGTTAAGGTTTGTCTTTTAATGCAGGATGCTTGGTCTCCATGTGCCGAAGCAGTTTTGAAGGCTTCATTGGCTTGCTCGCTAGTTTCAGGGGCGATTGTGTCTATAAAATGCAAAATGTTGGGTCACCTCACGGCTTACGGCCATACTACCCTGAGAACGCCTGATCTCGTCTTATCTCGGAAGCTAAGCAGGGTCGGGCCTGGTTAGTACTTGAATGGGAGACTGCCTGGGAATACCAGGTGCTGTAAGCTTTTTCTTTTTCTTATGTGCACTTCAAGCTCTTTTTTTTTTTTTTTTTTTCTTATGTGCACTTCAATCGTTTAAGCCAAGACCTTTTTACAACACCCATCACGAATGGCATTCGGAAACTGCAAGCCTAGTTTGAACTCCGACACTGAAACTACAACACGAGTTCAAAACCTCTATGTACAGTGAATAAAGAGCATGGCTCCCTGTGAACTCAAAGCAGCAGTCTTTACTTGTAAAAGAACCCAGCACAACACATTGCGCTTCCATGTAGTGTTTTTACCTTTTTCATGACATTTATTTTGATACAGCCAAATGCAGGTTTTGTGCACTTCACTTTTCCGTTGGGCATTCGCGTAGAACCCTATTCCAGTTACGGCCAGATTCTTTTAGACTAGTGGTCCCCAACCTTTCTTGCGCCACGGACCGGCTACGCGTCAGAAATATTTTTGCGGACCTGCCTTTATATATATAAATAAACAATAAATCAATATAAATAAATACTACATTTATAATAAGTATATATACCGTATTTGCCGGTGTATTGGTCGACCTTTTTCGATCCAAAATCGACCGAAAAAAATCGACCTCGACTTATACACCGAGTCATAAAATTTAACTTCGTATTCATCGCTTCAAATGTGATGGTAACCAAGGCCGTTTCTCATGCATCTCATTGTGCGTTGCACTTAGAAAATTTGAACCGGGCGGCGTGCGCGAGTGCGCGGCCCGCTGGAAGTCGAATGAGGCGCCGCGACCACCTCCGCGGTGCTTATAAACCGCCGATCCGCTCGGCGGGGGCTATTTTCGGCCACTTGGCTCGTGCGCACGGCCTCCCGGATGTGCCGGGCGGGTGCGCGAGCTCGCCGGCCGCTGGAAGTCGAATGAGGCGCCGCGACCACCTCCGCGGTGCTTATAAACAGCCGATCCGCTCGGCGGGGGCTATTTTCGGCCACTTGGCTCGTGCGCACGGCCTCCCGGATGTGCCGGGCGGGTGCGCGAGCTCGCCGGCCGCTGGAAGTCGAATGAGGCGCCGCGACCACCTCCGCGGTGCTTATAAACAGCCGATCCGCTCGGCGGGGGCTATTTTCGGCCACTTGGCTCGTGCGCACGGCCTCCCGGATGTGCCGGGCGGGTGCGCGAGCTCGCCGGCCGCTGGAAGTCGAATGAGGCGCCGCGACCACCTCCGCGGTGCTTATAAACAGCCGATCCGCTCGGCGGGGGCTATTTTCGGCCACTTGGCTCGTGCGCACGGCCTCCCGGATGTGCCGGGCGGGTGCGCGAGCTCGCCGGCCGCTGGAAGTCGAATGAGGCGCCGCGACCACCTCCGCGGTGCTTATAAACAGCCGATCCGCTCGGCGGGGGCTATTTTCGGCCACTTGGCTCGTGCGCACGGCCTCCCGGATGTGCCGGGCGGGTGCGCGAGCTCGCCGACCGCTGTAAGTCGAATGAGGCGCCGCGACCACCTCCGCGGTGCTTATAAACAGCCGATCCGCTCGGCGGGGGCTATTTTCGGCCACTTGGCTCGTGCGCACGGCCTCCCGGATGTGCCGGGCGGGTGCGCGAGCTCGCCGGCCGCTGGAAGTCGAATGAGGCGCCGCGACCACCTCCGCGGTGCTTATAAACAGCCGATCCGCTCGGCGGGGGCTATTTTCGGCCACTTGGCTCGTGCGCACGGCCTCCCGGATGTGCCGGGCGGGTGCGCGAGCTCGCCGGAAGTCGAATGAGGCGCCGCGACCACCTCCGCGGTGCTTATAAACAGCCGATCCGCTCGGCGGGGGCTATTTTCGGCCACTTGGCTCGTGCGCACGGCCTCCCGGATGTGCCGGGCGGGTGCGCGAGCTCGCCGGCCGCTGGAAGTCGAATGAGGCGCCGCGACCACCTCCGCGGTGCTTATAAACAGCCGATCCGCTCGGCGGGGGCTATTTTCGGCCACTTGGCTCGTGCGCACGGCCTCCCGGATGTGCCGGGCGGGTGCGCGATCTCGCCGGCCGCTGGAAGTCGAATGAGGCGCCGCGACCACCTCCGCGGTGCTTATAAACCGCCGATCCGCTCGGCGGGGGCTATTTTCGGCCACTTGGCTCGTGCGCACGGCCTCCCGGATGTGCCGGGCGGGTGCGCGAGCTCGCCGGAAGTCGAATGAGGCGCCGCGACCACCTCCGCGGTGCTTATAAACAGCCGATCCGCTCGGCGGGGGCTATTTTCGGCCACTTGGCTCGTGCGCACGGCCTCCCGGATGTGCCGGGCGGGTGCGCGAGCTCGCCGGCCGCTGGAAGTCGAATGAGGCGCCGCGACCACCTCCGCGGTGCTTATAAACAGCCGATCCGCTCGGCGGGGGCTATTTTCGGCCATTTGGCTCGTGCGCACGGCCTCCCGGATGTGCCGGGCGGGTGCGCGATCTCGCCGGCCGCTGGAAGTCGAATGAGGCGCCGCGACCACCTCCGCGGTGCTTATAAACCGCCGATCCGCTCGGCGGGGGCTATTTTCGGCCACTTGGCTCGTGCGCACGGCCTCCCGGATGTGCCGGGCGGGTGCGCGAGCTCGCCGGCCGCTGGAAGTCGAATGAGGCGCCGCGACCACCTCCGCGGTGCTTATAAACAGCCGATCCGCTCGGCGGGGGCTATTTTCGGCCACTTGGCTCGTGCGCACGGCCTCCCGGATGTGCCGGGCGGGTGCGCGAGCTCGCCGGCCGCTGGAAGTCGAATGAGGCGCCGCGACCACCTCCGCGGTGCTTATAAACAGCCGATCTGCTCGGCGGGGGCTATTTTCGGCCACTTGGCTCGTGCGCACGGCCTCCCGGAATTGCCGGGCGGGTGCGCGAGCTCGCCGGCCGCTGGAAGTCGAATGAGGCGCCGCGACCACCTCCGCGGTGCTTATAAACAGCCGATCCGCTCGGCGGGGGCTATTTTCGGCCACTTGGCTCGTGCGCACGGCCTCCCGGATGTGCCGGGCGGGTGCGCGAGCTCGCCGACCGCTGTAAGTCGAATGAGGCGCCGCGACCACCTCCGCGGTGCTTATAAACAGCCGATCCGCTCGGCGGGGGCTATTTTCGGCCACTTGGCTCGTGCGCACGGCCTCCCGGATGTGCCGGGCGGGTGCGCGAGCTCGCCGGCCGCTGGAAGTCGAATGAGGCGCCGCGACCACCTCCGCGGTGCTTATAAACAGCCGATCCGCTCGGCGGGGGCTATTTTCGGCCACTTGGCTCGTGCGCACGGCCTCCCGGATGTGCCGGGCGGGTGCGCGAGCTCGCCGGAAGTCGAATGAGGCGCCGCGACCACCTCCGCGGTGCTTATAAACAGCCGATCCGCTCGGCGGGGGCTATTTTCGGCCACTTGGCTCGTGCGCACGGCCTCCCGGATGTGCCGGGCGGGTGCGCGAGCTCGCCGGCCGCTGGAAGTCGAATGAGGCGCCGCGACCACCTCCGCGGTGCTTATAAACAGCCGATCCGCTCGGCGGGGGCTATTTTCGGCCACTTGGCTCGTGCGCACGGCCTCCCGGATGTGCCGGGCGGGTGCGCGAGCTCGCTGGCCGCTGGAAGTCGAATGAGGCGCCGCGACCACCTCCGCGCTGCTTATAAACAGCCGATCCGCTCGGCGGGGGCTATTTTCGGCCACTTGGCTCGTGCGCACGGCCTCCCGGATGTGCCGGGCGGGTGCGCGAGCTCGCCGGCCGCTGGAAGTCGAATGAGGCGCCGCGACCACCTCCGCGGTGCTTATAAACAGCCGATCCGCTCGGCGGGGGCTATTTTCGGCCACTTGGCTCGTGCGCACGGCCTCCCGGATGTGCCGGGCGGGTGCGCGAGCTCGCCGGCCGCTGGAAGTCGAATGAGGCGCCGCGACCACCTCCGCGGTGCTTATAAACAGCCGATCCGCTCGGCGGGGGCTATTTTCGGCCACTTGGCTCGTGCGCACGGCCTCCCGGATGTGCCGGGCGGGTGCGCGAGCTCGCCGGCCGCTGGAAGTCGAATGAGGCGTCGCGACCACCTCCGCGGTGCTTATAAACAGCCGATCCGCTCGGCGGGGGCTATTTTCGGCCACTTGGCTCGTGCGCACGGCCTCCCGGATGTGCCGGGCGGGTGCGCGAGCTCGCCGGCCGCTGGAAGTCGAATGAGGCGCCGCGACCACCTCCGCGGTGCTTATAAACAGCCGATCCGCTCGGCGGGGGCTATTTTCGGCCACTTGGCTCGTGCGCACGGCCTCCCGGATGTGCCGGGCGGGTGCGCGAGCTCGCCGGCCGCTGGAAGTCGAATGAGGCGCCGCGACCACCTCCGCGGTGCTTATAAACAGCCGATCCGCTCGGCGGGGGCTATTTTCGGCCACTTGGCTCGTGCGCACGGCCTCCCGGATGTGCCGGGCGGGTGCGCGAGCTCGCCGGCCGCTGGAAGTCGAATGAGGCGCCGCGACCACCTCCGCGGTGCTTATAAACAGCCGATCCGCTCGGCGGGGGCTATTTTCGGCCACTTGGCTCGTGCGCACGGCCTCCCGGATGTGCCGGGCGGGTGCGCGAGCTCGCCGGCCGCTGGAAGTCGAATGAGGCGCCGCGATCTCCTCCGCGGTGCTTATAAAGTGCCGATCCGCTCGGCTTGGAGCTATTTCCGGCCTCCCGTTGGTGCCGGGCGGCGTGCGCGAGCTCGCCGGCCGCGATCTCCTCCGCGGTGCTTATAAACAGCAGCATGCGCACGGCCTCCCAGAATTTGAACACATTTCGTCAATAAATTTCGCATATTGAATTTTGAAGTTTAATATAATGCAACAATTGAGCTCGACTTATACAAAGGATATTCATAAAATCGTAAATTTCCGTCGAATTTTAGGGGGTCGACTTATACACCGAGTCGACCTGTACACCGGCAAATACGGTAAATACGATTAAATAAAATGATACGACTGGCATAAAAACAAATATAAACCACATAAAAATAAAAGTCACCATTACGTTGAATTATTGGGAGCACCGAGCTTGTTTCTCTGAAACGAGCCGGTCCCATCCAGGCGTAATCGGAGACAATGAAACCCGAAGTGGTTAAGGTTTGTCTTTTAATGCAGGATGCTTGGTCTCCATGTGCCGAAGCAGTTTTGAAGGCTTCATTGGCTCGCTCGCTAGTTTCAGGGGCGATTGTGTCTATAAAATGCAAAATGTTGGGTCACCTCACGGCTTACGGCCATACTACCCTGAGAACGCCCGATCTCGTCCGATCTCGGAAGCTAAGCAGGGTCGGGCCTGGTTAGTACTTGGATGGGAGACCGCCTGGGAATACCAGGTGCTGTAAGCTTTTTCTTTTTCTTATGTGCACTTCAATCGTTTAAGAAGCTATTTTTTACAACACCCATCACGAATGGCATCCGGAAACAGCAAGCCTAATTTAAACTCCGACATTGAAACTATAACACGAGTTTGAAAGCTATATTATGTGGTGACATCCACAGCATTGTAGTTAAATTTTTTACCGCTAGAGAGCAGACTATGTACAGTGAGCATGGCTCCCTGTGAACTCAAAGCAGCAGGCTTGACTTGTAAAAGAACCCAACACAACACTTCCATGAAGTGTTTTTAAACTTTTCAAGGCATTTATTTTGATTCAGCAAAATGCAGGTCGCAACGGCAAATTCGTGCTACCGCATAAAAAGCTGTCAATAACTTTTCATGATAGCCATGTTTCCAGAAAACACCAAAAGCCTTGGAAGAAAGCCTGTTTCGGCCCTGGTTGTAAAAAAAACAAAAAAAAAAACAAAAGGGAAGGGTGACCGTCCGGGAATACCAGGTGCTGAAAGCCTTTTTTTTTTTTTTTTCCCACGTCAATTGTGAAAGGAAACTTTTACCACAGCCATCAAGTCCCGCCGCTGCTTGGCATGGTTTCAGGGGCGATTGTGTCTATAAAATGAAAAATTCTGAGCGGTCTCACGGCTTACGGCCATACTACCCTGAGAGCGCCCGATCTCGTCCGATCTCGGAGGCTAAGCAGGGTCGGGCCTGGTAAGTACTTGGATGGGACACCGCCTGGGAATACCATTTACCGTAAGCTTTTTTTTTTTTTTTTTTTTTTTCTTATGTGCACTTCAATCGTTTAAGCCAAGAACTTTTTACAGCACCCATCACGAATGGCATTCGGAAACTGCAAGCCTAGTTTGAACTCCGACACTGAAACTACAACACGAGTTTAAAACCTACATTGTGTGGCGACAGCCATAGCATTGCAGTTCACGTTTTTACCGCTAGAGGACAGACTATGTACAGTGAATAAAGAGCATGGCTCCCTGTGAACTCAAAGCAGCAGTCTTTAGTTGTAAAAGAACCCAGCACAACACATTGCGCTTCCATGTAGTGTTTTTACCTTTTTCATGACATTTATTTTGATACAGCCAAATGCAGGTTTTGTGCACTTCACTTTTCCGTTGGGCATTCGCGTAGAACCCTATTCCAGTTACGGCCAGATTCTTTTAGACTAGTGGTCCCCAAACTTTCTTGCGCCACGGACCGGCTACGCGTCAGAAATATTTTTGCGGACCTGCCTTTATATATATAAATAAACAATAAATCTATATAAATAAATACTACATTTATAATAAATATATATAAATAGGATTAAATAAAATGATACGACTGGCATAAAAACAAATATAAACCACATAAAAATAAAAGTCACCATTACGTTGAATTATTGGGAGCACCGAGCTTGTTTCTCAGAAACGAGCCGGTCCCATCCAGGCGTAATCGGAGACAATGAAACCCGAAGTGGTTAAGGTTTGTCTTTTAATGCAGGATGCTTGGTCTCCATGTGCCGAAGCAGTTTTGAAGGCTTCATTGGCTTGCTCGCTAGTTTCAGGGGCGATTGTGTCTATAAAATGCAAAATGTTGGGTCACCTCACGGCTTACGGCCATACTACCCTGAGAACGCCTGATCTCGTCTTATCTCGGAAGCTAAGCAGGGTCGGGCCTGGTTAGTACTTGGATGGGAGACTGCCTGGGAATACCAGGTGCTGTAAGCTTTTTCTTTTTCTTATGTGCACTTCAAGCTCTTTTTTTTTTTTTTTTTTTTTCTTATGTGCACTTCAATCGTTTAAGCCAAGACCTTTTTACAACACCCATCACGAATGGCATTCGGAAACTGCAAGCCTAGTTTGAACTCCGACACTGAAACTACAACACGAGTTCAAAACCTCTATGTACAGTGAATAAAGAGCATGGCTCCCTGTGAACTCAAAGCAGCAGTCTTTACTTGTAAAAGAACCCAGCACAACACATTGCGCTTCCATGTAGTGTTTTTACCTTTTTCATGACATTTATTTTGATACAGCCAAATGCAGGTTTTGTGCACTTCACTTTTCCGTTGGGCATTCGCGTAGAACCCTATTCCAGTTACGGCCAGATTCTTTTAGACTAGTGGTCCCCAACCTTTCTTGCGCCACGGACCGGCTACGCGTCAGAAATATTTTTGCGGACCTGCCTTTATATATATAAATAAACAATAAATCAATATAAATAAATACTACATTTATAATAAGTATATATACCGTATTTGCCGGTGTATTGGTCGACCTTTTTCGATCCAAAATCGACCGAAAAAAATCGACCTCGACTTATACACCGAGTCATAAAATTTAACTTCGTATTCATCGCTTCAAATGTGATGGTAACCAAGGCCGTTTCTCATGCATCTCATTGTGCGTTGCACTTAGAAAATTTGAACCGGGCGGCGTGCGCGAGTGCGCGGCCCGCTGGAAGTCGAATGAGGCGCCGCGACCACCTCCGCGGTGCTTATAAACCGCCGATCCGCTCGGCGGGGGCTATTTTCGGCCACTTGGCTCGTGCGCACGGCCTCCCGGATGTGCCGGGCGGGTGCGCGAGCTCGCCGGCCGCTGGAAGTCGAATGAGGCGCCGCGACCACCTCCGCGGTGCTTATAAACAGCCGATCCGCTCGGCGGGGGCTATTTTCGGCCACTTGGCTCGTGCGCACGGCCTCCCGGATGTGCCGGGCGGGTGCGCGAGCTCGCCGGCCGCTGGAAGTCGAATGAGGCGCCGCGACCACCTCCGCGGTGCTTATAAACAGCCGATCCGCTCGGCGGGGGCTATTTTCGGCCACTTGGCTCGTGCGCACGGCCTCCCGGATGTGCCGGGCGGGTGCGCGAGCTCGCCGGCCGCTGGAAGTCGAATGAGGCGCCGCGACCACCTCCGCGGTGCTTATAAACAGCCGATCCGCTCGGCGGGGGCTATTTTCGGCCACTTGGCTCGTGCGCACGGCCTCCCGGATGTGCCGGGCGGGTGCGCGAGCTCGCCGACCGCTGTAAGTCGAATGAGGCGCCGCGACCACCTCCGCGGTGCTTATAAACAGCCGATCCGCTCGGCGGGGGCTATTTTCGGCCACTTGGCTCGTGCGCACGGCCTCCCGGATGTGCCGGGCGGGTGCGCGAGCTCGCCGGCGGCTGGAAGTCGAATGAGGCGCCGCGATCTCCTCCGCGGTGCTTATAAAGTGCCGATCCGCTCGGCTTGGAGCTATTTCCGGCCTCCCGTTGGTGCCGGGCGGCGTGCGCGAGCTCGCTGGCCGCGATCTCCTCCGCGGTGCTTATAAACAGCAGCATGCGCACGGCCTCCCAGAATTTGAACACATTTCGTCAATAAATTTCGCATATTGAATTTTGAAGTTTAATATAATGCAACAATTGAGCTCGACTTATACAA
Organism: Syngnathus scovelli; assembly: GCF_024217435.2. Taxonomy (NCBI): domain Eukaryota; kingdom Metazoa; phylum Chordata; class Actinopteri; order Syngnathiformes; family Syngnathidae; genus Syngnathus; species Syngnathus scovelli. Next base: position 152,997 of record NC_090847.1, on the reverse strand, counting down.
AGGATATATCATAAAATCGTAAATTTCCGTCGAATTTTAGGGGGTCGACTTATACACCGAGTCGACCTGTACACCGGCAAATACGGTAAATACGATTAAATAAAATGATACGACTGGCATAAAAACAAATATAAACCACATAAAAATAAAAGTCACCATTACGTTGAATTATTGGGAGCACCGAGCTTGTTTCTCAGAAACGAGCCGGTCCCATCCAGGCGTAATCGGAGACAATGAAACCCGAAGTGGTTAAGGTTTGTCTTTTAATGCAGGATGCTTGGTCTCCATGTGCCGAAGCAGTTTTGAAGGCTTCATTGGCTCGCTCGCTAGTTTCAGGGGCGATTGTGTCTATAAAATGCAAAATGTTGGGTCACCTCACGGCTTACGGCCATACTAACCTGAGAACGCCCGATCTCGTCCGATCTCGGAAGCTAAGCAGGGTCGGGCCTGGTTAGTACTTGGATGTGAGACCGCCTGGGAATACCAGGTGCTGTAAGCTTTTTCTTTTTCTTATGTGCACTTCAATCGTTTAAGAAGCTATTTTTTACAACACCCATCACGAATGGCATCCGGAAACAGCAAGCCTAATTTAAACTCCGACATTGAAACTATAACACGAGTTTGAAAGCTATATTATGTGGTGACATCCACAGCATTGTAGTTAAATTTTTTACCGCTAGAGAGCAGACTATGTACAGTGAGCATGGCTCCCTGTGAACTCAAAGCAGCAGGCTTGACTTGTAAAAGAACCCAACACAACACTTCCATGAAGTGTTTTTAAACTTTTCAAGGCATTTATTTTGATTCAGCAAAATGCAGGTCGCAACGGCAAATTCGTGCTACCGCATAAAAAGCTGTCAATAACTTTTCATGATAGCCATGTTTCCAGAAAACACCAAAAGCCTTGGAAGAAAGACTGTTTCGGCCCTGGTTGTAAAAAAATTAAAAAAAAAACAAAAGGGAAGGGTGACCGTCCGGGAATACCAGGTGCTGAAAGCCTTTTTTTTTTTTTTTTTTCCCACGTCAATTGTGAAAGGAAACTTTTACCACAGCCATCAAGTCCCGCCGCTGCTTGGCATGGTTTCAGGGGCGATTGTGTCTATAAAATGAAAAATTCTGAGCGGTCTCACGGCTTACGGCCATACTACCCTGAGAGCGCCCGCTCTCGTCCGATCTCGGAGGCTAAGCAGGGTCGGGCCTGGTTAGTACTTGGATGGGAGACCGCCTGGGAATACCAGTTACCGTAAGCTTTTTTTTTTTTTTTTTTTTTCTTATGTGCACTTCAATCGTTTAAGCCAAGAACTTTTTACAGCACCCATCAAGAATGGCATTCGGAAACTGCAAGCCTAGTTTGAACTCCGACACTGAAACTACAACACGAGTTTAAAACCTACATTGTGCTTCCATGTAGTGTTTTTACCTTTTTCATGACATTTATTTTGATACAGCCAAATGCAGGTTTTGTGCACTTCACTTTTCCGTTGGTCATTCGCGTAGAACCCTATTCCAGTTACGGCCAGATTCTTTTAGACTAGTGGTCCCCAAACTTTCTTGCGCCACGGACCGGCTACGCGTCAGAAATATTTTTGCGGACCTGCCTTTATATATATAAATAAACAATAAATCTATATAGGCGGCTCGGTGGCGCACTGGGTAGCACGTCCGCCTCACAGTTAGGAGGGTGCGGGTTCGATTCCACCTCCGGCCCTCCCTGTGTGGAGTTTGCATGTTCTCCCCGGGCCCGCGTGGGTTTTCTCCGGGCACTCCGGTTTCCTCCCACATTCCAAAAACATGCTTGGTAGGCCGATTGAAGACTCCAAATTGTCCCTAGGTGTGAGTGTGAGTGCGATTGGTTGTCTGTCTCTGTGTGCCCTGCGATTGGCTGGCAACCAGTTCAGGGTGTCCCCCGCCTACTGCCCGATGACGGCTGGGATAGGCTCCAGCACGCCCGCGACCCCCGTGGGGACTAAGCGGTTCAGAAAATGGATGGATGGATGGATGGATGGATAGATCTATATAAATAAATACTACATTTATAATAAATATATATAAATAGGATTAAATAAAAGGATACGACTGGCATAAAAACAAATATAAACCACATAAAAATAAAAGTCACCATTACGTTGAATTATTTGGAGCACCGAGCTTGTTTCTCAGAAACGAGCCGGTCCCATCCAGGCGTAATCGGAGACAATGAAACCCAAAGTGGTTAAGGTTTGTCTTTTAATGCAGGATGCTTGGTCTCCATGTGCGGAAGCAGTTTTGAAGGCTTCATTGGCTTGCTCGCTAGTTTCAGGGGCGATTGTGTCTATAAAATGCAAAATGTTGGGTCACCTCACGGCTTACGGCCATACTACCCTGAGAACGCCTGATCTCGTCTGATCTCGGAAGCTAAGCAGGGTCGGGCCTGGTCAGTACTTGGATGGGAGACTGCCTGGGAATACCAGGTGCTGTAAGCTTTTTCTTTTTCTTATGTGCACTTCAAGCTCTTTTTTTTTTTTTCTTATGTGCACTTCAATCGTTTAAGCCAAGAACTTTTTACAGCACCCATCACGAATGGCATTCGGAAACTGCAAGCCTAGTTTGAACTCCGACACTGAAACTACAACACGAGTTAAAAACCTCTATGTACAGTGAATAAAGAGCATGGCTCCCTGTGAACTCAAAGCAGCAGTCTTTACTTGTAAAAGAACCCAGCACAACACATTGCGCTTCCATGTAGTGTTTTTACCTTTTTCATGACATTTATTTTGATACAGCCAAATGCAGGTTTTGTGCACTTCACTTTTCCGTTGGGCATTCGCGTAGAACCCTATTCCAGTTACGGCCAGATTCTTTTAGACTAGTGGTCCCCAACCTTTCTTGCGCCACGGACCGGCTACGCGTCAGAAATATTTTTGCGGACCTGCCTTTATATATATAAATAAACAATAAATCTATATAAATAAATACTACATTTATAATAAGTATATATACCGTATTTGCCGGTGTATTGGTCGACCTTTTTCGATCCAAAATCGACCGAAAAAAATCGACCTCGACTTATACACCGAGTCATAAAATTTAACTTCGTATTCATCGCTTCAAATGTGATGGTAACCAAGGCCGTTTCTCATGCATCTCATTGTGCGTTGCACTTAGAAAATTTGAACCGGGCGGCGTGCGCGAGTGCGCGGCCCGCTGGAAGTCGAATGAGGCGCCGCGACCACCTCCGCGGTGCTTATAAACAGCCGATCCGCTCGGCGGGGGCTATTTTCGGCCACTTGGCTCGTGCGCACGGCCTCCCGGATGTGCCGGGCGGGTGCGCGAGCTCGCCGGCCGCTGGAAGTCGAATGAGGCGCCGCGACCACCTCCGCGGTGCTTATAAACAGCCGATCCGCTCGGCGGGGGCTATTTTCGGCCACTTGGCTCGTGCGCACGGCCTCCCGGATGTGCCGGGCGGGTGCGCGAGCTCGCCGGCCGCTGGAAGTCGAATGAGGCGCCGCGACCACCTCCGCGGTGCTTATAAACAGCCGATCCGCTCGGCGGGGGCTATTTTCGGCCACTTGGCTCGTGCGCACGGCCTCCCGGATGTGCCGGGCGGGTGCGCGAGCTCGCCGCCCGCCGGAAGTCGAATGAGGCGCCGCGACCACCTCCGCGGTGCTTATAAACAGCCGATCCGCTCGGCGGGGGCTATTTTCGGCCACTTGGCTCGTGCGCACGGCCTCCCGGATGTGCCGGGCGGGTGCGCGAGCTCGCCGGCCGCTGGAAGTCGAATGAGGCGCCGCGACCACCTCCGCGGTGCTTATAAACAGCCGAGCCGCTCGGCGGGGGCTATTTTCGGCCACTTGGCTCGTGCGCACGGCCTCCCGGATGTGCCGGGCGGGTGCGCGAGCTCGCCGCCCGCCGGAAGTCGAATGAGGCGCCGCGACCACCTCCGCGGTGCTTATAAACAGCCGATCCGCTCGGCGGGGGCTATTTTCGGCCACTTGGCTCGTGCGCACGGCCTCCCGGATGTGCCGGGCGGGTGCGCGAGCTCGCCGGCCGCTGGAAGTCGAATGAGGCGCCGCGACCACCTCCGCGGTGCTTATAAACAGCCGATCCGCTCGGCGGGGGCTATTTTCGGCCACTTGGCTCGTGCGCACGGCCTCCCGGATGTGCCGGGCGGGTGCGCGAGCTCGCCGGCCGCTTTAAGTCGAATGAGGCGCCGCGACCACCACCGCGGTGCTTATAAACAGCCGATCCGCTCGGCGGGGGCTATTTTCGGCCACTTGGCTCGTGCGCACGGCCTCCCGGATGTGCCGGGCGGGTGCGCGAGCTCGCCGGCCGCTGGAAGTCGAATGAGGCGCCGCGACCACCTCCGCGGTGCTTATAAACAGCCGATTCGCTCGGCGGGGGCTATTTTCGGCCACTTGGCTCGTGCGCACGGCCTCCCGGATGTGCCGGGCGGGTGCGCGATCTCGCCGGCCGCTGGAAGTCGAATGAGGCGCCGCGACCACCTCCGCGGTGCTTATAAACAGCCGATCCGCTCGGCGGGGGCTATTTTCGGCCACTTGGCTCGTGCGCACGGCCTCCCGGATGTGCCGGGCGGGTGCGCGAGCTCGCCGGCCGCTGGAAGTCGAATGAGGCGCCGCGACCACCTCCGCGGTGCTTATAAACTGCCGATCCGCTCGGCGGGGGCTATTTTCGGCCACTTGGCTCGTGCGCACGGCCTCCCGGATGTGCCGGGCGGGTGCGCGAGCTCGCCGGCCGCTTGAAGTCGAATGAGGCGCCGCGACCACCTCCGCGGTGCTTATAAACAGCCGATCCGCTCGGCGGGGGCTATTTTCGGCCACTTGGCTCGTGCGCACGGCCTCCCGGATGTGCCGGGCGGGTGCGCGAGCTCGCCGCCCGCCGGAAGTCGAATGAGGCGCCGCGACCACCTCTGCGGTGCTTATAAACTGCCGATCCGCTCGGCGGGGGCTATTTTCGGCCACTTGGCTCGTGCGCACGGCCTCCCGGATGTGCCGGGCGGGTGCGCGAGCTCGCCGGCCGCTTGAAGTCGAATGAGGCGCCGCGACCACCTCCGCGGTGCTTATAAACAGCCGATCCGCTCGGCGGGGGCTATTTTCGGCCACTTGGCTCGTGCGCACGGCCTCCCGGATGTGCCGGGCGGGTGCGCGAGCTCGCCGGCCGCTGGAAGTCGAATGAGGCGCCGCGACCACCTCCGCGGTGCTTACAAACAGCCGATCCGCTCGGCGGGGGCTATTTTCGTCCACTTGGCTCGTGCGCACGGCCTCCCGGATGTGCCGGGCGGGTGCGCGAGCTCGCCGGCCGCTGGAAGTCGAATGAGGCGCCGCGACCACCTCCGCGGTGCTTATAAACAGCCGATCCGCTCGGCGGGGGCTATTTTCGGCCACTTGGCTCGTGCGCACGGCCTCCCGGATGTGCCGGGCGGGTGCGCGAGCTCGCCGGCCGCTGGAAGTCGAATGAGGCGCCGCGGCCACCTCCGCGGTGCTTATAAACAGCCGATCCGCTCGGCGGGGGCTATTTTCGGCCACTTGGCTCGTGCGCACGGCCTCCCGGATGTGCCGGGCGGGTGCGCGGGCTCGCCGGCCGCTGGAAGTCGAATGAGGCGCCGCGACCACCTCCGCGGTGCTTATAAACAGCCGATCCGCTCGGCGGGGGCTATTTTCGGCCACTTGGCTCGTGCGCACGGCCTCCCGGATGTGCCGGGCGGGTGCGCGAGCTCGCCGGCCGCTGGAAGTCGAATGAGGCGCCGCGATCTCCTCCGCGGTGCTTATAAAGTGCCGATCCGCTCGGCTTGGAGCTATTTCCGGCCTCCCGTTGGTGCCGGGCGGCGTGCGCGAGCTCGCCGGCCGCGATCTCCTCCGCGGTGCTTATAAACAGCAGCATGCGCACGGCCTCCCAGAATTTGAACACATTTCGTCAATAAATTTCGCATATTGAATTTTGAAGTTTAATATAATGCAACAATTGAGCTCGACTTATACAAAGGATATATCATAAAATCGTAAATTTCCGTCGAATTTTAGGGGGTCGACTTATACACCGAGTCGACCTGTACACCGGCAAATACGGTAAATACGATTAAATAAAATGATACGACTGGCATAAAAACAAATATAAACCACATAAAAATAAAAGTCACCATTACGTTGAATTATTGGGAGCACCGAGCTTGTTTCTCTGAAACGAGCCGGTCCCATCCAGGCGTAATCGGAGACAATGAAACCCGAAGTGGTTAAGGTTTGTCTTTTAATGCAGGATGCTTGGTCTCCATGTGCCGAAGCAGTTTTGAAGGCTTCATTGGCTCGCTCGCTAGTTTCAGGGGCGATTGTGTCTATAAAATGCAAAATGTTGGGTCACCTCACGGTTTACGGCCATACTACCCTGAGAACGCCCGATCTCGTCCGATCTCGGAAGCTAAGCAGGGTCGGGCCTGGTTAGTACTTGGATGGGAGACCGCCTGGGAATACCAGGTGCTGTAAGCTTTTTCTTTTTCTTATGTGCACTTCAATCGTTTAAGAAGCTATTTTTTACAACACCCATCACGAATGGCATCCGGAAACAGCAAGCCTAATTTAAACTCCGACATTGAAACTATAACACGAGTTTGAAAGCTATATTATGTGGTGACATCCACAGCATTGTAGTTAAATTTTTTTACCGCTAGAGAGCAGACTATGTACAGTGAGCATGGCTCCCTGTGAACTCAAAGCAGCAGGCTTGACTTGTAAAAGAACCCAACACAACACTTCCATGAAGTGTTTTTAAACTTTTCAAGGCATTTATTTTGATTCAGCAAAATGCAGGTCGCAACGGCAAATTCGTGCTACCGCATAAAAAGCTGTCAATAACTTTTCATGATAGCCATGTTTCCAGAAAACACCAAAAGCCTTGGAAGAAAGCCTGTTTCGGCCCTGGTTGTAAAAAAAACAAAAAAAAAAACAAAAGGGAAGGGTGACCGTCCGGGAATACCAGGTGCTGAAAGCCTTTTTTTTTTTTTTTTTCCCACGTCAATTGTGAAAGGAAACTTTTACCACAGCCATCAAGTCCCGCCGCTGCTTGGCATGGTTTCAGGGGCGATTGTGTCTATAAAATGAAAAATTCTGAGCGGTCTCACGGCTTACGGCCATACTACCCTGAGAGCGCCCGATCTCGTCCGATCTCGGAGGCTAAGCAGGGTCGGGCCTGGTAAGTACTTGGATGGGACACCGCCTGGGAATACCATTTACCGTAAGCTTTTTTTTTTTTTTTTCTTATGTGCACTTCAATCGTTTAAGCCAAGAACTTTTTACAGCACCCATCACGAATGGCATTCGGAAACTGCAAGCCTAGTTTGAACTCCGACACTGAAACTACAACACGAGTTTAAAACCTACATTGTGTGGCGACAGCCATAGTATTGCAGTTCACGTTTTTACCGCTAGAGGACAGACTATGTACAGTGAATAAAGAGCATGGCTCCCTGTGAACTCAAAGCAGCAGTCTTTAGTTGTAAAAGAACCCAGCACAACACATTGCGCTTCCATGTAGTGTTTTTACCTTTTTCATGACATTTATTTTGATACAGCCAAATGCAGGTTTTGTGCACTTCACTTTTCCGTTGGGCATTCGCGTAGAACCCTATTCCAGTTACGGCCAGATTCTTTTAGACTAGTGGTCCCCAAACTTTCTTGCGCCACGGACCGGCTACGCGTCAGAAATATTTTTGCGGACCTGCCTTTATATATATAAATAAACAATAAATCTATATAAATAAATACTACATTTATAATAAATATATATAAATAGGATTAAATAAAATGATACGACTGGCATAAAAACAAATATAAACCACATAAAAATAAAAGTCACCATTACGTTGAATTATTGGGAGCACCGAGCTTGTTTCTCAGAAACGAGCCGGTCCCATCCAGGCGTAATCGGAGACAATGAAACCCGAAGTGGTTAAGGTTTGTTTTTTAATGCAGGATGCTTGGTCTCCATGTGCCGAAGCAGTTTTGAAGGCT